>NC_092094.1:48415570-49819320 GCF_045679555.1 Salvelinus alpinus | reverse complement strand
TTGGCACTGCCTCTCCTACAGCATTCTCCAGTAGGCCCCACTCACATCTCCCACCTCTATTTTGCTCTGATCCCTAGCCCAGGCCATGGAACGCAGGCTGCTGAAGGCTGACCACACGGCCATCCACCCCCACCTGTTGGACATGAGGATCGGCCAGGGTCGACACCAACAGGGCTGCTTCCCCAGGCTGCAGGCTGATGTACTGGCACAGGGACATAACACCAACAAGTAAGTAACATACACCCATATATACACACTGACACACACACACAAGAATGACCTAAGCACACACACACACAAATCACCTGCATGCACACAAACACACAATGTACATTGAGTCTGATGCAGTTGCCCCTGTGTACAGGTGGTCAAGCCGTAACACTCGCAGGAGCGACATTAAGAGACCAGTGACCACTGAGACGACATCAGGACTGGGCAATGACCAGAGAGAGGTAAACACCTGCTTTACCTATGGCCCTGTCCAAAATCAACCACTTGCCCTTTCCCTTAACTGGTGTAAGCAATATGGTGATGCCTTCCCATTTCTTCGCATGACCATCATTCTGGATTCTTCGGGGGGGTTTTTAAGTGGAAAAAATTAAATGAGCCAGGTAGTCCCTCTCTGTTTTAGTCCGATCTACAAACCCAGGATGGGTAGGGGCTAGGAAAGGAGTTATTGGTTGTTTTCAGAATTAACATTTTTTGTGTGTCTGATTGGCTCGTACTCTCTGGGTTTATCCGTTAGAAGTATTCCCCGGGGAGGAGGAGCCTACACCAGTCCAAGCTTCTTGACCCCTCCCCCTCAGCTGTCACTCAAATCCAGCGGGGGTTCGTGGAGGGGCTCCTGAGTGAATGTCGCCTGAAGGTAAGGGGTCTCCGGACCCACCACAGCAGGGGCACAGCATCTTTCAGTTGGGCATCGACCCTAGACAATCACACAGCATATTAGAGGTAGATATACAGAGTGATTGTCCAAAATGGAACCCTATTCCCTATATTGTTCTCCACTTTTGGAGAAATGCAGTGTTAGTGTGCAGTGCATCTGTAGCTGAAAAATGTCAGTTTTGTGACCTCTGATTCTTGAAATGATAACATAAATCAAGACTACATTCAATGAGGGCCAAGTCCTCCTAACTTGAGTTGCGGGTGCTTAATTCTGACCCTTGCATGAATCATGTATTGACATGCGTCCCCATTCTCCACACTTCTCCTAAAGTGTGCCCTAGCACAGCCCCCGTCATGGACTTAAAATCCTTAAATCAAGTCCACACTTCGGTAGAAGGGTGTAGAATTGGGACGCAGCCTAAGAGTAAGAAGTCAGGATTTAGGCCAGATTTAGTGTTTGTTGTGTGTCTCTGTGTGGTGCAGACCAGGCGTATGTTGATGGAGAGGATGGGGAAGGAGAGTGTGGAGCTGGGTCAAGGCGAGGCCAGCATCACGGGCCTGCAGGAGAACACACTGATCCACAGCCTCTGTGACCTGCTGGAGAGGACCTGGGGCCACGGGCTGCTGCTCAAACAGGTTAGTAACAAACATACACAAACACACGTTCATACATACTGTAATCACACACTGCTGTTTTGCCGTGGTTGAGTGGGTGATTGAGTGTTTGTACCGTCTAGGGAAGGTCGGCTCTGTGGTCCCACCTGCTCCACTGCCAGGCCAATGGGGAGAAGATGGAGCCACCATCACCTGCCGAGTCTCCAGGTCAGAGCAGATACATACTAGCCTGTTTGTGCTGCCAATGACAATGATCATTGGAATTTAATATACAGCACAAACAGATCTGGGACCAGGCTAGACACATACTAGGAATGTAGTACAGTAATCTATCTATCTAATCATGCCTCAATCATTCTATGTTCTGGTCTGCTAGCGTCACCTGTCATTAACAAGATAATAGTTTGTCTGTTAGGTGTACTCTGTCAAGTCTGATCACATCTGCCAATCACTCTCTCTTCCTGGTTACAGTGTCCAATGGGCTGGAGAGTATGAGGCTAGAGGAGGGGCTTGCACCCCCGAAGGGCTCCTTTGTACAGGATATGAGGTAATAAAGTGCAACATAACCCAAATGGACAGTGCAACACAACCCAAAACACTGCTATCTTTGAAAACCATTGAATTTCTGATAGCGTTTTTTAAATTTTTGTTTTAGGTTTGTCCAGACTATGAGTGAGAGTCTCAGTGAGGTGGGTCGGGCACGGGCCTGGATCCATCTTTCCCTGGAGAAGAAAGTGCTCTCGCAACACCTCAAACTGCTGCTGGCCAACCAGAACCTAATCAGGTATACACACATATCACATATACCCTCTTCACACTACTGACCACCATCATTCCTGTTCCTACGACCTTCATGCTCCAATGACTACCGTCCTGAAGCTCTCACTTCTGTAATCATGAAGTGCTTTGAGTGTTATGGCACACCATCAACTCCGCCATCCCAGCACCCCTAGACCCACTCCAATTTACATACCGCCCCAACAGATCCATAGACGATGCAATCTCAATTGCCCTCCACACTGCCCTCAACCACCTAGATAAGAGGAATACCTATGTGAGAATGATGTTCAGTGACTAAAGCTCAGCATTCAACACCATTGTCGCCTTCAAGCTCGTCACCAAGCTTAGGACTCTGGGTCTGAACACCTACCTCTGCAAATGGATCCTGGATTTCCTGACGGGCCGACCCCAGGTGGTGAGGGTAGGCAGCATCACATCCACCACCCTTAACACAGGGGCCCCACAGGAGTGTGTGCTTAGTCCCCTCCTGTACTCCATGTTCACCCACGACTGCGTGGCCACGCACGACTCCAGCACCATCAAGTTCGCTGACGACACGACGGTGGCAGGCCTGATCACCGGCGACGAGGAGTCAGCATACAGGGAGGAGGTCAGTGACCTGGCAGTGTGGTGCCGGAGCAACAACCTGTCCCTCGACGTCAGCAAGACCAAGGAGCTGGTGTAGTCCACCAGCTCCTCCAGGAAACGGGGGGCGAGCACGCCCCCATCCATATCGACGGGGAGGCAGTGGAGCAGGTAGACAGCTTCAAGTTACTCGGTGTCCAAACCACTGGTCCAAACACACACACGCACGGTCGTGAAGAAGGCGCGACAGTATCTCCTCAGGAGGTTGAAAAAGTTTGGCATGGGCCCTCAAATCCTGGAAAGGTTCTACAGCTGTACCACTGAGAGCATATCGACTGGCTGCATCATTGCTTGGTATGGCAATAGCACCGCCTTCGACCGCATGGCGCTACAGAGGGTTGTGCGGAAAGCCTAGTACATCACTGGGGCTGAGCTACCTGCTATCCAGGACCTGTATATTAAGCGGTCTGAAAAAAAGGCCCGGAAAATCGTTTAAGACTTCAGCCACCTAAGCCATAGACTGTTTTCTCTGCTGCCGCACGGCAAGAGGTGCCAGTGCATCAAGTCTGGCACCAACAGGCTCTTGAACAGCTTCTATCCCCAAGCAGTACCACTGATAAATAGCTAGCAAAATAGCTACACAGACTGTCTGCGTTAACCTTGTATCTTTATTGACCCTTTATTTGTGCACTGTCTCTATGCACACTCACAGGGCCCTATACACACTCATTCCAACACACACACACAAACACTCACTCCATCAATTTCCCACTCACATACGCACATACATTTATACTGACATTTATACTGACTTATACTGATTTATACTGACACACCCGCACAGCCACTCACATACAAGCTGCTGCTACTGTTTATCATATATCCTGATGTCTAGTCACCTTACCCCATATACTCTACCTCTATCACTCCAGTATTCCTGCACATTGTAAATATTGTATTGGAACTGACTTAATAATTGTTTTCCTGTATATAGTATGCTTACTTACTTTATTGCGCATTTTTTATTCAATTGTTATTGATTAGTGCATTGTTGGGTTTTGAGTTTGCAAGAAAGGCATTTCACTGTACTTGTGCATGTGCCATTGAAACTTGAAACTTGAGCTGAGCAGAGCCAAGCCGAGCCGTCCCGAGCTGGCTTGGTTGCACACCCACGATAGTTGCTAGGACCGTGCTGGAAAGGACCATGTGAAAATGAAAATATTTGAGCCAGCACGTTTCGGGTCGTCACCATGAGGTGAAAAGGGCAATGACAGATGAATCTTCAGACGTATGCTTCGTTTTCTTCTCTCTGTGAGGTGTGTGTGTTCACTTGTCCCCTCCCTGCAGGCAGCTGTACAAGCCCCATGCGTTCCTACTGTGTGAGGAGGAGAGGGAGCAGTTCCTGTTCCACCTGCTGTCCCTCAACACTGTGGACTACCTCTGCTTCACACGCACATTCATCTCCATCAGTAAGTCTGGCCGATTCCACAGGGCTGTGTTCAATGAGAAGCGTTCCATTTAGTTTTCTGCTAAATGTGTTTATGTGTTGCGGGTCCTAATGAACACATCCCAGCTTCCAAGATACTGAAACCAGAAACGTTCCTGGAACATATCGGGGGGAGTTCTCATTGGGTTCCTTAACGTTTTCCTAATGTTATTAGAGCGTTGCAGTTATTAGAATGATATTGCAGAAACATTATCTTCATATCATAAGTCAACATCTACCTGCAGTTCTGAGAACAGTTCTTAGACAGTTCCTGAAACGTTTTAAGAGGGAACGTTTTTAGAACACTGGATAGTGGAACGTTACCACAAGCGCACTAGGGAACCGAACATTGTTAGCTGGTTTAAACTAGAGCAGGGATCATCAACTAAATTCAGCCACGGGCCGTTTTAAAAAAATAAATAAAATTGTCTTGAGTAAATGATCAGGGGTCTGGAACATAATTATAAATAATGTGTAGACTGCAAATTGACCGCAAGAAGCCCAAACAGACATAATGTTTGACTTAATCATTTCAGACCTTGTTTATATTTGTAGTCGATCCCGTGGCTCAATTATGCGTGAGAATATTACTACAGATTTCTTAAAATAAAATCACTTGGAGCTGATTTCCTGGGGTTTCGACAGTCTTATGTCCAACAATGATTATATATATTTTTTTTTATGTTCAATTTTGGGGGGGGGGGGGGCAAATAAAACCACCCGCGGGACAAATTCTGTGAGGTTGGGGAACCCTGAACTAGAGGTACCTGTAAGGCCAAGGTCCGTAAACATCTAACATTGCACTGAAATGTGAAATGTGTTCACTGCCTCGCTCTAGATAAGAGCATCTGCAAAATGACCACAATGTAAAAGTCCTTGTCTCTTGTGTCCCTTCAGGCATTCCATACCGTGTTGTCATAACGCCCATGAAGAAGCTGAGCATTGCCATGACAATATCCAACCCCTGGGTGTGTGTGTCTGGAGAGCTGGGTGACTCTGGGGTCAGGCAGATCCCCAAGAACACACAGGAGATCTTCTTCCAGGTGAGATGCTCCGTTCTTCTGGGCTGGGTGGCTGCTTCGGCAATTCTCCATCAAACACATGTGCAAACACATGCATGTACACACACACACAC
This sequence comes from Salvelinus alpinus, assembly GCF_045679555.1. Lineage (NCBI taxonomy): Eukaryota > Metazoa > Chordata > Actinopteri > Salmoniformes > Salmonidae > Salvelinus > Salvelinus alpinus. The sequence continues at coordinate 49,813,834 of NC_092094.1, read as the reverse complement.
ACACGCACACATCTACATGTACGCGCATTCTCACAAATCACTGTCTCACACACACAGTTCTCACTTTGGTCTCTCTGTCTCTGTGTCAGTGCCAGAACCTGGGCAGGCTGAGCACCCTGCAGTTGGGGCAGGAGAACTCTGGCCTACTGGCTAAGTGTCTGGTGGACTGTGTGATTGTGCACAACGAGATCACTGGACACACCTACAGGTAACGCACACATACTGTATGGACACTGTTTTGGCTGTGTGTCAAACCTGCATTGAGCTCCACATCTTTTTGACCAAGTTAGTCGGAAAAGTGTCGCTCTAATTTCTGCACTCACCTAGGTCATGTTCATTAGGGCGCGCAACGGAAAACGTTTGAAAACGTTCTACAACAGGAAAATGAGTGTTTTTATTATTAGACAAGTTTAGATCGTCCCTCCCTTTTTGTTTGGTGCGCAATGAATGTGACTCTCCTTCATAATTCTGAATTGCCCAATCCCAAATGACTTCTCGCTTGCCCTATTTCACATCTAACCTCTGACCCCATTATCTATCTACACCCACGCTCTCCTCCCAGGTTCCCGTGTGGCCGCTGGCTGGGGAAGGGTGTGGGTGACGGCAGCCTGGAGAGGGTGCTGATTGGTCAGCTGGTGTCTCCCAGAGGAGAGGAGGAGTCTGGGAGGTGGACGGGGACACCCCCGGAGCAGGGTTCGCCCCTTCAGAGTGGACACATGGGGGGTCTGGGGTCACTGGGGCGCAGCAACAGTAACAACAGTATGTATGGGGGACAGACACACACACAGTTTGCACCTGTAATTGTTAAAACGACAGTCAAAAACAGATATTTCACTTTTTATATAAACAGTCAACCATAATATTTTCTTTCTATTGTCATGAGTAAAATGTGCAAAACATTTTTTTTAAGTCACTCATTGCTATACCTTACTTTTAATGCTCTCCTTATCGTCTTTCATGCCATTGTCCATCTTCACGTCTCTTCCTCCTCTCAATCCCTCCATCTCTTCTCCATTATCCTCGCTCTCTCTCTCTCCTTCATTCAGGACTGTCTTCTGTCCAGGTGCAGGAGGAAATGAGGGAGGCCGTAAACAACCTCGTCAAGCACTTCCACAAAGCAGAGCAGGAGGTATGGGTGGGTGTGTGCAGGTGTGCAGGTGTGTAGGTGTGTGTGTGAGAGAGATTCCAAAAACAGAAAATAGAGAGAGCACAGCAGAGAGGTCTAATCTCTGATGAGAAGAGTGTGTGTGCTGGTCTGCGCAGGCCGGTGTCTGTGTGTGCTGGTCTGCGCAGGCCGGTGTGTGTGTGCGCTGGTCTGCGCTGGCCGGTGTGTGTGTGCGCTGGTCTGCGCAGGCCGGTGTGTGTGTGCTGGTCTGCGCAGGCCGGTGTGTGTGCACTAGGCTTGGGGAATTTAGAAGTACCTATAGTATGATTTTCAATACCGTACTCTGTGATGGAAATTCTACCTTTTAACTAATAATGAGGAGAGGCAAAGTCAATAATCAATCAAGGTATTACTTTTATTAAAAACGTATTACAATAAGGAGGCCGGTCGCACCACCCACGCAGGTGAAATGGAGTGAGAGCCTGCACACAAAGAGTACAGAAGCCTTATATAGTCAAGTTATCTCATGCAAGCATCTGCAAAACCACGTGACCCTATCTATGTGTGTGTGGGGAGTGACGACTGATTGAAATGGTTGCCTCGGTCTGTCGCAACTGAGTGAGGACAATAGGTGCGAAAGTGGCAGGAAGTCACTCCAGACATACTTCCTCTAACAGCAGCTCAACGGTTCCCCCAAGTTGGGAAAGCAAGCGCCTTTGACTGTCGGCCCAAATGATGTATGTCCTACCCCTAAACACGCACAAAACATGAACCTTTCGCCCAGAAACAGGCTCCAAACAGAACAACAGCTCTATCACTGGTGTGTAGAATATAACACTTTACTCTGTCTCCAGTTAAGCTGAGAGGAACCCGTTAGTTTCTGTCATTCTTGGCTGAGCGCCCAGACATCATGGGGTCCTTCTACACACACAACACAATTAGAACAGGCCTCTATTAATGCGCGCTCACACTTTTCTACCTTGTATGAGTTTGCTAAAGAAACAATCTCAAGCCCAATGCCTAGGCTTAAAGAAGGATATGTTCGTACACAAGCATTAAAAAATGCCCTCGCAACTCCCCTTCCCCCCCTCCAAATAAACGGCTCTGTACCAGTCTGAAACCCCCTGGATTAGTGGAGGCTGGTGGGAAGAGCTATAGGAGAAAGGGCTCATTGTAATGTCTGGAATGGAATCATCTTTTTGGCCTTCCTGTGACATCGGGTGCTGTAGGTGTCCTGGAGGGCAGGTAGTTTGCCTCCGGTGATGCGTTGTACAGACCGCACTACCCTCTGGAGAGCCTTGCGGTTGTGGGCGGAGCAGTTGCCGTACCAGGCGGTGATACAGCCCGACAGGACGCTCTCGTTTGTGCAGCTGTAAAAGTTTGTGAGTGTTTTAGGTGACAAGCCAAATTTCTTCAGCCTCCTGAAAAGGTGATAGCGCCTTCTTCACCACGTTGTCTGTGTGGGTGGACCATTTCAGTTTGTCTGTGATGTGTACGCTGAGGAACTTAACTTTCCACCTTCTCCACTACTGTCCCATTGATGTGGATGGGGGGATGCTCCCTCTGCTGTTTCCTGAAGTCAGATCATCTCCCTTGTTTTGTTGACGTTGAGTGAGAGGTAATTTTCCTGACACCACACTCCCAGGGCCCTCACCTCCTCCCTGTAAGCTGTCTCGTCGTTGTTGGTAATCAAGCCTACCACTGTAGTGTCGTCTTGAGGATCAGAGGGGTGGAGATGTTGTTTCCTACCCTCACCACCTGGGGGGCGGCACATCAGAAAGTCCAGTACCCAGTAGCATAGGGCAGGGTCGAGACCCAGGGTCTCAAGCTTAATGACGAGTTTGGAGGGTACTATGATGTTAAATGCTGAGCTGTAGTCAATGAACAGCATTCTGACATAGATATTCCTCTTGTCCAGATGGAATAGGGCAGTGTGATGGCGATTGCGTCGTCTGTGGATCTATTTGGGCGGTAAGCAAATTGGAGTAGGTCTAGGGTGACAGGTAGGGTGGAGGTGATATGATCCTTGACTAGTCTCTCAAAGCACTTCATAATGACAGAAGTGAGTGCTACGGGACGATAGTCATTTAGTTCAGTTACCTTAGCTTTCTTGGGAACAGGAACAATGGTGGCCATCTTGAAGCATGTGGGCACAGCAGACTGGGATAAGGATTGATTGAATATGTCCGTAAACACACCAGCCAGCTGGTCTGCGCATGCTCTGAGTACGCGGCTAGGGATTCCATCTGGACCGGCAGCCTTGCGAGGGTTAACACGTTTAAATGTTTTACTCACGTTGGCCACGGTGAAGGAGAGCCCACAGGCTTTGGTAGCGAGCCGTGTCAGTGGCACTGTATTGTCCTTAAAGCGAGCAAAGAAGTTGTTTAATTTGTCTGGGAGCAAGACGTTGATGTCTGCGACGGGGCTGGTTTTCTTTTTGTAGTCTGTGATTGACTGTAGACCCCGCCACATACGTCTCGTGTTTCAGCCGTTGAATTGCGACTCTACTTTGTCTCTATACTAACGCTTTGCTTGTTTGATTGCCTTACGGAGGGAATAGCTACACTGTTTGTATTCGGTCATGTTTCCAGTCGCCTTGCCATGATTTAAAGCGGTGGTTCGCGCTTTCAGTTTTGCTGACGAATGCTGCCATCAATCCATGGTTTCTGGTTAGAGAAGGTTTTAATAGTCACAGTGTGTACAACATCATTGATGCACTTGCTAATAAACTTGCTCACAGAGTCAGTGTATACGTCAATGTTGTTGTCTGAGGCTAACCGGAACATATCCCAGTCCACGTGATTGAAGCAGTCTTGAAGCGTGGAATCTGATTGGTCAGACCAGCGTTGGATAGACCTGAGCACGGGCGTTTCCTGTTTTAGTTTCTGTCTATAGGCTGGGAGCAACAAAATGGAGTCATGGTCAGATTTGCCGAAGGGAGGGTGGGGAGGGCTTTGTATGCATCGTGGACGTTAGAGTAGCAATGGTCCAGAATGCTACCGTGGACGTTAGAGTAGCAATGGTCCAGAATGCTACCAGCGTGTGTCACGCATTTGATATGCTGATAGAATTTAGGAAGCCTTGTTCTCAGATTAGCTTTGTTAAAATCCCCAGCTACAATAAATGCAGCCTCAGGATATTTGGTTTCTAGTTTACATAGAGTCCAGTAAAGTTCTTTCAGCAGGGCCCTCGAGGTGTCTGCTTGGTAGATAATTCGGTCGGCATTTGATTGTAAAGAATTCTAGGTCAGGTGAACAAAAGGACTTGAGTTCCTGTATGTTGTTATGATTACACCATGAGTCGTTAATCATAAGGCATACACCCCCGCCCTTCTTCTTACCAGAGAGATTTCTGTTTCTGTAGCGTTAAGATTTTCCTTCACTTGGAACTAAAGAACTAAGGGGCGTAGCCCGAACTATGAAAAATCGCCCCAGACCATTATTCCTCCTCCACCAAACTTTACAGTTGGCACTATGAATTGGGGCAGGTAGCGTTCTCCTGGCTTCCGCATACCCAGATTAATCTGTCGGACTGCCAGATGGTGAAGTGTGATTCATCCCTCCAGAGAACACGTTTCCACTGTTAGAGTCCAATGGCGGCGAGCTTTATACCACTCCAGCCGACGCTTGGCATTGCGCATGGTGTTCTTAGGCTTGTGTGGAGCTGCTCAGCCATGGAAACCCATTTCATGAAGATCCTGACGAACAGTTCTTGTGCTGACGTTCCTTCCAGAGACAGTTTGGAACTCTGTAGTGAGTGTTGCAACCGAGGACAGACAATTTTTACGCACTACAAAATGGTATATCATAACCTGCAGTTGAGGAACAATGGGAAAGTAGTTCTGCTTTGAAAGTTGATTCATTTGAATCTCCACTTTTGAGAAAATGGCCCTTGTATGTTCTGGTTCACCTACTGGAGAGCTCTCCTTTGTTGACACCTATTCAGCATCGTTCACACCCTCTGAAGCCTTAGCCCCACCCATCTCTTTAAGGATTCACATGTGCTAAACAGAGTGAGTAAGGTAGTGTAGTAAACAACCAAAGATTTCAAGACTGAAAATGGTGAAAGTAGTAGCCCACAATAACGAATAACTTCAGGTAAAAATACACTTTATCTAGTCCTTGGCCAATATCCTAATCTGACTTTGTACATTTGCATAGTAGCGATATCAAAAATAGAAAGTGTCCAGATAAAAAATATGTTATAATTATTAGATGACGCTTACCCAGACACACTTGTCTAAATTGATGGGTCATGTGAAAGAAATGCTATAACCCCTCCCCAGCCACATCTACCTAAGAAGATGGGTCACTTTTGTCTAGACATTTACACATGTTCATGAAATACAATAGATGACCGTAATCACCCCCAGACACACCTGGCTAACTTGATGGGTCATGTAATCATCTGGTGAAGTGGAGTCTTTTTGTTTAGACATGTAGCTAGCTAGCTAAAGAAGGAACCATAATCCCAACCCATACTACTAGCAATACAAACTGATTTTCATAGCTAGCCACCGTGCATGAAATGCTGTAGTATGACTCTGCAGGTACCTAAAGCTAACCAACTACGTTCAATGTTAAGTAGCTAGCTAACATTAGGATATAACTAGCAATGCAAATGGATTTTTGAGATACTAATAATATTATTACACAGATCATACATGTAACGCTAGCTAGCGAGCCAGCAAGCTAACGTTCCCTGGCTAGCTAACAGTACGCTTTAACTTGCAATGAAAATGACTTTGACAAAATTAGAAACGTATAATAACTGAAAATGTAGCTAGACTCTTACCCGTATACATGGATGATCGCTGTACGGCAGACTGGAACCCCTGTTACTAAGTAGGGCATTATGTGTCGTGTCCGTTTTGTTTGTACAGCTTGTTTGGCCCGCGTTGTGTCAAATCACTCCGGTTCACACTGATCGTGTGCAGAGAGTAGTCCATCGCAACTTTTTCCCACTGATCTTTGTCAATAGCGCCTGCTAAATTCAGGGCAGCAATGTTGTTGAGTGTAGTAGCAACACTTTCGTGGAGTGGTTGAAAAACTAGTTTTAATGACTCAAACCTAAGTGTATGTAAACTTCCGACTTCAACTCTATTTAGCCTAGATATAGTCTGTTGCCCACACTGCTGTTCATCCGGATGAACGAGTCGTGACTTGACCTGGGCCAATGGTCAACAACATTGGTGAGTGCCATTTGTAGATCACAAATCACTTGCACATTGATGGAGCGGAAGTTTTTCCAGTTCACATACACAAACTTGTTCTCACTGTTGCCCATATTGCAACACGAGGGCAGTCGATCGCCCCGATCACAATTTGGAAAACCTTCCATTGCTACAAATTGCAGTTTGTTTGCCTGTTCACTGGCTGTGTAGGGGAACCGTATGTACCTCGGACACAGACGAATGATGCCATCCAACACTTGGCATTACGCGGCTGAGGGAGGGCTGTGATATGCCCGATCTGTCACACTATTCCCTCTTAAAGGTCCCTTTTGGCTAGGAACCCAACAGTGGTCAAAACCTGTACATGGACAGGTATTGCCTGATTGCGGCGTGTAGGTCATGTAAGCATTTACCCAAATTCAGCACATCGGTCCAACAGAATGGCTCTGGGAAACCTGTATTGTCTCATAAGCCAGTCATCATCGTGGGCAAAAAAAATCTGCGCGTCTCAAGAGACGCTCGCGGAGAATAACCATGCCAAGATTGCCAACGCAGCCCTGGTCTTTGGATGAGGCTAGTCTAGAACAGACATGGGTATATTTATATAAACAGAGACAATTTGGAGTAATTGCTTGCACCAGTGCAGTGAAATGCATCAATGTTAAATGTTAATGAGTGAGAATTGATTAGCCTATAAGGAATTGCCATAGGCCCAAGTGACAAATTATATTTAACCTATAATGTAAAAATAGCTAAAATAATAAGTGACAATAAGAATAATACAAAGTAATTATGCATTTTATTTGAATAGCATTATTTTAACAACACAACGTGCAGGCTATATATAGGCTTAAGCCTAACAGGCTACTGTTCAGTGTGTATTTTTAGCTTCTTGGCTGTGCGTACGCATGGTCTAAAGTTTGCGGGGAGAAAAGCACATTCTCACGTCAAGTTCAGTTCTTATAAATTCCAACTTTTTTTGTGAAAACTGGCATACCCATGTTTTGGGGTATATGTTGTACGTAAGCAACGTTTATAAATGAGCCCCCAGGGCTCTAGCTCTGCATTTTGTTTGCTAACTTGCAAGATAAGTGGCTCGTTTGCAAGCTCAAGCTTCTTGGTTACAACAGAGACAATCAACCTCCTCCTGGATCAAGATCCCTGCTGCCTAAATTGTTCTGTGTGTTTTTTACGTTTGGAAAGAAATCCCTTGTGTCCACTGCCGGTAATACCGTGTACTCCGGTATGGTACAGGAACTGTATGAACATCTGGATACCGCCCAACCCTAGTGTGTTCGTGTTTCTTGTACACGATTCATGACCTTCACTCTGCAAGGCAGAATCTCTCACAGTTAAAAGGCAGACTGGCTTTTTTTTCTCTCTAGTCTATGGCCTGCTCTGACCTCCCCTTTTAAAAGCCTGCTCTGGAGCCGTATCCCCAGTGTCTCAGGGTAGAGAATTGGTCATAAGTCTGAGAGTAGACGTTTTACTCCTACTCTTATGGCTAAAAATAAAAGCTATTCATGAAGCCCTTTTAGTCGTAAGAGTCCTACCTAGTCGACAGATATTTAGGAGAGCTCGAGCTGTCCTAACCAATTATGTTACCAGCAGGTGTCTTGATGATTGGCAGAGAGTCAGTGGGTCCTGCACCATAGACAGGCAATACTGTATGATTCAGGGCAATAGGCCCATCATATTATTTAAAAAAAACATTTTTTTTTTAAAGTAGGCAAAGTGTTCGTGTCAGGTGAAAATTATAGGCCGTTAAATGTTTTACCGTTGCGACATTTGGTTCACTGTGGTTTTCTGTAGCGTGCTACAGAGTTCACAGCTGGCTATGTCTCCTCGCGATTGGTTATTCCCCATGATTTGCAACAACGTCACCACAATCTTTCCTTTACGTACCTCCAACTGTCCTGATTACGAGTTCAACTTTTATGGGTTGATTTTACTCCTGGATCAGATTTTCTCTGAGCAGCGTTTTAATATCATCCTAAAATCATCCTTTTCTGAGACGCTTAGTGGATACGGGCCCTGACCTCCCCTTTAAACACCAAGCCCTGTAGAGACTGTTGGTGGATCACGGTAGTATTGCTACTATGGGGCCTGTGGCTCACCTTAATAACATTTTAATTGGATGCCACTTAACCCCTGCCACCAGGACAACGCCTCTATCACAGCTTGAATAAATTACCCTTTCCTTGGCACAGCAGAAGCTGAGGAGCCTTGCAGATTTACACAGCCCCTCAGTGAATTGTAAATGAAAGAAAATTGGAAAGAAAGTGCCTTAAAATCCATTCAATTATAATGTATAAAAACACACCGCTTTGGGTGATTGTGTCACAGCAAGTGCTTTGGATTTGGTTGTTTTAATTATTGATATGCTGTTGGAACCTGAAGGGAAAGCTGAAGCGTGGTACTTTGAATGCCCTCTGGAAATGAAGCGTACTAAATACTATCGCCCTGTGTTGGGGTTTGTCACCATGGCAACCATAATTCAACTCCTCCACACCCAACAGCCCGGCAATTGTACAACACCATAGGCGAGACAATAGTGCCTCATTTGCAAGGACACTTTATGGGATGTGAAAATTAGCTACTCTCATACCATTGAACTCGTGCATCAAATGTCATCATTGTGGTGGACTCCTGGCGTACTAAACCTGCGTTCCAATTTCTGTGATGATATGCCCAAACATTTCTGAATGCAAGACCTCTCCTCTCCTCAGAGGGGGAACCTGACTGCTCTGCTGTGTGGAGAGGAGGGGCTGGTGCGCTCCCTGGAACAGTTCCTCCTACATGGCTTCAAGTCCTCCCGCTTATTCCAAAGGAGTGTGTTCATATGGGACTTTGTGGGTAAGTGGGTGTGGGTGTGTGTGTGCACGTGGACAGACTTTGTGGAGTGTAGTAATGTAAGTCCATATAACTTGTCTCAATCTAGTGGCTGATTAGTACACGTTCACTTTTACATTATTCATTGTTAGTGCAGCACAGCATGATTCATCCAGTACAGTAAACAGCCTCATCTTTGCCTTCAAACAGTTGTTTTTCTAGAACAGTACTTACACCTACTGAAATCATAGAACGACTTCTCAATTTGGCCGACTCCTTAGCTCAGATCCTTATTCCATAGTTATCCAAAGGTCATCCCTGCCATAGAAATAAAATTACTAGAATTGTAGTGTAGGAATAGTCATTATTTTTCTATGAACCCTGTCCTTCTAATGTGTTACCTGCTCCGCACCTCTCCCCCACAGAAAAGGTGGTGGTTTCCATGGAGACAGCGGATCAAATGGGTGACTTGCGGGGGTCAACGGAACTGTGTGACTCTCTGTGTCACTATGCCAACGCCATCAACGCCTCGCCGCGGAACATCGGCAAGGAGGGCAAGTTCCAGCTGCTGGTCTGCCTGGGAGTCAGGTGAGAGGTCAAAGTTGAAAGTTCAAACGGCAATGGAGATGGTAGGGGCCAGGAGGATGTAACGTCACATCACAAAACATTCAGATATACTGTCACGGTTTTCTTCCTGGGATGAAGGAGAGGACCAAAACGCAGCGCGGCTAGTGTTCAACATAATTTAATAAAGAATATGTGAACACTACAAACAACAAAACAATAAATGTGAAAACCGACAACAGTCCTATCTGGTGCAGAACATAAAGACAGAAGACAGGAAACAATCACCCACAAAATCCCAACACAAAACAAGCCTCCTATATATGATTCTCAATCAGGGACAACGATTGACAGCTGCCTCTGATTGAGAACCATATTAGGCTGGACACAGAAACAGACAAACTAGACACACAACATAGAATTCCCACCCAGCTCACATCCTGACCAACACTAAACAAGCAAAACACATAAGAACTCTGGTCAGGACGTTACATATACTGTCAATATATTTGGTATGTTAGGTTCTAATTTTCAGAGTTCGAACACTACGGACGCTATGAAAGCTTAACCAAGTTTATTCTTCCCAGAGGATCAATACAGCTGCATTAGACACACACCTTTTCACACAAGCACTGATATTTAACCCTTCCTCCTAGGCTGAGTGTCCACTTACACATCTGTACAAACATTGTCTTTACTGCTAGGCAGGACACTAAGTGATACGGGCCATAAACTTTTCTTTCTCCCTTAACGTGACCTGAGCTGATCTCGACCCCCCCCTTCATCACTAATCCATGGCTCTCTCCCCTTATCAATGCCTGCCACATGGGATCGCTTTCCCTGCACTCAGCACATTCCAAGCTTAATTGCAGACACCACATACCTTCCTCCTACAGATAACCATAAACTTCTGGTGTAGACCCTCTAAACCTAAGCACTCAATATTTCAAAAGGATACCTGATATAATGTAAACGTTATACATTACCCTCTCTCCCTCAGTGACATGAATAAGTATATTTCATATTCTCAGAACCCAACAAGTAGAACAGATATGACTGTCATGCAGAATAGGGAATCATTTCAGCTCTGATCATCATATTTCTATCTGCGTGTTCAGAACGCTGCATCCTTCAGAGTAAACCCCAGTTGAGACCCCACTTGTGCAGGTGTGACTTGGATAGATGCATTCGAACAGGGCCTTCTAATGAAAATTGGAACGTCACCCCTGCCCTCTGGTGGTTGTGTTAATTGTTTCAGTCAGAGTTACACACTTTCCCTCCCCCTGAAGCCCCTGAGCACTCCTCAGACAGCAGGACCGGGCCCGTATCCACACAAAGTAGAAGATTGGTCGTAAGTGCTGAGAATAAACATTTTACTCTTATGAGTAAAAATAAAAGCTATGCATGAAGCCTCTTTAATAATAAGAGTCACCCCTAGTCGATAGATATTTAGCACACCTCATGAGCTGTCCTAACCAGTTAAGAGTTACCAGCACGTGTCTTGATAATAGAGAAATGCAGCGAGTCAGTGGTTCCTGCAACACATGTAATTGCTTTGGAGTTGTTAAAAATAATGTTTTGATAATTCTATATGGTAGGCCATCATTGTAAATAAGAATTCGTTCTTAACCGACTTGCCTAGTGAAATAAAGGTTAAATGTATACGACATTTTTAAAATGTCATTTTAAATACATCAATAATCTAGATGTGTATGCAACCTTTGACAATGATTTCACATGCTATACCTAAATACTTATAACAAATAGGCTAATAAATCAACATTTTGATTATTTCATTACCTACATTGTTATTTCAAGTTATCCCTTTGGAGCGCAATATCACGTTGTATGAGTTGGCTCAGAGTTTGGCCGGGCAGTCTTAACATCATCTTATAGGATGATGTTAAGACTGCCCGGCCAAACTCAGAGCTCTGAGCTTGGAGTTTTCTTTAGTCTTAAAACAGGTTTTATCAGGATTCCTAGGACCTTTTCTGAGAGGCTTTGTGGATACGGGCCCTAGTCTCCAAGGCCCAGGGGCGGCACTATACATTTTTCACTGGGGGCAGGTAAGGAGTAGCTTGGTCCATGCATACGAGTGCTTGCAATATATGGTACATGCATGGATGTGCAAGGACTATTCTAGATGGGGCTTCAGCACAGTCTTGCCCCTTCCTGGAGCCACCAAGGCCTCACAGTCACCGACCTGACTCGTTTACATCACACGCTGTTATTTCGGCGAGGACTTTGGGCTGTAAGTGGTCTGAGGTGCTTTATTTTGACATAGTACTCTTCTGTAGATTGTATCTACATTTTCCTGAGACGGACCACCTAGCTAGTAACTGACCACTACTGGAAAAAGCATCAAATAAAACCCATATCGAATGAGCTCACTTAATTGATGTTGTTGAATTTGAAATAAAATGCCTAACTTGAATCTGAGGACCTAGTTAACAGCTCCAGGTACAAGTTGCCTCTATAGGCACCGATTTAGGATCAGCTTCCTCTCGCCAATTCCAATCCTTAACCGTTATAGCATAAATGCAAAACTTTGCTTAGATCAGTTGCCTTAGGGCAACTTCGTCCTAATCAGAGTAATCATGGGGTGTATTTAGAAAGATGAAACATTCAGAACATTGCAGATAGAAATGTAATGAATAGAGCTGACTTGATCCCTCTGTTTCACATGGTAGGCAATCAGATTTGTTTTACACAATGCATTTCTGTCTGAACGTTAGGTAGCATTGCGCCCTCCTGAACAGGCCTGTGGAGAAAGTTATGATTTGACCTTTGACCCTCTGTGTTGGCAGAGACCAGCTGCTGCCCCAGTGGCTCCCCTTGTTGGCCGAGTCCCACCTGACGGCACGTCTCTACGAGGAGTCGGCTTTGGTCCAGGACCGCGCGGCCGTCAACTCCCTCTCTCGCATCCTCCATACCCTCCACGAGTTCCCCATCACCCTGGAGACAGCCCTCATTAAGGGGGTTGACCTCTAACCCCACCGCCGCTGAGGACACTGGGATATGGAGTTTTACCCCTATTCACAGAATGCACAACGTACACAGGGTAGCAGGACCTCAACAGAGTCGAGTGACTGCGAGGGCTGGCACATTTACCGTATAACCGTGTAACTGACGGTTATGGACGAAGACTGTCATGAAAATAAAGTCACCTTCATAACCATTGAAATTATGATCATGTTTTTTTGGGGGGTGGAATGAACAGCTGACGGGACGGCTGGGCATTTGTGCTGTTGTGTCGGTTTCTGCTGTAACATGGACTCTACAACGGTGAAACTTTGTTGCTCCTTGGTGAAACAAGCAGGATGTTGTAGCAAACTAGTATTTGGTTGCCTAGGCAACGCCCCCCTCCCTGCAGCAGCAGTCAGGAGAAAGAAAATGTGCGTCTTTAAAGCGGCAATCTGCGGTTGAAACGATAAAAAAAGCACCCCTGCTTTGGTATAAAGCTAAGGGATGGGGCTGGAGAAATGTAACCACTCTCAAATTCATAAACAGAGCTATGGATGCAAAGACTGACCATCCATGATGTCAGAATTATAGTTTTAACCATGTTTTAGGGTAAAGTGTTTGTTTAGATTGACTTTGTTTACAATCATTGGAGTAAAAGAAGCTTATATTTTAGGTTCTGATGAGGTATAACATTTGAACTAAATGAGGCATTTGTAAGTTATATTCTTTAAGAATCAATGGGTACATATCACTCAATCACAAGTCCCAAAATGAATGTAGCAACTGCAGATTGCCCCTTAAAAAAAGATATATAAATATAATTTGTTTTGCTCTGCATATGGTTATATAACGATGACCGCGGTCATTTGGCTGACTAATTACCGTCATCCAAAATGACATGACCGTCACAGCCCTAATGACTGCCTCTCACTGTGTCCTCTCCTTCCTTTCTGCACCGATCTGAGAAGACTTGGCAGTTGTAAGCAGTGTGGCACAAAGCTCGTCATTGGACTGTCACCTCTTAAATCCTATCTGATCTAGTGTAGAGGAAGGAAAGGAGACAATGACAGGAAGTTACTTTAAGCCGAAGTCACACGAAGCAATCTGAACGCAATTTTTTTAATGCTTGCAACAAAGCTGCGTCTGGGTTGCTCAGTTTGTCTCAACCCACAAAAATGGCCAGCAACTTTGTTGCATTGCAATCGCAAGTGCTAGAAATCGATCCTATTTCACCAACTGACTGGATGCAATGTCCAACCAGTGAGCTACAAGACTTGTCATATCGTTCTGTTCGGGACTCAGATGTCACTTGCAACCAGGGTTGGGTAGGTTTCTTTCAAAATGTAATCCGTTAGTTACTAGTTACCTGTCCAAAATGTACGGGTAAAATAACTTTTGGATTACCCAAACTCCGTAATGTAATCAGATTACTTTCTCGCTGATCAAAGTTACATGTATTTTTTTTTCTTCCCGATTACATGTAATAAATTACTCCCCATGCAACCCTGCTACTTACGTCTACAACAGAAATTGCGTCACAGGCTTTAGACTATTGAGACACAGCCAGCAGGGCTGGTCAGAACTAGACAGCTGAACTCTCATGAAAAGAGGAAGTTATTTGTGGGTGGTGTCTGGGAGGGGAAGGAACCCAGAAACAAGCCACTGCCAAACGGCAGCTTCTGCAGGCCTATATTGCCACAGCACAGCAGGCCTACTGCCTTGTCCACTAAAGAAGTCAATGTCATACATACTGTACATACACACAGAAGAAAACATGTTTTTTCTTTCTTCTCCTCTTATGCTTATCTACACTGTGATCTGTCTCAAGGAGGAGTGAGGCGGAGTGATTCCCTTTTAGCCAACCAGCTTTGATGTCTCAGCTCACACCGTGAAGAACAAGGGAGGAGTAAAGAGTTGTGGTGGTAGTGATGGTCATGAACTTTGACCTGCCCACCAGGCTACTTTGAATCCTATTGCTGTTATGCTTTCCCTGGTAATATAAACCGGACAAATGCATGCATGGCCATATCAGGGGTGTATTCACTAGGAATCAAACGGGCCGAAACGAGGAGGGACGAACTTGTCCAATAAGAAACACTAATTTTCGCTACCGTTTTCAATGGTATGCACTAATGAGTACACCCCTGTTTTTCTCTCTCTGTGGTGTATTCTCTAGACACAGTTTTTCTGCCCGCCAATCATGTGTATTCTTATGGTATGGGCATTGTGAATGGATTAATTTAGGATAGTTACTCTGCTCAAAAGCTGGTGTACATGTTTGTCCTCCAAACCTTGGTAACACTTTGTAATATCTTTCATGAAAAAAAACATCAAATGCTTTATAAACTATAAATGTTATAAAATATTATGCTTATAAAGGCTTACAAATAACACTTAAGTTTATAAATGGTTAATCATGGCCTCCCGAGTGGCACAGTGCTGTGACCGGGAGACCCATGGGGCAGCGCACAATTGGCCCAGCATTGGCCGGGTTAGGGGAGGGTTTGGCCGGCAGGGATGTTCTTGTCCCATTGCACTCTAGCGACTCCTATGGCGGGCTGGGTGCAATGCACGCTGACACAGTCGCTTTCCGGCTGGCTTCCGAGTTAAGCAGGCATTGTATCAAGAAGCAGTGCTGTTCGGCTGGGTTATGTTTCGGAGGATGCACGGCTCTCCACCTTCGCCTCTCCCAAGTCTGTACGGGAGTTGCAGCGATGGGACAAGACTGTAACTACCAATTGGATACCACAACATTGGGGAGTCAAAGGGGTAAAAAAATATATAAAAATGTTTATGAATGCCTATTCATGAAAGTTGATTTAAAGTGTTACCAAAAACTCATGTAATTTTCTCTTGAAATTGTCTCTGTGCAACAGTTGCCTAGTCCTGTACATTGGAGGTTTTATTTTACCTACTGAAGCCATAAGCGGCACGACTCTTAATGTTCCCTGACTTATTGATCTGTGTTGTTCGATTCACTGTTTGCCTCCGGGGTCATTCTGGTTTTGCTGACAAATATAAGTTAGTGAAATATTGAAAATGGTCTTGTGTTAAATGAACATTTTGTTCACACAGCTTTTTTTTTTACTGTGAATGTTTGTTTATTTGAACGTCGCCTAGTAAGAAGTTGTCCTTCAGTCATCTAATGTTACAATATACAATGTTACTTACAATAGACCTGTGAAAACAATCTGTCAACAAGTAGAAAAGTGTTTTCTGCATTTTGTGATCGTAATATCATGTTGCTTATTTAATTGTTATTGCTAGGTCAAACACTGAGTACAGAAATAAGCTTCATATTATATTGATATTACATGTGCTTTTTTTGTTGACAAGGTCCCAAGATACTGTCTCGTGCGCTGTCCTGCAAGCACTATCCTTAGTCAAAGCCACAATGACCAAGTCTCTACTAATATTACCTGAAAATAGATATTAGGGTAAGCAATAATGTATTATTGTTACTTTGAATATTTATGAAACGTGTCGTTAAAGATTAAAGTCTAAGATAAACGATTTGCTTTATTTGTCAGGTGATATGATTCTCACGACTCTGTAAGAAATTAGCCCATTAAATGGCATTATCTGACTCCATAAGATAAATAGCCATATGCAAGGACGCTATAGATGAGTTACAGTAATAGGCAATTAAGAAATGTCTGAGAATGGAATTACATTGTAAAATAAATGGATTCACATACAAGGCATAAAGCTTAAGTTACAAAGCATTAACAAGCATTACAAGGCATTATTCTAAGCATGGTCAGAGAGCGAGAGAGAGAAAAATATAGCATGGCTTTTGCCCATAACTCATGGGAGAGGAAGAGGGAAAGAGAGTGTAGGTATCTCACCACAGCAAGTCAGGAACATAAGGAAAAGAACAATGAATCTAAAAACCCTTTTTTATAAGCATCTCAGTTGTTGACCAATAGTTTTACTGTAAAGTTAATCTCTAATTAGATATCAGACATACATGATGTAATCGCAAAATAACATTTGCTTCTCAGAGGTGTGACAATGGGGGTTGGGTTGAATTCCTGAAAAGACCAAACCTTTTGCATAGAGTGTAGATACATGTAAGAGTCACTTCGGGGGCTGCCCTACAACAGTACAGATGCAAACCGGTAAAAAGGTTGTGCAGGTGAGTTGGAAACCCAAAAGGGCTTATATGAAAACCACACCACAAAAATACAATATAAGTACAAGAAAGGCATGCTCGATCAGATAAGCAAAGCATACTAATTATTATTTGTACATGATATACTCAGTAAACACGAAAATATATGTTTGTGCTGGTGTGAGTTAGACTACATGGAGGGGGTTAAATCAAATCAAATTTGTCACATGCTTTGTAAACAGCACATGTAGACTAACAGTGAAATGCTTACTTCAACAATGTAAAAACTTTTAAAAAACTACAAAATAATAATAAGGAATAAATACACAATGAGCAAGATAGCTTGGCTATATACAAGGGGTACCAGTTCTGAGTCGATGTGCAGGGGTACGAGGTACAGTTGAAGTCGGAAGTTTACATACACCATAGCCAAATACATTTAAACTCAGTTTTTCCACAATTCCTTACATTTAATCCTAGTAAAAATTCCCTGTCTTATGTCAGTTAGGATCACCACTTTATTTTAAGAATGTGAAATGTCAGAATAATAGTGAATGATTTATTTCAGCTTTAATTTCTTTCATCACATTCCCAGTGGGTCAGAAGTTTACATGCACTCAATTAGTATTTGGTAGCATTGCCTTTAAATTGTTTAACTTGGGTCAAACGTTTCAGAGGACATTTCTCCAAAAAGTATGATCTTTGTCCCCATGTGCTGTTGCAAACCGTAGTCTGGCTTTTTTATGGCGGTTTTGGAGCTGTGACTTCTTCCTTTCAGGTTATGTCGAAATAGGACTCGTTTTACTGTGGATAGATACTTTTGTACCCGTTTCCTCCAGCATCTTCACAAGGTCCTTTGCTGTTGTTCTGGGATTGATTTGCACTTTTCGCACCAAAGTACGTTCATCTCTAGGAGACAGAACTCGTCTCCTTCCTAAGCGGTATGATGGCTGCGTGGTCCCATGGTGTTTATACTTGCGTATTATTGTTTGTACAGATGAACGTGGTACCTTCAGGCGTTTGGAAATTGCTCCCAAGTATGAACCAGACTTGTGGAGGTCTACAATTTTTTTTCTGAGGTCTTGGCTGATATCTTTTGAGTTTCCCATGATGTCAAGCAAAGAGGCACTGAGTTTGAAGGTAGACCTTGAAATACATCCACAGGTACACCTCTAATTAACTCAAATTATGTCAACTAGCCTATCAGAAGCTTCTAAAGCCATGACATCTTTTTTTTAAATATTCCAAGCTGTTTAAAGGCACAGTCAACTTAGCGTATGTAAACTTCTGACCCACTGGAATTGTGATACAGTGAATTATAAGTGAAATAATCTGTCTGTAAACAATTGTTGGAAAAATTACTTGTGTCATGCACAAAGTAGATGTCCTAACCGACTTGCCAAAACTATAGGTTGTTAACAAGAAATTTGTGGAGTGGTTGAAAAACAGGTTTTAATGACTCCAACCTAAGTGTATGTAAACTTCCGACTTCAACTGTATATAGTTTGCACCACCAATATTTACATGCTAAAATCACCTTTGCTTTTACTCAAGTATGACAATTGGGTACCTTTTCCACCACTGGAAAGTGGTAAAAAATGTCAGAATAAAGTATACCTGTTTTAGCCACATTACTCAAAGAATTTGTATAAAATATTATCAATAAGGGTGGCAGCTGAACTGGTCACTCTTGTGGGCTGGTAGATGAGGGGATATGCCTCTACAGGATCGGTGGGTCCCCCGCGGGACAGTTGAGCTAACGTAGGCTAATGCGATTAGCATGAGGTTGTAAGTAACAAGAACATTTCCCAGGACATAGACATATCTAATATTGGCTTAAATTCTTGCTAATCTACCTGTCCAATTTACAGTAGCTATTACAATGAAAGAATACCATGCTATTGTTTGAGGAGAGTGCAGAGTTATGAACTTGAAAAGTTATTAATAAACCAATTAGGCACATTTGGGCAGTCTTTATACAACATTTTGAACAGAAATGCAATGGTTCATTGGATCAGTCTTAAACATTGTATATACACTGCTGCCATCTAGTGGCCAAAATCTAAATTGCGCCAGGGCTGGGATAATATATTATGGCCTTTCTCTTGCATTTCAAAGATGATGGTACAAAAAAATTTGCAAAAAAACACGTTTTTTTTCTTTGTATTATCTTTTACCAGATATAATGTGTTATTTTCTCCTACATTCATTTCACATTTCTACAAACTTCAAAGTGTTTCCTTTCAAATGGTATCAAGAATATGCATATCCTTGCTTCAGGTCCTGAGCTACAGGTAGTTAGAGTTGGGTATGTGATTTTAGGTGATTTTTTTTTAAAGGGGCGGATCCTTAAGAGGTTTTTAAATAGCTGGAGTAAAAAAAAGTTGTATTTTTTTTTAATTACTGCACTTTTGGAGCTAGGAACACAGGCGTTTCGCTACACCAACATAGCAATACAATTTGATTTGATTTTGAATTGATAAAAAGTCAGAAGTCAGTGAGTGGTTCTCACTTTTAAATAAATGTATGTTGGAGTTACCCAGCTACACGAGTCCTTGTCCACTAAACGAGACCTAGTCCAGTTACTAATGTTTTGTTATAACGGCCATTACTCAAGCGAATGCATTTTAACAAGCCATCTGGCGTTCCATAGTAAAAGATTGTCTCCGCCTCTTTGCTTACATTCTTCAACGTGCCATAGCAACGAAAGACGAGCCCCCTGTTCCCGCGCAATGTTCCCATCCTTATAACGCCAGCAGAGTGCAAACCCGATGAAACGTCAGCCGTTTATGCAAATCAGGTTGATTGAAGAAAATCTGAAAATGGAGGCGTGGATGTAGCGCACGCGCACTGAGTCCACAACTACCAAGTCCCATACACAGCGAGCTAGACATCAACAAGAGAGAACGGTATCTGATGCTGTGGAATTGTGAGAGTAGTTAGGCTACATTGTAACGACGCGTGTTAAAGGTTATTACTTTGTATCAGCTACGTTCGACTTGCATTTAAGGTAAGAATTGTGTTGGCTATTGTTCAGGTCTAGGCTTCTCAAAATGTGCAACATTTTTGTGTCAGTTTGCTCGGCTATTGTAGGCTTCAAAACAAGCAAGCTCCGAGTTGTTTTGGCCACTTGAAGGCGAACAATTAACAGATTTTTCACAGTCCGAGAAACATAATTAATTGGCCTATAAGCCTATTTATTAGTTTTTAACCTTTTATATATATATATTATTTATTTATATATATATATATATATACCGGATTTAATAGGTTAGTTTAAATGGGAATTAAACGATTGCAGCAATATGCCTGTTTGTTGACTTCTGATGGTGAACGTGAACTAAATAAACCCAGTCTGCAACATATCAAAAATGAGTGAACAGCAGATTTAGGCCTACGCATTTTATCCTCTTTATTTCGAGTTATATGGTGTCTTCCCGATTAACTCATTTTTAGTTGTGATTCTTAATAGGTGGATTCCTAGCCTCCGAGTACACTTAGTTTGCAATGTTGAAATGTGCATGTTCCGCTATTTATTTGACTACTTACTGACGTAAGTAATACTCCATCATGCCTGCCTTCCTACCGGAGATGGTGCGCTTTCAACACGCGGGCGATTGCTCTTGTGTCAACACGGATGCGTCTATCACAAAACAAGTAGTAGCCTAACCAAATGATAGCGACGAACAAAAAATGATAGCAAGATTAAACCACAATTTTAAAATAATTGATGTAGACCTACGTTGTCACTGTTAAAAACCGAAGCTTTGAACTTCGTGCGCATTTGGTGTTTGGAGTTGCACTGGCCAGTGACGCGACGTCGCCTGAATAACAATGTGTACTAAAGATCAAATTACACGACTATTCCAAAACAAAATTGTCTCGTTTTAGAGAGGACTATGTTATTTTTATGTAAAAAGTTTGATAATGCGGTTGTGTCAATGACATAATCGAGTTTATTGACTCAGACGGTGGGTTGAAAGGTTCAGTTAAAATGGGTGCGCATGAGGCTGCTCTTGTACCATGCTTCCTCGTGTAAGTGGGCGGGGAACCTATCGATTTACAGTAGTCTTTCTTCGGTGCTAAGGTTATTTTTCATCATGACCGACTAATTTCGTTTTTAAACATAGGCCGTTTTTAATGAAACGATGTTAGTCGGTTTTACAACTTTAAAATTCTAAATATTTAGCACATCACAAGCTCCATTCCTCCCACACACACACCCCCTTTCCTCCTCCTCCACACACACACCCCCGGGCCTCCTCCTCCACACACACACCCCCGGGCCTCCTCCTCCACACACACCCCCCCTGTCCCCCGCCCTCACACACACCCCCTCTCTGCCTTTGAAGTCTGTTTCCATGTAGAGTTACGTCACGTACTGTATTATCCTGCTACTGTCTGGTTGTGCCACTGCACTGTCAAGAGACCCGAAGGACTGCTACTTATATGGCAAAACAAGTAGACTGTAGGGGGCGCGGCTCACGGTTTTGCCGCATGATTATTTTGAAGGCTTCCACGCATCGTGATAGGGTTTGCATGGCAACATAATATATACTTCTCCTTTAAATGCAAATGAGAAATAACTCGATCTTCCACATTTTCTTCACATTTATTGCACCACGAGGTATTCACACAAGCAGCAGGTCAGATAAACTTAGCTTAAGCCCTGGTTATTTCATTTACTGCGTCTGTCTTTTAGCATCAAACCAGAGTTTACAATTTTGTCCTAGCTAAGGATATGTAATATTTGGCCATATAGCTGCGGCAGCTATGCAATGCAAATCTCCGAAGACGATAAGAGCGCGGCCGTAGGGTGACATTATCTGTATGACACGCAGACAGACAGCTGACCTATATTCGCTCCTTTTGGGTCAGGGCATGGCAGATGCTCACTTTCATCTGCTGCGCGTTATTTAAAAAAAAAAAAATATATATATATATATATATATATATATATATTTATTTATTTATTTATTTAACGCGCGAGACTTCTGAAAAGTATTGTATGTCTATCAACCATTATTACAATAGTTAGCCTATATGGATTGGGAAAAATATTGAAATTGTAACCTGTTGTTCCGCTGGTTGGTACATAGGCTGAATCTTTTGCAAATAAATCACCTTTGAACAAAATTGACCATAACCATATCTTATTATAGGCCATTCCCTTTCATAATGATTTGTACCATTTTTTAAAAATATATATTAAACTGCAAATGCCTTTGCTGTTGTGTGTTTTTGAAAACAGATGTTTGGCTTTCACAAGCCAAAGATGTACCGGAGTTTAGACGGCTGTTGCATCTGCCGCGCCAAGTCCTCCAGCTCACGCTTCACCGACAGCAAGCGGTACGAGAATGACTTCACGAGCTGTTTCGGGTAAGCAAGGATATCTGACAGTTACCGCGCCCTTATAGCAGATTTCGACATCTATGCATTCTTGCAAAAGTAGAATGACTGCAGGCGTTGTAAAACAGAAAAAAATAAACTGAGCAGTCAATCAAATATCACACATTGAGTTCTCTTTCCATAGCACTCAGTGCATAATTATACATGGGGCCTGTGCAGCAAATCGGTGGACTGCTGCCTCCCAAACACACTCTGAAAATTAACAAAATATTATTATCCCTAATGAGTGGACAGCTACATGTGAATTACTGTAAAATGGTCAGAAATTGTGTTCCTCCTGGTAAGCTAAATGTAATGTCATTATGAACATCCATAATATTTACATTGTTCACATTGTCCTGCTTAACCCATATTTTACATGTTTTCCCCACATGTAGATTATGTGGAACTCGGTCTGGAGAAATCTGCAATGCCTGTGTACTCCTGGTGAAACGATGTAAGAAACTCCCAGTGGGGTCTAAGAAAAACTGGAATCACGTAAGCTCCACATTTTCTGTCTACATCTGCTCCTCACTACTCACCTGCCTGTTGGAAATGGTTAAGAAGAAAAAAAATTGATGGGAGCGCCTCTCCACTTCTCTCTTCACTTTGCCTCTCTTCAATTTTCTTTTCTTCTATCCTATCCTAGGTGGTTGATGCCCGAGGAGGCCCCAGCCTAAAGATTTCCTCCAGGCCAAAGAAACGGAAGTCCCTCTCCAAGAGAGCCATGCCAATCCAGATTAGCCGACTGCAGAAAGAGCTAAAGAGGAACAGTAAGTCCTGTTCACAGTGCCCCATAAACATATTAAGGTTTGACCACTTTTAGGTCCGTTTAGCTTATTCAGTAATAGATCAATGCAACCGTAAGACCCAATCTCAGTGCTTTTCAGATGTTGAGGCACTGAGTCAGACAAAGTATCTTTATAACGTAGCCTAAATATCTACATAATCCGGAAGGGTGAGATTCAAACATTGTGCGACATGACCAATCTGAACATACTCCTTCTTCAGTCTACCCAATGATGTACACTACAGTATAGCCTTCTACATCTATGGTTCTACCCGTCCCCGTCCCCCCTCCAGACTCTGATGCCCACAGCACCACGTCCAGTGCCTCCCCGGCCCAGTCTCCCAGCTACAGCAACCCTTCAGATGAGGGCTCCGACACAGAGCTCTCCCCTGGCTCCAGCCGCTCCCCTGTCTTCTCCTTCCTGGACCTCACCTACTGGAAGAGGTAAGGCCGCAGTCCCCTCCAATCAAAACACTGTCTGTAATATCCAGCCTGGAAGTGTCCTTCATCTTCACCAGATGCTTTGGTACTCAGATAAGAGAGAAATGGAACAAAAGGAAACATGAGCCATCTAAGACTTTATTTATTTTATATGCACATATGCATTCGTCGCTGTAACAATAATTTACCATATCTTGTATGGTTGCATAAACTGTATCAGTATTACATGAATAATCTCATGTTCCTTTGCTCCTCCTCCAGGCAGAAGGTGTGTTGTGGGATCATCTACAAGGGCCGCTTTGGGGAGGTGCTCATCGACCCTCACCTCTTCAAGCCCTGCTGCCGCAAGAAACGGCAACAGCAGCGGCAGGAGCTGGAGGAGGAGGAGGAAGAAGAGGAGGAGGTTGTGGAAGAGGTAGAAGTGGCGGAGGAGGTGGTGGTGAGGAAGGAAGACGAGGTGGAGAAAGAGGAGGTGAGGTCAAACAGCCAGGAGAGCTCAGAGAGTCCTCAGCTACAGGTCATCATGACAACATCTCAGACCAAAGTGGAGGTTGAGGAGGAAGACTGGCGATATTGCACCACAGTGTGAGCATCTTTGAGGAAGCCTACAGAGTGCTTCTGGTTTACAAGCTCTTACAAGAAGAAGTTACCGCTGATTGCCTTTAGTCAGCGAGCAGCTGAATCCCGTCATTTTGTTTGTTTTGTAACTTATAGACTGACTGAGGCATATGGACTAGTTTTTCCCAATTCATCTGGTCTTGTTGTACTTAGTATTGTCCTGGGTTCGTCTTCATTAGGCTTGGGCATGCAACGGAAAATGTTTGAAAACGTTTTGCAACGGAAAATGAGCATTTTATTATTGGGCAAGTCCATGTAGTCCACTCTGTTGCAAATCCATTTTCTTCCGTTTGGTGCCTTATGAACACAACCCAGATGTTCGGACACCTCTTGGTGTTTTTCTCCTTGACATAAAATGCTGTAGTTTTGACTGATCGGCAGAATACCTTAATTAACAGGTAACAGCCGTACAGTAGCACTTGTATTATCGTGAAACAAATTCACATTCACACTATATTTATCTATTCTGTATATATGGGCCTGTATGTATTTCTACATGGGCCACGGTCGAGAGCCTGTTCACAGCACCAACAGCCAATACACCAGCCTTAATTTAGTGAGGGAAGGCAGTGCTAGTGTTTTGTCAGTTTTGGTACTTAGGGATGATATTAAGGGAAAATGTTCAAATTGAAACTTCATATTCATCATCTCCAGCACCACACCAACATCCGTGTGTAAACGGCGTTTCTTTCTTTTGTGTACTCAAAAAGATGCACACCAGAAAATATCATATTATTATGGATGATGTCATCTGGACTTTAGCAGACGTTTTTATATGTATATTATTATTATTATTATGTGGTTAGCTTATACGTAAAATACCTGTCCAGGTGTTGTAAGATCTGGCAGGTGTCAACAATGCCTGGGCAGAGGAACGCGACCAATTTCAAAAGTGTTTCCCGAATGATGTCCTCATCTTTTGTTACTACAAAATATAGAAATGGGCTGTTTTTATATACAGTATGTTGATGTTTGGGTGGTGGAGATGATGAATATGAAGTTGAAAATGGTGAAATGTCCCATTTTTAAGGCAATAGTTAGTGCTAGATAGGTAGTTTTGAGTTTTCTGCTGCTTATTATGTTAACGTTTGCAGTGGAGGCCTAAGGTTTTAAAAATGAAGTAAAGCAACACTAGTGTGCTTTGCGTAAATGCCGAAGAAATAACCCCTCTCATCCAAAAGATCTTTAGATCAGATGCATGAGTCAAATAAGCTATTTCATGGCCTTAAAAGCATATTACTCTTATTTGAAATCTTGCTCTTGTTTTCCAGACCCAATGCCCCAAAGTATTTTTTATTTATATATTATCTCTTCACCATATTATAAATCAGCAAATACAATAGTAACCTGTAGATCGTGAACTATTCCTCCTAGAGGCCTAGCTGGATACTTTTTTGTTTATTACTGTCAATAATGGGACATGATTATGTCATTACCACACACATAGTGGATCTACTGCAACAACTTAGACCTACAATGCAATGAAATAACCCACATCAGCACAACTCGATCTGTCCCCCCCTGTTGTCAAAAACAGTGTTTTTTTTTGTTATTCTGTAGAATTGTTATTTTCTTTTATATTCTATTTTTATTTTGTCTGCAGGACTTCCGTATAATTTAAACTTCATGATACATACAGTGGGGAGAACAAGTATTTGATAACCTGCAAAATCGGCAGTGTTTCCTACTTACAAAGCATGTAGAGGTCTGTCATTTTTATCATAGGTACACATCAACTGTGAGAGACGGAATCTAAAACAAAAATCCAGAAAATCACATTGTATGATTTTTAAGTAATTACTTTGCATTTTATTGCGTGACATAAGTATTTGATCACCTACCAACCAGTAAGAATTCCGGCTCTCACAGACCTGTTCGTTTTTCTTTTAGAAGCCCTCCTGTTCTCCACTCATTACCTGTATTAACTGCACCTGTTTGAACTTGTTACCTGTATAAAAGACACCTG
Source organism: Salvelinus alpinus (assembly GCF_045679555.1). NCBI lineage: Eukaryota > Metazoa > Chordata > Actinopteri > Salmoniformes > Salmonidae > Salvelinus > Salvelinus alpinus. The sequence goes on along the minus strand of NC_092094.1, from coordinate 49,787,879 downwards.
TACACACACTCAATCAAACAGACTCCAATCTCTCCACAATGGCCAAGACCAGAGAGCTGTGTAAGGACATCAGGGATAAAATTGTAGACCTGCACAAGGCTGGGATGGGCTACAGGACAATAGGCAAGCAGCTTGGTGAGAAGGCAACAACTGTTGGCGCAATTATTAGAAAATGGAAGAAGTTGAAGATGACGGTCAACCACCCTCGGTCTGGGGCTCCATGCAAGATCTCACCTCGTGGGGCATCAATGATCATAAGGAAGGTGAGGGATCAGCCCAGAACTACACGGCAGGACCTGGTCAATGACCTGAAGAGAGCTGGGACCACAGTCTCAAAGAAAACCATTAGTAACACACTACGCCGTCATGGATTGAAATCCTGCAGCGCACGCAAGGTCCCCCTGCTCAAGCCAGCGCATTTCCAGGCCCGTCTGAAGTTTGCCAATGACCATCTGGATGATCCAGAGGAGGAATGGGAGAAGGTCATGTGGTCTGATGAGACAAAAATAGAGCTTTTTGGTCTAAACTCCACTCGCCGTGTTTGGAGGAAGAAGAAGGTTGAGTACAACCCCAAGAACACCCTCCCAACCGTGAAGCATGGAGGTGGAAACATAATTCTTTGGGGATGCTTTTCTGCAAAGGGGACAGGACGACTGCACCGTATTGAGGGGAGGATGGATGGGGCCATGTATCGCGAGATCTTGGCCAAAAACCTCCTTCCCTCAGTAAGAGCATTGAAGATGGGTCGTGGCTGGATCTTCCAGCATGACAACGACCCGAAACACACAGCCAGGGCAACTAAGGAGTGGCTCCGTAAGAAGCATCTCAAGGTCCTGGAGTGGCCTAGCCAGTCTCCAGACCTGAACCCAATAGAAAATCTTTGGAGGGAGCTGAACGTCCGTATTGCCCAGCGACAGCCCCGAAACCTGAAGGATCTGGAGAAGGTATGTATGGAGGAGTGGGCCAAAATCCCTGCTGCAGTGTGTGCAAACCTGGTCAATAACTACAGGAAACGTATGATCTTTGTAATTGCAAACAAAGGTTTCTGTACCAAATATTAAGTTCTGCTTTTCTGATGTATCAAATACTTATGTCATGCAATAAAATGCAAATTAATTACTTAAAAATCATACAATGTGATTTTCTGGATTTTTGTTTTAGATTTCGTCTCTCACAGTTGAAGTGTACCTATGATAAAAATTACAGACCTCTACATGCTTTGTAAGTAGGAAAACCTTCAAAATCGGCAGTGTATCAAATACTTGTTCTCCCCACTGTATGTCAATTCTATTGATCGTTATTTAGGCATTTTATACTTTTGAGGACTTACTATCATGTTCAAAACTTAGAATTCATCATTCCTTGGTTAGTTAAGCAACTACGATATACTAGCCTACATTATCAAACAAAAACCAAAGCACACTTAAATTCATTCAATTTCAGATGCAAAACAGGTTATTTAGTCATTTATTTGTAACTTGAGTGGTATAAAAAGGACACTAAAATCAGTTTTTAATTATCCATACTATCGGGAAGATTGTATGTATATGGACATATTTCAATGGGGGTTGAGGGCTTTCTAATTAAATGTTTGTTATTTATTTCATATTGACTCGGTACTGGTACTTCCTGTGTACTGTTATAGCTATGTTATTTTCTACTTCCTATACAGCCATGTTTATTTTATTTGTTATTCACTGTATTTATTCCTCGTCACTATTTAATTTTATTCTTATATTTTATCTCTGCATTGTTGGAAAAGGACCCATAAATAAGCATTCCACTGTTCGTTTGCACATGTTGTATGTGACTAATAAACTTCGATTTGTATTTGTGCATTTTCCCCATGTGACTATTCTGATGCTGGTTTCTCACTATGTAATAACTTAGATTTCACATTTAAAGTTGGTTAGTTCTGTGATATGGTTAGCATTTCATGTAGTCCTTAAGCAATCAGTCTAGTCTGAAATTCACAATTAACAGTATTTGTGAATTTTTGGGAACAATACTCATTTTTATTTGATCAACATTAATGTGTAGTAATTTATTCTGTAATATACTGTTCAATAATTTGATTGGACCTGTATCTTTGTATCAGGTATCCAGCCTGTTGAACTATGAATTTCAGTGATTTTTTGTTTGTTTTTTTGAGGTAGCCTATATTCTAATTTTACTTTCCTCATCTTTGCCCTGTAATGTTGCATATGACCTGCAAGTCGAATCTTCGCTTTAGTGCTTCATGCATGTATTGTAGCTATGCAATTGCATTTATTTACCAAGTTAGATCTAGACAAAGCAATGTTTTGTGTTTTATACATGATGTACTTTTTTTGTACTAGTCTTTCAATAAAAGTAATTTGTGATTTTGAGTCAATCTTCTGTTTTGCTAACAACCTTGGACCTTTATCCTGTTTTGGGGTAGTTTATAACCACTCCCAAGTAAAGCCCCCCCCCCCCACCCCCGGACAAAGCTGGGACAATTGTGCGCCACCCTATGGGACACCGGCCGGTTGTGACAGCCTGGGATCAAACCCGGGTCTGTAGTTAGCCTCCCGAGTCGATGCAGTGCCTAAGTGAAGAGTTTTTGTATGGAGTTCAATAGCTCGATTTTCATGCGACTATTTTCAAATTTATTTTTTTGCAGGTGATTTGTGTGTGACGTAGTGCACATAAATAACTTTTGCTGTAAAATTCTAATATAGGCTACCAATTTTTTTTTTTTTTAAATACTAGTTAAATGGGCTTCAATCTTTTCAATTCTACTGATGGTGTGGTCACAATATATGAGTTGTATGGCGAATGTGCCCACTCCACCCAACAATTGGCAGATATGGGATTATGGACAAATAAAAGTAAATGGCAGCCAAGAATCGATCATGTCACCAGAATATGATCCTCTATTTATTGGAAAGGCGCATCAAGCTCATCACAATGCACTTTCACCACCCTATGAAGTTCATAACTTATTTCATCAGTAGCCTAATAAACTACATGCTTTCCCGAGTTGAAGCAAAATATACAGTTGAAGTCGGAAGTTTACATACACTTAGGTTGGAGTCATTAAAACTCCTTTTTCAACCACTCCACAAATTTCTTGTTAACAAACTATGGATTTGGCAAGTCAGTTAGGACATCTAATGTGTGCATGACACAAGTAATTTTTCCAACAATTGTTTACAGATTATTTCACTTATAATTCACTGTATCACAATTCCAGTAGGTCAGAGGTTTTCAATCACTAAGTTGACTGTGCCTTTAAACTGCATGGAAAATTCCAGAAAATGATGTCATGGCTTTAGAAGCTTCTGATAGGCTAACTGAGTCATTTGGAGGTGTACCTGTGAATGTATTTCAAGGCCTACCTTCAAACTCAGTGCCTCTTTGCTTGACATCATGAGAAAATCAAAAGAAATCAGCCAAGACCTCAGAAAAAAAAATTGGAGACCACAAGTCTGGTTCATCCTTGGGAGCAATTTCCAAACGCCTGAAGGTACCCCGTTCGTCTGTACAAGCAATAGTACGCAAGTATAAACACCATGGGACCACGCAGCCGTCATACCACTCAGGAAGCCGCGTTCATACCGCGTTCTGTCTCCTAGAGATGAATGAACAGCAAAGGACCTTGTGAAGATGCTGGAGGAAACAGGTACAGAAATATCTATATCCACAGTAAAACGAGTCCTATATCGACATAACCCGAAAGGCCGCCCAGCAAGGAAGAAGCCACTGCTCCAAAACCTATGTTTGGAGGAAAAAGGGGGAGGGCTTGCAAGCCGATGAACACCATCCCAACCGTGAAGCACGGCGGTGGCAGCATCATGTTGTGGGGGTGCTTTGCTGCAGGAGGGACTGGTGCACTTCACAAAATGGATGGCATCATGAGGGAGGAAAATTATGTGGATATATTGAAGCAACATCTCAAGACATCAGTCAGAAAGTTAAAGCTTGGTTGCAAAACGGTCTTCCAAATGGACAATGACCCCAAGCATACTTCTACAGTTGTGGCAAAATGGCTTAAGGACAACAGAGTCAAGGTATGGGAGTGGCCATCACAAAGCCCTGACCTCAATACGATAGAAAATTTGTAGGCAGAACTGAAAAAGCGTTTCTAGGTTTCTTTCTAGTTTCTGGCCTTTCTAGGGAGTTTCCTAGCCACCGTGCTTCTACACCTGCATTGCTTGCTGTTTGGAGTTTTAGGCTGGGTTTCTGTACAGCACTTTGTGACATCAGCTGATGTAAGAAGGGCTTTATAAATACATTTGATTGATGTAAACTTTGAAATAAAAGCTGAAATAAATCATTCTCTCTACTATTATTCTGACATTTCACATTCTCAAAAATAAAGTGGTTATCCTAACTGACCTAAAACAGGGAATTTTTACTTGGATTAAATGTCAGGAATTGTGAAAAACTGAGTTTATATGTATTTGGCTAAGGTGTATGTAAACTCCCGACTTTAACTGTAGATATGATGGGCACAACTTTCACTGGGGACAGGGTGGTCATGTCCCACACACATTGAGAGATTGCATTTTTGCCACCCCCAGTTATATTATTGGACTGTGATACAAAAAGCGGCTTTTAGGACCACGCGGACGCCTCAGCTGTTGGCTATGCTGTTTGGAGTGCTCTGAGGCTGGATTTAAGACCATGTGGACACCACAGAGCGGGCTGACGGGCTGTGTGAAACAATGCTTCTGGAAGGCTGGCTGGACCAGCATGGGAGAGTTTAGCATAGTTCAGTGTGTATGTGTGGACGCTCTTTCACCGAGTTGTAAAAGCAAGCAGAATAGAAACTGGCTACTATTTAGTTGACTGATGTAGCTGGCAAGGTAACTGCTGTTTAACGTAACAGAAAAAAACATAACTATGTTAATTCGCAGTGCTGAGCTAGTATTGTAACTGACATGTAACGTTAGCTAATGTTTTATCCCCTCTCGACTGAGATGAATGAATACCACAGCCAGGTCAGCTCTAGCCTCTAGTTATCTGTCAGATAGTGATATTTGTAGCCTTTGTTTTGTTCCGTTTCGGAAGTAAATGAACTTGGCTAGCTTTCGCCAGTAGATGTACAGTTAGAGAGAGACCTTGCCAAAAGTAATAAACAGCTCTATCATTTCAGGCTTCACATACACCATGACATTAAAGCCTGCAACGTTAGACCTGTTTATTACTGTGTCAGTGTGAAAAGTTGAGAATTAGCTAGGGAAACTGACAGATCAATAACATTTCATTGCCATACTGCCTAATAAAACTCACATTGCACTGAAAAATCGTCACAATATCAATATTAAATTGTTTGTCTGATGGTTAACATTTGATTCTGGATTAGTGTGATTGAGGCAAAAAGAAAAGCGAACATTAACAAACTTTTGGCCAGCTATCTGTCTAACTTTAGATCAACTGGCGAAACCTAGCCAAGTGTAACGACCGTCGTAATCCTGCTCGTCTGAGGAGGAGCAAGGATCGGACCAAAGCGCAGCGTGGTTTGAATACATACTTTAATATATAAACGAAGACGAACACGAAGAACACTTGACAAACTACAAAACAATAAACAGAACAAAACCAACGACGCTACAGTCTTGAACTTGAGAACATGAACGCACGAACAGGAACAATCACCCACAAACAAACAGTGAACACAGCCTACCTAAATATGGTTGCCAATCAGAGACAACGTAAAACACCTGCCTCTGATTGAGAACCATATCAGGCCAATCAGACACACCTAAACCAATGAGACACAAAACATGAATATACCCACCCAGCTCACGTCCTGACCAACTAAACACATACTAAACAAAGGAAATAAGGTCAGGAACGTGACACCAAGTTAATTTACTTCTGAAACGAGACAAAACAAAGGCTACAAAACATTTCCATACAAACAAAATCTGTTTGACAGTAATAATAGCCACCTCATATTTCTATCTGACAGATAACTAAAGGCTAGAATTGATCTCAATCAGGTTCATGGCAATATGTATTTAGATGTTCTTGAATTAGTGAATTTGAAAAGATTGTGTTAACAGACTTTTCGCCTTTTTTGTTATTTCTTTCAATCAAACCATATATTCTGCCTAGAGGGGTGCTCTGTTGAGTTTTGACGTATGAGAAAATACATGTGACTAGCCTATTCAGCTTCATCTACTAACCATCCTAAAATCTCATTAGAAATTAGGTGTTTTTGGTGTAGCAGTAATGTTATAGCCCTACTATTTTATGTTATTATATTTGGTTATGTAACATGCAAATGAATCATTTGCGAGACATTGATTCTTTGATCTAACTTTACTAAACGAGCACCATTGTTAGAATGGATAATCTATTTGTAATAATACTAATAATAAGTGATGAGTATGACTATTAAAGGCGTAGGCAACAGATCTGGATGAAATTTCGTTGTAAGCGAAAGGACTGAAAGAATGTTTTTACCGAAAGGTGCTGAAAGGACAGAGCCAGGATTGCGCAATGACGTCAATGAAAGAAGTTTACCCAAATTGTGATGCTGAAGAATAGTTGAAGGATAGCTCTGCCAATCGGCCAGTTCAGGAACATACAACAATAATTTGCAGTAGGCCTATAGCCTAATAGGCCTACAACTAGGCTATATGGTATAGCAATTTGTAGGTAAATACAAATAGCCATATAGCTTAATGTCATTGCACTGTTTGCAAGGTGAGCTTTATTGCAAGTAGGCATTTCATTGTATTGTGTAGCTTACAAGCTGTATCATAAATAAGCTTTGATTTGACTAGCTTGAACATGTGGGCACAATATACCCTATGTATAGCAGCCTAAGGTAGGTAAATGGTGGTAGGTAAAAGATCAATACAAAAACAAATCACTGTGTCTGCCTAAAACTCCATGGACCCCTCTTGTGCAGTGGAACCCAGAACGATATGTGACCACTTGCTTAAGGCGACGCCGTTTTGCAGAGGACACCCAAACCAGAGTGGCCACTTCTCTGTTTTATTTTATTCTGTAATATGGTATATTGTGCCCTATTATTATAAAAACCAAAGTCTATCAGAATTCCAGTCATTACAGTAAATGTTATTCCACTTGATCTTCAAGAATAGGACTTGGAAATATGGAAGTACAGATTAGCCAAATTGTTACACCTGAGCATGACCCCAAAACTAAGGACTTATTAGCTAGCCCTACTCTGTTGTTCATGATTTTGTTGTCATGGAGGACTGATTGGGCTCATTGATTCGAGTTGAAGAATAAATGCTGCACTCATGGAATGGCATGCTTTGAGCACTACTGAAAAGTGCTATTTACATGTGAAAAATGAATGCCATATGCTGTTAACCTTTTTGTTGGTGACACTTTGAAATCTTAATAATATTCAGCTGTTTAAAGGGCAAATCCACAGATGAAACAATAACAAACCGACACCCCGCCTCTGTTTTATGAAAAAACTGAGGGATGGGCCTGGAGAAATGTAACCACTCTCAGATTAATAGACAGAGCTATGGATGCAAGGACTGACCATCCATGATATAAAAATGATTGATAAATCCAAAAACGGATGTAGCAACTACAGATTTCCCCTTTAAGTCTATCAAAAGTGTGCAAGTGTGAGAATGTGTCCCTTAGGCCAATGTGTTTTTTTTATCAGCATGAATTAGATTGAGCAATAAAAGCCCCACTTTTATTCCATGGGTTTGGATCCGCACTATGCAGATGTAGCAAGAGCGCATTTTTCACTGGCTGTCCACTGGTTTCCAAAACAATGATTGATAGGCAGTTTAAACGTCTTGAATTCAACCATTATTAGGTTCAAATACACATTTAGATTTGTGAACAGCCATCCACAACAACCACAATCCGTAAGGCGCAAATAGCTAAATGAGAGAGCATCAGTGTGATTCACATCAATGCGCTATGTAGATATCAATAATAAGTGATATCTGTATCGCCGTAGACTACACAACTGCTGTCATCCTTACATCCAAGCGTTTATTCAAATTGGTAATTTTTGGATGACGACAGCAGTCCCACCATTGGAAGACATTTCTTGGACTGTAGCCTACCAAAGCCTATTCTTGCTCTTTTCCTGCGATCCATCAAACACATTTGGTGTGTCATCATAGTATTCTCTGATTTGTGGTCAGACTCGCTCAGGTGGAACAAATTTAAACTTGCGCCTTTTTTCAATGCTGATTTGAATGTCATTGAAAAAACAGAAAATTGTCAAATATTTTTTTTACTTTTCTGAATTTAAAAGTAATCTTCGAAGTAATCTAGTTTTTCAAAGTATCTGTAATCTGTTTACAATATTTTTGCAAGTAATGTAAAGACTACAGTTACCGTTAACGTATTACATGTAAAAAAAAAAATTAAAAAAAAACGGTAATTACACGTAATCCGTTACTCCCCAACCCTGCCTAGAGTTCTAAAAAAGGTAAAAAGAATTATAATAACTACTTTTGGTTTGCTGTGATTGGCATAAAGCCACCGAAAATGACAGTTTTCCTCTCCTATGTCACGTGATCAACATTTCCACAACACGGAAGTGCGGTGCAGCGTTCAGTTTCTCCAGAAATAAATGTTTCTCTTTGCCACAGACTGCTAAATTACATCTAGCTCCAGTTATGAAAGTGAATGTCAGTAGCTTAATGTAAGAGTGTATATTGCCATTCAAGTGTTAAAGAAAATTCACGGATATAACGAGTTTGGGACATATCTAATCGTAAGTATGTTAGTCTAGCCTGCTTACCGTTACCAAATATTTGTATAACTAAGCTTGTTCTCGGTGACGTTACGTGTACTGTCTATAGTCTAGTCCGTCATAGTTAGGTAACGTTAGTATGGTAGCCAGCTAGCTTTAGCACACTGAACAATAATATAAACGCAACGTTCATGAGCTGAAATAAAAGACCCCACACATTTTCCATACGCACAAAAACGTCTCTCTCAAATTGTGAACAACTTTGTCACTCAAAAATGTGCAATTTTGTCACACAACACATGCCACAGCTGATTCACGTTTTGAGGGTGCGTGCAAGTGGCATGCAGACTGCAGGAATGTCCACCAGGGCTGTTGCCAGATAATTTAATGTTAATTTCCCTACCATTAACAAAGGTTGTTTGGCAGTACGTCCAACCAGCCGTAAACTTGTAACCATGCCAGCCAAGGACCTCCACATCCGGCTTCTTCACCTGTGGGATCGTCTGAGACCAGCCACCTGAACAGCTGATGGAACTGTGGGTTTGCACTACCTAAGAATTTTGGCACAAACTGTCAGAAACTGTCTCAGGGAAGCTCATCTGCGTGCTCGTCGTCCTCACCAGGGTCTTGACCTGACTGCAGTTTGGCGTCGTAACCGACTTCAGTGGGAAAATGCTCACCTTCAATGGCCACTGACACGTTGGAGAAGTGTGCTCTTCACGGATTAATCTCGATTTCGACTGTACTGGGCAGTGGTTTGCTGATGTCAACTTTGAACAGAGTGCCCTATGGTGGGGTTATGGTATGGGCAGGTATAAGCTATGGACAACAAACACATTCCATTGCATTTTATCGATGGAAATTTGCACAGACATAGTGACGAGAATGCACTGCCCCATGTTGCAAGGATTTCTACACAATTCCTGGAAGATGAAAATGTCCCACTTCTTCAATGGCCTGCATACTCACCAGACATATCACCCATTGAGCATGTTTGGATGTTCTGGATCGATGTGTACGACAGTGTGTTCCAGTTCCCGCCAATATCCATCAACTTTGCACAGCCATTGAAGAGGAGTGGGACAACATTCCACTGGCCACAATCAACACCCTGATCAACTCTATGTGAAGGAGATGTGTCACACTGCATGAGACAAATGGTGGCCACACCAGATACTGACTGGTTTTCTGATCCACACCCATACCTTTTTTTAAGACATCTGTGACCAACCGATGCATATCTGTATTCCCACTCATATGAAATCCATGGATTAGGGCATGATTAATTTTATTTTAATTGAGTGATTTCCTTATATGAACTGTAACTCAGTAAAATCTTTGAAATTGTTGCGTTTATATTTTTGTTCAGTGTTGTTAAGCAAACTAACCGAACGCATAATAAGCCTTGTATCTTGCCAGTGCTAACAAGGTAACTGCTTCATAGCATTTCTTGACTATGATAGGCCTGCTCCCTACCAGGCTCATATTTGTTGAACTTTGTAATGCAAACGCCTAGCTGTTTGACATTCATGTCTTCACAGTGTTGATGGTGTATGTTTTCCAAATGCTTTCCATTAATCATCAGCACCATGGAACCCACAGCTTCTGGAATGTTCTGTAACAGAATGCTTAGCATGGTAAACTCTGAGGATGTCAACGCCATTATCCAAGCCCAGAGGCACATGTGAGTAACAGTACGGAATGCTGCACGGAGAACATCCTATATCTGCTGGGAGCATTGCTATTTCTCACACAGAGCAATGTTTCCCAACTTCAGCGCACATTTTTGTTATTGCTCCGAACAAACATACCTCATTCAACTCGTGTGCTTGTCCAGGGCTACAATAAAAAGTTGTACGGTTGGGGCTATTTGAGGACTGGAGTTGGGAAACACTAACATAGAGAGCAGACTAGCTGGCTGCATGGGGTCTTGATGGATGGCCTTGCACTCACTGTAATATGTTACAATAGTCAAATACAGCACAACATTGGTTCATTTTGGGTCAATCAGATCTGAGGTGATTTTATTACACCAACAAAACAGTCTAGACCTACTCATTTCCTTGACACTCAATCCTGTTAGTCAGCTTGTGCAGACTGTGGCAAAACAGGCACAGCTTTGCCAAAGACTAACACAAATGGGACACCATTAATTTCATATTATCCATATAATAGAGCCTATTTTATCTTGCTCGTCACATTGGCTCCTCTCCCAGGCTGGACCGCTTTGAGAAGACCAATGAGATGCTGATCAACTTCAATGGACTTTCCAACGTGCGGCTGCAGCAGATGAACGAACACTTCCTGCTTCACACGCGCACCCTGGTGGAGATGAAGAAGGACTTGGACAGCATCTTTAGGAGAATCAGGTGATGGACCCATCCTAATACTACCCCCATTGTCTTCTGACAGATGGCGTCATTCTGACACGACACGCCGTTGCCGTCACGCTATCTGACGTAAGACAATGAGGCTACCCCTAGACCCGGCCTCTAGACCCCTTATACCCTACATACAAAAACATCCCCAAGCCTTACCCCGAAATCCTTTCTGTAGATCTGACACGGGTTGGATAAGTGTAAGCAATATGGTAATGTCTCCACCCAGCCTATCGGGACAAGATGGGAACTACTTTCATACCTATCAAATTTTCAGATCTACGCAAAGTGTTTAGGGGAAGTGGCAAGGGGTTGTTTAATAACTATTTTCTTGGTGGATTGTATACTTCCTCCAAGTACATATTATACTAACTACGAATGGAAACTTTCATCTGACTGTGACGGTCAGTCACATACTGTCTCTTGTCCAATTTTCACTCTAGCTCGTGGTTTCTTTCTGTTCTGTGAACATAATCCACATATTCATGGTTTTATCTGTCCACGCAGGACTTTAAAGGGCAAGATCGCCAAGCAGTACCCAGAGGCCTTCAGCAGTGAGTTTGACATTTTACAGTCATGACGGCAACTTTGGCAGACAGACAAGTTGTTTACTGTAAATAGTTACACATTCAGGCATTTTTCACAGTACAGTAGTTTATTCGTCTTGTTAATTAGACCTACACATATCCGACATTTTCGAAAGTATTTGACGCAACGTAATTCAATGTTTTGATTCCATATTCAGTAAGTCTGTTTCCTCAGTGCCTCTGAGGGTGCATCTTAATATTATTAAGTACTGTTCTTTCTTCCTCCATCTGCACAATGGGGAAAGAAATTAGTGGTGACTTGCTTTCCCCTGTGATGTTTTTTTCTCTCCAATTAATGTAGAATGGAGGCTACTTTAGACTATCGAGAGTCACCCTGAGTCTCTCCCTCACAGACGTCCACGAGTCGCCGGTCCTGGAGGACGACGAGTTTGATCCCATCCCGCCCAGTGTCGCCACGATGATCGCTGCCACCATGTCGGGGCAGAGCACCGAGTCATGTGACACGAGCCCCGACGTCATTTCCCCGAATGTAAGCCGGTTTTCCGAAGACCTCTCCCAGGAGCAGGCCGACACGCCCACCTCTGACCAAGGCCTGCCTAGCCCTGAAACGGACATGCTGAGGGACGAGGGCCCGGACTCAGTGCCTGCAGAGTAAGCCCAGGCTTAGGGCTCTACTCAGTACCTGAAGAGTAGAGCCTTCGTAACCCAGGCCTAGGGTTCTACTCAGGGCTGGCAGAGTAGAGCCTCCGTAACCCAGGCCTAGAGCTCTACTCAGTACCTGTAGAGTAGATAGAAGCAGCAGCAGGTCAATGTGATTGATTTGGCTTTTGGAGTTTTGACCAGTTATCTGGTTTGTCGGTTCTGAATCAGAAGCTGATTTGATGGTCAGGATTTAAACCAGCACACTGACTACTGTTCACCTGTAACCGCCAAGATTGTGTTCAAAGATCCCTTTTGTAGACACGCTTGTCCATCACTCGCCACTAACAATGAAGAAGATACTTGAATCTGTGTTCAAGTACTGAATCCTTAATTACTGACCACAGGAGGACTGCACCCAGCTAGTCATTTGTTTGTGTTTGTGTGCACAGGAGTCTCTCATTAATAATGGTTGAGCTTGGAAATATTCACTCATTTAAAGAAGTAGTGAGCTTTGTTGGTCATGGGTAAGCCTATTGCAAGCCAGCTAATCGCAATAGTACGGCCTACCAAAATATGGTAAAAATTTTTAGTAACACACCTCAGTGTTATTTACCCTATTAAAACTAGAGCCTGACCGATATGGTTATTTGGGTCTGATTTTTGAGGGACAAAACCTACCGATACGGATATATCTGCTGATATACTGTTTTACAGCAGGGAAATGAAAGTGTCATTTTCCACATTTGAATTCTCCTAAATTGCCATTCAGAAGAGCAGTTGTCCAAGAAATATGCTGCTAATGTTGATTTCTTACATTGTGACATGATGAGAATGGCCGCAAACATTCAGATCAGCTTGAGATACCCTTTTTCCCCCATCCTATTTATTGAATATTACTTATCATGGAATTATCGGCTGATACCGATAAAGCGTTAAAATGACAATATCAGCAGATCATTTCGGCGACGCAATATATCGGTCAGCTTCTAATTGAAACCTCACCACCGCAGACTTTTTTTGTTTAACATGCAAAATGTGTTAGTTGCTGCATGGAAGAGTTCAGTATTATTGTTTTCCGTTGTTTCTCAGATATGCATTTTATTTTGTTGGGATGACTTGAGCTCGAGTGCTAGGCTACATTGTAAATGACCTCTCGGTGCAGTGGCTAACTTAAGCTTTCTAAGTCTTTATCTGTATCATGATTACGGTAAATGTTACGTAACAACTTGAATGCTAAATTATAGTAATTGGTTTGTTTAACAATTAAAATACTTGAAATATGACCCCCCCCCCCAACAAATAAAACCCTCCAGCTTTTAATGTATCTTTTAGAAGAGGCGGGGCATCAGACGGGTTGCCTCCCACAGTGGACCAATGTTCCAGCCATAGGTATGGGATTTTCGAGACTAGCTGAGCGTCGTTCCGTAGCACATGCACAGAAGGTACAGAGTTTTAGCTATTGGGAAGAGGTGTCCAGAGAGAGGTCACGCAGCCACTCTGCCAAAACAGAATAAAATGTGCTCCCTTGCCACATTGAAAAGGGTTAGATTAGTAGCCCCAGGTGATCATTCTGAGAAGACAATTATCTCTGGTTGTAATGAAAATAAACTTCAACACTGATGATCTTAATGCGACACAGATTAAAGATTTTACACTAATTTGACCCTAATCGACCTTCATCAGGATTTATTTTCTGGTTGTGAATCAATGTTGATTTCTTACATTGTGACAAGAATGACATGAGAATGGCCACAAGCATTCAGATCAGCTATTTATTGAATATCAGTTATTGGTGGAATTATCGACCGATATAGCGTTAAAATGCCAATATCGGCCGATAATGTCGGTGATGCAATGTATTGGTCAGGTTCTAATGGAAACTCAACTTCTGACAGACCTAATATCATGGGGATTAAGAGACTTTGTATTTGAGCTGAACACTGCACCTTGCCATCAATAACCCGCAATACTAATCGGCGCTATACTGCGTTTGCACTACACTGTATATGTACTGTATATATTTATTAAGTCCACATCCCTTCCTCTGCATATCCCCTCTGTAAATTGTATATCCTCACTGTAAATCATCTACTCCAGAATGTTATGTTTACTGTAAGTATATTGTATATTGACTGTGTCTGTATTCTGTTAGTACATTGTCTATTGCTGGCAGCGCCTACTCACCAAGTCAATGTACTGTACTTGACGAATAGGGATTCTGATGCCCTCTGCAGGCCAGACACTGATCTTATGGATCACTCACAGATCCAGGCCAAAAGCCAAGTTTCGAATTCAGTGGAAGCCACACCTTCTGCTCAGAACAAACCGTTAAACCAGTTACAAACATATCTCTGACTCTGCTGCTCAGTCTGATAGAGTGTGTTTCACCATGGCAGAAGCTGTTTTTGATAAGGATTTGATTACCTGTTCAATCTGTCTGGATCCACTGAAGGATCCAGTGACTACTGCCTGTGGACACAGTTACTGTATGGGCTGCATTAAAGAAAGCTGGGATCAGGATGATCGGAAAGGTGTCTACAGCTGTCCCCAGTGCAGGCAGACCTTCACCCCAAGACCTGTTCTGGGGAAAAATACTCTACTGAACGAATTGGTGGAGAAACTGAAGAAGACCGGACTCCAAGCTGCTCCTCCTGCTTGCTGTTATGCTGGACCTTTAGATGTGGGGTGTGACATCTGTGCTGGGAGAAACCTCAAAGCTGTCAAGTCCTGTCTGCTGTGTCTTGCCTCTTACTGTGAGACTCACCTAAAACTTCACAATGACCTCAACCAAGGGAAAAAACACAAGTTGATTGATGCCACTTGTCTACAGGAGAAGATTTGCACTCGCCATGACAAACTGCTGGAGGTTTACTGCCGTACAGATCAGCAGTGTATCTGTCTGCTGTGTGTGATGGATGATCATAAAGGCCATGATATAGTCGCTGCTGCAGAAGAAAGGACTGAAAAACAGGTAAAGATGAGAACAGTCAAATCACACAATACATTTGTTCATCTCTTTTAGCCTGGCATCCTGGCCAGCGAGTGAGAATAGACGTAAGAAGCAGGGTAGAGACACGTAGTTTAACTAGCAAAAAAGATTTTTACATAATCTGTTTTAACATGTTTCATCTGATAGGTTGATGTCTCTGGTTCCTCATACAAAACAGAATGATGAGGTTCAATTTGAAAAGGGGTCATCCAATCAGTGCGAAGCCCAACCCGTTTGAGCTGACAATAGTTTTCAGACCATTAAGCTAGTGGTTGCACGCTTGACGAGTCAGATGTTTGAGCGGGAGATGCAGCTGACATTTCAAAGGGGTGAGAGAGCCAGAGGCGTGGACACGAAGGGGGCTTGGCTTGAAGTGCTGAACATCATGGTGTGAATAGACATGTGCTTTTGCCATTACTAGCATCATACATTTCACTGAATTACAGAATTATATACTAGACATTAGAAACAAAAAATAACATTATGCTGCTCTTAAGATGTGAAAATAACAGTTCCACTTCCGGAACGCTAGAGATTACTTTGGCCCGGTTCTGTTTCGATTCCTTGAAAAATTACTTATTTTCCAGTTTCAGGTTCCGTTCCTTGAACCGGTTCCTTCAGAACTAAAAGTGTAGATGGCTTCAACGTCAGACAAAAACGCCTTTGTTTTCTGGGTATCTTGTCAGATGCACAGTGGCCTACCTGATAGTAAACTATTTGTTTTATGCATATGATAATATTCTCTGCAGAAGCAGTTGGGGGAAAATAATCTGAAATCCCAGCAGAGAATCCAGGAGAGAGAGAAGGAGATGCAGGAGCTGAGACAGGCTGTGGACTCTCTGAAGGTGAGCGTTGGGAACATTTTTAATTACGTTCAGGCAGTCTGGGGTCCTGATGAGAGCTAAGTGAATAGGGTGGTTGTTAGTAAAACGTTTATTGGAGACAGGAGATCAAGTAGAGACATAGGACGAGGTGGATTATTATATAATAAGGCCTTTTATTGATATGTAAAAATATCTTAGTAAATCGTGCATCACGGCTCCTTCTGTCTGACTCGTATTGAATCGTCGGAAGAGGGCCCTCTAAACAGTACATACAGATTATATAGGCAACAAGCAAAGTAGGTTGATCTTGTCGTCTGGCCTTCCGATTGGTCGATCTGGGTCGTGGGTAGTCCTGTTCGGCCTGATGTCGACATTCCATTGGCTTTTCACACAGTTCTTTGTCCTAGTCACATCCAAAGGCATCCTGCATGTGCGTTTGTTTTCACAGGCCCTATTCATGGGGGAGGGGATGTGTGTGTGGGTCTGACAAAGTAGTGGGGATGGGTGCATGTTGTGCCAAGAATCGCTTATGTTGAGAAGTGGTTAAAACAAGTTACCAATATCTTATACAATTTCTTACAAATCCCCCTCTTCACGTCTCACAAGAGACGTGACATAAAAGTAAAAAAGACAAAGCTATGGGATAAAATTTGTCAGAAGACAAATTTTAATTCCCCCTCTTCACGTCTCACAAGAGACGTGACATAAAAGTTTCTTAGTCCTTAGTCCTTAGAACATTTGGGCCCTTTCCTGATTAGGGTCTATTGCGGCAGTGATAACACGGCTAGCAAGCGTGCGCGCACATGGAATGCAACAGCATCCACAAAGTACAAGAATGCCCGCAAAAACGGAAATAGATACTAGGATAGAGGAAACCAGCGTCTTATATTTACCAAAAGCATCCATCCATGAGTCCCACATAGAAGTGTCCACTCCAGAATGCTGTTTCATCTTACCATTAAGGGTACGAAGTCCCTCCAATGCTACAGTCAGACTCCCATCCGTAGCTGTGTTGTTGGGAATGAAAGTACAACACTGTTCACCAAACATAGCACAGACCCCCCCCCGTTCTGCCAATAACATATCCACCGCGATTCTATTTTGTAATGCCATCAGGGATGTAGCTGCCAATTGTCCATGGACCGCCTCAAAGCCTTGTTGAGTCCAAAAATCCCACATTATTAACCAAAAAACGAGAAAATGTTAAACCCTCAGGTCCATCCCTCTATACAACCTGTACCAGGTGGGCTCGTCGCCACCCGGGAACTTCAAACCTTCACAACAGGGAGGACAAACATCACTTTTTATTCATTCGACAACCTCCACTACAGCAAACCAAGGGTCCTCCTCTGTCAGGCCCACTCTCCTGCGAAAGCTTGATTCCGTATCAGCCTCCTTGCCACATCTGTATCAGACTTCTTCAAACAAGGTATGATACAGGCAGCACAGCACATGAGCATAAGAAAAACAACAACTAGAGTCAGAAATCCAGTAACCATCATTGTAGTATACTTACCAAACCAACCTCCCAGCCAGAGAACAGTCCACTCTCCTCCACACCTGCAAGACCCTTCATCTCCACTGATAACCTTGCCAACCCACTCAGAGCTTTTGAAATGCTCCCATCCGGACTAGTATTGTTTAGGGACAAACGTGCAACACTGTTCTCCAATCATTTTACATACACCTCCCTGGTTGGCCAGAATCATGTCCAGTTCTAGTCTATTTTGTCTACTGGTTTGAGAGGTAGCATCCAATTGTTCAGCCATCCCCGTAAGTACTGTGTGGGTGTAGTTTAACAAATCATTGTTGATTATAGTAGATATAATTGATCCAAGCATTCTGCTTAGCATCAACAATAGCTGGGCCAAACTGGGCAATAGATGCCACAGGCCATCATTCCTGTTTGATGTCTGGTATTCGTGGGGGACCCCTATTGGGACCCCAACAGGTTGGTGTGCATGTTATCTGTACCCTCGGACCAAGGAGCGTCACGGTTCTGCCGTCTCCTGGGTTGGTACCGAGTCTGTGTCATGTGCAGCTCCCAGAAGTTGGTTAGCTATAACCTCAATAATAGGCAATGGTGGTATCAGACTGGCCAAAACACATGTGCAACGACAATTTCCTTTCAAAAATGGGGTCAACCGCCTGGCAGGTCCACACATCCACCATACATCAGCAACACCTCTAGTTAATAGTGGATTTAGTGATGCAGGTAGTAGTAGGGAGCCTCCCATAGTCTATACCCCTACCTGTACCAGTGATACAGCTGTAATATCCTCCATATGCCTTAACTCCCCACGGTACCTTCTGGGGAGGGACTTCTGGGAACACAAAACTCAGAGTTTTACACAAGGTTGAATTTGGCTTAAACTTTCCAATATACACATCCAACCTTCCCCATTACTTAGGGCAAATGGGTGAGCAGCCAGAATAGGTCTGGCATGTCCACATACGACACAGTCCTTTCTATTAAGTGTTTTGTAGGCCAACCACATATTCTCCCTTTCCTCATAACCAGTTTCAGTCCCCAATTGTTCACTATCTTAGATGTCTTTTATATTTATTATCTGTACTAGATTGGAGAGCTTAGGTGATGGCGTGGGACTTGGTCTTGAAGTGGTGGAGGAGGCCGGCTGAACCCTGGTCCGTTGGAACTGGTGGTGGTTCTGGCAGCACTGTGATGGTAACATCCCCATCGTATCCTAATCAGACAGCTCAGGACTACAAGCAGTCCTGTAAAACCACACCCTCTCCCAAAGAACACATCATCAGCCAGAGGTCAAACAACACTTTCACTTCTATGAACGTACACAGTGAGGAAAGGTCGGGGTCAGGGAATTCTTCATTAAGGAGTTGATCCCCGAACTCTATTAGCAACGGTTCTTCTCCTTAACTCTGTGATCATTCGGCAGTGTCAGTGTGTCTCCCCCTCCAAGTGCGATATGCCCCCAGGTCGAGTGAATCACCTTCTCCTTTAATTCACCTGCAATGCATAAAATCTTGGACATACAGGTTTGGTTACCAAACAGTATCTCATTTGTTCTATCTGATTATATATTTAACTTCTATGCCTATTTTTTAGCTAGAATTTTTTTAATTTTAAATAAGTTTATTATCCAATAGGCCCCATCCTATCCTAGACCACAATGTACCCCTCCCCCGTTTGATACCTGGCTCTGGCCAGGTATCAACCTTACCTACTCTAAATAATGACTTAGTACATTATAATATAGAAACGTCCCTTTCATTCGCCGCATATCCAATTCTCCCTTGGGCGTACATTCATATCTATTCTTTTCCAATTCTCTGTCAAGTGACTTATCTACTTTAAAATGTATCTGTGCTGCTTATATATGTTAAACCCTTTCTCTCCTTTCTTATTTCACAGCCTACCTTGCTCATTTCCTGGTCCACCCTCCCCACTCTACTCTCAAACCTTCAAGGTCTCAACAGTGCGGGGTAGACCCATCTGTCTGCCTTTTTCTAATAATAGTCAATAACAACTATGTGTTCTTTTGCAATATTAACTAAGTGTCTCACTGTTTTGACTTTATCTATCCCAAATGGATTTAAAAATAACAACATGTCTTATAGTGTCAATCTCTAAAGTCCTTACATAACCTTAATAAACCTATCTCTATCTTCTAATGGCCAAAACAAATGCTAACCTTATGGTCAAGAGTTATAAACTAGTATCCCAAATGACACAAATTCATTATTCTCACTACATTCTCCCGTGAGTGATCAAGTCACAGGAAAATGCAACGAAAATAGGTCAAAAAGGTTACACCTACATTCGTGTTCCATACCATATCTAGGCATACCAAAAGAACCCTTTATCTTCTCAAAGTCCCTTGCCTAAATAAAACTCAGAAAGTAAAACTCCTATTCCAATATGAGTGTATTCTTTTAAGATATCTTGTCTCTGGGAACACGGAAACCCCTTAACCCAAACGTTTACCACAAAAACAAAACCTAATAATTATGATAATACCCTTAAATCATTCGTTTTAAATTTCCCCGATGTTTCATGTAACACAACTGTGATAAACGTGTACTGTCCCTTTAAAAACTCCCTGCCAGCCATACCAGGTTGCGAGTCGTTCATTGTTCCCCATAATGAAAACAGATCACGTTTAGAATACGTTTACTTATTGTTCGAATTCTCTGGTGTTACCTAAACAAAAACCAATAACTTTCAGCAACTTTTGAAAAGTATCTCAAAGCTATAATGTACACATTTTCCCTCTAAATAACACAACCAATTTTCTCTAGCATAATTTAATACGGCCACACCCGGTGGGGAAAGTACACATTTTATCCCGTTCCTCCTATAATACTCAATGCTAAATTCAAAGTTGTGGTTAAATATATGGATTTGCCAATCATTATCAAATGTTAAATATACAGGTTTAGTACTTTTATCAAATAGATTAGTATAGTTCAAATAAAGATATGCGTTTACTAGCGCTCAACCTGTGTTCAGAACGCAGCAACTAGCCAATATAATACCAAAAATGACTGTCTTATTCATGCTTCTAGGCAAAACATCTAGTTACCCCAACTAAGTTTGGCAGCAAAACTATCGTATAAGTAAAATCGACTTCTCAACTTTCTCCATTCCAAAGTGTAAACTTACCATATACTTCGCTAAATTTATATCGCATGCCAGCCAATCCATAACAATAATATCATTAGTCTGTAAATTTAACCTGAATAAGTTATTAAACGTATTCTCTCTACTCCGAATTGGTTTTACGTTTTTTCTCTGTCACCAGCACTCAAACAGGCTCCCCGTTTGCTGGGAGACCGTTGAGTGCTGCAATACTGCCATCTTCTGTCCATTCTCTGTATAGCTCTCCACCCCCAGACTTATTCTAAGAGTTATGAGTGTGTGGAGGAATATCACAAATAAGGGGCCAGATATCCCTAGTCTTGCCCAGGGAGGGAGAAATGTCCCTCTAACTGGGTGAGGTTCCTTTTTCAGGGGAGGCGGAGTTTGATGCCGCATCCCCGGAGTCAGGAATGTCTTCATTTGGAATCGGATTTAAGCTGTTTAAATCAGCTCTGACTTCTGTCAGTGTTCTAGAAGGGATTGGGGCTGGAGTGCAATGTGTGAGGTGGTGCCAAGGTGCGCCTGATTTACCTTTGACCTGGACTGAGTGTGAAGTAACCTCCCTCACTTCGTACGGTCCAGTCCACCTGGGTTCTAGCCACTTTCTCTTGTGGACTTTAACCCCACCCAGTCACCAATTTTTTACCTTCCGTGGTGCCGGATCTCTCGTCAGCTCCCCTTCTTGGACCTTGTGAATCTGTTTGGAGAGAGCTGCAGAAAGTTCCGTCAATTATCAGACATTACAATTTGTTGTACATCAAGGGCGGGCATATGACCTCCCTCCCTTGGTGAACCAAGCATGAGGAGAGAGATGGGTGCCTGCACCTGGCGAGGCTCTCATGGCCATCAATGCCAGGGGCAGGGCTTCAACCCAAATCAACTTCAAACCTGCACATACATTTGATTGGCGCGTTTCACGAGGCTTTTGAGATTGTGGCCTGTACACTAACCCAAACTTGTGCACAATACCCAATCTTTCCTCCACCTGTCTCAGGTGTTGGTTACTGAAATGGGACCCGTTTGTCGGATCGGATTTGCCTTGGAACTCCATACCTTGGTATGAGTTCAGTCTGCAGCCACTTAATGACTGACCTGGCATCCTCACGTGCTGTTGGTATTGCCTCGACCCATTTGGAAAACCTGTCTACCATTACCAAAAGGTTATTTTTGCTTAATTATTATTATTATTTATTTATTTTTTAAATAGTGCTGAACGTGAATTCTTTGCACATCAGATATGCTGCAACTCCATGGTGGGTGTGGATTTCCAATGGATGGCACATTACCAGATGAGCTGTTTTTTCCAATAGCTTTTGCCACTTCAGCCACATACCTGGAGCATGTGGTTTGTCCTACTTCAATGTGGTCCAGTTTGGAGGAGTGATACATCAACACTCTACTCTCCCCCTCTGTTTTGTACCTTCCTTTTTGAATAAGTGGTTCTTATTCCTTTCAACTTCACTTTCTATCCCTTCCTTCACTACTTCCTCTAATTCTTTCTCCATAGTGAGGAGTTGCCCTTTTGATGGGGCCACCCCACTGAGGTAACCTGCCTGCGTCCATTTTAGCCTCACTCCTTCCCACACCTTCTTAACTTCCTTATACTGCATCTTTCCCCCTGATCTGTCTTTCATTCTCTGATCTAAGTATTCATTGAATTTGTGGTGGTCGTGGCCATGGTCATATTAAGAAGAGGAAGACCTGGTTGATTTCCTCAGGGCCTTGGAGTGTGTTCTGTTCTGACCGTTGTGTGAAAAACCTCATGACTACGTTATTCTCTCTTCTGTTATATTTGTGTGTCTTATGATTTTTTTTTTTATTAAAACGGTGGTCGTGGCCATTTTGTCGTTAAGCTATGTCTGGCTCTATGCTATTTTGGTGCACTTAGCCCGTCACTGGCCAAAACTAGCGATGTATCTCTGGTGCTGACACAGTCTTATCTCTGGTGTCTGTCTCCCCCTTGTGCACAAAGAATTTTATTGCTTTATGTTTGGCGAATTAATTAAATACTTTCCCAAAGTATTTCGGCAATATCTTTTTGGAACAATATACTAGTATTATCGAGCGCTTCTATTTTAAATATAATAATAATTTTAGGAACTATTTTCAAAAAGTTATTATTCGTTTTCACTTTTTCGATTATTTAAATACTTTGCCAAAACATTTCAGAAATGTCCTTTTGGGACAATATATTAGTATATTCAAGCGTTTCTAGAATAAATATTTAATTAATTCTAGGACTCATTTTTCTCAAAAACTAATAAAAAAAACTAAAAACTCAAAAACTAACTAATTAATTAAATACTTTCCCAAAGTATTTCAAACGTGTCCTTTTGGGACAATATATGGTGTATCCTAGCGCTTCTAGAATAATTATCAAATGAATTCTAATCCTTAAGTCAATCCCAGCAGCACGAGAGGGAAAAATCAAGTCAACTCATCAGCAGAAAAATTGCTTCAGAACAGCCCACCCATTCTAACTCGGCGGTCCCTTTCACACAGCCTCAATTTAGCATATGGCTAATCAGTGGCAATCGGCCTCGTGGAACGTTCCATTACCCACATTGATTTGGAGTGTTTCAGGTTTAATACCTTCTACCATTAATTTCGCTAACACAACTTGAGCATACAATATCACATTAGACCCCTCACGTTAACACCTAGCTGATTGCCAATTCAACTACTGCACGACTATTTGGATCTCACATTAGATTCTTCACGGTAACCCCTATCCGATCACTTATCAGTTATGGCCCGGCTATTTGAATCTAATTCAATTTTTTTTTTTTTTTTTCTATGGGTCCTCACGGTAACACTTTAGTTGATTGCCAATTCAACTATTGCCCGACTATATGGATCTCATCTTTATTTATGGATTCCTCACGGTAACCCCTAGCTGATATAAGCTATGGCCCGACTATTTGAGTCCTTTTAAAGCTTATTCTTCACTGTACATCTAGTCGATCAAATATCGACTAGTGCCAGACTGTGTGAACAAGTCTTTTTATTACTTAGATATCTTTACACAATGCCTTAGATTCTACACAATTTCACATAAATATAACAGCAATTCATACTCACCCCAGTAATCCTGATCACAATTTAGATATTGGCTATAATACAATATACAGATTTTGATTAAACAGGCATCTGCTTACCTTATAGTTTCGAGCTCTTTGATCAGTTTCCTGGGTGAGTTGAATCGCGATCTCCTTCGGACAGGTCACCTCTCCTTCTGGAATCTTTTTCCCACTCGCCTCCTGTCTCTTGAACTTTCTATGGGCCAAATTCAAAAGGTTTTAACAACCATCCTCTGCTTACCAAGTTTCTGTTAGTAAAACGTTTATTGGAGACAGGAGATCAAGTAGAGACATAGGACGAGGTGGATTATTATATAATAAGGCCTTTTATTGATATGTAAAAATATCTTAGTAAATCGTGCATCACGGCTCCTTCTGTCTGACTCGTATTGAATCGTCGGAAGAGGGCCCTCTAAACAGTACATACAGATTATATAGGCAACAAGCAAAGTAGGTTGATCTTGTCGTCTGGCCTTCCGATTGGTCGATCTGGGTCGTGGGTAGTCCTGTTCGGCCTGATGTCGACATTCCATTGGCTTTTCACACAGTTCTTTGTCCTAGTCACATCCAAAGGCATCCTGCATGTGCGTTTGTTTTCACAGGCCCTATTCATGGGGGAGGGGATGTGTGTGTGGGTCTGACAAAGTAGTGGGGATGGGTGCATGTTGTGCCAAGAATAGCTTATGTTGAGAAGTGGTTAAAACAAGTTACCAATATCTTATACAATTTCTTACATGGTTGAAATAGATCCCCTCTTTGTGTCCTAACAGCGCTCTGCACAAGCGGAATTGTTTGACAGTGAGAGGACCTTGACTGAGCTCATCCACTCCGTTGAGAAAAGGCGCTCTGAGGTGAAGGAGCTGATCAGCGCCCAAGAGAAGGCTCAAGTGAGTCGAGCGAAAAGGCATCTGAAGCAACTGGAGCAGGAGGTCGCTGGACTGAGGTGGAGAGATGCTGAGCTGGAGCACCTGTCACACACAGAAGATCACATCCATTTCCTCCAGGTGACATCTCTAACTTAAATGTCACTCACGGCTGACTTTTCAATGACTAGGTCTAGAACTCTTAAACAAGTGAAATGTGCTGAAATAAAATAACCGTAGCCTTTCTCAATGTCGTAGCATTTCCAGTCACTCTGTGTCCCTGTTGGATCTGAGGGTACACCCAGCATCATTGTCACGTTTAAGCATGTGAAGAAATTTCTCGGTGAACTGAAAGAGCGACTACAAGACATCTGCAAGGAGGAAATGGACAGAATATACGGGAAAGGTTGGTAGAAGCCATATTTCAAGCTCATAAGTGCTCTTGTATGTTTGCTATTGTGCCTTCTGTAGAGATTAATGCAGTATGATTTGTGGTGTTTGTACCGTTGATGGCTAGGTTAGCATCGCTGAGTGACGTTGCCCTCCTGAAACTTGTTGCATAGCCTCCTAATGACGGGTGTGCCTGTGTCCTATAGTGGCTAAAGTTCCAAACGTTCGCCCTTCTAAGCCCGAGACCAGAGAGGAGTTCTTAGAATGTAAGTAAAGCACACACACACAATGCATGTTCACTCACTTTGTAAAAAAAATAACAGCTAGCTTAAACCATTCTGAGCGGTCAGCTTCTGAGACCTCACTTGCTATATACTCATACAGCACTGACTGCTATAGAACACTGACTGCTATAGAACACTGACTGCTATAGAACACTGACTGCTATAGAACACTGACTGCTATAGAACACTGACTGCTATAGAACACTGATTGTTAGGGATCTGACCCACCACAAGTGGTCCAATAAGAACCAAACAGATGCTTAAAATGTTTCTCCAACCAGACCTGGGCAGAAAATCGTTTTTTTTGTAGTTTATTTGAAGATACCAACTTTACAAATACTTGAGGTAGTCGAATATGGTTTATATAGAGCATGCTGGGAAATATGGTAATGATGGATGTGGATTTGGTTCAATTTGATGTGGATTGTATGAGTTTCAGGCCCTTGTATTAGGGTAAAACTAAGCACATACATACATACATACATACATACATACATACATACATACAGGACATTGACCCAACACACCTCCAGGCTGTGTATGGGCTATTTGACTAAGGAGAGTAATGGAGTGCTGCATCAGATGACCTGGCCTACACAATCACCTGACCTCAACCCAATTGAGATGGTTTGGGATGAGTTGGACCGCAGAGTGAAGGAAAAGCAGCCAACAAGTGCTCAGCATATGTGGGAACTCCTTCAAGACTGTTGGAAAAGCATTCCTCATGAGCTGGTTTGGAGAATGCCACGAGTGTGCAAAGCTGTCATCAAGGCAAAGGGTGGCTATTTGATTTGTTTAACACCTTTTTGGTTACTACTTGATTCCATATATGTTATTTCATAATTATGTCTTCACTATTCTACAATGTAGAAAATAGTAAAAATAAAGAAACCCTTGAATGAGTAGGTGTGTCATCTTTTGACTGGTACTGTGTATGTATACACTGAACAAAAATATAAACGCAATATGTAAAGTGTTGGTCCCATGTTTCATGAGCTGAAATAAAATATCCCAGAAATGTTCCATATGCACAAAAAGCTTCTTTCTAAAATGTGCACAAATGTGTTTACATCCCTCCTGGTGAGATGTCCCAAATTGAGGCAGTGCAATTGGCATGCTGAATGCAGGAATGTCCACCAGCTCTGTTACCAGAGAATATATGTTCATTTCTTTGCCATAAGCCTGCCTCCAAAATCGCTTTAAAGAATTTTCCAGTACATCCAACAGTCTTCACAACTGCAGACCACGTGGGTGAGCAGATTGCTGATAAACATTGTGAACAGAGAGCCCCGTGGTGACGGTGGGGTTATGGTATGGGCAGGCATAAGCTACGAACACAATTGCATTTTAACGACTGCAATTTTAATGCACAGAGATACCATGACGAGATCATGAGGCCCATTGTCCTGCAATTCATCCACTGTCATCACCTCATGTTTCAGCATGATAATGCACGGCCCCATGTTGCAAGAAACTGTACTCAATTCCTAGGAGCTGAAAATGTCCCAGTTCTTCCATGGCCCGCATACTCACCAGACATGTCACCCATTGAGCACGTTTTGGGATGCCCCGGATTGACGTGTATGACAGCGTGTTCCATTTTCCGCCAATATCCAGCAACTTCGCACAGCCATTTGGAGTGGGACAACATTCCACAGGCCACAATCAACAGCATGATCAACTCTATGCGAAGGAGATGTCACACTGCATGAGGCAAATGGTGGTCACACCAGATACCGACTGGTATTCTGATCCACGCCCCTACCTTTTTTTTGTAAAGGTACCAACAGTGTGACCAACAGATGCATGTCTTGGAATAGTATATTAGATTGTGTGTGCTCTACTCATTCTATTTCCATCTTCAACATGCAGTTCCAGATACAGCCCTGCCATTAGTTGAAGGCAGCCAATCCAATAGTTTCAGAAAAGTAGTCACTTCCTGAGATCTGTATTCAAATATTTTGAAAAAGTAGTTGCTTTCTCAGATCTTTATTCAAATACTTGTAGTCACCTCCAAAGTAACCGTTTTTGTTCCCCCCCGGAAATTGTTAACATTTTATTAAGCAATGAATTGAAGGCGAAAACCAAACAGTAGCATGAATATGTTAGCATAGCAAACATTATTCAAACACTAAGCCTACACAGTTTAGTGGATGCACTTATCAACTTGACTAGGTCATCTCTTCTCCTGTATGCCCATTTCCCGCTCTTTTAGAGAAAATAAAACTCCCCTAACACCCAAGGGAAGAGCGCCAAGAAGGTGATTGGCCAACATATGGGAGCAGAGATTGGTTGACTGGCTTGTCAATAAAATAACCTTCAATTCACAGGGTCTTATATATATATATATAATAATTTGACACTATTTCTCCTCTTCCTAGACTGCTGCCCGCTGACATTGGATCCCAACACAGCACATCAACTCCTGTGTCTGTCTGAGGGGAACAGAAAGGTGACCAGGAATCATAAGATCCAGGCCTATCCCAACCATGAACATAGATTTAGCCACTGGAAACAGGTGTTGTGTAGAGAGGGTGTCTGGAGTGTGTCTGAACCCTGCTACTGGGAGGTAGAGTGGACCGGGGTGGAGGTTGATGTAGCTGTCTCATATAAAGGGATCAGCAGGAGAGGAAGTGGTTGTGAGTGTTGGTTTGGTGCTAATGACCAGTCCTGGAGGTTGTACTGCTCTGCATCTAGATGCTGTTTCTACCATAATGGTAAAGAGACTTCTATCCCTGCCATCCACTCAGATTCCAGAGTCGGAGTGTACTTGGACCACGGGGCAGGAACTCTGTCCTTTTACAGCGTGACCGTCTCAGACACCATGACCCTCCTTCACGGAGTCAAGACCACATTCACTCAGCCCCTCTACCCTGGGTTTGGGGTTGGTTCATCTGTGAGGATAGTGACACCATTTTTGAGTAGTAACTAACTTAATATGTACTGTGTAAAATGTGAACCTAGATTACAATACTTCCCTATGGAACTACTGTGCAAATGGAAAAGTTTTAGGAACACATTGTAAAGTGGGACGGTCATTTTTGTACTTTTTGAAAACGTTGAAAAAGCCCTGTTGATTGGCATCTCCCTGTGTGTACAGCGAACAATAAGTTCAGCTGCTGTTCAACATATTCAATGCAAACCGTAAGACAATGTGTTTAGACTTTGTGATGTAAGTAGGGTAGGATACCGGTCACTTTGTACTTTACTAACCATAACTAGCCATAACTTTGACTTATCATATTATAATAATGTATGTATACTATGCTCTACTCTACTATATTAGTTCATTAAAAGTGAGAATGATTTGTTGGGAGTTGTCTGTCTCTATTCTGTCCAGTGACATCACTTCTGCCCTCTTCTGGCCAGGCCTGGTACCTTATACCTCAGCACAAACAGTAAAAAGTGAAGGAAACTTCTCTTTTACTGTCGAACTAGTTCATAGAACCAAGGCTTTGTTTTTACACAGATAATTTGTTTTCCAATATGATTATCCATTATTACACTGAAGCTTTATACAATGCTCCTCATACGAGTGCCCATAAATCATACTCCTAACTGATACAGAAATCGCACTAATAGTGGAAGACACCATCAATAGAACTCTGGGAAATATGTTAATGAGCCCCTGTTACTAAAGTTGTTTTTTACAGGTCTAAATTGCCCCTGAGCCCTATACCAAAGATGAGTTCGGCTTATATCAGTAAATGTTTATTTTTCTCTCAGTGTTGTCTCCATTACTGGCAGAGTGAAATTAGACACAGCAATCACTATTTATCCATAATAACAATGCAACATGAATGTAATGAACTTTCACTTTTATGGTCACAAAAATCACTGAAAATCTTGAATGCTAAGATTGAAAGAACTCTCGTCTTCTCCTTTGCAATGACTAGATTGATACCCATTCAAATGAGATGGGGTAAACGGGGTTAAAGGAATTCTCAAATTTGACTATTAGACTGCTGAAGAGAAGTTCTCATATTGTACCTGTAAGATATCCACCAGAACACCAGAGTATTTGTGGCCATTAATGTGAAGAAGAAGAAATGCTCCAGATTCCCTTCATGCAGTGTGTTTGGGTAGAAGTTACCTGAAGTTGGACAGGAAACAGTGCTTTCATTGGCCATAGAACTGAATCCCCATAATGCAGACAGACCCCCTACCAACATCAGCAACGGTCGTCAAAATGGATAAAAAGGTCCAAAATACAGTTCTGATAAATGTAACAGCTGCATAATGGAGTAAGATACTTAACCATTTTTAATGAGAAAAAAAAATCAGTCAAATATTGACTATTACAGCAAATAAATATTTGTATGAGAGACAGAAAATCAGTGGAATTCAGACATTGGTGGGACTGACTGTGAAATATCAAAAATACTTGCCAACGTTTTTAAACCATATATGGCCCTTTTATATGTTCTGTTATTATATTGATAGAATAATAATGTTTGAAAACAACTGATTTGCATATACATATGGGCATAATTTAATAAATTAGCATGACATTTTTTTATTTTTTTTTATTTTTTTTATTTCACCTTTATTTAACCAGGTAGGCTAGTTGAGAACAAGTTCTCATTTGCAACTGCGACCTGGCCAAGATAAAGCATAGCAGTGTGAACAGACAACACAGAGTTACACATGGAGTAAACAATAAACAAGTCAATAACATGGTAGAAAAAAAAAAAAAAAAAGAGAATCTATATACAATGTGTGCAAAAGGCATGAGGTAGGCAATAAATCGAATAATTACAATTTAGCAGATTAACACTGGAGTGATAAATCATCAGATGATCATGTGCAAGAAGAGATACTGGTGTGCAAAAGAGCAGAAAAGTAAATAAATAAAAGCAGTATGGGGGGTGAGGTAGGTAAATTGGGTGGGTAGTTTACAGATGGACTATGTACAGCTGCAGCGATCGGTTAGCTGCTCGGATAGCAGATTTTTAAAGTTGTTGAGGGAGATAAAAGTCTCCAACTTCAGAGATTTTTGCAATTCGTTCCAGTCGCAGGCAGCAGAGAACTGGGGCCTGTTGCACAAAAGTAGAATTAAGACATCCGGGATAAATGACTCAGCTGAGCTCAATGAAGCCAAAACATGTGCGTCCAGGCTTAATTGGTTGCACAAAGACCAAGCCAGGATGAGCAGACACGGATTCATTAAGCCAGGTGAAACCAATCCTGGATAGGTGCGCGCTCACGGCTCACTCAAATAGACCCCGCCACAGATCACAGATTAACTGATTTACCATGGCAACTAGAGCCGCGTACTTTTCCCCGTCGGAAGCACAAATCCTCATGGAGGCATACGAGGAGGTAAAAGATATAATTAAGAAGAAAGGCAACACCGCCACAGTGATAAAGCAAAGAGAAAAAGCGTGGCAAAGTATTGCAGACCGCCTGAATGCGTAAGTAGTGCACAATTACACACTCACCGCTCCGCTGAAACATCACAATTACAATTCAAATATTTAATTCACATCTCCAAAAATGCAGTTGTACTGTAATTATGAAACGGTTAAATTTTTAATTGAAATGCACTGCAGATATGAGTGAAATTGTGTAAAGTAACTCCATCACACTGTATAAAGCTATGATACATTTTTTGATATTTTTACTGAAAACAAGACAAAAATACCAAGTAATTTTTTGCAGTGTGACTCCATTAAATGTGTGTGTGTGTGTGTGTGTGTGTGTGTGTGTGAGATTAAACATGAACGGGCCAAAACGGACATGGCAGCAGGTCAAAATCAAATACAAGAACATTCTGCAGAATGGTATGGTCCCTGACTAATATTTAACAAAGCACAAGCATATATTGTACCCAGAAGGTGCCTGCTCACACATTGTCTGTACTGTTTTAGCAGTGAAAAAGAATACCCAC
Source organism: Salvelinus alpinus (assembly GCF_045679555.1). Lineage (NCBI taxonomy): Eukaryota > Metazoa > Chordata > Actinopteri > Salmoniformes > Salmonidae > Salvelinus > Salvelinus alpinus. Next base: position 49,756,690 of record NC_092094.1, on the reverse strand, counting down.
AGACAAGGCACGGGTGGTGGGTCACCAAAGGCTGACCTTACCCCAGCAGAGGACATGGCCTTGGAGCTAAATAAAGGCAGGCCCGTCTTAGAGGGGATCCCTGGGGGGAAAGAGACAAGCATAGGTTCCTCCCAAGATGCCACCCGCTTCATTCAAGGTATGTCCTTCCATCTCTACATGGGATACAACCACATTCATATTGAATCAATTTGGACTGTCTGACTTTGGTTTACCTATTGCCTTGCAGTGTCTGGCAGCACTGTGTTCCTGTTAGAGCCACCAGCACAAGCACCAGACGATGCTGATCCAGTGAGTACTCCATCAAAGGCATACTGTAGGCCTGGCATGTCTTGTCTACTAGCTTCAATATGAATCCGATTAAATGTGATAGGGTGAAGGCCCCAGTGCAACAGCACATGATGGAGACGATGATGAGGAGGAGACCATCTCTCTGGATTCCAGAAGGCATGAGGTATCATGTTAAGACTGTGAAAGTACTATTTACTCTACAATGGTGAGGAGTCCTCATCAAAATCAAAAAATCTAATTTCTTTTACAGGACCCAGATGCTATCAAGTGAGCCATGACATATGAGCTCTTATTGTGAGCACACAGGACGGTGGCATCTTTCTAAGGTTTTTTTTATTTCCCCAGCAATCAGTACAACCAAGTCATCGTTATAAGGCATCGCCCTCTTTTGCCCACCCCCCCAGCACCAGGTGTGGCCACTAGCCTATATGAAGGCCCAAAATTGTGTGTTCCTTTCTGCTCTGACAATGGCATGCCCATTCGTGCGAGATGTGGTGGATGAAGAAGCACTTGTGCTGAGGAGAGCCTTCAGGCGAGAAAGGGTCTTCAGGGACCGGTTGGACCCACTGGCCTTCCCTGATGACCATCTATATGAAAGATACAGGTTTTCTGCAGATGGCATCAGGTATCTATGCAGACTACTGGGTCCCAGGATTAAGCACCGCACTGCACGGAGCCATGCACTGAGTGTGGAGCAAATGGTTTGTGTGGCCTTGCGCTTTTTTGCTAGTGGAGCCTTCCTGTACTCAGTGGGGGATGCAGAACAGCTGAACAAGGCCACAATTTGCCGCACAATAAGGAGTGTGTGTCTGGCTATCAAAGCATTAGCAGATGTCTTCATCTCCTTCCCTGGCCACAGCAGACTCTGTGACATCAAAGAGGAGTTCTATAGGATTGCAGGTAAGAGGATCTACAAATTACAGGACAACTGTTAACACATAGTAGGATACTCATTACTTTGTGTGACAGGTTTCCCCAATGTCATTGGTGCAGTGGACTGCACACACATAAGGATAAAAGCCCCCTCAGGTGCCCATGAGGCCGATTTTGTGAATAGGAAATCCTTTCACAGCATTAATGTTCAGGTGAACATAACTTTTTGATATTGTCCATTGACGAACACTCTGCATTGCCAGTGATGTGCATTGATTGGTGTAATATTCCTCATCTTATGATTTCAGATGGTCTGCAATGCTGACTGTGTGATCAGCAATGTTGTGGCAAAATGGCCTGGCTCAGTCCATGACTCCAGAATCTTTCGGGCCTCTGAAATCTATCAGTGCCTATCACAAGGTAAGCCACACAACCCCTATTTATAACCATCATGGCTGTGTCAAGAATATCACTGTGTTTATGAGGTAGTAATGATGAGATTTTGTGTTGACAGGTGAATTCTCTGGTGTGTTGCTGGGAGACAGGGGGTATGGCTGCCAGCCTTTTCTCCTGACACCTTTCACAGACCCCCAGGAAGCACAGCAGGCCTACAACCATGCCCATGCCAGGACCAGGGCCAGAGTTGAAATGACCTTTGGCCTCCTGAAGGCACGCTTTCACTGCCTTCACAAATTAAGGGTCAGCCCTGTTAGGGCATGTGATATTACTGTGGCTTGTGCTGTCCTCCACAATGTGGCCTGCCTGAGGAAGGAGAGGGCCCCCAGAGTGCCACCAGCCATGGACTGGGACAATCCGGCAATCTTCCCTGATGACGACAGTGGTCGGCTGCTGAGGGACCAATATGTGTTGAATTATTTTAGTTAGTATGTGTGCTTTCAATTTTGGTTAAATATGTCCTGCGGTGGCAGAGGAATTTGGGTTTTTTTGGGTTCGTTTTTTGACGAATTTGGCCTCTTATGATGTTTGTGCGGTATACTGTGTGTAATACAAGGCTGCAGGGAGGCTACTGCATCCATTCATTTGTCTGTTCAGTTGATGTGTATGGATTTGTCCTGCATTTATTTTAGTGTGCAGACATGCAGGGTGTGTTATATACAGACCTTTGAATGTGTATGTATCATTTTGTATAATATGCTTGGATTCTGTGCTTTCCATCTTGTAGAGTCACTGTGACTTCAGTTTCGAAAGGAGCTGATGGTTTACCTGCTTTGTTTTGTCCTTATTCAATAAAGGAACATAATGTTACACATTGTGTTTTTATATTCATATGGAATGTGTATTTGTTTATATGACAGAGTACTAGGGCCACACTGAAGAAAAAGGATAAAGTCATAAATTTATGAGGCTGGTTCTTTCTGCAGAAAAGCTACATATTGTTTTTACAGTTTTGATACTTATGACAATGTGATACTTAATATTCTGGCACATCAGCATGTCTTTGTTTATGAAACCATACTGAAGTACAATTTCACGAAATGCCCCACATCTGTCATTTTAACAACTGTCCTCCTTTAAAACAACTGGTTACAATATTATGACTTGTGTTTTTTCCCCCTCTGTGGCCCTAATATTCTATCATTTTATATATAGCCTTATAGTCTATGGGAAACTGTAAATTATCTAATGATAGCAACATCATCTAAAAATCATTTTTTATCCAAAATCATTGAAATTAATGATCACAAACGTTTAAATAATAACAGTGGGTCTAGTTATATGTGATAACAATGTATAGTGAGCAGTGAAATAACTATTGGTTTCCATTTGTGGTGACTGCTGACTGACATTAGGGATGAGATTAAATAGATCCTGGAATTTAGCCTGGTCTGGAGCAGGCTAGCTCCACAGAATAAATCTCCATGGTAATTTATACCATAACATATCCTCCTGCCCCCTATCCATCTTTAGTGCAACCGGATTACGGATCAATTGAGCCAGGATCACCAAGATATCCTGGCTTAATCCCTTATCCTAGTTTTGTGCAACAGGCCCCTGGAAGGAAAGTAACCAAATAACTCTCTATCCAACCAGCTCTTTTTAAGGTACCCCCCACAATCTAGAGGAAAAAGAAACTCACACCTATTTAGGCGAGGTGCTGGCTAGCGGAGTGGAAAACTTGAAAATAAAGGAGAGCCACACACTCTAAGAGCTCAGATGCAAAAATGTAATGTCCAACGTTTCGACAGGCAAGCTGTCTTCATCAGGGTATAATCACAAACACTGCAGGGTGACTCGTTTATATAGTGTCAAAAGACACAGACACACACACACACAGGTGTCTGTAATCATGGCCAAGTATGGCCTGACCAATGATATTAGGCCATACTTGGCCATGATTACAGACACCTGTGTGTGTGTGTGTGTGTGTGTGTGTGTGTGTGTGTGTGTGTGTGTGTGTGTGTGTGTGTGTGTCTTTTGACACTATATAAACGAGTCACCGTGCAGTGTTCGTGATTATACCCTGATGAAGACAGCTTGCCTGTCGAAACGTTGGACATTACATTTTTGCATCTGAGCTCTTAGAGTGTGCGGCTCTCCTTTATTTTCAAACCCCCCCACAATCTCCCATCAACTTTCACCATGGGCTCGTTTGAGTGGTAAGGCAAAAGCAACCGAGTGTAGATGAAAGTCGAGGAGTGAAATCAGAGGCGGTGATTCTGAGAAAGCCGAAAGTTGGACACTGATGTGGTTTTCCAACAGCAAGGCTCAGTGCAACATGACAGTGTTGCTATTGTTTATAAAAGTTTCTTTGTAATGTCAAAATAAACATGTCTCCAACCCCCATATCACACACTCACAAATGGTAAATATACAGTGTCTTAAGAAAGTATTCACACGCCTTAGCTTTTTCCACATTTTGTGGTGTAACAGACTGAATTTTAAAATGATTACATTTATATTTTGTGTCACTGATCTACACAATTCCCCATGATATCCAAGTGGAATTATGTTTTAAGAAATGTAAAAAGAAAAAAAAATGTAAAGCCATGAGTCAATGAGTATTCAACACTTCTGTTATAGCAAATGTGGTGGCATTTTTCTGCATTACCAAATGAGGAGAGTTACAAACTACACACCAGTCAGAGTTATACTTAAATGACATCTTTAATAATAATAAGAGCTTTGCAATAGCCTTTTTTGACTTTCAATGATGCGCTATCCCTAATGAACCATTGAAAAGTGACTACAGAAAATTACAAAGATCTTTTATAGCCAAGATACACCCCTCTCAACCTACATGGCGAACCACAGATCTTAGGAACTCTTCACAAAGAGACTTTTACTTGAGAAAGGAGTATCCCTTAGCCAGATAGCATTCACTATAAATTATTGCTCAGTTTGGTCTCTAAAACGAGGTTCTAATCTCGTTCCTGGTACTTCATAGCACAGAACCATTACCTCATGTTATCTGGAATGCTCTTTAGGTTTTATCACCCAAAGACATCCTAAATCTCCTCTGTCAGTGCTATCTCATAGAGGCCAATCCTCAGTGGAACACACACGCAATACTCTATTCTGTCGAATGTAACAACTATTATAATGTAATACAAGCATTATAACATAATCTTGCAATTTTCCACGACACACGTCTAAATAAGTTTAGGAATAAAAATGTGCATAACAAGTCACATAAGTTGCATGGGCTTATTCTGTATGCAATAATAATGTTTAACTGCCCAGTCTACCCCACACATACAATTTTCTGCAAGGTCCCTCAGTCGAGCAGTGAATTTCAAGCACAGATTCAACCACAAAGACTAGGGAGGTTTTCCAATGGTTCGCAAAGAAGGGCACCTATTGGTAGATGAATTTTTTTTTTGAATATCCCTTCGAGCATGGTGAAGTTATTAACTACACTTTGAATTACTCCCAGTCACTAAGATATACAGGTGTCCATCCTAACTCAGTTGCCGGAGAGGAAGGAAACCGCTCAGGAATTTCTCCAGTTTAATGGCTGTGACAGGAGATAACTGAGGATGGATCAAAAATATTGTAGTTACTGAAGGGGTTAAACCAAGGCCTCATTGTCACGGCTGTCGACAAAAGAGGACCAAGGTGCAGCGTGGTGAGTGTACATTTTCTCTTTATTTGAAAACACGCCGAACAAAACAATTAACACTACAAAAACAAACCATGAAGCTACAGGCTATGTGCCCTAAACAATGTCAACTTCCCACAAAGACAGGTGGAAAAAAGGGCTACCTAAGTATGGTTCTCAATCAGAGACAACGATAGACAGCTGCCTCTGATTGAGAACCACACCCGGCCAAACACAAAGAAATACAAATCATAGAACATAGAATACCCACCCCAACTCACGCCCTGACCAAACCAAAATAGAGACATAAAAAGGATCTCTAAGGTCAGGGCGTGACACTCATACCTTTTAAAGGGTTAATAAATTGTGCTATGATGAACTGTAAGGTCTCCTCTCAGGAGACCTCTGTGTGTGTGTTAAAACCTGATTTCAGTGATATGCCCTGCAGACACTATCAGAAGGTGGAAACTGCCTACGCTCATACTCCTCCTGTCTGGGTCCCACCGTGACTGTCTGAGGTTCTGAGAATACGACTGTTTTTCTGAGAACACAAGGCCACTGCAGGTCTTACGGAAACCATCACCTGGCAGAAGATGCTTAGACTTATCTGTTGTGAAATGTCACCTTGTTATGAACCTATACCTATATAAGCTGCAGGATGTCTTAGACACCTCGCAGAACCTGGGGAAAGCTATCATATACCGTACTCTACCAACCTCTGCCATACAATTGTACTACTAAAGGAGAATCCTAATACTTAAACAAAGAGTTTGTGTTTCCTTTCTACTACCAATATATACGTTTGATAATTATATAGACCTGATCGTCTTTTGAAGAAATTGACCAACATTAATACCAACAATACTAGCATAAATGACAGAGTGAAAAGGAGGAAGCCTGTACAGAATAAAAATATTCCAAAGCATGCAACATGTTTGTAATAAGGCACTAAAGTAATACTGCAAAAAATGTGTCAAAGAAAATTACTTTGTCCTGAATACAAAGCGTATGGGCGGCAGGTAGCCTAGTGGTTTATAGCATTGGGCCAGTAACTGAAAGGTTGCTGAATCTAATTCCCGAGCAGGCAAGGTGACAAAATCTCCCATTTTGCCCATAAGCAAGGAAGTTAACCCCCAACAACAACTATTCCCCGGGTGCCATGGACGTTGATTAAGGCAGCCCCCCGCACCTCTCTGATTTAGAGGGGTTGGTTCAAATGCAGAAGACACATTTCGGTTGAATGCATTCAGTTGTGCAACTGACTAGTTATCCTAATGTTTGGGGCCAATCAAACACATCACTGAGTACCATTCTTAATATTTTCAAGCATGTTGGTGGCTACATCATGTTATGGATATGCTAATCATCAGCAAGGACTAGGGAGTTTTTTTGCGGGGATAAACATAAACACAGGCAGCCACAGGCAGAATCCTAGAGGAAAACATGGTTCAGTCGGCTTTCCAACAGACACTGGGAGACATTCACAATTCAGAATGACCTAAAACACAAGGACAAATATACATAGGCTATAGACTAAAATCTGGGTTTATGATTCTAATTAAACTTTGCTTAATTAGAATCTTAGCTAGATGCAGGTAGCCTATAGCCCCTGATAGGCCTACATCTAATTTCAGATAGCCCACAGTAGCCTAGGCAAGATGTAAACTGAACGATTTAGCAGTTTGCTTAGTTTAAATTGACAGACTAATTTATTAACATGAATAGTGAGGATGTAAAAAGTGATTGTGTTCCAATCATTTCTCCACCATAAATTTTTCCCACAGGGGATTTTAGAAACACTTAAAATAAGGGCTGTGTTTTGTGTAGGCTTAACCCTGGCGTGAGATTTTGATAACAGTGTAAATCTCTCTCGGACATTGTTGGAAATCAGGCCTACTACTGTTGTGTCATCTGCAAACTTGATGATTGAGTTGGAGGCGTGCGTGGCCACGCAGTCATGGGTGAATAGGGAGTACAGGAGGGGGCTGAGCATGCACCCTTGTGGGGCCCCTGTGTTGAGGATCAGCGAAGTGGAAGTGTTGTTTCCTTCCTTCACCACCTGGGGGCGGCCCGTCAGAAAGTCCAGGACCCAGTTGCACAGGGCAGCATTCTTACATAGGTTTTCCTCTTGTCCAGATGGGATAGGGCAGTGTGATGGTGATTGCATTGTCTGTGGATCTTTTGGGGCGGTAAGCAAATTGAAGAGGGTCTAGGGCAGGGGTGGGCAATTCCAGTCCTCGAGGGCCTGATTGGTCTCAGTTTTGCCCCAGCTAACACAACCAACTAGCAGTGGTCCAATGTTTTACCAGCGCGAGTACTACAGTCAATGTGTTGGTAGAACTTCGGTAGTGTTTTCCTCAAATTGACATTGTCACAATCCCCAGCTACAATAAATGCAGACTCAGGATATGTGGTTTCCAGTTTGTATAAAGTCCAGTGTAGTTCTTTGAGGGCCGTCGTGGTATCGGCTTGAGGGGTAAAATACACGGCTGTGACTATAACCGAAGAGAATTCTCTTGGGAGGTAATACGGTCGGCATTTGTTTGTGAGGTATTCTCGGTCGGTGAAGAAAATGACTTGAGTTTCTGTATGTTATCACAACCACACCATGAGTAGTTAATCATGAAACATACACCCCTGGCTTTCTTCTTCCCGGAGAGTTCTTTATTCCTGTCTGTGCGATGTACTGAGAACCCAGATGGCTGTATGGACGGGGACAATATATCCCAAGAGAGCCATGTTTCCGTGAAACAGAGTATGTTGCAATCCCCGATGTCTCTTTGGAAGGAGATTCTCGCCCTTAGCTCGTCCACTTCATTATCCAGAGACTGAAGATTAGCAAGTAATATACTCCAAAGTGGTGGATGGTGTGCACGCCTCCTGAGTAGAACTAGGAGTCCACTCCGAATACCTCTTCTCCGCCAGCAGTGTTTTGGAGCAGCCTCTGGAATAAGTTAAATTGCTCTGGGTGGTACGAACAAAGGATCCAACTCGGGAAAGTCGTATTCCTGGATGTAATGCTGGTAAGTCACCACCGCTTTGATATCCAAAAGTTATTTCCGGCTGTATGTAATAACACAACATTTTTGGGAGGCTAATAATGTAAGAAAAAACACACAAAAACACAAAATACTACGAATTTGCAGCATTTCTGTCGGCACCATCTTACACGGACATGGCTTGTGTATTCAAGTAGAGCTGATGCATCTTTTTTGTTTTTGTTGTCGCATTTTTGGAAAAAGAGACTCTCATTTGAGCAGTGATGTTGTTAGTTTCTGGAAGAATATCAGGACCAATTTGAAAGCACATGAGCATTGTACTGAGAATTTACCAAACACGGAGAGTTTGAGCCACCTTGCGGAAAGATTGAAAACAGGCACAACCATTGACGCAATCAACCGAACTGGCAGCGAGCCTGATCGCATCCTGACAAAGCCCCTGGGAAGAAGTGCTGGCTTGGTTGCTCTGCGTGTTTTCTACTTCACAGGTACTAGAAGGCTGGGGTTCAAGTCCTTTTTTGATTTCCTGAAGTTGTTTTCACCTTTCACCTATCGGCTCGTGTGTGTGTGTTGTGTGTGTGTGTGTGTGTGTGTGAGAGAGAGAGAGAGAGAGAGAGAGAGAGAGAGAGAGAGAGAGAGAGAGAGAGAGAGAGAGAGAGAGAGAGAGAGAGAGAGAGAGAGAGAGAGAGAGAGAGAGAGAGAGAGAGAGAGAGAGAGAGAGAGAGAGAGAGAGAAAACGGAGTAATCTATCCACAATGGAGGACTTACAGCTAGATAGGGAGGCGCTTACCCGCATTGCCATGATGACCCAGGACCATTGGCCATTACCTCCAGGATGCACAGTAAGTACACAGTTAATTTCTTCTCACTGTCTGGTATAAAAAGTTTTAAATACTTCTTATTGTTCATAATCATATTTTCCAATTGATCTGATCTCTCCCCTTCTCCAATTTGTCCCTGCCTCTTTCTCCCTCCTTCCCTTCCTCTCTCTATGCAGATTGTCCAGATGCAGGATGATGTCAGTATGTTTGTGTTCCTCCCTGATGAGGTCACTGCCAATATGACCCAGGTGGAGGAGAGCCTGACGGACAAGTTTGTCCAGGACCTCTCCATGACCCTGCAGCCTGTGAAGGTGGCCCTCACACTGCCTTCCTAGATTTCAGCTACTCCACTGACCTGCTGCCTCTGCTCACTGACCAGGGTGAGTACTCATTCATCCCACCTCATCCTGTCTTTGAATGGATGTCTCCCTCCTCCACATTTAGGACAATACATCTTCAAACTTTTGGAGTATTGTTAAAAAAAGTTAATGTTGATTATCTGATCCGTCTTCTACGACAGGTGTGCATTTATCTCTCTCTTTGTATTTTACAAGGACTCTCCCCGTCCCTCTTCATCTATCTCCCTCCCTCTCTCTTTCTCTCAACCTTCCCCTTTCTCCCTCTCTCTCTTCTCTCTCGCTCTCTTTCCCTCCTCCCATCTTTCTCTCACTCACACACACGCTGCACTGACCCAGTATCTTCTACGACCTCTTTCACAGACTCCTGCTATCCTAGCATGGATGTGGATCCCAACACAGCATGTGCAACCCTCTCTCTGTCCAACATTTAAGTATTGAAAAAGTGTGGGCTACGGAGAAAAATAGAACAGTGCAATTTGAAGTCACATATGGCATGTATGGTTGTGGTGGGAACATGTGGGTCTGAGAAGGTGTGATGTCATTTTGTTGAAATTTGTGTGTCTGTTTATTGTTTTTTGTTTATGTTTGGTTGTTATTGTTTGAGTAATAAATCAAATAAAATCATATAAAAAACAAAAACAAGGAGATAGCATGGAGTGACAAGGTCCAGGCCTATTCGGACCATCCAGACAGGTTCACCTACTATCACCAGGATCTGTGCAAAGTGGCTCTGTCTGAAACCTGCTACTGGGAGGTAGAGTGGAATGGGGGCATCGTTGATGTGGCTGTCTCGTATCAAAATCACTACCCCATGCTTGCAGGTTAGTGTTTTCTGTCATGAATCTTGTTCTGGAGGTAGCTCTGCAGTGAAAGAAGGATTTTTAAGCCTTGATACAATTGAGACATGGATTGTGTATGTGTGCTATTCAGAGGGCGAATGGGCAAGATAAGTGCCTTTGAACAGGGTAGTAGGTGCCAGATGCACCAGTTTGTGTCAGGAACTACAACGCTGCTGGGTTTTTCACGCTCAACAGTTTCCTGTGTGTTTCAAGAATGGTCCACCTCCCAAGGAACATACAGCCAACTTGACACAACTTTGGGAAGCATTGGTGTCAACATGGGCCAACATCCCTGTGGAACACGTGGCACCTTGTGGAGTCCATGCCCCGACGAATTGAGGGTGTTCTGAGGGGAGGGGGTTGCAACTCAATATCAGGAAGGTGTTTCTAATGTTTAGTATATTCAGTGTATAAACCCTGGATTGCTAATGTTATGTATTGGCCAATTAGAGACTTTGAAGCCACCGGCCGCCATATTGGTACTCCCCAGAAGGAGCAGTCTCCCATAGGAATGAATAGAATTCTACAGTATTTCAATAACATTTTGGGAAGATTAGTACTGTCTAAATAAATACTTTAAGGAATATGTTTCATATTTTATTTATTTAAAAATGTTCAGCTACCGTGATATAATTTGAAAAATAAAAGTGTGACAAAACTGCAAATTTTAGTGCCCTTTTATTGTCACCAGCACAAGTCGCACCTGTGTAATGATCATGCTGTTTAATCAGCTTCTTGATATACCACACTTGTCAGGTGGATGGATTATCTTGGCAAAGGAGAAATGCTCACTAACAGGGACGTTGTCACGCGGGACTAGGTGGGTGAAAGAATCAGACGCAGAGAGAGAGCCGCTTGGGAAAAATATTCCTTTTACTACTTCACAAAAATGAATAGCTCGAACATACAGGGCGCAGAGAAACACTTGCAAAACCCAAAACACACGCACGTAACCAAAAGACAATCCCGCACAAAACAAGGGCGGGTCAAACTCCTAAATATAGGGAAGCTCATTTACGAAACCAAAAAAACACAGGTGCAACTAATCAGACAAAACAAACAGACAAACGAAAAAGGGATCGGTGGCGGCTAGTAGGACGGTGACGACGACCGCCGAGCACCGCCCGAACAGGCAGGGGAGCCAACTTCGGCGGAAGTCGTGACAGACGTAAACAAATTTGTGCACAACATTTGAGAGAAATGACCGTTTTGTGTGTATACAACATTTCTGGGCTCTTTTATTTCAGCTCATGAAACCTGGGACACAACACTTTATGTTGCGTTTATATTTTTGTTCACCTCTACCCTGTCAGGCACATACACTCTATGTGCAAGGCTGTGCAAAGCTGTCATCAAGGCAAAGGGTGACTACTTTGAAGAATCTCAAATATAAAACATATTCTGATATGTTTGACACTTTTTTGATTACTACTGTTGATGATTCGTTACTAGAGAAATGAGACCAAGTCAATACGCTGGACAGGGTGGAACAGTATTTAGTAAGACAGTTTATTCAATGTGAAGATATCTGGCAAATCGTGCAGCACGGCCCCTTCTGTCTGACTCGTATGGAATCGTCGGAAAAGAGACCGCTCTAAACAGTTTGTACAGGTTATATAGGCAACAAGTAAAGTAGGTTGATCTTGTAGTCTGGCCTTCCGATTGGTCAATCTGGGTCGTGGGTAGTCCTGTCCGGGCCTGATGTCGACGTTCCATTGGCTCTTAACACAGTTCTTTGTCTTCGAGTCTCATCCTAGAGCAGAATCCATGTGCGTTTGTTTTAACAGGGGCCTATTCATGGGGGAGGGGAGTGTGTGTGGGTCTGTAGTTATTATAAGGGTACAAAGTGTGGGGGTATAGTGGGGGATGGGTGCATGTTGTGTCAAGTATAGCTAGTGTTAAGAAGTTGTTAAAACAAGTTACCAGTATCTAATACAATTTCTTACACTACATGATTCCATATGTGTTATTTCAACGTTTTGATGTCTTCACTATTATTCTACAATGTAGAAAATAGTAAAAATAAAGAAAAACCCTTGAATGAGTAGGTGTTCTAAAACAACTTATAAATGCCTCATGAGCTTAGTTCAACTGTCACACTCTGGGAGAACCCAAAATATAGGCCTGTTTTTCCCCAATGTTTTTAAACATTGTAAAAGTAAACAAACACTGTATAGCCTCATAACATGGTTAAAACAATAATTTTGATGATATGGATGGTCAGTCCATAGCTCTGTCTATTAATCTGAGAGTGGTTACATTTCTCCAGGCCCATCCCTCAGTTTTTTTTACCAAAACAGAGATGGGGCGACCGTTTAATTATTGTTTAATCTGTGGATTTGCCCTTTAAACAGCTGCATATTATCAAGATATCAAATATAGGCCTATACCAAATGCAGCATATGGCATTCACGTTTCACATGTAAATAGCGCTTTCAGTAGTGATCAAAGCATACCATTCCATGAGCGCAGCATTTATTTTTCAACTCGAATCAATGAGCCCAATCAGTCCTCCATGAACAACAGAGTAGGGCTGGCTAATAAGTCCTTAGTTTTGAGGCCATGCTCAGGTAAAACAATTTGAATAATCTATACTTCCATATTTCCAAGTCCTATTCTTGAAGACCAAGAATGTATTGGAATGACTGGAATTCTGATTGACTTTGGTTTTTAATGTAAAGATATAATTTAATCATATTATATGTCGTAGAAAGCGATGGGTTAGAAGAAGCCTACATAACCAACTCATAAAGTAAAATTGAACATCCATATATGGCCAGCTGTGTAAACTTTTACATGAATTTATCCTGCAATAGATGTTGTTCAATTGGTAACATACATTTTTGTCTTCTAATGCCTCTTAAGGGGAAAGTAATCAGATTACGTTACTGAGTTTGTGTAATGCAAAAGTTATGTTACTGATTACAATTTTGGACAGGTAACTAGTAACTGTTTTGGATTACATTTAGAAAGTAACCTACCCAACCCTGCCCCGGTGCCATGAAAACAGGGCAACCAGTGGAGCACAAACAACATTGTAAATACAAACAATATTAATCTGTTTACTTATCTTCCCCTACTATTCGTACTACAACTATTTGCACATTGTTAAAAACACTGTAGCTGACAATATAACACTTGAAATGTCTACTTTTTTGAAACCTTTTTGAGTGCAATGTTTACTGTTAATTTATAATTGTTATTTTGTTGATGTTGATGTTGTTTTTTGTTTCTTGTTTATTTCACTTGCTTTAGCAATGTAAATATGTTTCCCATACCAATTAAGCCCCTTTGAATTTAACTATATAGTTATGAACGGTCATGGCTAGAAGTGATCCAGCTTTTTTCAAATTAAAATTAGATATTTTTTTGCATTTTAGATAGCCCTAATCCTTTAACCTAATTATCCTTAAATGCTACGTTAATTCTCCTAGCTTGCTGCGGAAGTTGTAACCTACTACGACAAGTCAAATCTGACGTTCATATCAGAAAAGCTGGATCTCTTTTAGCCAAGACCGTGACGACCCTCTTCTACATGATGTCGCCATGGATACCGCTCAGCGTCTACTAGGAGCGTCGCGTTCCGCGTTGGTGATTGGTGAGATATTGTGTGGTGTATCATGGGAAAATAAAGTTGTTTGCAATCACAACCAAGTAAACAGAAGGGAAGAGGTGCGTGGAGACCTAGGTAAAAAGATTAATATAAGCCAAATGTTTATTGGATAGTGTAGCTTGATGCTATTGCATTGCTAATGATAAGCAAAGCAGATAATTGTATGGAATCTAACGTTAGCTAGCTGGCAAACAAGCTAGTAACTAGCTAATTTGCTAACTGTCAGTAAGTAAGTAGCTACTTCATACAGTGCTACGTAACGCGTTAGCTAGAGGATTAGCTAGCTGTCTGGGCCTTTTAACATAATTGATCTGAGCTGCAATAACAGTCTGCTAGGGCTGCTCGGCCCTGCAAATAGCTACGATAACTTTGAACCAGTATCTAACGCCCAGATCGCTCCGATTCAAATTCCCATTCACCAGCTCTGCAAGCGTTATAATGTCAAAATTGGTTCGTTAATCACGAAATATCCCTTCGCTTAGCAACTATCGTAATTTAGTCCCGTTACGGCTGGTATGTACTTCCCAAAAAAGTTCTAAATACAACATTTACAAGTAACTGAAAAACATTTTTTATTCGGCACCTCCAACAATCCCAATGGAAATCAATAATTACTGCCACGCACAGGTAAGAAGTCTACAACAGCTCAATACAGTACATTGGAGGTGCCGAAGAGGAATTTTCCGGTTACTTGTACATTTTTATTTATACCTTTATTGGAAGTACATACTGGGCGCTACGAGAGTAAATTAAGATGGTTGCTTAGCTCAACTCCATATATGGTGATCAACGAACGTATTTTGACGTTATAACGCTGGCAGAACTGGTGAATGGGGGTTCGAATCGGAGCTTCATGGGCGTTAGAGAGGCATCTAATGCACATATACTGGTTCACGATAACTTTAGTAATATGTGGGCAAGCTGGTGGGTCTTCGCAGCTCTGCTTTGGCTGACTGGAGTCAGACGTTTAGGAGCCATGCGTGTTTATCATAATGATCGCTCGTCATAATGCTCGCTACATAGCTGCTCCTGTTTAACTCTGTCTCCATTCCTTATTTGTGACTGCACAATACATTAGAGTGAGTATCCACACAAAAAAGAAAATGGTTTGTGCTCGTTTAAAAACAATGTTTTTCACATGTTTGTATGATAACAGGGGGAAAGATGTCAAGCTTTCCTGCCTCCGCCTCCAAGAGTTTCAGCTCGACTCCTCTGAAGACTTACCAGGACAGCGGCAGGGAACTGCACCGATCCAAGAGTGTGGACTATGACTCAACAGGCGACTCCACCTACTCTCTGCTCTCCCCCATCTACCATGACAGCTATGAGAGTGATGAGGACCTGGCTGCAGCTCACCACGTACATCAGATAGACACCTCAGCCACACAGAGTGATGACGCCAGACCCCTCTCACCCATCAGGTATGGTTGGTGTACACGAGCAGTGTTACCCAACTGGATTCAGCAGACAGTGAGCAACATTTTTGTTAGCGCCACTTGCTCTTTAGTGAGGGTCCCCTCATCAACAAGCAATTAAAAAGGGTTGATGAAGCTAAACAATTTGATTAGACTGTTTCAATGGAAGTGCCACAGACAAAATAAAATATATGAATGAAGGGTACACAGAATTAGCTCTAGTAGGCTTAACTGTAGGGTTTGTGCTCAAAGTTATGCTCAGAGTTGAGCATGTGTGTTTCAGATATGATCCACAACAGAAGCCCCCAGAGAGGAGAGCAGTAACTGAGGCGGAGGATCCAGAGGCATCTCTCTCTGCCTGGGAGAGGTGGCTGGTCTGCAAAGCCAAAGAGGAGAGACTCAGAATAGAAAAGAAAGCAGAAGAGGTACGCTGCCGTATCTTTTTAGTTTCTTCTTCTGTTTGGCAACTCCTGTTAGCATTTGAGTCAGAACGTGATCATTTATGTTTTTCTAACATTTGATATTTTCCTTTCGGTAAATTAGGGTTGCAAATGTCTATACGTGAAGCAATTGAGTATGACTGTGGGACTGACAAGTGTTATTTGTTAGGAGCGCCTACTGAGGGAGAGGAAGGAGGAACAGGAGAGAGAGCAGCAGAAGAAAAAGATGGTGGTGGAGGAGAAGATCCAGGAGTGGCTGCAGATGAAGAAAGAACAGGTTAAGAACTCCCCTTCTTTTGACTCGGTTATTAACAAAAGTCCCAGAGAGGAACCATGCAGTTTGTATGCTTTCTCATGCATACGTTATATCTGCACCTAAAGGGGTAAGTCATGTTTTTGTGATTGTTTGTCATCTCCAGGAGAAGCAGGATAAATTTCTGAAGGAGAGCAAGGAGCAGGAGGAGATGCAGAGGCAGCGGCAGAAGCAGAGGGAGATTGAACAGAAAGCAGAGGAGAAGTACAGAGAGTGGCTACGGAGGAAGAACCTGGAGAAAATGGAGAGAGAGAGGAGAGCGAAGGTAGGTTCTTTCACAGTGGCCTTGTGGAATTATTCAGAGATGTATTCAGGACAGTAAACAAATTCAAATCTCTGAAATGTTTTGTTGGAAGAGATCGACATATTAGCCATTTGCTAAATATTCCTGTGCTCTCTCTCTTCTGTCATTGCTAACTAATCAGCAGCAACACAGAACTAAACCATGTAATTGAATTATACAGTAGTTTGTTACTCTGAATACAAGTTCGTGGCAAATTCCTGGAAATGTCCATTTCAACATGTGTTTCAATGTTTCTGACCACGACTGCTTTGGTTTCCCTGGAAATTAGTTGTGAGGTGCTCAGCTGCTGAGATTGGGGCAATTGTGTTGTAACAGGAGGAGGCAGCCTGCAGAGAGGCTCAGGAGAGGGAGCGCAGACAGAGAGCAGAGGAAAACTTTAAGGAATGGCTTCGTGCCCAGGACAAGAGCCGACCCAGTCCCAATGCACCCGGCTGCCCGCGAGGTAACATAACGGTCTACACCTGGTTTAGGGTTGTTCAATCTCATATTCACCTCTGGAAAATGTCAATAAAAAATGTAACAATAAGATGTTTTATTGTCACACACATGTCGTTGTACAGTCGTGCATGTATATTTAAAGCAAGTTTTGATTTTGTAAAGTAATTGTATTTTGTTTCTTCTCCCAGGTGGCTATGACAATGTAACGTACCCATCTCCCAGCTTCTACAACCCAATCCCATGGAAGCCCATCCACGTCCCGCCACCAGAGAAACCACCAGTGAAGAAGACTTCCCGCAGGAAACAGCCAAGTCAGCCCAAGTACCAGAACAGCCCCAGGATCCCATTCAGACTCAGAGACACTGTAAGCTCGGCAGCTCGCCTGCAGAGGAGATGACAGCTCCAGTAGAGGTTCACCTTGGACACAGATCTAGAGTACTATCCTCAGATCTAACCTCCGGGGAAACCACAAAACTGACCTTAGATCAGTGTTTTGGAGCTTTATGGTACTGTGAGAGGACACAGGGGAGGTGACCATGCTAATGTACATACCAGGGATCATCAACTTTCTTGAGTGGATGATCAGGGGGCCGGAATATCATTTGTAGACCGCAAACTGACCGCAAGAAACCCAAACCGATATAACATTTGACAAAAAATATGATAATTTCAAACCTTGCTTACATTTGAATTAGATCACATACAGTATATCTCTCTTTTATGCATGTGAATATTTTGAAACAGATTGCCAAAATTTAAATCACTTGGAGCTGATTTGCTGATTGTTTTCAGTCTTATGTCCAACAATAATAAAATCGCCTGCGGGCTGCTAGTTGGTGAACCATGGTATAAGTATTTCTGTTTTTTATTTTTAATACATTTGCAAAAAATTCTTAACCTGTTTTCGCTTTGTCATTGTGTGTAGATTGATGAGGAAAAACTGTATTTAATCCAGTTTAAAATAAGGCTGTAACGTAACAAAATGTGGAAAAAGTCAAGGGGTTTGAATACTTTCCGACTGCACTGTGTAGACTCAGCTGCACCATTGACTGTGTGTTTTTATGTATTTCTTATCGAAAAGACATGTTGTGGTAGCGTATTTTTTTTATGCCAGATTTGTATAGATTCTTAATTCTCAAAGAATATTTTATGATTCATGTGAAGCAAACAATTTTTTTAAAATTCTGTTACTTTCACTGACAACAATTTTTTAATGTCATGTACATTTTTGCATAGTTCAGGATGTCAATAAAACCTGTTTATTGTACTGCTTAGTTGTGGCTATTTATATTATGGCTGTGGGCTGGATATTTTAATTCATTTTAGATTCATCAACCTAAATGGATAGCAGACAAAGAGGGAGACTGATAAGTGTTATTTCTTATGCTTGAACTATTTCTCAGACACAGTAAAAAAAATGCTAACGTAACATGAGTAGATCAGTAGACAGCTGTAGATAAGTCAATAATAGGAGATATGGTGTCAGTGGGTGAAAGATAAACGTTCCTCAGGCTGCAGGGCTTAATGTGGAACCATCATGTGACCACACACCCACACACTCAGTGGAAGAACATGATGGCTGGGGCCAGAGATAGGCCAGCCCTGGTGCACAGCGCCCCTCACACTCGCACGCATTGTTCTGTGTCCAGCTGTGCCTTGTGCCTCTGTGGGCTGAGATGACGACAAACCAGTGTGGGTGGAGAGAGAGAAATGAAAAAAAGAGGGGGTCTCTGACTTCCAGAACAGTACTCTTCATCACTTCACTTTATCTCCTTGCGAGGTCAATGTATGGCGCCTGAGGTAAAATGGATTCATCACACAGTAAATTAAATTAACCCTCATTAACAAGATGTTTACTGAGAAATGCTTAAGCGTTGTCTTGTGTTTTTGCCTGCTCTATATTTAGCTGTTGAATGCACTGGAATGTGTTAGTTGACGGCAGTCAGGAGGTGGCGAATAGTGAGAGGGGAAGCCATCTGTGTGTTTCTGAGTATTTGTATGCAGCTCTCTGGGGTCCAAAGGCCACTTGTCAAGACAAAATTCTTGTGTTTACATTTCGCCACGAGCAGCTTAACTATAGGAGTGGCTCCCTCTATTGACTTAAGGATGTGTACCCAGTGAGCCTTGCAAGAACCTAGAGACAAGTCTTAAATGTGACCGCTGCGACTGATCCCTCCTTCCTGTCCTCACAGACCCTGGACCTTGCCTGGAAAACAACAATTCCCAAGATGCAGTGGTGCAGGTGGGCAGGCAACTGGAAATCACACCTGCCAGGAAAGGTAAGGGGTGTACCTTAGCTGTCTGGGAACAAATGAGAGCTGGGAGAACAACAGAGTAGCGAGAGTAATATGGTATAAAGGGCATAAGGACACCAACTGTGCAGGGAAACAGTTGGAGGTCTGAGCACAAAGAATGGGAATGATTTGATGTATACAACCTATCAAAAAGGTTAAGGACTTGAAACGTGGACTTTTTGGAAGCTTTCCAGAACACCTTTAATTGTGTTATTGTTTTCAATGTGACGTTTTTTTGTGTGTGGAATGAGCTCACTTTGGGAGATGGACACCTGAGGAAATACCCGAAGAGGGGCTGAGTAGAGAACACCTGTAGAGGTAGAGGATATAGCCTATTGAATCCTTATCTTCAATACAACTTCTGACAAGGAAAAAGAATGAAGAAGAAACAGGCTATGGTTATAAACAGGGGACTAACAAGCCGTGATATTCTTGTTTTGGCCAGCAATTATTTTTCTGCATAGCAACCTGTTTTTTTAAAAATATAGTTCCTGAGTTTTCCCAAGACAATCTGCATAGAAGGGACAATGTTTTAGTAGGAAATGTTCATGTACTTCTTTAGCTCCTCTTGAGGAAGGGTTCTCTTCGTGTTTCTGACTAGGATGTGACCATCTCTGTCAACAGTTTCAACTGTTATTGACGCAGCTAACAACTTACACTGTAGAGAACCAGTTCTATCGCTGCTGCAGGGCATCTCGGCCTGGCCCTATTTTAGTTTTGTCTCTCAGACTCTCCCTGTGTCGACCCCTAACCATGCAGTCCTCTGGGCAGGAGCAGGACGACTCCTTCGACTTCCTCTTTAAGATCATCCTGGTGGGAGACTCAGACGTGGGGAAGACCTGCGTGGTCCAGAGCTTTAAGTCTGGTGTCTTCATGGAGAAACAACAAAACACTATCGGGGTGGACTTCACCGTACGAACCATGGACATTGATGGCAGGAAGGTCAAGGTAAGGAAATAGGTGTAGATTTCTGGGACGATTGTTTATCACATTTTTCGATGTTAAGTACAGGACATATTGTCTTTGTTCCGTCCGGTATTTCGTTATTGTCAATAGGCCTAGCTATCTTAATTGTGTCTTTACACAGTGTAAATGGTTCTGCCTCTGCTGTCCTCAAAAGCAAAGAAGTCTTCAAGCACTTTTTTGTTTGTTTTAAGGAACAGGAGTGGTCAAACTGTAACTTTGGATCGCCCCGCTGTGAGTGTGTGTGTTTTCTGGGTGTGTATCAAGTGACTGTATAATTGTATGGACAATATAAGTGTGTTTTCCTAGGTACATGTTTGTCTGTGTATTTGGAGGACGGGTTGGATGTTCTTGGACCACCCTTAAAAACGTCTCATCCATAAATGAAATCAACGAAAACCTCCCTGTACCGGTCTCTACTCCACAGGGATGCTTAGACGTCCAACCCACAGTCCCTTCCCCTTTAGTGTTTGCCGAAACGACTGGATAGGTGTAAGCATGTGGTGCTGTCTCCAGTTAACCTTTCAATGTGCTTAGGGGAACGCTCTCCATGTTTACACCTATCTTGTTCTATCAAAGGGTTGGGGAAAAGGCTATGGGTGGGTTTCAACTGACCCTTTGCTCCTTAGCCTGGCCTGGGAGTGTGTGTATAGGAAATTGGTGTAGTGTGTGTTCTCCAGCTAAAGTGGGTGTTGTTTCTTGTCTCCTCAGCTGCAGGTGTGGGACACGGCTGGACAGGAGCGTTTCCGCACGATCACCCAGAGCTATTACCGCAGCGCCCACGGCGCTATAGTGGCCTATGACATCACACGGCGTCCAACTTTTGAATCTGTGACACACTGGATCCAGGAAGTGGAGCAGTACGGGGCTGCTAGCGTTGTTCTCATCCTCATTGGTGGGTGGGAGAGACACAGGCAACACGTGGCTTTAGTCAAACTCTGTTATAAAGCCTACTGAACAGTTGTAAAAATGACATGACAGATGTGGTGCTCATCGCTACTGGTGGGTGAGAGAAAATTGTCTGACACTTACCTTGAGCTTGGAAATAGATTCTTCCAAGAAATCAACATTCATCTATTTCTCAAAAGAAACTCAAATAGAAAGAACAATTTCCATTCTCTGCTCTTTTCTCCTAGGGAACAAGTCGGATCTGCAGTCGGAGAGACAAGTGCTGTTTGAGGATGCCTGTACTCTGGCTGAGGGGAAGGGTGCGCTGGCCGCCTTGGAAACCTCGGCCAAGGAGGCCCAGAATGTGGAAGCAGCCTTCGTGCTAATGGCCCGGGAGCTGATGGTTAGGAACGGCCTGACCATCACAGACGAACACTCACAGGCCTCCCCACCCTTCCCAAACTCCCATCCTATCCATGGCTCCGATTCCACGGACAGGAAATCATGTTGTTGAGAGAAATGATGGGCAAGGTGGACAAGAGGTTGTTGTGCTGATGGAGCTGATAACTATATAATTAACCTATAGATAAACTATAATTGTCTGGAATCAATGTTGCCACAAAGCCTGCTAGTTTTAGACTGCCACATCTAAAGGTGCTGTCAAGAACGGTGTTGGGATAGAGGCTAGGGGTTGGGGATGTGTGTGTCTACTATATTGTGCGTTGGTGAGGATGGAATAGATACAAGTTATGTAGTGATGATTGAGACTATCACTGCCACTGAAAAGTCCCACTCCAGCTGTATTTTTTAAAAACATTTCCCATTGAAAAACAATATTTCAAGTATAAATACAGTACACACATTTAGGGGTAAAAATAAAATGTTTTGAGCAAAATAGTTTTAATTTTTTTTAATTTACACAATTGCGAAATTCAAGAGTTTGCCAAATCAAGGAGTTGGTCTGATGGTGCACTCTGATGTCATCGGATTTTCCCTTTGCTTGCAGGAACAATAGAGGAGCAATGGACCACCTATTTTGTTAAGTAAATCAGGTGATAAATTAGGTTCTAGTGAGGCTGGAGTGGGTCTTTAACTGTAGTTTTAAACTTGGCTGCCAGTAGTCACCTGTCCTTATCGTACTTAACCTACTACTATTGTCTAAACGTAACCAGTATTTAATAACCAAACGTGGTAAAAGTATCCTCTGGCCACCTGTGGTCTATTGTATGTGGCAAAATGACTGGTTTCAATGAACACTCCTACTGTTTGATCTTTTACCTTCTTTTTTTTATTGTCTTCCAGCTTGTCAAATATAGTGTTGCATTGACAATTCCACAGTCTCACACTTCTTTCCCTTAAAACCATTGGCCAAATTGTACAAATGCTGACAACCCCGCATAAAACATTCAATAACAAATTCCATAAAAATAATAATCATAATTCAAAAAAAACTTGTAAAATACTTACATCCCCCCCAATAGCATGTCTTCACATACTATTGGCTCTGTTAAGATGCTCCAACCCTTAATTGAACACAACCGGATATGTAGGACTTGTTGAGTTAACGGTAAATTGAACAACTATCCTTGCATCAGTTGTGGAGACCATCAATGAACATTCCTTGACTTAAATGAGTCACTTGCATAAAGAAATGACTCTGATACTGTAACAAGCCTGGAAGTCACTGGCCTATCAAACCACCCCTAAGGCTGTTTCAAGTAAACAAAGAAGAATTTTAGTCCCCAAAAACATAGTCATGATGACCATAACAGACACAATTACAATCACGCAACAGAAATGTAAAAGTTACGGAAATCTCAATGGCAGAACAGTAAATGCAGTAAATGTGCACGGACATTCTAGACTTGTATAAGACAATACAAGAGTGAGGGGGTTAAGGAGGAAGTCTCCTTCATCTGTTAACTTGTATTTTAGACATCTGTTGGTCACAGAGAGGTCTATGCGGACTCTCAAACTCTGTCCTAACCAAAGAGTAGCTGTTAGGCTATGTTTACACAGGCATCACAATTCTGATCTTTTAACCAATTGTTGGCAAAACTTCTGATCTGACTGATCAAAAGAGCAATTATTGGGCAAAAGATCAGAATTGGGCTGCCTGTGTAAAGGCAGCCTTTGAGACCCAGACCATGAGGGGCTGTTAACTGACTAGGCAGGCAGTGAAGTGAACAGGGTACAGGCCAGGACAAGATTTGACAGGACAGTATTGTCCTCGCCCCTAGTACACCCCTGACACCCATCCCATTTCGGCATGGATCATTTTGTGGTTGTCCTCCAGGCTCTGGGGCTTCCCTCCACCGATCCCCTTGAGCTGCATCTGAACCCTGCAGTGGCATCAGGTCTGTAGGTAGTGGTTGTAGAGGTTGGCACCATAAATATCTGCCATGGGGTTGTCACTGTGATAGAGAGGCGGGAGGGAAGGCAGAGAGTTAAGCGGGCTTGAGTTAAAATGTGATAGCCTGGCTGTCGCGACCCAGGTGACTGCTCAGCAAAGAGCTGTGACCCACTTGGTCTGGACAAGAGGCCGTGTAAAATTCAATATTTGCTCAGAATTTGAGCTAACATTTTGATTGGTTCTCAAATGCACGCTATTTCCTCGTCAATTTGCTACTCCCCACTAGCGAGATAAACGAGCCAAGCTGTGGGGAGAAAAACTATGGGGTGGAGCATTCTGAAAAGTAAGGGCCAATTTAGGGACTGAATTAAGATAGGCGCAACTATATTGATGGTCTTGCCAATTGCATTTGGGGAAAAGCCTAATTTAACCAGCTAGCTAGTTCTAGTCTTCAAGAAGCTAGGAAAACAGCTTCCAATTCTGACAGTCGTGTCCACGTTAAAGGCTGCGGTGGACGGACTACCAACTCCACGAGGCAACAGCCCTGGTTCTCAGATCGGTGGTTGTGAAGGAATACAAGAACGTTATATTGGAGGGTGCATGTGACCTTGTCTTCGGAAGTCCGGAGAGCTGGTTGGAGAAAACCAGGAAAGATGTTTTGGCCTCAGTCCTATACAGATCCAAAATCGTCAGAGTCATTGCGGATGAAGTCCACATGGCCTACAAATGGTTTGTACAATGACCTAGAACTGTACTTCGATGGTATAGAATGCCACTGGTGGCAATAGCGATGGATGAAACGGACGAAATGGAAATGATAGTGATGACACATCAGTGAATGATTGATTGAAATTTGTGTATTTGTACAAACGTAATTAGTAAGAAGTGTTTGTTTGCATAACATTTTTGCATGATAGGCCTATAAGATATTGAGTAGGCTAAATAACGTGATAGAACTGCATCATAAATGATTGGCTGACAGGCAGCATAAGGGCTGAAAGAGGCACTAAAGAAAGTACTCGTACTGGATTAAACTATAGGAACCCCACACATTGCTTATGCAAGAACTACTAGAATAGTAATCACAAATGCTTTAATATCTTTATATTGTTACCAATGTTACATTTATTCTGAATGAGGAATCTCTAGTTTACTTTTCTAACGACATTATCATCGTTCTGTAAGGGTCAGGGCTCAAAATGAACACCGACCTTTTGGGAGAGTTTCAGCAAGCCTGGAGAACTACGTTCTTTGGTGAAAGAAGGTGATATTACTATATAAACTCAGCAAAAAAAGAAACGTCCTCTCCACTGTCAACTGCGTTTATTTTCAGCAAACTTAACATGTGTAAATATTTGTATGAACATAAGATTCAACAACTGAGACATAAACTGAACAAGTTCCACAGACATGTGACTAACAGAAATGTAATAATGTGTCCCTGAACAAAGGGGGGGGGTCAAAATCAAAAGTAACAGTCAGTATCTGGTGTGGCCACCAGCTGCATTAAGTACTGCAGTGCATTTCCTCCTCATGGATTGCACCAGATTTGCCAGTTCTTGCTGTGAGATGTTACCCCACTCTGCCATCAAGGCACCTGCAAGTTCCTGGACATTTCTGGGGGCAATGGCCCTAGCCCTCACCCTCCGATCCAACAGGTCCCAGACGTGCTCAATGGGATTGGGATCCGGGGTCTTTGCTGGCCATGACAGAACACTGACATTCCTGTCTTGCAGGAAATCACGCACATAATGAGCAGTATGGCTGGTGGCATTGTCATGCTGGAGGGTCATGTCAGGATGAGCCTGCAGGAAGGGTACCACATGAGGGAGGAGGATGTCTTCCCTGTAACGCACAGAGTTGAGATTGCCTGCAATGACAACAAGCTCAGTCTGATGATGCTGTGACACACCGCCCAAGGACCATGACGTACCCTCCACCTCCAAATCGATCCCGCTCCAGAGTACAGGCCTCGGTGTAACGCTCATTCCTTTGACGATAAACGCAAATCTGACCATCACCCCTGGTAAGACAAAACCGCGACTCGTCAGTGAAGAGCACTTTTTGCCAGTCCTGTCTGGTCCAGCGACGGTGGATTTGTGCCCATAGGTGACGTTGTTGCCGGTAATGTCTGGTGAGGACCTGCCTTACAACAGGCCTACCTCTCAGTCCAGCCTCTCTCAGCCTATTGCGGACAGTCTGAGCACTGATGGAGGGATTGTGCGTTCCTGGTGTAACTCGGGCAGTTGTTGTTGCCATCCTGTACCTGTCCCGCAGGTGTGATGTTCAGATGTACTGATCCTGTGCAGGTGTTGTTACACATGGTCTGCTACTGCGAGGACGATCAGCTGTCCGTCCTGTCTCCCTGTAGCGCTCACAGTACGGACATTGCAATTTATTGCCCTGGCCACATCTGCAGTCCTCATGCCTCCTTGCAGCATGCCCAAGGCACATTCACGCAGCGTTTAAACAGTGTTTAAACCCTTTACAATGAAGATCTGTGAAGTTATTTGGATTTTTACGAATTATCTTTGAAAGACAGGGTCCTGAAAAAGGGACGTTTCTTTTTTTGCTGAGTTTATGAGCACAGGATGTTCAAAAGTGGTATCATGCAACAGTATTTGAGTGACAGAGAGAGTTAAACATGAGGAGGCATGTTGAGAAGGCATCACCTACACAATAGATTATAGCCCATGTCGACTGTCTACTTTACTAGAGGCCATCGCCACTCATAGACAGTCTTCAAAGTGAAACACAATGTAAAAAAAAAAAGCTCTAGGTTTGTTAATGAGGTATTCATTTTGTGTCATTTCCCAATGCCAACATATGATACTGTTGGGAAAGGATGTCTTCTTAGTGCCAGGGACAGAGAGAGGAACAGAGAGAGAGACAACACTATCTAGTCTGGTTTGGGAAGGGAATGTCTTTGGAATGGTTTATGGAAGTACTGCAAGAAGTAGTGTCTGTTGGACGCAGAGAAGATGAAAAAGTATTTAGTCAGCCACCAATTGTGCAAGTTCTCCCACTTAAAAAGATGAGAGAGGCCTGTAATTTTCATCATAGGTACACTTCAACTATGACAGACAAAATGAGAATTTTTTTCCCAGAAAATCACATTGTAGGATTTTTAATGAATTTATTTGCAAATTATGTTGGAAAATAAGTATTTGGTCACCTACAAACAAGCAAGAATTCTGGCTCTCACAGACCTGTAACTTCTTCTGTAAGAGGCTCCTCTGTCCTCCACTCGTTACCTGTATTAATGGCACCTGTTTGAACTTGTCATCAGTATAAAGACACCTGTCCACAACCTCAAACAGTCACACTCCAAACTCCACTATGGCCAAGACCAAAGAGCTGTCAAAGGACACCAGAAACAAAATTGTAGACCTGCACCAGGCTGGGAAGACTGAATCTGCAATAGGTAAGCAGCTTGGTTTGAAGAAATCAACTGTGGGAGCAATTATTAGGAAATGGAAGACATACAAGACCACTGATAATCTCCCTCGATCTGGGGCTCCACGCAAGATCTCACCCCGTGGGGTCAAAATGATCACAAGAACGGTGAGCAAAAATCCCAGAACCACGCGGGGGACCTAGTGAATGACCTGCAGAGAGCTGGGACCAAAGTAACAAAGCCTACCATCAGTAACACACTACGCCGCCAGGGACTCAAATCCTGCAGTGCCAGACTTGTCCCCCTGCTTAAGCCAGTACATGTCCAGGCCCGTCTGAAGTTTGCTAGAGAGCATTTGGATGATCCAGAAGAAGATTGGGAGAATGTCATATGGTCAGATGAAACCAAAATATAACTTTTTGGTAAAAACTCAACTCGTCGTGTTTGGAGGACAAAGAATGCTGAGTTGCATCCAAAGAACACCATACCTACTGTGAAGCATGGGGGTGGAAACATCATGCTTTGGGGCTGTTTTTCTGCAAAGGGACCAGGACGACTGATCCGTGTAAAGGAAAGAATGAATGGGGCCATGTATCGTGAGATTTTGAGTGAAAACCTCCTTCCATCAGCAAGGGCATTGAAGATGAAACGTGGCTGGGTCTTTCAGCATGACAATGATCCCAAACACACCGCCCGGGCAACGAAGGAGTGGCTTCGTAAGAAGCATTTCAAGGTCCTGGAGTGGCCTAGCCAGTCTCCAGATCTCAACCCCATAGAAAATCTTTGGAGGGAGTTGAAAGTCCGTGTTGCCCAGCAACAGCCCCAAAACATCACTGCTCTAGAGGAGATCTGCATGGAGGAATGGGCCAAAATACCAGCAACAGTGTGTGAAAACCTTGTGAAGACTTACAGAAAACGTTTGACCTCTGTCATTGCCAACAAAGGGTATATAACAAAGTATTGAGATAAACTTTTGTTATTGACCAAATACTTATTTTCCACCATAATTTGCAAATAAATTCATTAAAAATCCTACAATGTGATTTTCTGGATTTTATTTTCTCATTTTGTCTGTCATAGTTGAAGTGTACCTATGATGAAAATTACAGGCCTCTCTCATATTTTTAAGTGGGAGAACTTGCACAATTGGTGGCTGACTAAATACTTTTTTGCCCCACTGTATATTATTTAGTGTACATATTTTTTTATTTTATTTAACCAGGCAAGTCAGTTAAGAACAAATTCTTATGTACAATGACGGCCTACCCCGGCCAAACCCGGGCGACGCTGAGATGCAGTGCCTTAGACTGCTGCACCACTCGGGAGCAAAGTAAAGATGAGATTCAATTAAGAATAGTGTGATGGGTGACAATATTAGCCTTTCACTTGTGAATGGTGTATTATCACTTGTGAATGATGCCCAACGTGTGCAGTAAGGCAAGTAACAGTGCATGCCTTTTTTTGTGACTTTTTCCAATCATAGTCCCACACCTCATGTAGCCCAGCCCATTGGCTTATATGTTGATAAGGTTTGTGTCACAACTAAAGTGGCAAAATAACTTCTTAAAATTAAGCACATTTATCTGCTTTACAACCTGTGTAACTGGCATACATAGGCGGCGTGTGAGTTTCAAGTTTGGGGAAGATAATTTTCACCATAAAAATGCACCTTTATAATAAAGCATTACATGCATAATCGCATTTGTGGTCACTTTAGAGAATGGTGTTTTCCCGCTATTGATTGCATTTTGGAACATTCACACTTATAGCCTACTGTCGTGTGCGCATTGCTGCGCTTACAATGTGAAGAAATAGCCAAATTGTTTATTAACATTTTAAGCAAACGATCTGATCTGTTGCATCAGCCTCATTGCTTTTTTAAAGTTTTTTTGACGCGAGAGGTTGTATTAATTTGGGATGTATTACATCCCACAACTGTCCCAGAGTATGTGTGGCATATTTATTTCTCACACAGGGACAAGTTTACCAGTAGAATAGGTCAACTTTTGTACTATGGGGAATAGTAGATTGACAAAGGCTCGTGCTTTCGCTGTTCGTTAGGCCTACTCGACATAGGCTCGTGCTTTTGCTGTTCGTTAGGCCTACTTGACATAGGCTCTTGTTTTTGCTGTTCAGTATGCCTGCTCATCTAGTTGGCTGATGAAAAGTAAATGTGGATAGTTCTTCTAACATCTTCAATATGCACCTCGGACTTCGACAAGAAGGACGTGCGCAGTTGCGTCCCAGATGTGTCTGTCTTCACTTCTCTTCACGCCTACTTCAGAGCTGAGATGCCTGTGAGAAGGACCCGATCACATGAAGGGCATTGGCTAAAAATAATTGAGGTATCTGAGAGCCATGTGAGTGTGAGGTGCTTCAGAGCATGGCAATTGGCAGCCTGGAGAAGGGAATTATAATTATTATATTCAGCCCAAGGACACAATGGCCACTTTGGCCGCAAAAGGCATGACATTTTTTAGGGGACATTATGGCCACACAAGGAGGATGCCGCCGGGACATTAGAGGCCTAGTGAGAATATTATCAAGTGCTTGTCAAATTGTGAATGAGAGACTGATGAAGTGTGTGCAGCCTGACAAGAAACAAAGCAGAGCTCATGACTTTCATGCAACTTTTTTCACATCATAATTAGAGTCGCATCATTCAGGCTTAGAATGTTTTAAAAATCAAAACATTTATTGTGAAGGTGTAGGCTATATTGAGTGGATTTCTTAGACTTTTTAAAATGTAGACGTTCCTAAGGTCTGCATCAGTGGCTTGTAGTCTATGCGTGGAAGCCAAGAGATGCTAAACATTTTTATGTTAATTAACGGCCAATTACTGTGAGACCAGCAGATATTTGCTTGACAATCACCGGCTGACAAAATGATATGACTGTCACAGCCCTAATCTCAAATTGGAAAAACCCATAGCTCACTGAGTGATTTCAGAACCAAAGTCATGCTACTCTGAGGCTGAAAAAGAATTGTTCCACTGCACCTGGGAACAGAGAGGGTTGAAAGACATCTTCACTCTACATCTTCACCGGGTCTAACCCTTCACATTTCACAAAGTCATTCCACATTTGCTTCATGCCTTATATCATCCTGTAAAATAAAGTGAATTTTGTATATGCTCTCTGTTTTCTTTATATTTACATTAGTAAATGTTGCATTAGATATAATTTTTGTTGTTGACTTGATGAAAGAGGATAAATATCTATTTAGGTTTTGTTGGTCATACTTGCTGTAGTCTGATCTTTGTGGGCCAGACTATGATCTATTAATGTTTAGGTTACGACATGCATTGCCATAATGAGGGGGCAGGGAGGACACATGCTACAGTAGTAGATCGTACAATGTGAATCACTCATGTATTCTATGTAAACAGAGGACATCCAAGAAGGAAAATCCAAGAAGGAAAATAATACATTCAGTGGGGTAAGGAAATGTTCAGCCTATAATTAGCTAACTAGTAAGCTAACTAGTAAATGTATAACCAGAGACAGAACAGTATGAAGATAGGCAGAAACCGCTTCTCTAATAGAAATTCCCGATCACACTTGTCGGCAATGTCATGGTGACTTTGGCTAGCTAAGTGATCAGGTCTAACGGTCGACTAACGCCTAACTGCGCATATGCAGGCCTTCAAATCAAAGTCACTTCTTCGCTATGAAGTTGTTATTAACTCTAATGAAAAGGTGTCAGTTTCGCCTGCAGGCTGACTTCGGTCGCCAGTTGAATGGTGTTTCCTCCAACACAATGGTGTTTGGGCATGTTTTGTCATGCGTCCTCCAAAACGACTTGACCTTCGACTCTCCCGAGCCCGTTGGGGAGTTGCAGCGATGAAACAAGATCGTAATCACGAAATTGGGGAGAAAAAAAGAGGTAAAAAATAATAAAAAATAAAACCTGTCAGTTTGTCAGTTTTCAAGAGGTTGGAGTAATAACTTAAGACATTGGCTCGATTGTAGTTTGTTCCTTTAGATTTTGAGAAAATAAATAACTAAGGAAGAAGTTTTCACTTCACTAATTGACTTCTCAAACCCAGGCCTGGCCTGCTTGATCTGTTTCACAAGCGTTCCCGGAAGTCTCAAGATGTTGCGCCTCTGGGCTTATATACTCTGTGGTATGACTAAAACATACAGTTGAAGTCGGAAGTTCACATACACCTTAGCCAAATACATGTAAACTCTGTTTTTCACAATTCCTGACATTTAATCCTAGTAAACATTCCCTGTCTTAGGTCAGTTAGGATCACCACTTTATTTTAAGAATGTGAAATGTCAGAATAATAGTAGATAATGATTTATTCCAGCTTTTATTTCTTTCATCACATTCCCAGTGGGTCAGAAGTTTACATACTAATTGAGTGTATTTGGTAGCATTGCCTTTAAATTGTTTAACTTGGGTCAAACGTTTCGGGTAGCCTTCCAAAAGCTTCCCACAATAAGTTGGGTGAATTTTGGCCCATTGCTCCTGACAGAGCTGGTGTAACTGAGTCAGGTTTGTAGGCCTCCTTGCTCGCATACGCTTTTCAGTTCTGCCCACAAATTTTCTATAGGATTGAGGTCAGGGCTTTGTGATGGCCACTCCAATACCTTGACTTTGTTGTCCTTAAGCCATTTTGCCACAACTTTGGAAGTATGCTTGGGGTCATTGTCCATTTGGAAGACCCATTTGCGACCAAGCTTTAACATCCTGACTGATGTCTTGAGATGTTGCTTCAATATATCCACATAATTTTCCATCTTCATGATGCCATCTATTTTGTGAAGTGCACCAGTCTCTCCTGCAGCAAAGCACCCCCACAACATGATGCTGCCACCCCCGTGCTTCACGGTTGGGATGGTGTTCTTTGGCTTGCAAGCTTCCGAATTCAACTGTACATTTGATTAGCTAGTTGATTTCAAGTTGATAGCAAGCTAAAGTTATAGCTGGCTGACTTTGGGCTAAACATTGCTAGCTAGCTAGCTATGCTAGCTGACGTTAGTTTCTACTTGCTAGCAACAAGATTGCAACATGTTACAGATTGCATTTGTCTAATATGTCACTACTTTTTGTGTGAAACGGTTCTTTTAACATTCAGAAAATATGTATATCTGTAGGCCTTATATCTGTAGGCCTTCATGCCAGACCACCCTTCTTTTCTTTATGGTGGTCCGTTAAAGCTGGTGAAGTTACTTTAAACAACAAACACTGTTTCCGTTAATGTCGATTCCATCAAAAAAAGAATCTGACCCCTTGCGTCAAGAGGTTAACCTTAATTTTTTTAAATAACGTTCCCAAGGTAAACGGACTATATTACTAACACTCCAAAGTTTCCAAAACTGTCAAAATATTGTCTGTGAGTATAACAAAACTGATTCTGCAGGCGAAAACCTGAGGAAATCTAACCCGGAAGTGATTTTTTTATTTTTTTTATCTGTGTTTCCTTGCCCATCTTTCTTCCATTTAAAGGGGTATCAGCCAGATTCCTTTTCCAATGGCTTCCTCCGGCTGTGACCAGGCTTTAGACATAGTTTCACGCTTTTAATTTGAAAAATGAGCGAGATTTTTCAAAAGTAGTCAGGTGTCCTTTGATTAGTTCCTGCGCGCGAGAGGGGTAGCTCTCCGTTTTCTTTCTCTCTTTTATTGAATAGGATACGGTCCGGTTGAAATATTATCGATTATGTTTGTTAAAAACAACCTGAGGATTGATTATAAAAAACATTTGACATGTTTCTACGAACATTACGGATACTTTTTGGAATTTTTGTCGAACGGAACGAGGCTTTGGTTTTCTGAACATAACGCACAACCCAAATGGCGTGTTTTTGTTATAAAAGTAATATTTATCGAACAAAAATAACATTTATTGTGTAACTGGGAGTCTCGTGAGTGCAAACATCCGAAGATTATCAAAGGTAAGCGATTTAATTTTATTGCTTTTCTGACTTTCGTGACCATGCTAATTTGGGGCTAGCTGTTCTAGCATTGATTGATACACTCACAAAAGCTTGGATTGCTTTCGCTGCAAAGCATATTTTCAAAATCTGACACGATAGGTGGATTAACAACAAGCTAAGCTGTGTTGTGGTATATTTCACTTGTGATTGCATGATTTTAAATATTTTTAGTAATATTTTGCGCCCTGCAATTCAGCGGTTGTTTAGGAAAATGATCCCGCCTAAGGGATCCGTAGCGCAGAGAAGTTAAGGTGCGTTACGTAGTGGGATGAGTCTGCATTGATAGTGACCTGACCAGTCACACAACTCAAACAGTCATGTCTTGAACTGGTCCCATTCTGTGTGAGTAGAGGGGCTTGTCCAAGCCAAGGTACAGACAGACAGTGCATATGGTATCATGGTCTACTACATGCACTATGTTCTGTCCCTGTCAATCATTATCAAACTACACCCAACCAGCTCTTTCAAGTTTCAGCCTGTGGGCATTGGTAATTTTAGTGCACAGCCTTGGCAGGGACTGTGGCTAAGTAATGATAGGCGTAAATGATAAGTGTAAAGGTGACATCAAGGTTATTATAGTTTTGTGATTGAATGTGAGTTTTTATTTCTGTTTGTTTTTAGATATTAAATAATAATAATCAGTTTAGTTTCAGTTTTAGACTTGATTTTTCTAGTTTTATTTAGTTTCAGTTTGATAAAAACGTTTATACTTAGTTTTTATATTATTTCGTTTCAGTTTTAGTTTTAGGGACAGAAAGTAGCCTATGCGTGGAAAGCCATTAACAGTGCCTTCAGAAAGTATTCGTACCCCTTGACCTATTGCACATTTTGTTGCGTTACAGCCTGAATTCAAAATTGATTCAATATTTGTTTTTTCTCACCTATCTACACACAATACCCCATAATGACAAAGTGAAAACATGTTTTTAGACATTTTAGCAAATTTATTGAAAATGAAATACAGAAATATCTCATTTACATAAGTATTCACACCCCTGAGTCAATACATGTTAGAATCCCCTTTGGCAGCGACTAAATCTGTGATTCTTTCTGGATACGTGTCTAAGCTTTGCACACCTGGATTGTACAATATTTGTACATTGTTCTTAAAAAAATTATTCAAGCTCTGTCAAGTTGTTTGTTGATCATTGATAGACAGGCATTTTCATGTCTTGCCATAGATTTGAAGCCAATTTAAATCAAAACTGTAACTAGGCCACTAAAGAACATTAAATGTCTTCTTGGTAAGCAACTCCGGTGTAAATTTGGCCTTGTCTTTTAGGTTATAGTCCTGCTGATAGGTGAATTTGCCTCCCAGTGTCTGTTGGAAAGCAGACTGAAGTAGGTTTTCCTCTAGGATTTTGCCTGTGATTAGCTCTATTCCATTAATTAAAAAAAAAACTCCCTACTCCTTGCCGATGACAAGCATCATGTCACCATTACTCAACATGAGGTAGCCACCAACAATGTATGAAGAGTGGAACTCAGTGATGTATTGTGTTTGCGCCAAACATAACACTTTGTATTCAGGACATAAAATGTGTTTCTTTGCCAGTGACACAACATTTCCATTTAATCTATTTTATTCAGGCTGTAAGACAACAAAATGTGGAAAAAGTCAAGGGGTGTAAATACTTTCTGAAGGCCCTGTATGTGTTGTAGACCTAGTTTATTTTGGGATGTCACTTCTTTCCACTGGGGGGCAGTAATACACAAGGTGATAGACCAGGACCATAGACTTGGATAGACAAAACATCTCTGTATCTGTGTAATAATGAACGATCTCTTAAGCTAAGAGCATTGTATTTGGTACAAATCATTCCCTAAGTTCTAGTCCTCAGCTGAGTCTGGTAATGAATGGTGTGGCTGTTAAACAAGTTGAGACTAAATTACTTGGTGTTACCTTAGATTGTAAACTCATGGTTAAAACATACAGATTCAATGGTTGTAAATATTGGGAGAGGTCTGTCCGTAATAAAGAGATGCTTTTTTGACACCACACTCCCCAAAGCAAGTCCTGCAGGCTCTAGTTTTATCTTATCTTGATTATTGTCCAGTCATATGGTCAAGTGCTGCAAAGAAAGACCTAGTTAAGCTGCAGCTGGCCCAGAACAGTGGCACATCTTGCTCGTCATTGTAATCAGAGGGCTAATATTAATACTATGCATGTCAGTCTCTCTTGGCTAAGCGTTGAGGAAAGACTGACTGCATCATGTCTTGTTTTTATAAGAAACATGTGTTGGAAATTCCAAATTGTTTGCATAGTCAACTTACGCACAGCACTGACACACACTTACTCCACCAGACATGCCACCAGGGGTCTTCTTTTTTTTTTACTAAAAAAGCAACACTTCACGGCACAACGCCTCTCCCGCATGTGACCTACTTCTGTGTATGTACACGTCTTTAAATGGATGTAAATTGTAAAGTCTTTTTCGTTATGTGTCGGACCCCAGTAAGACTAGCTGTCACCATTGGCGTCGGCTAATGGGGATCCTCATCAAATCAAAGATGGTGTCTGTGAGCATGGGCTGCACCATTGAGGACATCGCCATCTCCAAATAGTCAATTTTACTTCTTCAGTAAAATTCATTGGCTGATCCCTCCTGATGACCTGGCTGTCGAGACTCCAAACTGGTAATCAGGTCATGCCAACCGGGTCATCAGGAGAGATCAGCCAATGAAGTTGGAAGCCCCACCCAGTTGACTAAAACATGGGCGATGCCATTGAGGACTTCAATAATTTTGTTTTAGTCAACTGGGTGGGGCTTCCAAGTCCTCAATGGCATCGCCCATGCTTAGTCTTTTGGCCACTAGAGGACTCTATACAACTCCATAGCCAGGTCATAGGTTTTGGTTAGGTTTCAATTATAACTGAATCTTAATGTCACTTGGATTTAAAGGGTAAGCACCTACACTGGTGCAAAAATATGGAAGGAAACTCTTGCCTGTGTTTAAACAAATCCAATGTTTTTTTTTAAAGTTTAGTAGATGTAAGACGAATCAATTACTTTTACCTGACAGAGAGTAATGCAGGCATTTTACATGTTTATTTACATTAGACATTTAGCAGACTCTTATCCAGAGCGACTGGATGCATAATTTTTCGTACTGTTCATGTAATATTCAAATTAAATCACTGACTAACCCCTTCAAATAAGGTTAATAAAAACAGCTGCAACAGCAAAAACTTAAGCAATGCAACACTTCACAAATCTATCAGTCCACAGCCAGCCAGCGTGCATTCGACCAAACAAGATTTTCTTGTTCATCTTCAAGAAGACCGCATTCCAGAGAGGTGGTTGTTCGGTTTCTCAAGCCTGATGACCAGACAGAACATTCTCTCCATGAACACTTGGGATGCTGAAACCAGATCCAGTGCCACAGAGCACAGCTTTGGATAAAACCATCCTTGCCTGCCAGAACTGGAGGGGAGACTCTAAACATGCCCCACCTTCACCTCTTCCAGGTATTTACGCATCTCACACGTGGCACTTAAGTCCCCAGCCAAGTTGACCCTCCGGGTGGACAGTGACCTTAGACACAATCTTCGATGCAAGGAAGTTAAATTTCTTAAGCACTGTGGTCGAGACACTTGCTGGATTCATCGTGCTGGCATCTTCCTGGGGTCCAGCTGCTCTATGGCTGAAGTACAAAAGACAGAATACCTACTTTATGGACGGGATGATGTCTACATCGATTTGAGTCAATGGGCTCGTTCAAAACAATATTTTAGATTTACAGAGATTTTGATTGGGGTCCGTTTCTGTTCAGAGGAAACAAACATTTATATAACTAGCCCACGCAATTGTGCATTTCATATCTAGTTACTACAACGACCAGTTAATTAATGATAAATCTTTATTGATAAAAATGAAACAACCACTAGTTTTTTCCACAGCAACACAGACAAATCAGTAGTAGAAAACAAGTGTCTAAGATGCATGTGCATGACTTATGCACATTGTTCAAGTTGTTCTGTTTGATTAGAGTATCAATGTAAAATGACATTGTCATACACAACTTGTCTGTCAATGACCATACACACCCAGATCTTGTCCTAAAACCTGACAAACTGATTCGTGAGACATTCTAGATATGCAAATGTGTCTCTCATATATCAGGTGTAAGAAATTCAAACAGAGCATGTCAAAGGGGAATACAGGGTTGCGATCAGTAGACATTAAATAGGTTGCAATTCCAATAACAATGATCCATTTTTATATTTCCAAGTTTGTCATCTACTGAATGGTAGCCAGGTCTCCAGTGGGCCAGTCTG
The DNA here is from genome assembly GCF_045679555.1 of Salvelinus alpinus. Lineage (NCBI taxonomy): Eukaryota > Metazoa > Chordata > Actinopteri > Salmoniformes > Salmonidae > Salvelinus > Salvelinus alpinus. Next base: position 49,719,788 of record NC_092094.1, on the reverse strand, counting down.
GGCTGCATCTCAGCTGTAGCGGAGATCATTCTCCAGCCCGTAGATCTTGGCCTTCAGCTCCCCCTGGACCTTCCTGATCTGAATGTTGGTCTGACGCACCTCGTGTAGGATGGTCAGGACCCACGTTCAGATTCACCTTTAACACACACACGTAAAAACATACAACAGGTAACACAGGCGTACAACATTTGTCCCATGCTCACCTTGAAGAGCTGTTTCTCCACGTCTTTGAGTTTCCGTTTGAGATGTTTGTTGTCAGTCTTGAAGCCCTCCACCTCCATGGCCGCCCTCTTCTTCAGGGCCTCGTACCGCTGGGTCATCATCTGAAGACGCTTTGCCATCTTGTCAGACCGGTCCTACACACAAAGGTAAGCAAAACACAGTGGTGTAAACTTGCACACAAATACAACACACACAAGGTATACCAACACACTTATCTTATATGTAAGTGCCTTAATGTGTTTTGACCCCAGGAAGAGTAGCTGCTGCCTTGGCTAATGGTGATCCCTAATAAATACACAAAATAATTTTTATTTAGCTAAATATACACGAAAGTCCAAATTATCCCTCCCCAGATAAGGATGTGGCTACGCTCCTTGAATATCTACCTGCCCACATCCCCCTCTCTGATCTGAGCCAGGTCTGTCTCCAGGGTAACACACTGGTCCCTGTACATCTCAACCAGGCGGTAGGCCCCCTGCTATGACTGAGGCACGGGAAATAACAGGGCACAACAACGCTCTCAACACCACTTATTCAACAACAAAAAACTTCAAAGAAGAACTGTTACTTTACTGGCACTCGGCACAGTACATCACTGGGGCTAAGCTGCCTGCCATCCAGGACCTCTACACCAGGCGGTGTCAGAGGAAGGCCCTAAAAATTGTCAAAGACCCCAGCCACCCCAGCCATAGACTGTTCTCTCTACTTCCGCATGGCAAACGGTAGCGGAGTGCCAAGTCTAGGACAAAAAGGCTTCAACAGTTTTTACCCCAAGCCATAAGACACCTGAACAGGTAATCAAATGGCTACCCGGACTATTTGCATTGTGTGCCCCCCTCAACCCCTCTTTTTAAGCTGCTGCTACTCTCCGTTTATCATATATTCATATTCATACTACCTCAATTGGCCCGACCAACCAGTGCTCCCGCACATTGGCTACCCAGACTATCTGCATTGTGTCCCACCCACCAACCCCTCTTTTGCTCTACTGCTACTCTCTGTTCATCATATATGCATAGTCACTTTAACCGTATCTAGATGTACATACTACCTCATTCAGCCTGACTAACCGGTGTCTGTATGTAGCCTCACTACTTTCATAGCCTCGCTACTGTATATAGCGTGTCTTTTTACTGTCGTCTTATTTCTTTACCTACCTATTGTTCACCTAATACCTTTTTTGCACTAGTGTTTAGAGCCTGAAAGTAAGCATTTAACTGTAAGGTTACACCTGTTGTATTCTGCGCACGTTACAAATAAACTTTGATTTGATGGGTATGATTCCAATGTTGTAAGACCCCCTGATCTGAAGCGTGTGCACCACTACCCACCTGGAGCTCTTCCCTTTGCAAGTGCAGGGCCACGCTGCTGGGTCCCCCGGATCTTGGCTGCTCCCTCCCGTGGCTGTCCCTGGCCTCCCTCAGTCGGTCCTGGTTCGTGTTCAGCTCCCGCAGCAGCCGGTCCTTCTCCACCATCTCGCCGGCCCGCGTCTCAAACTTCAGCTGTAGGAAGTCCCTGGAGCTCTCATCCGTCAAGTTCTGGGTCCCCTCCAGCCTGAGGGAGAAGGGACAGAGTAAGAAAATGATAAAGGCTGGATAGTAGCATGTAGGGTTGCAAAATTCCTGGAACTTTCAATAACTTACCCGTTTCCCCCAAAAATCCTGGTTGAGGCACTTCTAGTGGCCGGGGACATTAATGCAGTGAAACTTAAATCCGCTCTACCTCATTTCTACCAGAACGTTACATGGGCAACCAGAGGGAGGGTGGGATAAATAAACTCTAGACCACCTTTACACATACAAAACTCTCCCTCAATTTGGCAAATCTGAAAGTATTTGTATTCTTCTGATTACTGCTTATAAGCTAAAATTAAAGCAGGAAGCACCAGTGACAAAAAAAAAAGTGGTCAGATGAAGCAGATGCTAAGCTACAGGACTGTTTTGCTAGCACAGACTGAAATATGTTTTGGGATTATTCCGATGGCATTCGGGAGTACACCACATCAGTCACTGACTTCATCAATAAGTGCATTGATGACATCGTCCCCACAGTGTACATACCCCAACCAGAAGCTATGGATTACAGGCAACATTCGCACTGAGCTAAAAAGGTAGAGCTGCCGCTTTCAAGGAGCAGTACTCCAAACCAGAAGCTTATAAGAAATCCCGCTATGCCCGCCGATGAATTATCAAACAGGCAAAGCGTCACAACTAAGATCGAATTGTACTACACCGGCTCCGACACTCGGAAGTGGCAGGGCTTGCGAACTATTAGACTACAAAGGGATGCACAGCCGAGAGCTGCCCAGTAACACGAGCCTACCAGACAAGCTAAATTACTTCTACGCTCGCGTTGAAGCAAATAACACTGAAACATGCATGAGCGCATCAGCTGTTCCGGACGACTGTGTGATCACGCTCTCCGCAGCCGAGGTGAGTAAGACTTTTAAAACAGGTCAACATTCACAAGGCTAGACGGACTACCGGACGTGTACTCCGAGCATGCGCTGACCAACTGGCAAGTGTCTTCACTGACATTTTCAACTTCTCCCTGACTGAGTCTGTAATACCAACATGTTTCAAGCAGACCACCATAGTCCCTGTGCCCAAGAACACTAAGGTAACCTGCCTAAATGGACTACCGACCTGTAGCACTCATCTGTAGCCATGAAGTGCTTTGAAAGGCTGGTCATGGCCATCAACATTATTCCAGAAACCCTGGACCCACTCCAATTTGCATACCTCCCCAACTGATCATTCAATCTCTATTGCACGTCACACTGCCCTTTCACACATGGACAACAGGAACACCTATGCGAGAATGCTATTCATTGACTACAGCTCAGCATTTAAAAGCTCATCACTAAGCTAAGGACCCTGGGACTGAACACCTCCCTCTGTAACTAGACTTCCTGACGGGCCGTCCCCAGCTGGGTAACAGCTGGGTAACAGCCGCCACGCTGATCCACAACACAGGGGCCCCTCAGGGGTGCATGCTCAGTCCCCTCCTGTACTCCCTGTTCACTGAAGACTGCACAGCCAGGCACGACTACAACACCATTATTAAGTTTACAGATGACAAGTGATCACCGACAAGACAGCCTATAGGGAGGTCAGAGACCAGTCCGTGTGGTGCCAGGACAACAACCTCTCCCTCAACATGATCAAGACAAAGGAGATGATTGTGGACTACAGGTAAAGGAGGACCAAGCACGCCCCCATTCTCATCGAGAGGGCTGTAGTGGAGCAGGTTGAGAGCGTCAAGTTCTTTTGTGTCCACATCACCTGCAAACTAACATGGTCCAAGCACACCAAGACAGTTGTGAAGAGGGCATGCCAAAACCTATTCCCCCTCAGGAGACTGAAAAGATTTGGCATGGGTTCTCAGATCCTTAAAAGGTTCTACAGCTGCACCAGAGAGCATCCTGACTGGTTGCATCACTGCCTGGTATGGCAACTGCTCGGCCCCCAACCGCAAGGTACTACAGAGGGTAGTGCGTTACGGCCCAGTACATCATTGGGGCCAAGCTTCCTGCCATCCAAGACCTCTATACCAGGCGGTATCAGAGGAATTTGGGGTCAAATACTCCAGCTACCCAAGTCATAGACTGTTCTCTGCTACCGCACGGCAAGCGGTACTGGAACGCCAAGTCCAAGAGGCTTCTTAACAGCTTCTACCCCCAAGCCATAAGACTCCTGAACAGCTAATTAAATGGCTACCCGACTATTTTCATTGACCCCCCCCTTTTACACTGCTGCTACTCTTATGATCTTTGCAGAGTCACTAACTCTACCCACATGTACATATTATCTAAATTACCCCGACTAACCGGTGCCCCCGCACCGGTACCCCCTGCACATAGCCTCGCTATTATTATTTTACTGCTGCTCTTTAATTATTTGTACTTTTTTTGTATTATTTTCTTAACGGCATTGTTGGTCAAGGGCTTCTAAGTAAGCATTTCACTGTAAGGTCTACACCTGTTGTATTTGGCGCATGTGACAAATCGAATTTGATTCCCAGAATCAGGAGGGAATAAGCAGGAAATCCAGAATCCTTCAACAATCATTTCTGGGAAACCAGGGAATTTATTGACAGTTCACAGAATTGAAGCCCTAGTGGCATGTAATACCACTTGTCATTGGCGTTTAGCGGTGTGTGGGGTAAAGTAGGAGGAATATGAGGCAAAAGTGGCATGTAGTAGAGTATAGTAGATAGTGAACATACTTGTCAGTGAGTGCAGTAATGGGGTCCTGGTCTCTCTGGTGCTGGACCTGTCCCTCCTCCACGTGGATCCTCCTGTCCTCCAGCAGAGACTCCACCTTCTCTTTGGACAGACCTGTCTGCTCCTCCATCTGAACCGGCAGCGCCTCCACCTGCACAGGTAAGCACATTACACCAGTTCAACTTACAGCAAGTGTTCAAAGAGCTTAATTAGTTGTTTTTGTGTGTGTGTATGCGTGACTACCTGTAGTACTAAGGTCTGGTTGTCTCTTCTGTACTGCTCTGGGCTTCCTCCATTCGCCACTCCCTCCTCTGATCTAGGTTTCTGGTTACCCTCTCCTCACAGACAGAAGTCGGCACAGAGAAATATTGCACTCCAAACAGATTCCACATTCCTGTAAACTGATTTGTGCTAAGAGCCCACTGTAATCCTACTTAATGAGACTTTAGTAGCTCCCCTCCTTAGGCTTCAGTTTATCTTAAGCAAAATCTTGTAACTCTTAGCTAGGTAGTTTGAGAACATTTTAAGCAAATGCCATCTAGAATGATTTTACCTAAAAACCTTCAGCAGCATAACATAAAATATTTTTCATGACTTGAGATATATCTTCAACCTTTTTCACATCCAGTTCTTGATTTTGTGTCTTCCGATGATCCAGAATCCTGGGCTCTAGTTCCTTCTGGGCTATGGTAACCTACAGCAGACAGACAAGTCTTTCAAGTGGCCAACTAGATAGATATCGCTCCCTGTCCAAAGTCATGTAATGTGACATAAGACAATGGGGTAGAATAGATCCTGGAGACTGACCTCCCACCTTGTATGGAGGGTCGCTGTGGAAGTAAGTTATCCCCCCAATGTCTGGCCCCACCAGGGCTAACAAGTGCTGGATCCTCTTGCTGTCCTCCCGCTCTCTGCACACAAAGACAAAAGAAAAACATTATTTTGAAAAAGTCTCAAATGTAAAGCTGGAAATGTCAATTGCAATTGTTAAGTGTAATTGTGAATCAAATGAGAGCTCACCTGATCTGGAGTACGTTGTTCTCTGAGTACAGGCACAGTGCCTGTTCCTTCTCTCTCAGAGCCTCCTGCAATTCAGAGACCTCCACCTCCCACTGCAGCTTCTATTGGAGGGCAGGGAGAGAGGGGGATTAAAGCCCATAAAAAAAAAAATTAAAAAAAAAGCTTTTTGTTTGCTAACGTGCGTGAACGGGCTGGAATTACACGGAACAAAACTATAAACATGTAAAGTCTTGTTCCAATGTTTCATCAGCTGAAATAAAAGATCCCTGAAGCTTAATTCTATCAAATTGTGCAGAAATTTGTTTACATCACTGTTAGTGAGCATTCCTCCTTTGCCAAGATAATCCGGCTTACCTGACAGGTGTGACATATCAAGTAGCTGATTAACAGCATGATCATTACACGGGTGCCCTTTCTGATGGGGACAATAAACAGCCACAAATGTGTAGTTGTCATCACACAACACAATGCCACAGAAGGCTCAAGTTGAGGGAGCATGCAATTGGCATGAGGACTGCAGGAATGTCCACCAGAGCTGTTGCCAGAGAATGTAATGTTCATTTCTCTAAAATAAGCCACCTCCAACATCATTTTAGAGAATTTGTCAGTACGTCCAACCGGCCTCACAACCGCAAACCAAGTGTATGGCGTCATGTGGGCGAGCGGTTTGCTGATGTTTCCGTTTCGAACAGAGTGCCCCATCGTGGCAGAGGGATTATGGTATGGGCAAGCATAAGCTACGGACAATGAACACAATAGCATTTTATCGATGGCAATTTTAAGGTATCTGTATTCCCAGTCATATGAAATCCATAGATTAGGGCCTAATGAATTTATTTCAATTAACTGATTTCCTTATATGAACTGTAAGTCAGTAAAATCTTAGAAATTGTTGCGTTTATATTTTTTTGTTCAGTATAGAAGGCACAGGAGTGAACGAGAGAAAACAGACAGGCCGCGAGCATCAACGGCATCATAGCGTAGAAAATTTGAAAGCAAGCCCATTTCTCTCGCGTCTATGTGGAGCAACGCTGGTAAAATAAGCAGATAAATTGCGTGGGTCGTTTGTAGAAAAGGAATGAGGAATTGTTATTATCTTCCCTATGCTAAGTAGACTAAAGATGTAGTTAAACGCCTGGCGCACCTGTGTACAGGGCTGTAAGCTAAGGTTAATCAGTCAAATACGCTACATTCCTGAAAACTGCAGCCTACCTGTGTTGATACAACGGTTTATGAATTCTCATGAGAATTAAGTTGGTATACGCTACGCAGTGTACGCAAATTGAAATGCTCTACTCACGCCCATATTTTTACCCTGTTGAAGGCATATCACTGATTTCGTTTACACACACACACTCTCCTGGTTGCTCTGTACTTCTCCAGATGAACACATACACACCGTTTACCTGGTCCTCTGTAGTGCACCTGTACTTCTCCAACAGATCCTCGTGTACTCCATCAAACTGGGCGACTTTCCCCCTGTAGAACTCCAGCAACTCTCTGGAGGAACACAGTTGCGCCAGGCGTTCCGTGATAGGGGGCTGGGGAGAGTCCTCCACCCCAGGGGTGCAGCCCGTCTGCCTGGAAGGGGAGACAACCCAGAAGGGAGGAAATTAGCCCACTAAACTGACACAGATAAACCCAATCTAGGAACAATTCCTTAGATTCAGATTAGAGTAGGAGCAGTATGGAAATTAGACAACAATGGTGATTATTCTGAGATTAAAGTTACAAGGAGGTTGGTCACTAATGATGTCCTCTGGGGTAGCGGTAGAGGCAACATAGCTAGCTATACAATAGGTAACCTTTCCTTACCCGTCTGAAACATGGTCTCTTGGAGGCGAGTCCATCATGTTGACCTTAAACAGATTTCAATGGACTTGTAATACATATTTTATTCAATTTGAAACCATCTACAGGTAACTGCCAAAATAAAGGAAACACCAACATAGTGTCTTAATAGGGGGTTGGGCCACCACGAGCTGCCAGAACAGCTTCAATGCACCTTGGCATATACTCTACAAGTGTCTGGAACTCTATCGAGAGATGCAACACAATTCTTGCCTAATTAACTCAGGAACCACACCTGTGTGGAAGCACCCGATGTCAATATACTTTGGCTGCGTTTCAAACTCAAAATAGACAGCCCTCGGCCCTAAACCCTCAGCCCTTGAATGACGTTTTACATCGTCAAATCCGAGTTTACCTTAAATGTCACTTGCCCAAGCCAGGGAGAGTGGTGATTGGAGGCAACATCCTTGGTGGAAATCTTGAAGTTGAGTTTAAAAAACAACCAACCTAAAGTTATTAATGTACCTAGTAAGCTAACGTATCTACCTGGCACTCCTGTCAGGTAACTTTAGCTAGCTAATTTTAGTTTATTTCAATACATTTCAGAATGGCAAAAGTGTTTATCTAGCAAAGTTTTATAGGCTTTTCACTATGAGCCTAAGCCAATTTGCCAATGCTAAAGTCAGTATATATATATATATATATGTAAAAATGTGTCTTGAAAGTTCTACTCTCGCGCCCAAATGTTTACCCCATTGACGGCGTAGCCCCGTGTGATTTTGGTTTATCAATAACACCCCCCTCCCCTCCTGGTTGCTCTGTACTTCTCCAGATGAATACACACACCGTTTACCTGGTCCTCTGTAGTGCATATGTACTTCTCCAACAGATCCTCGTGTACTCCATCAAACTGGGCGACTTTCCCCCTGTAGAACTCCAGCAACTCTCTGGAGGAACACAGTTGCGCCAGGCGTTCCGTGATAGGGGGCTGGGGAGAGTCCTCCACCCCAGGGGTGCAGCCCGTCTGCCTGGAAGGGGAGACAACCCAGAAGGGAGGAAATTATCCCACTAAACTGACACAGATAAACCCAATCTAGGAACAATTCCTTAGATTCAGATTAGAGTAGGAGCAGTATGGGAATTAGACAACAATGGTGATTATTCTGAGATTAAAGTTACTCGGAGGTTGGTCACTAATGATGTCCTCTGGGGCAGTGGTAGAGGCAACATAGCTAGCTATACAATAGGTAACCTTTCCTTACCCGTCTGAAACATGGTCTCTTGTTGGTGATGCCATCATGTTGATCTTAAACAGATTTAAATTTAGTTGTAATACATGTGTATTAATAGGGCGTTCTGGCCTAAGTGTCTGGAACTTTATTGGAGGAATGCGACACAATTCTTACCTAATTAACAAAGGAACCACACCTGTGTGGAAGCACCTGCTTTCAATATACTTTGGCTGCGCTTGAATGACGTTTTACATCGTCACATCCCAGTGTACAGTACCTTCAATGTCCCTTGCCCAAGCGAGGGAGAGTGATGATCGGAGGCAACGTCTTTGTTGGAAATCTTGATGTTGAGTTATAATAACCTAAAGTTATTAAGGTACCTAGTAAGCTAACGTATCTAGCTAGCACTCCTGTCAGGTACCTAGCTACAGTTACCCATAGCTGGCTAGCAATTTTTATAGTTTGGTAATTTATTCCAATACATTTCAGATTTGCAAAAAATATGTTTATGAATCTATCAACGTTTTATAGGCTCCTCACTACGAGACAATGCCAATTTGCCAACGCTAAAATCAATATATGTATGTATATATAAATATTTTTCTTAGTAAGCTATACTTTTTCTGACAAATGCAGCCGTGATGATGAAATTTGACACTTCGCGGCCACCAGAGTTTGTGACTACAGCTTTCATTGAATTGTAGGTCATATCAACCCCGCAAGTGACCATGGCTGCATTCCAAACACTTAAAAACATTCCTTTCGTTAGTCATCATGTATCTTATTTATGAGGCATGTCTTACCTTGCTTCAAAGTAGCTTATAGGCAAAATACGGCCATGGAAACGTGAAGGCAATTATTTTATAAAGACTTCATAGTCTGTGCGTGAGTTTCAAGCTGGGGGAAGCTTACAATGTATCCTACCATGTATAATGTTTTGCGTTACAATTTCATTTAAATAATAACGTTTTCGTTTGACAAAATCGTTTTTGTCACGTGGTTAATCATACAAATTGGAATTAAAATGATAAAAATCTAAAAGTTTAAAATCAACTAATGCGAGATCACCAGCCTCTGCCATATGGACAAATTGATACACCATGGCCCATTGGTGGCTAAAGAAATTAGTGCATGGAACTCATAGCCTATTAGCCAATGCTGCAGTAAGCCTATAACTTCCATTTCTCTTTCACACAGAGGAATGGTGATTATCGAGGGGGAGATTGTTGGAAAGATTTTTCAAATAGCTTACTGTGAAGAACTATAGTTTTAATATACTGTTATCATTCGTAACAACAAAAAAATACACTTTCCTACTTTTCTGCGCAGCATGCCAGGTAGGCTACTTTTATGTGTTATCAGGCGCGCAAGATCCCTCAACATTATCAGGACAGAGAAACCAGACACATGCTCATTGCTCACATTTTAAATTATACTCGAGACGCATTATCTTCACACATACACAGTGTACAAAACATTAGGAACACCTTCTCTTTCCATGACAGATAGACCAGATGAATTCAGGTGAAAGCTATGATCCTTTAATGATGTCACTGGTTAAAGACAAAAGATTTTAAGTGCCTTTAAACGGGGTATGGTAGTTGATGCCAGGCGCACTGGTTTGTGTCAAGAACTGCAACGCTGCTGGGGTTTTCACGCTCAACAGTTTCCCGTGTGTATCAAGGATGGTCCACCACCCAAAGGACATCAAGCCAACTTGACACAACTGTTGGAAGCATTGGAGTCAACATGGGCCAGCATCCCTGTGGAACGGTATTGAAACCATGTAGAGTCCATGCCTCGACGAACTGAGGCTGTTCTGAGGGAAAAAGGGGATGCAACTAAATATTTTGTACACTCAATGTATTTTAGATGCTTTTCACTGACAGCCGCAACTCAATAATCAGCTAGGCCTATTGCCATGTGCACTTCCCAAATTTTGGGCTTCCCAAATAGGCATAGGCCTACAAGCTTGTGATTTGAAACAATTATTTTTAATGATTTTATTCATTTATGTATAGACAGGAATAATTTTATAACTTTGGCAAATGTATTTCCATTTACTTCCCTATTGGAACCACCGCTATGCCATTTCTCTCCTGTTCTATTGGTTTTCATATGGACTTTCTTTCAATCCTAGTTATATTAGCAACCTATCCTAGTTCTTGCATCTTTAGATTCCACCCATTTCTAAGTTTCTATGGAACCGCTATCAGGTGCATTGTTTAGAATGGCGTTTTCCCACAAATTGCAGTTTCGCAAATCTTTGAAATGTGTGTTTTATTGGCTGCTTCATTACATGAGTTGCATTTCTCAAATGGCCGGTAAATTAAAATATTCCTGGTCACGTTGTCCAGCACCCCAACAGAAAACCTGGCATCGTCTCTGGAATGGATCTCGGTGTATGATTGTACGAATCCACGGATTTGAAGTCAAAGCGCAACTTCTTCGCCTCACAGCGGAATTGGGGGCTCTGACCTATGCGGAGAAAAGGACCAGCATCTATCCAGATCTGAGTGCCGAACTGCTGAAACAGAAGGCGACCTACAACAAGGTGAGATCGCAGCTATAGTAGCTAAACCTGAGATGCAGCAAAACTCATATTTTTTTCACCCCTTTTTTCTCCCCAATTTCATGGTATCCAATTGGTAGTAGTTACAGTCTTGTCTCATTGCTGCAACTCCCATACGGACTCGGGAGAGGCGAAGATCGAGAGCCATGCGTCCTCCGAAACACAACCAAACCACACTGCTTCTTGACACAATGCACATCCAACCCGGAAGCCAGCCGCACCAATGTGTCAGAGGAAACACCGTACACCTGGCGACCTGGTCAGCATGCACTGCATCCGGCCTGCCACAGGAGTCGCTAGTGCACAATGAGACAAGGATTTCCCTGCCGGCTAAACCCTCCCTAACCCGGACGACGCTGGGCCAATTGTGCGCCACCCCATGGGCCTCCCGGTCACAGCCAGCTGCGACAGAGCCTGGGCTCGAACCCAGAATCTCTGGTGGCACAGCTAGCACTGCGATGCAGTGCCTTAGACCACTGCGCCACCCGGGAGGCCGCAAAACTCATCTTGACCTTCCAGAATACAACACACACAATACAACACATACTTCGGTCACCAGTTGTACGGTTTTTCCTCCGACACATTGGTGTGGCTGGCTTCCGGGTTAATTGAGCAGTGTGTCAAGAAGCAGTGCGGCTTGGCAGAGTCGTGTTTCAGAGGACGCATGGTTCTAGACCTTCACCCTCTCCTGAGTCCGTACGGGAGTTGCAGCGATGGAACAAGACTGTAACTACCAATTGGGGAGAAAAAGGGGTAAAAGAAATCTTGCCGGTCACGTTGTCCGGCGCCAAATATTCCTGACGGAATCCCTGCTCCACGCTAAACTGTTTAGGATAGATGGCCAGTCCCATATGGGCTACCTCACAATTCCTTTTATTTTTAGATGGCTGTCCACTCCGTTTACCCTAGTGAATTTATCTTCCAGTGAGAACTTGGCCTACAGGCCATGATTCGTTATTGTGAAGATCTAGATTATAGACTGCATTTGTTGCACATACCCTCTTCTTTAAAAAATAAATGTTTGTACATAGTATAGAGCACATACAGTACATGCTTAATACAAATTGAGGGTACATAATGTTTAAGGTAATTTAGACCATATTGTTAATAACAATGATAATAATAATGTGGCCGTTGTACCCTTGGGATGAATATAATAATTATAATTCCCTTCTCTTGGCTGCCATCGCCTACTCCGAAGCACCTCTCACTCACATGGCTCTCTCAGAGATCTCAATTCCTATTAGCCAATGTCCGTCACATGATCGGGTCCTTCTCACAGGCATAGCAGCTCCGAAGTAGATAACAAGTGAAGACAGACACATCAGGGATGCAATGGCATGCGTCCTTCGTATCGAATTCCGAGGTGCCTATAAAAGATGTTAGAACTGTCCACATTTACTTTTCGTCAGCCGACAAGATGTGTAGACCTAACAAACAGCAAAAGCACTAGCCTATGTCAATCTACAATCCCCCATAGTACAAAAGTTGACTGATTATATTGGTCAGCTTGTCCTTCTGTGCGAGAATGGTTTGGGATGAGATGGACCACAGAGTGAAGGAAAAGCAGCCAACAAGTGCTCAGCAGATGTGGCAACTCCTTCAAGACTGTTGGAAAAGCATTCCAGGTGAAGCTGGTTGAGAGAATTCCAAGAGTGTGCAAAGCTCTCATCAAGGCAAAGGTGGCTACTTTGAAGAATCTCAAATATATTTAGATTTGTTTAACACTTTTGGTTACTAGATGATTCCATATGTGTTATTTCATAGTTGTGATGTCTTCACTATTATTCTACAATGTAGAAAATAGTAAAAATAAAGAAAAACCCTTCAATGAGTGTGTTCAAACTTCTGACTGGTAGTGTATATATGTAATTAAAAGTCTCATTAAAGTTCGGCTATATTTTCAGGCGCCTCCATCATGTCAGCATAGGTCTGGACATGACAGGAAGTAACCAAAGGCTATCACCTACACTTCAACATGTATGCTAATTATTTATGTACATTTACATGCACTCGTGTTAACAGAATAGTTACTGTTTTTTGGCTATCAAATCAATTTAATTGACTATTTTAGTTAATGGCCTGGGTCACCTAGCAGATGACCTTGGTGCCATGTTTCATGAGCTGAAATAAAAAATCCCAGAAATATTCCATAAGCATAAAAAGCTTATTTCTCTCAGATTTTGTGCACAAATTAGTTGACGTCCCTGTTAGTGAGCATTTCTCCTTTACCAAGACAATCCCTCCACCTGATAGGTGTGGCATATTAAGAAGCTGATTAAACAGCATGATCATTACACAGGCGCACCCTGTATTGGGGACAATAAAAGGCCACTAAAATGTGCAGTTGTCACACAACACAATGCCACAGATGTCTCAAGTTTTGAGGGTGTGTGCAATTGGAATACTGACTGCAGGAATGTCCACCAGAGCTGTTGCAAGATAATTGAATGTCAATTTCTCTACCATAAGCTGCCTCCAACATCGTTTTAGAGAATTTGGCAGTATGTCCAACTGGCCTCACAACCACAGACCACGTGTAACCACGCCAGTCCTGGACCTCCACATCCGGCTTCTTCACCTGCAGGATCATCTTAGACCAGCCACCATACTCATCTTCAATGGCCACTGGCATGCTGGAGAAGTGTGCTCTTCATGGATGAATCGCAGTTTTAACTGTACCGGGCAGATGGCAGATGTGGGCGAGCAGTTTGCTGATGTCAACGTTGTGAACAGTGTGCCCCATTGTGGCGTTGGGGTTATGGTATGGGCAGGCATAAGCTACGGAAAACAAACACAATTGCATTTTATCAAAGGCAATTTGAATGCACAGAGATACCGTGATGAGATCCTGAGGCCCATTTTCGTGCCATTCATCCGCCGCCATCACCTCAGCATAATGCACAGCCCCATGTAGCAAGCTGAAAATGTCCTAGTTCTTCCATGGCCTGCATACTCACCAGACATGTCACCCATTGAGCATGTTTGGGATGCTCTGGATTAGAGGTCGTCCGATTATGATTTTTCAAAGCCGAGGACCAAAAAAAAGCCGATACCGACTAATCGGCCAATTTTAAACAAAATATTAAAAAATATATATATATTATTATTATTATTATTATTATTATTATTATTATTTTTTTTTGGGGGGGGTAATAATGACAATTACAACAATACTGAATGAACACTTATTTTAACTTAATATAATACATCAATAAAATCAATTTATTGATTGAGGAACGTAATTACATTCACATGTTAAGGGTACATTTAGGCTGTATAGAGCAAATATTTAAAGTCTGAATAAGAATACAATTTGGATTAAGCCACAGAAAAAAACGACAGAATAAGACCAGTACGATATGATTTCCTCGTCGTAGCGAAAAAGAATGTGCCATTCTAACAGATGATTTTGGACTTGAATATATAAATTCTATCCATTTCAAAAAGCACTCCCTTTAACGTTGCTAAAAGAAAGACCCAGTCGTTGAGGTCAAATGCCTTTTCAGCATCGAGAGATAGTATAACTGTTTGTTTGAGTTGGGTCTTAGAGTAATTGATAATATTCAGAAGTCGTCTTACATTCGACGTTGAGTGACGTTCTTTAATGAACCCGGTTTGATCTGGATTGATGCATTTTGTTACTACCTCCTCAAGAAACAAAGAGATCTTCTGTTTGACCTGACAATCTTCATGGTTGTACAGTCCGCTCAAATAAAACTGTGAAGGACCTCCGCGTTACTCTGGACCCTGATCTCTCTTTTGACTAACCTATCAAGACTGTTTCAAGGACAGCTTTTTTTCCCATCTACTTAACATTTCAAAAATCAGAAACTTTCTGTCCAAAAATGATGCAGAAATTCATCCATGCTTTTGTCACTTCTAGATTAGACTACTGTAATGCTCTACTTTCTGGCTACCCGGATAAAGCACAAAATAAACTTCAGTTAGTGCTAAACATGGCTGCTAGAATCTTGACTAGAACCAGAAAAATGTGATCATATTACTCCAGTGCTAGCCTCTCTACAATGGCTTCCTATTAAGGCTAGGGCTGATTTCAAGGTTTTACTGCTAACCTACAAAGCATTACATGGGATTGCTCCTACCTATCTTTCCGATTTGGTCCTGCCGTACATACCTACACGTACGCTACGGTCACAAGACGCAGGCCTCCTTATTGTCCCTAGAATTTCTAAGCAAACAGCTGGAGGCAGGGCTTTCTCCTATAGAGCTCCATTTTTATGGAATGGTCTGCCTATCCATGTGAGACACGCAGACTTCGTCTTGACCTTTTAAGTCTTTATTGAAGACTCATCTCTTCAGTAGGTCCTATGATTGAGTGTAGTCTGGTCCAGGGGTGTAAAGGTGAACAGAAAGGCACTGGAGCAACGAACTGCCCTTGCTGTCTCTGCCTGGCCGGTTCCCCTCTCTCCACTGGGATTCTCTGTCTATAACCCTATTACGGGGGCTGAGTCACTGGCTTACTGGTGCTCTTCTATGCTGTCCCTAGGAGGGGTGTGTCACTTGATTGGGTTGAGTCACTGATGTGATCTTCCTGTCTGGGTTGGCGCCCCCCTCGGGTTCGTGCCGTGGGGGAGATCTTTGTGGGCTATACTCGGCCTTGTCTCAGGGTAGTAAGTTGGTGGTTGAAGATATCCCTCGAGTGGTGTGGGGGCTGTGCTTTGGCAAAGTGGGTGGGGTTATATCCTGCCTGGTTGGTCCTGTCCGGGGGTATAGTCAGACGGGGTCACAGTGTCTCCCGACCCCTCCTGTCTCAGCCTCCAGTAATTATGCTGCAATAGTTTGTGTCAGGGGGCTAGGGTCAGTCTGTTATATCTGGAGTATTTCTCCTGTCTTATCCGGTGTCCTGTGTGAATTTAAGTATGCTCCCTCTAATTCTCTCTTCTCTTTCTCTTCTCTCGGAGGACCTGAGCCCTAGGACCATGCCTCAGGACTACCTGGGCTGATGACTCCTTGCTGTCCCCAGTCCACCTGGTCGTGCTGCTGCTCCAGTTTCAAATGTTCTGCATGGTGCTATGGAAGCTTGACCTATTCAACGGACGTGCTACCTTGTCCCGGACCTGCTGTTTTCGACTCTCTCTCTCTACCGCACCTGCTGTCTCTAACTCTGAATGATCGGCTATGAAAAAGCAATTGAAATTTACTCCTGAGGTGCTGACCTGTTACACCCTCTACAACCACTGTGATTATTATTATTTGACTCTGCTGGTCATGTATGAACGTTTGAACATCTTGGCCATGTACTGTTATAATCTCCGTCTGGCACAGCCAGAAGAGAACTGGCAACCCCTCAAAGCCTGGTTTCTTCCTAGGATCCTGCCTTTCTAGGGAGTTTTTCCTAGCCACCGTGCTTCTAACATCTGCATTGCTTGATGTTTGGGGTTTTAGGCTGGGTTTCTGTATAGCACTTTGTGATATCGACTGATTGATTTATTTTGTAATATAATCTTAGTGAGGATTTTAGAGTCATAATTTACCAAACTTACTGGTCTATGGGAACCACAGTCTAGCGGGTCCTTACCTGGCTTCTTTAACAGGGTGATGGTTGCTTCACACCAAGTATCTGTGTATTTATTGCGCTCTATAACCTCATGAAGAACCCCTCTGATCAGCGGTATTAGTTCTTTACTGAAAGTTTTATAGAACTCACAGGGGAAGCCATCGGGACACGGACACTTCCCATTTTGCATGCTTCTATCTCTGAGTCAGAAATGGGGGTTTCTATCAATTCCTTTTCTTCACGCGATAGCTCTGGCAGCTTCAAATGTGTGAGAAAGTCCTCCGGAGAGGAAACATCTTTAGTGTTCTTATATAGGGTCTCGTAGTACTCAGCAAATGTCTTATTCATTTATTTGGGACAAGAAGTAACTTTGCCCTGCACAGTTCTGATATTGAGAATACATCGTTCAGCTGCATCCTTTTTAAGTTGCAGTGCAAGAAGTTTCCCTGGTTTGTCTCCCTGAGTATAGTATTTATTTTGGGCAAATCGTATAGAACACTCCGCTTTATAAGTAAGAAACGTCCCCATCCCCTTGTTTCTTATGTCTTTCTTCTAATTGGGAGGTTTCATTCCTAACAATAACCTAACCATTATGGAACTTCTATTCAATCAAATAAATTAAATGTATTTAGGAAAGATTTCCATTGCAATCCATGTTTGAATCAAATAGCTTGCTAGTACGTTCTAACGAAGTGATCTGCTAGCTAGAACGCCGTGCACTTCACAAACAAGTCTCAAAAACATTGGCCAGCCAAATTAGCTAGCTAACGTTAGCCAAATGTATACAAAGCCCAGGTTTGAGTGCAGAGTCCAATGGTATTATTTCAACAACAATTCTTGATCTTTAATAAACATAGAAATTAGTTGTCGTTACCTTTCAAGTGGCGACCCGTTATTTGGGCATTAATAAGTGTCACATATCAGTTTGCCTTCTATGACATTTTAGAATTTTTAAAATCATTTAATTAATAAAGCCGCATACAAACATGGTCTCTTTTTTGTTTTCTTGAGTAAAGCAACTCCAAAATGCAGGTGTTTCAGCCTAGCTCAATGCTTTATTTGGTGGTGGGGCAAGCCAGCAGAAAATAGGAGCGTTGCGCCTGATTGGCTCAGTGTTCTGTCACTCATGGGGACACTACATCACAGGCCAAGTCTAAGTCCTTAGTAGGAGTAGACATTGACAATTTCAATAGAGTTATGTTTTAACTGCCCTTCCAAGAAGGCTCAAGGTCATTAGCCACAGACAAAATGACATCAAATCACGTTATATGTACCGTAGCTTTGATTGGACTGGTCATGTCAACATCTTACTTTCAAAATCATAGCTAGCAGTCATCATCATGAATCAAGTCTACAATCTACTGACAAATCCTTTTCAGTGCTCATTGGCCATTGGACATACCCATTACACAACAAGTTGGAAATTGCTAATTCAACAATGTGTGGTTTGCAAGTAATCAGTGGCTAACTGCAAGCATTGCAAAGCAATCACTAGCCTGCTATACTGTGGAGTGGCTGTGTGTTTTCTTCAGACTTCCCACCATAAATCCAGAGAATGCCAGACTTTGATAACAAAGTTTGATGACAAAATTTGCCCACAAAGGACTGCGGCACCACCTTCCTGTTTAAGTGAGCAGGGTGAGTCCAAAAATGTCTTGTATGCTACTACATAAATGATGTAATATGCCAGGGAGATATGTATACTGTAGCAAAGAAATTAATATTATGTGTATGTTGTGTAGTAAGCTGTTAGTAGCCCATGTGCCTCACCCTAATAATTTGGTCTATTTTCACCAATGCGGTATTGTAAACACATCGTTCATGGCCGGTGTGTGATTGTTTGCAGACTTTTTTTGTACAGCTTTGACAGTGCTAATGATAGTAGTGGTGGCGCTTGGCTTGCACCTGCAAATTCAGCACACACAACATTCTATAATAGAATTGTGTTATTTGACATGTAAAATTTAAATCTTATTTAACGAGTCATATTGTTATCTGACGTGTATCTTTTTTGACACGCAAAGACCGAAACGGCGTTCAATGTGCCTCACACTAATAATTTGGTATATTTTCACCTCTTAATTTCACGTACTGTTCTAACTTGGTGGTGCACATGTAGCCTGTAACCTGTTTTAGAGAAATGTAATCATGGAATATTGTAAGAGCTTTCATTGTCTGCTTATATGCCCCCTTTATTTATCCTACAGTTCTGACTTGGAGTACAGGGAGAATACTGTAAGAATGGCCCATGTTATGAATTCTGTCGCTGTACATTTCAAAGTGCTGAACAAATAGTTATATTGACTACGCCCATCGTCGCTCACTCATTAACGTCTTAATCGAAATTACAGATTGCCTCTTATCTGCTTGTCGTCCCCTTATGCCATAGTTTGTACATCTCAATTGTCAGTAGAAACACATTTGTTTAAGCAAGTGAGCCATATCAGCTATGTTTTTTTTAAAGGCAGTAATTGAGGCTGAATGAACTGTTTCGCTCCGCTGATAGCCAGGTGTAGCAGTGGTAAGGTGTTGTGACTGCTGTCGGGACTCTGCTGTTGGGACAGCTTTATGTAGGGCCTAACATTGCACTGTGATTTGATTAGCGATGCTCTACTGCTACCTACTGTTCTGGTGAATTGAAACACTGTGTGACTGGCTGCACTTCGGCACAAACGTTGTGTAAAATATTATTTAACTGCATTTCATTTGATGTAGCAAAATAACTTTTTTTAAGGTGACCTACATAATGAAATTAAAGCATACATAATGAAAGAGTTAAATATAAGCCTAACTACCTGTATGTTTTTATCTTTTATTTTCATAGACAATATGCCTAAATCATCAGTACCACAAAGCACTCATTTTCCATATGTTACAGTAGCCTAAATGTAGTAGTATAGATGGTGACAATAATGATATAGAAATAGTAGCTATGCTTTATTTGCCGCTGGCCTAGACACTGATCCAAGGACCGTTTTGCATTCATAACCTTAATGTTATGATTTGGGTAGTGTGCGCTGATCCTAGACCTACACCTAGGATCTATATTCCAACTGTCCAGTGTCTTTTGGTCCTCATAACTTTAGGGAAAAATAGTAGCCTATATCTTTATTTATTTTTTGTATTCTATCAGAAAAAGGACATGTTTGACGTTCAGAAAAACATATTGTTCAAGCTCAGGCACTTAAACATTTTGGTGCATTTTCCAATCTGTTCAGTGTATAATCCTAACAGGGTGGAACCTAACAGGTGGATATTTGGAGCCTAAATTAGCCATAGCTCTGTGAATGAGCAAGATTGAACTAGCATTAGGATGAACAGGATTTTAAGCTCTCTATCAAACATATTTTAACATTTTGAAATGTTGTTAATTTAATTTAATCATTTAGCCGAACAGGGTCGACATTTATGAGTGTGTCACGTCCTGACCTTAGTTCCTTTTTTGTGTCTCTATTTTAGTTTGGTCAGGGCGTGAGTTGGGGTGGGCAGTCTATGTTATTTTTCTATGTTGTTGTATTTCTATGTGTTTGGCCTGGTGTGGTTGTCACGTTCCTGACCTGTTTTCTGTTAGTTTTTGTATGTGTTAGTTGGTCAGGACGTGAGTTTGGGTGGGCAGTCTATGTTTTCTGTTTCTATGTTGGTTAATGGGTACCTAATATGGTTCTCAATTAGAGGCAGGTGGTTTTCATCTCCTCTGATTGAGAATCATATTAAGGTAGGTGTTGTCACATTGTTTGTCGTGGGTGGTTGTCTTCCGTGTCTGTGTCTGCGCACCACACGGGACTGTTTTGTTTGTTCGTTCGTTTGATGTAGTCTGTTCCTGTTCGTGAGTTCTTCGTTTAGTTATGTAAGTTCCATGTTCAGGTCTGTCTACGTCGTTTTGTTATTTTGTAATTTTCCAAGTGTTTTTTCCGTGTTCGTCTTCGTCTTTAAATAAATTCAATATGTCATCACACCTCGCTGCATTTTGGTCGAATCCTTGCTCCTCCTCTTCGGATGAAGAGGAGGAGGAGAACCGTTACAGAACCACCCACCAATCCAGAACCAAGCAGCGTGAGTTCGAGCAGTGGACATGGGAGGACGTGTTAAATGGAAAAGGTTGCTACACATGGGAGGAGATCCGAGCTGGAAGAGATCGCCTTCCATGGGAACAGCTGGAGGCGATTAGGAGAGCGGAGGCAACGGGAGAGAGAGACCGGATTTATGAAGGTATGCGGCTAGCACGGAAGCCCGTGAAGAAACCCCAAAACATTCTTGGGGGGGTGGCTAAGAGGTAGTGGGCCAAGGGCAGGTAGGAGACCTGCGCCCATTTCTCAGGCTAACCGTGGAGAGCGGGAGTACGGGCAGACACCGTGTTACGCAGTAGAGCGCACGGTGTCTCCTGTACGTGTGCATAGTCCGGTGCGGGTTCCACCTCCCCGCACTGGTAGGGCTAGATTGAGCATTGAGCCAAGTGCCATGAAGCCGGCTCTACTTATCTGGCCACCAGTGCGTCTCCTTGGGCCGGCTTATATGGCACCAGCCTTACGCATGGTGTCCCCGGTTCGCCTACATAGCCCGGTGCGGGTTATTCCACCTCCCCGCACTGGGCGGGCGACGGGGAGCATTCAACCAGGTAAGGTTGGGCAGGCTCAATGCTCAAGGGAGCCAGTACGCCTGCACGGTCCGGTATTTCCGGCGCTACCTCCTCGCCCCAGCCTAGTACCACCAGTGCCTACACCACGCATCAGGCTTCCAGTGCGTTTTCTGAGCCCTGTTCCTCCTCCACGCACTCTTCCTATGGTGCGTGTCTCCAGCCCAGTGCCTCCAGTTCCGGCACCACGCACTAAGCCACCTGTGCGTCTCCAGAGCCCTGTACACACTGTTCCTTCTCCCCGTACTCGTCCTGATGTGCGTGCCCTCAGCCCGGTGCCACCAGTGCCGGTACCACGCACCAGGCAAATAGTACGCTTTGAGAGTCCAGTGTGCCCTGTCCCTGCTCCCCGCACTAGCATGAAGGTGCGTGTCTTTAGCCCGGTGCCTCCAGTTCCGGCACCACGCACCAGGTCTACAGTGCGCCTTATCCGGCCAGAGCCATCCGTCTCCCCAGCGCCATCTGAGCCATCCGTCTCCCCAGCGCCATCTGAGCCATCCGTCTCCCCAGCGCCATCTGAGCCATCCGTCTCCCCAGCGCCATCTGAGCCATCCGTCTCCCCAGCGCCATCTGAGCCATCCGTCTCCCCAGCGCCATCAGAGCCATCCGTCTCCCCAGCGCCATTAGAGCCATCCGTCTGTCCCGAGCCATTAGAGCCGCCCGTCTGTCCCGAGCCGTCAGAGCCGATAGTCAGTCAGGAGCCGCTAGAGCCATTCGTCAGACAGGATCTGCCAGAGCCGCCAACCAGACAGGATCTGCCAGAGCCGCCAACCAGACAGGATCAGCCAGAGCCGCCAGTGAGCCATGAGCGTCCAGAGCCGTCAGCCAGCCATGAGCGTCTAGAGCCGTCAGCGAGCCATGAGCGTCCAGAGCCGTCAGCCAGCCATGAGCGTCCAGAGCCGTCAGCCAGCCATGAGCGTCTAGAGCCGTTAGCCAGCCATGAGCGTCCAGAGCCGTCAGCGAGCCATGAGCGTCCAGAGCCGTCAGCGAGCCATGAGCGTCCAGAGCCGTCAGCGAGCCATGAGCGTCCAGAGCCGTCAGCGAGCCATGAGCGTCCAGAGCCGTCAGCCAGCCATGAGCGTCCAGAGCCGTCAGCCAGCCATGAGCGTCCAGAGCCGTCAGCTAGCCATGACCGTCCAGAGCCGTCAGCCAACCATGAGCTGTCCCTCAGCCCAGAGCCGTCAGCCAACCATGAGCTGTCCCTCAGCCCAGAGCTGCCATGTATCCAGAACTGCCCCTCAGTCCAGAGCTGTCTCTCTGTCCGGAGCTGCCCTTCAGTCCGGAGTTGCCCCTCTATCCTGAGCTACCCCTCTATCCTGAGCTACCTCTCTATCCTGAGCTACCTCTCTATCCTGACCTACCTATCTGTCCTGAGCTACCTTGTCCCGGAGCTGTCCCTTATTTTGATGTTACCCGGTATATTAGGTGGGTGGAGTAAGAGGGTGGTCATTCTGAGGGAGAGACGTAGGCTGGGATTGACTATGGTGGGGTGGGGACCTCGCCCAGAGCCTGAGCCACCACCGTGGTCAGATGCCCACCCTGACCCTCCCCTAGACTTTGTGCTGGTGCGCCCGGAGTTCGCACCTTAAGGGGGGGGGTTATGTCACGTTCCTGACCTGTTTTCTGTTAGTTTTTGTATGTGTTAGTTGGTCAGGACGTGAGTTTGGGTGGGCAGTCTATGTTTTCTGTTTCTATGTTGGTTAATGGGTACCTAATATGGTTCTCAATTAGAGGCAGGTGGTTTTCATCTCCTCTGATTGAGAATCATATTAAGGTAGGTGTTGTCACATTGTTTGTCGTGGGTGGTTGTCTTCCGTGTCTGTGTCTGCGCACCACACGGGACTGTTTCGTTTGTTCGTTCGTTTGATGTAGTCTGTTCCTGTTCGTGAGTTCTTCGTTTAGTTATGTAAGTTCCATGTTCAGGTCTGTCTACGTCGTTTTGTTATTTTGTAATTTTCCAAGTGTTTTTTCCGTGTTCGTCTTCGTCTTTAAATAAATTCAATATGTCATCACACCTCGCTGCATTTTGGTCGAATCCTTGCTCCTCCTCTTCGGATGAAGAGGAGGAGGAGAACCGTTACAGTGGTTCCCAATCAGAGGCAGCTGTCTATCGTTGTCTCTGATTGGGAGCCATATTTAGGTAGCCTGTTTTTCATTGTGTGTTGTGGGTGATTGTTTTCTGTATTAGTTTCCAGACGGAACTGTTTCGGTTGTTCTTTTTTGTTTACTTTGTATTGTAGTGTTCAGTTTAATAAAATGACGAACACTTACCACGCTGCACATTGGTCCGATCCTTGCTACTCCTCATCCGACGAAGAGGAGATCCGTTACAGAGTGGGACATACAGACTAACAAGAAACATGGAAAAATAGATACAACTGAGTGTTTATATTTATATTTAACAAAAATATAAACGCAACATGTAAAGTGTTGGTCCCATGTTTCATGAGCTGAAATAAAAGACCACAGAAATGTTCAGCACAAAAAACGTATTTCTCTTAAATGTGCACAAATTTGTTTACATCCCTGTTAGTGAGCATTTATCTGTTGCCAAGATAATCCATCCACCTGATAGGTGTGGCATATCAAGAAGCTGATTAAACAGCATGATCATTACACAGGTGCACCTTGTGTTGGGGACAATAAAAGGCCACTCTAAAATGTTAAGTTTCTTCACACAACACAATGCCACAGATGTCTCAAGTTTTGATGGAGAGTGCAATTGGCATGCTGACTTCAGGAATGTCCACCAGAGCTGTTGCCAGAGAATTGAATGTTAATTTCTCTACCATAAGCCGACTAATGTCGTTTTATAGAATTTGGCAGTACGTCCAACCGGCCTCACAACCGCAGACCAAGTGTAACCACGCCAGCCCAGGACCTCCACATCCGGCTTCTTCACATGCAGGATCGTCTGAGACCTGCCACCCGGACAGCTGATCAATCTGAGTATTTATGTCTGTAATAAAGCCCTTTTTTGGGGATAAACTCATTCTGAATGGCTGGGCCTGGCTCTTCTGTGGGTGGGCCTCTGCCCTCTCAGACCAACCCATGGTTGCGCCCCTGCCCAGTCATCTGAAATCCATAGATTAGGGCCTAATTTATTTATTTAAATTAACAGATTTCCTTATATGATCTGTAAATCAGTAAACCTTTTGAAATTGTTGCATGTTGAGTTTATATTTTTGCTCAGTATATTTAGCTTTGCACCGTTGTTTTCCCACCAACTAAATTATGAAGCTTCCTGAATTGTAAATACTGTATCCTGAAAACCGGAAACATCCGCTTTTCCCCAGCCCAGCAGTGCCTCAGCAACTGAATACCAGGAGCTATTCTCTGAATAGGGCCACTGCTGTGATCTACCACCATAGAGATAGATAGAGGACTCATTTGTGACATAGTGTCTGTGACAACATGGGCAGTGCCATTGAGGCTACAACCCATAGAGCCCTGCAGTGTAGGTGTCATAATACCCATAAAATCTAGAGGTCAAACAGGGAAATGGTTCCAATAGTTTTTTTCCACCATTATTTTTTTTCCAAAGCATTTCATTTTTGGTGGATAAATACAGACAAATATATTGATAAAAATCACCTTGTCCTAGAGAGATTTACACGGTTATCAAAACGTCACGCCAGGATCAGGCTACACGAAACACAGCCCTTATGTTAAGTGTTTCTAAAATCCCCTATGAGAAAAATGAACGGTGACCTCTAGGTTTATGGGTATTATGACTCTTACTGTGGTACTCTATAGGAATCCCCACCCAGTTGACTACTTTGACTACTTTAAAATGGCGGAAGCATGTTGGAAGCACTCATTTGCGCTGCCCATGTTAAAACGGCTTTGGGCCACTAGAGGCCTCTATCATTCTTTATGTCTACCACCCAGCGTTCACTGTCGGTAGCGCCACTGTTGAGAGGGAACTGTCGCTAACAGCAAGATAGAACATCGGTCGGTGGCAGCGTTATTCTTTTGTCGAAAATGGAACGAAAAGTAGCTCGAGAATTTAGGCACAAGGTAAGAACTGAATTTGTTTCTTTTTTGTTTTGGCTGTTATCAAAGTCCTATGATGTACTCTGAACCCTGTTGGGGTAAGGCTTTTGCACAGGTGCCTTTAGATGCGTTTATAATGTCTTCATAGGTGTAGAAAATGTTCATACAGGACTAACATGTTTTGGCTGGGATTTTAATTGAATTGTTTCATCCTTTATTTCACAATTGTGAAAGTAGACTGTTGTGTTATACAACTGTTATACAACAAGTGAATTCTCTGTAGTGTAGGATTAAAAAGTTGCCCCCTCTTGTAAGGATATTTAATTGAATATATTCCCATTTAATACCATATGTGTGTATAGTCTATACAGTAACAATGTCGATTATAGGGAGAGTGTGTACAGGTAAACTAGGCTTTTATCATGAGTACCTATGGCCCGTGTGTCAGCTTTCCTGATTGGTTACTCTAGTCATTTGTCAGGTGAACTGTGTGTATTGCAAAACGTTCACCTGGTGTTTCCAACATATTTTTGTCTGTTGGTCATTCTAGACCCAACACAAAGATACCAATGATGCGTTTTGTACTTAGCCGTACAATTGTTCACGGATACTCATGGTTACAGTATTCGGGTAATAATGTCAAAAAGAGAAGCGGTGTAAAGGCAACGTGATACGTTTGGGTGTTTTCAGTCCTCTGTAATGTGGACCCAGAGCCATCTGTCCTCTATGTTGTAGCCTCTCACTAGGTCGCTCCCCATTTAGATAATTTAGAGCGTGTCAGGGATGTCCAGCCGAGCGGAAAAGGATGGGACGATTTACAGCAGCAATTAGAGACAGAGAGGGGACTGGCAGGCAGGAAGGCATGAGTCACAACAACACTTTTAGATAAGGCTTTAAAAAGAGCTTTATAAATACATTTGATTGATTGACCACAGAACAGCATGCGTTTTTGGTCATGTTTGTGACAATGAATATGTGGTGACAAATGTCTTTTACAGGTGAATATAGGCTACTGTTAGATTGAAGTGGGCCCTTAATCTCTCTTACAGTTTATTTGTTGTATGTGTTGCATTCACCCCTGTGCCTTTGTTGGATGTTTTGAGAATAAGGGAGTTTAAGGGTTTAGAGAACACAAGAGGACTTCATATACGGTATAACATAAGCTGCGGTATCTGGCTGGCTCTTTAGCTTCATCCGTTCAGGGCGCTAAAGTCTGCACATAGTCACCGTTGCTTACCCTGTCTCTCAATGTTGAGTCCGAGAGCGTTACCAAACCATAAATACACTGTCATACACCCAGGAAACTGCATGGTTGAGCTTGTGTGTAGTAATGTGTGTCTAGGTGTCTGCGTGTGCATGTGTGTGAGTGTGTGTATCTCTAAGCCTTTTTGTTGTACACTCTTGGAAGTAAAGCAGCCTCAAATAACCTTTTGGGGTTAAAAAGATTGCCAGCTGTGAGAGTAAATGCCATTCCTGTGCATACGTTTGTACACAATATATATATTTTAAATGCATATTACATATTATACTATTAACATTGCTGACATTGCTCATCCCTAAAGTGGTAGCTCTTCCAACGTTAGGATTTGCGTAGGCTCTTGAGGAACTCATACACCTCTGTAAGCCTCAATGAAGCTACAAAACTGTCAGTGTTCAACCTTAACAATACGGGGGGCCATAAATAAATATCTGAAAGACACACCTCCAATCTTCTTATCTGACCCGCTGGGCCAAAAATAACTATATGCAAGCCAGGCCCCTACTAAGCCACGCCCCCGGTCATTTTATCTGACCGGATTTGTCATTTCTTAATAACCCAGCATCAACAACCAAACCTGTTTCTTTTTTAAAGAAAACCACCTGACTTAAGTGACCCAGTGCCTGCCACCCAGCTGTTGGGCCATCCAAACAACCAAGCATTTTTAAGAGTGTAGGCTAGGTTGAAGATACTGTAGGTAACTAGCGAACTAAGCCAACACTTAATAATTATCATCATGAACAAACGTCATTACCATCACAATAAACGTTATTATTAAAACAAACAGGACCACTTTGGAAACAATCGTTTTAATTAATCATTTTAAGTGATATCCTCTGGGTCCACATTGTACATTTTGTTGTACATGTCTGTTACCCAAAATACATTAAATTCAATTCAATACAGTCATATAATATAATGGGCTTGACAGCCAATGTTGTATTATTCAACATTGATATTAAAATAGTACTCATATAGGAATGGGTAATGTTTTACAAGTTGCTGGCCATCCCATAAAGCCATTGCCGAAAACCACATATTTTCATCTTCTTCTGAGCTTGGCAGCGCAACAAATCCAACATCAAAATAAATTCAAAGTGCTCCGCGCACTCTAGCAAAAGGTTTCCTCCAGGAAACATTAAGGGTTTCCCCATAACCCCTCAATTAACCAAAGGTGCAAATATGAACCTATTGACTGCAATGGTTCCTTGAGTCACCCCTAATTCTAAGAAATGATGGTGGAGGAATGCTTGTCACAGGGATGTACTGTAAGGTGACACTGCTCACCTCACTATTCCAAACCGCCCTCCAACTTCCACCCCTCCTTATCGCTCCCTTACTCCCCCTCCCTAGTCTGGTGGCATAAGTGTGTATACCAGCCCACAGTCCTAGTAAGGGAAAGGGATCTAGAAAACAGGAAAGCTACCTGGCCTTCTACCGCCAGCAACACACAATAGAGATACTATTGATGCTAACGCTCTACAGGCATAGGCACACAAACGCAGCACTGACAAACATATACACAGGTACGTGCCCACACGCGCACACACACACAGAGGCACTCGCACACAGACGGATAGACAACCTTCCTTAATGAAGGAGATGGGGTATATTAATGACTGGCCTAAGCGCTTCCTCAAAACTTTTCTGCAGCAGTTCAGTCGCTACAAGGTAAGATGCACACACTGCTGCGCGCACACACACACACACAAACCTAGGGCTAAAGGGAATGCCCCCTGTTATGCTGAAAGGACCACAGTGGAGAGGGATGTGTCAGTATAGAGACTGCTGCCTTCCCTGGCCGCTGCTATCTTGTCTGTGATGATGAGGATGATGAAGATGAGAATGAGACTAAAGATGCCTTTGCTGTTTAGGTGGAGCTGCTCATTGACAATGAGGCAGAAAAGGATTACCTGTACGATGTCCTGCGAATGTACCACCAGTGAGTACCAGTGGTGTAAATTACTTAAGTAAAAAATACTTTAAAGTACTACTTAAGTAGTTTTTTTGGGGGGTGTCTGTACTTTGCTTTGCTATTTATATTTTTCACAACTTTTACTTCACTACATTCCTAAAGAAAATAATGTACTTTTTACTCCATACATTTTCCCTGTCACCCACAAGTACTCGTTACATTTGAAATGCTTAACAGGATAGAAAATGGTCCAGTTCACACACTTATCAAAAGAACATCCATGGTCATCCCTAATACCTCTGATCTGGCGGACTCACTCAACACAAATGCTTAGTTTGTAAATGATGTTGGAGTGTGCCCCTGGCTATCCATACTTTTAAAAAACAAAACAATTGTGCAGTCTGGTTTGCTTAATATAAAAGATTTTTAAATTATTCATACTTTTACTTGTGATACTTAAGTATATTTTAGCAATTATATTTACTTTTGATACTTAAGTATATTTTAAAACCAAACACTTTTAGACTTTTACTCAAGTAGTATTTTACTGGGTGACTTTCACTTTTACTTGAGTCATTTCATCTTTACTTTTACTCAAGTATGACAATTGGGTACTTTTTCCACCACTGGTGAGTACCACCTTCTCTGTTTGACTTTCACTTTAGTGATAAATTATTGACCTATCATTTTTTTTCAGGATGACCAATTTTCCGACAATTTTCTTCCCTCAACTGATTTGCTGATCCTTTATTTGGGGAAGTGGATTGTTAGTGGGTCTGCCAGGCTCTTGAACAAAATTAAGATGGCCTTTTTTGCGTCACTTCTCTTTCAATAAAAATGGAAAATGGTCAAGCAAATGTCTTGATTTCTTTCCAATTGCAGATTTACGTATAGGAGGATTAAGTCTGGTGTGTGTGTGTGTGTGTGTGTGTGTGTGTGTGTGTGTGTGTGTGTGTGTGTGTGTGTGTGTGTGTGTGTGTGTGTGTGTGTGTGTGTGTGTGTGTGTGTGTGTGTGTGTGTGTGTGTGTGTGTGTGTGTGTGTGTGTGTGTGTGTGTGTGTGTGTGTGTGTGTGTGTGTGTGTGTGTGTGTGTGTGTGCGTGCGTGCATGTTGTGTGTGTGTATACAGGTGTATGGTGGGAGATAGGATTTCATTCAGGACTATGACGATAATGTGGACTGAATGGGGGTGAAGGGGAGTTAGCGGTGCTGGTTTCCATGCACTCTTTGTATGGAGCCAGAGACCTGAGACCCCATTGGTTAGACCCATGATCAGTTTTCCGCTGTGCTCCGCCAAGCCTGGCCAGCTATTCACTAAAGCCCTTTACTCTTTCATACACGAGTCAGGAGTGAAATGGCAAATGTTAATAATTCATAGTCATAGGTCTTATGTTCCCATTGGAATTGGTAGGTTGATTGCACATTCTTGGAATCCTTGATGGCCCATAAGGCCATGGCGTTTATCATACTGTTCTGTACTAGTCATTCTGTGTGCCGCTTTGTCCTCATAATCATGTATGTCAACGATAGGAATGATGAAGAAAGTCATTCAAAACATCTCGCTCTCTCCTGAATGACTGTGCAGTGTGTGCGTGTGTGCGCTTGTGCGTGTTGAGCTGTCCTTTGACCCTCTGCCCTCTCCCTCAGGTCCATGGAGCTGCCAGTGTTGGTGGGGGACCTGAAGCTGGTCATCAACGAGCCCAGTCGCCTGCCGCTGTTTGATGCCATCCGGCCCCTCATTCCCCTCAAACACCAGGTGGAGTACGACCTGCTCACCCCCAAGAGGTCACGGTGAGTGGAGGGGTCGCTGCCACCCACCAGGCTGGAGCCCATAGACTTTCAATACGATGCACTTGTCTTATACCATGTAATTACTCTCTTAGTACTTATAGGCAACGAGAATGTGCACCAATTTGATGACACAGAACTGATAACCCCTTCCTCCACCCTTTCCTGTCATCCTCCATCTAACCCCTTCTCCTTCTCCTCTCCTGTCTTCCCTTTCGTCCTCCCTCTCTCCATCCTGGTGGTGCAGTAAGTTGAAGGAGGTGCGTCTGGATCGTACTCATCCTGAGGGTCTGGGTCTGAGTGTGAGAGGGGGCCTGGAGTTCGGCTGTGGTCTCTTCATCTCACAGATCGTCAAGGATGGACAAGCTGGAAACAGTGGCCTGCAGGTGTGTGTGTGTGTGTGTGTGTGTGTGTGTGTGTGTGTGTGTGTGTGTGTGTGTGTGTGTGTGTGTGTGTGTGTGTGTGTGTGTGTGTGTGTGTGTGTGTGTGTGTGTGTGTGTGTGTGTGTGTGTGTGTGTGTGTGTGTGTGTGTGTGTGTGTGTGTGTGTTTGCGTGCGTGCGTGTTTGTGTGTGCATCACTTGTGCATGCATCGAATAAAGTCAACCCGAGAAACAAACCGCTTTGGTAAAAACATCCAGGAACTTTTTAAGTACCTTCCTGTCCTTCATCTCTTCCTGAAGCCATTTGCTCCTGAGTCACGACTCAGACTGATTGGATCTGCTTTTCCGTCAGTCTGCTGTAGTTATTCCCCTCAACCAGCGTGACAAGATGTCACACACTTCCATTAGCTCAATAACCGGTGACACAAATTGACACACAGCTACAGCTGAGGTGACACAGCCATCCTGTCTGGCATCTAGAAAAAAAACACTTCTGAGACTCAGTGAGCACAAGACGTTGACTTACCCAGTGAGCACAAGACGTTGACTTATTTTCAACCCAAAATACGTATTTTCAACGTCTTTGCTCATATAGTACCTAGTATGGAGGGTGGATGGGATGTGGTCAAATATCTAAAGAGAAGCAAACATACACTGTGAAACATAACACTCAGAAAAGTAGCACACACTGCCACACTACATAAAAAGTGCTGGTCGTAACGTCTGACCTCTGTGTGACCTCCAGATGGGAGATGAGATTGTCCGCATCAATGGATACGCCATCTCTTCCTGTATCCACGAGGAAGTCATCAACCTCATCAAGACCAAGAAAATCGTGTCGCTCAAAGTCAGGCGTAAGTTAAACGAAATCCACCCAACCAATATACTCACTCCTCCTCATGTCAAATACAAATATGAATATGAATAACTTACTTCAATTTTGATCCTTTTATTTGTGCAGAGGTTGGGATGATACCAGTGAAGAGGTAGGGCTGTTTCTCTCTTTGTTGGTATTGTATTTGACACCTTTCTGCTTTAGAAAAGACTGTGATCAAAATAAAACCAGAAACTATATCCTGGGCAAGGGGTATCCGGTGAGCACTGAGATGATAGCTTGATTATTGATTGATGTATTTCCTGTGCCAGGTGTTGCTCACAAAATCTTATTCAAGGGACCTTCCTGGTTAAATAAACCTGGAATAAATACATAAATGAATATAGAATCGGATTTATCCTCCGCTTTCTGTTCTTTTCCAGTTCCACAGAGGAGCCTCTGAAGTGGCAGTTCGTGGACCAATTTGTGTCTGATTCTGGGGTGAGAATGAGATTTGTTTTCTTTGAGATTAAATATTCTCTCCTATTCTTTGAAGTGTAACACCCTTTGGCCCTTCTTCTGTCACATTTTAGTAATTTAGTAAACACTTATCCAGAGTGACCTACAAATAAGGAGGCAGAAAAAAAACACACTAATGCAACCACGGAATTGTACAATCTCTCTTTTCTCTCTCTGCCCTCCCCCTCCCCCCTCTCTCTCTCTCTCTCTCTCTCTCTCTCTCTCTCTCTCTCGCTCTCGCTCTCTCGCTCTCTCTCTCTCAGGACAAGAAGAGCAGTGTGGCAGGCCTGGCATCCATGGGAGGGAAGGAGATCAAGGAGAAGAAGGTGTTCCTGAGCCTGGTGGGCACCAAGGGCATGGGCGTCAGCATCTCCAGTGGCCCCACACAGAAGCCTGGCATCTACATCAGTAACGTCAAATCTGGCTCCCTCGCTGTTGAAGTAGGACTGCAGGTAAGAGTTTGGCCCTGTTTAGCGTACTGTAAACCACTTTGAAATGAACACGTGGAAATGTATCACGATGACAACCAGTCGACTCGTTGGCTTGCGAACATACATTTTTTTTCCTTTGTTTTGCGCATCAGCCAATTCAAATCATTGACTTAATTGCTCGTGATAAAACACTAGATGTTAGCTGTTCCCATTAGACAACCTGGCACATTTAGCCCTATGCTAAACTGACCAGCTGGAAGTGATTATTTCCTGTAACAAATTTGGCATCAGTCTGTCAAAGATCTTAAGACTTTATATCCACCAAACAATGGCATTTCTTAAAA
The DNA here is from genome assembly GCF_045679555.1 of Salvelinus alpinus. Lineage (NCBI taxonomy): Eukaryota > Metazoa > Chordata > Actinopteri > Salmoniformes > Salmonidae > Salvelinus > Salvelinus alpinus. Next base: position 49,687,128 of record NC_092094.1, on the reverse strand, counting down.
TATATTTTAAACCTCAAAATTCAAGGTTTACTTTTGTTCCACTTGGAACAGCTGTCGTGTTCCAGTATTTCATCCTTGACTAGGCTACTACCCACTGGGCACACCAGGTCATTTCAACGTGGATAATTGGGTAATAATATTTGGTTGAGACATTGATCAATGAGATTACAACCTGCTGTATATTCACCCACTCAAAAAATACAACCAAAAGTTAGTTGAATTTCTAATGTGTTATCGCTATGCTTTCAACCATCTAAAAGCACAACCAAATTCCAATAGAAAACAATGTCAGAAATTCAACCATTTAAAAGCACAGCAAAGTTGAAATGGAATACAATGTCAGACTTATCCATGCTATCTTGAACATTCACACTTTACATGATTACATAAGGAGAAATGACAGTAACCTATTTTAAGGTTGAATGTTACGTTAGTTTGTAAGATAGTAAATAGCCTTAACTTCAGGCTATCTTGTAAAAGTAATATTGAATTGTGTTTGGTTGACAACGCAACCAAATATCAACATTTAAAGGAGATATACAGTGTATTCGGAAAGTTTTCAGACCCCTTCACTTTTTCCACATTGTTACGTTAAAGCTTTATTCTAAAATGGATTAAATTCATGTTTTTCCTCATCAATCTACACACATTAACCCATAATGACAAAGCAAAAACCGATTTTTAGAATGGTCGCAAATAAATTAAACATAAAAAACATAATGGTGTTAGACGGGTGACGAGCTGTGTCTAGTTTTCTCCAGACATAATGCTTTTTTATTCAGGCCAAAAAGTAAAATGTTTTCCTTATGCTCTCAAAGTCTTTTTGCAAACTCCAGGCATGCTGTCATGTGCCTTTTTCTCAGGAGTGGCTTCCGTTTGACCACTCTCCCATAAAGCCCAGATTGGTAAAGTGCTGTAGAGACTGTTGTAGTTCAGGCAGGTTCTCCCATCTCAGCCAAGGAACTCTGTAGATCTGGCAGAGTGGTCATTGGGTTCTTGATCACCTCCTTGACCAAGGCCCTTTTTGCCCGGTTGCTCAGTTTGGTTGGACGGCCAGCTCTAGGCAGAGTCTTGGTAGTTCCATAATTTTTGTCAATTTCCCACTCTGTTCCTGGAAACTTTCAACACTCTAGAAAATGTTTTATAGCCTTCCTCAGATACATGCCTCATCACAATTCTATCTCAGAGATCTACAGCCAGCTCCTTGGTATGGTATAGTTTCTTCTCTGACATGTACTGTCAACTGTGGGACTTTATATACTGTACACAGGTGTGTTTCTTTCTAAATCATGTCCAAACAATTGAATTGGCCACAGGTGGACTCCAATCAAGTTGTAGTGACATCTCAAGGATGATCAATGGAAATTGGATGCACCTTATCTCAATTTGGAGTGTCATAGCAAAGGGGTGTGAATACTTAGTTATATAAGATATTTCTTTATTTCATTTTCAATACATTTGCAAAAATTTCTAGAAACATGTTTTCACTTTGTCATTATTGGTTATTGTGTGTAGATGGGTGAGAAAAATATATATTTATTGAACTTCTTAGGAATCGGCGTCCCGTCAACGGGGCAGTTGTAAATCATGCAGCGCCGTGTGTCACGATGGCAGATTATAGAGAAACAACAAATGTCGGTACATATAAGTGTCTTATATCGGCTGAAAGCTTAAATTCTTGTTCATATAACTGCACTGTCCAATTTACAGTAGCTATTACTGCGAAAAAATGCCATGCTATCGTTTGAGGAGAGCTCCTAACAACAAAACACTTTTTTCACCGCGATAAGTTTGATAAATTCACCTCTGAGGGTGAAATGTGTACTTACATTCTGAAATCTTGCTCTGATTTATCATCGAAAGGGTCCCAGAGATAACATAAAGTGTCGTTTTGTTAGATAAAATCATTTTTCATATCCTAAAAAGGTCCATACAGCATGCATGATCGATTTTGTAGTTCCACTCATTCAATTTGCAAAGAAAGGAATCTGTGAAAATCTCACCCTAAACATTGTTTCAACCAGTCAAATTACGTTCGTATTTATTCCTCAGAGATCCTAGAACGTATCCAGACTTTAACCATATCATTAGGAGGGTAGTATATCCTATAGGACACCAAATTTGGTCCGGGAGCGACGCCTTCATGGCGCGCCGATGACACGGGCGGTCTTCACTCAAACAAAGCTAGCTAGATAGCCAATGAGCTGGGCTTTACGGGAGTCCCGTATCTCATATCTGTCGCACAATTTTGCTGCTAACCTTGTGCGACAGCAAACCTTTCCCTTTTGGACAAAAATGGCAAGAATATGGAGAGTTATGAAAACTGGATGTTTTGCAAATGTTGAACTTACAATATGGCTACTAATACTGGAAAAGCTAAATCAAAGTCCAAGTATACAGATTTGACGATATTCTTGCAGAAAAAATTTAATGTAAATGCATCCTTCACACTAAATGTCATGTAGCTTGCTCATACTTCAAGTTATCAGTCTGAAACTTTGCACATACACTGCGCCCTCTTGTGGACACCATCGGAATTACAACCAGAGTGATGGCTAGATTGCTAGATACAAAAAAAAAATGTTTTTTGCTTTGTATTTTCGTCTACCAGATCTATTGTGTTATATTCTCCTGCATTCAATTCACATTTCCACAAACTTCAAAGTGTTTCCTTTGAAATGGTACCAAGAATATGCATATCCTTGCTTCAGGTCCTGAGCTACAGGCAGTTAGATTTGGGTATGTCATTTTAGGCGAAAATTGAAAAAAAGGGGGCTATCCCTAAGAAGTTTTAAATGAAGGCACTGTATTTGGGTCCTAGTATGCCACAATGTCCCAATGTGGATCCAAATAATGTACTGAAATGTGTGTGTGTTTTTGCATGGTTGGTATTGTGGATTGTATTGTGTTTTGTGTTGGTAGATTGGTGACCAGATCGTGGAGGTGAACGGGGTGGAATTTACTAATCTGGACCACAAAGAGGTAGGACACATGAAATGCAGACAAAGGTTTGATAACTCCAGAAAACTGTTTTGCTTGGTAAATAATGCATTTGCTTTGGAAAGTTTCATTTTTATTGCTCAGTTAAGTTTTTGTCTTTATTGCGTCTGCAGGCTGTAAGAGTTCTGAAGAGTAGCAGGAGTCTAACCATCACAGTTCTCACCGGCGCTGTAAGTACACCGCCAGGGCCTCCCCCACCCCCAAAACATTTGAGTGGCCCCCCGCTTGACAGCGGAGAGAAGAAATGTAAGTACACTTCCTGCAATTCTACACGTTTTGCCATGGGGCTTAGAGAAAATTTTGCACTTTTGAAGCACGTTTGCTGCAATTCTACACATTTTGCCATGGGGTGGAGAGAAGATTTAGCCATTTTAGAACTAATTGCATGCAACTCGACTCGTTTTGCCATAGGGCAGAGAGAAAATTTTGCACGTGTCCTGCGTGCCGGGTCGGTAATCCAACCGTGATTACTACAAGTTTAGATAGCTGGCTAGACATGGGCTAATTGAGTGACTGTCAGTGACTGACATAACAAAAGAAAACCTGCTGATACACAACCAAATTTTGAAACTGCACAATGTGTATTCTACTACTCTTAACTCTCAACACAAAGTTGAGACTCCAACTCATTTACTTTTGGTTCAGGGGTCCCCTAGCGGCCGCGGGACCCTAAAAGGTTGCTTATGTCACTTATGCCTAAGGCCGGCCCTATGAATAGTGCTTCCTCAACATTTCCCCAATTTATCTGCAGCGGCGTCTTACTTGATGTATTACTTTTACATGCTGACTAGACTGCACCATCGCGAACATGTTTATTTTGTCCATTCATCCCAGACGCGGACACGAAGGTTGAAATATCAAAACAAACTCTGAAACAACTATATTCATTTATATTAATTTGGGGACAGGTCAAAACACATGAAACATTCATGACCATTTAGCTCGCTTGCTATTGCAAGCTAATTTGTCCTGGGATATTAACATTGGGTTGTTATTTTACCTGAAATGCACAAGGTCCTTTTTTTCTGGATCTTTGTAGAACGTTGACCCATTTTGAGTCATAAAATCATGTGTTCTCTAGTCCGACAATTATTCCATCGATAAAAGGGGAAACCTAGTTCGTTTCCAGTGATCTCTCCTTCTTCGGTCTTGTTCTTCTTCTTCTGTGGACTTTATATGGCGGTTGGCAACCAACTTTAAGGTGCATTACCTCCACCAACTGGACTGGAGTGTGGACCTCAGTTAATCTTTTAATCACCCACGTGGGTATATGCTCCTTAAAATCAATGAGGAGATGGGAGAGGCGGGACTTGCAGCGCGTCAAGCATAAAAAATAGGACCAAGTTCTATTTTAGCGCCTGCCTACGCAGATGCTCGTTGGCACCCGCGAGCAGTTTGGATTAAATGATTGAATAACATGCATGTGTACATTTATTTTGCAATGCGAGCGGTGTGTTCAGCATGTTAGTTCCTACTGGAGTCTCGCATACCCCGAGCAGTTTTGACAATTTTGGAAAATGTGAATAACTTTGATAAAAATCTATCTTCTATCCAAGTTTACCCTAGAGCCAAGTAAGCTTTATACTCGCACCACAGTTTACACAGGTAATGCAGAAGACAACAACATCTGCATCAGTGGAGGCTGCTGCGGGGAGCACGGCTCGTAATAATGGCTGGAACGGAGCAAATGGAATGGCATCAGACACATGGAAACCGTGCGTTTGACGTATTTGATAGCATTCCACTCATTCCGCTCCAGCCATTACCACGAGCCCCTCCTCCCCAATTAAGGTGCCACCAACCTCCTGTGATCTGCATTATATCCACCTACAGAGTAGGATAATGTGTATGTCTATTTTTAGAACATTTACCCAGACAAAGTCTGCTTCTGGAGGAGAACATGACTCATTTCGGAAAGTCATTTACCAGGTGGTTGTCATCAGGCCTCAGTTACAGGGCTGTGTTCTTGTCACACGCCATCTTCTCTCATTTACTGCTAGCAGAGGAAATACCGTTCAATTGAGAATTGTTCCTGTGTGTGTTCTGTTGATTTGTGTGCAAACAAGTGCAGAGTGCCTTCTTATTGATTCGTCCGTATACTTGAGCGAGTTAACACCGGTGACATACAGTTAACTGTCAAAATAAAGGAAATGCTTGAGTTAATGAAGTCTTGAAAGTAGGTGCTTCCACGCAGGTGTGGTTGCTGAGTTAATTACACTCGTGGGAATGGGCCAATATGGATAGGGCTAAATGTAAATGTTTCTTACAGAAGAAATATGAAATGCATAACCATGCTAGTTATTGAAAGGGAACATTTTGGAGATTATGGGAACATAAGAATTTGTTCTTAAATAAGAATTTGTTCTTAACTGACTTGCCTAGTTAAATAAAGGTTAAAAAGAAATACAAAATACAAATAAAAAATTATTAGACACAACAGTTTATTTATTTATTTTACTAGGCATGTCAGTTAAGAGCAAATGCTTATTTACAATGACGGCCTAGGAACAGTGGGTTAACTGCCTTGTTCAGGGGCAGAACGACAGACTTCTACCTCGTCAGCTCGGGGATTCGATCTAGCAACCTTTCAGTTACTGGCCCAACACTCTAACCACTAGGCTACCTGATGCTTCGTGGCAAGCTCACCTTAAATAAGACTGAATCTTGGTTTGCAGGGAACGCAGTCACAAGTGCATTCAGGTGCGTGTGCTGCAGAACATTTCTTTCTCTCTCAATAGACAAACATAGTCTCATTCTGTTCAGAACAACCCAGGGTATGATGTCATGTCATATTGTAACTAAATGTACATCAAACATAGTGATCATAAACGTTGACACTGTTTATGACATGAGATTTATGATATGGAAATGTGAAGTGCACATTTGGACTCACGGGTGTTTGGCTTGCTTGTATGACATCAACGCTGTAGTTATTATAATCCTCAACGTCTTTCAAAATACATAGTCCCCTTAATTTACAGACAAAAGTTGCCCAGTTAGCGGGAGGGGGGCAACTTCTTGTCGCGCGAGTTGCTCCAGTTCAGAACAGACTGTCAGCCGTATCAAGTGTTTGGGTGTCCAACCTAAGAGCCATACATTATATATACAACGTTTGGTAATCGATATGAGGTTTTTAATTCTAAGGCTCACCAAATGTTTAAAAATGGAGATATTTGAACCCTCCCCTTCCTGATTGTCCGTCTGCCCCCCCCCCCCCCCCCCCCCCACAGGGCAGTGAGTTGTTTATGACAGACGAGGAGCGTCTGGCGGTGGAGGCTCGCAGGGAGCTGGACAGACGAGAGTTGATGCACCAGAAAAGGGTTGCCCTGGAGACTAACAAGATGGTCAAGGAGCAGCAGGAGAAAGAGAGGCAGTGAGTGGATATCAGTGGACTGATTGATTGGTTGATTCGTTTTGAGATTTAAAACCCAATTTAAACCACATAATTGGATGTATGGCATTTAAAATCATCAAGGGCAACTCAAAGAAGTGGTCAAACATATTTCCAATGTGGCTGGGGCTTTATCAGAATAGATAAGGCCCTTTGGAGGGAAAACTATTGTACTGAACTATTGTACGGAAAGGCAGCCCAAAGAATGATGGGAAGGTTGGACAGAAAAAGCAACAAAACCAGCAATTGATGACTATAAATGATTATTTTATTCAGAGAGCTGAAGCTTTGGCAATTGGGAATTCATAAACTGATCATTATGTATTTTTGCTAAAAGTTATTGTTGTCTGTGCATATGCTTTATGAAGAGAAGCCTCTCTTGACACACCCAGAGAGAGAGGGAGAGCACAGACAATAAGTGAGGACTGAAACATACTGTATGTTGGTTTTCACTTGTTAACCCACGTTCAGTTTGCCAAAATAGTCAGGTGCTGACAGCCATAGAGCACAGAGACTTTATCTCTTGGCTCTGTACACTAGAAAATAACAGGCTTTTCACTAGCAGTGATAGCAATCAGAGACAAGCAAAACAAAATATTCGTTTTTTTTCTGATTGACACATGAGATATACACTAAGTATGCCAGTGTATATCCTAATATTCAGAACAGCCTCAATTCGTACGGGAATGGACACTACAAGGTGTCGAAAGCTTTCCACGGGGATGCTGGTCGATGTTGACTCCGATACTTCCCACAGTTGTGTCAAGTTGGCTGGATGTCGTTTGGGTGGTGGACCATTCTTGATACACAAGGGAAACTGTTGAGCGTGAAAAACCCAGCAGCGTTGCATACCCCGTTCAAAGGCATTTCAATATTTTGTCTTGCCCTGTTACCATCTGAATGGCGCACACACAAAATCCATGTCTCAATTGTCTCGAGGCTTAAACATCCTTCTTTAACCTGTCTCCTCCCCTTCATCTACACCTATTGAAGTGGATTTAACAAGTGACATCAGTAAGGGATCATAGCTATTCACCTGGATTCGCCTGGTTAGTGTGTCATGGAAAGAGGAGTGTGTTCTTAATGTTTTGTACACTCAGTGTACCAACTTGTCATCAACATGGCTTTCACAGTGAATCTATTATACTGACGCTATCTCCAGAAGAATAGGCTGTACTATATACAGTATCTCAGTCCTATACAATTTCAGAATATGTTGTTATTTCCCATAAAATTGGATTTTAGTCATCCATACCGTACATGTCAATATATATAAATGTTTCTTTGTGTTGCGAACAGGAGAAAGATGGAGATTTCTCAGAAGACTGCTGAGGAAGAGGAACGCTATCGGAAGGAGATGAAGAAGTGGGTTTTCACCCCGCTTTGCATATTTATTGCAAAGCGTATGTATCTTGTATGTTACGTACATAATGTTACGCATATGACTAATTATTTCCGTAGTGAAACAGGCAGATCAGTCAGGGACTGGGAGTATTGCATGAAGGGAAGCCAGGATCTATCAAAACTGCACAGACCGTGTAGTTGAGATCAGAGAGCTTCAGTTCTCTTGTGTGTTCACAACTATATCAGAGAATGTTTAGTTTGGGTGGCCCAGTGACCTCCTGACCTGTGTGTGTCTATGTGTGCGTGCTTGTGTGGATGCATGCGTGCCTGTGTGTGCGTAGGATCGAGGCTGCGGAGAGGAAGCACCACAGGGAGTGGGAGGAGGACTGGGCGCCTAGAGAGCAACCCAAAACCAAGAGTCCCTCTCCGGCCCCGCCCGAAATCAACACCACACCCCCCAAGTCCAAGAACTCTGGTAAGGACAGTGGGTCAGGTGGTACCTCTGATAGTGTCTAATGAATCTGTAGAGCAGGGGTACTCAACTCTTACCCCACAAGGTCCGGAGCCTGCTGGTTTTCTTTTCTACCTGATAATTAATTGCACACACCTGGTGTCACAGGTCTAAATAAAATCATATTTTACATGCGCCGAATACAACAAGTGTAGACCTTACAGTGTAATGCTTATTTACGAGCCCCTAACCAACAATGCAGTTGAAAAGAATACGAAGAAGAATAAGAAATAAAAGTAACAAGTAATTAAAGAGCAGCAGTAAAATAACAATAGCGAGACTATATACAGGGGGGTATATAACCGGGGGCACTGGTTAGTTGAGGTAATATGTACATGTAGGTAGAGTTATTAAAGTGACTATGCATAGATGATAACAACAGAGAGTAGCAGCGGTGTAAAAGAGGTGGGGGGGGGGCAATGCAAATAGTCTGGGAGGCCATTTGATTAGATGTTCTGGAGTCTTATGGCTTGGGGGTAGAAGCTGTTTAGAAGCCTCTTGGACTTAGACTTGGCGCTTACTGACTACATGAGTGCCCCTGACTAGAGGGGAACAATGAAAAAATGCAGTTGAAATGTCTTCGAGGTCCAGAGTTGCGTTTGAGTGCTATAGATGAATGAATAGATCCAAGGAAGACCGTGTAGATCAGCAGAAACTGTAAGGGCCTAGATTTACAGTTGTGTTTCATCTCTTTGCATGCTGTCTGTCTCCTCTCTTCCTCCACTGTGTGCCGTGCTTCTCTGACTCCCTTCACTGCCAGACATTGGAGCAAGCTCTTTTCAGGCTGACGACGACGATGAAGAGCAGCAGGAGGTGGAGGAAGAGGGGAGTGAAGTGAGTGACGGGTCTCACAGTGTACCCACAGATCGCAGCGTCAGAGACGCACTACAACACCACTCGCAACACCATTTCCTTTGACAATCAAAACCCATTGACAGGCTCCCACACCTTAGTAGGGCTAGCCTGGATGCTAGGCTGTTTCTGCTTTAGCTAGCTTTTCATATATTTCCAAAACTGCCTAGCATTCATCTTAACAAGGTGCCATCTTTCTGAATACAACCCCTTGAGCTGTCTTTCTCCATTCATTTCTGTTGCGTGCAGTGGATTTAGTTGACGAACTGTAGCATGCTTTTTCTCTATAGTTGCTGAAGTTCTGCTCTGAGTCCTCCTTAGCCTGAGTGTCAGTCTGTTTCTGCTCTCTTCATGGAATTGTGATGCAATACATGCATGACAGTTTGGCTTGACAATGACAGTGGAGTAGGCAAAAGCCCAAACAAATCTGGGACCAGGCTAATTCCTGCCTCGGCATCCGAGTGACTCTGTTTGGCGTTGTTTTTTTCTCTATAGCTTTTGGATGGTTTTATCGCTACGAAGGGAAGCTGCCCACACTCCGCAAGGTACTCTGTACGGTCGCAGTTTGGTGTGCTGTGAGATGTGTTCTGTCAAAGCTAACCGACATATTTCACTTCGAGCAAAAAAACTTCACTTGTTTACTGGTTCTGTCACCACAATGCTGTGGCAGTTCTATAATATATTATTGTAGAACCTTACTGTGTAGTTTCTAGTCTTGGTCCTTGGACGGTTTGTACGGTTTGGGGTGGAATGGGTTCTGGTTTCTCCCTGGTTTCTATAACGATAAACATGAATGATGTCTCAGAAAGGAGAGAAGAAGAGGAAGAAGAAGAAGGTGTCCAATACGGACACCCTGCAGGAACAAAGGAAAAACAAGAAGGAGATGGAGTTTGAGCTCAAGCTGGCTGCAGAGAAAGAGGAGATGTATGAACGAGAGAAGCAGCTGAAGATCAGTAGACTGGTGCAGGAGGTAGGAGTAATGATCAGTAGACTGGTGCAGGAGGTAGGAGTAATGATCAGTAAACTGGCGCAGGAGGTAGGAGGAATGATCAGTAGACTGGTGCAGGAGGTAGGAGTAATGATCAGTAGACTGGCGCAGGAGGTAGGAGTAATGATCAGTAGACTGGTGCAGAGGTAGGAGTAATGAACAGTAGACTGACGCAGGAGGTAGGAGTAATGATCAGTAAACTGGCGCAGGAGGTAGGAGTAATGATCAGTAGACTGGCGCAGAAGGTGGGAGGAATGATCAGTAGACTGGTGCAGGAGGTAGGAGTAATGGTCAGTAGACTGGCGCAGGAGGTAGGAGTAATGATCAGTAGACTGGTGCAGGAGGTAGGAGTAATGATCAGTAGACTGGCGTAGGAGGTAGGAGTAATGAACAGTAGACTGGCGCAGGAGGTAGGGGTAATGATCAGTAGACTGGCGCAGGAGGTAGGAGTAATGATCAGTAGACTGGTGCAGGTGGTAGGAGTAATAAAGTAGACTGGCGCAGGAGGTAGGAGTAATGATCAGTAGACTGGCGCAGGAGGTAGGAGTAATGATCAGTAGACTGGTGCAGGAGGTAGGAGTAATGAACAGTAGACTGGCGCAGGAGGTAGGGGTAATGATCAGTAGACTGGCACAGGAGGTAGGAGTAATGATCAGTAGACTGGCGTAGGAGGTAGGAGTAATGATCAGTAGACTGGTGCAGGTGGTAGGAGTAATAAAGTAGACTGGCGCAGGAGGTAGGAGTAATGATCAGTAGACTGGCGCAGGAGGTAGGAGTAATGATCAGTAGACTGGTGCAGGAGGTAGGAGTAATGATCAGTAGACTGGCGCAGGAGGTAGGAGTAATGATCAGTAGACTGGCGCAGGAGGTAGGAGTAATGATCAGTAGACTGGCGCAGGAGGTAGGAGTAATGATCAGTAGACTGGCGCAGGAGGTAGGAGTAATGATCAGTAGACTGGCGCAGGAGGTAGGAGTAATGATCAATAGACTGGCGCAGGAGGTAGGAGTTCTGTGGAACGTGATTCTGTATGAGTGAGGAAATAACATAAAATGAGAAAAGAGTGACTTTCATCTTCTGAGTTGACTTCCCATCAGCACCTTTTCAATAGGGTGTGTCTTCTTTATTCATTTATACTTTGGTGTATGACTAAGCCCTAACCCAGCCTTGAGTTATACAGTATGTTGTTCTATACGGGAGTCAGGGACCCAGTCTTGAGTGTTGCGTTGCGCTGTGCCGTGCCCCAGGTGTCAGAGACAGAGCGGGAGGATCTGGAGGAGTCAGAGAAGGTGCAGCACTGGGTGGAACGTCTCTGTCAGACACGCCTGGAACAGATTTCCTGTGTGGAGAACGAGTCCCCAGAGGTACATCTAGAACCCCTTCTCTATCTGCGTATCAGCTAGGAACACCGGTGGTCCTATCACATCTGATATTTTTATGTGTAGTAACTTTTCTTCAATCATTACATGTTTTTTCCCTTCCGTTGCTAATTAATAGATTTGTCGTAGGCCACAAAGATCTGTGACTGTGTGTACCATGATAGCTCTGTGGTTGTGCGTGTCTGAGAGGCTGGGCTTGTCCTTCAGATGTCCCCTCCTCGGTCTCCTGCCTCTGGTCCCATGGTGAGGCGTTTCCCCGGGGGTCTCCAGCTGGCCACCACTGACCTTGATGATTTGAACTTGGATGAGGTGGACCAGAGCCTGAGGGGGCCCCTGAAGAGACTGGCCCCCACCCAGCCTTCTTCCTCCCAGCCCCCGCCCCCCCTACCTCTCCCTCCACCCTCTCCCAGACTCAACCCCACCATCCCCAACTTCTCTCCTGCCTCACCACGACCATCGCCCCAACGCCTCCCCCCTTCTCCCCCCTCCACCCGCAAGCCCCCTCCCTCTGCTTCTACCGCGGCCTCCAGAGGACGCCAGCCCCCTCCTCCTCCTCCTCCTCCACCACCCCCACCTCCACCTCCACCCCCACCTCCCCCTCCACCTCCTTTTTCTAAGTACCCTCCTACCTCCATCTCCTCTCACTACCCTCCTACCCCAATCTCTAACTTTCCTCCCTCCTCCTCACACTATCCCCCTACCTTCCAGTCCTACAGGCCCCCGTCCTCTCCCCGTCCCTCCCCTCAGCTTCCCCCTCCTCCTGCCCCACCTTCTCCGCCCCCACCCTCCCAGCATCCTGAGGAGCAGCTGGGGGGAGGGTCCCATGGAGGGTACCACCACCACCCCACCAGTCCCCCAGAGACAAGGAGCGAGTGGGAAGGGGGCGGGTACATGCCGAGGGGCGGTTACTACTCGTCCAACGCCAGTGAAATGTCCTACCCCTCCAGCCCTAAGGTAGCCTCCCTGGTGTGACTATGGCTTGGTCTGAAAACAACCCCTAGCCCGTCTCCCTTGCCCTTCCCCCGAAAACGTTTAAGCAGAGCTGATAGGAGCGGACAGGTGTGAGCAACTACTTTTGATGGCTCCCACTAAACCATCCAATTGGTTTAGGGAAGAGATGCTGTTACGTTCCTGCTAACATCTTGTTCCTTCAGATCTCAGAACATCAAGGGGGCAGGGGAATGTTTAAGGACGGTACTCTGCATGATCTGTGCTGGGAAGATGCGTGGTTATTTAATTCATGAAAGGGAGAGGAAACGCATCACTGAGTCGCAATGACTGAATGTTGTGAAGAACAATGTCAATTTCCTCTCCGATTAAATTCAATCATGGATGCAGTTGTTGGTTTTTATTCGGTCTGTTTGCGGTGGCTCTGATTTTGTATTGTGTTATCGTATTTGACAGCAGTGGGTGTAGAATTGCATGGCGTGACGTGGTGGGTAAGATTGTCTATAGGCGAGAGAGGTTGCGAGTCATGACTGAAAAGCTCCTCTTCAAGTGCATGATATCTCCTTTCCTACATGTGTGTTCCATTTGAAACCACCACTGTGTGTGTGTGTTTGACATTACTATTCCAGTAGCGTTCTGTAATGATGATTCAGGGATAAGTACATGATACTACTGTGTTTTCCTGGTTCAGGTGATGAGAAACACTTCCCATATCAGTGGCATCTCCAATTTGAGCAATTCCCTGGTAAGTCTGCTCCCTCCCGTCATTCGATCTTTGAGAGTGTAAATAGTGGTCAGTGAAGCCTGCCTAGATCGCTCCTGTAGTGGAGGAAGTTCTTCTGTGATGTCAGCAAATTTTTAGACAAGCTGGAGAGCTGTTGACTTTAAAGCCATGCCACGTTCTTCATAGTTCTGGAACATTCCCAGGGCTCTGATCTTATGGGGTTACACATATATAATATATACTACAGTTCAAAAGTTTGGAGTCACTTAGACATGTCCTTGTTTTTGAAAGAAAAGCACCAAAAAATTTCAATTAAAATAACATCAAATTGATGAGAAATACTGTGTCGACATTGTTGATGTTGTAAATGACTATTGTAGCTGGAAACTGCAGATTTTTTATGGAATATCTACATAGGCGTACAGAGGCCATTTTGAGCCTGTAATCGAACCCACAAATGCTGATGTACCAGATACTCAACTAGTCTAAAGAAGGCCAGTTTTATTGCTTCTTTAATCAGGACAACAGTTTTCAGCTATACTAACATAATTGCAAAAGGGTTTTCTAAAGATCAATTAGCCTTTTAAAATGATATACTTGGATTAGCTAACACAATGTGCCATTGGAACACAGGAGTGCTGGTTGCTGATAATGGGCCTCTGTACGCCTATGTAGATATTCCATAAAAAATCTGCAGTTTCCAGCTACAATAGTCATTTACAACATTAACAATGTCTACACTGTATTTCTGATCAATTTGATGTTATTTTAATGGACAAAAACAAGGACATTTCTAGTGACCCCAAACTTTTGAACGGTAGTGTATATAGGATTAAATCACAGGGTTAAAGCTCTGATGTCACTGGTTTTATAATGAGCGGTTTGCTCTGGGATTTAGCAGTAGAATCCCAATGTGTTCTTTTCAATAATGCCCATGGTGCTCTGCTCACTGAAGCCCGCTGTAACCCCATTGTTTGCTGTCCTTTCTGCCGCTGCTCGGATGTTCCTAATAGCAAATCGCTCCTAGCCCGCCCAACCAGAGGCGTCAGATGGCCCCTGTCATGTCTAAACCAGTCATGCTGTCCCAGAATCAGTCCCATCGACCTACCCTACACGCTGAGGGCCTGGTAAGAAACACAGACTCAGCACTGTCCGCCTACTCCTCCTCTCTCCCTCTCCCTAAACACCCTCAACCCCTCTGCGCATGCTTGCTGTGTTCTCCTGTCACTCCCCTTAGCCGGGGTGCTACGTTTGTTCACGCTGTTTCTCTGCTGCACCAGACAAGGCTGGTTAGTGTACCGATGCTAACTTCCTTATCAGGAGGAGACCCTGTCATTACTCTGCTCCCAACTGGTCATTTACCATGTGTCATCACTATCCAGAAAAACCAAGGGAGGATCAGGCCTGGCTTTTATATATCATCCAATTCTGTTGTCAAAGATGAATCCACAAACTGAGAGAGCGTGATAGTTTTTGCAGTTTAGCTGCAGAACGTCTTAGTAGCTGAGTGAAATGATACAGCATCAGAACATGACTCACATTCCAATAGTGAGAGGAGTGAGAGTGTATTGTTTCTTTGCCTGTCTGAAATTCGGAATACATTGATGTTCCCGATAGGTTGTCTGAGTCTTTGCGATGCTATTCATCTGAAGGGGACAGATCCACGGGGGGGAAAAGCCCTTAAGTTCACAGACAGAAGTTACAAAGGCGGCACCTAATTATTTTGGATTGTTTCAAAAATATCTCTCTATATACATCTTTGTATGTTTATTGGATAGAGAGAGAGCTATAGGTGAATGGTAGGAGAGAGATTGCTGAAAGAGCGGTGGGATGGATTCGAAGCAGCAGCGGCTTAGATCACCAGACAACCCCAAGCTGTTATCCAGAATGACTTATGAGTCAGAGTCACAGAAACGGTGGAGAAACTCTGCTGCAGGTTGATGCTGAGACCCTCTCAAGCCCTACTGTCCGTCTGTAAGACTGACGCTCTATCTGCTGCAATTTAGACCACACAGGATGCCTATCTCAGCCCGTCTCAGCCCTATCTCAGGCCACCACCCGTGGATATAGCCTACAGTTACAGTTTAGGTGCAGTCAGTTTCAGGCTCTGACGTTTGGTGACTGCTGTGTTAGCACTCAAGGATGTTGCATAAAGTTGACTTCCGTTTTTCAATTGTTTTATTCTTTTCACTGCATCAAACGTTTCGGCTTTGCGGCCTTCTTCAGTCTGTAGGTAATATTTTTCATTCAAAACAGCATTTATAGGACACAGCAATTTAAACTCTGTCCTTATCAAGAACACTGTCCATATCATATTTTGCATATAATTTATGAGTTAGGCTCACATATTTATGAACGACCTAGCCTGATGCCCTTTGTGGTAAGCTATCTCGTACATGTATATAATGTATCCAAATGAGCGGACGGTTCACGTCTCATACCCCCAATTGCTCTTTGTGCCTGCTCCTGTACACTATAATTCTGAATTTCTTTGTGATTGTATGTGGGTAGACCAGAGAACCTGATTGGCAGATGAGTGGCAACATTGATTAGAAGCACCTGTTGCTCACCAGTTGCTCACCTGTGTTCCCTGTAAATGCTGTTTTGAATGAAAAAGATTACTACCTACACACTGAAGAAGGCTACAAAGCTGAAATGTCTGTGTACGCTATTGCTGATGCAAATAAAATAATAAACCAAATCGAAAAATGATATCAGCCTTATGCCACATCTTTTTGAGTGCAGACCCATCACATCTTTTTGCTTATATGAGTTTACAGGTTTTACACACCAACCAAAGTTCTGGGAGAGCACGATGGTCCCCTTTTGATTGGCTGCTGTGTTAGCCCTAGAAGATCCAAAGCAGTTAGCTACAGTCTAGTTAGGATGCAAATGAGATAATGTGGTACCAACATGGAGGATTATTTCTCTACCACTTGTAAGGTGAAGTTGATCCCAGGTGAAGGTTTTGCTGATGTTGACAGAGAGACAGACTTAAAAAAAATTTTTTTTTTTAAATTAACCTTTATTTAACTAGGAAAGTCAGTTAAGAACAAATTCTTATTTACAATGATGGCCTACTCCGGCCAAACCCGGACAACGCTGGGCCAATTGTGCGCCACCCTCCCAATCACAGCCAGAAATGGTACAGTCTGGATTTGAATCAGGTACTATAGTGATGCCTCTTGCACTGAGATGCAGTGCCTTAGACCACTGCGCCACTCGGGAGCCTAGACAGAGGGAGCACAGACAGAGGGAGACAGAGAGAGACTCTGAAAGAAAGAGGAAGCGACTCATAAAGAGAGAAACAGAGAGAGACTTTTTGTATTTCTTTAATAAGCCATCCTCACTATATTGAAACACCACAGTACCCCCAGTGAGTCCCCCGGCCATACCATCAAACCACTTCTCAACCACATTTCACAGTACAATACACATTCCATATCATATTACAAATGTATATTTAACCCGCCCTCTCCAGCAGTACAGTCCTCCTAAGTCCCCGCATATCTTGAAATACCCCCAGATAGTTGACCATCTAGTATTTATAATCAATCTGTCATGACTTTATTTTCATTAAGCTGATGACTGTTATTTATTTAATCCACTAACTATGTTTAATTGTTACCCGACTAAATTGATCATGTGACAACTAACTAATTAGGAGTTTGGGGCACCACGGAAGAGATTGTTTAAAGAGTTACCATCTCCCGAATTAAACTCTATAAGATATATATATTACATCGATAAACAGTCATCTTATTAATCATTACCTCTTATCATTATGAACAGTCATAACCTCATGCATCTACAAAAACACCAGCTGTACTCATGATTCAGTACTACACAAATTAGTTGAATAATTTATTTACAAGCTAACTAAATAATAACAGGATAAGATACACACTTAATACATGAGACAAAGGTCCCTAGTGGACTTCTACAATATGGGGGCTTTTTACACAACGACACGGAGCGGGAGAGAGAGAAAGAGAAATAGACACTACAGAACTATTCTCACATTAATCATATAGTTTGCACAGAAACCACTGCCCGTTTGGAATAAGAAATCATGAATGTATTTACGTGTGAGTGCCTTTGTTCGGTCGGAACCAGCCCTCCTTAGGAAGGTTGCTGTATGGCTCTGATTGTCTGAAAGGGGTCTCCACTTTCCCGTCTTCTACTATTGTTCACTCTGGAAGGTAGCTAGCCAGCCGTGTCACGGTTCCCATTGGTGATGAGCGTAGTAGGATAGTCTCACTTAGAGAGTCACTGACTTCTCAGTGATTGTCTGGGAGGTGAGCTTCTCGCCTACACCTTGTGTTGATTATTCAGCATTTGGACCATGATGGACATGAGCTGCAGCTCGCTCGAGTTTATTTCTTCACCTCGTGTTGATTTTCAAAGTTACAACCTTTTCAAACATGTAGCTACCGCCTCACATTTCCTGGTCTGATGTTAATCTCTGTTGGCAAACCTTTTATGTCCTCTGGCCGAAGGGGACAGTTCCGTCCATCTGACACTCTCTCTGACCTTATCGGGGCGTGGCTACCTACTTATGCACAGTTTATAGGAGATAGATTCTCTTATACCTCTTAAAATCACATTCATATCTTAACAACAATACTTTCTTAATATGTCATATTATATGCACAACGTATTGGATGGAAACTTGACAGATAAAGGGGATATACTTTCTAAGTTACAGTATTACGTCCATACAGTTTTTAATTACATTTTATTTGTCACATACACATAGTTAGCAGATGTTAATGCGAGTGTAGCGAAATGCTTGTGCTTCTAGTTCCGACAGTGCAGTAATATCTAACAAGTAATCTAACAATTCCCCAACAACTACCTAATACACACAAATCTAAAGGGTTGAATGAGAATATGTACATGTAAGTAAATGGATGAGCGATTGCCGAGCGGCATAAGCAAGGTGCAATAGATGGTATAAAATACAGTATATACATGTGATATGAGGATGGAAGATATGTAAACATTATTAAAGTGGCATTATTTAGAGTGAATTGTATAAAGTGACTAATGATCCATTTATTAAAGTGGTCAGTGATTGGGTCTCAATGTAGGCAGCAGCCTCTCTGAGTTAGTGATTGCTCTTTAGCAGTCTGATGGCCTTGAGATAGAAACTGTTTTTCAGTCTCTCGGTCCCAGCTTTGATGCACCTGTACTGACCTCGCCTTTTGGATGATAGTGGTGTGAACAGGCAGTGGCTCGGGTGGTTGATGTCCTTGATGATCTTTTTGGCCTTCCTGTGACATTGGGTGCTGTAGGTGTCATGTAGGGCAGGTAGGTTGCCCCCGGTGATGCGTTGTGCAGACTGCACCACCCTCTGGAGAGCCTTGCGGTTGAGGGCGGTGCAGTTGCCGTACCAGGCTGTGATAGAGCCCGACAGGATGCTCTCGATTGTGCATCTGTAAAAGTTTGTCAGGGTTCTTGTTGACAAGCCAAATTTCTAATGACATCACAAAATGAAAACCAATATGGCATTCGTTTTCTATAGCTCCCCACTGATCATTCCCCATATTCTTATGTTAGAATTATTGTTCCAGTATTCACTTTTGATGTGCTAGAGTTTCGGCGGGAAAACTTCTGTGAAACAAAGAACATTCCTTGGGTTAAATACTGGAGTGGGAGAGAAAGTCTCCTTCTCCTGTAATTTATGACAGGGTGTGAACTGTCAACCCCCCAGCAGCCCCCCCCCCCCCCCCCCCCCCCCCCCCATGGGAGAGAGAGGGCCTTGTTATTGTCATCCATTGCCAAGCTGATCTGACCCATTCAGATCCTCACAGGACAGGCATGACACACCCTAAGGCATGGAGGGAGAGAAGGAGCATGGGGGGGGGGGTGAAGCGAGGTGTCGTAGTGTCAATCTAATGACTACTGTCTGGTTCCTGTGTTACAGCCCCCGGAGATGCTGAAACGGATGGTGACGTATAACAACTCGTTTAGGTCCAACAACAAGAGACAAGTAATCCATACCCATCACCACCTTCTCCCCTGACTGTGCTCTCCTCTGCTCTGAGTGGTTCTTAGTAGTTTAGTGGTTGTTTTCCCCTCTTTGTAATCTAAATCAATCCACCTTTCTTCCTCAGAGTGACGTGTGGAGTGACTGCCTCCTTTATTTCCCTGGTTCCCAATCTGTCCTTTCTGTTGGACACAGTAGTTCCTTGTACACATTCGATAGTTCAACTAAATTGACTGTGGAGGTTATGTACATGCATTGGGCCTTCTTTTGTCTCAAGGTAGATATGCAGATGGTGTGGATGCTGAGTAGTGTAGATATGTGGTTGTACGTCTTCCTTTTAGTGTTCAGGTTGCCCTGAACTGAACTGACAGTGCGTTGTCCCGCTGTCAATGGCATATTAGTGTTTCATACAAACTGAGACCACAAGCAACTTCCTGTGCAATGGGAAGAAGGACCTCCATGTTTTTACTCGACCCTACATATCATGCTTATTGTTATTAAAAACCTTGAGTTAACATTCCTTGCCTTAAAATAAACTCTGTGGGAATCTCAATCGGCACCCTGCTATTCCACATATTCTGCACTATAACTGGTGGAAAGTAGTGCACTATATAGGGGATAGGATGCTATTTGAGATACAAACTCGTACCGCAGATAGCCTTTTGTTCTGTTGATGCTTTTCTAAACACCTACATGATGCTATTAAAAAGGCATCAATGTCATTACAATAAATTGGCTTCTCATTCAGCCAGATTTAATTAACGTTCATTCTGACTCCCTCAGACTGATGTCTCCAGCCATGACGGACGCTTTTCAATTAAATTGGCATTTGTTTCAAACTGGAGACGTCTGCTTTTTTGAAATGGAAAGTGCAGTGTGATTGCCTTGCTAACTGAGCTGTTGCTGCAGTGATGGAGACATGATACATGTGTCCTCTTTCTCCTGAATGGAGATTGAGGAGCTGTAGCCCTCAGATTTTGAAGGCCACAAATGACGGTGTTTGTGTGCGTGTATATCAATAAGGCCTGTCCTAGAGGAGAAGGAAGAGCCTTTAGATGTCACACTAGCAGACAGAGATGCACTGAACATTTTTATTTATCCTTTATTTAACTAGGCAAGTCATTTAAGAACAAATTCATATTTACAACGACAGCCTAGGAACAGTGGGTTAACTGCCTTGTTCAAGGGTGGAGCAACAGATTTTTACCTTGTCAGCTCGGGGATTCGATCTAGCAACCTTTCAGTTATTGGCACAACGCTCTAACCACTAGTCTACCTGCCACCCCATGCCTGTTCTGTTTTTCATTCAGAATTGTTATCTCCTTTTACAACGTTTTGAAGTGAAAATAAGAAATGCTGTCGCTATCTCGCTTTACAAAACAAGGTTCTTGAACAGTGGAGCAAACAGAAAAACTGATTTTTGGAAACTCTTGGTAGGACAATGGAAGTTTACTTTAAAATAATCTATATTTTATAGTTGCAACCAATGTGTTGAAACACTGAAATGTGTTGGTGTTAACAATAACATCTAGATTTTTTAAGCAACATTTTTATTTAGTGAATTGCTAAATAAACTGAGTGTACAAACATTAGGAACAAGTGCTCTTTCCATGACACACTGACCAGGTGAATCCAGGTGAATAGGTATGATCCCTTACTGATGTCACTTGTTAAATCCACTTCAATAAGTGTAGATGAAGGGGAGTAGACAGGTTAAATAATTATTTTTAGCCTTGAGACAATTGGTATGGTCCCTCCCATCGTGGCTGCTTCCAGTCTTTTCTCCTCAGGGACTGGATCCCCCCCAGTCTCCTGGTTGGATTGAGTGAATCACCTTCTCCTGTAATTCACCCGTTGGACACAAAATCTTGGACATACGGGTTTGGTTAACAAACAGTCCTCTCATGTGTTCTGCTAGTATATCTTCAACTTCTATGTCTACCTATTCTGGTTCCTAACTCTGGCCTTCTATTTGTTCTACCTGATTAGCTAAACTGTCATCCATTACTTAAAGAAATAGATCCTAGTAAACCAACTCTAGTGATAATATCTTGACCTAATATTTTAGCTACTATAATCGTGTCCGCCAAGTAAGTTGGGAACGCTTCTACCCATTTGCTATATTTATCTATTATAAAAAATATAAAAATATTTTAATTAGTTCGTTATCCTATAGGCCACAAAGTGTCCTAACCTATCCCCCCTGTTGATACATGGCTCTGCCCATGTACTGTATCAATTTGCCGCATATCTAAACAATGACAGGTAAGATTAGTAAATTATCCTTATGTCGGACATTATCTTGTAGGATCGCCCCTTTCATTTTCCACATGTCCAATTCTCCCTGGGCCGTTCGTTCATGGCTATCCTGTAACAATTATCTGTCAAGTATCTTATCTTCTTTGGTTTTAAATGCCTATGTGCTTGTCTGTGTAAATAGTAACCTTTCTCTCCTTTCTTATTTCGCAGGCACTAGTCAATGCTACTATTTTCGGCCTGTTGTGCAGAATAATTTCTAGGCAATGGTTCAGTGTCTAACACTTTAGTCCCTGAAACCAACTAGGCTTTCATTCCCCTTTTATTTTCACTCAGTAACTGTTATCTACCCATTCTGTGTCACTCCTATCTTCTCTCCTCATGCTACTCCCTCCCCAACCATCAAGGTCTCAGCAGTGCGGGGAGGGCTTCTCCGTCTGCCCTTCCTACTATCTGTCTGGCGCTCTTTCTCATAACAGTCAGTATCAAATATGGGTTGTTTCCAAATATTTACTAAATTTCTCACTGTCCATGAGTCTGAACTCATGGATTTTAGAAAAATCACCTGTCTATGGTGGCAATCTCTAAGGTTATTACATATTTTGATTAAGGCTATCTCGATGCTCTCAATAATCCTGAATCATCCTAGATGTCATATATCCCTGTCCTGTTGGCTTCGATTAGGTTCTAAATACTTAACATAAGTCTACCATAAATCCAAGGCTATGCCATTTATTTCTTCTCCTTGGTTCAAATTACAAATATGTCAAAGAACTATAAACTCTATCATAAAAATCAATTACCTTAAAATCAGTATCACAAATGACCTTAAATTCATTATCCAAATGGCCCTCCCATGAGGCTGATCAGACCACAAAGGAAAGCCATGATAGAGGTCAAAAGTCATACCACCCTTTTACAGTCGTGTTTCATACTATATTATACAAATTAAAGAAAAACCATCAAACATTTTCTACATGTTGTATCCCAGATTCCCAGAACATTCCCTCTATCAAAAGAATTCACGTGTTTAATTAAAACTCAGAAAATAAACTTCTAATATTCCATATGTGTGTGTACCCCTTTAAGATATCGTCTCATCACCTGAACCAGGACTCCAAGATATCGTCTCTAGGAAACATGGAAATCTCCTCAAACCCAAAGGATAAAAACAAACGAACAAACGAAACATTTCCAGGCCTTTTCAATTTGGTAGGAACATGAATAAAGATTACCGACCTTCGTCTCATAGACTGGGAAAAGCAATGTTGGTTGGATCCCGTCACCGTCTCTGCCGACCTAATATATATATATACCGGCCTGTTATGGAACTCCAATGTCAGGGGACAGGTCTTTAATTTACGGGTCAATGACCCGCCCGTGCACAGTATTTCGGTGTGGTACCTTCGGACGGCAGGGACAGGTATTGGGATCCGGCTCGAAGGACCAAATTGTCATGAGAATGATGTTCTCGATGTTCATAAACTGAACTTCAATTAACTACTCAGTCTGTAACCCAGGATTTGTAAGATACTGGTTGAATGAAACAGACAGAGGCCCCAGCTATGATAGTCAAAATGTTTATTCACGGGCGCGCTGGTTAGTTGTACAAAAGCATTCATTTTATACTAGCTCCTTACGCACATACATATGCACGCAAACAGTAGGTATCCTATGCACATACTGTCCTGCTACCCAGCCGACAAAGATTAGGGGAGTCCGTGAGAATCACTCCCCGTCCTCCCTCAAGATAGGGAGACCCTGGGAAGTACTCTCAGTGGCCCCCGCAGCCAAGGTCGGCACCGAATCTTGCTCAGACAGTCTGTTTTTAAGATACTATAATAGACATTGTTACAGTTATATTGTTTTACCCTAATTCTGACTAAAACTACACACATCATTTATTATAATTTTATGATTCTAATGTATTTCATTGATGATTCTAATCAATTACATACAATTATATAGTTTCAGGGTGGAATATTCTAATCATTCATTTAAACATACAAATTCCATCCACAGACATGGATTGTGTGTGTGCCATTCAGAGGGTGAATGGGCAAGACAAAATATTTCAGTGTCTTTGAATGGAGTATGGTAGTAGGCAGGGTTGGGTAGGTTACTTTCCAAATGTAATCCGTTACAGTTACTAGTTACCTGTCCAAAATTGTAATCAGTAACGTAACTTTTGGATTACCCAAACACATTAACGTAATCTGATTACATTCAGTTACTTTTAGATTACTTTCCCCTTAAGAGGCATTAGAAGAAGACAATGTATGTTACCAATTGAACAACATCTATTGCAGAATAAATCAATGTTAAAGTTTACATACCTGGTCATATATGGATGTTAAATTGTACTGTATGGGTTGGTTATATGTAGGCTTCTTCTAACCCATCGCTTTCTACTACATATAATAATACGATTAAATTATATCTTTACATTAAAAACCAGTCATTCCAATAAATGTTATACCCCTTGATCTTCAAGAATAGGATTTGGAAATATGGAAGTATAGATTAGCCAAATAGTTTTACCTGAGCACTAAGGACTTATTAGCCAGCCCCACTCGGTTGTTTATGATTTTGTTGTCATGGAGGACTGATTGGGCTCATTGATTTGAGTTGAATAATAAAGGCTGCGCTCATGGAATGGTATGCTTTGATCACTACTGAAAAGTGCTATTTACATGTGAAAAATGAATGGCATATGCTGCCTTTGCTATACTGTAGGACTATTGTTTACCTTTTTGTTGGTGACACTTTGATATCTTGATAATATGCAGCTGTTTAAAGGGCAAATCCACAGATGCATTGGAGCAGTGGCTTCTTCCTTGCTGAGCGGCCTTTCAGATTATGTCGATATACGACTCGTTTTACTGTGGATATAGATACTTTTGTACGTGTTTCCTCCAGTGTCTTCACAAGGTCCTTTGCTGTTGTTCTGGGATTGATTTGCACTTTTCGCACCAAAGTACATTCATCTCTAGGAGACAGAATGTGTCTCCTTCCTGAGCGGTATGACGGCTGCGTGGTCCCATGGTGTTTATACTTGTGTACTATTGTTTGTACAGATGAACGTGGTACCTTCAGGCATTTGGAAATTGCTCCCAAGGATGAACCAGACTTGTCAAGGTCTACAAAAAAAATAAAAAATCTGAGGTCTTGGCTGATTTCTTTTGATTTTCCCATGATGTCAAGCAAAGAGGCACTGAGTTTGAAGGCCTATTCCTGCTCTTTTCCAGCGATCCATCAAACCCATTTGGTGTGTCATCATAGTGGTCTCTGACTTGTGGTCAGACTCGCTCAGGTGGAACAAATTTAAACTTCCGTCTTTTTTCAATGTTGATTTGAATGTCATTGAGAAAACAGAGGAGTGTCAAAGATTTTTCAAAAGTATCTGTAATCTGATTACAATATTTTAACGGATTACAGTTACCGTTTTTTGGTAACCCATACATGTAACGGATTACGTTACTCCCCAACCATGTATGCGCACCAGTTTGAGTGTGTCAAGAACTGTAACGCTGCTGGATTTTTCACGCTCAACAGTTTCCTGTGTGTATCAAGAATGGTCCACCACCCAAACGACATCCAGCCAACTTGACACAACTGTGGGAAACATCGGAGTCAACATGGGCCAGCATCCCTGTGGAACACTTTCGACACCTTGTAGAGTCCATGCCACGACGAATTGAGGCTTTTCTGGGGGAAGGGGGGGGGGTGTTCAACTTAATATTAGGAAGATGTTCCTAATGTTTTGTATACTCCGTGTGTATAGTTAGCCCTCTCTCTGTCATCACTTTATTTTTCAAAGCTGGAAAGACATGGAAAATGAGTCCACAGCCTTGGTTTTTGTTGTATTATAACATTCATCAATTTGAAATAACATTTAAAGACAGAAGTGGTTGTCAAAGGAAATCTAGCCCTTGTACACTCACCACACTCGTTCTCTGTTAGAGCCTAATTACATAAGTCATTTAGAAAAGTAATAAGCTACATTGCCCTGGTTCGGGTTGAATCTATGAAGTTTTACAGTGCCGTAGACTAACAAAGGAAAGGATAGCCATTTCTGCTTGTACCACAGATTGTGTAAGATGTCATATTACTGAGCAAGAAATCAGTTAAGAGACCAGGGTGATATAGGGCTTGTATTATAGGCCTATTGTTCAACCATGCTTCCTAATGGTGCTGAACCTCAATGCAGCATTGCCATGTTGAACTGTCTAATATGTTGTTTGTCTTTCAGGGCTTTCAGAAATACGTGGAAGACTTTGATCCCCACTCCATGGTACTGTATGTCTGTCTATAGCTGCAAAACATTTAGACGTACAGGATCATGTCATGTGTACAGGCGTGTGACATGTGCCAATGAAGATCTGTTAACCGTGACCAAAAAATCAGTTTGTAAATGTCAGTCTCCATTGTGAGCCATCCCATAGTTGACCTTCTAGGTTCTGTGTGGCAATTGAGTCACTGTAACAGCCATTCTGTGTTTTAGCCTTCCTGGAAACCTCAGTGGGACACCTCTAATGTTCTCGTCTTTCTTGGAAATAGTCAATGCACCTCAGGGAAATGGTTTTCTATAGCTAAAGCCATACATTGCCTTCGGAAAGTATTCAGACCCCTTGACTTTTTCTACATTTTGTTACGTTACAGCCTTATTAAATTGACGAAATAGTTATTTTTCTCCCCTCAATCCACACACAATATCCTATAATGATGAAGCAAATACAGGTTTAGAAATCTTTGCAAATGTCTTACAAAAACCCCTGAAATAACACATTTACATAAGTATTCAGGCCATTTACACAGTACTTTGTTGAAGCACCTTTGGCAGCGATTACAGCATTGAGACTTATTGGGTATGACACTACAAGCTTGGCACACCTGTATTTTGGGAGTTTCTCCCATTCTTCTCTGCAGATCAAGCTCTATCAGGTTGGATGGGGAGCGTCGCTGCACAGCTATTTTCAGGTCTCTCCAGAAATGTTCAACCGGGTTCAAGTTCAGACTCTGGCTGGGCCACTCAAGGACATTCAGAGACTTGTCCTGAAGCCACTCCTGCGTTGTCTTGGCTGTGTGCTTAGGGTTGTTGTCCTGTTGGAAGATAAACCTTCGCCCCAGTCTGAGGTCCTGAGCACTCTGGAGCAGGTTTTCATCAAGGATCTCTCTGTACGTTGCTCTGTTAATTTTTTTCCTCAATCCTGACTAGTCTCCCAGTCCCTCACCCTAAACAACTTCCCCACAGCATGATGATGCCACCATCATGCTTCACCGTAGAGATGGTGCCAGGTTTCCTCCAGACGTGACGCCTGGCATTCAGGCAAAATAGTTCAATTTTGGTTTCATCAGACCAGAGAACAGCAAACTCAAATTGGGCTGTCATGTGCCTTTTACTGAGGAGTGTTCCAAACTTCTTCCATTTAAGAATGATGGAGGCTACTGTGTTCTTGGGGACCTTCAATGGGGACCTTCAAGAAATGTTTGGATACCCTTCCCCAGATCTGTGCCTCGACACAATCCTGTCTCGGAGCTCTACGGACAATTCCTTTGACCTCATGGCTTGGTTTCTGCTCTGACATGCACTGTCAACTGTGGGACCTTATATAGACAGGTGTGTGCCTTTCCAAATCCAAGTTGTAGAAACATCTCAAAGATGATCAATGGAAACAGGATGCACCTGAGCCCAATTTCAAGTCTCATATCAAAGGATCTGAATACTTATTGTATAAAAGGTATTTCTGTTTTTTATTTTCAATATATTTGCTAAAATGTCAAAACTGTTTTTTTTGGCTTTGTCATTGTGGGGTATTGTGTGTGGATTGCTGACGGTTTTTATTTATTTAATCCATTTTAGAATAAGTCTCTAACGTAATAAAATGTGGAAAAAGTCAGGTGGTCTGTATACTTTCCGAAGGCACTGTATATAATAGAGATTTACTGTATAGATTGTACAATCCATACATATCTATTCACTGTGATCCAGTGTTGTAATGTTATGTGTTTTGTTTTGACTCCATCCATCCATCTCTGCTGGTTGTGTTAACAGTTCTCCTCGGAACAGATAGCTGGGCGAGACGTGAGACTACTGCGAATCAAAAAGGTAATCAGAATTACCATCAGGATGAACTGTCCAGTTTTGACTATACTTTTCAGGTTGTTATATTTTTATTTAAGGCAAGAAGGATCAAAACAAAGTGACCTTTGGGTACAATGAAGTTAATTGGCAATTCGAAAAGTTCATTCCTGCACTGCAGAATCATCTCTATTTCCTCAGACAGACATATACAGTAGGATGATGGTGATGATGATGATACATCTAAGGCTTTAAAGCTGCAATATGTAACTCTTTGGGCGACCCGAGCAAATTCACATGGCAATGTGAGTTATAGATCTGTCATACTCATTGAAAGCAAGTCTAAGAAGTGGTAGATCTGTTCTATGTGTGCTATTTCGATGCTTCCCGTTCATAAGTTTTGTTTTCCGTCTTTTACTTTCGTTTTTTGTACACCAGCTTCAAACAACTGAAAATACCATATTTTTGGTTATGGAAAATATATTTAGATGGTACAATGATTCTCGACACTATACTTGCTTGTTTTGTCACATGAACTGAAATTAGGTGAACTATTACAATTTTAGCAACCATGAAATGGCGTGGCGATTTCTGTATAGTGCATCTTTAAATCATATGTAATGAATGCATTACATGGGTTTCCATGTATCTCTCTTACCTCAGGTTGGACCACTTGATCTGGCTGTGGAGGGGGGAGTAGACTCCCCTCTGGGAAAGCTAGTGGTATCTGCCATTTATGATGGAGGCTCGGCAGACAAACATGGTGAGTTCATACGTGTCAACACTTGGATTGATTTAATTTAAAGATTACAAACATCCATCTCTTCTCTCAACCCTCTGTTGTCACCAATGGAAATTGAATGGCATGTTTTTGTTTCATATTTGACATACAAACAGAATGTCAAAAGGTTTATTCCGTCTCTCAGAATGATATTCAATGGTCTGATTCCGCTCTTATTAGTCTATGGCTGCGTTTACACAGGCAGC
This sequence comes from Salvelinus alpinus, assembly GCF_045679555.1. Lineage (NCBI taxonomy): Eukaryota > Metazoa > Chordata > Actinopteri > Salmoniformes > Salmonidae > Salvelinus > Salvelinus alpinus. The sequence continues at coordinate 49,658,676 of NC_092094.1, read as the reverse complement.
CAAGTTCTGTTATTTTGCCCAATTATGGGCAAAAGAGTTGATTTGATTGGTCAAAAGACCAATTAGTGGAAAAATAATCAGAATTGGGTGGCCTGTGTAAACGCAGCCTTTATGTCCCTGTGGAGCAATGATAGTAGAAACGAATCCCAGGCTATTGAGTGGGATATGTTTACTAAACATAAGTTGAATCTACATAGGCAGCACTATTCAACCAGAGGTTGTTGTATGTAAAAACAAAAGTAATTTTTGTGACTGTGTTTGTGTGCATGTATGCGTGTGTGTGTGTGTGCCTCCCCAGGTGGGATAGTGCCAGGAGATGAGGTGATGGCTGTGAATGGGAAGATCCTGACTGACTCCTCACTGACAGAAGGACAAAACTCTCTGACCCGGGCCTGGAACAGCGGAGGGGTATGATTTTGACTGTCTCTTTTACACTCTGACGACAACAACAACGTCTAAGATCAGAAATACTGGGGGGTATTTCTCACAGCAAAATCAATGAGTTAGGCAGCTAACTTTCAATTCCTATTCTCAATAAACAGGCGAGGGAGTATATCCAAGGCTATCAGTTTGATCCTGTATTGTGAAATACTACCCTGGTTGTTTTGTGCTGACGGTAATTTGTCTTACATGAGTCTTATTGATAAGGCCAGCCCCGATCAAAACGTCAACAATCAGCACAGTTGATTTTTTTGGATCAATAGTTCCTCTGCGATATTTTTTTAACCCTGCAAATCCTGTATGGAAGAGGGATAGACAGTTCGTTGTTATATGAGCCAAACATCATTGATTTTTAATGTATCTGTATGTGTGCCTTTAGGATTGGATTGACCTGGTGATAGCAGTGTCACCTCCAAAAGAGTATGAAGATGAGGTGTAAGTACATTCTCTCCATCAACTCCACATGTGGTACAACCTCTACAGTATGTGAATGCACACAATGCATAGCTTATAAATCCTCACAAAGATTCAGTTGAAAGTAGATGCAGGGCGTAATGTTTCAATCTACTTGTTATTTACAGTGCATTCGGGAAAGTATTCAGACACCTTGACTTTTATTTTTTTTTCTTATGTTACAGTCTTATTTCAAAAATATTTACATTGTTTTTTTCCCTCATCAATCTACCCCCAATACCATAATGACAATGCAAAAACAGGTTTTTAGAAATGTTAGCAAATGTATAAAGAAACAAAAACAAAAACATCACATTTACATAAGTATTCAGACCATTTACTCAGTACTTTGTTGAAGCACCTTTGTCAGCGATTACAGCCTTGAGTCCTCTTGGGTATGACGCTACAAACTTGGCACACCTGTATTTGGGGAGTTCCTCCCATTCTTCTATGCAGATCCTCTCAAGCTCTGTCAGGTTAGATGGGGAGCGTCGCTGCACAGCTACTTTCAAGTCTCTCCAGAGATGTTCAATCAGGTTCAAGTCCGGGCTCTGGCTGGGCCACTCAAGGACATTCAGAGACTTGTCCCGAAGCCACTCGCCTTGGCTGTGTGCTTAGGGTAGTTGTCCTGTTGGAAGACCTTCGCCCCAGTTTGAGGTCCTTAGCGCTCTGGAGCAAGGATCTCTCTGTACTTTACTCTGTTCATCTTTCCCTCAATCCTGACTAGTCTCCTAGTCCCTGCTACTGAAAAACATCCCCACCGCATGATGCTGCCACCACCATGCTTCACTGTAGGGATGGTGCCAGGTTTCCTCCAGATGTGACGCTTGGCATTCAGGCCAAAGAGTTCAATCTTGGAGTCCTTTGGGTGCCTTTTGGCAAACTCCAAGAGGGCTGTCATGTGCCTTTTACTGAGGAGTGGCTTCCGTCTGCCCACTCTAGCATAAAGGCCTGATTGGTGGAGTGCTACAGAGATGGTTGTCCTTCTGGAAGGTTCTCCAATCTCCACAGAGGAACTCTAGAGCTCTTTCAGAGTGACCATCGGGTTCTTGGTCACCTCCCTGACCAAGGCTCTTCTCTCTCTCTCTCGATTTCTCTGTTTGGCCGGGCAGCCAGCTCTAGGAAAAGTCTTGGTGGTTCCAAACGTCTTCCATTTAAGAATGATGGAGGCCACTGTGTTCTTGGGGACCTTCAAATAATTTTTTGGGTACCCTTCCCCAGATCTGTGCCTCGACACAATCCTGTCTCAGCGCTCTATGGACAATTCCTTTGAACTCATGGCTTGGTTTTTGCTCAACTGTGGGACCTTATATTGACAGGTGTGTGCCATTCCAAATCATGTCCAATCAATTGAATTTACCACAGGTGGACTCCAATCAAGTTGTAGAAACATCTCAAGAATGATCAATTGAAACAGGAGGCACCTGAGCTGTAGTCTCATAACAAAGGGTCTGAATACTTATATAAATAAGGTATTTCTGTTTGTATTTTTCATAAATTTGCAAAAATTTCTAAAAACATTTTTTTGCTTCGTCATTATGGTGTATTCTGTATAAATTGATGAGGACAGTTTTTTAATTAATCCATTTTAGAATAAGGCTGTAACGTAACAATGTGGAAAAAGGGACAGGTGGTCTGAATACTTTCCGAATACACTGTATGTGTTGACTGTGATGTGACTGTAGCTAAATGGCCTCTCATGTAGTCAAAGTGGTGTGTGTTGTGTATGTCTGTTAGACTGTCTATCTGTCAATGTTCATGTCTGTGTGTCTGTCGGCGTGTGTGTGTGTGTGTTCAGCCCGAAGTCAACATCAGTCAGTCCTACTGTGAACAGAAAGGTGTTTGAAGGCAGTGCATCAGTGTACAGACAAGGCTACCGGCTCCAGTTTTAGCCCTAACCTCCCACCCTGCACACCCCACCTGTGGGTAAACCCCTACCCCCACGCACCCCTACCCTGTGCCCCTGCCAGAGGGGATGTTTGGCATGACTGTTTGGCCCCAGGGGGAGGTGGACTGTGTGTGCTTGTGCAGTATGCATCTAATTCATGTGACAGTCTCTCTGTCAATCAGAAACGACGACACACCAGCATCAATAGTAAACGGTATGTACGTTTTATGCCTCTCATTTTAGACAGTTGCTGTCACAATGAATGGCAGTGTCTGTCTTCTAGAACAATAGACACACTGCACATACAGTGCATTTATAAGGCTCTGGCCTGTCCTAAGAGGTCACGTCCATAATTAGCGTGACCGAGGTAGTGACATAGCCTTCTGCCATCCTTCAGCAGTTGTTCTGATTGATGTTAGTCAAAGGGACTGTAACATGTTTGGACCTATACTGGGAGATTACTATAGCAGTGATCCCCAAACTGTTTTGGTGCTGTGGACCACCACAAGCTTTGGGAATTTACCTATGTACCCACCCCATTATGACCCACCTAGTTGAAACAAACGTTTCACAATTCATGGCCCAAATACACTGAACAAGTATATAAACGCAACCTTCAACAATCTCAAAGATTTTACTGAGTTCAAGTTCATTTAAGGAAATATGTCAACTATAAGTCAACTAAAATAAATATATTAGGCCCTAATCTATGGATTTGACATGACTGGGAATACAGATATGCATCTGTTGGTCACAGATAGCTTTAAAAAAAGGTAGGGGCATGGATCAAAAAAACAGTCAGTATCTGGTGACCACCATTTGCCTCATGCAGCGCGACACATCTCCTTTGCATAGAGTTGATCAGGCTGTTGATTGTGGAATGTTGTCCCACTCCTCTTAAATGGCTGTGTGAAGTTGCTGGATATTGGCGGGAACTGGAACACGCTGTCGTACACATTGATCCAGAGCATCCCAAACATGCTCAATGGGTGACATGTCTGGTGAGTCTGCAGGCCATTGAAGACCTGGGACATTTTTAGTTTCCAGGAAATGTGTAAGAGAATCCTTGCAACATTATCATGCTGAAACTTGAGGTGATGGCGGCGGATGAATGGCACGACAATGTGCCTCAGGATCTTGTCACGGTATCTCTGTGCATTAAAATTGTCATCGATATAATGCAATTGTGTCTGTAGCTTATACCTGCCCATACCATAACCCAACCGCCACCATGGGGCACTCTGTTCACAACGTTGACATCAGCAAACCGCCCGCCCACATGTCTGTCATCTGCCTGGTACAGTTGAAACTGGGATTCATCCGTGAAGAGGACACTTCTCCAGCGTTTCAGTGGCCATCGAAGGTGAGCATTTGCCCACTAAAGTAATTTACAACGCCAACCTGCAGTCAGGTCTAGACCCTGGTGAGGACGACGAGCACAGATTAAATTCCCTGAGACGGTTTCTGACAGTTTGTGCATGAATTATTTGGTTGTGCAAACCCAGTTTCATCAGCAGTCCGGGTGGCAGGTCTCAGACGATCCCGCAGGTGAAGAAGCCTGATGTGGAGGTCCTGGGCTGGCATGGTTACACGTGGTCTGTGTTTGTGATGCCAGTTGGACATACTGCCAAATTCTCTTAAACGACGTTGGAGGCAGTTTATGGTAGAGAAATGAACATTAAATTCTCTGGCAACAGCTCTGGTGGACATTCCTGCAGTCGGCATGCCAATTGCACACCCCATTAGAACTTGAGACATCTGTGGCATTGTGTTGTGTGACAAAACTGCACATTTTAGAGTGGCCTTTTTATTGTCCCCAGCACAAGGTGCACCTGTGAAATGATCATGCTGTTTAATCATCATCTTGATATGCCACACCTGTCCTGTGGATGGATTACCTTGGCAAAGGAGAAATGCTCACTAACAGGGATCTAAACTAATTTGTGCACAAAATCTTAGACAAATAAGCTTTTTGTGCATATGGAACATTTCTGGGATCATTTATTTCAGCTCATGAAAAATGGGACCAAAACTTTACATGTTGCGTTTATATTTTTGTTCAGTATAGAATCCAATGGGAGCATCCAGTGGGTTCAATCAGTCCATTTGGGGTTACACAGCCATAGGGTCTCTCCACACATCTGCATGTGTGTTATTTCTAACTTACTTGTTTAGTTTATTAGGATCCCCATTAGCTAGTGCACATGCAGCAGCTACTCTTCCTGGGATCCACATAAAACACATGACAGAGTACAGAACAGTTACAGACAAGAACAACAATAGATATTATTACGTTCATATTAAAATGAAAAGTAATGTATTGTCAAGGCACCAAGCAACAAAAACATGTATATTTACTCACTACCCAGCTAGCAATGAGGAATCGGCCCAGAAGCGGCCCTCTTCCGGGTGGCCGGAACTGTTTGAATCGGACTCGGCCCGGAATCAAAATGAATGACTGCTCAGATTCGGCCCAAGTACATCGGGCCGTTTCTGTCTACCGGAATTCAGCCGACTTTGCCGGCATCTTACCCGAATCCCCCCAGAAGCGGCCTGATGCAATTTAAATAAATCTATACAAAATTACCCGATTTAGAATTTTTTCATATTACTATTATACATTTTATACATACAAATTATACTCATCCACAAAAAAAATGGTGTCGGAGGAAACACCATATACACCTGGTGACCGTGTCAGCGTGCATGCGCCTGGCCCGGCACAGGAGTCGCTACAGCGCGATCGGACAAGGACATCCCGGCTGGCCAAACCTTCCCCTAACTCAGACGGTGCTGGGCCAATTGTGCGTCGCCTCATGGGTCTCCCGGTTATGACCCGCACGGGTCTCGAACCATCATCTATAGCAACGCAGTTTGTACTTTGATGCCGTGTCTTAGACCGCTGCGCTACTTGGGAGGCTGCATCCACAAAGTTTTTAATGCTTATCAATTGCCTCGCACAAAGTATCAAAATACTGAAATCCTACACAGGACTCTTAAAGAATTTAATTGAAATGTTAATTGTATTTTTTGATCACAGAAACAATTAGAAAATATGGACAAATAAATAAGGAAATGGTAATTATATAAAGCAGCCCGTGTATCCATCTGCCAGAGAGTAGTCCCAATCGGCTCGAGCCCCAAAGTAATACATTTGGGCCAGATAACTATCACCGGAATCGACACGAGCTCAATCCCTGCATCCTAGCCATAAGTAATACTGCCGACGGCAGCCCAGACTCGGGCCACATGACGTCAGCCGAGTCTGACTCTCAGACGGAATTGGCCCAGATCCACTGTGCTAGCTGGGTACTCATATATTCTTAAATACCGTATAGTTAAATGACATCTTCAGAAAGAGGAGAGGTGCTGTCTTTTTATCTTTTTTTTAAACTAAACTTGCTTTTTGCCTGAATAAGCTCTGGTGGCAGAGCATTCCATGATGACATTGCTCTATACATAACTGATTGACGCATTAAATCAGTTTTGGGTTTAGGTACTGTGAAGAAACCCATAGTGGCGTTTCTAGCGGGACTTATGACCTAAGATACATTCTAAGGCTCCTCAACTGATGATATCCAGGTCATTCGACCTGTTTCTTTCTTTCTGTAGGACGTTCTTCTGAGAGTCACCTGACCACCAGCCTGCCAAACAAGCCATACCCACCAACCAGGAACCATCGTTCTCGTTCCCTCTGACATTTGACCTATTTTATCATCACAATCAAATCCCTGCATCAAACTGTTGCAATGCAATGCTGATCACTATTGACAGCAAGTCTGTTTGAACCAGAACCACGCCTGTGATGTGCTACATGTGAACTGTCTAGAATGTGAAAGACTGATTCATCCTCTGTTGAGTTCCATTTAGATCCCAGTACAGATACTTTCTGAAGAAGCTAGAGGGTTAGGACATCACTACGTAATACTCTGAGTTGATATTCACGTCATAAGAAGGAATTCACCTCGGCCACACAACTTTTACAATTTCAAATATGGTTTTAATTCTAGACATTCAGTTCCATAGCATTATTTAAATATTCCTCATGTAATGTTAAAGTAACTGTCCAGTGTTTCCAGATTTCTATGAAGTATGACCTATAATTAATTACAATATGAGTGAAATAGTTTTCCTTCCAAAAAGTGGTAATGTTAAAAAACAGCTTTTCTGTGTTGGAATAGCGTGGGCGTACCCCAATAACAGAATGTTGTTGGCGTATACCTGTCATTAAAAATATTAATGTGAGTAGAGGGCTGATTGGCCAGCTCATTCTCCTCAGGAGGATAACCTCATACTTTATGAGGAAACAGCAAGCATTTTAGAAACGGTCTGTTTGAGATACAAGTTTGTGTTTTTTCTCCAGTTTATGCTTTGACCACGTACAAGTACAGGATGAATCAACAACATTATTTGGGTATGAGTAAACAGAATATGAACTTTTAAAAGTGAGATGTTCACTGGACAGTTACTTTAATGGGTCGCTAACATGGTTGCCATATCATTTTGATTTGTCATGTAAATGCATCATAATGCAGAAATCTCAATGTCCCAACTAATTACATAGCTATGTTCCCCATTCTTCTCATTCTAGTACACTACAGCAAAGGAACACAGTTGTGAAAAACTGAACTCTGATGCTGAGGGGCATCGGTGTCAACAAGTTTTGATCCTCTGAGTTTAGTTAAATGCTAAGTGCATCTCAATGAGCTTCTAGTATGCCATAAGCCCCCTAGTTATAGGTGAAATTACACTTCTAAATCTCCAATGAAAGGTGTTTGAGCTTATCTGTATTCAGTTAGAGTATGTAATCTGAAGCAGGAGCAGACCCACAGGCCCTGCAGGCAGGCAGGCACACTGTGATGTAATAAATGTCCCTATTTGAAATCAATGCTCTCTCAGAATCAATAAAGGTATGTGTTTACTTTGACTGACTGCTCAGATTGTCTGGATTCACGATTTGGCCCGTTTATAAAGCTGGAATTCTAATGCGTTAGTTATCTCTCTCTGTCGCTCTCACTCTCTCTCTCTAATAGTAGCATTATTTACATTGAATGAAACACTAGGCAGGTTTCCATTGACCCAGGTTTATTCGTCAAAAGCATTAACCACGTTTCCATCCACAGTTTTTATGCGAGTAAAGTCATACCGTATAAAAAAGAATCACGACATCTGTGATGGAATCAGGAGGTTTCGGTACAATTTTGTAAATGCACAGATAATTTGTTTGTTCGACGTGGTGGGATCTTTTTGTGTCGGTAAAATTAATTGGCGAGAAATGACGGTGGAAACGCCTTTATGCGCAAATATTGATATAATAACCATCATAGTGTAACGACCCTGGAGTTTATACGATGACGCGGAATATCGACCTCTCGCTACGAGCTGTGAGACCATGCAGTTTATGCGGCTACAAGTGCGATAAGCTGCGCCGGACCTTACAGGGCTAGTGAGAGTGCGACGGGTTCGAGACCTGCTCCCTGCCTGTTTGCATTACACTGGTGTCGGAAGTGATCGGACCTCGCATCCACGACAGTGCGTGTGCTTGGCCGAGTGAGCGCGTATCCTGTAAGTACGTTAATTAGTCGCAAGCGATAGACGCGTAGGACGCGCTCTTTGATATACGGGTTCACGGTGTCACCGTGCAGTGTAACAGAGAACCCTGGGATGTGCTCATACAGCAGTTTTATACTGTGACAGCTTTAGTTCCGACCCGTCCGTTGGCCTGTCTAGTAGAGGCTGATGCTTACATCTGTCGGCATCTAGTCGTAGATTAGACGCGCTCGGATCTCTCCGTCGGTTCTAGGAGGTCGAGCGGTTCCTGATTTGGTATTGTCCAGTGCCCTACCCTGCCTGTTTGGCATTACAGATATAGAAGCCCTCAACACTCCGGAGTGACTACACTTGTATGCCTATCACTCGGTGTTGATCGGTCCTCACACACCTACGAGTCGTGACACGCACATGCTGTATTATTTATGTGCGTACATAATGAAATAATGTTCATGATCGAACTATATAGCAGGGTGGCTGAAAGTGCACGGACATGAGTCTTGACGCTCCTTCCCAATAAATGTTTAGAGTCTTATTCTGGTGACATGACGAGCTGTTGGCTAGAATGCACATGCCAAGACCAGAGTAGGCACATTTGCTATTTAACTCAACAGCTTTTCGGACAAAACTATTGGTTGAGTTGAAAATGCGATGGGAACACATTGAACATTATATTTTTATTCGGTACATGAAAACTTTCAAAGAAAAAGTACATTTTGTGTGTACCATGTCATCACACACTGATTTTAACCGCAACAAAGTTTGGTGGGGAAATTAACATAATTTTCTTTATGCAGATTTTAGAATATTTGCATGAAAATCTGTCGCCAATTGGATAGAAACCTAGCTGCTGTCGCAAACAAAACCTTTACGACGTGTAATGGAAACGACAGATATATAGGAGACATTTTCTAAAGATCGAGAACATTTTAACCGTTTGACAGGGGAGGATTTTTCTTTCGTTGAATTTTCTTTATTGGAACAAATTATGATGGAAACTGTGTTTTTCCAATAAATGATGATTGCCGAATCATTTTGAAGGTACGTGGGGCACGTGATGTCATTGCTAACTATAAAGCTCCACTCCAGATTGAATTATAAATGCCTAACGTTACTGCCTAACTATAAAAATAAAAAACTTTCTTTGCAGGGCAAGGATTGTCCTGACTTTCCATGGCACGGACCGTGGTGATGTCGGCACATGAGAATTGTTCAAATATGGCAAATATTAGTCAATTATGGCATTCTATCCCTGCTGGCTTTCGTGGACTACCTGAGACATGAAACAAATTGGCATACAGGCTGTCACCAATTTATTCATGTACAATTTGCCTAATGGGTAATGGAAACACTTCATTTTTCAGAACCCACCAACCCAACCAACCAACCAACCAACCAATGCACCGACACAGCTGAATCCCTCCATCCCCATCTCACAGCCTGTAATTGCTCCCATCACTCCTGCCATCCTCCACAAACCTGACGAGAAACCAAAACACTATATTAATTATTGACTCCAATGGAACGTTTATATTAGAGCAGTGAGAGGCACTGTATTATAGAATAAACTTTTCCCACTTAAAAAGGTGGCAACGTTATGGTGCCCCACAACAGAGTGAGGTATGGAGCTCTTGACTGTGGGCCAGCTTGGCTCCCCCAGCCATATGCTCATTCACACAGGGACCAATACCCTGCGTGCCCAACAGGAGAGAGTGGCCACATCACGAAGGGGAGAGATAGAGAGGGCCTCCACCATCTTACCCCTTGCAAAGATTGTAATATATACCCTGCTCCAGAGGAGAGATGTTCACCCTGCCACCATCCATCGGGTAAATGCCAGCCTCTCAGGACTGTGTGCTATGGCCCAACGTACACCTGGCCCGCCATCCCACCCTCAGCCTGGACAGTCTGTACGAAAATTTACACCTGTACAAAGATACAGTCCCCACCTTCGCAAGGACGTTAAAGGATGTTGGCCAGTCCACCTCACCCCACAGGAGCAGCAGACCAGCCACCAACTCTGAGACAAATCAGATGCTCCTATAGACCTGCATCCAGTGGCGCCTCATAGAGACTGGAGAACAACCAGAAACATTAGCCCCCCATACCACCCTTCACCACTTCTCTCCCAGGAAATGCATGCAGATACACTGAGTTATGCCCAAGCCATACGCAGTCAAAGAGGCCCAGCGCAGAGTTTGGAACATCGCCGGCCACACTGCCCTCCACACCACCCTCTTCAATTCCCCCTACAACCTCCCTCTCATCCTGCCAGACCAGGGCCGGCCCATCACAGCACAGCTCTACTAGACCCGGCCCGCATCAGCACTACTCAACCAGACCTAGCCCATCACAGCACAGCTCAACAAGACCAGGCCCTTCATTGCACAACGCAACCAGACCTGGCCCATCACATCACAGCTCAACAAGACCTGGCCCAACACAGCACAGCTCTACTAGACCCGGCCCGCATCAGCATAGCTCTACCAGACCCGGCCCATCACAGCGCAGCTCTACAAAACCTGGCCCATCATAGCACAGTTAACTGTATGGATAAAAGGCAACATTGTGCTTCCCTCTTCATTGACCTGTTAAAGGCTTTCGATACTGTTGATCAGTCACTGCTAATTCAGAGGCTTTCAATACTCACCCAAGGCTGAAAAACGGCTTAAGAACGTTGGCTAAACTGGAACACTAGTGTCAGCCCATAGCAAATTAATGGAATGGAACGTTCGCAGAGCCTGTTTTGAATGGAGTGATGCTTAGAATTTCATAAAAAATGTATCTATTTTTATTTTACCACTACAATCTGTTTGTCGGACAAAACTGGAAAAAACCAACTTGTGTAGAAAGTAAACATCCGCATCTCGATGGTGTCAACTGTGCTTATGTCTGCGTAATGAAAAAGTAGGGAAAAATTAAAACTTCTGACTATTTCTGGTCTAGCGATGATGAAAAACGAGCTCGCTGCCCAGACTTACATAATTACAAAGAGGAGATTCTCCTGATTAAAATGGTGCCCGTGTAACAGTTTTGATTCCTTCCCTCTTCTCGCCCCTACCTGGGCTTGAACAGGGACCCTCTGCACACATAGACAACAGCCACCCTCGAAGCATCGTTACCCAACGCTCCACAAAAGCCACAGTCCTTGCAGAGCAAGGGGAACAACTACTTCAAGGTCTCAGAGCGAGTGATGTCAACGATTGAAACACTATTAGCGCACACCCCACTAACTAGCTAGCCATTTCACACTGGTTACACCCGACTTGAAAAAACCCGAAATATACACATTGCGAGATATTTGGCGAAATAGACAGACATGCCTATATTTCCCCCATAGGAAACAATGGGAAGAACGCAGAGTTTTTTTTGTCAGTAAACGTCGAAAAGAAAGCGTAATTAAATTGTTTCCAGTAGCACTTTTACAGTCGCCAAAGCTCTGGTTAACACGAAAACTGCCTTACCAGCTCTGCTAGGGCGAGTAAAATGGTCAGAGTGGTGTCTGGAAGTAGCTAGCAAGCTAGCCAACGTTAGCTTGGGTGCTTGACTGCCATTGTAAGGCCAGAACGCTCAAATCAACCCTACTCCTCAGCCCGAACGTCCAGTGTGCGCTCCGAGAGCGAAACGGTCTGAATTTACAAACTGACAATTTTTCTCTGAATGGAAACCCCATAATATTAATCAAATTAATTAAGCCAAATTTCTTCAAATCAATCCCATATACTATGCTATTACAAAAAAGTTTTTACATTTTCTGATAATGCCAATACGGAATACTTTCAAACTCGGAGGGCACAGCATGATCATGGGTGAGATGTCACTTGGTCGGGTCAACAGGAAGTATTATTAAAGAGATGTAGTAGTCCCAGAGTTAATGATCCAAGGTCAGTTTTGCATTTCACCTCCTGATTTAAGATGACTGACCGTGTTAGAATAAAAAACCAATGCTTAATCATGCTCTCTCTCTATTCATCTGTCACTCGTCTGCAGGTATGTTTTGATGTGGGAGAGAAAGCCAGTCCTGTCACCGCCATCTCTCCCGCTCTTAAGTTAGCCTTTGGGCCAACTGGGGGCCCAAGGCTGGTTAGGAGACACCGCAATTGTGATGAACTGAGAGAATATTAGGGTAGCACTGTAATTAATGAATCATATGCTGTCTGCCGCTGTTCTTACCTCTTTCCCTTTCTGTCTTCATCACCTCTCTCCCCACCTCGTATTTCTTTCTCTTTTATAATGCACACCATATGTGCATTGAAGTACAGATTGAACTTGTATTTATAATATTACAATTATCATAATTATAATCCATTTATGTATTTATAACACCTGAATAATGAACTTCTTTCAATAAAGCGTTTCACATTCTACACTGTTGAAATGAAGTATCTCATTGAAATACTATCCTGTGTCCTCAGATTAATGCAGATGAAGGGAGTTAGATATGCATAGTTTTTTTCTGTACATATGAATTACAAATCAATCATGTTTCTAGTCTATTGCATAGTTACATTGTGTAATCATTGATGTCCCAGGAGCAGGAGTGATAAACACTGTTGAAGTGTATAATTGTAATACATACATGCAGACACAGCATCATTCAAATAATGGAGTTTGATATGACTGAAAAAGAATGTCTCAAAGACTCATACCTGAACCGCACCTTTATTTGCCAAGGAAGAGAACATGATCAGTGAATATAATCAATGTACAGGCTTCAATGTGGGAATCTCATGTGTGGTAATAACTACAGTACATGTGTATATAGGACTTGCATCCTTGGCACAATACAGTTATTATATTCTACTCTATCCATGGGCTTCATTAATGCGGCAGATAGCCTAGTGGTTAGAGTGTTGGACTAGTAACCGGAAGGTAGCAAGATCGAATCCCTGAGCTGACGAGGTAAACATCTGTCGTTCTGCCCCTGAACAAGGCAGTTAACCCACTGTTCCTAGGCCATCAATGAAAATAAGAATTTGTTCTTAACTGACTTGCCTAGTAAAATAAAGGTAACATAAATAATGCCATTCAGACTTGAAGTTGATACAACAACTATGATAGCTGAGGTTCATAGATTGGTATGAGTATTAGTTCAGAACCTAACGTTTCAGGGTCCATACACAGATCGGCTACATACTGTAGCTAACTACACATCCATTGGCATATAGTTATTTTTATCCTCCACTACACAATAAGCAAGTAAATAGTTAGCTAGCTATGCTACTTCAGCTGCATTGCAAGGCAGGCTTACACAATTGTACATTAAATTTGCAGTAAATGCTTTAGCTAGCTAGATTCTTTACATCCACTGTTTTCCAAGACGACAGCCTGTTTTGCTGGTTTTCTCAGAAGTCTCTAAAACATTAAACAACACGAATTACAAATTAAATCTCCTAACACTAGCTAGCTGGCTAATGTTAGCTAGTCAGATAACTTGCTAAATAGCGATTTTCATAAATTAACTTTATGACAAATAAATATGCACAAACGTGTGTCTCTACATTAACTAACATATTCCTCTCAATTGTACATTTTTCGCTTGACTCGTTATGACGTTATAACAACTTACATTTGGTTCCGCCGTAATGTTTTGTCAGCCATCTTTGTTGAAGAACGCCACAAGGCAAGGGTGGCTCGCGTCAAAATCCGTCATTGGAACCACTCGATATGATTGGTCATATAAAAACCTTGGGACCCAAATGCATAATTAGTGTTCTAACTCCCCCTTGTGGTGGTCTGGAGCAATGAAGCCATGACGCTGGGTACCTCTAAGTCCCGCGGTGCAAGCTCACAACTTTTAAAGGAGGAACCACTGTACTGATGGTGTTAAATCAGGTTTCCTGGATATTATGAAAGGTGTCCTGCAGGGGATGAGTCTGGGTCCTTTACTTTTTACTGTTTACATTAACAATATCGACGTGTCTGTTAATCAGGCTAGGGTCTATTTTTCTGCACTTCCTGTCTGACTGACGTGCCCAAAGTAAACTGTCTGTTGCTCAGGCCCAGAAGCCAGGATATGCATATGATTGGTACCATTGGATAGAAAACACTTTGAAGTTTGTAGAAATGTTAAAATAATGTATGAGACTATAAAACAATAGATATGGTAGGAGACAATTCAAAGGAAAACCAACCGGAATGTTTTTATTTTTGAGAGCCCATGCTCTTACAATGGAAAGTATAGGGGCATATCCAAATCCAGCTCCCAGATTGCAATTCCTATGGCTTCCACTAGATGTCAACAGTCTTTGTTCAAGGTTTCAGGCTTGTTTCTTCCAAAACGAGGAAGAATTATGAGTTTTAGTACTGGGAAACAGAGTTGGAAATCAGTCTGTGCGCACACCTGCTAATATTGTTTTCCTATTGAACATACTTCTTTCCATATGAAATATTATAGTTTAATTACATTTTAGGGTACCTGAGGATTTAATAGAAATGCTTACAAATATCTGGGATTCTAGATAGATGAAAAGCTGTCTTTTTCATTTTTTTGAGTTAGTTAACAAGCTGAAAATAAAAATGGGCTTCTTCTATAGAAATAGGTCCTACCTCTCGCTAAAGTAGAAAGCAGATTATTCACTCGGTGTTCCTATCAGTCCTAGACTATGGCGACATCATCTACATGAATGCAGCTGCCACTTCATGAAAGCAGTTAGATGCTGTCCATTGATAACCATCTGTTCTGAGACACTAAGACTACTCCATGGCTATTCTAAATAATAGAACGTTCCCATAGAAGGTGTGAATAATGGAACACCCAACACTATCCATGGTAGGGATTGTAATAAGAAAAATGGAAAATAATAACAACAATTGATAAAGAAATTAACTGCAATATACTACTCAAGTAGTATGTGACACCTACAGCACCCGATGTCACAGGAAGGCCAAAAAGATCATCAAGGACAACAACCACCCGAGCCACTGCCTGTTCACACCGCTATCATCCAGAAGGCGAGGTCAGTACAGGTGCATCAAAGCTGGGACCGAGAGATTTAGAAACAGCTTCTACCTCAAGGCCATCAGACTGCTAAACAGCAATCACTAACTCAGAGAGGCTGCTGCCCACATTGAGACCCTTTAATAAATGGATCACTAGTCACTTTAAACAATGCCACTTTAAATAATGCCACTAATAATGTTTACATATCTTACATTACTCATATCACATGTATATACTGTGTTTTATATCATCTACAGCACAACGTAAAAAAAAATAGATAATTGAGTTATTAAAGCCGCATACAAACATGGTCTCTTTTTTGCTTTCTTGAGAAGGCAGTTCCAAAATGCAGGTGTTTCAGCCTAGCTCAGTGCTTTCTGTGGTGGTGGTGGGGCAGCCAGTGGAAAATACGGAGGGTAGGGGCTGGTAATATTCTCTAGTTGCGCCGTGATTGGCTCAGTGTTCTGAGAGCTCGAAAATTCAAGCCCCTTGGGTGCTGCCATAGAGTTACATTAGAAGTGCCCATCGATGAAGGCTCAAGGTCATTGGCCACAGATAAAATGTCAAATCACGTTATATCGACCGTAGCGTTGATTGGACTGATCATGTCAACATCATACTTTCAAAATATTATCTAGCAAGCTAGGCTCCTGAGTGGCGCAGTGGTCTAAGGTACTGTATCTCAGTGTTTGAGGTGTCACTACAGACACCCTGGTTTGAATCCAGGCTTTATCATAACCAGCTGTGATTGGGAGTCCCATAAGGCAGCGCATAATTGGTTTGGCTGGTGGAAGGCTGTCATTATAAATAAGAATTTGTTCTTAACTGACTTGCCTAGTTAAATAAAGGAGAACATAATTTTTTTTAAATAGACAAGCTGTCATCATCATGAATCACGTCAACAATCTACTGGCAAATCCTTTTCAATCATTGTCATATGAAGAGAAATTATAGATAAAACATATTGGTGCTCATTGGCCATTGGACATAAACATTACACAACAAGTTGCAAATCACAAATTCAACAATGAGTGGTTTGGAAGAAAACAGTGGCTAACTGCAAGCGTTGCAAAGCAATCACTAGCCTGCTATTCGGTGGAGTGGGTGTTTGGTCCAAGTCTGGGTTTAAGGCTCTCTTTTCCCAGCTTAAAAGGAAAAACATTCAACACAGTGGGCCAGAAAAGGTTGAAAACATTGGTCATGCTGTCAATCCAGCATGACTTTTGCCATGTTCAAAACAACTGGAGACTCGGAACTGGATGAAAGCACCATAAATCCAGAGACTGCCAGACTTTGATGACAACATTTGCCCACCAGGACTGCTGCGGCACCTTCCTGTTCAAGTGAGCACAGCACAACAAGGTGAGTCCAAAAATGTATTGTATGCTGCTGCATAAATGATGTAATATGCCAGGTAGATATGTGTACTGTAGCTGAGAAAGTAATACTAAGTGTATGTTGTGTAGTAAGCTTTTAGTAGCCCATGTGCGTCACCCTAATAATTTGGTCCCTTTCTCTCATAACTTAGCCTACTGTTCTGACATGGTGGTGAGCATGTAACCTAAAGTCTGTTTCAGAGAAATGTAATCATTGACTATTGTAAGAGCTTTCATTGTCTGCTTATATGCCCCCTTTATTTATCCTACGGTTCCGACTTGGTGTACAGGGAGAATACTGTCAGAACGGCCCATGTTCAGAATTCTGTCACTGTACATTTAAAAAGTGCTGAAGAATAGTTAAATTGACTACATCCGTCCTAGCTTGCTCATTAATGTTGTAAAGGTTTTCTTCCTGGGATGAAGGAGAGGACCAACACGCAGCGCGGCTAGTGTTCAACATGATTTAATAAAGAATATATGAGAACACTACAATCAACAAAACAAGAAAATGTGAAAACCGAACGCAGTCCTATCTGGTGCAGAACACAAAGACAGAAGACAACCACCCACAATCCCCAACACAAAACAATCCACCTATATATGATTCTCAATCAGGGACAACGATTGACAGCTGCCTCTGATTGAGAACCATATTAGGCTGAACACAGAAACAGACAAACTAGACACACAACATAGAATGCCCACCCAGCTCACGTCCTGACCAACACTAAAACAAGCAACACACATAAGAACTATGGTCAGGACGTGACAAATGTCTTATCGAGATTACGGATTGCCTCATACAGTTGAAGTCGGAAGTTTACATACACTTAGGTTGGAGTCATTAAAACTTGTTTTTCAACTACTCCACAAATGTCTTGTTAACAAACTATAGTTTTGGCAAGTCGGTTAGGACATTGTCACGTTCCTGACCTATTTCTGTTAGTTTATGTGTGTTAGTTGGTCAGGACGTGAGGTTGGGTGGGCATTCTATGTTTTCTGTTTCTGTGTTGGTTTTTGGGTTGCCTGGTATGGCTCTTAATTAGAGGCAGGTGTTTGGCGTTCCTCTAATTAAGAGTCATATTTAGGTAGGCGTTGTCACAGTGTTCGTTGTGGGTGATTGTCTTCCGTGTCTGTGTCTGTACACCACGCGGGACTGTTTACGGTTTGTTCGTTTTGTGTAGCCTATGTTTCCTATTCGTGCGTTCTTCTTGTTTTATGTAAGTTCGTCGTCTAGGTTTGTCTACACCGTTTATTGTTTTGTTAGTTTATTCAAGTATAGTTTGTTTCGTTTTGTCTTATAAATAAAATTCATCATGTATTCACAACCCGCTGCGCCTTGGCTCGATCACTACTCCACCTCTTCTTATGAAGAGAGAGAGGAACGCCGTTACAGAATCACCCACCAATCCAGAGCCAAGCAGCGGTGTAAACGGAGTAAGGGACAGCGAAAGAAGGAGGAATGGACTTGGGACGATGTATTGGACGGTAAAGGTTGCTACACATGGGAGGAGATCCTGGCTGGAAGGGATCGCCTCCCATGGGAACAGGTGGAGGCACTGAGGAGAACAGAGGCAACCGGAGAAGGGAACCGGCGTTATGAGGGGACGCGTCTTGCACGGAAGCCCGAAAAGCCCGTGAGTAACTCCCAAAAATTTCTTGGGGGGGGGCTAAGGGGTTGTGGGCCAAGGGCAGGTAGGAGACCTGCGCCCACTTCCCAGGCTAACCGTGGAGAGCGGGAGTACGGGCAGACACCGTGTTACGCAGTAGAGCGCACGGTGTCTCCTGTTACGTGTGCATAGCCCGGTGCGGGTTATTCCACCTCCCCGCACTGGTAGGGCTAGATTGGGCATTGAGCCAGGTGTCATGAGGCCGGCTCAACGCGTCTGGTCTCCAGTGCGTCTCCTCGGGCCGGCATACATGGCACCTGCCTTACGCATGGTTTCCCCGGTTCGCCTACACAGCCCGGTGCGGGTTATTCCACCTCCCCGCACTGGTCGGGCGACCGGGAGCATTCAACCAGGTAAGGTTGGGCAGGCTCAATGCTCAAGAGAGCCAGTACGCCTGCACGGTCCGGTATTTCCGGCGCCACCTCCCCGCCCCAGCCTAGTACCTACAGTGCCTACACTACGCACTAGGCTACCAGTGCGTCTCCTGAGCCCTGTTCCTCCTCTACGCACTCTCCCTGTAGTGCGTGTATCCAGTTCGGTGCCTCCAGTTCCGGCACCACGCACTAAGCCTCCTGTGCGTCTCCAGAGCCCTGTACACACTGTTTCTTCTCCCCCTACTAATCCTGATGTGCTTGTGCCCTCAGCCCGGTGTCACCAGTGCCGGTACCACGCACCAGGTATAGAGTGGGCTTTGAGAGTCCAGTGTGCCCTGTCCCTGCTCCCCGCACTAGTAGGAAGGTGCTTATCCTTAGCCCGGTGCCTCCAGTTCCGGCACCACGCACCAGGTCTACAGTGCGCCGTATCCGGCCAGAGCCATCCGTCTCCCCAGCGCCATCTGAGCCATCCGTCTCCCCAGCGCCATCTGAGCCATCCGTCTCCCCAGCGCCATCTGAGCCATCCGTCTCCCCAGCGCCGTCTGAGCCATCCGTCTGCAATGAGCCTGCAAAGCCGCCCGTCTGCCATGAGCCTGCTAAGCCGCCCGTCTGCCATGAGCCTGCTGAGCCGCCCGCCAGACAGGAGCCGCTAGAGCCGCCCGCCAGACAGGAGCCGCTAGAGCCGCCCGCCAGACAGGATCTGCCAGAGCCGCCAACCAGACAGGATCTGCCAGAGCCGCCAACCAGACAGGATCTGCCAGAGCCGCCAACCCGACAGGATCTGCCAGAGCCGCCAACCAGACAGGATCTGCCAGAGCCGCCAACCAGACAGGATCTGCCAGAGCCGCCAACCAGACAGGATCTGCCAGAGCCGTCAAAGAGCCATGAGCGTCGAGAGCCGTCAGCCTGCCATGAGCGTCGAGAGCCGTCAGCCTGCCATGAGCGTCGAGAGCCGTCAGCCTGCCATGAGCGTCGAGAGCCGTCAGCCAGCCATGAGCGTCGAGAGCCGTCAGCCAGCCATGAGCGTCGAGAGCCGTCAGCCAGCCATGAGCGTCGAGAGCCGTCAGCCAGCCATGAGCGTCGAGAGCCGTCAGCCAGCCATGAGCGTCGAGAGCCGTCAGCCAGCCATGAGCGTCGAGAGCCGTCAGCCTGCCATGAGCGTCCAGATTCGTCAGTCAGCCATGAGCGTCGAGAGCCGTCAGCCAGCCATGAGCGTCGAGAGCCGTCAGCCTGCCATGAGCGTCCAGATTCGTCAGTCAGCCATGAGCTGCCCTTCAGCCAGAAAAGGCTATATACCCAGAGCTGCCCCTCTATCATGATCTCCCTCTCTATCTTGATCTACCTCTTTATTCTTATCTATCCCTCTGTCTGGTGCTATCCCTCTGTCTTGATCAATCTCTCTGTCCCGGTGCTGTCCCTATATGTGATGTTACTAAGAAGATTTTGTGGGGGTAAAAGGAGGGTGGACATTCTTAGGGGGAGATGGAGGCTAGGATGGATTATGGTGGGGTGGGGACCTCGCCCGGAGCCTGAGCCACCACCGTGGTTAGATGCCCACCCAGACCCTCCCCTAGACTTTGTGCTGGTGCGCCCGGAGTTCGCACCTTATGGGGGGGGTTATGTCACGTTCCTGACCTATTTCTGTTAGTTTATGTGTGTTAGTTGGTCAGGACGTGAGGTTGGGTGGGCATTCTATGTTTTCTGTTTCTGTGTTGGTTTTTGGGTTGCCTGGTATGGCTCTTAATTAGAGGCAGGTGTTTGGCGTTCCTCTAATTAAGAGTCATATTTAGGTAGGCGTTGTCACAGTGTTCGTTGTGGGTGATTGTCTTCCGTGTCTGTGTCTGTACACCACGCGGGACTGTTTACGGTTTGTTCGTTTTGTGTAGCCTATGTTTCCTATTCGTGCGTTCTTCTTGTTTTATGTAAGTTCGTCGTCTAGGTTTGTCTACACCGTTTATTGTTTTGTTAGTTTATTCAAGTATAGTTTGTTTCGTTTTGTCTTATAAATAAAATTCATCATGTATTCACAACCCGCTGCGCCTTGGCTCGATCACTACTCCACCTCTTCTTATGAAGAGAGAGAGGAACGCCGTTACAGACATCTACTTTGTGCATGACGCAAGTAATTTTTCCAACAATTGTTTACAGACAGATTATTTCACTTATAATTCACTGTGTCACAATTCCAGTGGGTTAGAAGTTTACATACACTAAATTGACTGTGCCTTTAAACAGCTTGGAAAATTCCAGAAAACGATGTTATGGCTTTAGAAGCTTCTGATAGGCTGATTGACATAATTTGAGTCAATTGAAGGTGTACCTGTGGATGTATTTCAAGGCCTACCTTCAAACGCAGTACCTCTTTGCTTGACATCATGGGGAAATCAAAAGAAATCAGCCAAGACCACAAGTCTGGTTCATCCTTGGGAGCAATTTCCAAACGCCTGAAGGTACCACGTTCATCTGTACAAACAATAATATGCAAGTATAAACACCATGGGACCACGCAGCCATCATACCGCTCAGGAAGGAGACGCATTCTGTCTCCTAGAGATGAACGTACTTTGGTGCGAAAAGTGCAAATCAATCCCAGAACAACAGCAAAGGACCTTGTGAAGATGCTGGAGGAAACAGGTCCAAAGTATCTATATCCACAGTAAAACGAGTCCTATTTTGACATAACCTGAAAGGCCGCTCAGCAAGGTTTTTCATTAGCATCATCACTAACGGCTACACGAACTGGTAGCTGCTCCGTGCACCACACATATAGGTGGAATTCTCATTGCCTCTTCAGTAAGTTACAGGAAATACGAATCACTGACGCATTCTGTTCATGTCTTATGATAAACCTGGGCAAATTATTTCATTTTCAATAAATTTAGTTGATTCCCTATTAAGTTCGATACATTTTTTTTTTTAATTGCTGAATTCCGTTTTGTCTGAATTTGCATTCTCCGTATCTTGGATTTTGTAGGGCCCTAGGGAAAGGAAGAAGCTACTGCTCCAAAACCACCATAAAAAAAACCAGACTATGGTTTGCAACTGCACATGGAGACAAAGATGGTACTTTTTGGAGAAATGTCCTCTGGTCTGATGAAACATGTTTGGCCATAATAAACCATCATTATGTTTGGAGGAAAAAGAGGGAGGCTTGCAAGCCGAAGAACACCATCCCAACCGTGAAGCACGGGGGTGGCAGCATCATGTTGTGGGGGTGCTTTGCTGCAGGAGGGACTGGTGCACTTCACAAAATAGATGGCATCATGAGGGAGGAAAATTATGTGGATATATTGAAGCAACATCTCAAAACATCAGTCAGGAAGTTAAAGCTTGGGTCTTCCAAATTGACAATGTCCCCAAGCATACTTCCAAAGTTGTGGCAAAATGGCTTAAGGACAACAAAGTCAAGGTATTGGAGTGGCCCTCACAAAGACCTGACCTCAATCCTATAGAAAAGTTGTGGGCAGAACTGAAAAAGCGTGTGTGAGCAAGGAGGCCTACAAACCTGACTCAGTTACACCAGCTCTGTCAGGAGGAATGGGCCAGAATTCACCCAACTTAGGCTACCTGAAACATTTGACCTAAGTTGAACAATTTAAAGGCAATGCTACCAAATACTAATCGAGTGTATGTAAACTTCTGACCCACTGGGAATGTGATGAAAGAAATAAAAGCTGAAATAAATCATTCTCTCCACTATTATTCTGACAATTCACATTGTTAAAATAAAGTGGTGATCCTAACTGACCTAAGACAGGGAATTTTTACTAGGATTAATTGTCAGGAATTGTGAAAAACTGAGTTTAAATGTATTTGGCTAAGGTGTATGTAAACTTCCAACTTCAACTGTATGCTCGTTGTCCCCTTATACCATAGCTTGTCCATCCCAATTCTCAGTCAAAACCAGATTTGTTTAAGCAAATCAGCCATATCAGCAATGTTGCCAGACAAGGTTCCACTGATTGCCAGGTGTAGCAGTGATACGGATTCACTCCATGGTGCTGAAAAGAAAGCTCTGTTGTTGGGACAGCTTTGTGTAGGCTCTAACAGTTTGTGTTCACCGTTATAGTACAATTAATGTAATGTTTCGTGAATTATGTTGTGTAGTGGCTTTGCTGCCATGCATCAACAACAAAAATGAATTTGACCCACCAAGATGTACTTGCTAAAATCGTCACTGATTATGTAGAACAAACATGCTTCTCTGATTTTAAGGAATCATGTCAGTTCTATTCATGGCATTACTATCTGCAACGTTCCAAACGTTTTTGTACTGGACACTTCCAGGTGAACCCTCCGAGCTAAAGCCTATACAAACCCCGCTCTGCCCATCGCTTGTCTGTCTGGGAAGCCTGTGGTAGGCGGGGTCGACCCAGTTCCGTGGCGAGGGTCTTCTCGTCTAAAGTGGATTTCCTGACATTATTGAATCACAGTCGGCCTTATGGTTAAGGTCTCCCTCAATAGATTAATTGAACACTTGTCTTGTGCCATTTACAATGCGGGAGCACGCAAACGCTTGCCTAAACCTAATTCAATTTGTCTATTCAGCCTGTGTAGTTTAGTAAAAATATTGTATGAGTAAATGTTCAATCATCCACTGATTTTGATTAATAAAATATGAATCATTATTATTGTTGCCTATATGAAATCGCTTCTACAATTAATTGCTTCTGCAAATTAAGCAGTTCATGTAGGATTGCATGCTTGCTCACCAGGGGATGATGAGCAACGCTCAGGCAATGACGTTCAGTTAATTTTAAAATGTGGTGGGCTGGCATAGACTACGTAACTACAGAGCATATTGTGTGTATGCATCAGATCGACCTGTTTTTGTACAGTAATCGACGGCTCATGCTAAAGCAGAAGGAAGCCTTGAAATTGTGTCTCGCGCTGCCTCCTCTGTACACAGTTTCAGGAATGTGGTACTGGCCAGATCCCGGTAAAAGAAGCGTCAGACTCCCAAATCACAGAGTTTCTAAACCCAGAAGCGCAACATCGAGAGACTTGCGTGAACGCTTGCGAAGCAGACCAGGCTGGGGTTTGCGTTTAGAGAAGTCAATAAGAGAAGTGAAACATTCTTCCTTAGTTGTTAATTTTCTCGAAATCAAAAAGCCACAACCTAGATTCGAGCCAACGTCTTAAGTAGGTGAACATGTTGTTACTCCAACCTCGTGAAAGTGACAAGCTGACTCGTTTTCATTTTCGTCAAAAACAACGTTATATCGAAGAAGTGCCATTAATTTGACAGCCTGCACATGCGCAATTCGCGCGACGTTTTCTGCGCATGAGCTTAATTAGCCAACGTCGCTATGACATCGCCTACAAGCGTAATCGGGAATTTCTATTGGAGAAGCAGTTTCTGCCTATCTTTATAGTGTACTGTCTTTGCCCAGACGGTCACGGCATCCATCAATCGTTTTTGTCAGTTTAACCAAGTTCCCTTTGTTTGCGGACGTGATGGACTCTAGCTGCGTTTAAAACCAGAACAGATGTGACTAATTGTTAGTTTTTTTCCCGAGTGTTTTTATTTTTTTAGTTGGTTGGATGCTCAGTCAAGACAAGATGAACAAGAGAGAAGATGCATAGTACCTGAGATTTTTTTGTCGTCCACTTGTAAAATAACTAACCTGTTATCTGTCTATGTTGGCTTTTTGTTGCACTCGAGGACTGGAGTCCACAACTGTCGCTCTTGGAAAGTGATGATCTCACGATACAAACCGGTAAGTGTTTTGCATGTGTGGGTGCTACTGCTTGGTTGTTGAATGAGTTGGTCGAAACAGTTATCTCGTGCGCACAATTGGTGAAATAAAAACTCCAGTGAAAAGGTACGCGTTTTTTATATTTTGCTCAACATTACTCACCATCGATTTTTTTTGTCTTTCAAAGAAGTTTATTATTCGGTTGTTTCCCACTGGGCACATATGTCAGCAGTTCAACGTTCAGTTATGATTTACATTTGGTTGAGTAGTCAACTAACGTGAAATCAACAAACAATGTCACCATGTCATTGGATTTAATTGAAAGTTATGGAAAAAATACGGAATTCCCTTACGGTGATTACTTTTTTTTCAAATCCAATCAGTTTTCCACATTACTTCAGCGTCATCACATAGATTATTTTGGGTTGAAATGACGTACAAATAACGTTGATTCATTACGTTTTTTGCCCAGTGGATTATGTATTGTTTTAGTCAGAAAGTAATGGAAAAACGTGACCATCTTGCTAAAACTATGGGCCTATTGATGTCACGGTAAGTAAATTTAAGCCAGAGCCAGAATCGCAAAATCAAATGCAAAAAAATGACCCTAGGTCATTGTCCCAACGTCATTTTACACTCTTCATCCTCCCACATCACATGTTAATTTAGAGACCTGTGCCAGGTCCTATAATCCAAGTGGTACAATAGCCTACACAGCCTATCACCGGGGCACAGCTATAGGATATAAAAGGATTCCTTGCATATCTGTAGGAAGTAGGGGTGCCGAGGGTGCTGCAGCACCCCCTGAAAAATCACAAAAGTAGTACACTGGGCCTTTACTAGTCCTATATTAGTGGACAGATATAGCCATCTGTAGCCCGGGTAACAAAAAAAAAAACATCTGGGCTGTCATGCCAAATAATGTTCCCATGTGTCCTTGTGGGCAAAAAGTGTGATATTTTTTGGTACAGTTGTGTCATTAATTTATTTTCACAGATTGCCATGTGACTGTACAAAATTAAACAATCAGACTAAAATACTGAATTATGGTGTGTGGTTGCTGTGTGGGTGGGAGGTTCTGCCTGTCACTTGTTCTCAACAGGCAGCCAGTCTTGGAAGGGGGACTTGAAGAGGGAGACTGCAAAGTCCAGGCGCTGCTGCTCTCTTCTGAGTGTTTGCAGTGCTCGTGTTTTTAGTTAGTCTGTGTATCTCACATATTATGTGCCCAGTATGATAGAAAACCTTCTTAGCAGATAATGACAATAACAGTATATGAAATAAGGAAAAGTTGGAGGGTGGTTGGTAATGGAGGACATCAGGTGGATCCACGTCTGGGTGTTGGGCAGAACCCCTAGGTCCTGGAGAACAGGAACATAGTTAAAGGGAACAGGGTAGGAGACAGGGACGTAAACAAGCAAACACACAGGTTACACTTTACTGTGAGAAAATGTGATGGATTAGTACAGTGTTATAAAAGGGAGATATGTACTTTTGGAAGGTATAGCCTACCTCAAGCTGGTCCCCCCCCCGACTCAGAGCACAGCGAATCAGACTGATCCGAACTCACTGGTTCTGGTGGATGGGATACCTCCTGGGGGCTTGGACAGTCGATGGTCCTAAAGTCATTTAGAGAGGTAAATTGAAGAGGTACATTTTTATAAGCTCAGCCTAACTGCCATTTTTTGCTTCCTCAAATGTCAACCAAAGCTTAACATACTTTGTCTATTGGGCTTCACTGAAGTGTAGGGTGTCAGGGCTTTCAGTGGTCGACCGTCCAACTGCTCCAACTGGAGAAGATTGTTGGCTTCCACCGAGGTAGCCCTACGAAGACAGAAACATTGATCAGTGTTAGGGAAACTAAAACTAGCTTCAGGTTATTTTGTGTGCAAATGCAGAGTTATGAGATTTTTTTTATATACACCTTAACAGATGGTGACCCCAGCTAGGAGCAAAAGAGCAGCAACGTTTCCCAGGTCTCGCCTTCCTTTCATCCTTCTTCCAAACCAAGTTATTTGGCCGGATATCGTAGCACATGGTCCCCTTCTTGATTCTGCTCCAGTAACTGTCCTTCTGTTTCTCCTGCGCCTTGTCGATGTTCAGTCTCACCTTGATTGATAACAAGAATAAATACAATTTATTTATACAATAAATACAATGAGAACCACACCCGGCCAAACAACAAAGAAATACAAAACATAGAAAATGAACATAGAATGCCCACCCAAATCACACCCTGACCAAACCAAAATAGAGACATATAAAGCTCTCTACGGTCAGGGTGTGACAGTACCCCCCCCCCCCCCCCCAAAAAGGTGCGAACTCCGGACGCAAAACCTGAACCTATAGGGGAGGGTCCGGGTGGCTATTTCTCCGTGGTGGCGGCTCTGGTGCGGGACGTAGACCCCGCTCCACCTCTGGCTTGGCCCACTTGGGTGGCGCCTCTAGAGCGGGGACCCTCGCCGCCGACCCCGAACTGGGGACCCTCGTAGCGGGGGCCGGGCTGGGGACCCTCGTAGCGGGGGCCGGACTGGGGACCCTCGTAGTGGGGGCCGGGCTGGGGACCCTCGTAGCGGGGGCCGGGCTGGAGGGCCGACTCTGGAAGCTCCGGGCTGGAGGGCCGACTCTGGAAGCTCCGGGCTGGGGGGCCGACTCTGGAAGCTCCGGGCTGGGGGTCCGACTCTGGAAGCTCCGGGCTGGGGGGCCGACTCTGGAGGCTCCGGGCTGGGGAGACACACAGGAGACCTGGCTCTAGGAGCAGGCACAGGACTCACCAGGCTGGGGAGACATACAGGGGTTCTCTTCCTTGGCCGAGGCACTGGATACACTGGGCGTGGAGGCGCACTGGTGGTCTCGAGCGCAGAGCTGGCACAACTCTTCCTGGCTGGATACCCCCTGTAGCCCGGCAAGTGCGGGGAGCTGGAATAGGCCGCACTGGGCTGTGCTGGCGAACTGGGGACACCGTGCGTAGAGCTAGCGCAGGATAACCCGGGCCGAGGAGACGTATTGGAGACCAGATGCGCTGAGCTGGCACCCTCCGTCCTGGCTGGGTGCCCACTCTAGCCCGGCCGATGCGAGGAGCTGGAATATAGCGCACCGGGCTATGAGTGCGCACTGGGGACACCGTGCGCATCACCCCATAGCACGGGGCCTGACCAGTCACATGCTCGTCACGGTAAGCACGGGGAGTTGGCTAAGGTCTCCAACCTGACTCTGCCACACTCCCCGTGTGCCACACTCCCCGTGTGCCCCCCCCCAAAAAAAATTCTGGGGCTGCCTCACGTGCACTCCTCTTTGAGCCAACTCCTCGTAGCGTCGCCGCTCCGCCTTAGCTGCTTCCAGCTCCTCTTTAGGACGGCGATATTCTCCCGTCTGTGCCCAGGGTCCCTTGCCGTCCAGGATTTCCTCCCATGTCCAACTCTCCAAAAAACGCTGCTCCCTCTTAAGCTCATGTGTAGAAATACTTCATCGGGTCTAACGGTCGTCTCACGCCGAACTGTCAGCTGCCTCTGATTGAGAACCACACCCGGCCAAACAACAAAGAAATACAAAACATAGAAAATGAACATAGAATGCCCACCCAAATCACACCTTGACCAAACCAAAATAGAGACATATAAAGCCCTCTACGGTCAGGGCGTGACAATTACGTTATTCTTACCTGTATCTGTGTCACACAGTATGCAGATTTTCATATTTGTAAGGATACTGACACAAACATTCTATAATATTGAACTCTGCTGTGGTCAAATAAAGAAACCATTACAAAACAACTTATCAGGACAAAATTTGAATTGTGACACTTACCGATCATGTGCCATGGTGAAACAACTTTGATGGGCTTCATCTCCAGGCGCCACAGTCTTAAACCTCTCAAACTTCTGGCAAGCTAGACCGGGTACTGATCTTTAAGCAAAAAGTGACAAATTGAAAAATTGTGTGCTCTCTGATATGACATTCATTGAAATCATAATAATTTCAGATATAATAGAATGTGATTGATAAACAGAAGGTTATTTCACTTGCCCAGCTGTCACTAGCCCAGCTGTCCATCTCCTTGACAATTCCCCGTCAGAAGAAGCGTAGGTTGATTTTGGCAATCATGCTCTTCACTCCGTAATGGCCAGCATGCATCTCGGTCAGCACGGCCTCCTCCTTAGTAAAAATCACCCTCCTGTGTGGCTGGCCATCCTTCCCCCGTAGGTACATATGATTGCCTAACACGTTGGAAGAGAAGAGTCGTTGAAATACTCTAGTCTAAGTACATTTGCACTGCTGTCTTTCTCAGTTTCTTTCTCTCCATCGCTCTCTGTCTGTCTTCCACTTTCTTCCCACCTCTCTCCCCCTCCCTCACTTTCATCCTTTCTTTCTCAGTGTCTGTTAAGGGAAGACACCAAGTTAAGGGCATTTGTAATTACCATAATTGCTTACACCTAACCATTTGATTGATCAGGTTTAGCTTATAGCTAGATACCTCAATATGACAGACATAACTATATCAGTTGAGGCTGCTGAAGGGAGGACGGCTCATAATAATGGCTGGAATGGAGTCAATGAAACGGTATCAACTAAATGGAAACAACGTGTTTGATACCATTCCATTTACTCCATTCCAGACATTATTATGAGCCATCATCCCCTCAGCAGCCTCCACTGAACAATAGCTAGCAACATGTAGCTGACCAACTAGCTAGATGGAAAATGGTTGTTGAAAAATGGTTGTATATAGCTAAATCTGTCCAGTTGTCTAATAGAAATTAACTGCTTAACGTTACCCTGAATTGTGAATTTCTCTGTTGCGCCTCTTGTCGTGATCAGTGGTGCCTTTATAGTACTGCTCCTGGTTGGAAAGATAAAAGGAAATCTGAGGGATGCCATTGAAGTGCAAGCTTTTATTTTTGTATATATATTTTACATTTATTTAAAATACTTTTTTTATTGCAACAATAATAACAATATTACACACCAAAAGCTACAATAGCAGCTACTGTAGCTGGCTAGCTGACTAGGCAGGCGGCGGTAAATAAGTACAGTAGCTAGCAACGTGTAGTGGTCTGGGTGTAGCTGGTGCACAGGAGTCAGGCGCAAGACAGCAGAGATGAGTAACACAAGTAACCTTACTCAAATATTACAATAACATGTCGTAATAGCGAGCCCACAATAACGGACCGAACATACATAAAACAATCACGCACAAGAGGGTTAAATAATGAACTGGTAATTGGGGAATTGAAACCAGGTGTGTAAAACAAAGACAAAACAAATGGAAAATGAAAAATTGATCGGCGATGGCTAGAAGGCCGGTGACGTCGACCGCCGAACGCCGCCCGAACAAGGAGAGGGACCGACTTCGGCGGAAGTCGTGACACAACGTCAATCTAAAAACAGCTTAAATTATTTCTTCCTATTTTAACTATTATATAAAGACAAATATATGGTTAAGAAAGTGTTCTCTTTTCGTTCCTCTGAAGCAGCAGGTTGTCACCGTCAAATACCGTCCTTAGAGAGGAATCCACAATGCTTGCGCGCATCAACAGACGCCTGTGTAGCCAGGCGCCAATGCCGCATTCAAAATAACTCGGAACTCCGAAATCTCAGACTTCAGTGCATACTCTCAACTAGGAACTCAGAAATATTTGCACTCTAAATTGTGCTTATTATGATCAAGTTCGATTCCCACAGTTATTTATTTTAAAGTTTGCTACAATTCTATATTTAAATAAATAGGGATCAAATTTGACTACTACATTTGTTGTTACACAGGACCACGTGCTGACACAGACAATTACGGACCAGCAGACTACGAAGAGGCTTGCGCCAAAGACAGTAGAGTATGAAGATCGGCTAAAACTTCTTCTCCAATAGAAATTCCCGATCACACTTGTAGGTGACGTTGGCTAGCTAAGCTCATGTGTAGAAATACTTCATCGGGTCTAACGGTCGTCTCACGCCGAACTGTCAAACCAAAACATTCCTTCGATACAAAGTTGTTTTTTGATGAAAATGAAAACATGTCACGAGGTTGGGGTAAAAACATGTTCAACTACATAAGTCATTGGCTCGAATTTAGGTTGTGCCTAAAAATGAACAACTAAGGAAGAATTTTTCACTTCTCTCATTGACTTCCCAAACCCTAAACCCCAGCCTGGTCTGTTTCGCAAGCGTTGCCATAAGTGTTGCGATGTTGCTCCTCTGGGTTTAGAAACTCTGCTCGCGCCCTCATGCCATAGACTTTAAGGTTGATTCGCTCAGTCAGGATGAAAACGATTACGTCGAACATGATCATTTGCTGGTTACGGCTACTTTCGCTATGATACTTATCGATTATTGTGGTGCCATTCAACACCATTCAGCAATATGGTGCGCTTCAAATTCAAAAACTTTCGGCATCATGCGCAATCAGGAGTTTTCCATAGGAATATGTGGAGGACGTCAGTGCTATCACTCTCTGGTTTTAATGTCTATGGCTATAACATATGACGTGTGCGCCATCGTGCGTGTGATCATGACATACCAAAATGAACTGTGAATCAATTATATTAATTTTGGGGAAGGTCGAAACCCTCATGGACATTGAGCTAGCTAGCTAGCTGCTGCTAGCTAGTTTTTCCTGGGAAATTAACATAGGGTAAGCCTAACAGGTAGCCTAGTGGTTAGAGCGTTGGACTAGTAACCGGAAGGTTGCAAGATCAAATCCCCGAGCTGACAAGGTACAAATTTGTCCTTCTGCACCTGAACAAGGCAGGTTCAGGTGCAGTGTTCCCCGGTAGGCCGTCATTGTAAATAAGAATTTGTTTTTAACTGACTTGCCTAGTTAAATAAAGGTCAAATAAAATTTACATTTTTACCCGACATGCATATGGTCTTCTTTTTAGCTGGTTCTTTGTAGAGTTTTTACTCAGTCATACAAAATGTGTTGTGTGTTTCTCTACTCCGACGATTAACCCACAGATAAAAAGGGAAACATAATTGTTTTTTAGTTAATCTTTGATTAATCTCTCCTCGTTTGTCTTTCAAGTATTTGTGATATCCAATAAGGAGGGGACTTGTGGAGCGTCTTAAATAGAACCAAGTTCTATTTTAGCACTTGGCTAAGCAGACGCTCGTTCACACGCGCGAGCGGTGTGGGTGAATTGATTAAATAACATGTATTTGTACATTTATTTAGCAACGCTTGTACATGCAACATGGCTGGTGTGGTTTGCATGTAAAATACAACTTGGTCCCGCCTCTATCTACTCATTGGTTTTCAGGAGCATACAATCCCACGTGGGTAATTGAAAAACGAACTAGGAGAGATGAATGATAGTTTAGTTAGTTGCCTAACTAGGTTTCCTCTTTCATCTGTGGATTAACACTAGAAGTGCCAAGAGCATAATTTTGAGGTCATATGAATTTAACATTTTCATTACTCTGCCACGTCATGTCACCCCACCCTTAAATAAGTCTATTCAACACTGTTAGAATTTCGAATTCACTAACTGAGTTTGTGTGATAAGCAGTTTTAGGAGGACATGACACACAATAATAATGCATTTATTTGTGATGGTGTATAATGTTTTGGGGTTTTTTGTTTTTACATATTGGCTACAGTAACATAAACTAATGAAAATGCATGTTTTTCATATTCTAATGATACCTAAAACCTTCATAAATACAACCAAAGGATTATTTTTGCAATAGCATATATCATAAAACCAGACCATATGCATTTCAGGCAAAATAACAACCCAATGTTCATCTCCCAGGTCAAATCAGCTATCTCGCTAGCTAAATGTCCATGAATGTTTCATGTCATAAAAAGAGATACAATTTTATTTGTCACATGTGCCAAACACAACTGGTGTAGACTTTTTTTTACAGTGAAATGCTTGCTTACGAGCCCTTCCCAACGATGCAGAGTTTAAAAATAAAATAGAAATAGGAGGAGTAAAATAAAATACACAAGAATGGAGCTACATTCAGGGAGTACCAGATCAATGTGCAGAGGTATTTGAGGTAGATATGTACACGAAGGCAGGGTAAAAGTAACTAGTCATCAGGATTGATGATGATGATGATGATAATAATAATAATAATAATAATAATTAGTGATGCACCTACATGACATTTTTGGCCGATATCCAATATTCTACTTACCAAAAAAAACAATACCGATATTTAACATTTTAGTGGCCTTTTTAAGCATTCTAGTACAGTTAACTATTTAACACACACACATGGACGCAGGGGTCTAAGGCACTGCATCTCAGTGAAAGAGGAGTCACTACAGTCCCTGGTTCGAATCCAGGCTGTATCACATCCGGCCGTGATTGGGAGTCCCATAGGGCGGCGCACAATTGGCCCAGCATCGTCCAGGTTTAGGGGTGTTTTCCTGGAATAAAAAGCATGGACAAACACACACACACACACACACACACACACACACACACACACACACACACACACACACAACCAGTCAAACGTTTGGACACAAAGTCAGCTAATTTCCACTATATTCAGATGTTAAATATAAAAAATCCATCTGAATCGTACACTGGCTGTAATGTTTTTATTTTAACCTGCCCTTATCTACACTGAAATAATAATTTCAGTAGTCCTCTATGAGAAATTTTATTCTACACCCTTGTGGTTGAATATACTGTACCAGTCAAAAGTTTGGACACACCAACTCATTCAAGGGTTTTTCTTTATTTTTACTATTTTCTACATTGTAGAATAACATTGAAGACATCAAAACTATGAAATGACACATATGGAGTCATGTAGTAACCAACATTTATTTTAAACCTAAATACATTTTGGATTTGAGATTCTTCAAAGTAGCACACTCTTGGCATTCTCTCAACCAGGTTCACCTGGAATGCTTTTCCAACAGTCTTGAAAGAGTTACCACATGCTGAGCACTTGTTGGCTGCTTTTCATTCACTTTGCGGTCCAACTCATCCCAAACCATCTCAATTGGGTTAAGGTCCGGTGATTGTGGAGGCCACGTCATCTGATGCAGCACTCCATCACTCTCCTTCTTGGTCGAATAGCCATTACACAGCCTGGAGGTGTGTTGGGTCATTGTCCTGTTGAAAAACAAATGATAGTCCCACTAAGAGCGATCCAGATGGGATGGCGTATCACTGCATAATGCTATAGTAGCCATGCTGGTTAAGTGTGCCTTGAATTCTAAATAAATCACAGTGTCACCAGCAAAGCACCATCACACCACCTCCATGCTTCAAGGTTGGAACCACACACTTCTCACTGCCCCAGATACATTTTCACCTTTGGCACGAAGGTCATTTGTTGGGGGGTGTAAATCTCATACAGAAGTTATACACCTGGTGTCAAGGGAGTAATCTTTCCTGGACCAAGAACTTCCCATTTGAATTGATAAGGACTGCAGTTGTGGGTGGTTGTATGGATGGAGCAAACTGGGAGGCTGATAGGTGGACCTGTGCTGGAGCAAACTGGGAGGCCGGTAGGTTGACCTGGTGCAGTGTCATCAGGCTGTGTGGTGGAGGCCATGCTGGTTATGCTGGTCTCAGGTTCTGCCTGTGTTGTACCAAGCTGGTGGACATGTTGTCTAGATGCAGAGGACATAATGACTAGCTGTTGGTTGAGTGTGTCAATGTACCTCTCTCTGCTCTAGATCCTCTCTTGTTGTGCTCAGATGGTCTCTGAGGTCATAATTTGTCTGACTCAGTTTGTCCATTCTGCTTTCTAATTTAGCAAAAGATGCTCTCCTCTGCTATCCTCCCTGAACTGTTTCATCTCTTCTTTTAGTGTCT
This sequence comes from Salvelinus alpinus, assembly GCF_045679555.1. Lineage (NCBI taxonomy): Eukaryota > Metazoa > Chordata > Actinopteri > Salmoniformes > Salmonidae > Salvelinus > Salvelinus alpinus. The sequence continues at coordinate 49,624,500 of NC_092094.1, read as the reverse complement.
GGACAGTGTCATCCTCTTGAAGCTTGTTCTCTCAGATTTCTATGACCTCTGCTTCAACTAGGGAGAGGGTGTTGTGGAAACGTTGCATAGCAGGTGTACTTGGTGCTGTAGGCATGTTCTTGGCTCTGTCTGCTGCAGGTGAGGTAGGTAGAGGGACACCGAGAGCTTCTTGCTGGGTCACAGAGGCTGTTGTGTTGGGGCCTGCTTTTCTCCATCTCCCTCCTTGACTTTTTCCTCAGCTTCTGAGATGAGTTCAGCTTCTACTTTTAGGGTAGCAAACACATTCAAGCCTCCAGGCTTTTGAGAATCATTGCCTTGTATCAATACAGTTCCATTATTGTATAAGTTGACTGTTTGGTATGCGTTGCTCTGGTCAGCTTCTTCAAAAATGATGACCTGACAGCCGTGGCTGATGCCGCTCTTTTTTGAGAAAGGGAAATGGTTGCAAATAACCCTTTTCCATATGTGCCCTCGTTAGGTATTACTTTTACTATTGTTTTGCAACTGGTAAGATCTGCAAACAGGCATTCATGGTTCTCTCCCATCAAACCTTTGAACATTTTCTTAGTTTTCCCCATCTGGATGTCTGGTGGGTAAACAATTTCCATTACAATGCTGGTGATGTTGACTACAATATTGCAGTAGAAGCCTACCTTTTCCAAAACATCGTTGTTTCTTGCATTATTGTCCCTAGTGTCTTTAGAGAACTGTTTTACTTTGATATCCTTTGTCTTTTGTCCTTTTGTCTTTCTGTTGTGTTGTTAACTAGCTATGTTTTGTTAGCTAGCTTCTTTTAGGAGAGTCCCTAACAACTGGTAAACAATCCAGCTAGCTAAGCTAACTGCACAATTTTATAAAAATATACTTTTACATAAGCTCATCTTCATCGTTTGCTGCTTGTTTTGTCTCCCGTTTAGTCTTGCAGTTTTTCGTTTGTTTTTTCCAATGTACTTCACTCTAAAACCATGTCAATTTCGATATTTGTAGGAGTAAATTTTTTCAGCAGCTACTGCTCAATTTGGATCTCTCTCTTTCTATTATCCACCAGATCTCAATATTTTAAGTGAGAGAATGACTCAGAACGAACTGTTGTTTCCCAGTTGTAGAGCTCTCCCCTAGCTGCACAGGGAGGCTATCTACTTCTCTCTCATGTTCTGTTGAACCATAGTAACCCAGAAAAAGACCGGCTAAACCTAGGTTACTCTCTACGTCTTGAATTGGCAGGATACACCCATTGGGGTAAAATATTATTCAAAAGGTCCTGATGAATGTTCAGAGACCTCTAGGTTCACAGCGAGTACAATAAATACATAGCAGTGGACTACTGTAAACAGCTGAGACGGTTGCCTGTCAGTGAGTAGGTCTGTCTGTCTCTTTGGCCACATGGCTATTAGTCTTAACGCTGCCAATAGAGATTTGAAACCAATTTTATACCTATGCACAACTGGAGCAGCTGAAAGGTAGGAAAGTCAGTCAGTCAGTGGTCTCTTTAGCTACTGGTCAGTGATTTACTGAAGGTTACAAGAACTTCCGACGTGAGTTCCATTCTGGAACATTCCACATGAGAGGATCAAAATGTTCCTCTGAGCCGCTGTTAAAGCATCTGTTCTGCCCCTCCCCTTTTAATTCTGCCAGTTGATGTTTAAAACTCTCCCTGGCGAATAATCCCACAATGGACGGTCGTAATCTCAAATTCAGGACACGACAGTTTAACACAGCTTAAACTGGCCACACACGTGAATACAGAGGAGAAATAAAAAACACACAAGTAGGTTGGAGATTGTTGATTGTTACACATCAGACCTAGGTTCAAATGCTCTTGAAATTATTTCAAATACTTTATCAGTGCTTGATTGAGCTTGCCTGTTGCTACGTAACGAATAGAAAAGTCATAAAAGTGCAAAACACTGGCCACGTGACACTCCAGAGAGACTAAAGAAAACGCTGTTGCACATGTCAATAAAATGTAAATAGAAAAGCTATCAAATATCTAAATGTAGTGTATATGTATTTAAAAGTTCTTCCTAGAGATGTTTGTGGAAGTTACTGGATTTCTCCCTCATGCCAACTTCTTCGTTCCCACATGGGGAGGTATTTTGGTGCAGGACAGGAAGTGAGGGTACAGAGTTACAGATTTTGCATTCCCCTGGGGCCACGTTCAGTTCCAAAATGTTCTAGAACATTGCAGATAGAAATTCCATGAATAGAGCTGACGTGATTCCTTCTACGTCAGAAAGGCATGTTTTGTTCTACATAGCATATTTCTATCTGCATGTTCCAAAAAGTTGCATCCTGCTGAACACAGCGTGGGTGTCGAGGGAGGTATCAGGTATCGTGTCTAGATGACCAGCTGTGCATCTTCACTCTGTTCCCCTCCCTCCCTGAACTTCCCTCTGGCATCAGGGGTGCGTTCAGTAGAGCGCGCTGTTTTTGAGCGTTCAGCTAGAAATATGCTATGTGGAACCAACATGCCTCTGACATGTAGAATAAGGAATCGCGTCGGCTCTATTCCTGGTATTTCTATTTGGAACGTTCGAGAACGTTTTGCAAGTGAACGCGGCCCAGTTGTCACCTCTCACCCCTGACACCTGAGCTGGGCATCGTCTAGATTACTGAGTTTGATCTACACATCAATTATAAAAATGTGTGAATTTACTCTGTGCATTCTGTACCTTGGGCTGATGACCTTCGTGAATGAGCGGAATGTCATTGGGATCTATAGAGTATAATCCTGATAACAAAACAGCATAACATACAGTAGTCTTTTTTTTAGGATGCCATTCATATTTTATGTTCCTGTGTTTTAGACAGTTGTCATGTCTACTCCCGCTCCCCCTCTCTGACGCTCGTTTGTCGCCAGTTTGTTCATTATTACGCACACCTGCCACCATTGTTACGCACACCTGCGCTTCATCACCTTCCTGATTACCTCCCAACAGTATATCTGTCAGTCCCTTTGGTTCTTTCCCCATGCGATATTGATTCTGTTCCTGTGTTATATGTCTGTACACTACTCGTGTTTCTTGTTTTGTTCCATGTTTCATTTATTATTAAATTCACTCCCGACTCCTAGCGTACTCGTTACAACAGTATATACAGTACCAGTCAAAAGTTTGGACACACCAACTCATTCAAGGGTTTTTCTTTATTTTTACTATTTTCTACATTGTAGAATAATAGTGACGACATCAAAACTATGAAATAACACATATGGAATAATGTAGTAAGCAAAAAAGTGTTCAACAAATCAAAATATATTTTAGATTATTCAAAGTATCCACACTTTTCCTTGATGACAGCTTTGCACACTCTTGGCATTCTCTCAACCAGCTTCATGAGGAATACTTTCCCAACAGTCTTGAAGGAGTTCCCACATATGTTGAGCACTTGTTGGCTGCTTTCCTTCACTCTGCGGTCCAACTCCTCCCAAACCATCTCAATTGGGTTGAGGTCGGGTGATTGTGGAGGCCAGGTCATCTGATGCAGCACTCCATCACTCTCCTTCTTGGTCAAATAGCCCTTACACAGCCTGGAGGTGTGTTGGGTCATTGTCCTGTTGAAAATAAATGATAGTCCCACTAAGCGCAACCCAGATTGGATGGCATATCACTGCAGAATGCTGTGGTAGCCATGCTGGTTAAGTATGCCTTGAATTCTAAATAAATCATTGAGTGTCACCAGCAAAGCACCATCACACCTCCTCCTCCATGCTTCATGGTGGGAACCACAAATGTGTAGATCATCTGTTCACCTACTCTGCGTCTCACACAGTAACCCATGGGGAGGGGGTCACACTCGGACATTCAGAGAGGGGGTATATTATTGTGACCCTGGTGGCACAAAATCAAAGTCTGACTGCATGGAGATGCTTGGGAATATGGTCAATACGGGTGACCGTAATTGTGGGTGTTTCAGGGAAAAGGTGTACATTTGACCTCCATCATCTAGGATGTGACAATGGTTAATAAAATCTCTCAATTTCTGCCCATTTTTTTTGCGGTCTTGCAGGCCTTCTCATGCAGCTGCAACTGTAAGTGCATTTTTAAATCAAGACCTTTCTTGAATTGGGCTCTGGGATGGTGCAATTGTTGAGAATGTGAGCTTATGGTTGTGTGGGGGGAAAGGGTTGAGTTTGTGTGGGTGTATGTGTGTATCCCACAACTGTTGCGAAGGAGTAAAATATGTTAGGGACAATAGAGGATGATCCACAGCTATATATAATACAAATCGATGTGAGGGCAATGGAAATGCATTTGGCAGTTGATCTACTTCAATTTGGTAAATGGCACTGTGTGCTCTTTTCAAAGGATGGATCCCAGTCGGTTCAGGGCTATGGGATACAGGGGGTCGAGGGTGGTCTGCCGGGCATTAGGATGACAACCCAACTCGGGATGAGGAGGGCTTTTAGTGGGAGGAATAGTAGGGACCAATTGGAGGTTTGCAATGCAAATATCATGGTACAGCTATATAGACACTCAATCATCATGTTACTTTTTAATGGTACGTTTACAAACATATATTTTGATAAAAATAATTGAAAGTTGTGTCTCATTATGGTAAGTGGTGAAATAAGTATAGCCAGTTACAATTGTAATGGCTTAGCAGATAATAAGAAAAGACGATCAGTATTTACCTGGCTAAAAGAGAAGGAATTTAATATCTATTGTTTACAGGAAACCCATTCAACAATTTTAGATGAAGTTTTGTGGAAAAAGAACTGGGGGGGCGAAATATATTTCTCCCATGGGCAAAGACATTCAAAAGGGGTGATGGTTTTAATGAACAATAATTTTGATCCAAATGTGCAAATTGTCCAAACAGATCCTTAAGGTAGATTAATTATTAACCTATACGGTCTGAATAATGATGATCCAAGCTTCTTTGAAAATATATATAAGAATTTATCAACTCTACAAGCAACAATAAACTCTATTATTATGGTGGGAGATTTTAATACGGTCTTAAATACCTCTATGGACCGGAAAGGAAATCACACCACAAACTATCACCCTCAGGCACTTAAGGAAATCATGAATGTCATGGATATATTGGAATTAGTGGACATATGGATACTTAAATACCCTGACCTAGTGAGATATACATGGTGGAGGCTTAATCAAGCTAGTCGTCTTGACTACTTTCTTATGCCATTCTCTCTGGCACTAAAAGTTTAAAAAGTGTTGATAGGGGACAGAATGCGGTCGGATCATCACTTAATTGGCATATATATTACTCTTACAGAATTTCCACGTGGGCGAGGATATTGGAAATTTAATCAAAGCCTACTAGATGATAAATTGTTTAGAACTAGGACAGAAGAATTTCTAACTGACTTTTTCACACATAACATAGGTACAGCAGATCCCCGTATTGTATGGGACACATTTAAGTGTGCTTTTAGAGGCCATGCAATTCAGAACTCATCTATAAAACAAAAGCAATTTAGATCAGAGGAGTCCATATTAACAAAGGAAATTGAAGGACTAACAGTACAGTTAGAGACCAATAAAAACGGTACCATAGAGGCACAGAATAAGTTAGAGGAAAAACAAAAAGAAATGGAGGAACTTATTCAAGAAAAAATTATACGATCTGGATGGAATATGGTGAAAAATGCACCAAATTCTTTTTCAATCTTCAATATAGAAATGCTACCAAAAATGTTTTATTAAAACTTGTTACAAATGATGGAGTCACGCATGATTCACAAAATGATATTTTGAAAGAGGAAGTAAAGTACTTTAAGAATATGTTTTCGTTTCAGGCTCCTCCATCTCCAATAACAAACTAATTGTATAGATTTTTTTCCCTAATAATAATAATGTAAAATGATTATCTGTACAGAAAGACTCATGTTAAGGCCAAATTACAGAGGAGGAACTGCTTGATGCAATTGGGGCCTTTAAAAACCTCTTGGCGCACCGATCCCTTTAGCGGGATCATTTTCATCAACATCACCTGAATTGCAGAGCGCCAAATTCAAATTAAATTACTAAAAATATTTAATTTGCAATATACCAAAACACAGTTTAGCTTGTTGTTAATCCACCTGGCGTGTCAGATTTAGAAAAAAAAGCTTTACAGCGAAAGCAAACCAAGTGTTTGTGAGGACAGCTCTCAGTAGACAAAACATTACAAACAGCTAGCAGCAAAGTAGATTGGTCACGAAAGTCAGTAAAGCAATAAAAATAATCGCTTACCTTTGATCTTCGGATGTTTGCATTCACGAGACTCCCAGTTACAGAATAAATGTTTGTTTTGTTCGATAAAGATTATTTTTATATCCAAAAACCTCAATTTGGTTGGCGCGTTTTGTTGAGTAATCCACAGGCTCGTGCAGGTCACGACGGGCAGAAGAAAATTCCAAATAGTATCCGTAAAGTTCGTAGAAACATGTCAAATGTTTTTTATAATCAATCCTCAGGTTGTTTTTACAATAAATGATCGATAATATTTCAACCGGACGGTAAATTTCAACAGGACGGTCTCGTTCCTGTGTCGCGCGCATGAACAAATCTAAGGACATCTGGGTATCCACTGACGCGATGTGATCATTCTCGCTCATTTTTCAGAATAAAAGCTTGAAACTATGTCTGTTCACACCCTGTGGAAGCCATAGGGAAAGGATTCTGGTTGATATCCCTTTAAATGGAGGATAGGCTTGCAATGGAACAGAGTAGTTTCAGAAAAACAGCACTTCCTGGTTGGATTTTCCTCAGATTTTCACCTGCAATATTAGTTATTTTATACTCACAGACAATATTTTGACAGTTTTGGAAACTTTAGAGTGTTTTCTATCCTAATCTGCCAATGATATGCATATTTTAGCATCTGGGCCTGAGAAATGGGCAGTTTACTTTGGGAATGTTATTTATCCAAACATCAAAATACTGCCCCCTAGCTTCAAGAGGTTAGGATGGGAAAACTCCAGGGCTGGATGGCATACCAGTGGAAGTATACAAAACTTTTTTTGATATACTCAAAGGACCATTATTAGCATGTTTTAACCACTCCTATATAAATGGTAGATTATCAGACACACAACAAGAAGGTCTGAGATCATTATTACTGAAACAGGACCCAAGTGGTATATATAAAGATCCAGTCCATTAAAAAAATTGGAGACCTCTTACACTTCAGTGTTGTGATGCAAAAATCCTAGCAAAATGCTTGGCGCATAGAATTAAAAAAGTATTGTCAGATATTATTAATCCTAATCATACAGGTTTTTTACATGGACGATACATTTGAGATAATGTAAGACAAGTACTGGAAACAATAGAATACTATAAAATATCGGGGACACCAGGCCTGGTTTTCATAGCTGATTTTGAAAAGGCTTTTGATAAAGTACGACTGGAGTTTATATATAAATGCCTAGAATATTTCAATTTTGGGGAATCTCTTATAAAATGGGTTAAAGTTATGTATAGTAACCCTAGGTGTAAAATAGTAAATAATGGCTACATCTCAGAAAGTTTAAAACTATCTAGAGGAGTAAAACAAGGTTGTCCACTATCGGCATATCTATTTAATATTGCCATCGAAATGTTAGCTGTTAAGATTAGATCAAACAATAATGTTAAGGGATTAGAAATCCGTGGCTTAAAAACGAAGGTGTCATTGTACGCTGATGATTCATGTTTTCTTTTAAAACCACAATTAGAGTCTCTCCACGGCCTCATAGAGGATCTAGATACTTTTGCTATCCTCTCTGGATTAAAACCAAATTATGATATTACGTATTGGATCACTAAAAAAATTCACATTTTACATTACCATGTAGGTTACCAATTAAATGGTCTGACGGAGATGTGGACATACTCGGTATACAAATCCCAAAAGAAAGAAATGATCTCACTCCAATACATTTTTATAGAAAGTTAGCAAAAATAGATAAGATCTTGCTACCATGGAAAGCAAAATACCTGTCTATTTGTGGAAAAATCACCCTGATTAACTCTTTAGTCATATCACAGTTTACCTATTTGCTTATGGTTTTGCCTACACCTAGTGACCTGCTTTTTAAATTATATGAACAAAAAATATTCAATTTTATTTGGAACGGCAAGCCAGATAAAATTAAAAGGGCCTATTTATATAACGAATAGGAATTCGGAGGGCAGAAATGATTAAATATTAAAGCATTAGACCTCTCACTAAAGGCATCAGTCATACAAAAGTTATACTTAAATCCAAACTGGTTCTCTAGTAAATTGGTACGAATTTCTTATCCTATGTTCAAGAAAGGCCTTTTTCCCTTTATTCAGATTGCACCTGCTCACTTTCGGTTGTTTGAAAAGGAAATCATCTCCAAAATATATTTAATTTTTTAAACAAGCCTTAAAGTTGGTTGCAATTTCAGTTTAATCCACCTGAAAAGACAGAACAAATAATACAACAAATATTGTGGTTAAATTCAAATATACTAATTGATAAAAAAAACTGTATTTTTCAAAGAAATATTTAAAAAAGGTATAATTTTAGTGAATGATATCATAAATAGGACTGGTGGAGTTATGTCACACATGCAGCTAACACAGACATATGGAAATGTCTGCTCTACCCAAAATTACAACCAATTAATTGCAGCATTACCACAAATATGGAAGAGGCAAGTAGAAGGGGAAAAAAGTAAGGAACTTGTATGTTGGCCCTGTATTAAAGAACATAAATGGTTAAAGAAAAGTGTGATAAATAAAAACATATACCAATTTCATTTAAGGACCAAAAAACTGACAGCTGTGCCATATAAATTGCAAAATAGTTGGGAAGAGATTTTCGATGTACCCATTCCATGGCACATGGTTTATGAATTGATACGCAAAACAACGCCGGATTCAAAATATCGAATTTTTCAATTTAAATTACTATTCAAAATTCTTGCAACTAATGGAATGTTATATATATATATATATAATGTATATAATGTTATATAATATATAATCTTCCCAGCTCTGCAGATTCTGCTGTGAGGAGGCAGAGTCATTAGATCATTTATTTTGGTATTGTCCATATGTAGCTCGTTTTTGGTCACAGGTCCAGGAATGGCTGAAGAATTGCAACATTTGCCTAGAACTAACGCTACAGATAGCAATACTGGGTGATTTGAAAAGCCATAGTCAATCAGTCAATAATATAATAATTTTAGCAAAAATGTTTATTTTTAATTTACAATCTGTAGAAGCTATGAGAATAGAAAGGTTCAATTCTTTTGTGAAGCATCACAGTTGAAAAATATATGGAAAATAGAAATCTAAAATGGATGGTGTTGAGAGATAGATGGGAGGGGTTGAATGGAGCTGAAGGGTGGGACTAATAACAAGATAAACAATGTAAAACATACGGGATCTGTCAAATGTATATAGGTTCGGAACTTTTGTGAAATAGCACAGTTACAAGTGGAAATCAAACTGGATGGACATCAGAAATAGAGGAAGGACTAAGAACAAACAAGAGAACTATTGTAAAGTAGACTGTGTCTGTAAAATGTTTATAAGATGTATAAATTGAAGGTAAAAGCTGAAGTGTTTATTAGTTTACTCCAATTGGGGAAGGGTGGTAGGGTTTGCGGGGAATAATAATAAAGGTATATTCTTTTAAAAAGTATGTATATGTATATACAGTGGGGCAAAAAGTATTTAGTCAGCCACCAATTGTGCAAGTTCTCCCACTTAAAAAGATGAGAGAGGCCTGTCATTTTCATCATAGGTACACTTCAACTATGACAGACAAAATGAGATTTTTTTTCTCCAGAAAATCACATTGTAGGATTTTTAATGAATTTATTTGCAAATTATGGTGGAAAATAAGTATTTGGTCACCTACAAACAAGCAAGATTTCTGGCTCTCACAGACCTGTAACGTCTTCTTTAAGAGGCTCCTCTGTCCTCCATTTGTTACCTGTATTAATGGCACCTGTTTGAACTTGTTATCATTATAAAAGACACCTGTCCACAACCTCAAACAGTCACACTCCAAACTCCACTATGGCCAAGACCAAAGAGCTGTCAAAGGACACATAGTATATGTATGCATGCGTGTATGGATATATATATTTACAACAAAAAATATATGGGGGATTGGAAATGATGCAGACAATTACATTGATGGAAGCAACATTCTTTCCGCAATATTAAGCTGATCCACCCCTTAGTAATTCTTCTTTTTTTTTTTTTTTTAAGACACGGCGGTTGGAACCAAAAATCTCAAATTTACTTTTAACATGGCAAAGCTGTCAAGGCAAAGGGTGGCTACTTAAGAATCTCAAATATAAAATATATTTTGATATGTATAACACTTTTCTTTGGGTTGCTACATGATTCCATATGTGTTATTTCATAGTTTTGATGTCTTCGAAAAAATACAAATAAAGAAAAACCCTTGAATGAGTAGGTGTGTCCAAACTTTTGACTGGTACTGCATGTCTGTGCCACTACAGCAACCTAGTTATTCTGTCACCATTGTGTTCTTTCTGTCCCTGAGTGCTTGAACACAGCTGAATATGTAGAAAGCCAATTAATAAATGGAGGGATATCATTATGTAATTCCTGGAAATAATTGGGTTTGGGATTTTGCATGCTTCCAGATGCCTCTCACGTAGCCTAACTCTCCTCTGTGACTTCAGCATAGGTACCTCTCGCTCTGTCTGTTTATCTCTCTGTCTGTCTGTCTCCCTCTATCTCTCTCTCTCTCTGTGTTTCTCTCTATTTCATTCATGTTCACCCCTCCTCTTCTTTGATTACCCCCCTCTCTCTTTCCCCTTTCTCTATCTCTCTCGCTCTCCCTCTGCTTCCCATTATCTCTGTCTCTCTCTCACTCCCTTTCTCCGTGCCACCTCTAGCAGGTCGTCTACTCTGTACGGACAAACTGTCTCACGTTCAGCCTCAGTTGTCATCTTGCAAGGTCGACTCTGAAATCTCATTTACAGAGATAGGAATAGCAGGTGCACCGCAGGAGGACTCCGCTCTCGTGTGTGTGTGTGTGTGTGTGTGTATGTGTGAGTGAGGCGCCGGTGTGTCTTTGTGGTGTGTGTTCCAGAGGAGCTGTGCAGCGTTTTGCACGTGAGAGCGAACAGACAAAGCCGGCCTGGCAATCAGACGTGGGTGTCAAGGATGTGTTTTGGAGACCGCAGGGGAACAAGATGCAGGAATTTGTTACCAGCGAGCTTTCCGCTGGCAATGCTGCTTCTTAGGAACTCGAAGAGTGCAGCTTTTTCCCTTTAACTGGACTATAATTACCCTCCTCCTCTCTCTCCTTTCTTCTCCCTCTCCCTTCTTTCTCTCTGGATCTGGTATTGGGAGCCAGGATGTGAAAGAGAGGAACTAAGAGAGCGGAGGTCACGTTCTAACTCATCGAGACCTGCCGCTGGAAATACATCAGTGTCCTACAAAGAAACAACATGCTCTGAGAGATTCTCTCTCCTTTTTTCTTGTTGTCCTCCTTCTCCTTTTTCCATTTTTTTCCTCCTTTCCTGTGGTGAGTTCCTCCGTAGAGTCCCGGTTCCAACATGTCCTTGGCGTTCTGTGGGAACGAGAACAACTCGTTGGCGTACAACGTGGACAGCGGCGTTCTCAACAACGGCTGCTTCCTGGACGCGCTCAACGTGGTGCCGCACATCTTCCTGCTCTTCATCACCTTCCCCATCCTCTTCATCGGTGAGTGTTACCACGAGGTGAGAGCCACACAGCCTTACCACACATACAGCAAGCACAAGGGCGGGAAAGTATGTTGACGGACGCACGCACGCTCAAGCATAACTGTCCTATGGTAGCTCGTTACTGAGCCATTCACTCCGTTACTGGGTGCTTATGTTGCAATGAAATTATCTGTAATTGCTGGTAATCAGTGATGGTGGTGGGGATGGTGTCAGCATATGCTAGAGGGAGTGTACCGAGCTGTAGTTTTTTTGTTTAACTAACTATGCATTCATTCATTTTGCATAGGAATATATAGTCCACGGTACAGTTTAAAATAAATGCCATTTAGCAGAAGCTTTTTATCCAAAGTGACTTAGTCATGTGTGCATACATTTTACGTATTGGTGGCCCCGGGATTCAAACCCATAATCCTGGCTTTGCAAGCACTATCATCAACTAACTGAGCCATACATAACGTATACAGTGTGTCCCCAATGATAAAACCATTAACATTCTAATGGGAACATGACCCTAGGTGAAGCATGGTGGGGGTGGGAGGCTGGTTGGGACATATTCCAAGAAACCCCTCGTTGTGGGAAGCATTTTTATTTTTGACAAACAAATGTGACCTTTCTGCTGGAATTTAGACCTAGCGAGCAGGAGCTGGAGCCATAATCTACTGTAGGGTCGGGTTGCACATCCCTGCTCGCCTGCCAGTCTGTTCCACCTGGCTACCCCCTCCAATTCCACTGGTGTCATCATCACTGTGTGACCGGCCGGCCACCTCTGCGTCATCAATGTGTGACAAGTTCAATGTGTCCCCGTCCCAGTTGTTAAAGTTATTGTAATGTGCTGTGACTTTCTTCAGCTGTTATCATTCCTAGACCCAATTTGTGTCCCTGTGACTGCTGGTAAAGTGACTCTTACGTGCTTGGCTATGTGTCATCAGTGTGTGACTGACCAAGTCTCTATTTCCCTGTGACACTGTTAGAGAGAGGCTACATTACATCTGAAATTCAACGCTATTCCCTTTACAGTGCTCTACTGGCTCTGGACAAAATACTTGCATTCTACAGTTAATAAGGTACCATACCAGATTGGGATAAACCCATTACCTAGAAGGAAGATAAAAGATGGAGCTAGTACAAAGAGAGAGAGAGAGAGAGAGAAAGATAGATATAAAGAGGGGGAGGGGGATGAGAAAGAGCTTGAACGATTCATTGACGAGAGATACTTACGAGCTCAAGGAAACATGTCGCTGGTTTCGGAGGATTCGAGCACTGTTAAGGACAACAAACCCAATCAACAAAACATAGCAAAGCCAAGCGGTATCAACGATGGCATCAAACCATCCCCAAGCAAGAGGGCGTGAGTGGGCAGAGGTTTACTGATATGGATGTTGACTTGTTGAAATCCATCAATGAAAGCCTTGCCAAACGTGATATCTTGGTTATACCACGAGAGGACACCAATGCATTATGTGCCAGTCTAGAATTCAGCCAATGTCAGATTGATGATGTAAGGAAAAAGAACACAGTGCTGAAAGGTACTGTAGACTCTATTCCTGGCAAGGTGGAGGTGGTGCAAAGGGAGAACAAACAACTTAAAGAAACCTTGCTTGATGTACAACGTCGATCAATGCGGGACAATCTAATATTTTCAGGGATACCGGAGAATGACAACAGCAGAGGCTGTGAGGACACTGTCAGAGACTTTATGTCAACTCAACTGAAACTGCCCACTGATGTCGTGCGTAATGTCACTTTCTCTAGACTCCATAGAATGGGTAAGGCCTCTGGGAATAGGACACGGGCTCTTATTGATGGTTTGAACATTTTAAGCAACAGTAAATGGCGAGATTTTGGAATGAATGATCACTTCCCCACGGAGATCAATGAAAGGAGAAAATAAACTGTATCCCATCATGAAGGAAAAGCGTTGCCTGAGTCAACGAGTCTCCTTGGTGATAGATCAACTTCACATCAACGGGCAACTGTATCGGGACTCTAGAGTAACTCCATGGCTATTTTAATCCAATGTTCAAATCTGAGTTTGTGTGCTGTAGTGTATCATGACAACTTCAACTATAACAAATACATGCTCTATTGATCTCCACTTGACAAGGAAAGGGTTGCATATAGCTCACGTTAATGTAAGTAGCCTTTCTAACAAAAACATCAGGTTTTTAACTTGGTCAACATATATAATATTCATATTTTAGCTAGCCGTAAATGATGGGCAAATGAACATTCATGGATATAGTCTACTGAGAAGGGATAGGAATGGTGGGGGTGTAGCACTGTACATTCAGAATCATATACCTTTTAAGAGGAGGGATGACCTTAATGTATGTCAGATAGAGGCACTATGGGCTCAAGTACATCTGCCTCACCAGGCAGCCATATTGGTAGGATGTGTGTATAGACCTCCTAGCTCTAAGTTGTCCTATCTGGGTTTTGACCAGGCCACAGATAGTAACAGAGATGTATTTGTCTTGGGTGATTTTAATATAAATTGGAAGGATCATAATAATTCAAATATAACTTAATTCATGAGATATGCCGAGAGCTGTGGTTTGAAACAAATGGTTAATGATACTACTAGCTCATCAACTAAGTTAGGTCACCGTTCGGCATTGATCTAATCTTCTGTAATATCCCATAGAAATGCTTAAAAGACAGATCAATGCCATTAATATTGTGACCCTAACCATGAACACCAAGGTTCCAAAGAAACCCTCAAGGATTGTGGTCAAGATCATTTTATATATATTTTTTTAATCATGAGCTTTTTCAAAATTATTTGGCTGCTGTACCCTGAGAGCTGATTTATCTAGAGAATGATTAAATCACGCTACAGAATGTTTTATTGATTTGCTCACTGAGGTAATGGACCATCATGCCCCAGAAAGAAAGAGTACAGTTGGGGATAGGGTGGGGACTTGGGTGAGGCTTTTTCTCAAAGAAATATGGCAAAAGTCTTAGCAGCCAAATCTAAACTACAAATTGATTAACAGAGTTATAGAACACTGGGTAATTATGCAGTTAAATTAAATCGTAAGAAAAAAACTATTTTACAAAAATGCTTTTATTGATTGTAAAAAGGTATGGAATACAGTTAAGGGCTTGGTACATCTATCTCATCATGCCCATCTAGTGTGGAGGTTGACGGGAGAACAATAACAAAACCAGCTGATATTGCCAATAATTTTCCATATTTTTTTTTACCAAGAACATTTATCTACTGAGCGATAGTGTAAATACCCATTCTTCCAAACAAGCTATTGTCCAATGGATTGATGATCATATTATGAATGAAAAAAACTGCTCTTTTAGTCTACGAATGGTGTCAGTAGACGAGGTGTTAAACCTATTGAAGTCATTACCCAATGGTAAATCTACAGGTTAAATCTTATGGACAATTTTTTACTTCGTTATGCTGCTCCCCAGGTTGCAGCTCCATTGAAATACATGTTTAATTGGTCACTGGAAAAGGGGACATTTGCACACGTATGGAAGCATGCTAAACTGTATCCAATCCAAGACAGCAAAGAACCCATTACTCCTGCCAATTGTCGACCAATCAGACTACTCCCTTCACTCAGTAAGATATTGGAGGGTATTATGAGTAGACAAATATGGGAGTATATGGAAAAGAATGATCTTATCACAGCCAATCAGCATGCTTATCACAAAAAGCATTGCACCACCACTGCATTGGTTGACATGACTGACCAGTGGCTCAATGCTATTGATAGTGGTTGTGGGTGTACTATTTTTAGATTTTACTGCAGCATTTTGATTTAGTGGATCATTAAATATTTGGTTTGAAGGAGGCAGCATTGAATTGGGTACAGTCATATCTAACTGACAGGAAACAGTTCACCTATATCAATGGGTCGTTTTCTTCCCCTCATGCGTTAAACCGTGGAATACCGCAGCTGCCTTGGGCCAATTCTCTATTTAATATATACCAACGACCTTCATTACTACAGTTTATACAGAAAGACAATCGGTTCAATAGGTACAGCAAGCTCTACAAGTATATCTGGGAAAATATCAAGGAATGGGTTTGTCTGAACCAACTTGTTTTGAACAGCAAGAAAACCAAGGTTTGTTGGTCTGTTCCAGCAGGAAAAGGCAAACAGCATGGGATACAATTAAGTATGGGGGGAGTACAAATTGAGGAAGTGGCAGAAACCACACGACTAGGAGTGCAGCTAGACACCTGCTTATCATGGTCGTCTCAAATAAATAATCTATGTAAAAATATTTTTTTTCAATGGCTATCAGAAGGATAGCTAAATATTTACCAGGAAAGATTCTTAAGCAAACAACCCAAACATTAATGGAGAGTCAGGTGAACTACTGTTCTGTGGTCTGGGGAAATGCATCAGCATGTTAAATTAGGAGGCTGCAGATTGCACAGAATAAAGCAGCAAGGATTTTTTAAGGTGGAGATATGGTTCTTCTGTTGTAGGTATGCTCAACAAGATAATAAAAAATAAAAAACATGCTTATTTTATTTCACAATGTGCACCATTTAAAACGGCCAAACTCTATTCACAACAGTATTCAGTTGGTAAGAGACAGACATTCAGTAAATACTAGGAATAGACTGTCCACCATTTATGTGTTATCCAGACAGAAAAGAGAAATAGGCAAAATAAAATTTTGATTTAGAGCAATAAAGAAATGTTATATTTTTTCTGAGCAAACCAGAAATATTTCAATATATAAATTCAAACAGTACTTTAGAACCATTTAAATATAATAAATTGGAAGGTTGTGCAGGATTATGATAGATGAAGGAATCAATCTCTCTTTTTAGACTGTTAGAGTATTTATCTGGTCAATATGTCAGTGTATTATGCCTGTTTGTAACAGTGTTATTATGTGAAAATGTGATTGTATTAGAAATTGTGTTTTAATGTTTAAGGACTCTTGGTTTAGTCCAAATGACGACTAAAAGAGAAAATCCTCCTCTCTCTCACTCATTCATTCTCCCTGTCACTCTGAGCCTGTGAGAGAATCTCAATTGCATTTCCTTGATCCCTTTGCACCCTCTCACCTCCTCAAAACCAATTGGATGAGAAGGTCAGAGGGAAGGTGCCTAGTGACCCTGAGAGATTAATCTCCCGCTCAGCCATGGGCGTCGTAATGTTTGCAGAGCTTCAGTTACACACACAGAATACTAATGTGTGTGTGCGCGCGCATGCATGCCAGCAGTGCTGACTGATTAACTTACCTCCCAACAGATATTATAATGTAATTAGTAGGGAGGTGTTGTCGGGAGCAGCAGTTGGATGCCTTGCTAAGGAAACCCATCGCAATTTGATTATTATGTCAGTTTTAATGATATAAGCATTTGGTCAGTTAGGACCAGGTGTTGTGTTTAATAACCCAGAGGTACAGTGAAATAAGCTGTTACGCTCCTTTTTAAAAGCAGATGTATCTGACCGGAGGGTACTGCCTGGCTCAACACCACGGTAGCCCATCGAGCGAAAGTCCAAGGTGTTAGGTTTTAGTAGCTCACTGTAATAAAAATACATACTCCAACAACACCGGTGGTCGAGACGCCTTCCGAAGCAGGTTGTTTGACCGAAACATTGGTAAATAAGATCCATTAAATGTCGGAAGCATCTAGATCCCCAATGTGCTGGAGTTTCTTTTCATCAAGCTGCATTTTACTCCGTGCACCTAGCAGCGCGTAAGGTGTGTGAGTAAATTTACTTCATAATAGCTTTTAAGAGCTAACTGGAATGGCGATCTCGGGCAAGGTACAGTAGCTTTGTTCTCTCTATCGAGACACGCCTAGCTGCAGGCCCCCGGAGGGTGACCCACCTCACAGTGAAGACCTTGACAGACTCGCCACTGACTCCCCTTTGATTACCTTTTAATCTACTCCTGTGACTCGCAGGGACAACTTTCTTGTTAGGCTCACAGTTTTTCGAGGTTGTACCGGGAGTCAGTAGAATTTGATCCTATCAGTTGTTAAGCCAAGGTCATGAATTGTATATCCGGAGTAATACACCCGAAGGGGACTTTGTGTGTCCCCTCCATAGTCTCTACGGGAATCAACAGTCTGAATTGTCTTCCAGTGGAGGCTGCTGAGGGGAGGACGGCTCATAATAATGTCTGGAAAGGAGCGAATGGAATGGCATCAAACACATGGAACCCATGTTTCTGATGTATTTGACACTATTCCGCTCCAGCCATTACCACGAGCCCGTCCTCCCCAATTAAGGTGCCACCAACCTCCTGTGGTGTCTTCTTTTAGGCCGGTATTTTATCTGATCAGCGGTAGATCCACCTTATCGCACGCTTGACAATTAAATATACATTTTGATTGAGCCAACATATGTAGTGTTTACCATGAATGAGGTCTACGCGAACTCTGAAACATTGCCTTTAGAATGTGCATAGCTGAAAGGGCTTGATCGGATTGAATCCCGGCCATAGACAAGTAAAATGTATAATATTATTGCGGATGCTTAGTTGGGAATTGACTCTCACCTGCCCAACAGAGCAGATAAATGAGCTAAGTTAGACGGATGTCACGCTGTTCTCTGAAGCTAACTTCCTGTTTCCTGTGTCATTGTTGTGTTTGCTGTGTTCTGAAAGGCTGGGGCAGCCAGAGCTCCAAGGTGCACATCCACCACAGCACCTGGCTGCACTTCCCTGGTCACAACCTGCGCTGGCTCCTCACCTTCGTCCTCCTCTTCGTCCTGGTCTGTGAGATCGCAGAGGGCGTCGTCTCCGATGGGTGAGTCCATTCCCCCCGCTCTTCCACTGGAATCATGCCCCATGTTTGACGTCACCGACCCCCAGTACATTACAACGACCATACACCTCCATAACATTGAACAAGAGTGGATCTTTAGCAAAGCTAGCAGTGTCATCAGACTTCTCATCTCCTCTGCTCCTCTCAATGACTGCTTCTGCTGTAGACTGTACTCTTTTCATAACTGTCCTCACTCCCCCCCACCTAGGTCACTAGGTTCTCTTCCTCCTCTGCACAAGTCTTACCTACTTTTATGGCAGCACTGTCAACTTTCTCCATTTAGTCTTCAATTTATCGGTCTTTCCCTCTTCTCACTCCACAATCCAATAGTGTGTGATTCACAAATGTAGGTCAAAGGTTAAATAATTACAGGAAATCAATCAGAGCCTTTACATTCCTTTGCCTCTGTCTCTCTCTCTCTCTTTCAGTCTTTCTCTCTCTCTCGTCTCGTGTATCTCTCTCTCTCTCTCTCTCTCTCTCGTTTTCAGTCTTTCTCTCTCACACCGGCTTTCACCTCTTCTCTTTCTCTTCTGTCCTTGTATGTTCTCCTCCTCTCAGGTTGATTGCCCACGCGTGTCCCCTATAGTCCCATACACATGATTACTGTAGGATTGCCTGTCGCCGCTGAGAGCATCTCCTATGCATTTGTGAATTGATTGGAAGAGCTCTCCTCCTGCACTTTCACCCTAGAATACCATTCACTATAGCACAATGTCTGCTTGCAGCTTTTATATGGCATTGAGTGTGTGTATAGAATGATTTTAACTTATCCAATTGGTGTGTGTGTGTGTGTGTGTGTGTGTGTGTGTGTGTGTGTGTGTGTGTGTGTGTGTGTGTGTGTGTGTGTGTGTGTGTGTGTGTGTGTGTGTGTGTGTGTGTGTGTGTGTGTGTGTGTGTGTGTGTGTGTGTGGCTGTGCATGTTTGTGTGCATCTGTTTGTGCATTAAACCCCTTCTGTCCTGTGTGTGTTCTCCCAGGTTCACCCAGTCCCTCCACCTGCACCTGTACATGCCTGCAGGCCTGGCCTTCATGGCGGGGATCACCTCCATCATCTACTACCACAACATCGAGACCTCCAACTTCCCCAAGCTACTGCTAGGTATGGCTCCTTCAAAGTTTTCCAAGCACTTTACAGAGTGTGTGTATGCATACAGTGTGTTTGTGCGAGGGCTCACCTCGTTCTAGTGTTAAACATCCAAGCCTCCAACTTCAACTGCTGAAGTCTGCCTCCCTGTAGCGCAAAGATGCCTCCGACTGTAGAAGATGTCCCCAATTACTGTTACGTGTGAGAGCAACCTCTTGCTAGGCATTACTGAATGGTGGATAAACCATGACTCACTTGCAGGCTTGCTGGTCCCTAGGGTCTTCTAAGCCCAAATCAATACAATTCAAATGTAAGGAAGTATTTTGTACAGCGTTGTGGTTTTGTCTAAACCACAGGCATTAATAATGTCATGTTAAATCCAGATGCGTGGTTCATTTATATTCAGATGAGATGGGTTTTCAGGGGGTATTCAACTCTTACCCTACGAGGTCCGGAGCCTGCTGGTTTTCTGTTCTACCTGTTAATTGATTGCACAAACCTGGTGTCCCAGGTCTAAATCAGTCCCTGATTACAGGGGAACAAGTTTTTAAAAAGCAGTGGAGCTGGCTTCGAGGGCCACAGTTGAGTTTGAGGACTCTAAAGGTTGTAGGCAATTATCATTAAAGTGTAATTGCGTTAATCTGATTGGATGGATATGAATTCTACTGCAGTTCGAGGCAGAAACCAAAGTAATAGAATATTCAATGTGTGTCCGTCAAGCAGGAGTCAGAGATCTGCTTTGTGTAATGATTTTATTCTTGTGTATTCCATACCGATATTAAGTTGAAAGGGGATAGTTTAAAAAAAAATATATACTTTGTACTGTAGTTATCCTCATGAATCAGTTAGATTAAATAAGGCCATAAAATTCAATTTAATATTGAACATATTGAAAAAAAAATTAAAGTGAGGCGAGCGAGTTAAATACAGTATCGACCTTGGTTCACTAATCAAAAGATGTTTGCCTCTTGGGGAGGTTAAAATAGGTGTAGTTCAGCCATAGCTCAAAATGAAGTTGTTGTCTCTTTACTGGAAGCGAATGTAACGCTCGTCCTCCTCATCGTCTGAAGAGGAGCAAGGATCGGACCAAAACGCAGCGTGGGTTGAATACATAATAATTTTAATAATAATAACGAAGACGAAAAAACACTTGAACAAACTACAAAATAATAAACGACGTTAACAGACCTGAACTTGAGAACACATAAAACATGAACGCACGAACAAACAAACGAAACAGTACCGTGTGGCGAACAAACACAGACACAGCAACAATCACCCACAAACAAACAGTGAGAACAGCCTACCTTAATATGGTTCTCAATCAGAGGAAACGTAAAACACCTGCCCCTGATTGAGAACCATATCAGGTAATACAATGAACCCAACATAGAAACACATAACATAGAATGCCCACCCAGCTCACGTCCTGACCAACTAAACAAGGCTAGACAAAGGAAATAAGGTCAGGAACGTGACAGCGAATGAGGACATTATTTGACTATAATCTTGCAATTTTTCAGTACAACTTTTTTTTAAATAAAGTGAAGAGGGGCACTACTTAATTAAATTTTAAGTAGTGATACAAATGTCAGCTGAGAATATTAAGATGTACTGTACTTAAAAAGGATGCTTTCATGACATGGTACTGATGAGATTCTGCACAGCAAATTCTCCAGTGTTAAACAGTTTAAAATTGAACACTGATCCAGCCTCTATACACTGTAAAAACGTATTTAGGGACTTAGTAAATATTACCCCCCAAAATCTATGAGTTTCACATAAAAATGCAGGCTTCTGGTTCTGCTTCAATATTCCAATACCTTACTTCATTTTTTTATGTGCTCAAAAAGCATGACATTTGAAAATTCAAATTAAGTGATAATGCCCGAGAAGCCGGTGTTTGGAGGATATATTGGCACAGGTATTGTTAGGCCTGAGATGAAGTGGGGGGCCAGCATACCAGCCACAAAATGTGCTGGGGGAAAACATTTGTGCAAGGCCTGTTGTGACTAGAGATGAGTAATGTCTTCATACTTGATCTTGGGAAACTCTAGGGAAGTGCTTGTCCAGCACAGTAAAGCCTCAAACATAAAGTATACGCAACAGTGAAATGGGCTACTTCTTATGTGAATTGGCGAGGAGGCTGAACACACCTCAATTCCAACTGTTAGAAAATAAAACTTGTTGGAAAATAATTAGAAATTGACAAGTTGAAATATAGCCTATAGATAATTAGCAGGCAGCGTCCCTTGGTTTGAGGGCATCGCGGGTTACTGTCCTGTTGCGTAACAATCATATGTTAGATGGTTTTTGCAGTAATACTTCCTTTGTCCTGTGGCTTTCATTACGTGAGATTCTAAGTGAATACTTTATCATAAAAATGTAATTCTTCAACACAATACAAGTAGTTAATAATGCCTTATTTTGAGGGCCTAGTTTTACCCTAATACAGTGGTCTGAATCTCATGGTTTTCAGGCCTGCAAGTCACATTATGATGGCTTGCAAAGTGATGTGTAATTCCTATTGGAATCCAGCCAGAGTGGGGATATTCAACATTTTCAATGTTTATTCACCCGCAACCTGAATTCAGGCTGACTGCTGGGATGGGGAGACAAAGATATGAGACAAGGAACAACCATTTCAGAAACCGGTGTAGTGAGTCCAAATAGCAGATTGGATTAGTTTAGAAAAATGTTATTTATATTTGAGTAGGATAAGATTAATGAATCAGTCAATGTACATGCAAAACCATAGATATGGTTTAACTCTGGTTAAGACCAACACTTGGGTTCTTTTACAACCATGTTACACTGAAAAATCAACAGTCGGTAACACTTGCCAATTTCCTGTGTGGTAATTACCAAATAAATATTTTTGTTGCATCATCGAGACATCGTCAAGCATCAACACTAATCTCTTCTGGTTGTTATTATTTGATAGCCAATATTCTCTGAAACAGAGAGGATCTATAAAATCCTATCAATAAATGCCATGTCCCAGCTCAGTCCATTGCCCTATGAGCACAAGACATTGAAAAGAATATGTATTTTTTGGTTGAAATTATGTATTTTCAATGTCTTGTGCTTACTAGGTGGTCTTTGTCGTTTCACGGTTCTCTCATCGTCAATGTTGACTTCTTTAATCATCCCCTCAGTTGCCATGTTCCTCCTCTACGTCTGATCACATACTTCTCTTCTCCTCCTCCTGCATCATTAACTCATCCGCGTACTGCCCGTGTTCGTTCACTCTTCCTCCAGTTCCCTCGTTCACATCAGTGCTTGAGCCTCAACCTCGATGCGCGGCCAATCGGTATCAGTCGAGGGAGTGACCCCCACAGGCGGTATTTCTCGGACAGACTTTAATCTCTGATTACAGCTGGGGCTGAAGGGATGGATGGCCATAGACATGGAGAACATAGAAGGGATATGCTAATATGGCCATATGTCAAACGCCGTTATCCAGTCTCTCTTCTTACGGGATCTTTTTATATGTTCAGTGTATAAGGCCTTTGTGGGAATCAAACCCACGACTAATTAGTAGTACTCACTCTCCGTCTGAAACTTTCCTTCACAACCGTCCTTCCAATCGATCACCTTTTCCATAGGCTTCTTATTGACTCTGCCTTCCATTCGAGATTTACAGTACAACTGCAGGCCTGACAAATACTGTAAGTCATTAACCTTCAAAACAGCCACAACAAACACACTGAAAGGACTTACACTGAGTGTACGAAACATTAAGAACACCTTCCTAATATTGTTGCACCCCCCCTATAGAAAGGACTTATGTCGTTGGTTCGTTGACTGTGACTCACAATGGCAACCTGCTACAACAGGATCTGAATCGACCCCGGCTTTCAATACTGAGTCCATTCTTTTCACTCTGTTTCTATGGATATTGAGCTTAACAACCATGGACATACATCACTAAACAACTGGAAAGTCGAGGCGAGAGAGAAGGAGGGGAGGGAGGAAGGAAGAAAGAAAGGGAGGAGAATAGAGCAAGGAGGGAGGGAGCGGGTGGAGGGGGAGGGGGAGGGGAGAGAACGTGAGTTGGTGTTTGAGATGCAGGCCACACTTCTGTTATGAACATCTGCGGACTTCATGGGGGAGGAAAAAGATCCCAAATCCCAGAATGTTTAGCATACTCCTACGAGACTCTGTTACCATGGTTTCTCTCCTATAAAACATCTAGAAAGGTGTGAAAAATTACATCGGTCAGGTCGTTTAGGATGTGTCTTGGGGATTTAGAATGGATGGCATCCGTGAGTGGGTTGTCTTTCCAACAGGTAGGCACAGTAATTCTGACAGTTATAGTACAGCTGTTCATTCTCTATTGTCACTGAGTTTTGAACACGAGCAGTTCTGTCAGAATTGCCATGACACAAAACGTAAACAAAACTGACAAAAGCAGAGGAAAGATGGGGAAAATTTATTAGAAAATGTATGATATGGATTCTAAATAATATGTATGACATTCACTTTGTAGATATACAGTTCACTCCTGATGCAGTGTGTACAGTTCACCAGAAACAAAATTCCTTTTACTTACTCTGGATATCTGCATAATCTGTTGGGAATGTATAGGACGTTCCTAACCCAATTGCATTCGTCCGGAGTTGACTTGAGATGACTGACGATTCCCTTTATGAGTCCTGAGATATTAAAACGTTCCTCTCTGATCCTCTCTAAAGCCCTACTCTTCTACTGGGTCTTGGCCTTTCTGATGAAAACCATCAAGTTTGCCAAGTACACGGAGCACGGCATCGGCCTGAGACAACTCCGCTACGGCATCACGGGACTCCTGGCCCTGCTCTACGGACTACTCCTGGCTGTGGAGATCAACGTCATACTGGGCAGGGTGAGCAGCAGTGTGTGTGAGAGGGCGATGGTGTGCGTGTGCATGTATTTGTGTGTGTGTGTGTCATCCTAGTGTGTTTTGTGTGTACGGGCATCTGTTTTCCTCAGTATGTCTGGATGTCTCTGGATGTCTCTATCCTGTCTTTTTCCTGTCTTTTTCCTCTGCTTTCCTCTGCTCTCCCCTCTTTCGGTCTAGCATTTTCGTATGCTCCTGTATATTGGATGTTAAGTATTGCTGCCTACAGGCCTGTTTCTGAAGTAGATAGATGGCAGAATGTGCTAGGTTGTTGTGAATCGTACAGAGGCGTCATGCCCAAAGGGGGAACAAGGGCACGTGCCACCTCCAGATTTCTGCATGACATCCGCTACTTGTCTCTAATTATAATAGGATGTTTATGATGGACTTGTTTGCCTGGATGTTTGAATGATTCATCATTTTAATCCGTTGGAGTTCTGTCTGGAGATTTTCTTCTGAAAGAATGGAGGATGTCTTGCTATTATGGTGATCAGGATCTCAAGCTTTTTCGTGTGCGCGTGTTGGATGACAACGACATATACTCGACGTGAGAATGGTATTCATGCGAGTGTGTGCGCATGCAGGTGGATTCATGTTTATGTTGTGAGGCGTCAGTCAGGATCTTCCCATTCACAGCAATCGCCTTTCCTCCTGGCACTATCCCACCTGGTCCATTTGTTCCCCTTTAGCATCCCATCTCGTGTTTGAGAGCAATCAGGCTCTTGGGCACTTGGCAATCATTGGCATTCTTCATTGGTTTGTATTGGTTAAGATTGGGACTAATCCAGCGGAGGCTCTTCAGAGTAGGAAAAGGGAGGACCATCCTTCTCAGTGAATTTCTTAAAATAAAACATTGAAAAACTAGACTAAAACATATTTACGTCACCAAATAATTGATTAATACACACTGTTTTGCAATGAAGGTCTACAGTAGCCTCAACAGCACTCTACAGTGTAACGTTACTTATTGTAGCGGGTTTACCAACGCATTAGTTCTATTAGCTATGTTGACTAGAATGTTACTTTAGCTAATATGGGGACAACGATGTAGGCTGTGTGTAGCGGTTATGATATGGTTTTGATTGGATAGGCTTTTTCGCCTGGACACATACAGCTGATGTGTTGTTCATTGAAGTCCACGAACGAAGGGAAAAGCTGAGAGGAGAGTGCATAGAGGCTAGAATGAATACTACGTTGCTGCTATGATCAGGGTTGTATTCATACTGCCGATTTTGTTGGAAAATATTTCTTAAATGGAAGCAAAACTAAACAGGGATGAAAATACCTGAATTTGTCCAATAGAAACTCTTGTTTTAAACTTTTGGACTAATGATTACAACCTAGATAAGCTAGATGCAGGCAAGAGTGTGCAAGGCCTGTGTGCACCTAGGTTGTAAACTTTCATTCAGAGGCTAGGGTGTAGGGACATTTTTAGTATCATCTAGTAGCCTAAACCTATCTGTGATATTGAACCGAATGAATGGAATATGAATGCCAGTCATCCAACATGCTGTAATAGAATAAGGACATGTTCATGGAGGAAGAAAAAAATGGTCCTCCCTCATCATAAATGGCACTGACCGCCACTGTGGACTAATCTCAGCACTTATTCTAATTACAGTTTCTATTCATGATCACTAATGGGCAATTTTTTCAATGCCTTCATGATGCCTCGGGCTTCTACCAGAGCCATCAAACACAGAGTAGTCTATACATACATTCCTGTTTTGATAGAAGACTGTGTATAGAGAGCGTGTTGTATGTTGCATTGGCAACATCTACAGTCAGGAAAGACACATCTGTTGTGGAAGAGTCCGCTGAGTCCCAATGTACACGGACTAACTCTACACATATACAGTGGGGAGAACAAGTATTTGATACACCGCCGATTTTGCAGGTTTTCCTACTTACAAAGCATGTAGAGGTCTGTAAGTTTTATGATAGGTACACTTCAACTGTGAGAGACGGAATCTAAAACAAAAATCCAGAAAATCACATTGTATGATTTTTAAGTAATTAATTAGCATTTTATTGCATGACATAAGTATTTGATCACCTACCAACCAGTAAGAATTCCGGCTCTCACAGACCTGTTAGTTTTTCTTTAAGAAGCCCTCCTGTTCTCCACTCATTACCTGTATTAACTGCACCTGTTTGAACTCGTTACCTGTATAAAAGACACCTGTCCACACACTCAATCAAACAGACTCCAACCTCTCCACAATGGCCAAGACCAGAGAGCTGTGTAAGGACATCAGGGATAAAATTGTAGACCTGCACAAGGCTGGGATGGGCTACAGGACAATAGGCAAGCAGCTTGGTGAGAAGGCAACAACTGTTGGTGCAATTATTAGAAAATGGAAGAAGTTCAAGATGACGGTCAATCACCCTCGGTCTGGGGCTCCATGCAAGATCTCACCTCGTGGGGCATCAATGATCATGAGGAAGGTGAGGTATCAGCCCAGAACTACACGGCAGGACCTGGTCAATGACCTGAAGAGAGCTGGGACCACAGTCTCAAAGAAAACCATTCGTAACACACTATGCCGTCATGGATTAAAATCCTGCAGCTCACGCAAGGTCCCCCTGCTCAAGCCAGCGCATGTCCAGGCCCGTCTGAAGTTTGCCAATGACCATCTGCATGATTCAGAGGAGGAATGGGAGAAGGTCATGTGGTCTGATGAGACAAAAATAGAGCTTTTTGGTCTAAACTCCACTCGCCGTGTTTGGAGGAAGAAGAAGGATGAGTACAACCCCAAGAACACCATCCCAACCGTGAAGCATGGAGGTGGAAACATCATTCTTTGGGGATGCTTTTCTGCAAAGGGGACAGGACGACTGCACCGTATTGAGGGGAGGATGGATGGGGCCATGTATCGCGAGCTCTTGGCCAACAACCTCCTTCCCTCAGTAAGAGCATTGAAGATGGGTCGTGGCTGGGTCTTCCAGCATGACAACGACCCGAAACACACAGCCAGGGCAACTAAGGAGTGGCTCCGTAAGAAGCATCTCAAGGTCCTGGAGTGGCCTAGCCAGTCTCCAGACCTGAACCCAATAGAAAATCTTTGGAGGGAGCTGAAAGTCCGTATTGCCCAGCGACAGCTCCGAAACCTGAAGGATCTGGAGAAGGTCTGTATGGAGGAGTGGGCCAAAATCCCTGCTGCAGTGTGTGCAAACCTGGTCAAGAACTACAGGAAATGTATGATCTCTGTAATTGCAAACAAAGGTTTCTGTACCAAATATTAAGTTCTGCTTTTCTGATGTATCAAATACTTATGTCATGCAATAAAATGCAAATGAATTACTTAAAAATCATACAATGTGATTTTCAGGATTTTTGTTTTAGATTCCGTCTCGCACAGTTGAAGTGTACCTATGATAAAAATTACAGACCTCTACATGCTTTGTAAGTAGGAAAACCTGCAAAATCGGCAGTGTATCAAATACTTGTTCTCCCCACTGTACACTACATGACCGAAAAGTATGTGGACACCCGTTCGTCGAACATCTCATTCCAAAATCATGGCCATTAATATGGAGTTGGTTCCCCCTTTGCTGCTATAACAGCCTCCACTCTTCTGGGAACGCTTTCCACTAGATGTTGGAACATTTGCTGTGAGCACTTGCTTCCATTCAGCCACAAGAGCGTTAGTGAGGTCGGGCACTGATGTTGGGCGATTAGGCCTGGCTCGCAGTTGGAGTTCCAATTCATTTTGAAAGGTGTTAGATGGGATTGAGGTCAGGGCTCTGTGCAGGCCAGTCAAGTTCTTCCACACCAACCTCGACAAACCATTTCTGTATGGACCTTGTTTTGTGTACGGGGGCATTGTCATGCTGAAACAGGAAAGGGCCTTCCCCAAACTGTTGTTACAAAGTTGGAAGCACAGAATTATCTAGAATGTCATTGTAGGCTGTAGAGTTAAGAATTCCCTTCACTGGAACAAAGGGGCCTAGCCCGAACCATGAAAAACAGCCCCAGACTATTATTCCTCCTCCACCAAACTTTACAGTTGGCACTATACAATTAGGGTAGGTAGGGTTCTACTGGCATCCGCCAAGCCCAGATTTGTCTGTCGGACTGGCATATGGTGAAGCATGATTCATCACCCCAGAGAACGCGTTTCCACTGCTCCAGAGTTCAATGGTGGCAAGCTTTACATCACTCCGGCCGAAGCTCGGCATTGCACATGCTGATCTTAGGCTAGTGTGCAGCTGCTTGGCCATGGAAACCCATTTCATGAAGCTCCCGACGAACAGTTCTTGTGCTGAAGTTGCTTCCAGAGGCAGTTTGGAACTAGGTAGTTTGTGTGTTGCAACTGTGAGCTTGTGTGTCCTACCACTTCGCAGCTGAGCTGTTGTTGCTCCTAGACGTTTCTACTTCACAATACCAGCGTTTACAGTTGACCGGGGCAGCTCTAGCAGGGCAGAAATTAGCCGAACTGACTTGTTTGAAAGGTGGCATCCTATGATGATGCCACGTTGAAAGTCACTGAGGTCTTCAGTAATGCCATTCTACTGCCAATGTTTGTCTATGGAGATTGCATGGCTGTGCGCTTGATTTTATACACCTGCCAGCAACGGGTGTGGCTGACATGGCCAACTCCACTAATTTGAAGGGGTTTCCACATACTTTTGTGGAAATACAGTTAAAGTCGGAAGTTTACATATACCTTAGCCAAATACATTTAAACTCAGTTTTTCAAAATTCCTGACATTTAATCCTAGTACAAATTTCTTGTCTTAGGTCAGTTAGGATCACCACTTTATTTTAAGAATGTGAAATATCAGAATAATAGTAGAGATAATGATTTATTTCAGCTTTTATTTCTTTCATCAGATTCCCAGTGGGTCAGAAGTTTACATATACTCAATTAGTATTTGGTAGCATTGCCTTTAAATTGTTTAACTTGGGTCAAACGTTTCGGGTAGCCTTCCACAAGCTTCCCACAATAAGTTGGGTGAATTTTGGCCAATTCCTCCTGACAGAGCTGGTGTAACTGAATCAGGTGTGTAGGCCTCCTTGCTCGCACATGCTTTTTCAGTTCTGCCCACATCTTTTTTATGGGATTGAGGTCAGGGCTTTGTGATGGCCACTCCAATACCTTGACTTTGTTGTCCTTAAGGCATTTTGCCACAACTTTGGAAGTATGCTCGGGGTCATTGTCTATTTGGAAGACCCATTTGCTACCAAGCTTAACTTCCTGACTGATGTCTTGAGATGCTGCTTCAATATATCCACATAATTTTCCTACCTCATGATGCCATCTATTTTGTAAAGTGCTCCTGCAGCAAAGCACCCCACAACATGATGCTGCCACCCCCATGCTTCACAGTTGGGATGGTGTTCTTCGGCTTGCAAGCATCCCCCTTTTTCCTTCAAACATAACGATGGTCATTATGGCCAAACAGTTCTATTTTTGTTTCATCAGACCAGAGGACATTTCTCCAGTCTGGCTTTTTTATGGTGGTTTGGAGCAGTGGCTTCTTCCTTGCTGAGTGGCCATTCAGGTTATGTCGATATCGGACTAATTTTACTGTGGATATAGATATTTTTGTACCTGTTTCCTCCAGCATCTTCGCAAGGTCCTTTGCTTTTGTTCTGCGATTGATTTGCACTTTTCGCACCAAAGTATGTTCATCTCTAGGAGACAGAACGCGTTTCCTTCCTGAGCGGTATGACGGCTGCGTGGTCCCATGGTGTTTATACTTGTGTACTATTGTTTGTACTGATGAATGTGGTACCTTCAGGTGTTAGGAAATTGGCCCCAAGGATGAACCAGACTTGCGGAGGTCTATTTTTTTCTGAGGTCTTGGCTGATTTCTTGTGATCTTCCCATGATGTCAAGCAAAGAGGCACTGAGTTTGAAGGTAGGCCTTGAAATACATCCACAGGTATACCTTCAAGTGACTCAAAATATGTCAATCAGAAGCTTCTAAAGCCATGACATAATTTTCTGGAATTTTCCAAGCTGTTTAAAGGCACTGTCAAGTTAGTGAATTATAAGTGAAATAATCTGTCTGTAAACAATTGTTGGAAAAATTACTTTTGTCATGCACAAAGTAGATGTCCTAAACGACTGCCCAAAACTATAGTTTGTTAACAAGAAATTTGTGGAGTGGTTAAAAAACGAGTTTTAATGACTCCAACCTAAGTGTATGTAAACTTCCGACTTCAACTGTATAGTGTATGCAAGCTTGCCTAACATGGTAACTGTGAGAAGACAACAAAGCACTTTTTATCATGCTGGAAGAGGTCTTTGTTGTTGTGCAGATAGTACGTTTCTGTGTTAGAGGGTTGGAAGTACTCTAGTAGTCTGTAGTAAGTATTTCAGCTTTTATTTTCATTTGTTGTTTTTTCCTCTAAAGCACATTGCGTTGCATTCCATGTCTAAAATGCGCATCGTTTATTTATGCAGATTTTTGAATATCTGCATGAAAATCTGTCGCCAATTGGTTGGAAACCTAGCTAGTGATACCCTTTAGAAAGTGGGAATTCTTTCTGCAGATATAAATTAAACAGTGTGAAACTGTACCCTCAGATGTACTGACAAGATGCAGTAATGATTGCCACGTCCTGTGTATTGAAAAGGTTTTGGTTAGACTTTTAGATGTGCGCTTAGAAAAAAAAAGAGTAACTAAGTTTAAAGCTGAGATCCGCATTAGGGGAAACAACGCCACTAGCAGCTCCAGGCATATTTGTTATTCTTTTTGTTTTGTTTGTTAAACGCAGAAAAGGA
The DNA here is from genome assembly GCF_045679555.1 of Salvelinus alpinus. NCBI lineage: Eukaryota > Metazoa > Chordata > Actinopteri > Salmoniformes > Salmonidae > Salvelinus > Salvelinus alpinus. The sequence continues at coordinate 49,593,379 of NC_092094.1, read as the reverse complement.
GCTCCAGCCTCGTGGTAAAAAAAATACTTGTTGTACATACTCTACTGTTCTATCGCGCGTGCAATGATGTCCGGGGGGAAGAAATGGTGTTCGTTATTTGAAGTAACGCCTCTGTTGTTGTAATATCACAAATGGACGTGGCAGTTTCACCACTACAGATTCCAACTTTAAGAAACATTTCCTTTTTTAAGTTTTTGTTTTACCTGGTGGGCGTATTCTCTGTAAGTGTTTGGAAGTTATGTGTCTGTGCTGTATTTCTTCAGTAACCTAGTTTCCCCCCGAGTTGAGACTCTCACTGCTGAACTGAGCTGACTCTGTTACATTAGTGTTTCACTTTGTCGTCCAGTTTCAGCGCTCGGGGTACCAGGAGTGTGCCTCGTTCTTAGACCTAGTGCAGGCCATAATACTTCTCTTCAACAAAGCTCTAAAGCTGAATAGCTCAAGTGAACACAGTTTAGGGTTTCTTATTTCAGTGTGTGATACAGGGAGGCTTCGCCAAGGCATTGATGCATTCGCAAAGACGCGACCAGGCAACCCATAATTTAATACACAACAGAGCAAGCTTCCCTATCAGATTTGCGTAGTTCGTTTCGTTGTTCCCATTTGTATTCTAAGTTCTGAATATATTCATGATTTAGGCTCTTTCTCTTTTAGTGAATCGTCCATCTTTCTTTTTCTCTCTTCCCACTTGATAACCCCTCTCTCCCTCTGTCCCTCCCCACAGCGCTACCTGTGTTTCACTGAGGCTACGGAGGTGAAACCCCCAGAGGACCTGCAGGACCTGGGGGTGAGGTTCCTGCAGCCCTTCGTCAACCTGCTGTCCAAGGCCACTTACTGGTGGATGAACACCTTCATCACGGCAGCCCACCGCCGCCCCATCGACCTCAAGGTCATCGGCAAGCTGCCCATCGCCATGCGAGCCCTCACCAACTATCTGAAGCTCCGCAAGGCTTTCGAGAGTCAGAGGGTAAAGGGAGTGAGTGAGTGAGTGAGTGAGTGAGTGAGATGGCAGCCAGTGGGCTGTAAGTTTCCGTAAAAACAATGGTCAAAAAAGATTACAGTAATAGTATTGGATACCGTAAAATACGGTGTGGTAACATATTTTTTTACGGCTCAAATAAGCAAAGAGAAATGACAGTTCATCATTACTTTAAGACATGAAGGTCAGTCAATGTGCAACATTTCAAGAACTTTAAAAGTTTCTTCAAGTGCAGTCGCATAAACCATCAAGCTCTATGATGAAACTGGCTCTCATGAGGACTGCCATAAGGAAGACCCAGAGTTACCTCTGCTGCAGAGGATAAGTTCATTAGAGTTATCAGCCTCAGAAATTGCAGCCCAAATAAATGCTTCACAGAGTTCAAGTAACAGACACATCTCAACATCAACTGTTCAGAGGAGACTGTGTGAATCAGGCCTTCATGTTAGAATTTCTGCAAAGAAACCACTACGAAAGGACACCAATAAGAAGAAGAGACTTGCTTGAGTCAAGAAACACGAGCAATGGACATTAGACCAGTGGAAATTTGTCCTTTGGTCTGATGAGTCCAAATGTTGAGATTTCTGGTTCCAACCGCCGTGTCTTTGTGAGACGCAGAGTAGGTGAACGGATGATCTCCGCATTTGTGGTTCCCTCCGTGAAGCATGGAGGAGGAGGTGTGATGGTGTGGGGGTACTTTGCTGGTGACACTGTCAGTGATTTATTTTGAATTCAAGGCATGGCTACCACAGCATTATGCAGCGATACGCCATCCCATCTGGTTTGTGCTTAGTGGGACTATCATTTGTTTTTCAACAGGACAATGATCCCAACACACCTCCAGGCTGTGTAGGGTCTATTTGCCCAAGAAGGAGAGTGATGGAGTGCTGCATCAGATGACCTGGTTTCCACAGTCACCCGACCTCAACCCAATTGAGATGGTTTGGGATGAGTTGGACCGCAGTCCATATGTGTAATTTCATAGTTATGTCTTCACTATTATTCTACAATGTAGAAAATAGTAAAAAATAAAGAAAAACCCTTGAATAAGTTGGTGTGTCTAAACTTTTGACTTTTACTCTAAGTATTCAAACCCTTTGCTATGAGACCCGAAATTGAGCTCAGGTGCATCCTGTTTCCATTGATCATCCTTGAGATGTTTCTCCAACTTGATTGGAGTCCACCTGTGGTAAATTCAATTGATTGGACATGATTTGGAAAAGCACACACCTGTCTATATAAGGTCCCACAGTTGACAGTGCATGTCAGAGCACAAACCGATTTCAATAGAATGTTCATGATGTCACTGCAACAACTGTGGATAGACGTAGCTGGTCAATTCGCTCTGGCTATCTACTCCGATTTCAGAGCTCTCTCGTCTGGGTGTGCCAGAGTGCAGATTAACTGACGAATTTGTGAACGCTCAACACCCGTTGAATATGGCCGGTGTCAGTAAATGTTGTCAAAAAAGTGTAATTAAATTGTTGCCAGCAACACAGTTGCAGTCACCAACGCTCTGCAACTGTGCTTAACCAGCTCTGCTAGGGCGAGTAAAATGGTCAGAGTGAGCTGTTCTCTCATTTGTGTCTGGAAGTAGCTAGCCAATGTTAGCCAGCAGGCTTGGGTGCTTGTCTGCTGTTGTTAGGTCAAAACGCTCAGATCAACCCTACTCCTCGGCCAGAGAGTCCAGTGTGACCTCTGAACGCTCCGAGAGCGAAACGCTCTGAATTTACGAACTGACAATCTGACAATGCTCTGAGTTTACGAACACCCAAAGCGCACTCTGGCACTCCAGAACACACCCGTAGTATAAACCAGCCTTTAGTCTTGACATCTTTGGTTGTTTAGTATATAGCCTCGCATGTGAATCCTTAAAGAGATGAGTGGGGCTAAAGCTTAATCGAGCCGGTCGGTGAGAAATGAGCAAACATTTCTAAAAATCTGTTTTTGCTTTGTCATTATGGGGTATTGTGTATAGATTGATGAGGGGGAAAAATATATAAATAAATAAAATCAATTTTAGAATAAGGCTGTACTATAACAAAATGTGGAAAACATCAAGGGGTGCCTTTGGAACGTATTCAGACTTTTTCCCCCCACATTTTGTTGTGCTACAGCCTAAATTTACAAATAGATTAAATGTAGATTTTTTTTTGTCACTGGCCTACACACAATACCCCATAATGTTAAAGTGGAATTATGTTTTTTGACATTTTTACAAATTAATTAAAAATGGAAAGCTGAAATGTCTTGAGTCAAGTATTCAACCCCTTTGTTATGGCAAACCTAAATATGTTCAGGAGTAAATATGTGCCTAACTAGTCACATAATACGTTGCGTGGACTTGTGTTTAACTTGATTTGTTAATGACTACCTCATCTCTGTACCCCACACACACAATTATCTGTAGTCGAGCAGTGAATTTTGAACACAGATTCAACCACAAAGACCAGGGAGGTTTTCCAATGCCTTGCAAAGAAGGACACCTACTGGTAGATGGGTAAAAATAAAAGCAGACATTGAATGGTACCCGCAAAACACCAGTCTCAACGTCAACAGTGAAGAGTTGACTCCGGGATGCTGGATTTCTAGGCAGAGTTACTCTGTCCAGTGTCTGTGTTCTTTTGCCCATCTTTTCTTTTCATTGGCCAGTCTGAGATATGGCCAGCATCCTGGAGTTTCCTCTTCACTGTTGACGAGACTGGTGTTTTGCGGGTACTATTTATTGAAGCTGCCAGTTGAGGACTTGAGGTTGTCTGTTTTTCAAACTAGACACTCTAATGCACTTGTCCTCTTGCTCAGTTGTGCACCGGGGCCTCCCACTCCTCTTTCTATTCTGGTTAGGGCCAGTTTGCGCTGTTCTGTGAAGGGAGTAGTACACAGCGTTGTACCAGATCTTCAGTTTCTTGGTAATTTCTTGCATAGAATAGCCTTCATTTCTCAGAAGAAGAATAGACTGACAAGTTTCAGAAGAAAGGTCTTTGTTTCTGGCCATTTTGAGCCTGTAATCGAACCCATAAATGCTGATTCTCCAGATACTCAACTAGTCTAAAGAAGGCCAGTTTTATTGCTTCTTTAATCAGATAACAGTTTTCAGCTGTGCTAACATAATTGCAAAAGGGTTTTCTAATGATCCGTTTTTTAAAATGATATACTTGGATTAGCTAACACAACGTGCCATTGGAACACAGGAGTGATGGTTGCTGATAATGGGCCTCAGTACGCCTATGTAGATATTCCATAAAAAATCTGCTGTCTCCAGCTACAATATTCATTTACAACATTAACAATGTATACACTGTATTTCTGATCAATTTGATGTTATTTTAATGGACAAAAAAATAGCTTTTCTTTCAAAAACAAGGACATTTCTAGTGACCCCAAACTTTTGAACAGTAGTGTATATATTTGATTTGCTGTAATATGAAAATACATTACCTAGCAGCCAACCTGCTTGCACCAATCCCATGTAATTACAGTAAAATACTGTAAAATGCAAACCCCACCTCCCCTCAATGAATTGAATTAATTCATTACAATTACAGTAGAATTTATTTTTACAGTATTATACAGTAAATGTTACAGTAATGTACTGTTTGTCATTGCTCAGATATTACAGTAACTACTGGCAGCCAGTTACCTGTTAGTTACCGTAAAACAACTGTACCAAATATTACAATGCATCTTTTTTTTACAGTGCAAGGATTAGTTTGGATGTTCCACACAGTGACAAATAAAGACAGTATTAAGTGTTTATATAAGAACAGATTGCACAGTATGTTTTGGTTGATATGGATCTTTCTTTGAAGCATGACATATTCTGTTTGGATTGCATTTTGTTAGCTTGCGTCAATGCAGCTTTCCCAGTTGGATTGTTTAAATAAAATGTCAACAGGATTAACTAAAAAGCATTGATTTTACTTGTTCTCTAAACAATTCAACTCTGTTCTCCAATGGCCTGTGGTGATTTGACTACATGCATCCGTAAAACTGAGATGGATTTCCAAATAGATGATTGTCTTCTCTAGTTAACACTGAACAGATATATCCCGCCACACACTCACACACATCCAACGTTCCGGTTCCCTTACTGTGTGTTACTGTCCAGTTTCACAGGAAATAAGATCATGTAACATCCCAAGCCATTTCTGGTAACATCCCAAGCCATCTCTGCAGGCTAAATAATGTTATTTTGCTTATATGTTGATTTGAAACAACCGGAATATGTGAAACGTGAGACTTTAATCATCACACAGAGTAGCAGAGGGACAAACCCAGTCACCACACACACAGACACACACACACACTCTTCCCACTTTCTTCCCATGAAATGTCGAGTTCTTTCACCCTGTGAGGGGTCAAAAAGTCGCAGTGTTCACAGTAGAATGATAATGACCTTGCTCCTCTTAATCTTTTAGTCTTCTTTTCCCTTCCTTCATCTCTCTAATCCTTCTCTCCTCCTGGAAGGAAGTGTGGTGTGGATTCACAAGCAGCCGAAACTGTCTCATTGACCTCAGAGTCCAGTGTGCACTGGAAAACCCTGACCCTGTTGTGGCCTTTGATCCTTGACCCCTGCCACGTGTTGTGTCTCACTGAAAGAACCACGTCTGACCAATTCTCTCATTATCTCTCTCAGAACCATCTTCTTGACCCTAACCAGTCAGGCTTCAAGGCGACTCACTCAACTGAGACCGCTCTTATCTGTGTCACAGAGGTTCTCCGCTCTGCCACAGCTGACTCTCACCCCTTTGTTCTCATCCTCCTAGATCTATCTGCTGCCTTTGACGCTGTGAACCATCAGGTCCTCCTCTCCACACTCCTGGATTGCATCCTACCTGGCAAGTCGCTCCTACCAGATGGCGTGGAGAGAATCTGTCTGCACCATGTGCTCTTCCTACTGGTGTCCCGCAGGGCTCTGTTCTAGGCCCTCTCCTCTTTTCTCTCTTCACACAAAGTCGCTCGATCCTGTCGTATCCAAACATGGTCTCTGCTATCATTGCTATGCGGATGACACTCAACTACTCTTCTTATTACCCCCTTCTGACACCCAGGTGGTGACACGCATCTCTGCATGGCTGTCGGACATCTCCACTTGGATGTTGAACCACCACCTCAACCTCGACAAAACGGAGCTGCTTTTCCTCCCTGGAAGGGCCTGCCCGCTTCAAGACCTCTCCATCATGGTTAACAACCCCACATTGTCCCTCTTCCAGAGTTCAAAAACCTTGGTGTGACCCTGGACAACACCCTGTCGTTCTCTGCAAACATCAGTGACTCACTCCTGCAGGTTCATGCTCTACAACATCCGTAGAGGACGACCTTTCCTCACACAAGATACGGCGCAGGTCCTAATCCAGGCTCTTGTAATCTCCCGTCTAGACTACTGCAACACTCTGTTGGCTGGGCTCCCCGCTTGTGCCATCATACACATGCAGTTTATCCAGAATGCCGCAGCCCGCCTGGTGTTCAAACTTCCCAAGTTCTCCCATGTCACCCTGCTACTCTGCACCTTCTTACCTTCAGGTTATGCTCAAACCCTACACCCCATCCTGAGTCCTACACTCCACCACCTCTGGTCTCACCACCTCTGGTCTCTTACTTTGTTGATGGAAAATGTATTTTATACGATTGTGATGTGTTGTCTCACCTAGCTATCTTAAGATGAATGCACTACTTGTAAGTCGCTCTGGGGTGGGTTGAAACAAGTGCAGGGTTAAAACAAGCATATGGGTATTTACACTACAGTACAGCACTAGGGTATGAACAGAACATCTGTTCGTTGCTGTCAAACTAGAAACCATATGCATAAATACATATTTGGATTTGGCTGAGATGGGGCCCAAGAGAAAATATACATAGGGTCTGATTATGACAGTTAGTGTGTAGTGACAAATCCTAAATGAGCTAGAACACATGAATGGCTTGGGACGTGACGTGCACATTTGTATCCATGAAACAGGAAAGTCACACACACACACCAAGGTCATTTTCGGAAGTCGGAAGAACCAAATGTGGTTTATTTGTTTATTTATGCATCTGCCCCTGTGCTCTCTGCATCAAAAAGGCTGACCAGAGGCTGCCTCCAAGCCAGGACCTTCACCCCCTAGAGAGGAGTGGGAAAACCAGGACACACCCACTTGCACATGCGCACACACAGACCGAGAGGCTGTGGCTTGTTTACTACTCTAGCCAGAGTAGCCAGACGCTCTCTCTGATCATCACAAACTCTAAATGTGTAAACATCACACAACGCGTTGTCAGCGGCAGGGGTATAACTGCAATAAATAGTTTAACATACAAAATGCTTGGCCTCTGAATATTTATCCTTCATACAGTATACATGGAGGGTTTAAACCTTTGTTCAAAATATTGAGATCAGACAAACATTTTGACTGCACACAAGTGCCTGAATGCTGGTGATCTGAGCTAATCTCTTCTGTGAGGTCACAGTACGCTAGGATTAAAACTGAACTCATGAGATGGCAGAACTGGGAGGACATCATTACTAGGGAACCACTGAGATGAGAAGCACGAGAACTACGCTCTTCTCCTTCTTCCCTCATTAAACACTGAATCCCAAGATGCAACAGAAACAGCGAGCCAGCAGGGGTTCCATGCTTGTCCTAATTCTGTAGTTTTTTTTTTGTGTGTGGCTGGTGCACTGCTCCTGATCAAATTGGGTATGCAGTTGTTTTTTCCCCCCGGCCAATTACTTTTTCATGTCACGTTAACAGCCTTTTGATGTGTGACCTAGTTTTTTCTGTTGGGAGACATTTCTTAGAAAGAACTGACCGTGAGAGCCGCTGCAATACAGCAGAAATGTATTCCGATTCCTTAATAGGAACTTAGATAGCACTTTACATGAATCTTGCACAGCAAATTCTCCAGTGTTATATCAACACTGACAGTGTTCAATTCAACACTGGTACGGTGTCAATATGGGTCCACACATTTCAGTATTAAATCAACACACTGCTTAGTGTAAAGCCTTATTTGTATATTTCACAGGGTGCCTTGCCTTTCTGATGAATTGTAGTTACCACCCGTGATTGTGTTTGTTAGTGACAGGGAAATGGTTGTTGCAGTCATTTTTCATTGTCCTGTTGCCTTCACCAAGTGAGATTATAAGCAAATCCATTGATTATAAGCAAATCCATGATTTAAATTGTATTCTTCAACACAATACAATTAGTTAATAAAACCTTATTTTGAGGGCCTAGTTTTACCCTAGTACAGTGCCCTCAACCTCATGGTTTTCAGGCCTGCAAGTCACATTATGATGGCTTGCAAAGTGAAGTGTAATTCCTATTGGAATCCAGCCAGAGTGGGGATATCCAACGTTTGGAATTTGTATTCACCCACAACCTGCATTCAGAATGACTTCTGGATTGGGTAGAAGAAGGTATGAAACTACCTAAACCATCTAAATAAGGAACAACCATTTCAGTAACGAGTGCAATAAATCCCCCCCCCCCCAAAAAAAATATGCTATTTATATTTGAGTAGCATAAGATTCATAAAAATAATAGATATTGAAACAAACAGTTAGAACAATGAACCTGCAAATGGAGCACGCTGTGAAATATAACAATGGACGTGGTTTTGGTTTAACACTGGTTATTAACACCAACACAGTATGTGTTAATTTAACACTTACACAGTTCATTTAACACCTGAATCAACACAAATGTTAGACTGAAAAATCAACTCTAGTTTAACACTGGCCAATTTGCTATGTGATTTTTCACTTTTTTACCTGATATACTGTAATCATGATGTTCTTCCTCTTGCAGAGGCCTCTGGGCTCCATGCCGCAGGACCCTAAGTGGATCTGGAGGGCATTATGCCAGGCGTTTGGACGTCCCCTCATCATCAGCATCACCTTTCGCTTCCTGGCTGACCTGCTGGGCTTTGCTGGGCCTCTCTGTATCTCTGGCATTGTCCACCACATCAGCAAGGAGAATCGCACCATACAGCCCCCGGTGAGAATATATTATTTATTATTATTTATTATTTTATATATATATATATATATATATATATTTTTTTTTTTTTTTTTTTGTATACATGGCAGCTAAAAGCTCAATTTTGTATACATCAAGAAATGTAAGAAAACAAAGGAAATCAATCAATGTTAGCTAATCAAGAAAGTTCGGAAGTCAGATGGATGGGTCAGAGGTAGCTACAGATTCTAACACCAGATAATGTGATTCATCTGCCCAAAATCTGACCATTATACTGGTAGTTACAGGTGTGGCTATACAAAATGTTGCCAGAGATTTTTCAACTAACCTGATATTGGCGATACCTCGATTTGTGGAAACAGGAGTCTCATAAAATGTCAGTGTCCAGTTGCAGGGGGTCTGTTTGAAGTAAATAAATGTTTTGGTCCGTGAAAGTAATCAAACAATGTGTGTATTTTTCTAATCTTCTCTCATTGATTGAGACAGGTGCCACCCCAAAGTATTTATTTTAATAATGGAGCATTTTCTAAATTCAAACAGACCCCCTGCAATGGGACACCGACATTTTATGAGGACAAAGATAGTATCGGAAATATCAGTTTAGTTGACAAATCTCTGGCAACGTTTTGTATAGCCGCACCTGTAACTACCAGTGTAATGGTCAAATTTGGGGGGTTAAATAACAATATCTGGTGTTAAAATCTGTAGGTAGGTCAGGAGGAGGGAGCATCTCCGTCACAGCCAGAGATGGGAAAAATATCCACCAAAATGTACAGTATCTTGTAACAAATACAAGATACTCTAAAAACCAATGTATCAAACTACAATACTAACTACTTTTGCAAAGTATTGTATTTACCTTAAATACAGGTATTTTGTCATTTCAAAATACAAAATACAGTTGCAAGTACACGCCTTCATTATAACAACATTCTCTGTAACGGTAACAAACAAAAAAATTGTTTTACTTGCTATGACTGTGATATGTGGTTGTTTATCTACCTTGAATGCACTGACTGTAAGTCACTCTGAATAAGCTAAATGACCTAAATGTAACAATTACAAAAAACAATAGGTATTATTATTGGCTTTGTTTCGGGGGCAGAGCACATTACAATAATACCAAGTGTTAATTTTTACATTTATATTTTGGTCATTTAGCAAACATTCTTATCACACCATTGTGCCATCAGACTTCTGATTACCAATGCAGGCTGAAAGTGAGACACATGGTCAGGAGGAGGAGGAGGGAGCATCTCAGTCAGCCAAATGTATCTTGTAGCAAATACAATACACTCAGAAGACCAATGTATCAAACTAAAATACTAAATACTTTAGCAAATTATTGTATTTACATAAAATACAGATATTTTGACATTTCTAAATACAATACAAGTACACGCCTTCACTACAACATAACGGTAACAAAAATATGTTACGACTAATACCAATGCAGGGTGAAAGAGGGACACAAAATTGTGAACCGCTATAAAAAAAATAATATTTGAAAATACAAATTAGAGGTTTCGAAAGTATCTTGTTCCAAAATGCATTGGATTGTGGTTCAGGCTGGTGAAATACAAATGATAACATACTCAAAAGTAATTGAAATACGTATTTAAAATACATGTGACAGAAATTCTGCCCATCTCTGGTCACAGCTAGGGAGTTAGATACAGACAGCCCACACGTATACTCAGAGATGGGCAGTATTTATGTTACGTGTATTTGAAATATGTATTTTAATTACTTCTGAGTGTTTCGTAATTTCAATTACACTGGGCTGAACTACACTACAATGTATTTTGTATTTTCAAAATACAAAATACTTTTCTATTCCATTTTTTATAGTGGTTCACATTTTCACCCTGTGTTGGTATCAGAAGTCTGATAGCACTATGGGTGTGATAAAAACGTCTGCTAAATTAACTAAATGTATATTTAAAAATGAACAATTGTAAAGCATGCTGAGTATTATGCTAGTGAGCTCCACCCAGTATATTCAGTTTCACATGTAATTTTACATTTTGGTCATTTACTTGCACAACTAAGGCAGTTAAACAACAACATATCACGGTCATAGTAAGTAAAACCTTTTTGTAACCGTTACTGAGAATGTTGTTGTTGTTTGTGCCGGCTACATGTATTTTAATTAACTACATTACAAAATATAAGTATTTTGTTGTTTATTTTGATACATTGATCTTTATGGTATTGTCTATCTATATTTTGTCATTTTTGCCCATCCCTGCAAACACTGATGGGCAAGGACACACATACAGTTGAAGTCGGAAGTTAAATACACCTTAGCCAAATACATTTAAACTCAGTTTTTCACAATTCCTGACATTTATCCCCAGTAGAAATCCCCTGTCTTAGGTCAGTTAGGATCACCACTTTATTTTAAGAATGTGAAATGTCAGAATAATAGTAGAGATAATGATTTATTCCCAGTGGGTCAGAGGTTTACATACACTGAATTAGTATTTGGTAGCATTGCCTTTAAATTGTTGAACTTGGGTCAAATGTTTCGGGTAGCCTTCCACAAGCTTCCCACAATAAGTTGGGTGAATTTTGGCCCATTCCTCCTGACAGAGCTGGTGTAACTGAGTCAGGTTTGTAGGCCTCCTTGCTCGCACACGCTTTTTCAGTTCTGCCCACAAATTTTCTATGGGATTGAGGTCAGGGCTTTGTGATGGCCACTCCCTTGACTTTGTTGTCCTTAAGCCGTTTTGCCACAACTTTGGAAGTATGCTTGGGGTCATTGTCTATTTGGAAGACCCATTTGCGACCAAGCTTTAACTTCCTGACTGATGTCTTGAGATGCTGCTTCAATATATCCACATAATTTTCCTGCCTCATGATGCCATCTATTTTGTGAAGTGCGCCAGTCCCTCCTGCAGCAAAGCACCCCCACAATATGATGCTGCCACCCCCGTGCTTCACGGTTGGGATGGTGTTCTTCGGCTTGCAAGCCTCCCCCTTTTTCCTCCAAACATAATGATGGTCATTATGACCAAACAGTTCTATTTTTGTTTCATCAGACCAGAGGACATTTCTCCAAAAAGTACGATCTTTGTCCCCATGTGCAGTTGCAAACCGTAGTCTGGCATTTTTATGGCGGCTTTGGAGCAGTGGTTTCTTTCTTCATTGCTGAGCGGCCTTTCAGGTTATGTCGATATAGGACTCGTTTTACTGTGGATATAGATACTTTTGTACCTGTTTCCTCCAGCATCTTTACAAGGTCCTTTGCTGTTGTTCTGGGATTAATTTGCACTTTTCGCACCAAAGTACGTTCATCTCTAGGAGACAGAACGCGTCTCCTTCCTGAGCGGTATGACGTCTGTGTGGTCCCATGGTGTTTATACTTGCGTACTATTGTTTGTACAGATGAACATGGTACCTTATTACTTGTGTCATGCTCAAAGTAGATGTCATAACCGACTTGCCAAAACTATAGTTTGTTAACAAGAAATTTGTGGAGTGGTTGAAAAACGAGTTTTAATGACTTCAACTGTAGGTGCATGCCCGCACCCACACACACACACACACACACACACTTGATCTCCCGTTTTTTAAAAGGTCAGGTCCTCCAAAAGCACACACTTCCTCAAAGGTGAACTCCTCATTTTAAGCCAATTAAGTATTTATGAGGCTAATGACTGGCGACCTCACCATGCTGCTGTCTGTCGGTCCGTCTCAAACTCTCATATTCCACTCAGAGCAGACAGGACATGGACGCATCTGTCAGATCTCCTCTCCTGCTGTAATAATAGAACCTCCGTTTGTTGTTTGAAAGTCACATAGTTGCGTAATGGAATATTTCTGATTTGGCTCAGTAACAGTAGAAATGTTCTGTGGCTACTTGTAGAAAGCTTAAGGTAAATGCATTCTTCCGAAGAGAAGGTACGTTATGATTCTGTCAGAGGTTACGAAACTGAATATCTGAAAAAGGAGCTGATTTGGAAACAGTGGGGTGGACCTGTTGTCTGTAGACACTCATAGAAGGAAAACGGCATTCTTTTCTGGCTCTGTCTCCATCTTGACATTGTGTTTGGGCCGAGGGTAGACTGAAATAGTCGCCCCTGGAAGAGATTAAAGTGCTGTCGAGCTAAAAATGATGCCACGAGACTGTAGGCTGACAAGAAAAAGAGGTGTGGTCAACTTTTGAATAATGCAATGGCTTGGAACTTCTTCCCTGCAATGGCGCGTCCAGATGTCCAGAGAGAAATGGAAAGCTGGAACTTGAAGGGCAGTGTACTCAAACAAAGTATTCATTTGCATTCATTTGACATACATTTAGGACAGGAGTCGACTGTATACCATTAAAGATTGTGAAATGTCTCTGTGTGAGTGGGTGAAAGAGAACGGGAGAGACGGGGAAGAGGGAGAGTGTGAGAGAGAGACTTGCCAAATGATATCTAAGCTAGAATGACGTATTACCTGTCCTAGTTTTAATGGCTCCTCAGAGATATGAGAAATAAGATATCTTTCTCACCTGAGACCCTTGACTGCATAATCCAAGGCTAGGGACAGCACCTGAAGGATGACTTCTGTCATTGATTGAACTTCCTTAAAATAGTGGATTTGATACAGTATGACCCCAACCTTGGTGTGATTCACTGGGAGAACTGAATGACTCTAAAGACATCCATCATCATTACAGTACAGCCAGAAAGAGAGAGGGTGTGCCAAGAATAGCTGGCATGATCAAGAGTGTTAGATAAGAAAGATACAGCGGATTACTTTTAAGTAGATTGTTCATTGATCATCTTAAGGAATGTCTGGGAGTTATTTTTCTCAACGGGGTAGTAATGAATGTAATTTCCTTATAGAAAATCAAACCATTTTCCCCTCTGATGTACATATTCTCTTTGAGAGATTTTGAACTTGTCATGACAGTCAGTCAGACTCGCCGTATGTGGGTTTTTTTACCCGTTGCCCTCCCTGCAGGCAGCTCCTGTCTATGTGAGTAGGATATTGACTGGGGGTACTGACTGACTGGGTCAATGTCTGTGTCTCTCGCTGTGCTTTCAGATAAAGCTGCTGGGGGTCTACTTTATCTCCTCTCAAGAGTTCTTGGCGAATGCATACGTGCTGGCCGTGCTGCTGTTCTTTGCCCTGATCCTGCAGAGAACCTTCCTCCAGGCCTCGTATTATGTGGCCATCGAGACGGGCATCAACTTACGAGGGGCTATACAGGTACTGTACTGTAGGCCTATATACAATAGGGACCACATCGCAAAAAGGATCTCTGCAGACTTTCACATGCATCCCACGTTGATGTCAATGGAGATTTGTGTGAAGACATTCTGCCCCTCATGCTTATCCCCATTCTCTATTACTTAGAGACAGGGGATTAGTGTTACAAAAGCATCTGCAGTATCAATACATCAATTTTGTCCAGTGTGTCTGTCTATGGTAGAAACCCAGCAGAGCTCCTAGAGAGTACAGTCAATATATACAATGACATACAGGTAACTGCCGACGTAAAGGAAACATCAACATAAAGTGTCTTAATAGGGCACTGGGCCACCACGAGCCATCAGAACAGCTTCAATGCACCTTGGCAGGGTCTGGAGGGATGCGACGCCATTCTTACACGAGAAATTCCATAATTGGACGTGTTGTTGATGGTGGTGGATAACGCAGTCTCAGGCGCCGCTCCAGAATCTCCCATAAGTGTTCAATTGGGTTGAGATCTGGTGACTGACTGACTGACACACACACAGACTTTATTAAACACCCTATGCTCCTTCGAGTCCCCTCTTTCAAAGTCACTGAAATCTCTTCTAGCCATGGTAGCCAAAATAATGGGCAATTGGGCATTTTTATACATGGCCCTAAGCATGATGAGATGTTAATTCACTCAGGAACCACACCTGTTTGGAAGCACCTGTTATTATCCCACATTTAGGGTAGACCATCGTTGTAAATAAGAATTTGTTCTTAACTGACTTGCCTAGTTAAATAAAAGTTCAAGACAAATACAAAAAATAATTGACTCAAGTGTTTCCTTTTATTTTGGCATTATGTTGCCATTATTATACATGTATAGCAGGGGGGGGGGACTAAGAATGAGAGTAGCCAAACTACATCACATGTTAGGTGAGTTATAGTAAGGCAAGGTCCTCTGGTAACTATACTATATTACAGGTTTCGGAGGGTGGAGCATTCCTTGCTCTGTTTCCCTATGATGTGTCTGACTGACTTCTCCTTCCAGACTAAGATCTACAATAAGATCATGCGGCTGTGCACCTCTAACATGTCCATGGGAGAACTGACAGTGGGACAGATCTGCAACCTGGTAGCCATAGATACCAACCAGCTCATGTGGTTCTTCTTCCTCTGTCCCAACCTGTGGGCCATGCCAGTCCAGGTAACACTATTCTGTTCTACTCTACTTGTTTAGGTTCTATTCAGCTGTATTTAATTATATTCTATCTGGGTATATTCTGTTTGGTTCTAGTCTACAGTATACTGTAAAGGAATTGCTGTAAATTTGACAGTAAAGGGGCAAATAAGTTACTATATTTCAAATTGCAATACACCTACTGTAATCTAAATACAGTATCAAAGCAAGTACTGCGTAATGACACAGAGTACAATACTGTAGAATTGACTGTATTGTACTTTAAAAAGTAAATGGGCCAGTTCAATTGGTACAGCACTCTCACTAACGGGTTTTGAATTTCACTGTATTTTACTGTAATTAAACGGGATTAGTGCAAGCAGGTTGTTTGCTAGGTACACATTACGGCATATCAACAATAAATTATATCACTTTAAATAACATACCATCTCAATTCGTACAGCACTATCACTAACAAGTAGAACAAATAATAGCCTCTTACAAGGCACTCCTCAAATGATGTTAAGGAGCCAGCAACAACAATACCATGCACCCACTAATGCACTGTAAAACAAAATCAAATGTGTTGTTTTTACAGTAACTTACCGGCAGCCAGTTACCTGTAAGTTACTGTAAATCAAGTACAGTATGTTTCCGTAAATTCCAAAGAAACTTTAGTTTAACAGTACATTACTGTAAAGTTTACAATAATATACTGTATTTTTCTAAAAGCTATAACAAGAGGAAGGTATTGTATTTCATTTGAAAACAGCATAACATTTTGTAAAAGCTGAATATTTCAGGTCATCCCACCCCCCCTAACCTTTGAACCCCTAACAGCTAATTACATGGGTGAAAGCACATGATAATTGTTTTTAGATAGAAAACAGATAATGAGAAGATGGCCAACATGAAGAGATCAAATGTGGGCCAAAATATGCTACAGAGAAGGCATTCTGTGGGCCTATAGAACATAATTGACAGCAGAATCCTGCCAGGATTATTTTTACAGTGTGGTCAAAAGGTTTTTGGAACTCTAAAAATACGGTACGGTACTGAAATTCTGTCGGATGGACTTGCAGAACCATTCGAAATATATCAATTATTTCCCCCGCCCACAAATCTTCCCACAATGTACCATAATTTACAGTATGCTGCAGTAAAATGTTTCACAGTATTTTACTGTTGATAATATCCAAAATTACAGTATAAATGACCGTTTTCCATCACTACTAGTCTAATCCACTTTATCAAAGGCAGAATATGAGTCACAAGGGTAGAAAAGACAGACGGGCAGAAAAGAAGCACAGCAGGAGAAACCCTATGGATTTGAAATAAATGTATGGCATACTGTATATTATAACAGAACAGTGTGATCTTCAGGTTTATGTTCCATGGCATGTATTATTAATGTTAAGCAGTGATGATCTCTCATATCCCATCTCTAAATCTATACATGGAAATGGAAGGAAGGTGTATAAACGCAACATGTAAAGTGTTGGTCCCATGTTTCATGAGCTGAAATAAAAGATCCCAGAAATTGTCCATATGCACAAAAAGCTTATTTGGCTCAAATTTTGTGCACAAATTTGTTTACATCCCTGTTAGTGAGCATTTCTCCTTTGCCAAGATAATACATCCACCTGACAGGTGTGGCATATCAAGAAGCTGATTAAACAGCATGATCATTACACAGGTGCACTTTGTGCTGGGGACAACTAAAGGCCACTCTAAAATGTGCAGTTATGTTACACAACGCAATGCTACAGATGTCTCAAGTTTTGAGGGACCATGCAATTGGCATGCTGACTGCAGGACTGTCCACCAGAGCTGTTGCCAGAGAATTGAATGTTAATTTCTCTACCATAAGCCGCCTCCAAAATCGTTTTAGAGAATTTGGCAGTACGTTCGACCGACCTCACAACCACAGGTCACGTGTAACCACACAAGCCCAGGACCTCCACATTCGGCTTATTCACCTGCAGGATCATCTTAGACCAGCCACCCGGACAACTGATGAAACTGTGGGTTTGCACAATCAAAGAATTTCTGCACAAACTGTCAGAAACCGTCTAAGGGAAGCTCATCTGCGTTGTTTGGTGTCGTAACCGACTTCAGTGGGCAAATGCTCACCTTCGATGGCTCTTCACGGATGAATCCCGGTTTCAACTGTACCAGGCAGATGGTATGGCATCGTATGGGTGAGCAGTTTGCTGATGTCAACTTTGTGAACAAATCAAATTTCACAGGTGTGGACCTTACAGTGAAATGCATATTTACAAGCCTTTAACCCACAATGCAGTTCAAGAAATAGAGTTCAGAAAATATTTACTAAATAAACTAAAGTAAAAAATGAAATGAAAAGTAACACAATAAAATTACATAACAATAACAAGGTACCGAGCCAATGTAAGTAGGGGTAAAGTGACTATGCATAGATAATAAACAGCGAGTAGAAGCAGTGTAAAAACAAAGGGGCGGGGGGGGGGGTTGTCAATGTAAAAAGTCCAGGTAGACATTTGATTAGCTGTTCAGGAGTCTTATGGCTTGGGGGTAGAAGTTGTAAAGGAGCCTTTTGGACCTAGACTTGGCGGTCCGGTACCGCTTGCCGTGCGGTAGCAGAGAGAACAGTCTATGACTTGGGTGACTGGAGTCTTAGAATTTTTTTCCGGTCTTCCTCTGACACCGCCAAGTATACAGGTCCTGGATGACAGGAAGCTTGGCCCCAGTGGTGTATTGGGCCGTACGCACTACCCTCTGTAGCACCACTGTAGCACCTCTTCACGACTGTCTTGGTGTGTTTGGACCATGATAGTTTGTTGGTGATGTGGACACCAAGGAAATTGAAACTCTCGACCCGCTCCATTACAGCCCTGTCGATGTTAATGGGGGCCTGTTAGGCCCTCCTTTTCATGTAGTCCACGATCATCTCCTTTGTCTTGCTCGCATTGAAGGGGAGGTTGTCCTGGCACCACACTGCCAGGTCTCTGACCTCCTCCCTATAGGCTGTCTCATCGTTAACAGTGATCAGGCCTACCACCGTTGTGTCGTCAGCACACTTAATGATGGTGTTGGAGTCATGTTTGGCCACGCAGTCGTGGGTGAACGGGGAGTACAGAAGGGGACTAAGCACGCACCCCTGAGGGGCCCCGGTGTTGAGATTAGCGTGGCAGATGTGTTGTTGCCTACCCTTACCACCTGGGGGCAGCCCATCAGGAATTCCAGGATCCAGTTGCAGAGGGAGGTGTTAGGTCCCACGGTCCTTAGCTTAGTAATGAGCTTTGTGGGTACTATGGTGTTGAAAATGTCAGTGAAGACACTTGCCAGTTGGTCCACGCATGCTCTGAGTACACACCCTGGTAATCCATCTGGCCCAGTGACTTTGTGAATGTTGACCTGTTTAAAGGTCTTGCTCACATTGGCTACGGCGAGCATGATCACACAGTCGCCCGAAACAGCTTGTGCTCTCATGCATGCTTAAGTGTTCATGCCTCGAAGCCAGCATAAAAGGCATTTAGCCCGTCTGGTAGGCTCGCGTCACTGGGCAGATCGCGGCTGGGTTTCCCTTTGTAGTCCGTAATAATTTGCAATCCCTGCCACATCCGACGAGCATCAGAGCTGGTGTACTAGGATTCAATCTTAGTCCTGTATTGACGGTTCGTCTGAGGGCATAGCGGGATTCCTTATAAGCGTGCGGATTAGTGTCCTACTCATTGAAAGCAGCAGCTCTAACCTTTAGCTCGGTGCGGATGTTGCCTGTAATCCATGGCTTCTGGTTGAGATATGTACGTACGGTCACTGTGGGGACGACGTTGCCGATGCACTTGTTGATGAAGCCGGTGACTGAGTTGGTATAAGTCCTCAATGCCTTTGGATGAATCATGGAACATATTCCAGTCTGTGCTAGCAAAACAGTTCTGTAGCATACTGTAGTATCCGTGTCTGACCACTTCCATATTGAACGAATCACTGGTACTTCCTGCTTTAGTTTTAGCTTGTAAGCAGGAAACGGGAGGATTATGAAATACAGTCAGATTTGCCAAATGGAGGGTGAACATGGTGGTGGTGGTGGGGTTATGGAATGGCCAGGCATAAGCTAAGGACAAGGAACACAATGTGCATTCAAATTGCCATTGATAAAATGCAAGAGAGCATATTTGGGATGCTCTGGATCGACGTGTACGACAGTGTTCCATTTCCCGTCAATTTGCAGCAAGGTCGCACAGCCATTGAAGAGGAGTGGGACAACATTCCACAGGCCACAATCAACAGCCTTATCAACTCTATGCAAAGGAGATGTCACGCTGCATGAGGCAAATGGTGGTCACCAGATACTGACTGGTTTTCTGATGTTTTTTTCTGACAGTTTTTTAAAGTATCTGTGACCAACAGATGCATATCTGTATTCCCAGTCATGTGAAATCCATAAATTAGGGCCTAATGAATTTATTTAAATTGACTGATTTCCTTATATAAACTGTAACTCAGTAAAATCGTTGAATTGTTGCATGTTGCATTTATATTTTTGTTCAGTGTAGTATGGATATTCGGACATGGACAGTTTCTCCTATCTCTCTCTCGTTCTCGCTCTCGTTCTCGTTCTCGCTCTCGCGCTCGCTCTCTCGCTCTCTCGCTCTCTCTCTCTCTCTCTCTCTCTCTCTCTCTCTCTCTCTCTCTCTCTCTCTCTCTCTCTCTCTCTCTCTCTCTCTCTCTCTCTCTCTCTCTCTCTATCTCTCTCAAGGTCAATGGGAGACAGGTTAATGGCATATTGTGTTTGTGTGTGCGCTTGCGAGTATGTGAGAGTCAGGGAGAGAGAAGGTGCGATTCGCTCATGTTCCACTAATTTGCTTGTCCAATCAGATGTGCAATCTAATATTTTCCCCGATCTCAACATTTCCCAAGGCTGAACATGCCCAAACAACATTCTGTATTGTATTCTCCAGATCATTGTGGGGGTTATTCTGCTCTACTACCTCCTGGGGATCAGTGCTTTGATTGGGGCCACAGTCATTGCTGTACTGGCCCCTGTCCAGTACTTTGTGGCCACCAAGCTGTCCCAAGCACAGAAGAGCACCCTGGTGAGTAATACAGTGCCTTCAGGAAAGTATTCAGATCCCTTGACTTTTTCCAAAAAATTGTTACATTACAGCCTTGTTCGAAAATGGATTAAATAAAAATCCTCAGCAAAATACACACAATACCCCATAATGATGAAGCAAAAATAATTTTTCAAATGTATTAAAAAATAAATACCTTATGTAAATAAGTATTCAGACCCTTTGCTATGAGACTCGGAATTGAGCTCAGGTGCATCCTGTTTCCATTTATCATCCTTGAAATGTTTCTACAACTTGATTTGAGTCCACCTGTGGTAAAAATTGATTGGACATGATTTGGAAAGGCACACACCTGTCTACATAAGGTCCCACAGTTGACAGTGCATGTCAGAGCAAAAACCAAGCCATGAGGTCGAAGGAATTGCCCATAGAGCTCCGAGACAGGATTGTGGCACAGATCTGGGGAAGGCTACCAAAAAATGTCTGCAGCATAGAAGGTCCCCAAGAACACAGTGGCCTCCATCATTCTTAAATGGAAGAAGTTTGGAACCACCAAGAGT
The DNA here is from genome assembly GCF_045679555.1 of Salvelinus alpinus. Taxonomy (NCBI): domain Eukaryota; kingdom Metazoa; phylum Chordata; class Actinopteri; order Salmoniformes; family Salmonidae; genus Salvelinus; species Salvelinus alpinus. Next base: position 49,572,467 of record NC_092094.1, on the reverse strand, counting down.
CTTCCTAGAGGTGGCCGCCCAGCCAAACTGAGCAATCGGGGGAAAAGGGCCTTGGTCAGGGAGGTGACCAAGAATCCGATGGTCACTCTGAAAGAGCTCTAGAGTTCCTCTGTGGAGATGGGAGAACCTTCTAGAAGGACAACCATCTCTGCAGCACTCCATCAATAAGGACTTTATGGTAGAGTGGCCAAACGGAAGCCACGCCTCAGTAAAAGGCACATGACAGCCCGCTTGGAGTTTTCCAAAAGGCACCTAAAGACTCTGACCATGAGAAACAAGATGCTCTGGTCTGATGAAACCAAGATTGAACTCTTTGGCCTGAATGCCAAGCATCACGTCTGGAGGAAACCTGGCACCATCCCTACGGTGAAGCACGGTGGTGGCATCATCATGCTATGGGGATGTTTTTCAGAGGCAGGGACTGGGAGACTAGTCAGGATCGAGGCAAGGATGAACAGAGCAAAGTACAGAGAGATCCTTAATGAAAACCTGCTCCAGAGCCCTCAGGACCTCAGACTGGGGTGAAGGTTCACCTTCCAACAGGACAACGACAAGCACACAGCCAAGACAACGCTGGAGTGGTTCGGGACAAGTCTCTGATTTGTCCTTGAGTGGCCCAGCCAGAGCCCAAACTTGAACCCGATCGAACAGCTCTCAAGAGTCCTGAAAATAGCTGTGCAGCAACGCTCCCCATCCAACCTGACAGAGCTTGACAGGATCTGCTGAGAATAATGGAAGAACCTCCCCAAATACAGGTGTGCCAAGCTTGTAGCGTCATACCAAAGTAGACTTGATGTTGTAATCACTGTCAAAGGTGCTACAACAAAGTACTGATTAAAGGGTCTGAATACTTATGTAAATGTGATATATATATTTTTTTTTTACATTTGTATAAATTAGTAAACATTTTTGCTTTGTCATTATGGACTATTGTGTGTAGATTGATGGGAGGACCAATTTAATCCATTCTAGAATAAAGCTGTAAAGTAACAAAATATGGAAAAAGTCAAGTGGTCTGAATACTTTCCGAATGCACTGTAAATGCCATTTAACTGACACTTTTATCCAAAGCGATTTTCAGTCATGGCCAGATGGGCAGTATTTACATTAAGTTGCTCCGATTACTTTGTAACTACACAGTAATAACAACATAGTAGTTATGTGGGTATTACTATGTAATTACATGGTAATATGTTTTTTATTTAAAAAAAAATATTTTACCTTTATTTAACTAGGCAAGTCAGTTGAGAACAAATTCTTATTTTCAATGACGGCCTAGGAACAGTGGGTTAACTGCCTTGTTCAGGGGCAGAACGACAGATTTTTACCTTGTCAGCTCGGGGATTCGATCTTGCAACCTTCCGGTTACTAGTCCAACGCTCTAACCACTAGGCTACCTGCCACCCCAAGGTTGATGTTATAACACGTGTTCACATCTTGGCAAACAGTCTGGGTATGTTTTGATTTGATCATGTCATGATACTTATAAATTATGGTGTGGGGTCCTTTTACAGTACACACACAAACACACACACACACACACACACACACACACACACACACACACACACACACACACACACACACACACACACACACACACACACACACACACACACACCCTCAGAACCCTGGATAACCTTTATCTTATTGATAATAACCAAATGGATTGTTAAGGAAAAATAGTATTTTTCAACCATAATCTCTTCATTAATCACGTAACATGTCTTTCTGCTTTGTCTGCCTTTTTCTCCAAATACACTGCTCATTTCTATAATACCATGCTACTGTAATACAGTGTGTATCTCACTGGCTTAATTGTCTGAGATTAAATACTGTATCTTTCATGGCAATTATATTGTTCTGACATACTTGTGTGTACTATGGTGTAGGACTACTCTGTTTGTCTGTGTTGTGATACTGTACAAGTGTACGCCAGTCAATCAATCAATCAATCACATTTATTTAGCAGATGTCACAAAGTGCTTATACAGAAACCCAGACTAAAACAGCAAGCAATGCAGATGTTTGCGTGTATTTTGGTATAGAAATATTCCAGTCATTCAGATGTGTCTGTATCATCCTAAAGGAGTACTCCGGTGAGCGGTTGAAGAAGACTAATGAGCTGCTGCGGGGCATCAAGCTACTGAAGCTGTACGCCTGGGAACACATCTTTTGTCACAGTGTGGAGGAGACCAGGGGCAAGGAGCTCACCAGCCTGCAGGCCTTCGCCCTCTACACATCCATATCTAGTAGGTTACCTTACCTCCCTCTACACATCCATATCTAGTAGGTTACCTTACCTCCCTCTACACATCCATATCTAGTAGGTTACCTTACCTCTCTCTACACATCCACATCTAGTAGGTTACCTTACCTCCCTCTACACATCCACATCTAGTAGGTTACCTTACCTCCCTCTATACATCCATATCTAGTATGGTTACCTTACCTCCCTCTACACATCCATATCTAGTAGGTTACCTTACCTCCCTCTACACATCTATATCTAGTAGGTTACCTTACCTCTCTCTACACATCCACATCTAGTAGGTTACCTTACACATCTAGTAGGTTACCTTACCTCCCTCTACACATCCACATATAGTAGGTTACCTTACCTCCCTCTACACACCCACATCTAGTAGGTTACCTTACTCCCTCTACACATCCACATCTAGTAGGTTACCTTACCTCCCTCTACACATCCACATCTAGTAGGTTACCTTACCTCCCTCTACACATCCACATCTAGTAGGTTACCTTACCTCCCTCTACACATCCACATCTAGTAGGTTACCTTACCTCCCTCTATACATCCATATCTAGTAGGTTACCTTACCTCCCTCTACACATCCACATCTAGTAGGTTACCTTACCTCCCTCTATACATCCACATCTAGTAGGTTACCTTACCTCCCTCTACACATCCACATCTAGTAGGTTACCTTACCTCCCTCTACACATCCACATCTAGTAGGTTACCTTACCTCCCTCTACACATCCACATCTAGTAGGTTACCTTACCTCCCTCTACACATCCACATCTAGTAGGTTACCTTACCTCCATCTACACATCCACATCTAGTAGGTTACCTTACCTCCCTCTACACATCCACATCTAGTAGGTTACCTTACCTCCCTCTACACATCCGCATCTAGTAGGTTACCTTACCTCCCTCTACACATCCGCATCTAGTAGGTTACCTTACCTCCCTCTCCACATCCATATCTAGTAGGTTACCTTACCTCCCTCTACACATCCGCATCTAGTAGGTTACCTTACCTCCTTCTACACATCCACATCTAGTAGGTTACCTTACCTCCCTCTACACACCCACATCTAGTAGGTTACCTTACCTCCATCTATACATCCAGATCTAGTAGGTTACCTTACCTCCCTCTACACATCCACATCTAGTAGGTTACCTTACCTCCCTCTACACATCCACATCTAGTAGGTTACCTTACCTCCCTCTACACATCCACATCTAGTAGGTTACCTTACCTCCCTCTACACATCCACATCTAGTAGGTTACCTTACCTCCCTCTACACATCAACATCTAGTAGGTTACCTTACCTCCCTCTCCACATCAACATCTAGTAGGTTACCTTACCTCCCTCTACACATCAACATCTAGTAGGTTACCTTACCTCCCTCTACACATCCACATCTAGTAGGTTACCTTACCTCCCTCTACACATCCACATCTAGTAGGTTACCTTACCTCCCTCTACACATCCACATCTAGTAGGTTACCTTACCTCCCTCTACACATCCACATCTAGTAGGTTACCTTACCTCCCTCTACACATCCACATCTAGTAGGTTACCTTACCTCCCTCTACACATCCACATCTAGTAGGTTACCTTACCTCCCTCTACACATCCGCATCTAGTAGGTTACCTTACCTCCCTCTACACATCCACATCTAGTAGGTTACCTTACCTCCCTCTACACACCCACATCTAGTAGGTTACCTTACCTCCATCTACACATCCAGATCTAGTAGGTTACCTTACCTCCCTCTACACATCCACATCTAGTAGGTTACCTTACCTCCCTCTACACATCCATATCTAGTAGGTTACCTTACCTCCCTCTACACATCCACATCTAGTAGGTTACCTTACCTCCCTCTACACATCCACATCTAGTAGGTTACCTTACCTCCCTCTACACATCCACATCTAGTAGGTTACCTTACCTCCCTCTACACATCCACATCTAGTAGGTTACCTTACCTCCCTCTACACATCAACATCTAGTAGGTTACCTTACCTCCCTCTACACATCCACATCTAGTAGGTTACCTTACCTCCCTCTACACATCCACATCTAGTAGGTTACCTTACCTCCCTCTACACATCCACATCTAGTAGGTTACCTTACCTCCCTCTACACATCCACATCTAGTAGGTTACCTTACCTCCCTCTACACATCCACATCTAGTAGGTTACCTTACCTCCCTCTACACATCCACATCTAGTAGGTTACCTTACCTCCCTCTACACATCCACATCTAGTAGGTTACCTTACCTCCCTCTACACATCCACATCTAGTAGGTTACCTTACCTCCCTCTAAACATCCATATTCAGTAGGTCACTTTGCCTTTACTTTACCCTTTCCACCAACTAAACAACACCCAAATAGGTGATGGACTTTTAGCATGCAGTACAAATAATTGTTCAGTTTTCACTAGCCTCTGTGGACAGTCACGTAGCTGATTCACTCATTGGAGAGGAAAATGCCCTACACAAAAATGTTACCCCTCTCAACTCTGCATCAGTCCTTCTACAATATGTAAATGTAAGAACATCTCGTCTTACATTTAAGATTCTGCAATCGCAAATTATTTAGCAAAATCAACAATTCCCTGCATATATCCAATCACCGCACAAAACAGTAAAATCACTGCAATATTACCGCATTCAACTGTACGATCACCGCAATACAAAAGGAGGGCTCACAATTTTAACCAATCCCTGCATAAATGGTTCAATCAGGCCACATGCCAACAAATGTTTCCCCCATAAGCACATTTTTGTGAAAAATTTGCCAAAAATCTGCATTTTGCTAGTTTGCCTCATCTACCTTCACTAAAACCACGGCAAAGGTTTTGCCTGCAAACTTTGGTTTTGAATCCCGACGTTCTGAGATGTCTGCCTACAGGCTACGGAAAGAATCAAATCAAATGTTATTTGTCACATACACATGGTTAGCAGATTTTAATGCGAGTGTAGCGAAATGCTTGTGCTTCTAGTTCCGACAAGGCAGTAATAACCAACGAGTAATCTAACCTAACAATTCCACAACAACTACCTTATACACACAAGTGTAAAGGGGTGAAGAATATGTACATAAAAATATATGAATGAGTGATGGTACAGAACGGCATAGGCAAGATGCAGTAGATGGTATAGAGTACAGTATATACATATGAGATGAGTAATGTAGGGTATGTAAACATATAAAAGTGGCATTGTTTAAAGTGGCTAGTGATACATGTATTACATAAAGATGGCAAGATGCAGTAGATGGTATAGAATACAGTATATACATATGAGATGAGTAATGTAGGGTATGTAAACATTATATTAAATGGCATTGTTTAAAGTCGCTAGTGATACATTTTTACATAAATTCTTCCATTATTAAAGTGGCTAGAGTTGAGTCAGTATGTTGGCAGCAGCCACTCAATGTTAGTGGTGACTGTTTAACAGTATGATGGCCTTGAGATAGAAGCTGTTTTTCAGTCTCTCGGTCCCTGCTTTGATGCACCTGTACTGACCTCGCCTTCTGGATGATAGCGGGGTGAACAGGCAGTGGCTCGGGTGGTTGTTGTCCTTGATGATCTTTATGGCCTTCCTGTGACATCGGGTGGTGTAGGTGTCCTGGAGGGCAGGTAGTTTGTCCCCGGTGATGCGTTGTGCAGACCTCACTACCCTCTGGAGAGCCTTACGGTTGTGGGCGGAGCAGTTGCCGTACCAGGCGGTGATACAGCCCGACAGGATGCTCTCGATTGTGCATCTGTAAAAGTTTGAGTGCTTTTGGTGACAAGCCGAATTTCTTCAGCCTCCTGAGGTTGAAGAGGCGCTGCTGCGCCTTCTTCACCACACTGTCTGTGTGGGTGGACCAATTCAGTTTGTCCGTGATGTGTACGCCGAGGAACTTAAAACATACTACCCTCTCCACTACTGTCCCGTCGATGTGAGTAGGGGGGTGCTCCCTCTGCTGTTTCCTGAAGTCCACGATCATCTCCATTGTTTTGTTGACATTGAGTGTGAGGTTATTTTCCTGACACCACACTCCGAGGGCCCTCACCTCCTCCCTGTAGGCCGTCTCATCGTTGTTGGTAATCAAGCCTACCACTGTAGTGTCGTCTGCAAACTTGATGATTGAGTTGGAGGCGTGCATGGCCACGCAGTCGTGGGTGAACAGGGAGTACAGGAGAGGGCTCAGAACGCACCCTTGTGGGGCCCCAGTGTTGAGGATCAGCGGGGTGGAGATGTTGTTACCTACCCTCACCACCTGGGAGCGGCCCGTCAGGAAGTCCAGTACCCAGTTGCACAGGGCGGAGTCGAGACCCAGGGTCTCAAGCTTAATGATGAGTTTGGAGGGTACTATGGTGTTAAATGCTGCGCTGTAGTCGATGAACAGCATTCTCACATAGGTATTCCTCTTGTCCAGATGGGTTAGGGCAGTGTGGTTGCGATTGCATCGTCTGTGGACCTATTTGGGCGGTAAGCAAATTGGAGTGGGTCTAGGGTGTCAGGTAGGGTGGAGGTGATATGGTCCTTGACTAGTCTCTCAAAGCACTTCATGATGACGGAAGTGAGTGCTACGGGGCGGTAGTCATTTAGCTCAGTTACCTTAGCTTTCTTGGGAACAGGAACAATGAAGCATGTGGGAACAGCAGACTGGGATAAGGATTGATTGAATATGTCCGTAAACACACCAGCCAGCTGGTCTGCTTATGCTCTGAGGACGCGGCTGGGGATGCTGTCTGGGCCTGCAGCCTTGCGAGGGTTAACACGTTTAAATGTTTTACTCACGTCGGCTGCAGTGAAGGAGAGTCCACAGGCTTTGGTAGCAGGCCGTGTCAGTGGAACTGTATTGTCCTCAAAGCGAGCAAAGAAGTTGTTTAGTCTGTCTGGGAGCAAGACATCCTGGTCCGCGACGGGGCTGGTTTTCTTTTTGTAATCCATGATTGACTGTAGACCCTGCCACATACCTCTTGTGTCTGAGCCGTTGAATTGCGACTCTACTTTGTCTCTATACTGACGCTTAGCTTGTTTGATTGCCTTGCGGAGGGAATAGCTACACTGTTTGTATTCGGTCATGTTTCCGGTCACCTTGCCCTGGTTAAAAGCAGTGGTTCGCGCTTTCAGTTTTGCGTGAATGCTGCCATCAATCCACAGTTTCTGGTTTGGAAATGTTTTAATAGTTGCTGTTGGTACGACATCGCTGATGCACTTGCTAATAAACTTGCTCACCGAATCAGCGTATTCGTCAATGTTGTTGTTCGCCGCAATACGGAACATATCCCAATCCACATGATCGAAGCAATCTTGAAGCGTGGAATCCGATTGGTCGGACCAGCGTTGAACAGACCTGACCTGACCAGCGCGGGAGCTTCCTGATTTAGTTTCTGTCTATAGGCTGCAAGCAACAAAATGGAGTCGTGGTCAGCTTTTCCGAAAGGAGGGCGGGGGAGGGCCTTATATGCGTCGCGGAAGTTAGAATAACAATGATCCAGGGTTTTACCAGCCCTGGTAGCACAATCGATATGCTGATAGAATTTAGGGAGTTTTGTTTTCAAATTAGCCTTGTTAAAATCCCCAGCTACAATGAATGCAGCCTCAGGATATGTGGTTTCCAGTTTACATAGAGTCAAATAAAGTTCGTTCAGGGCCGTCGATGTGTCTGCTTGGGGGGGAATATATGCAGCTGTGATTATAATCGAAGAGAATTCTCTTGGTAGATAATGCGGTCGACATTTGATTGTGAGGAATTCTAAGTCAGGTGAACAGAAGGACTTGAGTTAGAGTTTTCATGCTTGGCCCCCCTACCCAAACTCTGGATTTTTTGGGAGAGTTGTCTGTCTGAAGAGGACCCGCCTTGAAACGATTTGTTTTCATAGAAATGTCCAAAAGATACTGACGTCCTCCCCAGACGTAGTGCTGTTGCTCTAGGTCTGGGATTTCCAAGACTACTAGCTATCACTAGCTAACAGGGAAGAACTTACAATACATACATGCCTCCTAGCGTCCCATGCATAGGCTACTTTCTGTCACGAACACTAAACTGAAACTAAATAATGTAAACACTAAATAGAAATGTTTTTATCAAACTAAAACTGAATAAAAACTAGTAAATCAAGTCGGAAAAACAACTGAAATTTAATTTGAAATAAAAATCTAAAAACGAATAGAATGTTTCATGAGCCGAAATAAAAGATCCCAGAAATTGTCCATACACACAAAAAGCTTATCTTTCAAATTTTGTGCTCACATTTTACATCTATGTTAGTGAGCATTTCTTCTTTGCTAAGATAATCCATCCACTTGACAGGTGTGCCATATCAAGAAACTGATGAAACGGCATGATAATTACACTGGTGCACCTTGTGCTGGGTCCAATTAAAGGCCACTCTAAAATGTGCAGTTTTGTCACACAACACAATGCCACAGATGTCTCAAGTTTTGAGGGATGCTGACTGCAGGAATGTCCACTAGAGCTATTGCCAGAGAAATAGAATGTTAATTTCTCTACCATAAGCCTTACAACCACAGACCACGTGTATGGTGTTGTGTGGGCGAGCGATTTGCTGAAGTCAACGTTGTGAACAGAGTGCCCCATGGTGGCGATGGGGTTATGGTATGGGCAGGCATAAGCTACGGACAAAGAACAAAATTGCATTTTATCGTTGACAATTTGAATGCACAGAGATAACGTGATGAGATCCTGAGGCCCATTGTCTTGTCATTCATCCATCTCATGTTTCAGCATGATAATGAACAACCCCATGTTGCAAGGATCTGTACACAATTCCTGTAAGCTGAAAATGTCCCAGTTCTTCCATGGCCTGCACACTCACCAGACATGTCACCCATTGAGCCTGTTTGGGATGCTCTGGATCGATGTGTACGACAGCATGTTCCAGTTCCCGGCAATATCCACCAACTTCCCACAGCCATTGAAGAGGAGTGGGACAACATTCCACGGGCCACAATCAACAGCCTGATCAACTCTATGCGAAGGAGATGTGTCGCGCTGCATGAACCAAAAAACACAGAACTACCAAAAACGTTGCCTTTCTCAGTGCTGATGCTCTAGCTTAGTCCTAGACAACAACCGCTTCAAGCCATTCCGTTGAGCTGAGTTCCTGGAGAAAGACACTTCGTCTAAAGTATTCTCAGTCTCTGGAACAAACTGTCTGTACAGTATCTGAACCACATTGTCATGTATCTAATGTTGTCTGTGTCTCCTCTTTCTCAGTATTCATGAATGCAGCCATCCCTATCGCTGCTGTCCTGACTGTGAGTATTCATTCCACTCATAAATTCCTATTCATATCTGATAGGTGGCATGCATACTACTTGTCTACAGACTACCCCAATATCTGTCCTCCCTCACATTGTTCACCATAGAACAGCATGTTCTAACCACCATTTCACCTTTAAAAATAAGCTGCGTACTGTACACTGGTCTGTGTATTGTTTTCAGTGGATGGGCTTTTACAGAGAACAGAATCCCTTTTCCCGAGTGAAGGGCACAAGCCAGACCAGTCCAGACTAGAGTGGTATCACTCAGAACGCAGTCAGCCAGACTGGCATGTTACTGCTTTCTAAAGGATGGCCAGTGACATTTCACAGGGACACTGGAGGTTTTTTGACATGGCCACTGTAAATCCCAGTTATATTTATGGTAGAGAGAGAGAGTGAGAGATTGTGTGTTTTGGAGACCGTAATGTGCTTATCTATCTCTCATTGTTTAGCCCTAAAGTGGAAATGCTCAAGTTCACCACAAACTGACTGAATGGCAAAAGTATTTAAATTAGTCAGTCTTTCTGAAGGATATTTATTCTTTCAGGGCCAAATCCTGTATTGGATGCGAGCACAGGTCAGACTATAGCACACATCGCCCATTGACGTTAATGCAAGATTTATGTAAACGTTTGTGTTGCTCACTTGCATCTTGAGTCAGGATTCAGACCTCACTCACAGTATCTTTGCTGGTTACTGGAGTGATATTAATATTTTTCTCTCCTCCCGTCATCTTCCTGTAGACGTTTGTGGTCCATGTGCACATCTCTGAGGAGGCTGACCTGTCACCTGCTGTGGCCTTTGCGTCCTTATCCCTGTTTCACATCCTGGTCACTCCTCTCTTCCTGCTCTCCAGCGTGGTGCGATCCACAGTCAAGGCCCTGGTCAGGTGAGCTGTGTATCATGGACACACAATTACAGGCAGCTAGTGGTAGGTAAGTTACTGTATTTCACATTGCAGTACACCTACTGTAATTTTAATACAGTCTCAAAGCAAGAACTGTGTAATGACACACAGTACAATACCATAGAATTGACTGTATTATACTGTAAAAAATGTAATGCTACTGTAAACATAATGAATGACATTCACTGAGGGGAGGGGTTTGTATTTTACTGTAATTACAGGTGCAAGCAGGACGGTTACTAGGTAATGTGTTTACACATTACAGCATATCAATGAATAGTTGGTGTTTTATATCACTTTGCACTTCTAGAAGCCTTAACAAATGTTTCCAAACTGGCAGTGACTAGAAGGCAAAACAGACCAAAAGAACATGGCAAAATGTTCAACCATTGAAGGTTGAAGACTTGCTGTTTCTCCAATTTGTCCCCTATACATTTTGAATTGATTGGGCACGACTAAATTGGTACAGCACTCTCACTAACGGATGCAACAAATATAGCCTCTTACAAGGCATGCCTCAAAATATGTTAATGAGACAGAAACAACAATGCCATGCACCCACTAGTGGTCAAAAGGTTTTTGGTGCTTCAAAAATACAGTAGGGTACTGTATTCTGTGGGATGGAATTACAATACACTGTAACAAATGTAACTTGTTTTTACGGTAACTTACTGGCAGCTAGTTACCTGTAAGTTACTATAAAGTACAGTATGTTACCATACATTCAAAATAAAGTGCTTTCTTTACTGTAATGTACTGTTAAAGGAAAGTATTTACAGTGTACCATTTGAAATACAGCAATTATATCCATGCCCACACCATTTTCCCACAATGCACCATCATTTACAGTATTCTGCAGTAAAACATTTCACAGTATTTGACTGTTGATAATACCCCAAATTATTGTCTAAATTACCGTTTTCTGTTAATGTTGAGTTAAGCTGAATTCATGTCAGATTTACCAAAATAAAGTGTAATTGTGGTGAAGCTAAATTGAAGTCAATCACTAAAACACCTGTCTGTTTCTGTCAGTAACATTTACTTTTTCTAAATTGACAATTTGATTAACTGCTGTAATTGTGTTGTCACCCTTCTACCCTATTCCTCATTACCCATCCTATCATACAAAATAGCATAACGACTGCATCGAACATCATAAACATATATAGAGCATTTGGAATGTTATGTTACAGCCTTCTTCTAAAATGGGTTAAATAGTCGTCCGTCCACCCCCCCCCGTCCACCCCCCATCATATATATATATACACATGCATACTGTATGCACCATTTTCTAAAAACCTATTTTTGCTTTGTCATTATGGTTAGTGTGTAGATTGATGGGGGGGGGCGGACGGACGGACGGATTACTATTTAACCCATATATATATATATATATATATATATACATATATATACAGTGGGGAGAACAAGTATTTGATACACTGCCGATTTTGCAGGTTTTCCTACTTACAAAGCATGTAGAGGTCTGTAATTTTTATCATAGGTACACTTCAACTGTGAGAGACAGAATCTAAAACAAATATCCAGAAAATCACATTGTATGATTTTTAAGTAATTAATTTGCATTTTATTGCATGAAATAAGTATTTGATACATCAGAAAAGCAGAACTTAATATTTGGTACAGAAACCTTTGTTTGCAATTACAGAGATCATACATTTCCTGTAGTTCTTGACCAGGTTTGCACACACTGCAGCAGGGATTTTGGCCCACTCCTCCATACAGACCTTCTCCAGATCCTTCAGGTTTGGGGGCTGTCGCTGGGCAATACGGACTTTCAGCTCCCTCCAAAGATTTTCTATTGGGTTCAGGTCTGGAGACTGGCTAGGCCCCCACCTGTGGACGTCGGGCCCTCATACCACCCTCATGGAGTCTGTTTCTGACCGTTTGAGCAGACACATGCACATTTGTGGCCTGCTGGAGGTCATTTTGCAGGGCTCTGGCAGTGCTCCTCCTTGCACAAAGGCGGAGGTAGCGGTCCTGCTGCTGGGTTGTTGCCCTCCTACGGCCTCCTCCACGTCTCCTGATGTACTGGCCTGTCTCCTGGTAGCGCCTCCATGCTCTGGACACTACGCTGACAGACACAGCAAACCTTTTTGCCCCAGCTCGCATTGATGTGCCATCCTGGATGAACTGCACTACCTGAGCCACTTGTGTGGGTTGTAGACTCCGTCTCATGCTACCACTAGAGTGAGAGCACCGCCAGCATTCAAAAGTGACCAAAACATCAGCCAGGAAGCATAGGAACTGAGAAGTTGTCTGTGGTCACCACCTGCAGAATCACTCCTTTTTTGGGGGTGTTTTGCTAATTGCCTATAATTTCCACCTTTTGTCTATTCCATTTGCACAACAGCATGTGAAATTTATTGTCAATCAGTGTTGCTTCCTAAGTGGACAGTTTGATTTCATAGAAGTGTGATTGACTTGGAGTTACATTGTGTTGTTTAAGTGTTCCCTTTATTTTTTTGAGCAGTGTATATAAATGAAATATCACATTTACATAAGCATTTGGACCCTTTACTCAGTACTTTGTTGAATCAGTCATCCATACAGAGTCGGGGGTTTCCTTTGCATCCTGAGAGGATGAATGGAAGTCTCGAGAAAATCAATGGGGTCGAGCTGATCTCTGGTAAATGGAGGCAGTACGTGTATCCTAATCCTGTCGAACCAGTGACGGAGAAATTGTCAATCTACATCCCATTTGTATCCCACTGAAACCGCTAGTTCCTTACTCAATGACACGCAATGACTTGCACTGAGTCACAGCCATAGAGATCCTATCGTTATTCATCTCTATGGTGACAACAGGTTGGATGTGATGCTGTATCTCACGGGTAACCTAAGTCTGTTGTTCCGTTTATGGTCAAGATGACCTTATGATCCCTGTAACAGCCTGGTATTGACCTAGCCGTCGATAGTACCATCTGCTTGCTGCCATTCTGCAGTGGAGCTGGAGCATATGCTGCCTACTCTACTCTACTGCACTGGCTTTGGTTCAAGAGATCCTCGCACACAATACAGTCTATTACGGATTACGAAGGAAGACCAAAACGGAGATCTGCCCAACGATGCCTCACTACCAGACAAACTCAATGCATTTTATGCATCCTTTGACAACAACAACATGGAGCCGGGTGTGAGGGCCGTCACCGACCCAGAGGACTGGGTGATCTCGCTCTCTGAGGCCGAGGTGAAAAGGGTCTTTAAATCAGGTCAACACCTGCAAGGCTGCGGGCCCCAACGGCCCCAACAGCTGCTAAGCGTATTCACTGTCATTTTCAACCTCTCCTTGTCCCAGTCTGTAATCCCCACGTGTTTTAAGATGACTACCATCATCCCTGTTCCTAAGAACTACCGAGTGTTGTGCAGGCAGCCCAGTACATCGCTGGGGCCGAGCTCCCTGCCATCCAGGACCTGTATATCAGCGGTGTGAAAAGAAGGCCCGGAAAATCGGCAAAGACCCCAACCACCCAAGCCTCAGCTTCAGCTTACTGAGTCATATTCCACAAAATGTATGGTCCAATGAGAACTCTCCAAATGAATGATGCGGTGTGTGGCTCGCTGAATAGCCTGGAGTGTAGGAGTATGTCACTGCTGACTGAACCTCATTTACTGGTAGATGTACAGCAAGGCCTATATTGTATTCCAAGCTTATACTAATCATTATGGCTTAGTTTATTCCAGATGTACTGAAGCAGGTAGCTGAAGGAACATAAAAACGGAATACTTTTTTTACTTTATTCATTTCAGATAGTCTGGAGACTTGCTTTAGGAAATTAAACCTTTTCGCTTCTCCATTTTTAACATTCTTTGATCAGATGATTCTACCAGGAGAGTTACCTGTGCATTTTAAATGTGTTGTTCCCTATCCCATCTTCAATGCGGTAACTTTTCCTTCCTGTAACCCACTCTGAAATGTGAAAATGTGAAATGGATCTGTGGCTTCCCATGTCCTCTCTTCAGTGCCCAGAAGCTGAGTGAGTTCTTCAGTAGTGATGAGATTGGAGACGAGCAGGAGCCCAACGCTACCATGCCCGCTGGCCCCAGCAACCACAACAGCAAGTACCAGGCTGTGGTGAGTAGGGACACACATGAACACATTCGAACGTATCCACACACACACACACTTGCATACACAAACACACACACACACACTTGCATACACAAACACACACACACACACGCAAGTACACAGCGCTCCCACAAAGAGACTTTCCTGCCCCCAGCAATTCTTACACACTCAACCACTCACTCACAGGCAGAGTGCACTTCAATTAATTATTAACTGTTTCTCTTCACTCTGTATGTTCTATCCTCCTTCCTCCACCTCACTTACACTCACCACCCACCACCTCCACCACTACTCTGTGGTGTCCATAGTTGTCCTTTAAAAAGCCTAAGCCATGGCCTGTTCCCTCCCTGCGCCCCTCCCAGCCCCTGAAGGTGGTGAACAGGAAGAGGCCCCCCAGGGAAGACTGCTGGAACAACTACAGCCACAAGGGAGGCGACCCGCCCCCCCAGGAGAGGGACCAAGACCTCTGCCTCAGGGTGAGTGGGAGGTAGCAGGACTAGATAGACGTTCAATCTGTCGTTCAGTCTCATCAGTGTGCTGCCAGGGAGCCTCTCCTGGTCTGACTGCTTGACATTCAGTGTTTGACATTTGCTTTGATCGGCGTGTGTAATGTTTTATTTATTTTTCTCTCTCCAGATAACCAGCGGATATTTCACCTGGACAGACGGACCTCCTACCCTGTCTAACGTAGACATCAAGGTTCCCTTTGGTAAGGCTCTGATCCTGGAGGAAGGTTAAATGCCATGGTATTCATACACTATCAGAGGAATCACTAGAGGAATCACTACTACTCCCTCCTCCTATCCCTCCATCTCTCTCTATCTTTCTCTCTAATCGCAATATTTTCCACTCATGTCTTCTGTGTGTGTGTCTCTCTCAGGTCAGCTGACTATGATCGTGGGCCAGGTGGGTTGTGGGAAGTCGTCCCTGCTGCTGGCAGCTCTGGGAGAGATGCAGAGAGTCTCTGGGACTGTCACCTGGAACAGGTAAGACTGGATGAAATTACTACTCACACCGCAGACATCACAGATAGATGGACGGACTGACAGACAACTATGTACTAGTAGGATGGACATACTAAACAGTTTCTCAAGCATCTTTCTCATCCAAATCAAAGAAAAGGACTATTGAATTACAGTATAGGTTTGTGTGACCTGAGCTTGGATGATGTAAATTCTAAAGGTCAAAGATTAGAGGTGAAAGGTGTGTTGACTCCACAGAGAGCCAGGTAGCGGCAGTCAACAGAAGACTGGCAGTTTACCTCTCTCAGCTATATAAAATGCTCTACAGCACCAATTCTCTTGTAATGAGTCTGTCTGGGGAAGCGAATGTGTTTGTTTTATGTGTGTTGCGATGGGGAGATAAATACTGCAGCTCTCAGGGCCATTTAATTAACATCAATATACCACTGTCTGACTCTGTTACTTCTTCCTCCTCCAAGTCATATAACTAATAGGATTTCGCTGATTTACTGGCCGCTTAAAGAGCTTTTGTCACAAATTCTCCTCATGTCAAATGCTGTGTAGGTTCAGAGAAACTGAAGTAAGTGATGGAAACTCTGCTCTCTCTAGATCTGTGTTGCTCACCCAAGGTGTAGGGATATGTGTGAGTCAGGAGTTTAAGGAGTGATGCTTGCTCAGTCATTTGTATGTGGTCCCACAAGCCTGACTGAGATACTCTAAAGACCAACGTATCAAACTAAAATACCAAATAATTTAGCTAAATGTTGTATTTACATAAGATACAGGTATATTGAGGTATTTTGTCGTTTCGAAATAAAAAAAATACATTTTCATGTTCAAATCAAATCAATGTTTATTTGTCACATACACATGTTTAGCAGATGTTATTGCGGGTGTAGCTAAATACTTGTTTTTCTAGCTTCAACAGTGCAGTAATTGCTAACAATTCACAACAATACACACAACTTAAAAGTAGAAGAATGGAAGTAAGGAATATATCAATATTAGGATGAGCGATGTTGGAGTGGCATAGACTAAAATACAGTAGAATAGAATACAGTATATACATATGAGATAAGTAAAGCAAAAATATGTAAACATTATTAAAGTGACTAGTGTTCCATTATTAAAGTGGCCAGTGATTTCAAGTCTATGTATATTGGGAAGCAGCCAAAAGGTGCAGGGTTACGTAACCGGGTGGACGCCAGCTAGTGATGGCTGTTTACAGTCTGATGGCCTTGAGATAGAAGCTGTTTTTCAGTCTCTCGGTCCCAGCTTTGATGCACCTGTACTGACCTCGCCTTCTGGATGATAGCGGGGTGAACAGGCAGTGGCTCGGGTGGTTGTTTTCCTGTGACATTGGGTGCTATTGCGCCTTCACCACACTGTCTGTGTGGGTGGACCATTTCAGATCGTCAGTGATGTGTATGCCGAGGAACTTGAAGCTTTCCACCTTCTCCACTGCGGCCAGTTGATGTGGATATGGGTGTGCTCCCTCTGCTGTTTCCTGAAATCCACGATCAGCTCCTTTGTTTTGTCGACATTGAGTGAGAGGTTATTTTCCTGGCACCACACTCCCAGGGCCCTCAACTCCTCTCTGTAGGCTGTCTCGTCATTGTTGGTAATCAGGCCTACTACTGTTGTGTCATCTGCAAACTTGATGATTGAGTTGGAGGCGTGCGTGGCCACGCAGTCAGGGGTGAACAGGGAGTACAGGAGGGGGCTGAGCACGCTCCCTTGTGGGGCCCCTGTGTTGAGGATCAGCGAAGTGGAGGTGTTGTTTCCTACCTTCACCTACCTGGGGGCAGCCCGTCAGGAAGTCCAGGACCCAGTTGCACAGGGCGGGGTTCAGACCCAGGGCCTCAAGCTTAATGATGAGCTTGGAGGGTACTATGGTGTTGAATGCTGAGCTATAGTCAATGAACAGCATTCTTACATAGGTATTCCTCTTGTCCAGATGGGATAAGTGCGATGGTGATTGCATCGTCTGTGGATCTATTGGGGCGGTAAGCAAATTGAAGTGTGTCTAGGGTGTCATGTAAGGTAGAGGTGATATGATCCATAACTAGCCTCTCAAAGCACTCCATGATGACAGAAGTGAGTGCTACGGGGCGATAGTCATTTATAGTTCAGTTACCTTTGCTTTCTTGGGTACAGGAACAATGGTGGACATCTTGAAGCATGTTGGGACAGCAAACTGGGATAGGAAGAGATGAAATATGCCCGTAAACAATCCAGCCAGCTGGTCTGCGCGTGCTCTGAGGATGCGGCTAGGGATGCCGTCTAGGTCGGCAGCCTTGCAAGGGTTAACGCGCTTTAATGTCTTACTCACGTCGGCCACAGAGAAGGAGAGCCCACAGTCCTTGGTAGCGGGCCGCGTCGGTGGCACTGTTATCCTCAAAGTGGGCGCAGAAAGTTTTTAGCTTGTCCGGAAGCAAGATGTCGGTGTCCGCGACGTGGCTGGTTTCCCCTTTGTTGTTCGTGATTGTCTGTATACCATGCCACATACGTCTTGTGTCTGAGCCGTTGAATTGTGACTCCACTTTGTCTCTATACTGACGTTTTGCCAGTTTCATTGCCTTACGGAGAGAATACCTACACTGTTTGTAGTCGGCTATATTCCCAGTCACCTTGCCATGGTTAAATGCGGTGGTTTGTGCTTTCAGTTTTGCACGAACTCTGCCATCTATCCACGGTTTCTGGTTAGAGTCGATTTTAATAGTCACAGTGGATACAACATCTCCTATACGCTTCTTTATAAACTCAGTCACCGTATCTGTGTATTCGTCAGATGTTATTCTCGAAGTCTACCCGGGAACATATCCCAGTCCGCGTGATCAAAACAATCTTGAAGCGTGATTCCAATTGGTCAGACCAGCGTTGCATAGTCCTTAGCACGGGTACTTCCTGTTTGAGTTTCTGCCCATAGGAAGGGAGGATCAAAACAGAGTCATGATCAGATTTGCCGAAGGGAGGGTGGGTGAGGGCCTTGTTGGCTTCCCGTAAGTTGTAGCAGTGGTCGAGTGTTTTAGTAGCGTGGGTACTACAGTCAATGTGTTGATAGAACTTCGGTAGCATTTTCCTCATATTTGCTTTGTTAAAATCCCCAGCTACAATAAATGCGGCCTCGGGATATGTGGTTTCCAGTTTGCATAAAGTCCAGTGAAGTTCTTTGAGGGCCGTCGTGGGATCGGCTTGTGGGGGAATATACATGGCTGTGACTTTAACCAAAGAGAATTCTCTTGGGAGGTAATACGGTCGGCATTTGATTGTGAGGTATTCTAGGTTGGGTGAAGAAAAGGACTTGAGTTTCTGTATGTTATCACAATCACACCATGAGTGATTAGTCATGAAACATACATCCTCACCTTTCTTCTTCCCAGAGAGCTCTTTATTCCTGTCTGCGCGATATACTGAGAACCCTGCTGGCTGACTGGACAAAGACAGTATATCCCGAGAGCCATATTTGTGAAACAGAGTATGTTACAATCCCTGATGTCTCTCTGGAAGGAGATTCTCGCCCTGAGCTCGTCTACGTTATTATCCAGAGACTGAACAATAGGGAGTAATATACTCGGAAGCGGTGGATGGTGTGCGCGTCTCCTGAGTTGGATTAGAAGTCCACTCTGAATACCTCTTCTCCTCCGGCGGTGTTTTGGATCAGCATCTGGAATCAGTTCAATTGCCCTGGAGGGTACAAACAAAGGATCCAATTCGGGAAAGTCGTATTCCCAGTCATGAGTTACTGCCGCTCTGATATCCAAAAGTTATTTCCGTCTGTATGTAATGACACACAAAAAAATCCTGGGCTAATAATGTAAGAAATAAAAAAACTAAATACTGCAAAGTTGTGTCATCAAATTTGATTTGTGACATGCGCCGAAGACAACAGGTGTTTACTTACAATCCCTTAACGAACAATACATTTTTTTTTAAATACCTAAATAAAAATTTGAAATAAAAGCTACAAATAAAGACTCCTGTCAGGATCCAAAGATCAGGACAGTGGATCAGTGTCTACAGAGCCCTCTCTGATTACTTAAAAAAATTGTATAAAGATGTTATAACGAAAACATTGTCACTTGAGAGGTTTTACACTTGAGGAGCTTTTGTGTGTATCAGGTTTACATCCTTTACGTGGTGTAGAAAATATCAAGGATGAAGAGAATGTTTTTGTGATGATAGGATTGTGATTTTAGTTCTCTAATGAGATCATAATAATTAGGATACTTTGCCTCGTAACTAGCCACGCCTCAGGGAACCCAGAGAGCGTTTCAGCATGGCGAAAACGCCCCCTTTCTACCCAAGGGTATAAAAGATTGAGTTAAGAATTAACATACCAGACTAAAAGGACCACAGGCTGCAGCTAGGTCTACATTAGTCACGACCCTGAAACGCAATACGAGGTTGAAGAAGACAAAGGAGCCTCTACCAATCAATGCTACGGTTGAGTAGCTGTTCTAAGTACTGTATCTAAGGAAGTGAATTTACGTAGGACCATCCAGTTATTCTCTTCAAATCATCGTTGCCTACAATGCTCTCATTACCACTCCTGGGGTTCATCGACAAGGCTGATTAGCCGTCCTCAGAAGACCACTCTTCCAGACCGAGTGCAAGTAAACAGACCACTAAGAAGAAGGACATTGTGACCTCTTGTGGACAATCAGAGACTTACACCTGAGAACGAAGGAGAAGGCCATCCGAAGAAGAAGGCCCAATCAAACTCTTATCACACAGCGTAACCTTTTCCACGAAGGCCTGGGCCCAACAGATATACCCGATAAAGACCTTCAACACGTAAATACATGCATTACTTCTTACCCAAAAGAGCGGCAGTTCGGGGCAAGGTATTAGGACTACTGTGAGCGTAGTTCCCAAATGTATCCATGTGTTGCTTCTCTTTCTCTCTCTCGCTAACTCTCCATCTTGTGTAACAAGTGTCATATTGTGTTAGTCCGCTAGGGACCTGTAACGGCAGCCTTCCCTCTCTTCATGAGAAGAGAGGGTGTAACAGGGATCGGACCAAGACGCAGCGTATTCCGTGTTCAATATCTTTAATTAAACGAATAGACAGACGAAAACGTGAACACTTACAAATGTGGCAAAACCGATACAGTCCTTTCTGGTGCAGACAAAAAACAGAGACAGGAAACAACCACCCACAAATCCCAACACAAAACAAGCCACCTATATATGATTCTCAATCAGGGACAACGATTGACAGCTGCCTCTGATTGAGAACCATATTAGGCCGAACACAGAAACAGACAAACTAGACACACAACATAGAATGCCCACCCAGCTCACGTCCTGACCAACACTAAAACAAGCACAACACATAAGAACTATGGTCAGGACGTGACAGGACCTGTTGTCCCCATATTAAGTTTCTAATAAATAACCTATACCGTGTGTGTGTATCCTGTGTTATCATTTAGTTTGTTAGTAAATAAATAACAAAATCAATTTGTGTGGTACGGAATGATTAGAAAGACTCGGGTTTGTGCAGATTCACGAAGTCTGCGACGTTCAGAATGAGACTGATATGAGGAAATTAGGAATTAGTGACTTATCTATATATATTCTTGAGTTAATTCAGGAGACGGTAACTCTGTAAACAACTTATCCCGTGGTGCCCCAAATCACTGAGTTAATTGTTACATGATTAATTGAATACAGTAACAATTAAACATAGTAAGTAATTATTCAATAGATAAGTCATCACATTAATGAGAGTCACGTCACGACAGTTGCTTAGAAGCAGAGCTGCCCTATCTGTCGGCGCCATCTTCAGTAACAGTAACAAAAATGTTTGACTTGCTATGACTGTAATATGTGGTTGTTTATCTACCTTAGTTGAATGCACTGCACTCAAAAAAAAGCTGGGTTAAAAACAACCCAATTATTGGACAGAACACACGTTGGGTTTTTGATCCAGCCAGTTGGGTCACAAACAGCCCATTGTTAACTTTTTTAAGTTGGGTTGTTGATTCTGGTTTATGGAGCGATAATCCACCGGGTCAGATCAGAAGACTGTAGGCGTGGCTTAGTAGGGGCGAGGCTTTCAGATAGTTATTTTTGGCCACCGTGAGAGTAAAAGTCATTCCGGTTAATCTATTCTGTTATATTGTGTGACTTTTAGTTGCTCTGGATAAAAATGTCTGCCACTCCCACTGGATATTATTATTGGCCTTGTTTCAGGGGCGGAGCTCATTAGGAAAAATACCCAGCGTGCTTTGGAAGTGTTAATTTTTACATTTACATTTGAAGTCGGACGTTTACGTACACAGCCAAATACATTTAAACTCAGTTTTTCACAATTCCTGACATTTAATCCTAGTAAAAATTCCCTGTCTTAGGTCAGTTAGGATAACCACTATATTTTAAGAATGTGAAATGTCAGAATAATAGTAGAGATAATGATTTATTTCAGATTTTATTTATTTCATCACATTCCCAGTGGGTCAGAAGTTTACATACATTCAATTAGTATTTGGTAGCATTGCCTTTAAATTGTTGAACTTCGGTCAAACGTTTCGGGTAGCCTTACACAAGCTTCCCACAATAAGTTGGGTGAATTTTGGCCCATTCCTCCTAACAGAGCTGGTGTAACTGAGTTAGGTTTGTAGGCCTTCTTGCTCGCACACGCTTTTTCAGTTCTGCCCACAAATTTTCTATGGGATTGAGGTCAGGGCTTTGTGATGGCCACTCCAATACCTTGACTTTGTTGTCCTTAAGGTATTTTGCCACAACTTTGGAAGTATGCTTGGGGTCATTGTCCATTTGGAAGACTCATTTGCGACCAAGCTTTAACTTCCTGACTGATGTCTTGAGATGTTGCTTCAATATATCCACATCATTTTCCTGCCTCATGATGCCATCTGTTTTGTGAAGTGCACCAGTCCCTCCTGCAGCAAAGCACTCCCACAACATGATGCTGCCACTCCCGTGCTTCACGGTTGGGATGGTGTTCTTCGGCTTGCAAGCCTCCCCCTTTTTCCTCCAAACATAATGATGGTCATTATGGCCAAACAGTTCCATTTTTGTTTCATCAGACCAGAGGACATTTCTCCAAAAAGTATGATCTTTGTCTCCATGTGCAGTTGTGCAATTTTTATGGCGGTTTTGGAGCAGTGGCTTCTTCCTTGCTGAGCGGCCTTTCAGGTTATGTCGATATAGGACTCGTTTTACTGTGGATATAGATACTTTTGTACCTGTTTCCTCCAGCATCTTCACAAGGTCCTTTGCTGTTGTTCTGGGATTGATTTGCACTTTTCGCACATCTCTATGAGACAGAACGCGTCTCCTTCCTGAGCGGTATGACGGCTGCGTGGTCCCATGGTATTTATACTTGCGTACTATTGTTTGTACAGATGAATGTGGTACCTTCAGGCATTTTGAAATTGCTCCAAAGGATGAACCAGACTTGTGGAGGTCTTGGCTGATTTCTTATGATTTTCCCATCATGTCGAGCAAAGAGGCACTGAGTTTGAAGGTAGGCCTTGAAATACATCCACAGGTACACCTCCAATTGACTCAAAAAGCCATAACATAATTTTCTGGAATTTTCCAAGCTGTTTAAAGGCACAGTCAACTTACTGTATGTAAACTTCTGACCCACTGGAATTGTGATACAGTGAATTATAAGTGAAAGAATCTGTCTGTAAACAATTGTTGGAAATATGACTTGTGTCATGCACAAAGTAGATGTCCTAACCGACTTGCCAAAACTATAGTTTGTTAACAAGAAATGTGTGGAGTGGTTGAAAAACAAGTTTTAATGACTCCAACCTAAGTGTATGTAAACTTCTGACTTCAACTGTACATTTTGGTCCTTTATCAGACACTCTTATCACACCATAGTGCCATCAGACTTCTGATACCAATGCAGGATGAAAGGGGGCCACAAAATGAACCGCTATGAAGAATGAAAATACAAATTAGAGGTCTCGAAAGTATCTTGTTCCAAAATGCATTGGATTGTAGTTCAGGTTGGTGAAATGCAAAGGACAAAATACTCAAAAGTAATTGAAATACGACATGTAAAATACATGTAAAATACATGAAATACGGCCCGTCTCTGCTCAGATCCTCCCACCTAATGAAAGATAAAAGGAAAGATAAAAAAGCCACACTGTAGGGAGGGAAGGAGGGAGACAGAGTTAAGGGGGAGAATTAAGGGGATGACATAGAGTTCCAAGGGGGCCAGAGAGAGATGGCACAGGGGAGAGATTGAATGAAAGGATAGATAAGGTCTTGAGCCTTGGTGTTAATGTGTAAGTATCTACATTGAGTTTGTACTCAGGCTTTGGCTTTGTGACTGGCCACCTGTCCATGGTCAGACTACTCTCTGTCTCTTCATAAAGATCAGATACCTGATTGTCCCCCTGTCAGCCAAACACACCCTCTCTGGTCCTCATGCCAGGGACAAGCTGGCACGTCCTCAGATACTGGAGCCCAACCTACACCCTGGCGGCTGGCGCCATCCCACACACTTATCATATAAACAGAGTTAGACAAAGGCTATTTAGGCTGTGCCCTCATAAAGGATTTAATGTGATGTTTAGAGTGGAACGTTACTGTGGTGGGGATCAGGGGTTGGCTAATGTCCTGAGCTTCCTGTGGACAGTTTGACTTTGAACTGTTGGGTCAGATCTTTTTTGTGGGATGTTGTTTTCCAGCATAGTCATCATCATCATCCTTGTCGTCGTCGTCATCATCGTCATCATTATCATCATGTGTAATGTTTTTAATCAGCAGCATCATTGTTGTCATCATCAAAGTCACCGTAATTTGCGATAGCACAGCATAACCTTTGTTAAACACATTTTCAGGAGGCTTCTTCAGAGAAATATTTTGGCCACCCGTGAGAGTAAATGTCATTCCTGTTCATCATGTCATGTTTGTACACTGCAAATAAAAATGTCCTTCATTAGTTTTGCACATTATTATATAACAAACAAAGAACCACGAGTTAGGATGATACAGACAGCTCAAAATATATGCTTAGATATGCAGAAAGATATACAGATTTTTGTCATAGAATTAAGCATAATGTTTATGGCTCTAGATTGCACGAAAAAGCTGTTTCAGGTGTTTAAAAATGTTAATTTAATTTAAAACTTAAGGACGGGGTGCCTAGGCCCAGCAGTGAAGTTTTATTTCCTTATTTTTTCCCTTCTTTTTTTTTTAACATGCCATAAGAAGGCTTCAAACGCACTGCCGTTATAGCCCTCAAACTTAGGCCTAAATGCCTTAGTGGACTGTACCACCAGTCAGTGATAGTAACTGTTATACAATACAGCTATTTGACAATACCACTATCAACTTTTTTTACGCTTTAGTTACAAAAATAAATATTTATTTGTAAAATCACATGGTTGTATGTGAAACGGTGCCAATATATTGGTACACCACTTTTTAGACCAAGTCAAGAGTAACAAATTAAACCTTGAGGTTTTAGAACATCCAACTGGTAGCCAAGTTGATCTGTTTAACAAATGCGATTGGATGGTGGCTCTACAGTGTGATGTCTCCGATAGGTTGATTCGTTATTTTTTTTACCAGATATAATTATGTGCTCAGCTGGTTGTACTCAGCATAGTGGCTAATTGTGCCAGGTTGGCCTATGAGAAAAGCTAGCAGCTAGCCCTTTTAGACCACAGGTCTAATCCTCTATGTAAGCCAAAGTGTGCGAGTATGGTCCCATCCATTACACCCATTAAATCAAAACAGTAGCTAAGACTCTGTGGTTGTGATCTTACGACACCTATGTTATCTCCAATGAATTGTTTTGCCAGTTGTTTCCTTTAACTGGCACTAACAGTCTCCAACAAGGACTCTGTCAGCAGTGTGTTTGTTTGGTTTGACCTGGCAGCACTTCTCCCTACTGTCATCACTGTCTTTACGCCGTGCCACATCCCCTCCCCCTCGACCTTACCCTCACCCCTGTGTAGTAATCCCTGTGAACCCCCGTAGAGGGGTCCCCTCATGTTCGAAGTAGGACACCGCACATACTCAGAGAGGTTGGGATGATGACTTCGAGTAATCTCTCGTAACAGTTCGCAAGATGAGTTCTGGGTTCCGCGAATAGAATAGAAAAGTTGACTAAAATGGTGTAATTGCCTGATATTGACTGTTGTTCAGTGCATGTCCAGTTTTTCATCAGATATGTCTAATCGTAGATTGCTTGTCAAGCCTGCAGCATTGGTGAAATGGGTAGAGTTTGTTCTCCTCACGGTTTCTGGGTGTTTGTGTTGAGTTAAAGAGCAGGGCGAAGAGACTTTCATTTGGGCTGAGAAAGTGGCGTCTCCTCACACCAAGATTCATTATCATTGTCTCGTTCTCACTATTATCAGGAGTGGTCACCAGGAAAGACATTAGGTTCTTCCTAGCTAAGTATCTGTTCCTTTTATCTTTTAGTTGTGATATGTGCTGTACGCCCTAGCTGGGTGATAATAATATTTCCCATTAGGATCACAGTTCTCTATACGTACTGATGCGCTTGCAGAATGACATCACAATCAATCTGGAATATCGCCTGCTGTTCAATGGTCATTTAAATACATTTGGCCTCAGGATTGTGGTTTTAAAAATCTCTTATCTGCAGGTCTGAACATGAAGAGTATAATTATCCTTAACGATGAGGAGTCTCCGTAAGAGATGAAAGCTGGTTGTCATCAGCTCTAATAGTTTGGTGATCCTGTTTGTGAAGGAAGCACAATAGGAGAGGATAAGTATAGCCTCTTACATGGCACGTTAGCTCTCACTCTGATAGCTGGGACATCGTTAGCCTCTCCAGTGACTGGGTCTATTTCTCTGTCAAACTGTTGAGAACTCTGTGGATTTTGAGACTTTTATCAAACTCTTTCTTCTGCAGTTTTCTTTAGTCTAAGTTTTTAACATTGACTGACATACAGTAGTGTGTAAGTGCTACAGCTGGAGTTACTTGCAGTACAGTATTAGTACTATTATTAGTACTAGTATTAGTTGGTCTAACGTGAAAGTTGTTCTGCCGTGTGTTATTTGTCCTGCAGTCACAAGACCTTTTTCCTCACAGGCCTCACACCTTCTCAACACACTACCTCACTTTCTTTTTCTTTCTTTTTTTGACTTTAAGGCTTGTGTGTGCACGTGTGCGTGAGTGTGTGTGGCACATCATCCGATTCTTAAATATCAGTCTTCCGGAATGTTTGTTGACAGCTGTGTTCCCTGGTCATGTCTCATCGAGAGCTGGCCATTTTACATGCTTGGTGGTGTGAAAACACAGAGTATGTCAAATATGCCCCGAGAAACTGGCCCAGAGTCAGATGTTTTCCTATCCTCCTAATGGTTAAGGTTAGGAATTGAGGGTGGGTAATCTGATCCTACATCTGCAGCTCTCACCTTTCTGTCTGTAAACTCACTCCATCAGAAACACTGACCCAGGAACTCAGGGAAACATGTCAACTAGTCAAGGCTAAAAATACAACAGCAGTGCCTACTGGCCTGGGGAAGTTCAAACTGAGCCAGGAGCACCCAAACTGCTGCCACAGTGAAAGGGAGCACTAGTGGCAACAGAGGTTGGGTCAAATATTAAGATGATACTTTTTTTTTAGTACTACTGTTTAGTACTACTGTAACTACATGAGTTTCATAGTTTAAGAAATATTGCCCTAAATAATATTCTACCTTTTTACATTGATCTGACCTCTGTT
This sequence comes from Salvelinus alpinus, assembly GCF_045679555.1. Lineage (NCBI taxonomy): Eukaryota > Metazoa > Chordata > Actinopteri > Salmoniformes > Salmonidae > Salvelinus > Salvelinus alpinus. The sequence continues at coordinate 49,545,254 of NC_092094.1, read as the reverse complement.
TTCTCAACTCTTTTTCTTTTCTCTGCAGTTTGCCCATCCTGGATTCTGAAGGCGATGAGAGGTATGTGTCTGAAGGCGATGAGAGGTATGTACATGTATTGGATCGTACGAACATTTCTATAGCTCTAGGATACGCCAGGTCAACACAATATGAACAGGGGTCACTGATGTAAGAGACACATCCACAGTAGAGATACAGAGGATGTCTTGGTAGGACATACACGGATCTGTGTTTATGTCTCCGGCAACAATCTTTCTCACACACATAGCAGGGTACAATTGAATATGCTCTACATCACTGTCAACACAGCTCAACTTTCCATCTGTCAATGATGTCACTCACAGCATGATCCAAACAGGGAGCAATACACACGCACACACACACACACACACACAGACAATCGTGCATGCGCGCACACACACACACACACACACACAACAACAACAAAAGACACACACGGCTGTTGTCTTTGGGTAATCCCTCTATCTCTGTCCTGCTCCGCTACTTTCCGTAATAAAACACGAAGCTTTGTACTATGCTACGGTGTGTGTGTGTGTGGCTTTTGTGGTACTTATGTGCATGGAAGCCTGTTTGTCGGTATGTGTGTCAAATCAAATCGAATTGCATTTGTCACATGCTTCGTAAACAACAGTAAACTAACAGTGAACTGCGTAGATACAGGCCCTTCCCGACAATGCAGAGAGAAAAATATAAAAATACGAGGAATACCACAGGTGTGTGTGTGTACCTGCTGACAGAATCCTGGAAACAGTAAAAATCCCTCAGCAGGCCGGGGCTATCAGAGTAATGGAATAAAGGGATAAAGACATGTTTTTCTCCCAGACAGACCACCAAGGTTATAGCTGCTGACCTGTGGTTTCTCTGTTGCATCCCAGAGTGCCCTGTAAGAAAGAGAGAGAGGATATTTGAGGGGGATGTGTATGAGGTAGTGCCAATAGAAATAGAATTGGTGTACACCTGAGGCTGTGAGGACAGTAGCGAATAGTAGTTCAAGACACAAATCAGTGCGTATCCCAGAGGATACTGTTTCTTATACTTCTTCACTGTGAAGCATACTGCTATACAGTATACAGCCATACGTTAACACCATTTCTGCGACTTCTTGTATTTACTTTGTTGTGCAGTGACTGGGAGACTTAATCAATACGTGAAGTTGTATCATTTATTATCATCGTGTGTTTGAATTACATGTTTTTGGCCATAGTCATTTAATAGCTCATGCATCATTCATATATATTTTCATAATGTTGAATAATGATTCAGTCTACACCATGGGAAGGCAACTAGATTCAGCAGCCAGCTGATTTTGTACGGTGTTGGGGGACTGGGGGCCGCAACATAATTATAATAATTTGTACGCCGCTAATTGACCACAACTAAGCCCCAAAATAGGGAACAATCATTTCATACCTCGATTACGTTGAGAAATTATCACATAATTTCTCTTTTTTTATTTGTGGGAATACTTACGAACAGATTTCCTAAGTGAAACGACTGTTGTCGACCCCTGGTCAACACTGATGACTGTAGACTACACCATCTGAGCTCAGTGTCCCACCTAAGACCTCAGCAGAAGTCTGCTTCACTTAGTGTTATTAGACACAAGTTCCCTCACTGCTACACCTTAAACATGAAACGCACCGATAATCTTACTGCCGGTAGACCGCCGATAGGTACTTATCACAGTGGGAGGCCGTTCCTTCTCTTGCTAGAACAAAAGCTGTACCTACTGCGTGCCGACCCTGTAGCGACGATCCTGCTGTTTCTACTTGTTGAATTGTGAAGCTCGTCAGTGGCCAACAACTTGACTTTGAGCCAATCAGAGAGCACGAATCACCAACATGACAACAAAAAGGAAAAAAGAGGGCATTTTGTCCGTACATCCACGGTTAAATGTCATGAGCCAGTCATATTTCATATGCAATGTAGGCTATGGGATGGTAGCTGGCTAAGGGCACAGATGCAATGCAATGCACACAACACTAAATACTTCCTTCAAGATAGCTAACCACTGTAGCTAGTATTTACATTATAGCTGCCCAGTTAGTGCAATGTCCATAGATAGATAGCTAGCTAGATATGTTGTGCTAGCTACTGAGAATTCTAGCTAGCTAAACATTTAGCAAGGGACACTGGCAGTATAGGGTAATGAAGAGTGAATTAAATTATTTATTTGTCATCTTACTAGGAGTTATCTAGCTGTGGCAATCTGGCTAGTATCAACAAGAGCTTTCTACAGCTACCTAACGCTGGAATCTAGACCATGAACTAAGTAACACACACGGACATGCATTGCCAAACAAAGCTACTGCCACCTTCTGGTTTGGAGTATTTTAACAAGGCTGAGTGGCTGAGGACTTCAAGGCCTTTTAAGAAATTGACTGCCGGCACTCTGTTTGACATTCCTACCGGTGTGTCTGAGTTATTACTCCCAACTTTAGGTGTGAATCCTAACTTCCACTTAAGTAAAATGCTCAATTTGACTTTGGTCCTGCATAGTCCAAATCATGTTTTTCATGAAATTGAATGATACAGTATTTGGATGAAACAAGATCAAAGTAGGATGACCAAATGGTAGCGTCTTATTTTCTTACTTAACTAAAGAAGTACCGACTAGTAACCATCATCGCATAAATTGTGTGGTTTACATAGCTAGCTAGGCAGTCTACTGGTGCCAACATTCTACTGCAGGGTGTCCACAAATATAATTACAGGTTTATCCTATTAATATATGGCAAAGATACTTCTAGGTTTCCCCTTTCATCTATGTCTGGTGTTTGCTAGTTTGCTAGTCATCAAGTGAAGAATCTCAAATATAAAATATATTTTAATTTGTTTAACACTTTTTTGGTTACTACATGATTCCATAGTTTTGATGTCTTCACTATTATTCTACAATGTAGAAAATAGTTTAAAAAAAACATATAAAAACCCTTGAATGAGTAGGTGTTCTAAAACTTTTGACCGGTAGTGTATGACGGGGATGGATGTTGCATGCAATTTAAATGTTTGTTTGATGTTCGTTTCTTTATGTATCTGCAAATGTGCTTGAGATTATTTCAATGCAGCGCTGCATCCGAGTTTCTTGACGTAGTTGTGTCAAAGAACTGTCAGTCAAGGTGAACTCCCCGCCCACTCAGCCTATTTGCTCTCCGCCCTCTCAGCCGGTCTTTTAAGCCTTGCTGATAGTTATACATGAAAGAAAAAGGACGATTTTCTTAAATTCTAAGCATTTTTATCTGGGGAAAAATGACATGGGTGATGTTTTGGTCACTCAAAAGGCTATTTTACATGGGAATCAAGATTTACTGTTTGGGACCATTAAGTGGATGTTAGAATTCCCCCCTTGGTTTCCACTTCATCTAATCCGCTGTTTAATCACTGGAGCACAGCCTTCTGACATCCTGTCTGGGACATGCCTCTCAACTGGCCCTGTCTGTCTGTGGTGATCAGGATCATTAGATAGACCCTGGGACGCTTATCAACCAACTCTCTTTCCTTTCAAAAATATTCTAGTTCTCCCTCTCATCATCCCTTTCACTCCTCCCGCTCCCCTTCTCCCTCTCTCATGTAGCAGCCAAGGATAGGCAGCTGAGCTCCTGTCACCCCTGGCAGACCACAGGGGAACTCAGAGAGTGTGTGTGTGTCCATCCCTTTCCTCTATCTTGTATTTATCTCACTAATATGTCACACCAATTATAACTACGCCAAGAAAAGACACGCAATAACAGACTAAATACAACCGCATTAAATCCAGCCATGACGTATGCAGCTTTTTGCAAAAACTCCGTCTTCTATATTCAGAGTGAATCAGACTCTTCAAATTGCAGGAAGTAATAGTTTGTTTTATTTATAGACACAAGATCTAATGATAGACATGCACATATAGGGCAACGATGGCCTTGTTTTGGTTTGTGTTGCCGACTGTATACATTACGTGTGTGTGTGTGTGTGTGTGTGTGTGTGTGTGTGTGTGTGTGTGTGTGTGTGTGTGTGTGTGTGTGTGTGTGTGTGTGTGTGTGTGTGTGTGTGTGTGTGTGTGTGTGTGTGTGTGTGCCATTGCAGCCCCACATCAGACAAGGATGCAGCTGGTGATGGGGACATCCAGTAAGCACACATGACGCCTCGCACCAGATTGTCACTATGGAGATGCTGTATTTACACTGTTATCCACAATAGAAAAATACAAACAGTATCTAGTCAATACAGTGAAGTAACTGCCTGTATTACAAAAAAACAAGATAATACCCTGACTTTCCATTGTAATTGAACAACACAGAAAGCAATCCAAAACCATTTTACATTTGAACCTAGTCTGCCATGAAGTGTGTTTATCTTTGTGCGTCATTGAGAAAAGACAGGAAGTTGTGAGATGTTGGTTGATCTTGATACTGTGTTTATCTTGGCAGGAAGAGAGGCTCTGTGGCCTATGCTTCCCAGAAGCCCTGGCTGCTCAATGCGACGCTGGTGGAGAACATCACCTTTGAGATGCCCATGATCAAACCCAGGTGAGACTTGATTATACAGTGCATTCGGAAAGTATTCAGACCCCTTTACTTTTTCCACATTTTGTTATGTTACAGCCTTATTATAAAATGGATTAAATTGTTTCCCCCCCCCCCTCATCAATCTATACACAATACCCCATAATAACAAAGCAAAAACAGTTTTTTAGAAATGTTTGCTAATTTATTACAAATAAAAAACTTAAATATTACATTTACATAAGTATTCAGACCCTTTACTCAGTACTTTGTTGAAGCACCTTTGGCAGCAATTGCAGTCTCTAGTCTTCTTGGGTATGAAGCTATAAGCTTGGCACACCTGTATTTGGGGAGTTTCTCCCATTCTTCTCTGCAGATCCTCTCAAGCTCTGTCAGGTTGGATGGGGAGCGTCACTGCACAACTATTTTCAGGTCTCTCCAGAGATGTTTGATTGGGTTCAAGTCCGGGCTCTGGCTGGGCCACTCAAGGACTTACGGAGACTTGTCCCAAAGCCTCTCCTGTGTGGTCTTGGCTGTGTGCATAGGGTTGTTGTCCTGTTGGAAGGTGAACCTTTTCCCCAGTCTGAGGTCCTGAGCGCTCTGGAGCAGGTTTTCATCAAGGATCTCTCTGTACTTCATCTTTCCTTCGATCCTGACTAGTCTCCCAGTCCCTGAAGCTGAAAAACATCCTCACAGCATGAAACTGCCACCACCATGCTTCCCCCTAGGGATTGTGCCAGGTTTCCTCCAGATGTGATGCTCTATCAGAGTGACCATTGGGTTCTTCGCCACCTCCCTGACCAAGGCCCTTCTCCCCCGATTGCTCAGTTTGGCCGGGCGGCCAACTCTAGGAAGAGTCTTGGTGGTTCCAAACTTCTTCCATTTAAAAATGATGGAGGCCACTGTGTTCTTGGGGACCTTCAATGCTGCAGAAATGTTTCGGTACCCTTTCCCAGATCTCTGCCTCGATACAATTGTCGTGTCTGTGACTATCATTAAATGTGAAGACTTATTTTATCAAATCAATTCTCTGTGTAAGTATTATTACGTGATTAAACTAATCATGTCAACTTTAATTAACTAGGAAGTCAGGGCACCACAGGAAAATCTCTATTTCCCGAATCGACTCTTCAGATATTTTTATATTTATCGATTATTCTTCTATTAATGTATCATTATTACCTCGTCAGTTCTCATTACTGAACATTCTCATTACTGAACATCATTACTGAACATTGAATATCTGCATGAACCCTAGCCTAAATGATGAATCAGCTATGTACAAATTGTCTTAATTATTTATTTACTAACTAACTAAATAATCACAGAAATACATAACGAACAAACAGTAGATATTGGTTACTAACACAATGCATTGATGAGTCCCTAGTGGGCTAAACCAGTATGACGGCTTGGTAGACAATGGAAAGGGGTGGGGACAGGAAAAGAGCGGGAGAGACAAAATGGATTCACTACACACAGTTGATAATTATATTAGTTGAAATGCTAATCCTTTGCACATGGACAGCCGCTCATTCGAGAATAATTGCAATGTATATATTTACGCCCTTATGTCGTTGTCTTCTCTGTTGGAATCGCCGGTCTGTCTGCTGGAGAGTCAGTTCATCAGAGAGTCTCTGGTTAACATCCCTAGAAGCCACAATGTCTTTCGTAGTTGTCGCTTTCTAAGCGGTTCCCGATAGTGTCTGTTGTAATGGATACGTCAGGCGTAGATATGGTTGTTGCATAGAATAGATGCTTCCACAGTTGTCGGTATTCTCGTACTAGACTTACGTAATTTCCAGCTGTATGGTCTGTCTCCGTGACTTAGAGAATTGTACACTGCTCAAAAAAATAAAGGGAACACTTAAACAACACAATGTAACTCCAAGTCAATCATACTTCTGTGAAATCAAACTGTCCACTTAGGAAGCAACACTGATTGACAATAAATTTCACATGCTGTTGTGCAAATGGAATAGACAAAAGGTGGAAATTATAGGCAATTAGCAAGACACCCCCAATAAAGGACTGATTCTGCAGGTGGTGACCACAGACCACTTCTCAGTTCCTATGCTTCCTGGCTGATGTTTTCGTCACTTTTGAATGCTGGCGGTGCTCTCACTCTAGTGGTAGCATGAGACGGCGTCTACAACCCACACAAGTGGCTCAGGTAGTGCAGCTCATCCAGGATGGCACATCAATGCGAGCTGTGGCAAGAAGGTTTGCTGTGTCTGTCAGTGTAGTGTCCAGAGCATGGAGGCGCTACCAGGAGACAGGCCAGTACATCAGGAGACGTGGAGGAGGCCGTAGGAGGGCAACAACCCAGCAGCAGGACCGCTACCTCCGCCTTTGTGCAAGGTGGAGCACTGCCTGAGCCCTGCAAAATGACCTCTAGCAGGCCACAAATGTGCATGTGTCTGCTCAAACGGTCAGAAACAGACTCCATGAGGGTGGTATGAGGGCCCGACGTCCACAGGTGGGGGTTGTGCTTACAGCCCAACACCGTGCAGGACGTTTGGCATTTGCCAAAGAACACCAAGATTGGCAAATTCGCCACTGGCGCCCTGTGCTCTTCACAGATGAAAGCAGGTTCACACTGAGCACATGAGCACATGTGACAGACGTGACAGAGTCTGGAGACGCCGTGGAGAACGTTCTGCTGCCTGCAACATCCTCCAGCATGACCGGTTTCGCGGTGGGTCAGTCATGGTGTGGGGTGGCATTTCTTTGTGGGGCCGCACAGCCCTCCATGTGCTCGCCAGAGGTAGCCTGACTGCCATAGGTTCCGAGATGAGATCCTCAGAGCCCTTGTGAGACCATATGCTGACACATGCACATTTGTGGCCTGCTGGAGGTCATTTTGCAGGGCTCTGGCAGTGCACCTCCTTGCACAAAGGCGGAGGTAGCGGTCCTGCTGCTGGGTTGTTGCCCTCCTACGGCCTCCTCCACGTCTCCTGATGTACTGGCCTGTCTCCTGGTAGCGCCTCCATGCTCTGGACACTACGCTGACAGACACAGCAAACCTTTTTGCCACAGCTCGCATTGATGTGCTATCCTGGATGAACTGCACTACCTGAGCCACTTGTGTGGGTTGTAGACTCCGTCTCATGCTACCACTAGAGTGAGAGCACCGCCAGCATTCAAAAGTGACCAAAACATCAGCCAGGAAGCATAGGAACTGAGAAGTGGTCTGTGGTCACCACCTGCAGAATCACTCCTTTTTTGGGGGTGTCTTGCTAATTGCCTATAATTTCCACCTTTTGTCTATTCCATTTGCACAACAGCATGTGAAATTTATTGTCAATCAGTGTTGCTTCCTAAGTGGACAGTTTGATTTCATAGAAGTGTGATTGACTTGGAGTTACATTGTGTTGTTTAAGTGTTCCCTTTATTTTTTTGAGCAGTGTAGTACCGGAACTCATGAGAGAAAAAAAAATCTGCTTTTATAATAAATCATTGCATGCATATCATCACATTTGCGTAGGGGCATCGAACAGTAGAGTAGAGGCACTCACAGAAGTAGCACACATTGGGAAACATTTTAGTAGCCGAGGGTCTTTTTACTTGACATGACTGGAGACTTTGGCAGAATCTTTTTTAATACAGCTCAGGTGATCGAAATGGCAGGCTACGTTGACACTGACAAACTGAGATCCGTAAAAACCACCTTGTCTTGAATCCATCAATAGCCTAGGCCTAGGTGTGTCGACACATATTGTAGGCTAAAATAGGAGGAAGTTATTTGTCATAAAAATGCTTTTCAGTTTCACTGTTTCACCCAATGCCGTGCGCTCGTGCCAAAAGCTTATCTCTCTCTTGTTTTACTTTGTAAAACAATATTTGGAAGTATGTTGGTAGCCTACAGTCTTCTCTTTTTCAGCAGGAGCCATTTGCTTTCCAACCTGTATTTTCCCTCGATTGTATTTGAAATATTGTGAAAGGCCTGTTTTGTCTGCATGCTGTTTGTTGACAGATTTGCCGCGCGTTCCCTACTGTAGGCTATTCCTTGTTATTGGGCTACAATCCACAAGAAGCTATTGATTCTCTGTGGCTAAATTATAGGCCTTCTCATGGTGTAGTAGGCTATTCTGAATTATTTAATTTATTTCTGAACAGAGCAGTAATTCTATAACTTTGTCAAATTGATTTCAATTTATCAGGGGTGCTGCAGTTCCTCCAGAACCCTTTGCATGGTAATGATTCTATAAGGAAATAAATATTGAAGTGGAACGCTGGAGAGATGAAAGTTGCAGGCTCATGTCTATCAGAGCAGAGAGGGAGAGAGTTCATAGAAAGTGAATCTCATTCTAGTTATGTGAGAGATAGACACACTTCTCACACAGCCACCCGTTGGTCTCACACATACAGTAGGTTACAATGTTGCGCTAAACCCGGGCCGGCCCAACCCCAATCAAGTCTTAGAATATAGGCCCGGGATGAAAATCTACTTTTTCACATTACGTTTTTTTGTGGGGGCAGGAGAATTAACGAAGAGGCAACTCAAATGATCATTTTGTTTCAGATTTGGATGAGGGCCTCTAGGGGGTCGGTTGTGTTGTTGGGTGATGGTGATGGAATAGGGGATGCTGGGAGAGGTGAAGGCTGATTGGAGGGTCCGGGGGGGTCTGGACTGAGGCTGGCTTGCTGCTGTGTGGGATCAGGGGCAGGGAGGGCTAAAGGGGTGGATCTGGGTAGCTAAGGAGCAGGGGGAGGAGTCAGGGGCAGTAGGGGGTATGGTAGGGGGGTCAAGGGGGGGGAGACTGTTTCCCAAAGGGATTGGTTTTATTTCGGGTTGTGTTTTCTGGCATCAGGGTTTGGGTTCTGGGGTGGTCTCCAGGTCTGGTCTCTTGTTGGTCTGTTGTTTGTCTGGTCTGTTGTTGGTCTGTTGTTTGTCTGGTCTCTTGTTTGTCTGTTGTTTGTCTGGTCTCTTGTTTGTCTGTTGTTTGTCTGGTCTCTTGTTGGTCTGTTGTTTGTCTGGTCTCTTGTTGGTCTGTTGTTTGTCTGGTCTCTTGTTGGTCTGTTGTTTGTCTGGTCTCTTGTTGGTCTGTTGTTTGTCTGGTCTCTTGTTGGTCTGTTGTTTGTCTGGTCTCTTGTTGGTCTGTTGTTTGTCTGGTCTCTTGTTGGTCTGTTGTTTGTCTGGTCTCTTGTTGGTCTGTTGTTTGTCTGGTCTCTTGTTGGTCTGTTGTTTGTCTGGTCTGTTGTTGGTCTCTTGTTTGTCTGGTCTCTTGTTTGTCTGGTCTGTTGTTGGTCTCTTGTTTGTCTGGTCTGTTGTTGGTCTGTTGTTTGTCTGGTCTGTTGTTGGTCTCTTGTTTGTCTGGTCTCTTGTTTGTCTGTTGTTTGTCTGGTCTCTTGTTTGTCTGTTGTTTGTCTGGTCTCTTGTTGGTCTGTTGTTTGTCTGGTCTCTTGTTGGTCTGTTGTTTGTCTGGTCTCTTGTTGGTCTGTTGTTTGTCTGGTCTCTTGTTGGTCTGTTGTTTGTCTGGTCTCTTGTTGGTCTGTTGTTTGTCTGGTCTCTTGTTTGTCTGTTGTTTGTCTGGTCTCTTGTTTGTCTGTTGTTTGTCTGGTCTCTTGTTGGTCTGTTGTTTGTCTGGTCTCTTGTTGGTCTGTTGTTTGTCTGGTCTCTTGTTGGTCTGTTGTTTGTCTGGTCTCTTGTTGGTCTGTTGTTTGTCTGGTCTCTTGTTGGTCTGTTGTTTGTCTGGTCTCTTGTTGGTCTGTTGTTTGTCTGGTCTCTTGTTGGTCTGTTGTTTGTCTGGTCTCTTGTTGGTCTGTTGTTTGTCTGGTCTCTTGTTGGTCTGTTGTTTGTCTGGTCTCTTGTTGGTCTGTTGTTTGTCTGGTCTCTTGTTGGTCTGTTGTTTGTCTGGTCTCTTGTTGGTCTGTTGTTTGTCTGGTCTCTTGTTGGTCTGTTGTTTGTCTGGTCTCTTGTTGGTCTGTTGTTTGTCTGGTCTCTTGTTGGTCTGTTGTTTGTCTGGTCTGTTGTTGGTCTCTTGTTTGTCTGGTCTCTTGTTTGTCTGGTCTGTTGTTGGTCTGTTGTTTGTCTGGTCTGTTGTTGGTCTGTTGTTTGTCTGGTCTGTTGTTGGTCTGTTGTTTGTCTGGTCTCTTGTTGGTCTGTTGTTTGTCTGGTCTCTTGTTGGTCTGTTGTTTGTCTGGTCTCTTGTTGGTCTGTTGTTTGTCTGGTCTCTTGTTGGTCTGTTGTTTGTCTGGTCTCTTGTTGGTCTGTTGTTTGTCTGGTCTCTTGTTGGTCTGTTGTTTGTCTGGTCTCTTGTTGGTCTCTTGTTTGTCTGGTCTCTTGTTTGTCTGGTCTGTTGTTGGTCTGCTGTTTGTCTGGTCTCTTGTTGGTCTCTTGTTTGTCTGGTTTCTTGTTTGTCTGGTCTGTTGTTTGTCTGGTCTGTTGTTTGTCTGGTCTTTTACGTTTGGTTAAAAAAAATGGTCCAGTTTGGGTCATCATCATCTAAGACAAGGAGTTGTGAGGCGAGGGGTTCTTCCGGTTGTATGGCAACTTTCGAAACTGGCATCCCTTTGACCAGGGGTTTGGAGCGGGGGGGCTGTTTCTGGGACATCTTGGATGGTGGATTGGGCGGTGCCTGTGGAAAGGTCTGGGGTCTGGTTCTGTGTCTTCGTTGTTGTCTGGGGGTGGGGGGTTGGGATTTGGGTTAGTGTGGTTGGGGTTGGTGGCGTTAGCCCTTGCCCTGCTGGCTTAGGAACTGGGGCAGGTTTTGAAGAAGTGTCGCTCTTTCCTGCACAGGTTGTAGGGGCGTATGGATACACAGTCTGTCTTTACAGATCTTGCAGATGATGGCTTTGCAGGCTGTAGCCAGATGGCCCAGTTGGCCACAGTTCCTGCACAGTTTGGGCATGTTGTAGTAGTGGACGGAACCTCTGTTGTTCCCCAGTGTGATGGTGCTGGGGAGGGGTTGGGTCCGGTCTCAACTAGACCGGCCATTTTCGTTCCCCAGTCCAGACGTTGTCTTCGTCCAGGACCCTACTAGCCGCTGACTTGAGGATGGCGAACCTACTTAACCAAACTTGTATGTTATAGTCCTGGATGCATTCATTGTGAAGTTTTACTGTAACTACCCCAGATGCTGCTCTATTTCTCCCTTCCTATAGCCTGTCTGTTTTATTCTCCTCTTCAGGCTTTTCTTTTTTTAAATCTTTTTTTTAATCTGTCCTCTCATTCCCTCTCCACCCTCTCTCTCTCGCTCTTTCCATCTCTCTTTAATAAAGCCCCAGGGCCAGACAGGCTTCATTCATCCCTTTATGTAATTCAAGTCTTCTTAAGGGGTCGACAGACAATACGCAAACGGGGTCGATGGAGCGTAGCGCAGTGTTGCAATGTCGTCACAAAAGGGGCAGCTCCTTGTAATAAAAGGGGCAGTATTGAGTGAGTTTTGCAACGTAAGTCCAGTATCCCTTCTGGTATAAACACAGACCTAATCCTATGGATGACTAGGCAGGGGCGTAGCCATGGGTGGGCCTGGAAGGGCATAGGCCCACCCACTGGGGAGACAGGCTTAGCCAATCAGAATTTAGTTTTTTCGCCACAAAAGGGCTTTAATACAAACAATTACTCCTCAGTTTCATCAGCTGCACAGGTGGCTGGTCTCAGACGATCCCGCAGGTGAAGAAGCCGGATGTGGTGGTCCGGGGCTGGCGTGGTTACATGTGGTCTGCGGTTGTGAGGCCGGTTGGATTTACTGCCAAATTCTCTAAAACGACATTGGAGGTGACTTATGGTAGAGAAATGAACATTCAGTTCTCTAGGCAACCGCTCTGGTGGACATTCATGCAGTCAGCATGCCAATTGCAGACTCCTTCAAAACGTGAGGCATCTGTGGTATCTGAGACATCTGTGGCACCTGGTAACCTGGTGTCCCCGCACATTGACTCTGTACCGGTACCCCTTGTATATAGCACCGCTATTGTTATTTACTGCTGCTCTTTAATTATTTGTTATTCTTATCTCCTACTTTTTTTAGGTATATTCTTAACTGCATTGTTGGTTAAGGGCTTGTAAGTAAGCATTTCACTGTAAGGTTTACACCTGTTGTATCCGGCGCATGTGACAAATACAATTTGATTGTGTTGTGTGAGAACTGCACAGTTTAGAGAGGCCTTTTAGGTGCACCTGTGTAAAGATCATGCTGTTTAATCAGCTTCTTGATATGCCACTCCTGTCAGGTGGATGGATTATCATGGCAAAGGAGAAATGCTCACTAACAGTGATGTAAACAAATTTGTGCACAGAATTTGAGAGAAATTAGCATTTTGTGCGAATGGAACATTTCTGGGATCTTTTATTTCAGCTCATGAAACATGACCAACACTTTACATATTGCGTTTCTATTTTTGCTCAGTATATTTATTGTGATTTGTAAAGTGTGAATAAGAAAAAGAGCAAAACCCAAGTGTGTAGCTTACAACATGACACAAACCGTCATCAACCAGAAAAAGAGAACTTACACTACATGACCAAAAGTATGTGGACATCTGCTCATCAAACATCTCATTCCAAAATCATGGACATTAATATGGAGTTTGTCCCCCCTTTGCTGCTATAACAGCCTCTACTCTTCTGGGAAGGCTTTCCATTAGATGTTGGAACATTGCTGCGGGGACTTGCTTCCATTTAGCTACAAGAGCATTAGTGAGGTCGTACACTGTGTTGGGCGATTAGGCCTGGCTCACAGTCTGCGTTCCAATTCATCCCAAAGGTGTTTGATGTCGTTGACTTCAGGGGTCTGTGCAGGCCAGTCAAGTACTTACACACCGATCTCGACAAACCATTTATATATGGACCTTGCTTTGTGCACTGGGGCATTGTCATGCAGAAACAGGAAAGGGCAGTTCACAAACTGTTGCCACAAAGTTGGAATCACAGAATTGACATTGTATGCTGTAGAATTAAGATTTCCCTTCAAGCCTGAACCATGAAAAACAGCCCCAGACCATTATTCCTCCTCCGCCAAACTTCACAGTTGGCACTATGCATTGGGGCAGGTAGCGTTCTCCTGGCATCCGCCAAACCCTGATTCATCCGTTGGACTGCCAGAAGCATGATTCATCACTCCAGAGTCCAATGGCGGCGAGCTTTACACCACTCCAGCCGGCTCTTGGCATTGCGCACGGTAATCTTAGGCTTTTGTGCAGCTGCTTGGCCATGCAAAGCCATTTCATGAAGCTCCCGACAGACACTTCTTGTGCTGAAGTTGCTCCCAGAGGCAGTTTGGAACTCGGTAGTGAGTGTTGCTACACACTCGCCACTCCCGTTCTGTGAACTTGTATGGCCTACCACTTCCAGTTCACAATAACAGCACTGACAGTTGACCGGGGCAGCTCTAGCAGGGCAGAAATTTGATGAACTGACTTGTTGGAAAGGTGACATTTTATATCATTACAACATCTATATTGGTATAATTTTCACACGTGTGTATATAGTCACATGTATTTAGTGTATCTTACCTGGATATAGTTGGTACCTTGCATCACAGGCTGCCATTAGGAACATTGAGAAAAAGCCCTTGTAGTTATAGTATACGCTGCCCAAGTTTGCCGGACCTCGGATCCGAACATATTTTACGTCGACAGCTCCTGCACAAAACGGATAATTCCAACGATCCCCAAAATCTCTGGCGAGTTCTGCCCATTGTGCCACGGAGGGATAAGCAACAAAATCCACCTTCAGGACTTGCCAGATAGCCTGGCACACTTCCGTGACGATGGCTCAGACTGTCATGATTCCAGGCTGATAAGTTATATCTCACAGCGATACTTTGCTGTGTGCTGCCACAAATCTGGACAACGCGCATTCTGAAAGTATTGAACATGTCTTTCCTCGTCAATGCTTCGCATTAGGTTGGACAAGAGACGTGTATTCTCCATTTTTCTCAGCCCCCCCCCTTCTCATGAGAGGTAGTAGCAGTCCAAGCTCCTGCAATACAAATAAGAGACATGTTTGCTTCTGTGGCTAAAAAAAGTAGTGTTGTAAAACAGAACGCCAGACTAGCCTGACGCGTAGCTCGCGCTTGTAAACGAGCGTAGAACGCCGGATCCGGAAGTTCAAACGTCCTCGCTAGCTAGAGTCAAAAAAGAATGCCTTGGCTCCTCTTGCTTGGTTAAGCGTCTCTGACTCCCCAAGCCCCCTAGTGGATATACACTATACAAGACGGACTTCCTCTCTGGGTGGAACGCAACGAAACACTCCGCCCGCGAACGTGCACGCACGTAGATCTACATGCGTTAGACCCATTTAGACATTCACTGTTTAACTTGATCCTCTTAAAATGTTCTTCAGTTGAGCCGCATCTCTGTGGAGATGTTTATCCTGAATACAACCTTAGAATAATATACTGTTGCTGTCTGACGGTACATAGGTAACAGTGAGAGTATTGGATACTGTAAATGGATTACAGTAACAGTATTGGTACCATAAAACTGGTTATGGTAACATACTGTACCATTAACATACTGTACCAACGGGCTGCCTGTAAATTACCGTAAAAACAATGGTAAAACTTTTTTTTACAGTGTACCATGATATCGTTACTCTGACGGTACAAATCACTAGGAATCTGTTCAGCGTTCCCCAGCCCGTTGACATTTCAGGGTATTTGTTATAATGTCACGGTTGTCATCTGATTATCTGTTTCTGTGTTGTCCAAGGTACAAGGCTGTCATTGAGGCGTGTTCCCTGCAGCCGGATATCGACATCCTGCCACAGGGAGACCAGACGGAGATCGGAGAGAGGGTCAGTGACCCACACCGTCACTGTCTCTGTCACTGTTTCTGTCACTCGGGACCACTCGTACCTGTCTCTTGTCATTCTCACTTACTAAATGGCAATCAAGGGGACCACATTATAATAGTAGTAATCAAGTATAACCTTTTATATCATCTTTATGTATTCAGGTTAGAGACAGACTTTGGCTATAGAGACTCCTGGCACCACCTGTCTGTTTGATGTTTATACTGTATGTACAGGAAGCAAGCTTCGCCAGAGCTCGCCCAGTACACTGTCATGTTTGTTTTGTTCAGGCATCATTCTGTTACGTAAGCAGGTCTTGGTTGTGTTTCTGTCACAAAGGTGTGTGTGTTTTAATAATATTGCGGTGTTTATTTCTGTAATGTTGCTCTTTGTGTAACCTCTCATGAATAGACTACGTGAACATACGCAAGATTCTAGTTCTGGGTGATGTGTGTGTTAATTGATGTCCACTACCACTTCTATAGAATAGGCATGACCCTATTATGCAGAGACAGAAGTGGATAGTAGATTATTCCACTACAGCGAGTCTTAGTGGCAGCAAAGGAAGAAGAGGGCAGATACATCAGTCTACCTTTGGGGAGAGCTCCTGACACTTAATCACGCACACACACACAGCACACACACACACATACACTGTAATGTGGTCTGATAACGCTGATACTGTACGCTCCACGTACCTCCATTCATTCTGTCCCTCCTCCCTCTCTCTCCACAGGGTATAGTTCTATCTGGAGGGCAGCGCCAGCGTATAGGTGTGGCTAGAGCCCTGTACCAACAGGCCAACGTGGTCTTCCTGGTGAGAGAACCTGTCTACACTAACTTAGGTCTACACGGTGACCTGAGCTTCATCAAAAAGAATCCTGTTGAATCACATAGAACTGATAATAGTAAAGTAACCAATATTTTCCCCTCCTTTGCAAATCACTTTTCACCTCGTCTCTGTATTCATTTATTTTGCATTGGAAACATTGAGATGAAGCTACAATACATTGTCTTTCATTGTAGCCCATGGAATCATGTCCCTCTCTTTGGCCTGTCCCTTTGTGTGTGTCAGGATGACCCGTTTTCAGCGCTGGACATCCACCTGAGTGACCACCTGATGCAGGAGGGCATCCTCAAACTGCTGAGAGAAGAGAAGAGGACTGTGGTGCTGGTCACTCACAAACTACAGTACCTACCCCACGCCGACTGGGTGAGAGTAGAGTGTGCAGGCACGCATGTGTGTGTATTGTGTTCCACAAGCAGCGTTCTTCATTCACATCCAGACGGTCACTAATTCAGTCACTCTCTCCCTCCGTGATCAGATCATAGCGATGAAGAACGGGACCACTCAAACCGAGGGGACTCTGAAAGACATCCAGAACTCTGAACCGGAGCTGTTTGAACAGTGGAAGACCCTGATGCACCGGCAGGACGGAGAGTTTGAGAAGGTACTCTATCGGACCGCGTGTCTCCAGATGGCCATAACAGAAAGGGTCAAAAGGGGTGTGATGATGACACATCCTCACCTCTCATAGGCCTGAGTTTACACAGGCAGCCCAATTCTGATCTTTTGCCCAGTTATTAGTCAAAATAGCTGATCTGATTGGTCAAAAGACTAATAAGTGAAAAAAGATCAGGGCTCCTGCGTTCAGTACGAAATAACGGTGTGTAATGTTGAATTAAACAACCAGTTGAAGAACGGTGTGATGATTTTGTATGGTGTGCTGCAGGAGTTTTTGTGATTTCAAATGTTTACACCCATATTGATCAGGCCTCACCTTGCCACACCCACCAAACGGTAGCAAACATACCTCAACGGCTGTTAAAGAACCGTGAGCACTGTGTTAGGGAAACGTGTCATTCAGTACAAACAGTCACGCAATGTAGTGAACGTTGGAGCGAACTGAACGCACCCCAAAATGTAGCTGCCTGTGTAAACGCAACCATATACAGATACAGTGCATTCGGTAAGTATTCAGACCCCTTGACTTTTTGTTACGTTACAGCCTTATACTACAGGTGGACTCCAATCAAGTTGTAGAAACATCTGAAGGATGATCAATGGAAACAGGATGCACCTGAGCTCAATTTCGAGTCTCATAGCAAAGGGTCTGAATATTTATGTAAATAAGCTATTTCTGTTTTTTTATTTGTAATAAATTAGCAACATTTCCCCCCAAAAAACAACAGTTTTTGCTTTGTCATAATGGGGTATTGTGTGACGATTGATGAGAATTTTAGAATAAGGCTATAATATAACAAAATGTGGAAAAAGGGAAGGGGTCTGAACACTTTCCAAATGCACTGTATTCCCTATTGTGTGAAAGTGTTAATGTTTATTTGTCAGAGGGCCCTGCTTTTTCAGTAATATTTCATAACCTGCCATAGTTAAACATTATATTCCATAATTTAATCTGCTACAGTTGTGTGAACTTTTTATGTGCACAACGTAACGTCCGACTTCGTCACAGGGTCACACAACTGATGAGGAATTGAGACGTTTGTACGGGGCTTGCTCTTTTGGGCTCCTTTTTTCCTGCTCTGTTTTAAATTCATCTGGTCAAATCTATTTCAGCAAACTACCTCAGCTGAAACTCTGATGTGTGTCCGTGTGCGTTCTCCAGGAGACAGTGCCTGAGAGTATGACGGTGTTGGAGCGTAAGAACCTGCGGAGGGCCATGTACTCCAAAGAGGCCGCCAAGATTGAGGAGGAGGACAAAGGTGAGAGGTCAAAGTTCACAAACTTCCCAATGGGATTGAAGGACACCGGCTGTCAATCACTCGCTAATGGGAACTAGGGGGGTTAGCATGGGCATAGTTACTTCAGTATGCTTTGTTTGTGGAGACTACAAAATGACAGGAGCTAAATTTACTAGGTGTTAAAAAAATAAGTGTTTCTAAAATGGGATGCCTCTGCAGAGTATCCGTTTCTGAACCTAAAGTGGAACTAATGGTGTGTGTGATCCTGTGGGGTCTGTCTGTGGCGATGTTCCAGTAAACTACCTCAGCTCAAACTTTTCACTTTCTTTTCACTTTCTTTGTCAACACTGATCTGTAAAAGACGTGGACTAGTCAAGTCCTGGGCCAGAGACTTCCACGTCTTTTAAGATCTGTTGAAAAGGAAAAGGGGGGAATCTGGTCCTTGGAGGGGGGCTACATTTTCTGCTGGTTTTCATCCTTTCCCATCAACCAACAACTGGTTTTAGGCCTGACAAACCAGGTGAAGAATCAATGCCATTAATAGAATAAAGTACCAGAGGGAAACGAGAACCAGCACACTGCTGCTCTCTAGGACCAGAGTCCCACACTGGTTCAGAGTATTGGGACAAACCCTGTGTGTGTCTCTCCGCTGTGATGTCCGGATAGACGTTGCCCTTAGGCACAGATCTAGGATCAGCGCCCCCCCCCCCATCCCCAAATCATTACCTTTATCCACAAAACTGACTCAAGATCAGGATCTATCTAAGGGCAAATGCATCTTATGTGCTGTGGTGACAGTGTCACGGTAGTGGTACTGTGCTCTTTATTCTGTGTTCTGTGTTGTCTCCTGTGTTCTGGTGGCACCCCGGTGTGGACTGAGACAACCCCAGCACAGAGTGCCGCTGCTCTTTTAGACGTGGCAGGTTTGGGCCGTCCGCATGGTTTTACTGAGTGGTTCCCAGTCGCGACCAGTCTGTGTCATCGTGTTGCAACTGCGCTCCGTACTACTTCCCGTGTGGCTCCCGTGTAGGCTTGTAGCTCGCAGACTCTACCCATGCTCCGTTTCGTGCCGTTTCCATTCTCTTGTTTTCTCCCTCTCTCTTTCCCTCCATCCTTCGCTCTTTCTTTCCTGATCTCTCCCTCCGGCCTATCCCGTAGACACGCCCATTCAGTCATCAGCACTGAGGCTTGCCTGCATGATGTCATGTATGTTTAGATAAGGGGAATAGGTGGGAAGTTGTCAGCACTGCTCCGCTCCCCATGGTCAATGTGTCCTGTCTACTGCCCCTGCTCTACGTGCTCGATCTAACCCAACATAAAACAAATTATGTTTCCCATTAGGAAACAAACGATGTATCGATACAGGACTGAACGACCAGTTGGTCGTGTGGTCATGGCTAGAAGGGATCCAGCTTTTGTCAAATTAATGTCAGATTTGACTTTTCGTAGCAGGTTAGGAAGATTTGGTTAAGGTTAGAAAAAGGGTTAGGGTTAGCTAAAATGCAGCAACCACAAAAAAAATTACTTTTGACGTTAATTTTACAAAAGCTGGATCCCTTCTAGCCATGACCCTGCTCTGTCTCTAGCTGTAGCTATATTTCTGTCTTTTCTCTTCCCCTTCTCTTCCCCCTCTCTTTTCTCTTCCCCTTCTTTTCTCTTCCCCTTCTCTTCCCCCTGTCTTTTCTCTTCCCCTTCTCTTCCCCCTGTCTTTTCTCTTCCCCTTCTTTCCCCCTTCTTTTCTCTTCCCCTTCTCTTCCCCCTGTCTTTTCTCTTCCCCTTCTCTTCCCCCAGTCTTTTCTCTTCCTCTTCTCTTCCCCGTGTCTTTTCTCTTCCCCTTCTCTTCCCCCTCTCTTTTCTCTTCCCCCTGTCTTTTTCTCTTCCCCTTCTCTTCCCCCTGTCTTTTCTCTTCCCCTTCTCTTCCCCCTGTCTTTTCTCTTCCTCTTCTCTTCCCCGTGTCTTTTCTCTTCCCCGTGTCTTTTCTCTTCCCCCTGTCTTTTCTCTTCCCCTTCTCTTCCCCCTGTCTTTTTCTCTTCCCCTTCTCTTCCCCCTGTCTTTTCTCTTCCCCTTCTCTTCCCCCTGTCTTTTTCTCTTCCCCCTGTCTTTTCTCTTCCCCTTCTCTTCCCCCTGTCTTTACTCTTCCCCTTCTTTTCCCCCTGTCTTTTCTCTTCCCCTTCTCTTCCCCCTGTCTTTTCTCTTCCCCTTCTCTTCCCCCTCTCTTTTCTCTTCCCCCTCTCTTTTCTCTCTCTGTTTCCCCCTCTCTTGCCACCTGAGCTTCTGTGAAATGGCCTATCACTCTGCCTTCCAGTCTTTCAGTCAGTAGCTGAAACAGAGCCTTCCTCTCCTGAGTCCCATTTCACTTCCTGTCCTCCTGCTCCTCACTTGCCACACAGATACTCCTGTCATATTGTATCCATTAGAGAGAGAGAAGGACATGGAGAAGAAGAAGAGAGACCGGGATATAGGGGGAGAGAGGAGGAGGGGAGAAGCAGAGAGAGGCGAGATGGAAGGGGCGTATATATAGTGGGGGGGGACACACACAGCCCCCCCACCCTCACACAGTCTATCCCTCGCTCATGCAGCTCTCTGTTCTTCCAGAAGAGTCTGTGGACAGTGACGAGGATGACAATATGTCCCAGGCCATGCGTCACCGCACCACCATCCCCTGGCACTCCTGTGGGGTCTACCTGTCCTCTGCAGGGCTCCTCCTCCTGCTGCTGCTCCTCCTATCACAGCTCTTTAAACACTCCCTCATGGTTGCCATCGACTACTGGCTGGCCCACTGGACCTCCCGTGTCATCAATGCCAAGATGGAAGCCACCGGGAGGAACTGCACCGTCGCTCAGGTCAGGTGACAGGCTTCAATTTGGTCCTACTAAACCAAATGGCAATGTGTTTTTAAAACACTGGTTACGCTTTAATCTACAGTACACTTTTTACCTTACAGTGTAGTATTCACTTTAAAGGACCTGGTGAAATGTTAGTTTACAGTGCCTTGCAAAAGTATTCACCACCCTTGGCGTTTTTCCTAGTTTGTTGCATTACAACCTGTAATTTTAAATAGATTTTTATTTGGATTTCATGTAATGGACATACACAAAATAGTCCAAATTGGTGAAGTGAAATTAAAATTACTTGTGGTGCGTGCGTATGTATTCACCCCCTTTGCTATGAAGCCCCTAAATAAGATCTGGTGCAACCAATTACCTTCAGGTCACATAATTAGTTAAATAACGTCCACCTGTGTGCAATCTAAGTTTCACATTATCTGTCACATGATCTCAGTATATATACAGCTGTTCTGAAAGGCCCCCTCTGCAACACCATTAAGCAAGGGGCACCACCAAGCAAGTGGCAACATGAAGACCAAAGAGCTCTCCAAACAGGTCAGAGACAAAGTTGTGGAGAAGTACAGATCAGGGTTGGGTTATAAAAAAAATATCAGAAACTTTGAACATCCCACAGAGCACCATTAAATCCATTATTAAAAAATGTAAAGAATATAGCACCATAACAAACCTGCCAAGAGAGGCCCACCCACCAAAACTCACAGACCAGGCAAGCAGGGCATTAATCAGAGAGGCAACAAAGAGACCAAAGATAACCCTGAAGGAGCTGCAAAGTTCCACAGCGGAGATTGGAATATCTGTCCATAGGACCACTTTAAGCCGTACACTCCACAGAGCTGGGCTTCACGGAAGAGTGGCCAGAAAAAAAACATTGCTTAAAGAAAGAAATCAGCAAACACGTTTGGTGTTCGCCAAAAGGCTTGTGGGAAACTCTCCAAACATATGGAAGAAGGTACTCTACAGGGGTGTGTGCTTAGTCCCATTCTGTACTCCCTGGTCACCCACGACTGCTTGGGCTTGCACGACTTCAACACAATCATCAAGTTTGCCGACGACACGACGGTGGTAGGCCTGATCACCGGCAACGATGAGACAGTCTACAGGGAGGTGGTCAGTTACCTGGCAGGGTGGTGCCGGGACAACAACCTCTCCCTCAACTTTAGTCCAAGGAGCTGATCGTGGACTACAGGAAATGGAGGGGCGAGCACGCCCCCATCCACGTCGACCGGGCTGCAGTGGAGCAGGTCAAGAGCTCCAAGTTACTCCAAATCACTAAGGACTTCAGATGCTCCACATGCCCACATTCGTGAAGAAGGTGCGACAGAGCCTCTTCCCCCTCAGGAGGTTGGAAAGGTTTGGAATGGGCCCTCAAATCCTCAAAAAGTTCCACAGCTGTACCATCGAGAGCATCTTGACTGGCTGCAGCTCTGCTTGATATGGCAACAGCACCGCCCTCGATCGCATGGCGCTACAGAGGTTGGTGCGGACAGCCCAGTACATCACTGGGGCCAAGCTCCCTGCCATCCAGGACATCTATATCAGGCGGTGTGAAAGGAAGGCAAGGAAAAATCATTAACGACTCCAGCCACCTAAGCCATAGATGGTTCTCTCTGCTTCCTCACGGCAAACGGTACCACTGCATCAAGTCTGACACCAACAGGCTAATGAACAGCTTATATACCCAAGCCATAAGTCTGCTAAATGGCTAACTAAATAGCTATAAAAAAATTCTACACAGACTATCTGAGTTGACCCTTGTGTGTGTATATATATATATATTTTTTTGTTGCATGGTCTCTGTTGATTGTGAATTATAACCGGAAGCGTTTCTAGGTTCCAATAAATGTTACCCTCACAAAGGTAGGATTGATATTCTCATCATGGCAATGTCTCCCCAACCTCATTGTGTATTCATAATATAACAATCATATTTGGACACTTAGATAGCCTTTTTACAAATGGCATTGCTATTGTAATGTAATTAGAGTGGTGTAATGTCATTACCGTTATTAGGAATTGAGTATACGCACACACAAGCATGCATATATAATTACAGGAGAGGGTAAGCGGTGTCATTCACACATTAGGGCCGTGGCAGGTGTGCGGGTTATCCTGGCGCTACTAAACCCAGCCTCTTATTAATAGACTGTGTGTCCTCTGCTTAATGCCAGGTCACATTTCATACAGTCATCCAGAGGGTGGCAGGGGACAGCAGCTGATACAGTAGATAGTTACGCCCACACACGTACAAACACACACACACACACATACAAATAGACATGTCTGCACTTTCGCGTACTTTTACACTTTAGCCTAATCATAGTCTCGCTCCCTCTCTCACACACCGTACGTGAGCGCACACACACACACACACACACACACACACACACACACACACACACACACACACACACACACACACACACACACACACACACACACACACACACACACACACAATGCCCTATTGCTTTAGTGATTCTAACCAGAGCCAATTTAGCCACAGACATGTGGGGACACTCCAAACCTTTGTCACGCTATCTAACAGAGACCCAATGCACACTGCAGCTGTGAGGGCTACCTCGTGCCCACTGCACCGAACAAACCTCAATCTGGCAACAGAAAGACTGACAGTATGCATGACAATCACTGCTGCATCTCCCTCTGGGGCTCAAACACAGCTGTTCCCCGTCACACACACACTCATACACAATTGCACACACACACACCCATATGGGTTACATCCCAAATGTCTGATTATCAAAGGTGTTTCTGTGTTCATTAGCTTCAGTGTTTTCCCCCTCCGTCTTTCACACTTTGGGGAGGACATAAGAAATCTCCAACGCACAGAACCCTTAAATTTTCTTTGACCTTGAATTAGAAGCCCATTCATTTTGTCAGGCCCTTACAGTGATTGTCTGACTGATTAATTCATCTGAAGGAAACATAAATTAATTATTTGACTTGTAAGACATATCCCTTTCATTTCCCCAGTCACTTTATTATCCTTGGCTAGAGGGGGTTTGGCTCTGAATGTTTGATTGTGTTAAATCGCTATATAGATTACCTCAGGGGTTAATTTAGCCTTTATCTTTTAATATCACTGCCCTGGATTAGCGTGGAGGAGGCGAGAGGAAGGGAAAGAAGACAGGGCACAGATGGAGAGTGACATAGAGACAGGCAGACAAATAGAGGGAGAGAGATGGAGAGAAAAGAAAGAGAGGGAGCGAGGGGTAGGGGTGGTGTGGGGGCCCACATATAGTGTCAGCAGTTGTTTCACCCATGTCCAAATTTAGCCGGTTCAGCTTTGGTGACTTTCATTCATTTGCCAACGTAGTCAGCTAATTCTTGCCTCATTAGTCACTATTCCTCATCACTAGAGTTCATGGTACAGATGGTAGAGCTCAGGGTTACTCTGAGAGGGAACTAGGTGTTGGTATGTATTTGTGTGTGTGACCACATGAAAAGATACTACAGTATACTATGGTATACATACTATAGTATTCACTGTAGTGCTTTGGCTGACTTCACTGTAGTATTCACTGTAGTATTAAGTCAGCAAAGACACTACAATGAATAATGTAGTATTTACTGTAGTATTTACAGTTATCTATAGTATACATACTGTAGTAAAATAACTGTAGTTTATACTATAGTATTTACTGTATTGTTTTTGCACACATTTCTGTAGTATTTACTATGGTGTTTTTGTTTTATTATCTTTGACATAGAAGTGGAGGCTTTCTCCTTGAGGAAACCTCCTGAAGAAATACTAAAAGAGTACATTTTCCATAAACAATTTTTTTAAATGTAGTGTTTTTACGGACTGTAGTGTTTTTGTGGACGTAACTGTAGTAAATGGTTTTTTTCTCGGATAATACTTTAGTATTTACTATAGTATTTTTTTACAGTGTACTACAACATTCTATAGTAAGTACTACCAATGATTGAGGGATACTAGAGTGTGTAGTGTAGTATTCTACAGTATTCTACAATTTACTATAGACTTCTATAGTAAGTACTGTAGTATTCTATATTAAACTATAGTATTTTTCTGTGTGTGTGAGAGAGAGAGTGTCCGTGAGAGAAGGGGTGTGATGTTATTTTGGTTTGTGACGTGTTCTCTAATGACCCCAGAGTGTGATGAAGCTCAAACTACATACACACACACTTCATAATTTGCTTACACACACATAACATGCACACACATTTAAACTGACTCTACACGCACGCACGTACAATCATCATATACAGTGCTGCTACTGTGTATCATATATCCTGATGTCTAGTCACACACACACACACACACACACAGCTCTCTAACCCACCCTCTTCTCCCTGTGTACCCCCTGTAGGAGTGTGGGTTCAGCCACTCGTGGTACCTGTCGGTGTTCAGTGTGTTGTGCTGTCTGGGCATCGTTCTGTGTCTGGTCACCTCTGTGGCCGTAGAGTGGACAGGCCTGAGAGTGGCCAAAGAACTACACCACAGCCTGCTCAGCAAGATCATACTGGCCCCTATGAGGTAAAGGTGTGTGCGTTCATGTGTAGGTTTGATGCATCACGTGCATTTTATGGTACCTATTACTACTCTAGGGAGGGCAAGTTGTGAGTGTGTGTGTGCCTGTGTATAATGCGTTGGTGTGTGTGATGATCGGTCATTTTGGGTTGCTTGGTGAGACACCGTAAACACTGTGTTCCGCCCCATTACCCAGAGGCCCATCTGCCTGCCACACACTGAAACCACGGCAACGCCAGCGCAGTGTCAGATCACCGATAACTAATGACTCTGTGGTTGGGCTTTTGTACTAGTGATGGGCATTCTAAGTCTGTTTCGGGGAGCCAGCTCATTTGGCTCCCAAACGGCTCTTCGTTCAAAATCACAAAGAAATCAACCTAGAACCATTAAAAAAAAGCTCATGTCCAATGTGAAGCCCAAAAATTAGGTTACCATTATGTCAGATCATGTTCAAATAAATGTGTACCTGGCCAAATTATTAGATAGATATATATTTTTTGGCACTGAAAGAATCAGCGTGGACCAGATTGACACGCTCTCCCCCTCTACTGATTGTTTCTGCAATCAGGATTCACCCTCTTTGTAGATAATTATTTTCTACCTTGTCTGCAGAAAAACATTGTTTTGAGCTCAAAAAGCAGTGGTAGCAGTATGCAAATTTGGGAGCCAAATGAACGGCTCTTTTACCGATGCAATTCGGGTTCCCGACGTTCACCAAGAAGATCCGTTCAAAAAGAGCCACTCGTTCGCGAACGACCCAACACTACTCTGTACCAAACCGTTTTAGATGTGGTGGCCAAGAAGAAAAGTTACTTCCATTGTCTTCTTGCTTTAAAATTCAATTCCTCAAAATCCTGAGAGGAATAGAATTTGTAACAGAAACATTGCTGATGTGTCATCAGCTTTTTCTACTCAAGGTGGTACAGATGAGCTTTAAAACATACAGTTGAAGTCGGAAGTTTACATACACCTTAGTCAAATACATTTAAACTCCTTTTTTCACAATTCCTGACATTTAATCCTAGTAAAAATTCCCTGTTAGTAGAGACAATGATTTATTTCAGCTTTTATTCTTTCATCACATTCCCAGTGGGTCAGAAGTTTACATACTCAATTAGTATTTGGCAGCATTGCCTTTAAATTGTTCAACTTGGGTCAAATGTTTTGGGTAGCCTTCCACAAGGTTCCCACAATAAGTTGGGTGAATTTTGGCCCATTCCTCCTGACAGAGCTGATGTAACTGAGTCAGGTTTGTAGGCCTCCTTGCTCGCACACGCTTTTTCAGTTCTGCCCACAAATTTTCTATAGGATTGAGGTCAGGACTTTGTGATGGCCACTCCAATACCTTGACTTTGTTGTCCTTAAGCCATTTAGCCACAACTTTGGAAGTATGCTTGGGACCATTTGCGACCAAGCTTTAACTTCCTGACTGATGTCTTGAGATGTTGCTTCAATATATCCACCTAATTTTCCTGCCTCATGATGCCATCTATTTTATGAAGTGCACCAGTCCCTCCTGCAGCAAAGCACCCCCACAACATGATGCTGCCACCCCCATGATTCACGGTTGGGATGGTGTTCTTCGGCTTGCAAGCCTCCTCCTTTTTCCTCCAAACATAACGATGGTCATTATGTCCAAACAGTTCTATTTTTGTTTCATCAGACCAGAGGACAAAAAGTACGATCTTTGTCCCCATGTGCAGTTGCAAACCGTAGTCTGGCTTTTTTATGGTGGTTTTGAAGCAGTGCTTCTTCCTTGCTGAGCAGCCTTTCAGATTATGTCGATATAGGACTTGTTTTACTGTGGATATAGATACTTTTGTACCTGTTTCCTCCAGCATCTTCACAAGGTCCTTTGCTGTTGTTCTGGGATTGATTTGCACTTTTTGCACCAAAGTATGTTCATCTCTATGAGACAGAACGCGTCTCCTTCCTGAGCAGTATGACGGCTGCGTGGTCCCATGGTGTTTATACTTGCGTACTATTGTTTGTACAGATGAATGTGGTACCTTCAGGCGTTTGGAAATTGCTCCCAAGGATGAACCAGACCTGTGTAGGTCTACAATTTTTTTCGGAGTTTCCCATGATGTCAAGCAAAGAGGCACTGAATTTGAAGGCAGGCCTTGAAATACATCCACAGGTACATCTCCAATTGCCTCAAATTATGTCAATTAGCCTTTCAGAAGCTTCTAAAGCCATGACATAATTTTCTGGAATTTTCCAAGCTGTTTAAAGGCACAGTCAACTTAGTGTATGTAAACTTCTGACCCACTGGAATTGTGATACAGTGAATTATAAGTGAAATAACCTGTCTGTAAACAATTGTTGGAAAAATTACTTGTGTCATGCACAAAGTAGATGTCCTAACCGACTTGCCAAGACTATAGTTTGTTAACAAGAAATGTGTGGAGTGGTTGAAAAACGAGTTTTAATGACTCCAACCTAAGTGTATGTAAACTTCCGACTATAACTGTACGTTTCAGGTATAATAATCTGCTGTAAATATGAACCATGCTGTATAAGGTGTATCTACAGTATGTGGTTGTCTCCTCCAGGCTGTTTGAGACCACTCCTCTGGGCAGCATCCTCAACAGGTTCTCCTCTGACACCAACACCATAGACCAGGTATTTCAGCACCACCTTTCTCTGTGTGTTAACAGTGGCAATAGCCACCACCATACTGCCTTGGAACTTTCAAATTCCTATTTGTCTTCATGGCTGTGGAAGTAGCTTCAGCCTTTGAACCCTTTGCTTGCTTTTCCTGGTAGATGGTAGCAATGTAATGTTTCATTGGTGGTTGTGTCCCCAGCACATCCCTGCCACCCTGGAGTGTCTGAGTCGCTCCACCCTGCTGTGTGTGTCGGCCCTGGGGGTCATCTCCTACGTGACCCCTGTGTTCCTCATTGCTCTGGTGCCTCTGGCCATCGCCTGCTACTTCATACAGAAGTACTTCCGGGTCGCTTCTAGGTGAGCGCTTGGTTTGGGATTTTGTCACTTGTTTTGCTGCTGTGTATTCAGTATCTCCCCCCTTTGTCTCTTTATTTGTCTTGTATCTCCCTCTCCATCTCCTGCTTTCTTCCTTTCCCTGGTCAGGGACCTCCAGCAGTTGGAGGATAGTACCCAGCTCCCTCTCCTGTCCCACTTCTCAGAGACAGTGGAGGGCCTCACCACCATCCGGGCCTTCAAGTAAAGATTTTTTTTAAACTCATCCATTTTGACAGCAACGGCTAGGAGTTTGTGTGTTTCGCCACTTACACATGTTACTCAGTGGTTCTCTCCTCCCAGGTATGAGCCCAAGTTCAGACAGAGGTTACTGGAGTTCACTGATGCCAACAACATCGCCTCCCTCTTTCTCACAGCAGCCAATCGTTGGCTAGAGGTCCGCATGGTAATGAGCTCTACTCTAAACTAGAGTTTACTCTACTTGACTTGTATGGCCCGTGCTGATCAAGTTCTTCCATGTTTTCTCACCTTTTATTGGGTGACTGTTTCCTCTATGGGAATTTTGAATATGACAGGATGATATGGATTTGATACAGAGTATTTTTTCTATTTCTATGGCACTAAATGGTTACCTGTGTGTTAACGGTTTGTTTTCTCTCCGTGGAGTATATAAGTGTGTGTGTTCACTATTATGCTGTTGCTCTGTACACTAGGATACATCGGGGTCTGTATGTTCACTATTATGCTGTTGCTCTGTACACTAGGATACATATGGGTCTGTATGTTCACTATTATGCTGTTGCTCTGTACACTAGGATACATATGGGTCTGTATGGTCACTATTATGCTGTTGCTCTGTACACTAGGATACATCGGGGTCTGTATGTTCACTATTATGCTGTTGCTCTGTACACTAGGATACATATGGGTCTGTATGTTCACTATTATGCTGTTGCTCTGTACACTAGGATACATATGGGTCTGTATGGTCACTATTATGCTGTTGCTCTGTACACTAGGATACATATGGGTCTGTATGGTCACTATTATGCTGTTGCTCTATACTGTAGGAGTACATAGGTGCCTGTGTGGTTCTGATAGCAGCTGTGGCCTCCATCACTAACTCTCTGTATAACCACCTCTCCACTGGCCTGGTAGGACTGGGACTCACCTACGCACTCATGGTGAGGACCGTTCTGGTTTTTGTGTGTGTGTCTAAGGTCTAACCTCTAATATAGTCACATATTTCTTGATGAAAGGACTGAGGTCAAGCCCCTAATTTAGTGAAACTCATGTCTCCACCTTCGTTACAGTACCTGTCTCTCTGCAGGTCCATAATGAGGTTGTCTGATCGGACTGTGTCTCTGTGTCCCAGGTGTCTAACTACCTGAACTGGATGGTTCGTAACCTGGCAGACATGGAGGTTCAGCTGGGTTCAGTCAAGAGAATCAATGGTCTGCTGCAGACTGAGCCTGAGAACTACGAAGGACTGCTCAGTGAGTACCGTACCACCTCTTAGGTCCAGCCCCAACCCTTACGCTAACACTAGTTTCCGATCCACATCTCGGTTCAACCCTAACCCTAATCATGCACTGACCTGAACCCTTAAGTCTAAACCTAACCCAAGCTTCAGCCCAAACTGGGTAGCTCTGGTTCAATTTTTACCACTGCCTACAGTATATTCCAGGCATGCTCAAGTTCTGGAGTAAAGGCTTACTCCTGTGGAACATGGGACATCCCAACCTCACCGTACCTAGTCGCCACAGAACAGCTCTCTCTTCTGCTTTTCCTGGCGCTCACCTGTCTCTCCCTCTCTCTGACTGTCTCTCCTATCTCTCCCCCTCTCTCCCTCTAGCCGCATCTCAGGTGCCAGATGGCTGGCCACAGCAGGGGGAGATTCAGATTGAGAACCTGAGTGTGCGTTACGACACCACCCTGAAACCTGTCCTCAAACAAGTCAACGCCCACATCAGCCCTGGGCAGAAGGTATCATAGAGAAAAATGGAAGGAAGGGAGTCGAGAATTTAGACTGTAGACTTGTGTAGCGGTGATGAAGATGAAACAGACTTCCTGTGGTTTCCAGGTGGGGATCTGTGGCAGGACAGGAAGTGGGAAGTCTTCTTTCTCACTGGCCTTCTTTCGCATGGTCGACATGTTCGAGGGTAAACACTGCCTACTGTTACGACACTAAAACTAAAGTTCCCGATAAGCTCCTGTGCTTGACTGGGTCAATCCAACATAGCTGATCAACTCTCCCAACAGGGCGTATCATCATTGATGACATTGACATCGCCAAGCTGCCTCTGCAGACCCTGAGGTCTCGATTCTCCATCATCCTCCAGGACCCCATCTTATTCAGCGGAACCATCCGGTAAGAGAATCCTCCCACTACGGTTCCATCTAGATCAGAGGTCTTTGCTCTTGGTTCTGGAGGGCCACATTGTCTTCAGTGTGGCTAGCACCATTACACATGATTCAACCAATCAAAACCTTGATTAGCTGATTCAGGTGTTTTATGGCTGGGCGGGAACAAAAGCCTGCATCCCCAAGAGTGAAGAACCTTGAGACAAACATAGGTAGTTGAGCCAAAAGTATTGAGATTTTAAACCACCTTGTGCTGTGCTCCCGGAAAAACACTGCCTAGTGTGAGTTGTTTTAGGAGAGGAAATGAGAGATGGAAGCTACTCTCACTTGTATCTGGGTCAATTGGACAACTGTTGAAACTTCAATCACAGTTATCTTAGGAAGTGTCTGATAGCAGGATGCCTCTCGGAAAAACTCAACTGTAGTGATTTATTTTTGGACCGCTCAAAAGTCTTGCACCAAGCTAAACAGGAAGTGAATCATTTAGGGTTGGGTGCTGCAGTACTGTCTCCCTATCAAGCTAATTCAGGAGAAGCCCAAAATTACACAATCAGACAACAGAAAATAATACGATTTTTTGATGAATGGGATTAAACGAGAAAAACATCCTTGTGAGGCATGTACAGTAAATAATGCATACTCGTTTGACACTGTACATGAGTGTGATTTGAAGTATACCTATAGGTTATACTGTATCAAGTCCTGCTATGAGATTGGACGAGTAGTACTCTCTCAAAATACAAGGTGCTAGTTTGTACCAAAAAAGGTTCTTCATTTTGTCCCTGTAGGGCAGGGGTGTCAATCTCATTCCATGGAGAGCCAAGGATCTGCAGGTTTTAGTTTTTTCCTTTCAATTAAGACCTAGACTACCAGGTGTGGGGAGTTCCTTACTAATTAGTGACCATAATGCATCAATCAAGTGCAAGGGAGGAGCAAATACCCACAGACACTGGAATGAGTGGAATGAGACACTTGCCAAAACACTTGAGTTCCTCCGGTTCCAGGTAGAACCAATGACAGGTTCTACAGTTATAAAATACTTCAGATACACTTACGGCACACACTGTTAGGTACTTACAGTGCCTTCAGAAAGTATTCATACCCCTTGACTTATTCCCCATTTTGTTGTGTTACAGCCTGAAATCAAAATGGATTCAATTATTTTATTTGTCTCACCTGTCTACACACAATACCACATAATGACAAAGTGAAAACCTATTTTTGCAAATGTATTGAAAATGAAATACAGAAATATCTCATTTACATAAGTATTCACGCCCCTGAGTCAATACTTTGTAGAAGCACCTTTGGCAGCGATTACAGCTATGAGTTTTTCTGGGTAAGTGTCTAAGAGCTTTCCACACCTGGATTCCAACTTCCAACTTTTTCAAATTGGTTGTTGATCATTGCTAGACAACCATTTTCAGGTCTTGCCATAGATTTTCAAGTAGATTTAAGTCAAAACTGTAACTTGTCCACTCAGGAACATTCACTTTCTTCTTGATAAGCAACTAGAGTGTAGATTTGGCTTTGTGTTTTAGGTTATTGTCCTGCTGAAAGGTGAATCTCCCAGTGTCTGGTGGAGAGCAGACTGAATCAGCCTCTTCTCTAGGATTTTGCCTGTGCCTGTGCATTCAGTTTATTTTTTATCCTGAAAAACTCCCCAGTCCTTAACTATGCTTGAAAATATATAGCGTGGTACTCAGTAATGTGTTGCATTGGATTTGCCCCAAACATAACACTTTGTATTCAGGACAAAAAGTGAATTGCTTTGCCAAATATTTTGCAGTATTACATTAGTGCCTTTTTACAAACAGAATGCATGTTTTGGAATATTTTGTATTCTGTACAGGCTTCCTTGTGGAGTAACTACAATGTTGTTGATCCATCTTCAGTTTTCTCCTATCACAGCCATTAAACTCTGTAACTGTTTTAAAGTCACCATTGGCCTCATGGTGAAATACCTAAACGGTTTCCTTCCTCTACAGCAACTGAGTTAGGAGAGACGCCTGCATCTTTGTAGTGACTGGGTGTATTGATACACCATCCAAAGTGTAATTAATAACTTCACCATGCTCAAAGGGATATTCAATGTCTGCTTTTTTTTTACCCATTAAACCAATAGGTGCTCTTCTTTACGAAGCATTGGAAAACCTCCCTGGTCTTTGTGGTTAAATCTGTGTTTGAAATTCGACAGAGGGACCTAACAGATAATTGTATGTGTGGGGTACAGGTTTTCATTCAAAAAGTCATGTTAAACACTATTATTCCACACAAAGAGAGTACATGCAACTTATTATGTGACTTGTTATGTGCATTTTAACTCCTGAAATTTCAGCTTTTCATTTCAATTCCACTTTGACAGTGTTGTGTGTAGGCCAGGGACAAAATGTATCTATTTTATTCAGGCTGTAACAAAAAAAAGGCATTAAATCATTACTGCACTTTGAAATGTAGGTGGGGGCATGCCGCCCAATTAGCATATTTGGGGGCATGGTCTAAAATATATTGTATTTGTACCAACCATTAGTGGAAGTGTTGTACCAGTTTAAGTTGTTTTATCATTATGTTGATGACGGTTCATTTGTCCACTCCCAGTTCTACAATCTTTGTAAGAGTGTGTGACAATCAAGAGCTGCACTGTTAATTTTCCAGTAACTTAATGGCAGTTGGTCACGAGGAAGTTTATTTTGCAATAATTTACTGTCAGCTGGCTGCAAGTAGTTATTGTAAATTTCACAGCAATTTAATGTGCAGTTATGTCATGCTCACTGACCTGATGGTGTGACAGAAAAGTCTGTTTGCTGTCAACCAAGATATTGAGGCCAGGTGAGGCTGGGTCCCAAGTGTGTGCACCACAAAAAAAGCTTAGTAGTTGTCAACTAATGTTAAGCTAGCTCGTAATCAGAAAAGTTCTGTGAAAGTACAGGATGGTACTGGCAGCTAGTTGTAACTAAGTTACTAGCAGTTACTGGATATTCAAATAGCTGGTTATCAGTTAGTTTATGCAAAATTTGCAGCTACTTCCATGCAACTAACTGCCATTAAGTTACGGTGATGTAATGCACAGTAACCTCTTCACAGTGCAGCTCTTTATTGTCACATGCTCTTACAATAATTGCAGAACTGACATTGTTAAAATGTCAACCACTTAAACTGGTACAACACTTCCACTGACAGTTGGCACAAATGTTTTAATTTGACCTTTATTTAACTAGGCAAGTCAGTTAAGAACAAAATCCTATTTTCAATGACGGCCCAGGAACACCTGCCTTGTTCAGGGGCAGAACGACAGTTCGGTTACTAGTCCAACGCTCTAACCACTAGGCTACCTGCAGCCCCAAATACACAACATTCAGTAACTGGTTGTTGTTTACCGTACTTTCACTGCAACCAGTTGCCTGTAGTGTGGCGTAAAACTGCAGTAACTTTTTAAGTGTAGCATTTCATGGAATATAGGAAATCGTGGTAGAGAGGGAAAGAACAGGATGGTTCTTCACAACCATCACAGCAGTTAAAACCCCCTTCCTGATATGCCCCAAAAAAGGCTTACACATCACCCTCACCTCTGACAAAGAACCCCTCAAGAACCTTTTTGTTGTTGTTGAGTGTATGACTCTGTCAGTGTGTGTGTGTGATCATCAGGTTTAACCTGGACCCAGAGATGAAGGCTACTGATGACATGCTGTGGGAGGCTCTGGACATCGCTCAGCTAAAACCTGTAGTCAAGACCCTACCAGGAGGACTGGGTAAGTGTGTGTGTGTGTGTGTGCGTGCTCTGAAGTTCTACCGTAGCTCGTTCAGAGATATGAGCTGAGAGCTGGAGCTTAATGAGATGTAGATGTATCGGTCTCAACAACATTATATACTGTATGATTTGGAAAGCAGTATAGCAGTGCAGCAACCGCTCTGAGTTGACCCCAGATCAACCCTGCTGGTTGGTTAAGATAGATGAAGGTGGTTTGAGAGCAGTGGTGCCTTGACCAATCGCGCGTCCTCTCACCCATTGTCTGATCAGTTGGATGTGTCAGCTAGCTCTAGCCTAGAGTACATTCTGTATCGTGGCTGTAAGATGTTAGGGCAGCTAGCTCTAGCCTAGAGTGCATTCTGTATCGTGGCTGTAAGATGTTAGGGCAGCTAGCTCTAGCCTAGAGTACATTCTGTATCGTGGCTGTAAGATGTTAGGGCAGCTAGCTCTAGCCTAGAGTACATTCTGTATCGTGGCTGTAAGATGTTAGGGCAGCTAGCTCTAGCCTAGAGTACATTCTGTATCGTGGCTGTAAGATGTTAGGGCAGCTAGCTCTAGCCTAGAGTACATTCTGTATCGTGGCTGTAAGATGTTAGGGCAGCTAGCTCTAGCCTAGAGTACATTCTATATCGTGGCTGTAAGATGTTAGGGCAGCTAGCTCCAGCCTAGAGTACATTCTGTATCGTGGCTGTAAGATGTTAGGGCAGCTAGCTTCAAACTTTAGACTCTCTCTCTCTCTTTCTGCTCTCGCTGACTAATGGCTGCAGGAAATTATCGCACATGATGTACCCAAGTTACGACGGAGAAAGTGTGTCAAATCAAAGTGGATTTGTCACGTAGCCAGATTAGCAGATGTTAAAGCAGGTGAAGCGAAATGCTTGTGTTCCTACTTCCAGCAGTAAATGTCTAACATTACAATACTAATACACAAGTGATCCCAAGAAAGAAGGAAACAAGAGATTAAGAAATATCAGAGTGTGTGTGTGGTGGCTATGTACACTGGACAGTGACAGAGAGATGTAGAGACTGAATGTTGCTAAATGTTTGATTTGATATTTATCATTGACCAGCCAGATAAAAGGTCAATTCATTTGACTGAGTTGACAAATCCATTTTCATGGGGTCAAGCACAAGTCTACCAATATTCATGTGATGTTTTTGTAGGTCATGTAATGTCATTGTAATACAAATGTTCTCTCAGGCTAAAGATATGTATCGTGCAGTAAGTCCAGTATTATGGCGATAATATTTGTTGTGTTGCAGACGCCACAGTGACAGAGGGAGGGGAGAACTTCAGCCAGGGCCAGAGACAGCTCTTCTGTCTGGCCAGAGCCTTCGTCAGGAAGTCTAGCATCCTCATCATGGACGAAGCCACAGCCTCTATAGACATGGCCACGGTGAGACGTGTGTGTGTGGCAGAATGGTAAAACGACGAGATAAGGTGGAATGGGAAGGCAGAGGGTGAGTTGGGAGGGGAGAAGGGGAGAGGAGAGAGTGCGAGTGTGGAGGAGGCTGAGGGTGGGTGAACGGCAAACGGGGAGGAGGGGATATGTTGAGTGAAAACGAGAGGATAAAGTAATTGATTGAAAAGATGAACGGGGAGAATAGAGGTATGCATTTAAAGGGGGTAGGAGTATAAGAGAACCCAAGGGGAATCAGTGGGAGGGAGGAAATGGGGTTTCCTAAATAGGTTCCTTTCACTGCAGCACGCTGGCTGCACACACACACACACACACACGTACACGAGCACATTCACGCACACACACTTAAATTGCCTGTCACAGTGACGGGCCTACACTGGCTCACAGTAGCGCAGCGGTAACCCTGGGGAAATGGAGCATATCTTAAATGGGAGATAATAGCGCAGCAGAGGGATCGGACAGCATTAGAGTGAAGAGGAGTGATGTTTTGGGTTGACATAAAGGCTTAGGTGGAAATTCTGCTGTTGATAATGTAAACTAGGGAATCATTACACTGAATTTTGAGCCTCTAACTCTTGACTCTAGTAATCATGTGACTCGCTGCTATTACTTGTGTTTAACACGTGACGTAATATAAAACATGTTGTAATGAAATAGTGAAGGCACAAACTATTTGACCTTTTTTGTAAGTACAGTGAGCTCTGTGCGTAAGAATCATGGATGTAAGTCTATCATGTTGTAAGCGTTTCCTATTCTTCTTCTGACTTTGTGTTTGGTTTGTATTGTGCCCACAGGAAAGCATCCTACAGAAGGTGGTGATGACTGCCTTCGCCGATAGAACAGTGGTTACTATAGCAGTAAGTATCTTCTGCTATGACCTTCGTCTTGTGTAATCCAAATGCTTGAGAGGTTGTGACATGCCCTCCCCTCCGTATGTTTTTGGACAGTGAAATGTGGCTCTATACTCTACCATTTTGGATTTGAGATCAAATGTTCCATACGAGGCGACAGTACAGAATGTCACCTTTTATTTTTGTGTATTTTCATACACATCTATTTTACTATTTAGAAATTAAAGCACTATGTACTTAGTCCCCCAATTGGAAGAAGTCATAAGTATTTGGACAAAGTCACTTCTAGTGTGCTAAAGTACTGTTAAAGTATGTGGTCCTATTTTCCTGGCTCACAATGGTTGCGTTCGAGCGGATCACTTTTGTCAAGGCGGTGACCCTCGTTGGTCACTGTCTTTCAAAGTGTGTTGCATTATGGGTATAAAAATTGTATCACATGTCGACTGCTTGAACTTGACCTTTAATCACAAGATTTTTGTAATGTAGTTTTTGATGAAGTCGCCTTCAAGTCGCTTTTCACCAACTGCACCATGCAGCCATCACCTGCATTGTGGGAGGCTCTATTTGGTTAGTCGTTAGGGTGTTTCGGTTTGACCCACGCGAACGTGGCCAAAGAAGTTACTGAAACAGGAACCAACTTTGCCGTGATTCTAAAGCTACAGGGTTTACAAATTAAATGTATATTTGAAATCGTATCAATTAATTGTACACACGTTATATTTTCAGTTTGAGTGTGTGATATGGGGGTATAGAAAAGTTTTATAAACAGTAGCAGCTATGTTGACACTGCCATGTTGATCTGAGCCATGCCGTCGGAAAACCACTACAGTGTCTGACTTTCGGCTATCACAGATGCACCTCTCCCGACTTCACTCGCCGCATTTGGTCCAGTCGTCTTCGTTAGACTTACTGCTCAGACACACCCAGTGACTACATCAAACTTGTGACTCTACAAAATTGTTGGATGCATTTACAGCTTGTTTTGGTTGTTTCAGATTATGTTTTGCCCAATAGGAATAGAATGAATAATGTATTGTGTCATTTATGTCACTTTGATTGTAAGTAAGAATAGAATGTTGAGAATAAGAATAGATGTTTCTCAACACGTCTACATTAGTGTGGATTCTACCATGATTATGGATGATAAAAAGTGAGGAAGTTACAGAGGGACAAAAATATCCCCCCCCCCAAACAATGTTCATCTCCCGTTATTGGTAATGGTGAGAGGTTAGCATCTTTTGTTGTAGCCTCTGTAACTTTCTCAATCCTCATTATTCGTGATTCATTGATGATTTTTCGGAATCATGGCACTATCAGGATTAATTTATGTGTCCAGAAATATCATATCTACTCACTTAGAAAGGAAATGACTCCAGTCATCATTCACCATTTAGTTCCTATTGGGCGAAACATAACACAACCGAAACAAACTGCAAATGCATCCAGCAAGTTTGTAGAGTCACACACTTGATCTAGTCATTGCGTGCTAGGAATATAGGACCAAATACTGAACTTTTGACTAGTTTAATACTCTATAGGTGAATTTGTCCAAATACTTTTCACTTCTTCAAATGCTTTCATTTATAAACAGGTATGAAAATACCCTCAAATAAAAGGGGCCGTATGTACTGTCGCCTCATATGAAACGTTTGATCTTCAATCCAAAATGGTGGATTATAGAGCAAATTTTAAATTGTAGCTTCACTTTCCAAATGCATACGGAGGGGAGTGTAGATATAGCATAGGTAGAACTGGGTAACATAGACATATAACAATCTGAACTGGTAGTGCAGTGCTGGAGGGCCGCTGGTTTGTTTTTTTCTATTGGACTGTATTCTGTGGGAGCAAATATGCTTTTTATTATCTTAAGTTAGAATATCAAGAGTCAAAAGTGACTACCAGGCAGCCATATATGGTGGTTTCCCATGGGAAAGTGAGATTGCGAGAGAACCCTAGGAGACATTATTTACAGTTCTGGTGCAGAACTCTGGTCCTCGAGGAAGATAGCTAGGTACAGATGGCTCCCGATAGTGGCTAATATTTAATATGATACAAATTGTAAAATAAAAATGAGAAAAGGCCGGGCATATAATTAAAACATTCTAAAGTGCTTTCATAAATCAACTCGGCAGGTTCGGCGCTACAGAAGCCTATAGCTTGGGTCTCCAAATTTAATCCCTATAAATTATGAGGGCATACGCTTACAAACGGCACAGCTATTTATAGCCTGCTTCACTGTGGAAAAGGGGCCGCAATTCGTCATGTTGATTTGATTTTCAGTTTGCTTCCATATGACTGGTTTCACAAGGAAAAATTATCTAAAACAATTGCTATGTGTATTTCTAATCCTAGTTCTTCTAACTCTTATCAATTTATAAATGACAGCGCATGTATAATGCTTTTATTTCTATTGGGGGAAAAAGGAAGTAAATGCTTTTTCTACATGGAACCAGCAGGTTCGCTCGACCTCCATTCATGATTTCCTCTCGCGTTAAATTGTATTAGTGGTGGAATTCTGAGGGAATTAAGTAAAGGTCAGAATATGGTGTGTCTGTAGACACACCTCCGCTACACCTTCATTTCTTTGATCTCGAACCCAAACGAATAGCATGCTTGTTATTCTCATGCTTAAATTCTAGGTCTGAATGAATACGCGTAGAGAGAAAAGTGCATGAAAAGGGAATTACGTTCCCATTTACGCACGCTTAACTCAGCTCGGATTTCCCCCCCATGTGCCTAGCATATATATTTGTAATCTATGTAACCCTGAATGTCAAAACACGGAAGTTGTTGAAAACGTTTGTATTTCTTTTTAACCTAATCTGTTTATTTCTGTCTACTTTTTTCTTTCTCTCTTTACTCAGCATCGTGTCCACACCATCCTGAAAGCAGACCTGGTGATAGTGATGAAGAGAGGGCTCATTCTAGAATACGACAGACCCCAGGCGCTGCTGGAGAAAGAGGACAGTGTCTTCGCCTCCTTCGTCAAGGCGGACAAGTGACAGAGGACAAAGAGGGGAGGACATTCCAAAGTGCAATTGTACCATGGGTTATATACTATAATTTTATTTTCTAATTCTGTATGATATTCGTACATAAAAAGTTCATTCTTTGTTAATAAAAAAACATAAATACTCATTGTGCAGCAGTGTTTTGCATACAGTTTAGTGACAGGAAGGTAGATTTGTGTGACCTCACACTGTACAGAGCAATGATTCAGCTGTCTGGGTCAGAATGACACTAATTGACTCTGGGGTTGATCTAGAAATGGGTGGCATTCCCCTGCTCAGACGTTGCATGCATCAACCAACGGTTGCGTGCCACATCATCGACTGTGCCGTCGGGCACCAGATTGCTATAACATATGTGGTTAGGTGATATGTAAAATACCTCTCCAGGCATAAGCTCTGGCATGCGCCACCAACGCCTGGGCAGAGGAACGCACCTACAGTCAATAGTAGCTGAGAAGCTTGTGAATCATGGAGTCGTTCACCGCTACCATAAACCGGCCTCGCACTCTCCGACATGTGAGCCCTGATTGGATGCTAGGGGGCCGGACACCCTTTTGACTCTCTAGGGCCACGTTCAATAGCCAAACATTGTCGAACGTTGCAGACAGGAATGAAACGAATAGACCCGACGTGATTCCTTATTCTACAGGTCAGAGATGCACGTTTGTTCTATATAGCATATTTCTATCTGAACGTTCCAAAACGTTGCCTAGTGCTGAACGCATCCCAGGTCACACACATTTCAGTCTCCTCCAAGCAGTTGGTAATGTTTATGGGAGTGCCAAGGTTAATATAATGAACATGTATGGAGTCCCCTGGTTTGTTATGGAGACCCCAGCACCCATTGGCTTCCTGAAAATGTGAATCCAGTTCAGCATGGGTTTTGTGTGTCGTGACTGCGACATTAACGTGTCAGAAACCAAAATTTAGGACGTGAATCGTAGCCTTGTAAACAGCATGAGAGGGACTGAGATTGTGTATGTTTAGGCCTACTATCCGAGATAAAAATGGTTTAGTGTGTTGCCTAATTATGTTCTTGTCAATGTATTGTCATTAGTATTTGGGAAGAATGTCTATCTTTGGGAATGGATGAATAACCTTCTAGGGTGAATTCGAAATGCATTTCCGTCTTCTGTAACCTCTTCAGACATCTATCCAACATGTTAACCCAACACATGATACAATTCTGAAATCCTCAAGATGTTTCCTAATCACACAAACACTTTTTTATCTTCACAGGGGGCATGACACGCCCGTTTGTGTACACTGAGTCAACCATATTTTCAGTTTGCATTTGGTAGACTGGGACAGCAGGTTAGATAAACTGGGACACCATTATTATAGTCCTAATTGTTCCCTAATGACAATTCAATTTTGTGTGATTAGCAAACATCTGAGAATTTCCGAAAGATATGTGTTGGGCTAATATGTTGGATAGATGTCTGAAGAGGTGACAGAAGACTGAAATCCAAAAAGAATCCCACTGTTTCTGAATTCACTCAGAAATTGTACAATAAAAAATGAGCAATATATACAGTACCAGTCAAAAGTTTGGACACACCTACTCATTCCAGGGTTTTTCTTTATTTTTACTATTTTCTACATTGTAGAATAATAGTGAAGACATCACAACTATGGAATCATGTAGTAACTAAAAAAAGTGTTAAACAAATCAAAATATTTTATATTTGAGATTGTTCAAAGTAGCCACCCTTTGCCTTGACATATTTGCACACTCTTGGCATTCTCTCAACTAGCTTCATGAGGTAGTGACCTGGAATGCATTTCAATTAACAGTTGTGCCTTGTTATAAGTTAATTTTGGAATTTCCTTCCTTAATGCATTTGAACCAATCAGTTGTGTTGTGACAAGGTAGGGTTGGTATACAGAAGATAGCCCTATTTGGTCAAATACCAAGTACATATTATGGCAAGAACAGTTAAAATAAGCAAAGAGAAATTACAGTCCATCATTACTTTAAGACATGAAGGTCAGTCAATGCGGAACATTAAGAACTTTAAGTTTCTTCAAGTGCAGTCACAAAAACCACCAAGTGCTATGATGAAACTGGCTCTCATGAGGACCGTCACAGGAAAGGAAGACCCAGAGTTATGTCTGCTGCAGAGGATAAGTTCATTAGTGTTACCAGCCTC
Organism: Salvelinus alpinus; assembly: GCF_045679555.1. Lineage (NCBI taxonomy): Eukaryota > Metazoa > Chordata > Actinopteri > Salmoniformes > Salmonidae > Salvelinus > Salvelinus alpinus. The sequence continues at coordinate 49,503,451 of NC_092094.1, read as the reverse complement.
AGAAAATGCAGCCCAAATAAATGCTTCACTGAGTTCAAGTAACAGACACATCTCAACATCAACTGTTCAGAGGAGACTGCGTGAATCAGGCCTTCATGGTCGAATTGCTGCAAAGAACCACTATGAAAGGACACCAAAAAGAAGAGACTTGCTTGGGCCAAGAAACACGAACAACGGACATTAGACCGGAAATCTGTCCTTTGGTCTGATGAGACAAATTAGATTTTTGGTTCCAACCGCCGTGTCTTTGTGAGACGCAGACGGTGTTGTTCCCACCGTGAAGCATGGAGGAGGAGGTGTGATGTTGTCGGGTTGCTTTGCTGGTGACACTGTCAGTGATTTATTTAGAATGCCAAGAGCATGGCTACCACAGCATTCTGCAGCGATATGCCATCACATCTGTTTTCAGCTTAGTGGGACTATCATTTGTTTTTCAACAGGACAATGACCCAACATACCTCCAGGCTGTGTAAGAGCTATTTGACCAAGAAGGAGAGTGATGGAGTGCTGCATCAGATGACCTGGCCTCCATAATCACCCGACCTCAACCCAATTGAGATGGTTTGGGTGAGTTGGACTGAAAGAGTGAAGGAAAAGCAGCCAACAAGTGCTCAGCATATGTGGGAACTCCTTCAAGACTGTTGGAAAAGTATTCCAGGTGAAGCTGGTTGAGAGAATGCCAAGAGTGTGCAAAGCAGTCATCAAGGCAAAGGGTGGCTACTTATACAATATATTTTGATTTGTTTAACACTTTTTTGATGTCTTCACTATTATTCTACAATGTAGAAAATAGTAAAAATAAACTAAATCCCTTGAATGAGTAGGTGTCCAAACTTTTGACTGGTACTGTGTGTGTAACAAAAAAATATAAACATAACATGTAAAGTGTTGGTCCCATGTTTCATGAGCTGAAATAAAAGATCCCAGAAATGTTCCATACGCACAAAAGCTTATTTCTCTCAAATGTTGTGCACACATGTTTACATCCCTGTTAGTGAGCATTTCTTCTTTGCCAAGATAATCCATCCACCTGACAGTTGTAGCATATCAAGAAGCTGATTAAACGGCACAATCATTATGCAGGTGCACCTTGTGCTGGTGACAATGAAAGGCCACTCTAAAATGTGCAGTTTTGTCACACACAGTGTGAAATTGGCATGCTGACTGCAGGAATGTCTACCAGAGCTGTTGTCAGAAACTTGAATGTTAATTTCTGAAAGCTGATGAAACTGTGGGTTTGCAAAACCGAAGTATCTCTGCACCTACTGTCAGAAACCGTCTCAAAGAAGCTCATCTGTGTGCTCTTCGTCCTCACCAGGTTCTTGACCTGACTGCAGTTTGATGTCGTAACCAACTTGTGTGCAAATGCTCACCCTTGATGACCACTGGCCTGCTTGAGAAATGTGGTCTTCACAGATGAATCCCGGTTTCAACTGTACCGGGCAGATGGCAGACAATGGCGTCATGTGGGCGGGCGGTTTGCTGATGTCAACATTGTGAACAGAATGCCCCATGGTGGCGGTGGGGTTATGGTATGGGTAGGCATAAGCTATGGACAACGAACACAATTGCATTTTATCTATGGTAATTTGAATGCACAGAGATGCTGTGACAAGATCCAGAGGCCCATTGTCGTGCCATTCCTCTGCCGCAATCACCTCATGTTTCAGAATGATAATGCACGGCCCCATGTCTCAAGGATCTGTACACAATTCCTGGAAGCTGAAAATATCCCAGTTGTTCCATGGACTGCATACTCACCAGACATGTTACCCATTGAGCATGTTTGGGATGCTCTGGATAAACGTGTACAACAGTGTGTTCCAGTTCTCACCAATATCCAGAAACTTCGCACAGCCATTGAAGAGGAGTGGGAAAACTTTCCATAGGCCACAATCAACAGCCTGTTCAACTTTATGCTATGGAGATTTGTCGGTCTGCATGAAACAAGTGGTTACACCAGATACTGACTGGTTTTCTGATCCATGCTCCTACTTTCTTTTTTTTAAGGTATACTATATATACACAAAAGTCTGTAGCCACCCCTTCAAATGAGTGGATTCAGCTATTTCAGCCACACCCGTCGCTGACAGGTGTATAAAATCTAGCACACAGCCATGCGATCTCCATAGTCCAAAATTGGCATTAGAATGGTCTTACTGAAGAGCTCAGTGACTTTCAATGTGGCACCGTCATAGGATGCCACCGTTCCAATAAGTCAGGTCTTCAAATTTCTGCCCTGCTAGAGCTGCCCCGGTCAACTGTAGGTGCTGTTATTATTAAGTGCAAACGTCTAGGAGCAACAACAGCTCAGCAACAAAGTGGTAGGCCACCCAAGCTCACAGAACGAGACCGAAGAGTGCTGAAGCGTGTAGCACGTAAAAATCGTCCTTCCTCGGTTACAACACGCACCATCCGAGTTCCAAACTGCCTCTGGAAGCAACGTCAGCGCAAGAACTGTTCGTCAGGAGCTTCATGAAATGTGTTTCCATGGCCGAGCTGCTGCACACAAGCCTAAGATCACCATGCGCAATGCCAAGTGTCTGCTGGAATGATGTAAAGCTTGCCACCATTGGACTCTGGAGCAGTGGAAATGTGTTTTCTGGACTGATGAATCCAGTTATCCTTTTTAGATAAAACTACACTAAATATAATCACGTCACCAAATAATAGATTAAAACACACTATTTTGCAAAGGATTACAGCAGCCTCAACAGCAACCTACTGTAGGGTAGCACCATGGTGTAGCCGGAGGACAGCTAGCTTCCGTCCTCTTCTGGGTACATGGACTACAATACGAAACCTAGGAGACTCATGGTTCTCACCCCCTTCCATAGACTTACACAGTAATTATGACAACTTCCAGAGGACGTCCTCCAACCTATCAGAGCTCTTGCAGCATGAACTGACATGTTGTCCACCCAATCAAAGGATCAGAGAATTAATCTAGTACCGAAAGCATAAACTAGCTAGCTAGCACTGCAGTGCATACAATGTGGTGAGCTGACTCAAAGAGAGAGAAAGACAGTAGTTGAACAGTTTTGAACAAATTAATTTCTTCCAAAATGGAGGCAAGAGAGAAATTGTCAGTATTGTTTTTTTTTTACTTTCAGTTTTACTTACTTAGCTAGCAAATGCAGCTAGCCAGTTTAGCCTGCTGAAAAACCCTGCACAAACAGAGGGATGCTATGTTAGCTAGCTGGCTATGACTTTCCAACACAACACTGGAACTCTTCCAAGTCAAGGTAAGCTTTAGGTTTGTTTAGTGTAGTACTACAAGAACCAGAACCCTTACATTAGGGGTCCCTAGTGTAAACTGGATCTCTTTCCTCCACCATTGGAAAAGCCTATAAGACTGTCCCACTGTAACTAGCTTTTTAGGAAGCTATGGTTGGTAAAGCAGGACAACTAAAAAAAAATACTGAATTACAAAACTGAAACAAAATATTGACAACTTTTTAAAAGGTATTTTGATGCACCAGTGCATAGTATGCACCAATTTGGTACAGTGCATTATTTCTGACGGTTTTATCACCTCAACATCAAAACAGAAAGACAACTATATCACTGATTTTCCAGTGTGCTTCGCTGGGTGAACTTCCTGTTTGAAGCTTGCTCTGCCCCCCACTGTGATGTCACACCAATTAAGTGATGTGACTTTGATCATGTGGTTTCTCTGCAAGGGTTTAGTAACAATAGTTTTGACTTTCTCTTGTCAGACCAATAAATAAACGCGTCAGGATTAAATTGACCCAGTTTATATGATTTGCCACTCTTCCTGAATTGACCCTATGTAACAACGTTCCAGAAATAAACTATTGGAGTTAAACAATTTAACTAGATTAAGTTAATTTATGCCACCAGCATAATCCAGGCATTGAGATGTCTCATATTAGCCTACAGATGGAGTAATGTGTAAAGAAAGAACGGTTTGTTCTGCATAAACCACTGCTGTTGTGATTTATCTACCATTTTATAGGTAGGAATTATATGTACATTAATCGAGGGACAAGCGTGCCAGCCCAGTGCGTCAATTGCGACGGTTGGCTACTATCGAGTTGCAGTTGCGTGACTGACAGCGGCAGCTGAATGCAGAATCTTCTCATGGGACCTGGGCGGCTATGGTGGTGCGCCTGCCTGATCTGGAACGGGGCAATGTGAAGAGCTCACATACTTTTAGAAACTAGATGACAGAGCAACACTCTTCCTCTGGCAGCTGCGGTCATTCGGAAGAGGACTTTCACGGGCAGTCGCCTTCGGTTAGAAGACGCACATGAGAAGAGGAAATTAGCCTATAGATTTTAATCAAGAAGCGGTAGCTAATCTGCTTAATCGTTGGCAAGTGGTCCCGCGGTGAATAGTAGGCTATGGGAGCACTATGTTGTCCCGAAAAGGACTGGTCCCTGACGACTACTTGCTGACCCGCTTGGCTGAGGATGTCCAGCAGCCTAAATTCAAGGGGAAAGCACGGAAGGCTCGGTTCGTTGCCAAAAACGGAACTTGTAATGTGGCCCACACGAACATTCGCGAACAAGGACGGTTCCTACAGGATGTTTTCACCACTTTAGTGGATCTAAAATGGCTTCACACACTTATCATTTTCACCATGTCGTTTCTATGCAGCTGGCTGCTGTTTGCGATGGCGTGGTGGCTCATTGCCTTTGCACACGGCGACCTGGATCAAAAAGGTGACGACTTTGTCCCTTGCGTAACGGACATCCACTCCTTCTCCTCCGCTTTCCTTTTCTCCATAGAGGTACAGGTGACCATCGGGTTCGGTGGACGCATGGTCACAGAGGAATGCTTGTCCGCCATAGTGGTCCTCATCATTCAGAACATCGTGGGCTTGTTGATTAACGCCATCATGCTGGGGTGTATCTTTATGAAGACGGCACAGGCGAACCGGCGCGCCGAGACGCTGATCTTCAGCAAGCACGCTGTCATTTCCATCCGAAATAACAGGCTCTGCTTTATGATCCGTTTAGGGGACCTGAGGAAGAGCATGATCATCAGCGCCACCGTGCGGATGCAGGTGGTAAGGCGCAGCACCACTCCGGAGGGCGAGGTGGTCCCCCTGGACCAGATCGACATTCACATGGACAACCCCGTTGGGACCAACGGTATTTTCCTGGTGGCCCCTCTTATCATATGTCACATTATCAACAAAGACAGCCCGCTCTATGAGCTGTCACCAGCGGACTTACAAAAGAATGACATCGAGGTGATAGTGGTGCTGGAGGGGGTGGTGGAGACCACGGGGATAACCACCCAGGCCCGTACATCCTACCTGTCCGAGGAGATACTGTGGGGGCAGCGCTTTGTGCCCACTATAACCGAGGAAGAGGGCACGTACGCGGTAGACTACTCCAAATTCGGTAACGCGATTAGAGTATCGACACCCAGCTGCAGTGCCAAGAAACTGGATGAGGACGGAGGCATCGCCCGGTTTAAACTGCACGAGCACTCCACCCCGCGGCCGTCAGTGAGAAGGCGCATAAAGCGTCAAAGCACCATCAGCCCACTAGCCTAAATAGACAACTTGAATAAAAGGAGTGGATAGTGCCAATGTGTTTTGTATATGAAATTTAGATTTTTGTTACCAATAACATTTTCATGGATATTTTTGTAATATTACAGAAATGCTGTTTATGATGTTCTGATTCTGGGCAATGGGACCCACAAGGTGTGCACGTGTGTTCTAGCCCAGCACACACCTACTTCAACCAAGGACTATATGATTAGATGAATCCAGTGTTGGGCTAGAACACAACCCTGCACACCCTGTGGGTTTTAAGTCAAGACCAGGATCAAGTATTGTAGCCTTATAGCCATGTGCCCCTACATACTGCAATGTTAAATTGACTATTACCTGAAAGCGTTAGGGGATTTTAGGGGCCTGAACATCTTTCCGTTCTATCAATCCCAGAATATGCACGTATCAAATACCTTCATATACTCAGGGTGCTCAATGAAAACATATGCATGATGGAACACAGTTGGATAGATTTGTAACATTATACAAAGCTATGCAATTATCCAGTTTGAAGGCACAGACCAGCGTGTGTGTAGTAGACTGGTGCCCAACACTCCTCCTGGACAACTGGGCTCATTGCAGGCTTTTCATCTGACCCTGCATGAAAACAATAGCAGACACTGTGGCCCTCAAGGACTTGCCCAGCGCTGATCTACATAATGATGCTCTTGTATGGTAAAAACGTCATATTGTCTTATGCAAAGCTTGACTTGGAAATAAAGGAATGCCTGTTGACATGTACTGTACAGTATGTGTGTGTGTGTGTGTGTATGGATGATATGCAGAGGAGAACCTCCTTGTCAAGTTACTATGCACGCCACACATCAACTTAGTCATCACCACCACCACCACGTTGACAGAAGACAACATGAGACCGAGCGGCATTTGTCTTTTATTCGATTATTATCCGCAGAGTTTAAAATATTAAATTGCTTTTAACTTAGTTAATAATTAAAATACATAAAAATGAAAGCCAGAACTGAAGAACCCTGCAAAAAAATAAAATATATATAAATAAAAAAGGAGAACTATAAACCCAAATCCTCCTTGATACAGAGGCTATGTCAGACGGATTGCGCTTGCCGCTCTCTGTACAGTGAAGTTGAAGCAGACTGTGCATTTGTCTATACATGTGTAAGGATGCCATTATTTTTCATGAACTAGTTTCATCTTTGATAAGAAAAAAAAAAAAGTACATTTGAAAGGGAAAATCAAAACCAAAAGATAAGGGGATGGGGGGGGGGGGGGGGTATCGTCAAGAGACGGTGGGGCTTGTTCCGCAATACAGAACAGCAAACACCCCCACACGTATCCTCTCTCCTCCTTTCCTCCCTTCTTTTTGGGCGTGCAGACATAACCAATGTCTTTGTCCTTCTCCTGTGCTGCTGGAGGGGGCAGGGGGGCTGCCGCTGTACCGTACCCACAGCAAACAGCTCTGTTTCCTGGGGAAGAGGTCTCCACCACCCTCCCTGTACTCAAATAATGGGAACCAGTTTGTCTTGTAGTAACATGTCTGGTCAGATTAAATATCTAATATACAATCTTTATATCTTCTTCTCCATCTCCCTGCTTGTGATAAGAGCGTCTGCTAAATGACTTAAATGTAAATGTTGTGTGGCAGTGCCACCCTGTCTATACTGCCCTCTATGGGTGGCCTCTGGGATGGAGCTGTTAAAGAGGGGTACATCAGGTGATTACCTGACTAGAATAATACCAGAATGACAACTGTAATATATAAAGGACTGGGAGAAGTTTTGTAGGACAGAGAGAATGAGAAAAATAGAGTACTTCTCTCTGGCAGCAGTGACTTGTGTTCTCTCAGGTCCTGAGTAGGAAGCACTTGAATCATCCCAAGATTAACAACCCAAACAGTGATTGGCTAGTATTGCCCACCAGGCAGTTACATGGCTCCCTATAGGCCAGCGTAGTGACCGTCCCCCTTCAATCCTCCCACCACTAGGGGGGAGCAAAGAGCCAATACGATAATAGAGTCGCCTTTCCTCCACACAATAACAACACTTTACAATAGTATGTCCAAGCAAAGCAGAGCCACCATCCTGAACTATACTTTAGGCAGAGGACAGAGGGAGGAAAGGGCAAACAGACGCACTGTCCTCAAATGAGAAAAATAAAACAAAATAGAATAAAAGTCAAATAAAACATTACACATAGTTTGTTCCTAGTTTAAATTGCAGAGCAGATGGGAGGGATTTGCCCCTGGGAGGAACATGCTGACGCCAATTCCTGTTGGCATGACAACACCCCCCCCCTACCCCCCAAAAAACCCTCCCCCCTGGATCCTTCCGGCTGGCTGGCGTCATAGCGAAATATAAGGGTAGTGGAAGGTCTCCAGGTCCTGCTGCTGAAGCCAGAAGCCTAGGAAGGGCACCAGGCATTCTGTTTCCACATCTCTCCTCTATCTTTATCATCTACCACCTCCTTCCCGGGGCTGCTTCTCGCGGCAACCCCTGCTCATCTCTCCGTCACATGGTTGTGTGAGGAGGGGGAAGGGGCCGAGGTGGGGGAGGCAGGCGCTGGGGGCGCGGGGGCGCAGAGGATTTCGGACAGGTCATCCATGATACAGGTCTCCTTGGGGTCGACCAGGTTGAATTCCCTTACGAAAACAATGAAATGTGCGTACAGAGTGTTCAAGTGGCCCTGTAGATCCAGGGCGACTGTCTCCTTAAAGTGTGCCCAGAAGAGGTGAGCCAGGACGTGGAACAGATACCGGCAGATCTTCTTTACCAAAGACTCAAACGCGTTGGGGAACTCTTTGCCTGCATGGAGAGACAGAGAGAAGAGCAAGTTTAGAAATTATTTGGTGCTAGCATTACCGTTCTGATTTAAAAAGAAGCTACTATCACAATGCCAAGACAGCTATGAAGTGCCAAAACAAATAACCATTCAACACATTACTTAATTGGAGCCAGTAGAGGGCAGCAGTGGCACAGTTCAAAGTCCCAGCTTCAGTTTGCATTACTTAATTGGAGCCAGTAGAGGGCAGCAGTGGCACAGTTCAAAGTCCCAGCTTCAGTTTGCATTACTTAATTGGAGCCAGTAGAGGGCAGCAGTGGAACAGTTCAAAGTCCCAGCTTCAGTTTGATGTCAGAGAACCAAGGAGAGGCTGCAGGGCTGCAGACTGACCACAGCGTGGCGCTGCAGGCGTGGACCAGGAGCTTAAACTCACCGTATTTCGTAGGAAAGATGTCGTCGTCTGTGACCAGCTTCTGCACCAGACTCATGACGAAGTCGACGTACTGAGGTGCGGTGCACTTTGTCTTCTTCCCCCTCTCGTCATACCAGTAGTATATTCTGGACACAAACAAGACAGCTGGTCATTTCTCCACGCCATTACTTCCATATAAATAATAATAGCCATTTAGCAGCCGCTTTTATCCACAGCGACTTACTGACATGCGTGCATACATTCTCCGTAAGGGTGGCCCCAGGAAATAAACACTTGTGTGCTTTGAAATGCACGAGATTGAGGCTATTATTACTTCGCCTAGTATGTTGTCGCTGACAAGTCATCTGATCTTGAAAAGGAACAACCGGATCGGTTCAAATCATTACCCATATATCATAGTGTGAATCATCTCGGGTAAAGACTGTGCACCAGGCGAGGAACCTTCCTTACACTGCATGGTGTGCTTTTCCAGAAACTAAAAAAATGGCTGAATCATTCACATCATTATGTTGAAAGATGTAAACACACAAACCCCTATGTGAAAGCCCACACATTCACAGCATTTCCTCGTCTCCAAACAAGACCACGGACAGTCAAAATCATGTTTTTCATGATTGGATGATATTCGGATCAAAGTATGAAGAAATGACTGTTGCTTCTACATTGATAAAGTTACCGGTCCCCTCCCCCTGTTAAACTTGGATTCAGGAGGTGGGATTATTAAAGGGGATAGGGTGTGACTGTTCAGGACCTTTCACCCAACGTGATGAATGACTGAACTGTGTGTGGACCTGCCAGACAGACCTCCAGCCCAGCGAGGAACCAGCCAACCCCACCACCTTCTCTAACATAGACATGTTTGCATATTTCCATTCCAGTGGACTTAATAACCCCCTGTCCATTTCCCTTCCAGATCGGGATGAATTCCCTGCGGTCTTGGAGTAACGCGACACTGACCCCCCCCGCTCGCTCTGACTGGTCAAACATTTCCCGGAGATGGGTGACCCGGTTAGAGACGGCTGTAACTGAAGGCAACCCCGAGCCACGGTAGTCATGAGTTAGCAAGGTCAAATTGCAAGTCAGTGAAGTCACCAAACAAAAAGATAGCATGGCTAGCATGGACACACGCAACCTGGGAATACAGTACCGGCGCTGGAGCTAGCAGCGCGAGAGTGAAGCTAGCCGGCTACGTGAGCTAAAAGGGGTCATAAACTGCACAACACATCAACATGGCCAGGCACCGCATGAGCCAAAGAAGAGAACTCACAGGGAAGGCCCATCTAGGAGTGGACAAGGTCAAAGCTAGCACGGCTAAAGCAACAGGGAAACAGAGCTAACAGTAGTATAGCCATTAGCTAATGAGGCTAGCAGTGTATGGTATGATAGGCTGTCAAAACTAGAGGGGTTACAGATCCAGCGCAGGCTCCAAATGGGCCGTAGAGCAGAGATGGTCTGTGGGATTTACCCAGGTCAAGCTACAAACAAGGCAAATAGCTTGTGAACAAAAAGGTTTGACTAAAACCCAACGCAAGCTAGAAACTGTAGCAGTAGAGGTGAGAACTAGCAGAATCCCATGAGCCAAGACGAAAAGTAGTCCTTTCTTTGGGTGAAAAGTTCAACCAATTCTCCAAACTGGGACGGTTGTGTTAACAATAGCAGCATGGCGTGGTCTCGGTCTGGCGGGCTGTGGGGCAGACGTTACAAATCCTGAGGAATGTAGAGCGTCCAGATAAGTGACCCTGCAGGAGGGCCCTACTGGCCACAAGACAAGCACCAGGCCAGGCTCCAAACTGAGGAGAGTACAACACTAACACTCACTAGGATAACACACACACACACACAGACAACCTTACAAAGACCGGCAAACATACCAAAAAAGACAGACGTCATTAGCCCACAAGAAAAAAAACACCCACACACCAACACACCCATTCACATAAAATGGGCATAAGACTATCAAATGGGCCTGTTCCCATAGCTCATGGAAAGTTCTCCTAAAATAGCACATTTTACAGTGCCTGGAGGTAGGGGGAATTGACTGTGACTTTGTGTTGTGGGGTGGGTGAGTGCCAGCCAGGGAGGCAGGAAAAGGGCGGGGTGCCGTTACTGTGGCACACCATTAGACTGACGGACTGCACGTCTCCACAGCTGTTACAGCCTACTACAATCCTCCTTAGAAACACTGGGAGAATTCGGGTTCATGGGGTTTGTGTATTGGAATTGTATATTTCATTCCAATATGTAGTTAGGGCTGTCCCCGATAAGAAAACCTTGGTCGGAAAAAAATCTGTTCTTTCGACCAATCAATTGGTCGACATTTTAAAACGTGTATTTTTCCATATACAGTGCATTCGGAAAGTATTCAGACCCCTTAACTTTTCCCACATTGTTACATTACAGACGTATTCTAAAATTGAGGATTTATTTTTCTCATAAATCTACACACAATACCCAATAATGACAAAGCGAAAACAGGTTGTTTGAAATAAAATAAAATGTTTTGCATAAGTATTCAGACCCTTTGTTATGAGACTCAAAATTGAGCATTCTGTTTCCATTGATAACTATGATGTTTCTGCAACTTGGAGTCCCCCTGTGGTAAATTCAATTGATTGTACATGATTTGGAAAGGCACACACCTGTCTATATAAGGTCCCACAGTTGACAGTGCATGTCAGAGCAAAAACCAAGCCATGAGGTTGAAGGAATTGTCTGTAGAGCTCTGAGACAGGATTGTGTCGAGGCACAGATCTGGGGAAGGGTACCAAAAAAATGTCTGCAGCATTCAAGGTCCCCAAGAACACAGTGGCCTCCATCATTCTTAAATGGAAGGACACTTCCTAGAGCTGGCCGCCCGGCCAAACTGAGCAATAGAGGGAGAAGGGCCTTGATCAGGGAGGTGACCAAGAACCCGATGGCCCCTGACAGAGCCAGAAACTCCCCAAATACAGGTGTGCCAAGCTTGTAGCGTCATACCCAAGAAGACTCAATGCTGTAATCATTGCTAAAGATGATTCAACAAATTACTGCGTAAAGGGTCTGAATACTAATGTAAATTTGATATTTCTGTTTGCAAACATTTCTAAAAAACTTTTTGCTTTGTCATTATGGGGTACTGTGTGTAGATTGATGAGGGGGTAAAAAAACGATTTAATGCGTTTTAGAATAAGGCTGTAACATAACAAAACGTGGAAGTGAAGGAGTCTGAATACTTTCCGAATGCACTGCATATGGACGATTTAACAGTTAGGATATTGATTCTAGACCTAATTAAGTTTGTGTACACAGGATTCGACATACATCAACATATTTTGATGGGTAAAAAAAATTAAAACCAATAAAATGACAAGAGAAAATGAAAATAAAATAATGAAATTATAAAAAATAAAAAATAAGTGATTATTTTTTTGGGGGCATTTTCTCGTCCATCCTCACACACTGTTGCACCTACAACACTAATCTAATGAGCACTATTGGAGTTCTGCCCAAGCAAGGCATTTGATTGGTTTGACGTGTTGCAAGGCGTCACTGATTTACACCGGGTCTCCACCCCTATTTAGCCATTTTTGTCTGCCATGAACTTCCCCAGGCTTCCCGTTCTCGACGAGGCTACCTGACAACAAATCTGACACAGGCCTGTCATTCCTCAACGGCTTCTCCATTGTTTGCTTTCTCTCTGTCACTTTCATTTTCACTGTGTGTGTGTGTGTGTGTGTGTGTGTGTGTGTGTGTGTGTGTGCCCGCGTGCGTGCAAACACACATTCGTAGTGTGGTTTAGCCTAAATGTGGGGGATCTGGTTTTTCCAGCCGTAAGTATACACAGGCGAGGAGGGCCTCTTTCCAAAGACAAGGGCTCCACACATGAGAACGGCACCCCGCCCTGACAGGCCCAACTCGTTGGGTGAAGACTTAGTCAACCTCCTCCCCTCTGTTAGACAGGGATGAATAGGCCTCCATGTTATGACGGTCTTTAACTCCGACTACTGTAGGTGTAGGCTCTGCTTTTGTACTGTAGCTGTACATAGATCTTTGTACAGAGTAAAGGCATTCCTTTATGAACAGCTACGGCTGACTTTTTTTTTTTTTTTAAGACTCGGTTTGGTGACTTCTGAGCTAAAGCCATCAGGGGATGGATGCATGGTATAGAGATGACTCATGTCATGGCGCACATGGATTTTCTGAGAGAGACCAGAACTATTAGCTAGACAGGCCCCTCCAGTTTACTTGGCGATGGAACACAAACAAAAATGGCCACATCTCCATCAGCTTCTCAGAACCATTCGATCTTGGACCTCCATCTAGGAACTCTGTGGTCTAAGTACAGAGACCTCACTATGCACCAGTCCAGCTAGGAACGCCAGGCACCTCAGAAATGCTCATGGGATTTGAGAACGCTCACAGCGAAATCTACATTCCGACAGTCTCTCACTAGTATTAGACAGCTCTACAGCCCTCCACTTTACAAAACAGAGAGAGAGAGAGACAGACAGAGAGAGAGAGAGACAGAGAGAAGGAAGACTACAAAATGGAAAGTCAGGGGTAACCGAGCGCAGCCCTGCGGTCAGAAAGCTCTGCTGCTATCAAGACATGGGTCTGTATAATGGATTGCGAGACTTCTGGTAAATAACCCAATGGTAGGCCAGAGCACTGATGAATAAACCAATGGTGGTGGGGGGGGTGACTTACGTGTTACAGGCGGTCATGGCTTGACAGGTGTCCCCAGTGCAGAACTCAGAGATGGTGCTGTACTGCAGGTTTATAAGATTGAAGAAGGTCGTAGCTGACGGGAGAGAAGAGGAATATTATCATGTGTAATATCATTATCACACTCCGCAATGAGTCCGCTCCAGATCTAGCCTTGGTTAAATAGCCTACGCGCATCAAATTCATTCAAATAGAGCCTCAGCTATGTTCATCTGTACAGACAACATATCCAACAGCACCGCACATGTTCAGCCCCAGGTATTAAGCAGACACAGAGACAGACAGACAGACAGACAGACAGACAGACAGACGTTGGAGGTGCTTTTGGCTCCATTCATGACCAGCATTTTAGCCCCACGGTAACTTCTTCGTACGTTTTCCCATGCTTCTTCTTCGCCACGTTTGTTTGTGGCCAACCTTACGTAGCATAGAACGATACGGACAGGGGTTGGGCCTTGTTGCGCAACTCCCCGATTTCACGTCGGGAAAAAAGCGCTCCATTTGTTTTCCATAAAGCCATTGAAACGGCAAAAGAAAAAAGTCTCTTTGCATCTCCCTCTGGAGAGCACCTGGCAGGTTGCTCAGTCTCCAAAACAAGCCCTGGGAGAAACTAAATAACCCCTGTGTAGTCCCTGACACGCGAAGCCTGATCAAACAACCCACAACCGAGAATGCAGGGCTTCACAAGCCCATAGAGAAGATGCCTAAACTATCAATATAGCTTATTGTATACTGGAGAAGGCAATGTATAGAACAGGCAGTGGATTGTCAATAGTCTGGATGGAATATTCTGCTGTCTCAGCCTGCAGGGCATTACAGGGGTTCAGACACATCCGGAGGAAACGTCTAAGACGGAGATGCCGGAGATGACTGGAACCCCAGAGATAACATTGTTCTTATCGCGCCATTGTATGTGGGCAAATCCACGGTAAGAGAGTGACATTTTCATTTTAACGTGAAAAATCGGAGTATATCAAACTAAAACCGATGATTGCAACGTTAAAAAAAAATATATATATATATAACTGTTTGTACAAGCACTATAGTGAAGAATTTCCACAGAACATTTTACAAAAAATACATTTACTTGAAGAACAGTTCAGATGCAAAGTTTGGTAACAGAATCGAGGCACAAACAGCACAAACCGTCTCATACCAAAACCTTACATCTGCACTGTTCTTCAAGTAAATGTGTTTTTTTTGGTAAAGGTTTCAGTGGAAATCGCTAAGTAGTCATTGTGCATATAGTTATATGGTTTGTTTAACTTTGCAAAATCATTGGTTTTTATTTGACATACATTTTAAAAGTACAAAATCGGTCTGACACTGTTACCTTGGAATTGCCCACAACGTAAGGAGCTGCACCTGGAGATAAATGTCTTGAGGATTTAGCTGCAGTGCAGTGCTTTTACAGAACGCACGTTCGAAGAGAAGACGCACTCTGGTGCGGCAGAAATCCAGATGCCTGAACACTGGAGGAAACCTTCAAGTAAATCTGTCAAGAGTTGCGCTTCTCTGAAAGCCATGTCGTGTCTGGAAAGACAAGCGGAAAGCTCAACACGACCCCCAAATATGTTTTCTCAGCGTGTATGCTGCTGACTCACTGTTGCTGGCGAGCCATTCGTTGAGGTCTATCTCCCTGGGCAGCAGCACCAGCTCTTTCAGGTCGAAGTCCACCACCCGTACTTTCGTAAACTCCGCCTCCAGATACTGCTTCTTCTCTTCCGCTGGCGGCTTCTTCCCATTGGGCTTCGTCTTAGACTTCCTGTAGGGGACAGGAAGAGAAGGGGGGACAGGTTAGAGCGAGGCACAGGGACAGTCACAGACGACATTTTAAGAACTACTCAGTTTGACAAAAAAATGTAAACGGTAGATACCGTATCTAGCTCGTAGCCATTACATTGCAGAGGGTTGTTTCGTATGCATTAAATTCACTTCAACGGAAAGTGGAACTGTGCCATATCACCATGGCCTGAGTGTGTTATGTAAATCGCCTTTAGCAGACAACCTTGTGTTTCAGTCGCACACAGGTCAGTGCAAGGGTCGCCGTGGCTCTCCCGCCGTGGGGTTTTGAGCCCGCTAAAAGGACCGTGCACCCAGCATCTGTACAGAGAGAATTCTGTTCCTGTGCCTGACCCAGGGCATGACCCCTGGCCTTCCGTAAGGGCCAGATACCACACAGCTAGCCGCGCGCAGCGCCTTGTACTTCCAGCGCTACTTTTAACACGAGTCTGTCATATCACACCGTCACTACACTTCCAGGGCCGTAACTCACCGCCTTCCCTCACCCAAACAGCTAGTCCACTGATCTAGGGGTTAATGGTTGAATGAGTTAATAGGCTAGTGAGACTAGCCTAATTCAGACAAAAGCAGGCCTGGGGGACACCGCAGACCTGGCTCGTTTTACGCAAAAACGATTAAGGCACAAATTTCTGGCGGTCAGGGTCTTTAACATCTTGGGGATTTCACAGAGCTTTAACCTCGACTGAGTTTCAGCGTCCCACTTTAGAACGCGATCGGCTCAATTCCTCGCTCCCTACTTTTTAATCATCTCCCTCCCTCCATGTCTTCATTGCATTCCCTCACTCTCCCTCCCTCTTCGGGCTGTTTTATTACAGAGTTTGGGTTTGTTTGAGGACAGGGGAGTTCCACTTTACTCCCTGAATGTATTGTGCCTCTGTTGACCCTCGTTTAAAACTACCCCACCCCTCCTCCTTCCTCCAGCTCTCTCCACACCCTCTGTCTAAACACAATGTGCCCACCCTCCATGTGCTCTTGGCTCTGGCCTTTCCTTCCCACTCCCAGATCCCGATTCCCGGACGACTGACACCAGTCCAGAATCAGGAGGAGAAAAATAAAAAAGAGTAAGAGTGGCCATAAAACACTCCGTCTTTTCAGCGGGAGCCGTGCAGAGGGAAGCCAACGCTCAAGACGACTGCTAGTTTGCTTTCCAAAGAGGGAGAAAACAGAGGCTGCCCACAGGCCTAATCAAGTACTCTCAGAAAGAGAAAGACTGAGGAGAGAAAATGTGTGGACATTACACACTCACATATCCATGGAAACTACTAAAACACATTTACAAAACATGACAGACCTCTGGAGGCCCGGGGCTTCTTGGACCGAGGAACACTGCTCAAAACCCTTAACCCTTTAGTCCCCCAAAGCATACCTCTAGCTTTTCCCTTCCACACACAGACATGCATTTTAAAAAATAGACAGAGGAAAGTACCATACAGACTATGTCTATAAACGTTCGCTGACAACTTCTCCTGTTTGAGGACTTTTAAGACCACCCTCCACTGTCTGACTTGAGTGTCATGAGGACGAGACGGCTGTAGATCTGAAAGGTGAAAAGACACACGGACCTCAGCAGACAGGGCTGGTCTCTGGTCAACGTTACTGCTGGATCAGGATGGCGACGCAGCTGCCGTGTCCAGCTGGTCACGCAACGAGAGGAGTTACAGCAAGCTGTACGACTTCCAGAAAGGAGGAGAGAGTGATAGACAAAAGGGGGATAGATGGAGACTAAAAGTCCGACAGAGCCAACAACTGTGAGATCCAGTCTGTCAGTCAGCCAGCCGACGGTTCCAGTTTTGACCTCAACATCACCCTGCATTACAGCCTTACCCCACTTCCTGTTATAGATCGATAGCGCCACTTCTACTCAAGAAAAGAGCTCACCTATCATTTAAAATGATAATGCTTTTGAACCCAGAACTTCCAGGCCCCTACAAGGAACTTAAAATCAGAGCTGAGGAGGTGTTTGGTTATTGAATTAAAAACAGGAATTAGGACCCACGCACTGGCTCGCTCGGCATTCATCACAGATTAAGAAAGACCCTTTGTGTGTGTTCAGTCTCGTCCATTTTTTCCGCTCGGGAAATCATCCTGAGACTTCAAACCGCCGTGCGTGCAACGACCTTGACAAAAACAGACACAGAAAACACACGGCACACTTGAAGAACCCATTACTGTGGGCTAGAATAGGTACCTAAACGCTATAATTTGAGTCACAGGCTTCAAAGCTCTCCTATAAGCAGTGTCTTCAGACCGCCGGCTGGTGAGCATGACTACATAGTCTATGGCATGCATGGTTTCCTCCTAGTACCAGGCGGTGTCAACTTCCTGCCCAGAGACATGTCTGGCCCTGGCCTCGGGTCTGGTCTGGCCTGGTGAGGAGGAATACAATGCCTTTTATGGCAAAGACTCTGCCTGGGAGAACTTTACCACGAGCAGCCACGGCCTCTGTGTGTGTGTGTCAGGGGAGCAGTGCTGGCAAAAAGGATGTTTTCTTTATCCTAAAATAAAGTAATGGATCCAGAAAATACCTCAGAGGCATGGTATGGAAAATGACGAAATTAGGGAGGAGAGACAGGAAATGGCTAAGTGAAACAAGTTTAAAAAAAGTTTTTTTTTTTTTTTTTTTAAGAACAAGCACAATGGTTTTCTGAGGGGCTTATGGAAGCCGTTGAAAACGTGTGTACTCTGATAATATCTGTAGATGAAGCCTTAATGGCTGCCGATAAGCTGTTTCACATGACAGAACATGTAGCTGACAAGCATGGATCACATACACCTGTCTCACTGCTCCTTATGGGGGAAGGGGGTGTGAGAGAAGAGCGAGGGAGGGAGAGGAAGGGACGCAGACAGAGAGATAAGAAAAGAGAGCGGGGGAACGATTGAGAAGGTAAGATAGGAAGAGAGAGAGAGAGTAATTACAAATGTATAATAGTGGAGAAAGGAAACGTGGTGAGAAAGATGAAGGGATAAGAGAACAGATGGAGGGCACAGAAAGATGAAGAGAAAGGGCAGAGCCAGATGAGAGGTTAGAGAGGAGAGAGCAGGGCCTGAGGCTCTTGACCCTGACTGGACAGGTGAGTCTGTGGATAGGGTGAGAGGGGGACAGGAGAGACAGGTCTACATTAAAATAAGTAAAGATGAAAAAGGGTAGGAGAAAGAATAAATGAGGGATAAAATTTAAAATATGACCTTCTCTCACCGCAGAGAAGTGGTCACACTGAACCCGAACCCGAGAAGAGGACAGAGTGTGCGATCCTCGTTTTTCGGCAAACTTATGTGGATCGTTTCGTTTCTGGAGTGGACCATTCAGTGCCTGTGAGCACCACTCTTCAAGTGGAGAAAGTCCATAGACTATCTACCATCTGAACTGTGTGTTCACAGAGGTTTTCAGAGTGCCAACCATGTTGGTGAAGTCAGCGCAGTTCCCCAATCCTCCTTATCAGGAGTCAACTCGTTGGCCTAGAAGAAATCAGTTGTGTGGCGACTGAATGCTGACTGTACAGTGTTCAGGACTACAATAGAAGCCCGCTAAGGAGAAGCAGCCTTCGGCAGGTACAACACAAGACAGGCTGTTACTGTTCGACCCCAACAACCTGCTTCCAATTAATAACCTCACGTTACACAAATATGCAGAGGAATTAGCCGAAAGGGCTTTGACTTAAAGCGCTACCAAAAAGTCTGTATGCATTAAGCTAACAGTGGTTATTTTCTAAGCAACCTTTGAATCGAACCACTTGGCGACTTTGTGCGCATCTAACACTAGGCCTATGCTTTTCATATATTTATTTTACCTTTATTTGACTAGGCAGGTCAGTTATAAACAAATTCTTATTTTCAATGACGGCCTAGGAACAGTGGGTTAACTGCTTTGTTCAGAACAGAGTTTAACCTTGTCAGCTCGGTTACTAGTCCAACGCTCTAACCACTAGGCTACCTGCCGCCCCCATGCTTAGTTATCACCTCAACAGGGAAACGGGCTAATTCCACCTATTGTGACGCACATACTGCTGCTTGGAAGCTAAAACAGTTCTGGTTTTTAATAGCGCATTTACAGCATTATCGCTAACTGTAGCCATGTATTGACTTTCCCCTCAGCCAGAAGAGCCTGCCTGCCAAGCGCAACAACTCTTGCTTAAATTGGCCTGGTGAACTGTGGAGGCATCTAACGATTTGCAGATGGAAGTGGTTAATGTAATCTGTGACAGGGAACAGCATTCAGCTTCCATCCAACACGGTTACCATAAACAAGATGGCCTTCTAGCACACACGAGCGCAGATCTAGGAACAGCTTACACTCCCCATAAGCTTAAACAGAAGGACACATGGACTCCACAATGATTTGGGGGGAAGAACGTGTACTAATAAAGTCGTGCCAGACAACGTGAGCCGTTTTCCCCCGCGTTCTCTCTGAAGGGTAGTTATGATGGATTTTCGAAGCACCGGCTGAGCATGCTTCCTGTATCTCTGGTATGTGTGGGGTGAGTTTCACACCAGAGAAACATGCTGCTTTTCTCACCACCTGGATCTCATTCGATAATGTAATAGCAGCCGAACAGCAGTGGGAAAACCACCCTACAGTATCTACAGTGAGGGTAGAGGAGGAAGAGACAAGACAACAACAGATAAGGAACAGATGTCTGGATGATGTTCTTGTACTTTGTTGACCAACAAAAATGTATCTGAACCACAACCCTAGAAACAAACCAAACAAGTCAGAGGCCAAAAAGAGAAGCAACAGAAAGTCAAGAGGTAGTTAGTAACAGATATGATTAGCATCCCTGAAAGATCAAATTATATTTCAACAAAATTAATCTGAGAAATTAAGCAAATTGATTGCACCCAAAAAATTTATTTACAGGATTCAGGTAATGTTCAATAAATATACTTCCCAACATACGATTTGGACCAAACTTCTTCCTACCAATGAGAAAGACATCCCAAACATGGTCTAAAGCCACCCATGGACCCTCCAACCCAATCCCACACCAACCGCCAGTATACAGAATCTGTTCTATGTTTGACAAGTAGAAAGAAGCTGTGGCTTGGAGTATTGCTATTCCATACTATGTAATGTATTCCCTGTGATTCTGGTGTGTGTCCCCCCACCCTGTTCAGAGACATTAGTCACTGAAGTTGTATGCGTTATTTACCATAAGGTAGTGTAAAAGTACAAGCCAGGTTTTGACCACTAGATGCCGCTGTTCCTGCTATACCGCCACACACACATCCTTTTTACTGGTCTCGTGTTTATTAAATAGATCTCAACCTTTCCTTTACAACTTTGGGCTGAAAAACAATAGATTCTTCCAACAAACTCAAAACTTTGACGGAGAAATGGACTAGGGACTAAAATGTTGGGACCCTAATAAAATAAGTTATGTTTTTCAATAAAAAGGATCAGGAAACAGCTTTAAACGTATTGGTGATTATTAAACTCAACGCAATCCAATACCATTACAAAACACCACACAGACTTTTACCACTGAAGACCATTACGCGGCCATAACATTGACACCATTAGAACTGCTGCAGTCTAACGGTTTGCTTGTTCACCAGGAATGGTCTAAGAGTAACTAATCCAGAGCTTTTTTGAAGGGAATAAACCACACACAAAGGGGCCGTTTCCTGGACACAGATTAAGCACAAAGGAGGTTAAAGTGACTTGCTTTCATGGAGGAACGGCTTGAATTGTGAGGATGACATCACCATTTATTTTCATCATGAATCAAATGTATTGGTTTTCTGCCCAAAGAAAATGTTGTGACCTATTTAATCAACACAAGAGACCAGAAAAAATGTTTTAAAGAGTGTGGCGGTAAAGCAGGAACAGCTGCAGCTAGTGGTCAAAACCTGATAATTTCACACTACTTTATAGTAAATATTGCAAGCGACTTCTTATCCCTTGTACATATACAGCTGTGTCTTTCCGGGGGGCTTGGATCCAGAATATTTTTTATACAATGTTGTTAGCTCAAGCTTCAGGCTGGACCAAGTCGATACAATGTTTCAGGTTCCTTGCAGACAGGCTATGCTAAGCCAATGGGATGTTTTTATTTGTTGGCTTTATGTAGGCTATTTTTACATAGTTGGCAATAGAAGTTACTTTTAGACTTGTATAATTCTCATCTAGATTGAATTTGTATTAATCACATGACAATAATTTTGAGATATGAAGACTTGATTATAAAATAAACTGTTCCACAAAAATGTGCATATGAAAATCATAACTGGCACGCAGATCGGTAGAAATGATATGACAAATTGGCACTCCAAATGGAATAAAGGTTGCCGACCCGTGGTGTATTCCATTACTGGCAACTTCGGGGGTGTATAATCTGAGAAGGCCAGCAGCGTGATGGTTCGGGAAAAGGTTTTAGGCTATCTTGATCTCTGGCTCCCTTGAGTCATTTGTGTGTCTACATTATTTAATTACAATGTGCTTAAAGCATCCAACAAGCTCAGTAGCCTACATACAGCTGATTTGATTAAAACACATAGGGTGTGTCTATATACAGTGCATTGGCAAAGTATTCAGGCTCCTTCACTTTTTCCACATGTTAGAGTAAGGCTCTATGTATTCTATGTAATGTATTAAATTAATTTTGCCTGAATCTACACACAATACCCCAAAAGCACAAAGCGAAAACAGATTTTTAGAACCCAAAAGGCGTCCATCATTCTTAAAATGGAAGAAGTTTGGAACCACCAAAACTATTCCTAGAGCTGGCCACCCGGACAAACTGAACAATCGGGGGAGAAGAACCCGATGGTCACTCAGAGCTCCAGTGTTCCTCTATGGAGATGGGAGAACCTTCCAGAAGGACAACCATCTCTGCAGCACTCCACCAATCAGGCCTTTATGGCAGAGTGGCCAGACGGAAGCCACGCCTCAGTAAAAGGCACATGACAGCTCTGTTGGAGATTGCCAAAAGGCACCTAAAGGACTCTGATCATGAGAAACAAGATTCTCTGCTCTGATGAAACCAAGATGAACTCTTTGGCCTGAATGCCAAGCGTCACATCTGAAGGAAACCAGGCACCGCTCATCACCTGGCTACCTGGCCAGGGTTTGAATACTTATGTAAATGTGAGGTTTATAATTTTTATAAATTTGCACACACAAAAAAAGTTGCTTTGTCTTTATGGAGTATTGTGTTTAGATTGAAAACATAAATGATTTAATCCGATTTAGAATAAGGCTGTGACATAAAATGTGGGAAAAGTCTGAGTCTGAATACTTTCCAATCACACTGTATGGAAAAATACACTTTTTAAAATGTCCACCAGTCGACTGGTCGAAAGAACAAACAACTCTCGGTCGACTAAGATTTATTAATTTTTTTCCGGGGACAGCCCTAGATCTATTTCAGGCGTCTAAATTGAGTCTACTTCTCAAATGGTTCTTTTTCCCTGAAAAACCACAGACAGAGGAGCAGGCCGAGCCAACCAAACCACGGCAGCCATTACTGGGCTATAAAGAGAGAGGAGTAAGGGCAGAAATCTCCACACAATTCATACTCAGCTAGTCTAGGTAGAAATGTGCAACAATGGCAGTCTTCTCTGATTTCTTCTGCTTTTAGAAGTGAAAGCCAAACTGTCCTGAGGCCTGTTTGATAGTCTTCTTTTGCCATGCGAATTCTGTTAAGTCTTCTTTTCGTAACCTAGTTGAATGTACGTTTTCATGCCATGTTTCCTGCAATCACATCAATTTCCCTTCATGGCATACAGGATCACTTGACTTGACAGAACCCAATGTGTCGGAGGCTGGGGGTCCCATCCAGCCCGTGCCTGTGTGCTGCAATAGGGCTAAACCCCATTCAGAGCCCCAATGCCCCGCTGAGCCCATAAAGAACCCCTGCTGAAACTATAATGTAAGGGCATCAACATCACAACAGACGTGTGTGAGGGGGAGAACAGCTTACAAGCTTCGCTCCGTTGATCTAGGTGTTTGACTGCATGCGAGTAGTGGGATTTTTGGAGTAGCGGACACCTTTTGGTAACACGATGTCCACGCTGGTCCCACTCCCATTCACAAGAGAGCAATATCAATATTGCGGTTCTTTTGTCTTTGTTTTTGTGAAACCCAGGAAGAGTCGCCTTCCCTTGCTAGTAGAAGCTAGCTGGCAGCCTGGCTAAAAACATAGCAAGCTAGCCTTGTTAGCTTCCCACATCTCCATGTGAAATAATCAAATGTATAATAAAAGAATATGCCCTGGCAAATACTCATATAATTGGAGTTTAATATGCTGCTTGTGTATTCATTCCCATATGAGCTAAAAATACAACGTCATGTTTTGGTCACGGAGAAGAAAAAAAGCACATGGCAGTTGGCGGTAGGTTCTACCATTTCACATTAGTCTGTAATTACTAGTTATTACTTCTAAACAAAACACATTTTTGGGTGGATTCTTGTTGTTTGGTTTACTATTTGAAGCAGTGGCTGAGGTTATATGTGGTTATCCATGCAAAATAGATTTATTCATCTACTTCGATGCTTTTATTTCCTTTTCTGCTTTTTTTGCACACCAGTATCTCTACTTGCACATGACCATCTGATGATTTACCACTCCAGTGTTAATCTGCTAAATTGTAATTATCTGATTTATTGCCTACCTCCTCATGCCTTTTGCACACATTGTATATAGATTCTCTTTTTTTCTACCATGTTATTGACTTGTTTATTGTTTACTCCATGTGTAACTCTGTGTTGTTGTCTGTTCACACTGCTATGCTTTATCTTGGCCAGGTCGCAGTTGCAAATGAGAACTTGTTCTCAACTAGCCTACCTGGTTAAATAAAGGTAAAAAAAAAAAAAAAAAAAAAAAAATTGCCTATAGATCAGATCAAAGAACCAAGCGACAACACTGCCCCCACTGCTGCGGAAGGAATAATTTGATGCGTCTCAATTTTCGGGTGGCAAAAAAAAGCATATTGAATGCCGTCCCTTCTGTGATGAAAAATGACATTGCAACACTGAGAACTATGCATTCATTGGCTGCGTTCACACAGGCAGACCAATTCTGATATTTTTCCCACTAATCGTTTTTTTTTGTCCAATCACAGATATTTTTCAGAGCTGAGCAATTTTTTTTATAGCAAAAACAAGATCAGAATATGACTGCCTGTCTAAATGCTGCCATATAGTCTCCCTTTTGTTATTCTTCCTCAAATGGTCACTGAACTGGAAAATCCACTTCACGGTGACAAAAGTTCATTTTTAAAACGCAGTACGTGCATCAACCGATTGCAATCACTGTGGCATTCTAGCACCATTGAAAGGAGGGGCATGCAGAAGAACTTGTCGTTACCTGTTAGGTTTGACAGATTGCCATCTGCTACTGTAATGTACAATAATACATTATTGTGACTGCTGTACTGTACAATAATTCATTCCTACAGCATGGAATCCTAAAATGAATGGGCATTCTTAAACAGATACTTCAGGACTTTGGCAATGAGGCTCTTATCTCCTTCCCCAGGTTCAGATGAACTTGTGGATACCATTTTATGACTGCGTGCAGTTTGAAGGAAGATGCCAACTAGTGCCAGCGCAATTAGCATTGCCGTGGGAAAATCCGTCTAACCTCCTTTATAATGTACACAGAAACATAAAAATGGTATTTATGAGTTCATCTGACTCTGGAGAAGTAGAGAAAAGGGCCTCATTGCCAAACTCCTGAAGTATCCCAAATACTGTACTATTATCTAAGGTTCCATAATTGGGATTGAATGTTTCCAAGCGTTTAGGTGGAGTTAAGAGAAGGGAAACTGCAAAGAGAAACTAACCAGCATGGTCGGTCTGTCGACTCTGTCCCATGAAGGATTAATCTCATTACGTCTCTCAAAGACTTCACAAGGAAAAGCCACACTGACAGGCCCCATGGTTAGGCCAACAAGTTTTAAACTGACTGTGACTTAACAAGGTACAATTCTGAGCCGGTGGACCCGAATTGTAGCCTTTTTGGGTGTTTAAAAGAGTGTTTCCTGGTTAAAAAAAAACAACTAAAAACAAGGTGCCCAGCCATGCACATACAGACTGAGGCAGTGTTGTCATGGGTTACTTCAGTATATTTCCCCACAGTGCTAGAGTTCTTCATGGGATGATTTCTGAAAGTGGGTCTGTGATGTTTTTTTTTTGTATTTGTTTCGTGACCCACAAACACATTCGATACTAACACTATTTGGATCATACATTATTTAAGTCTAAGTTACATCTGTAGTATGCAAGACTGAAACAGGTGGCCTAAAAATGCTTTTGAAGTTGTGTTGTAATGTTTTATATAGAGAATGTAGGACCATAAACATATTTCTATCCAAAACACCTCTAAGCAATGTTTTTGTTTGAATTGGTTAAAACGGAAGTTGGGGCTTTAATTATTTACAGTGGTTAAGGAGACATATCACATTGCTCTTGTTCAGTCTTGCTGGGGAAAGCTGTCGAGCAGTCGCTGAATGCTGGAAGCCAAACCAAATTCCACCGACTAGTGAATTGCTGTTAACCTGGAACCTGAGAGTCGAAAAGCCTGTAATTGCAGTTTAAGACACAGCCATTTCCTTTTTAAATTGTGAGCTGTAAACAATACTGCAACGAGAAAACAGTAGGCCTATGTTTAAACTAATGCAAGTTGCGCCTACTTTGCATTGAGAAAGTTGACAGCGCCTATATTCTATTCTAAAATTATCTTTCGATGTTCAGTGCCAGATCTTAGAAAACTACATGTTCCTGCATCCAATAGCTGCTGCCACCGCATCGAACCAAGAACTGATTTAGAGTCGATGTTTTAATTAACGACATGAAAAGGACAGTACTGGCTAACGTTACATACTTCTCACATTGTAGCGATTTTGGTCGTCGGATACACTGTTGCTTCTACACCTACCGTATTATGTTAACAGTGAGTCTAGAGCCTACTTTGTTCATATTTTATCCGAAACGGTACATTTATTTTTTCTAAAATCAGAATTACATCTAAAAAACACCAACAAGCATATTCTTTGCAGAAGAAACCCGGTATTTTTCTAATTGCAAAGCAGACGCGTCTTACAAAATGTAGCCTAAACCAAATCAGCTATTGATTGGATGTTCCTTCTGCTGTCCCATGGAAAGTTCCACTATAAACCAAGCATGCTGCTGTCACGCGTACCGTCGAACGAGCCGACCGCTGCCTTGCCTTCACATTACAGGAGTAGGGTCGCAACGAGCAAAACTAGACGAAAAGTCAACTCCAAAATACGGTTATTTTTACCTTAATACTTTGCCCACCGCCTGAAGGACCATTTTACAACTTAATCCGCTTTTCGAGTTCCTCTGAGAGTGCATATCCGTATTGTCTCCTGAAATGGGACTATAATCTCCGACCATAGCTGAATGGAAAAAACTTTTCAAAACAACGTCTCTCTCCACACCGTTCCTCTCCGATGAGGCTGCAAAATTAAATACTTCAATTTTGACGGTCGGCTAACGTTACAAAAGACCCGAAGAGAAACCTATTTGTGGCTCTCGCAAACTGCCCGCCCCCCCCTTCTCCACATGCAGCCAATCGAGGGAGTGGAGAGTCCTTGAGGTGCGAAAACAGAACCCCCACAAAAAGGGAAAAGGGGGGATACCTAGTCACTTGCACAACTGAATGATTTTTAACAGACATGGATTTTCCGCATTTAACCCAACCCCTCTGAATCAGAGAGGTGCGGGGAGCTGCCTTAATGGACATCAACGTCATCGGCGCCCATGGAAATGAAGGACGTCACAGCTTGCTCATGTGGACGTGGTCCATGTTCTTCCTTGAAGCGTTGTCGCAAAAGTAGCGACAAAAAGAGCCAGGTGGTCTGAAGGAGGCTACATGGTACATGATTCTGTGCTGCAAAGTAGCCATAACGGTTACAAATGTAACTCTAGTTAACAATGATCACACCGTGGGATGAATACCTCATCTACTATGACAGTTGTAACTTTGTTATACCATAGTAATAACTGTCGTGTTACTGTACTGTAAAAACTTTAAAATACCAAAAACATACTGTAAACACAAAGTGGTCTTATCAGTTTAAAACAGAAATACTCTAATATTCTTCAGCCTGAGGCTATCCCTACTATGTCCCACCCAGCTGGATAAAAACAATTCCTAAAATTAAAAATCGCAAACAATTAAAATGTACAATTAGATGGCAGCAATGACCTAGATATTTGTTGCACAGGCCTCGAGTCATCTCACTAGACAGGTCAGCTGCATTGAGAGGCCTGACGACAGCAGAACGTGGTTGGTTCACAGTAGGGTACATGTTGAGACGGCGAGGCCACATTCTTGTGGTTGACTTCAAACCTCACCTGGAACTTCACTATGAGATGGGAGATGAGCAGTAGATGGCCATGTAGTGACTTGACTTTGGCACAACAGGACTGGCGGTGTACAGGTGAGGTGGTGAGGTAAATCAGCTCTGAAAGCCTCCAATTAAGAACGAGTGTGAAGGCTGAGGCGGCGGCGTCGTCGTTCCGGCGCAAGTCTGAGGTCGGGTTGAATAGATGCATTACACAATCTGGACTTGGTTGATATCGATCCTCAACATTGAGAGTACAAAGAAATCTTGAAATAGGCCTACTACAGCCTTATGACGGCAAAAGAAAGTGAAGACGGACAGAAAGAAAAAAGCCTCAGGCTACGACAAAGGATCGTGGATAAAAAAGGCATTATACATCTTTCATTCTCCCCCTCCATTTTATCTCTTCCTTTCCTCTTCTGACCCCTTCTCTGACCAGGGCTGGTATCCCTAAAGTATCTGAGTGCTGATCTAGGATCAAGTAACCCACCCCTCCCGGTCAATATAATGTAATTCATTATGATCTAAAAGCCAAAACTGACCTTAGATAAGCACGCCTACTCAGAGAAACTTTATAAATATGGGCACAGGTTTCTCTCCTTGTCCCCCCTTCTCTCCGGCCGGACCAGTGGGCTTGCAGCTGCAGATGTGAGACATACCAGCGGACTGCTGTAGCATGGACGCTCACAAAGACACACTAATCTGTGTGGGTGGGGGGGGGGGGGTCTGGAGCTCAGCTCACTCCTAGTCTGTGTGTGTGTGTGTGTGTGTGTGTGTGTGTGTGTGTGTGTGTGTGTGTGTGTATATATATATATATCTCTCTCACAGGCAGTCAGTGTGTAATGGTCTGAGTACGTCAGGGTCAATCAGTGCGTTTGAAAAGTCTTTACATGCTTGTGTGCAAGAGAGAGAGAGACCCTGCTTGTTTGTGTGCTGTGGTGCCTGTGAACCCCTATCACGTACATCTTACAAGTATCTGAGAGTGAGGTGGTCTGATAAGAGCCATGTACAGGTCCATTTGCACGCTCTGCCAGCATGGCTCCTTCTTGGGAGACATGTCTCCCCGTCTGGCCCCAGCACAGAGCTCACTCGGGGGGGGGGTATCGCTCTGAATGGCTGCTGCTGTGGTGAGGAGAAAGAGAGATGGGCCAGAACAGGCCAGAGCCTTTTCTCAGGAGCTATTTATAACCCCAGCCTGCCTCTGCCTGGTCTATACTGACCAGAGAGAAAGGGGGAGAGAGGGAAGGGGAGGGATTGAAAGAGGTGGTGAGGACAGAGAGGGCCATGGGTGAACAGTTCTAACCGGCTTCGGGCCCTACCTGAGGTGGTGACCACTGAAGTGAAAAACAATGTCATGGGAAAAAAAAAAAAAAAAAAGTTTCCATCCATTTGCTTACAGCTATTACATCAGCAGTCACCTAAAATAGAAGACAGCCGTTCAAGACCACTGGGCCATAGCCAGAGCCTCTGCATTCAGAATGAACTCCATTCAAGACCGAGGGCTCAATCAGGCGTCAAGGTCAAAGACAACTTAATGAAGTACTGTTCCTGGAGTTAAAAAGCAATTCAGTTGCTGGAAAGTACTAATCCATTATTGTGCATGAGCTGATTTGGGTCTAAATTATGCTGATAACTACAACTAATGAATTGCTGTCGTTTCATAAGTTCAAAAAAAAGGTTGGCTAATGTAGTTAGCAATGGTCTCCTACGTGACCCAACATAGGGGTTTTAATTCTACCTGGAAGGCCCCTGACTACAGACCTAGCCGACAAGTTGGAATCGTTCACACAAACAAACACCATTCTCACGTAGCCTAAGATTTGACGTGGGTGGAAACTGCTGTCAGACACATTCCTCGTGTACCGGACAGAGAGAAGACTATGATTCTTAGCTACTGCTGACGTCACCAATGGCAGCTTCTTCCGAGACAAGACATGGCACCACTCACCGTGCCACCTGGTTTAACCGTACTACACACACACACACACCCCTAAACCTTCCATAAACCATTAACTCACGCTATAAAAAAAATTATCATGCTCTATCGCCATTCCATGGAAGAAGTACACACCTAGGACATCAGACATAAACCATATTCTGTGGAACAAACATGATCTCATGTCACTAGATTACATATAAACCAACCTCAGTACAGTAAGTCAAACAACGGTCTTCTTCCTCAATGTTATCTTAACACGATATGACTCACATAGCGTGAATCACATTCTGTAGAACAAGCACGTAGCTAGCTAGCCCATAACACTAAACAGTAGACCCATCTGACAGGATCTGGCTCATGTCCCCTTTCTAGCAAACAGACATTATTTTCCTCTTGAATTGCTCAGTGGCAAACTATGGGTAAACTATGAGAGTCATGACACTTAAGGACAGCAGCGGGGAAGCATCCGGACTTCTTCCCTTTCATAACGGAGATGTGGTGATGTTGATTGTTTATTGTGAGAGGCGGCCCCTAACCACAGATCTAGGATCAGATCACCCTACTCCCCAATCCTATCTAACCATTAGGGGGGATGAGCAAATCTCTGACCCAGTATCAGCGGATAGGGGGGGACAACTTATAGCCTACTTACACTATCACAGACAGCTTCAAGGCATCCCTGGAAACCACAGTGTCTGCTTTGAGGCCCAGATTCAATAAGAACACACATTGCTCATTAAACTACAACGGGGGGAGAACAAAAGTAAAAAAAGAGTTGCGTAAGATGGCTGCTGGAAACACTGACGTCAATGGCCAGGACTTATGACTGTCTGCTCCAGGAATGACAGTGAGGTGAGGTAAAGTCAAGCTGATGCTCAATCAACCATCTATAAATCACTATCATCCAACTCGGTAGAGATAATAACGCAAGCAAAACAAACGCCGGTCTGGAAAAATGACAGCGTTTGATGTTATTTAAATATTTAACCTGACGTCAGGGACCAGAAAAGGTGTGCTGGTAATGAGAATGCTGGTGAAGGGAAAAAAAATACAAATAAATGACGATTCACTCTGCCATGATGAAGGACGTGACAATCGCAGTCACTCAGAATAGAACGAACAACAACCGCGAGAAAACATGACGAAGCCAACGTCAAAAAGTTTGGCCAAAACTGAACCGAAACTTGACTAGTCAATTAGTAGGCTATGTAAAATAACTAGGAGAAAACATTTTGAAACGGGGTTCATGTTAACAAAAAGGTGCTCTCCAATCTCCATACCAAATGTAAGCTAGTACCCTTGTCCCCTTCAATAAAATTGGCCGAGCTGGCTGGTCCCCAGCTCAACGGACAGACATTCCACAATTTTAAGACAAAGAAAACACAGATTCTTCACAGCAAAAAATGTATCACAGCAGCAGCAGACACATTGGGCCTGGCAACAGCTCAGTCCCACCCCTTGCACCCCATGATATAGCCAATGGCACTGTAGAATTACCTTGAATGACTGGTGTAGTGACCAATGGAATGGCAGAATTTGGGCACCCCCCCCACGCTACAGTGGAGTTGGCTGACTCTCTGGTCTTTGTGTGTGTAGTGTGTGAGAGTGCGCAGTGCACAGTGTGTTTAAGTAAGGACTTAGCCAGTGAAAACAGTGCAGGCTGAGGGTCTTAATATCTGTGGGAGTTCCTATAGGCCCAGGATCTACTCAAACACTGAACCCTGTGACCTGCCAGGGAAATGCAATCCTGTGGGTGCCCTAGAAGGTGCAGGGTGTGTATGTAACAGTATTTATAGTCTTTGTGTCAGATGTGTGTGTGTGTGTGTGTGTGTGTGTGTGTGTGTGTGTGTGTGTGTGTGTGTGTGTGTGTGTGTGTGTGTGTGTGTGTGTGTGTGTGTGTGCGCACACAAAAGGCAAATCCGGACAACAGAAGTAACAAGTAAATGGTAGACCTACCATTGAGTCATAGTGATTTTACAAATATCAATTTTGTTTATGAACTAAGTGATTAAAGCTTGTAATTCCGCTACCAAATTGGTAACAGAACTACCGTACCGGAATTACTGTGCGGTACCGGTCTCCTGCTAAGTCCTCTCTTCCACTGACTGTTATGTTCAGCTCATAGTGTCTCCTGTTACTGTCCTCTCTTCCACTGACTGTTATGTTCAGCTCATAGTGTCTCCTGTTACTGTCCTCTCTTCCACTGACTGTTATGTTCAGCTCATAGTGTCTCCTGTTACTGTCCTCTCTTCCACTGACTGTTATGTTCAGCTCATAGTGTCTCCTGTTACTGTCCTCTCTTCCACTGACTGTTATGTTCAGCTCATAGTGTCTCCTGTTACTGTCCTCTCTTCCACTGACTGTTATGTTCAGCTCATAGTGTCTCCTGTTACTGTCCTCTCTTCCACTGACTGTTATGTTCAGCTCATAGTGTCTCCTGTTACTGTCCTCTCTTCCACTGACTGTTATGTTCAGCTCAGTGTCTCCTGTTACTGTCCTCTCTTCCACTGACTTATGTTCAGCTCAGTGTCTCCTGTTACTGTCCTCTCTTCCACTGACATACTGTTATGTTCAGCTCATAGTGTCTCCTGTTACTGTCCTCTCTTCTACTGACTGTTATGTTCAGCTCATAGTGTCTCCTGTTACTGTCCTCTCTTCCACTGACTGTTATGTTCAGCTCATAGTGTCTCCTGTTACTGTCCTCTCTTCCACTGACTGTTATGTTCAGCTCATAGTGTCTCCTGTTACTGGCCTCTCTTCCACTGACATACTGTTATGTTCAGCTCATAGTGTCTCCTGCTACTGTCCTCCCTTCCACTGACTGTTATGTTCAGCTCATAGTGTCTCCTGCTACTGTTACTTTTCTTTATTGTAGTGAACTGAACTCTACCCTGCTGTGCTCTATTGCATTGGACTGGACTGGACCGTACTCAGTACTGAATTGTACTGTGCTCGACTCACGGTACGGTACTGTTCTATCCAAACATACGTCTATGATAGGTTCAGATTTAGTTCAGTCCGATCCATCTGTGGACGGTAACATCAAGGCAAGAGTGGACTGACCAAATTTCAACTACCCCCCCTCCTCCTCCCTTTTCCAGTTAATGTTACCTCTCCCAGCTTTTACTAACACCTACCCATGAGCCCTCTCTTTCCATTTACTGTAACCAGCATCCGTACCCACTGAGCAATGCTCGCTCACGCTCCCCTTGGTGGAGAGAACATTTCGTAGGTTTAAAGCTCATTTACTGCCATTCTACACTTTTTGTCATAGGGTGCAGAGAATTTTGCCATTTTAAAGCACATTTTCTTGCAATTTTATACATTTTGCCATGTCTAACGTGTATTCATGTGATATTTGAGTGACTTAAACATTACAACAAGGCCTCCCGAGTGGTGCAGCGGTCTAAGGCACTGCGTCACTACAGACACGAGTTATATGACAGCCTGGGATCTGAGGCGGCGCACAATTGGCCCAGCGTTGTCCGGGTTAGGCCGACCAGGGCACTATACTCCATGTTCCTATACTCTACTGCACTATACTCCATGTTCCTATACTCTACTGCACTATACTCCACGTTCCTATACTCTACTGCACTATACTCCATGTTCCTATACTCTACTGCACTATACTCCATGTTCCTATACTCTACTGCACTATACTCCATGTTCCTATACTCTACTGCACTATACTCCATGTTCCTATACTCTACTGCACTATACTCCATGTTCCTATACTCTACTATACTCCATGTTCCTATACTCTACTATACTCCATGTTCCTATACTCTACTATACTCCATGTTCCTATACTCTACTATACTCCATGTTCCTATACTCTACTATACTCCATGTTCCTATACTCTACTATACTCCATGTTCCTATACTCTACTATACTCCATGTTCCTATACTCTACTATACTCCATGTTCCTATACTCTACTATACTCCATGTTCCTATACTCTACTATACTCCATGTTCCTATACTCTACTATACTCCATGTTCCTATACTCTACTATACTCCATGTTCCTATACTCTACTATACTCCATGTTCCTATACTCTACTATACTCCATGTTCCTATACTCTACTATACTCCATGTTCCTATACTCTACTATACTCCATGTTCCTATACTCTACTATACTCCATGTTCCTATACTCCATGTTCCTATACTCTACTATACTCCATGTTCCTATACTCTACTATACTCCATGTTCCTATACTCTACTATACTCCATGTTCCTATACTCTACTGTACTATACTCCATGTTACTATACTCTACTGTACTGCACTATACCCCATGTTACTATACTCTACTGCACTATACTCTACTGCACTGTGATGTCCAAACTTGTGAAACATGAGAATGACATTCATATCCATAATAATGTATTTCTGTGTAGTACAGATCAGGGACCCATGACGTAATTCTGTTACCGGGTGTAACTTCACTTCTCTTCCTGTAGTTCAATAACCAAACTCAAGGGGCCATGTCATAGCCGACACCCTTTCTGCAGACATATTGTCATCTTAATTCAAAGCAAGTATTTCAAGTTTTTGGAAACCATGCATAAAAACCTGAGGGAGATTTGACTGTAATTTCGTTAACGTTCGCGTCTGCACAGTCCTTCCACTAAATTAGTTTTCTGTGGAAATTGTTAAAACTAGTCGTTGCGCATGGAGTTGTATATTTTGTTAAACTTTTAAAATCAATGGGTTTTTGTTTGGCATACATTTTTAAGTTTAAAAAAAACAGTCAAAGCTTAAATTTGTTATCGTGGAATTGCTCTTAGCAAACACAGCAAAGTAGCAAGTCAATGGGAGTGTACCTTTAAACTGACAAGAGGTCGACCTTGTTTGCTGAACTTGCTTGACACACTACCGCAGACGCTCAACTCATCCCCTCTACAATACACTGTGTTGGCTGCTAAATGAAGGGCCTACCGCAAACTGTCCTTTGCTATCAACACATTTTGAACTCAAGATATGGGGTCATTCATTAGTTTGTCTATACAGGTGTATTGTTTCTAAAAACATAGGCAAGTACCTTTGCTTCTTTCTCTTACCACCCCCCCACCCACTCCCCCATCTCCCGGGATATGTATTTCTTTCAGTGGCCAGAAGATATTACACTTTATTCCCTTTGCCTTGATCTACTCTGCCTCATGCCTTGCATTCCAGCCGGGGGAGGCCTGGCGTGCACCGACATGTCATCCCTTGTTTTATCCCTCCCCAGCCTGGCTAAACAAAGGAAAGACAAAACAGAGAGAAAGAACAGAGACAGGGCGAGAGGAGCATTCGCAGAAGGAGAAACGGGGGGGGGGGTGAGAACAGGATATCACCTCTAAGAACAAGGGTACATTGCAAAAGTTGTCTGTACTTCTGTTCGTTTACTCTGGATGGTGCACGTGCCCGGGACGCACACTTCCTCTCAACATTCAACGACTGACATTTATGGAAATGACACAACTGCTTCATTACAGCCACATTTATAACCCCATTAATATCACCAACAAAGACTGTGAAAGGTCAAACAACATTCTTGCTCGCTCGTTTTTCTAGGATTGGAGCTGGTTCTAGGAGAGAGGTGGCACCCGGGCACCTGAGGAGGTTTGAGAGTGGTAAAGGAAGGGGAAGCCATCTTTGTTTGTGAACAGTTTCGGAGTTGTGACTGAGGGAGAGAGAGGACGATGACAACTACAAGACCTCACGTCTGTCTGTTTCTATCTCCATAGCTACAGTTTCAGTTTGGACTAACTATGATGATAACGGGATGGGAAGGGAGGGTGAAGGGTTAGAGGACGGGAAGTAGCGGGAGGCGAAGAGGAAGGAAGAGGAGCGAAGGGGGAAGATAAAAAAAGGACAGGGGTGAGAGCGAGGGCGAAAAGAGGTGAAAGAAGAGATGGGCAGTGGACGAGGCAAAGCGAAAGGAGAGCGAGGATCGAAAGGAGGAGAGTTAATAAAGAAGGGGTCAGGGAGGAGAGGGAACGTATTAAAAGAGAAGAGTGGGGGGGGGGGGGTTGTCACAGCATGCCCTGGCTCAGTGTTCTGTACTCTCCCTACATTCCACAGACAGGGGAGAGGAGAAGCCTCACCGTGCTGCTTTCAGCCTCACTCAGCCAAAACATCCAGGTCATTACTCACTTCCTGGCCATCACCACGGCAACCATACGTCTGTCTCTCACTCTCCATTTCCTCCCTGGGTTTTCCTTCTACCCCATCGCTTCGCCTTCTCTTTTCACCCTCCATTAGTCTTCTACCGACCCCTCTCCCGCTCTGTCAGCAAACCCATCTTCATCCCCCTCTCTCTGCCTCCCCAGCTCCACTCCGAGTGGAGAGGCAGGCAGGACGTATTTCAGGTGAGAGGTTGGAATTAGAGAAACAAACATTTTGTTATCCAGAGTCACATTTTTCCCCCCCAAGCTATAGCACACAATATTTTACATACAGCAGGTTTTTTAAAAGGACCAAAGAGTTTGGGGTTTTCATTTTTGCCATGGAAAAATAAATATTGTGATACTGGTATCGTCACAATCCTAGCTGGAATGAGAGCAGCATTGCAGGGTCAGTGGGCCCCAGGACACTGGTCTGAGGTCAGATGGTCAACTATGAGATGGTCTTGATAAATGGTCAAGAAGGTTTAGGTTAGGATTGAACGTGCAGATCCTAGAGCTGTACTTAGGGGAGTAGACTTCAATGAGAGCCAGCCAAAACGAACACGTCGGGTTCACTGCCTGTATATCTGACATTAGCAGTTAACCCGAGACTCTGGTCTAAGGTCAGTTAGGAGATGTTCCGTTCCTGATAAATTGTTGGAGGTTACTTACAAGGGGGGGGGTCAGCTTGGCTGATCCTAGATCTGCTCTTAGGGGTCAACTTCTGACTCACCCACCACCAGTGTGTAGCACCTCTGAGTGATACAACGGCAGCCATTTTGAAAACAAAACTCCCCAAATACCTCCTGTCAAACAACACCTGTGGGGAAAATACTGCGTTGACCTTGACGGTGACTGCCGGTGCCAGGTATGTCTGCTGAATGATCACTTGACAGACAGGTAGACTGATTCTTCATCTCTGCTGTGGGTGGTGACCGTAGAGGTAGAAAGAGGGCTCCGGATGGCTAGAACCCATTTCAGCATGGACATTGCCATTGAGGGATTCCACCATTTTAAAGTAGTCAGCCATTAAGGCAGATACAAAGATGAGCCCTTTTTCTACAGTACCAGTCAGAAGTTTGGACAAAGCTACTCATTCCAGGGTTTGTTTATATTGACTATTTTCTACATTGTAGAATAATAGTGAAGACATCAAAAGTGTTAAATCAAAATATATTCTACATTTGAGACTAAGTAGACACGATTTGCTTTGATGACAGCTTTGCACACTCCTGGCATTCTCTCAACCAGCTTCATGAGGTAGTCACCTGGAATGCATTTCAATTAACAGGTGTGCCTTGTTAAAAGTTAATATTTGTGGAACTTGCGTTAATGCGTTTGAGCCAATCACTTGTGTTGTGACAAGGTAGGGGTGGTATACAGAAGATAGCCCTATTTGGTAAAAGACCAAGTCCACATTATGGCAAGAACAGCTCAAATAAGCAAAGAGAAACGACAGTCCATCATTACTTTAAGACATGAAAGTCAGTCAATCCAGAACATTTCAAGACCTTTGAAAGTTTCTTCAAGTGCAATCGCAAAACCATCAAGCGCTATGATGAAACTGGCTCTCATGAGGACCGCCACAGCAAAGAAAGACCCAGAGTTTCCTCTGCTGCAGAGGATAAGTTCATTAGAGTTACCAGCCTCAGAAATTGTAGCCCCAAAAAATGCTTCAGAGTTCAAGTAACAGGCACATCTCAACATCAACTGTTCAGAGGAGACTGCGTGAATCAGATGGTCAAAATGCAGCAGAGAAACCACTACTAAAGGACACCAATAAGAAGAAGATACTTGCTTGGGCCAAGAAACACAAGCAATGGACAATAGACCGGTGGAAATCTGTCCTTTGGTCTGATGAGTCCAAATTTGATATTTTTGGTTCCAACCGGCGTGTCTTTGTGAGATGCAGAGAAGGTGATCTCAGTGAAGCAAGGTGCTTTAGTGGTGACACTGTCAGTGATTTATTTCGAATTCAAGGAACACAACCAGCACGGCTACCACAGCATTCTGCAGCGATACGCCATCCCATCTGGTTTGCACATAGTGGGACTATCATTTGTTTTTCAACAGGACAATGACGCAACACACCTCCAGGCTGTGTAAGGGCTATTTGCCCAAGAAGGAGAGTGATGGAGTGCTGCATCAGATCTGGCAACCGAGTCATACTAACAGTATCCGGATCATATCAGTGGAAGGAAGAAGGATTATGGACGTGAGGATCTGGCAACCCATGGTCAAGTCATACTAACAGTACCTGGCGATT
Source organism: Salvelinus alpinus (assembly GCF_045679555.1). Classification (NCBI taxonomy): domain Eukaryota; kingdom Metazoa; phylum Chordata; class Actinopteri; order Salmoniformes; family Salmonidae; genus Salvelinus; species Salvelinus alpinus. The sequence continues at coordinate 49,465,546 of NC_092094.1, read as the reverse complement.
ATCAGTAGAAGAAAAGGGGATAGAGGTGCAGATCTGGCAACCCAGCGTTGACAGAGGGGGGGGGGGGGAAGCTATCGAAGAAAATAGACAAAACCGTTGTTATTTCCCCTCTAGTGTGCGCGTGTGTCACCACGCCTGGTGTTCTGAGGGAAAGGGATAGGTTCCCCAAGGCCACAGTCTTCCCATTTCTCAGAAGTGCTTGTGAAACAACAACGAGAAGAATGTTCTTCTCTCAGGAATAATATGATAGGCGCCAGTAACGACAACTTGGGGAGGGCCGTGGGGTCGAGCCAGGACACACTGACTCCCTAAAAACATCACACCCACCGACTGAACTTTTCTAAATAAACTGTACGGGGGGGGGGGGGGGAAACCCACTGAAACCAGATGATCATTTCAGCAGAAACAGAGCGTACCATTCTGAATCTCGTCTTAAGATTCTTGGTTTGGCAACCATGGGGGATGCAGACTTTATACACTAAGCATGAGAGCACTTGTTGAGCCGCTAGTGTTCACTTCAGAGGGGAGCATTGTAAAAACAATAGCACCACCTACAGGCAGATTACCAGCCACTGCAGTTGATATTTCAGTACAATACCAATAGTCAGCGTTATGTAGCCGAGATATAAAATTGTCTCTCAAGCCAAGGATCAGTTTCTTTCCAATCTTAAACTAAACATGGAACAAAAAAACAAAAAAAACGGACCTTAGATCAGAACCTACGGGTAAATGTGTTACTTTATCCTTTTCCTAGAGGGCGAGTAGGTGAGAGGCCTCTCCAGTCAAAAGGGAATAAGGCCTCGGTACCCACCCACCAGGTGGAAAAGCATATTTTTTTGTATCATGCACAGACCCTGACAGAAACTTTTCCCCCAGGTGTGTTCCTATGAGGGCGTGGATGCTGAAGGGTGTTGTATGATGCGTGTGTGTGTGTGTGTGTGTGTGTGTGTGTGTGTGTGTGTGTGTGTGTGTGTGTGTGTATTGTGTACATCTTTCCCTGAAAGCTGAACCTAACCCACCACTTTCACAGCTCTACGCTCCAGCCAAGGCTGGAAAAACTAACGAGTCAGTTTCCACTAGTATTGTGGTTCACAGAGAGAGGAGACGCTGGCTTCACGTCACTGTTACCACGTGTAGAACAGTAGTATATATATTACATAAAATAAATAAAAACTTTGATCTAAAGAGAGGAAGTGAGACATACTTCCTTTTAAAAGCAGCTTCATGTGTGTTGCTACCAGAGCAGTTGAACTACAGACTACTAGACAGAAGGGCATCAGGACAGGCGCGAGAGGTCGAACACAGACAGCATCAGGACAGGCGCCAGAGGTCGAACACAGACAGCATGTCAGAGGGAAAAGGGGGATACCTAGTCAGTTGTTCAACGACACATTCAACTGAAAGGTGTCTTCCGCATTTAACCCAACCCCTCTGAATCAGAGAGGTGCCGAGGGCTGCCTTAAATTGACGTCCACGTCTTCGGGCGGACGGACGGGGGGGACAGTGGGTTAACTGCCTCGCTCAGGCGCAGAAAGACAGATTGTTTCTACCTTGTCAGCTCGGAGATTTCGATCCAGCAACCTTCGGGTTCCTGACCCCGGAAATGACTGGTGTAACGTGAACTCGGCAGGACACGGTTTGACCATCCTCATCCCCACTATCGCTCTTCTTATGAGCATTGGACGTGAATCGTGATAGAGGGAGACTGTAGAAGGAGGCATGAAGGGAGAGAGCATGAGTGCAGTGGTGGAAAAAGTACCCAATTGTCATACTTGAGAAAAGTAAAAGATACTTTAATAGAAAATGACTCAAGTAAAAGTGAAAGTCACCCAGGAAAATAGTACTTGAGTAAAAGTCTAAAAGTATTTGGTATTACATATACTTAAGTATCAAAGTAAAAATAATTTCAAATTCCTTATATTAAGCAAACCAGACGGCATAATTCTTTTTAAAATTCTTTTTTATGTATGGATAGCCAGGGGCACGCGCCAACACTCAATTTACAAACGAAGCATGTGTTTAGTGAGTCCGCCCGATCAGAGGCCGTAGGGATGTTCTCTTCATAAGCATTTTCCTGTCTTGCTAAGCATTCAAAATGTAACTAGTACTTTTGGGTGCCAGGGAAAATGTACGGAATAAAAAGTACATTATTTTCTTTAGGAATGACATGAAGTAAAAGTAAATCAACAATATAAATAGCAAAGTAAAGTACAGATACCCCAAAAAACTACTTAAGTAAAAATACTTGAAAGTACTACTTAAGTACTTTACACCTCTGGATGAGTGAAAAAGAGAAGGGCTCTGTGTAGCAGTTAGGTTAAGGAAGAGGGACATGGGAGGGACGACTAACGAGAGAGGGAAGGAGGGAGGAATGTGACGAAGGGAGGCGCGAAGAGAGGAGGCTCGTGTAAGAAATGGAGAGCGGAAGGGAGGGAGAGTTTGAGGGAAAGAGAAGGACTTTGTGCAAGGGAAGGAAAAGGGAGGATGAAATAGGAGGGAGAGACGCAGGCTGTCCCGCACCCCACCCTGTCCCCACCAATGTTTTCTCAGGAAAGCAGAGGGACAGAGGGAGACTGTGCAAGAGGGAGAGATGGTTTGGCGAATAGAGGGAAGCAGGACTCCGTAATGGAAAAGGGCGGAGGGAGAAAAGGGATGGCGGAGAGAGAGAGAGAGAGAGAGATGGTAGCTGGCGCCGCCCATGTTTGCTCAGGAAGTGTGCGTGTGTATAGGGCAGCGGACAGGCGGCCAGTGGGCTGTGGGCGGGAACAGGGTGGAATTTTGAGATTTTAGACGATGTCGATTAAAGCAGCCCGCCACACCTCTCTGATACAGGGGGGTTGATTTAAATGCAGAAGACACATTTCAGTTGTACAACTGACTAGGTATTCCCCTTTAAGTGTATGGAAATGTACAGTGAGTTTACAAAACATTAAGGCACACATCTGTCTATATAAGGTCCCACAGTTGACAGTGCATGTCAGAGCAAAGACCAAGTCGTGAGGTTGAAGAAATTGTCCGTAGAGCTCCGAGACAGGATTGTGTCGAGGCATAGATCTGGGGAAGGGTACCAAAACATTTCTGCAGCATTCAAGGTCCAAGAACACAGTGACCTCCATCATTCTTAAATGGAAAAAGTTTGGAACCACCAAGACTCTTCCTAGAGCTGGCCGCCCGGCCAAAATGAGCAATCGGGGAGAAGGGCCTTGGTCAGGGAGTTGAACCAGAACCTGATGGTCACACTGACAGAGCTCCTCTGTGGAGATGGGAGAATCTTCCAGAAGGACAACCATCTATGCAGCACTCCTCCAATCAGGCCTTTATGGTAGAGTGGCCAGACAGAAGCCACTCCTCAGTAAAAGACACATGACAGCCCGCTTGGAGTTTGCCAAAAGGCACCTAAAAGACACACCATGAGAAACAAGGTTCTCTGGTCTGATGAAAGCAAGATTGAACTCTTTGGCCTGAATGCAAAGTGTCACTTCTGGAGGAAACCTGGCACCATCTCTATGGTGAAGCATGGTGGAAGCAGCATCATGCTGTGGGGATGGTTTCAGAGGCAGGGACTGGGAGACTAGTCAGGATCGAGGGAAAGATGAACAGAGCAAAGTACAGAGAGATCCTTGATGAAAACCTGCTCCAGAGCGCTCAGGACCTCAGAGTGGGGTGAAGGTTCACCTTCCAACAGGACAACGGCCCTAAGTACACAGCAAAAGACAACACAAGAGTGGCTTCTGGACAACTCTGAATGTTCCTGAGTGGCCCAGCCAGAGCCCGGACTTGAACCCGATCGAACATCTCTGGAGAGACCTGAAAACAGCTGTGCAGCGACGCTCCCCATTCAACCTGACAGAGCTTGAGAGGATCTGCAGAGAGGAATGGGAGAAACTACCCAAATACAGGGGGGCCAAGCTTGTAATGTCATACCCAAGAAGACTAGAGGCTGTAATCGCTGCAAAAGGTGCTTCAACAAAGTACTGAGTAAAGGGTCTGAATACTTCTGTAAATGTGATATCCGTATTTTATTTGCATTAAATTTGCACACATTTCAAAAAAACTGTTTTTGCTTTGTCATTATGGGGTATTGTCTGTAGATTGATGAGGAAAAGCAATAATTTAAATCCATTTTAGAATAAGGCTGTAACGTAACAAAACGTGGAAAAAGTCAAGGGGTCTGAATACTTTCCGAACTTAACACCAGTCATGTTTGACAAATATAAAATGTAGGATAATTCATATTAACGTCTAAAGGCTCGATTCTGTCGACATACTTGAGGCACTGTTCCTTCCGACAGGAGAGAAAGGCCAGTGCCGGTTGCGGAATGAAACATCACCTACCTTGCAATCTGAGCGGAGGCAGTCATTTTGAAAACTATTTAACCATAAAGGGATTTTTTTATTTTTAAACCGGGATGTTTTTTTGTTGTCATTTTATGAGACACGTCTTAACTTGTTTTAAAGTAGCCTACCCAAATTCCGACCATAGGAACGTCGTGGGAATTTATCTTATAACCACTTCCTCATATGCCGTTGAAAACCAAGTAGGCTATTTCTCTCTTGTTCTATTGTCCGCCGATGCCGCCGGGAAATTGGAGGCCTGGGCGGTAACAGAGTGGTCTTTTCATGGAGAAGAAAACCTGGTGGGCAGACACTAGAGAGATAGCCCAGACAGACAGACAGCCAGGTCAAAGCTCCTCTGGGAAATAAGAGAGAAACAACAACCTATGTCAACTCTCCTACATCCAGGGGAGAAGGACACAGGGCAAAGTTAGTAAGGAGTATAGAGTAAGAGGTAGCGAGGGTAGGGTTAAGGGGTTATGGGAAATATGGTGTAGGGTGGTTTTAGTGGCTGGGCATGGCTGCTCTGCTCCAGCACGTTAACTTCTAAACCAGGCCGTTTAGTCACAGATTCCCACTAGAGGGAATGTGCATGCAAACCTCCAGCAGTTCCAAGCCCTGACACACACACACTAGAGATGGCCAAATATGTACACTATGTTCCTACGAGGGCCACACACACACACGGATGAACATACCCCTCATTCCAGTCTGGATGTGTAGGGGAGTGAACGGGGGTTTTCTGACAGAAATGACAGGAAGAATGGACAGAATGTGTGAGAAATTAGAAACATCTCATAGTTCAAAAGAATCCAAATGTCAAGATCCATTTTCCAGTTAATCTAAAAGGTGCCAACCCCCCCCCCCCCGTTTTAAAGAACTGATACCATCTCTGGAAAATGTTGTTCAAACACTGAAATCAACTGACCGCAGTCACGTGTTATGCCCAAAAACATGTACATTTCCTCCCAAAAAAATCCCCTTTGTCCATTTCCAGGGATGTTGTGTAACCACTCTCATGGTTCATGTGACCAAAAACATTAACACAGACAGACGAAAAGAGAGAGATGGGGGGGAAGAAAAAAGAGAGCGGCTGAAATGCCCACCCCCCTAGAGAGTCTACGCTCCAGATCATTTCCTGGCCCACAAGAGATACGTAGACTAAACTCACTTTAACACAGAGCCAGCATGTCTTCCCACTGGGTTTGTTTGTGTGGATAATGTAGCCTAACACCCATGACACTGCTCTCTAGTGATGGGTGATTGCATTTTAGATCTACCTACGGGGATATTATTTGTAATGTTATATCGTATAGCTGACAATAATCACAATATTATTTTGCACCAATTTGCTGTGCCTGCCCCAAAACTCCAGTATTTTTCATTCATAAGCTTGTTCTCCATCTTTTTAAATAAAAAGCCCATTTGTTTTTGGCACTTATACTTCCATGACTGATCCAAACTTCTCATGGCTCTCGTCCCTCTGCAGCAGACATGTGGTGAGCAATCGTATCGTCGGTCTGAATATTGCGATATCGTATGGCGAGGTCCCTGGCAATTCCCAGCCCTACTGCTCTCTCGGCCAAACAAAATCGGCTCTACCCCGGAACATAATATAGGCGCTGGATCAACTGTTAAAAAGGGCATTGAGAGACATCTCTGTGCCTAGAGAATTGTGATGCTGGTCATAACTGCCTGGAGAGATTTTTTACAAATCTATTGTCCATCGTATGACCCAAATGTCTTCTGTCGGAAGAACGTCGCACCTGTGCTATTGAGGTTTCTGTCCGTTAGCCACGACCGATGACTACTCGCCGCACCGTAGTACATGCCCGTCTTGTCAGGGAATATCACACGCAACTCACTAACCAGGTGAACAAGCGTCTCAAGAATTACGGCTACGTAACAGATGGCTTGTGCTGCAAAAGAAACGACATAACTAGGTTCCAGAGTTGTTCCTCACCATGTAAACTGTTCAGGAAAAGCTCGGGGCCCTATTCATAAAGACATTGTGTAACTGTTATTTATGGCCACGGACAGGAAAAGGGACGGGAGTGTTTAGACAAAGAGAGGAGTATGTTATGATGGATTCCAGGACCAAGCCAAGCATTTTTTTGGTCCTCCTGGAGGGCATTGTCAGGATGGCTGAGACCAGACACGCCCTGCCCACCTCACGCAACACACACGGTACACCAGACACACTTCCCTCTGCCGGCCTGGAGACACACAAAACATATAGACTAGGAAAACAGACAGTTGAAAATATCAGACACACACACACACACACACACTAGCGCAAACACATGCTCTCCTATCTCGTTCAATCTCCCACCCAGGTAGATGGGGGCTGAATGATCCAGGGAGGATGAGGCAGAAGCCCCCATTCACATCCGAATAGGGAAATAAGGGCAGTGAGGAGGAGTGAGATAGATAAATCAATAAGTACCCAACGTGCGGTGAAAGAAGGAAGTGGGAGTCCATGAACATCCATGCTCCCCCCCAGTAGCAATGGGTACTGACCAACGGTAAGCTCTAGGTTCCACGGTGTAGACCAATCACATCAGCAATGTGTCTAGGGGCATGCCCCCCCCGTAACGAGGGAAGGGCCTGGTAATATGATCCGATTCCTTTTATGAACCAATGAGATCAGCTGCTAGGCCTAGAACACCCAGGGGGGGGGGGGGGCGGACATGACCTCATCCAGCTGCCCAGGAGTAAACAAGCCTGTGATTGGCTGGCTGGTTGGTTGGAAGCACCTGGTCGACGGTTGGAAGCACCTGGAGATGAGCTCTAACTTAACGAGCGAGCTCATTTGGTTTCGACTGCACTGCTTGGGAGTCTCTAGCGATTGTAATAGCCAGACCTGCATATGCAAAGTCCGTGTACCAGTGTACTGTGAAGGTGGGACACATGGAGACTGTATGTGCAACAGTCCGTGTACCAGTGTACTGTGAAGGTGGGACACATGGAGACTGTATGTGCAACAGTCCGTGTACCAGTGTACTGTGAAGGTGGGACACATGGAGACTGTATGTGCAACAGTCCGTGTACCAGTGTACTGTGAAGGTGGGACACATGGAGACTATGTGCAACAGTCCGTGTACCAGTGTACTGTGAAGGTGGGACACATGGAGACTATGTGCAACAGTCCGTGTACCAGTGTACTGTGAAGGTGGGACACATGGAGACTATGTGCAACAGTCCGTGTACCAGTGTACTGTGAAGGTGGGACACATGGAGACTGTATGTGCAACAGTCCGTGTACCAGTGTACTGTGAAGGTGGGACACATGGAGACTGTATGTGCAACAGTCCGTGTACCAGTGTACTGTGAAGGTGGGACACATGGAGACTATGTGCAACAGTCCGTGTACCAGTGTACTGTGAAGGTGGGACACATGGAGACTATGTGCAACAGTCCGTGTACCAGTGTACTGTGAAGGTGGGACACATGGAGACTATGTGCAACAGTCCGTGTACCAGTGTACTGTGAAGGTGGGACACATGGAGACTGTATGTGCAACAGTCCGTGTACCAGTGTACTGTGAAGGTGGGACACATGGAGACTATGTGCAACAGTCCGCTTCCTCAAACTTTTGCCTTTCCTCTCCTCTCCATTCTCCTTCCCTCCATCCTTGCGCCATGTCAGATGGCTGATAATTGAAACAAATGACAAGGCACAGCTGACAAGCGCACTGCAGAACAGAGTCAATTACACAGCTATGCTGGCAGGGGGGGTGTGGGTGTGTGTGAGAGAGAGACAGAGGTTATGTGGACAGAAAGAAAGTAGTCAAGAGAGTGAGGGTTTGAGGCGTAAGGAGAGAGCAAGCGAGAGAGACAGGAATCCTGGAACATTGGGTATGTGAGGCGTTAAGGACTTGCCTACCTACGACCCCCCCCCCCCCCCCCGCCCGCCCGGTTAAAAACTTCAGAAAAAGGAAGTGAGGCGCCCAGACACTTCCCGTCTCCCCTGGTCTTTGCATTCTGTTCCCGGAGGCCCTTAGGATAGGCACACAGCTACTGTTCCTGCCCTAGCCCCTAACCGTAGGCACGTCTGTTGTTCTGAAAGGACTGGACAGGCGTTAGCCATCAGCAGCAATACGCTGAAAGTGTCATCTAGCTAGCATATTAGAGAGTATATATCCGTACCGTCCTATCCTACACCGCCGCGTTGCAGGAGCCAGAGGAGACGCGAGGGACAGCCTCGTCTAACAGCCGCTGTGCAGGTGAGGGATGACGTCGAATCATCCAGCAGCGTTATTAGCCAGCCACAAAAAGACCAAGTGCATTTTCTATGGAGGCGTGTGCGCGTGGGTTCACGCTGACGGTGCAATTCTAAATGCGGAGGTAAGGTCACAGCAAGGTCATCTCTTCTCTCTGTCGCCTGAGCCAGCACCCAGGGAGGGCTGCGCTCCACACACACACTTGCCTGTGCAGTTCAGTGTTACGTAAGGCAAGCCACCACCCTGTGCAGACTGCAGAGATAAGGCCAGGTGAAAGGAGAGAAGGACAGCGAGTCCGTCAGTCTCAACTGAATTGATCAGTAGGACTGGGCAGCACCGGTACGGTATTACTCTGCTTGCATGTGGTTTCTTCAACCTCAGAGGGGGACCAGACAGTTTACGGTGAGTCACATGGGGAGAATCGCAATTGGATTTCTTGCATCCACTCGAAAAGGTGTTTAAAAAGTACAAAAGTGGTGTTCAGGGAGAGAATATTATTTGGTCTGTGGACAACTGTCATCGGGCTTGAGAAAACAAACGAACGACCACCTCTCTGGAACGCAGAGTCTACTTGAAGATCAACCAGAAAATCGTGTTAGGTTGAACACACACCCACAGAGAGAGAGAAAGAAACTGCCTGGCTGTGAACTGATAGCTTTGTGAAGTGTTGTATCGCTTGTGTTTTTATTAACCCTATTTGAAGAGGTCAGTCAGTGATACATGTTTAATATTACATTTCAGAATATATCTAAATGTGCCACGACTTTGTCATTTTTCCCCCTCTCTTTTTGTGTCAGGTAAAGGTAATTGATTCGTCTTACATCTACTACTCAAGTAAAAAACAACAACATTGGCTTTGTTGAAACGCAGGCAAGAGTCTCCTTCCAGCCATATTTTCCCACCAGTCTAGGTGCTTACCCTTTAAATCCAAGTCCCATTAAGATGGAGTCATAATTGAAACCTCACCAAACCTATGTCCTGTCTATGGAGTCCTCTAGTGGCCAAAAGACTGGGTTAGCATGGCAGCACCATTGAGGACTTCTGTCATTTTGATTGGGTCAACTAGGTGAGGCGTCCAACTTCATTGGCTGATCCCTCCCGATGACCCGGTTGGCTAATTTATATACCTAACACTAAAATGTAAACTAAATAATATTTTAAAAAACGACAAAGACATTTTTATCAAACTGAAACTAAATAAAAAAATCAAGTCTGAAAACTAACAGCTGACAATGGAAGCAGAGTCATAACCCAGGCCCTTCCTTTCATTCCACCATTCCTTCTGCAACGGTTGAGCCACTAGACCCTTTGTCCACAGTCTGCTCCAAAGTCCCCATCCCGCACCCCCAGGCCCTTGGCCAGCCAGACAGGGTGTGTCTGTGCTGCATGCTCCAGTCAAGCCTATATCCGGTGGTGCAGTCAGTCACCAGATGACTGTCCGTTAGCAACTAGCCTATAGGAAAAGAATCCCGCCATACTCAGCCCAACGGTGGATATGTATGTTGGTCAACCCATTACGTAAGGGTAAGTTTTCCACTTGTGTCGAGGCTTGCCAAGCCGGGTCCAATTTAGCTATGTTTGAGCGACAGGCGACAGGGTTTGGGCCGGGAGACATGTAGTATGGAGGAGTGAGGTGGTTAGGAGGAGAACACAGCCCTTGTGGAACGCTCAGCAGTGTAGAATGGGCCAGGCCTGCCGAACACGGTCTAATAACAGACACAAGGCACACTAACAACACACACTCTCTCAGGGGCCATTGTTGTAGCGTGAAAGGAGCCTCGGGTTCTGAATGTTCCAAGCTGTAGTCACCCTCTGTGGCATCAACACCACATTTCTGCGGCGCCCCAAAACCAAAAACACAGCGCATCCCGAGAAGTAACAGACACCGTACCAAAAAAAATAAAAAAATAAAACTGCATTCGCGGCGGCCTCTTCAACCAATGTTTTAGAGTAACGTCTGCCTGTCCCCTCTCTACAGCCTTGGAGAGGAGAAGACCCTTCTGCTCTTGACCTCCAGCTGGAGAACACACACACACACACACACACACACACACACACCTTGGCCAGACAGAGGAACCACTGGGCACTAAGCTCCAAAACCAGGCATCAGATACTCACGCGTGAATGGAGCCGTGGCTTGCAGGGCCGAAGGCTAATTGAATTCTACCGCGTGCGCTGTGTTAGGTTTGCCTCTCCTCTACTCACACTGACACAGTGCTTTATCAGTCACGTGCGGGAGGCCCCAGTGTGTGTGTGTGTTCAGGTCAAACAGGATCATTCTCACAGACTAACCCTGGAGGTTAAAGACACTAAAGTCTACTACAACTTACTTAGAATCTGACTACTTTTCTTTGTGGAGCTGTGTCTGTCAAAGTCAGCCAAAACCATTGCTTTAGTTTACCCGGTCACCCCATGTTCCTTTCTCTGATCCTCTCAGTGTCTCACTCATAGAGTGAAGAAGTGGCGAGGACCTGTTAAAGCCTACCCTATTCGGATAAGAAGCGCATGTGTACAGAAAAAGGAGCGTGGCACTGTCACCGCGTATCATCTGCCCGTTACATTACCTGTAACCTCAGCCTGTCCTCCAAACAACATCATTTGGACCCATCCTGACGCGGGCTGAACCAGTCAGAGGAGTGAAACTCTTATGGTCAGAGCAGAAAGCACACAACGCTGCATTACATTTACATTTTACATTTAAGTCATTTAGCAGACGCTCTTATCCAGAGCGACTTACAAATTGGTGCATTCACCTTATGATATCCAGTGGAACAACCACTTTACAATAGTGCATCTAACTCTTTTAAGGGGGGGGGGGGGGGGGGTTAGAAGGATTACTTTATCCTATCCTAGGTATTCCTTAAAGAGGTGGGGTTTCAGGTGTCTCCGGAAGGTGGTGATTGACTCCGCTGACCTGGCGTCGTGAGGGAGTTTGTTCCACCATTGGGGTGCCAGAGCAGCGAACAGTTTTGACTGGGCTGAGCGGGAACTGTACTTCCTCAGAGGTAGGGAGGCGAGCAGGCCAGAGGTGGATGAACGCAGTGCCCTTGTTTGGGTGTAGGGCCTGATCAGAGCCTGAAGGTACGGAGGTGCCGTTCCCCTCACAGCTCCGTAGGCAAGCACCATGGTCTTGTAACGGATGCGAGCTTCAACTGGAAGCCAGTGGAGAGAGCGGAGGAGCGGGGTGACGTGAGAGAACTTGGGAAAGTTGAACACCAGACGGGCTGCGGCGTTCTGGATGAGTTGTAGGGGTTTAATGGCACAGGCAGGGAGCCCAGCCAACAGCGAGTTGCAGTAATCCAGACGGGAGATGACAAGTGCCTGGATTAGGACCTGCGCCGCTTCCTGCGTGAGGCAGGGTCGTACTCTGCGAATGTTGTAGAGCATGAACCTACAGGAACGGGTCACCGCCTTGATGTTAGTTGAGAATGACAGGGTGTTGTCCAGGATCACGCCAAGGTTCTTAGCACTCTGGGAGGAGGACACAATGGAGTTGTCAACCGTGATGGCGAGATCATGGAACGGGCAGTCCTTCCCCGGGAGGAAGAGCAGCTCCGTCTTGCCGAGGTTCAGCTTGAGGTGGTGATCCGTCATCCACACTGATATGTCTGCCAGACATGCAGAGATGCGATTCACCACCTGGTTATCAGAGGGGGGAAAGGAGAAGATTAATTGTGTGTCGTCTGCATAGCAATGATAGGAGAGACCATGTGAGGATATGACAGAGCCAAGTGACTTGGTGTATAGCGAGAATAGGAGAGGGCCTAGAACAGAGCCCTGGGGGACACCAGTGGTGAGAGCACGTGGTGCGGAGACAGATTCTCGCCACGCCACCTGGTAGGAGCGACCTGTCAGGTAGGACGCAATCCAAGCGTGGGCCGCGCCGGAGATGCCCAGCTCGGAGAGGGTGGAGAGGAGGATCTGATGGTTCACAGTATCAAAGGCAGCCGATAGGTCTAGAAGGATGAGAGCAGAGGAGAGAGAGTTAGCTTTAGCAGTGCGGAGCGCCTCCGTGACACAGAGAAGAGCAGTCTCAGTTGAATGACTAGTCTTGAAACCTGACTGATTTGGATCAAGAAGGTCATTCTGAGAGAGATAGCAGGAGAGCTGGCCAAGGACGGCACGTTCAAGAGTTTTGGAGAGAAAAGAAAGAAGGGATACTGGTCTGTAGTTGTTGACATCGGAGGGATCGAGTGTAGTTTTTTTCAGAAGGGGTGCAACTCTCGCTCTCTTGAAGACGGAAGGGACGTAGCCAGCGGTCAAGGATGAGTTGATGAGCGAGGTGAGGTAAGGGAGAAGGTCTCCGGAAATGGTCTGGAGAAGAGAGGAGGGGATAGGGTCAAGCGGGCAGGTTGTTGGGCGGCCGGCCGTCACAAGACGCGAGATTTCATCTGGAGAGAGAGGGGAGAAAGAGGTCAAAGCACAGGGTAGGGCAGTGTGAGCAGAACCAGCGGTGTCGTTTGACTTAGCAAACGAGGATCGGATGTCGTCGACCTTCTTTTCAAAATGGTTGACGAAGTCATCAGCAGAGAGGGAGGAGGGGGGAGGAGGGGGAGGAGGATTCAGGAGGGAGGAGAAGGTGGCAAAGAGCTTCCTAGGGTTAGAGGCAGATGCTTGGAATTTAGAGTGGTAGAAATTGGCTTTAGCAGCAGAGACAGAAGAGGAGAATGTAGAGAGGAGGGAGTGAAAGGATGCCAGGTCCGCAGGGAGGCGAGTTTTCCTCCATTTCCGCTCGGCTGCCCGGAGCCCTGTTCTGTGAGCTCGCAATGAGTCGTCGAGCCACGGAGCAGGAGGGGAGGACCGAGCCGGCCTGGAGGATAGGGGACATAGAGAGTCAAAGGATGCAGAAAGGGAGGAGAGGAGGGTTGAGGAGGCAGAATCAGGAGATAAGTTGGAGAAGGTTTGAGCAGAGGGAAGAGATGATAGGATGGAAGAGGAGAGAGTAGCGGGGGAGAGAGAGCGAAGGTTGGGACGGCGCGATACCATCCGAGTAGGGGCAGTGTGGGAAGTGTTGGATGAGAGCGAGAGGGAAAAGGATACAAGGTAGTGGTCGGAGACTTGGAGGGGAGTTGCAATGAGATTAGTGGAAGAACAGCATCTAGTAAAGATGAGGTCAAGCGTATTGCCTGCCTTGTGAGTAGGGGGGGAAGGTGAGAGGGTGAGGTCAAAAGAGGAGAGGAGTGGAAAGAAGGAGGCAGAGAGGAATGAGTCAAAGGTAGACGTGGGGAGGTTAAAGTCACCCAGAACTGTGAGAGGTGAGCCATCCTCAGGAAAGGAACTTATCAGGGCGTCAAGCTCATTACATTACTTCTCAGCCATGTCTGTTTGAGAGTTAGGTATTGGACTGGAGCTAAGGTCAACAAGGACCTTGTGTGGGTGTGCGCAAAGCAAAAAAAACACCCAATCAATCGAAAACAACGGCGTCACAGCCAAACCCCCTGATTGGCTGGCAGAGGTGCTGAGGTAGACAGGAAGTAGTGCCAGAAATAGAACTGATCTGTCCTTTTCCTTAATGACCCAATAAAACGACAGCTGCGCAGAAGCCACGCCCTGCCTCAGGACTGGTGATAATTGACCTGCGAAGTGTAGAGAGGAAGATAATACAGTTCCTGGCAGTGGGCCGTGCGTTCACAAAGCTACTGTGTGTTTTACCTATAGGTGCACACACACAGTCATGCGTTCGGACACACACACGGACAGAAACACACACTTACACACAAAGGGCTGGCTGTTCTTCACACTAGCTAGGAAAAGGGAGGGAGTGTAAACAGTTCTGAATCACACAGAGGGCCTGACGCTCTAATCCGATGCAGCTGTATGTATGTGTATGTGTGTGTGTGTGTGTGTGTACACATGTGCGCGCAACAGTTTGGCCCTCATCAAACCTTCTGTTTATATATAGCAGTAGTGCAACTAAAGCTGGTTAACCCCACAAGCACATATAAAAAGGGGAAAGAGCTCATCTCACTAACTCACAGTCATCTGTAAGCATGATGCTAAGTCAACACTCTCTGAACCCTCAAGAGCGCGTAGGAGTAGTGTAAAGTTGCTCCTATAAGCTGCTACGAGGTCAGTTGTGTGTTCTCCCCTTAATGGTTCAGGTTACGATGTAGAGAGGCGGAGCTGATCCTAGATCTGTGGCATCCAACGTTTGCTTAATGCCTACTGAACGTGGCCCAGGTAACCATGCTATGCTTACTAAACTGGCTAACGTGGCCCAGGTAACCATGCTATGCTAACTAAACTGGCTAACGTGGCCCAGGTAACCATGCTATGCTAACTAAACTGGCTAACGTGGCCCAGGTAACCATGCTATGCTAACTAAACTGGCTAACATGGCCCAGGTAACCATGCTATGCTAACTAAACTGGCTAACATGGCCCAGGTAACCATGCTATGTTTACTAAACTGGCTAACATGGCCCAGGTAACCATGCTATGCTAACTAATGTTACGCTCACTAAGTAAACAACAACTGTTCCCTACCAAAACTAGTTCTGCTGTAACCGTATGAGAAGGTCAACGTCTATCTCCCAAACACTGCTCCGCTGCACCAAACAGAAAACAGAGAGGCCATGGGAAGGAACACAGTGTCCAAAACAAAAACACAGCAAGGCAGAGAGTCAGAGCGACGCCGGCAGGGCAGTGGAGGAGAGGATGGGCTGGCTGCATGCCATCCTTCCTCTAAGCCAGCCTTAACCCTGTGCACATGCATCCTAGTCTCTGGCCCAGTGACAATCCTCCTCTAACCAGCCTTGACTCCGAACTAAAAAGGAGGCTCAAGCACCAGAGGGCTCTGGCGCCGTGCCATTCCTCCGCAAACCAGCCTCAACCGCTACCCTCCTCCCCGGTCTGACTACAGCAAAATCCCTGCTGCCACAGCAGCACTGTCCTCAGAATGTCTCTTCCAAACCACACCGCAGAAACCGAGAGAGGAAGGGGAGGGAGGGTGAAGAGAGAGCCGTTTTCAGCCACAGAGGGACAGGGAGAGGGAAAGTACAGGACCAAAATGTAAAGAAAAAAAAGTTACGACACAAGCAGGGAAAACAAACAACAACGAGAGACACATTCAGAAAGAGAGCGAGCAAGTAGCGAGAGAGAGAGACAGAGAGAGAGTGAAGTAGCTAGCTACCTATAGAAGAAGCAGTCGCAGCAGACAAGAACCCCCATCCAGCTGGCAGCACAGACAGTGGCAGGTCTGTGAGGATCCCACACAGCTCTCTCCTTCTACAGGTGAAGGGGGGGCTCTGTCCTGCCGCACAGCTCCAGTATAGCCCGTTCTGTCACACACACACGTCACTGGCTGCTCACGAAGGGCGTCCACCCACACACACTCTCTCTCTCTGCGGTCCAATCAGCAAACACACACACGCGCCGACAAACGTGCGTTACAGACGACCTATCACAACAACTCAGAGCCCGTTCGAAGTGTGTTCCTCTCGCTCCTTCTCACTAGAGCTACTGCAGCCTGCCTCTTTACTTCTCTGTCCTTCCCTCTCGCTTCCCCCCCTCCCTCTCTGGCTGGCTCTCACTTGAAAGGCGGGAAGATTAGGTTGGCAAACAGACTTGCATAAACAAACTGCTGAGAAGGACAGGGCGGACTTTAGAGAGGGGGGGGCTCTATCCTAGCAGCAATCTATACCATCTGTATACACCAAACGACGTCTAAACACACTCGCTGGTAGAGAGATGTGTTGATTATTAACACCTCTGTTAGCTGGGCCCATAGCCTGTACTGAAGAGCAGAACCTGCAAACCAAAGCCGACTGCTGCGATAACACACTGAGACGGTGTGAGGTGTTGAGAAAGAGCTAAATAGCAAACATGGATGGGCCAGAAGGACACAGACACACGCGTTCACCCGTCATTCTTTCACATGGCTGCGTCAGAGTGGCTAGAGCTCCGGGCACACACCCCAGGAATGTAGCCAATCGCAGAAGAGCTCTGTGATCGTCAGTGCGGGCATGCAAGGTGAAGGACACTCTCCCTCCGGCTCCCCCTTTCTCAGACTTTTCCTCTCCCTCTCTCCATCAAAGCACCATCATCCTGTCCTCTCTGTCCCGACTGCAGCACCCCATTAGGCGAGTGTGAGAAGTGTGTGTGTGTGTGTGTGTGTGTCTGAGTAATCTACGACTGCAGACAACTCTATGGGACAGACAGATCATTAATATTGACTATGATCACAGCCAGGCTCTGGGCTCCATCCTAGCAACACACACACACACACACGTCAACTCACTGTCACGCCTCACACTCTGCACAGCAAGCTATATCACAGCAGCACCAAAGAGTCGGTGTATGCATACTGCTAGTGTGTGTGTGCACATGCAAGAGAGCGATTCACCTTCAGAAGGCCCTAACGCATTAGAATTAGCCTGGAATTGTGTAGTGGTTGAGTTACCGTCTCATCAAAAGGCCCGACAACGAGGTGACACTGTACGCTCTCTTCCTGTCAGACACACGCCACGCGAGGACCGCTCTCCCCCCTCTCCCTCTCTTAGATGAAAGATGAGGCGAAGAGCCGCAGTAGCAAACCAAAGCATTTTTACAGCCCATGACATCATATCCCTCCTTCCTCCCTCCCTCGCTGCCTGTCGCCAAGGGCCTCTCCTGCCTCACTTTTAATTACGCCTCCGAGCTACGCACACACACACACACACACCTGATTGAGCAGGGAGGGAGGGAGTGCAGCGATAACACTTCTCCGCTATGCCTGCGTGATAGAGTGGGTGTGTGCTCACTGCACAGCACTCATTAGCTTCCTTTGTGTTTCAGCACTACACAAGTGCCAGGATGCGCGTGTGTGAGCGAGCGAGCTGCGGAAGGATCTGTGGCTGATAACAAGGCCAGGAGGAAAGCGGTGCCAGAGGGAAAGGGAAGGAACCTGCCATTACATCAACACTCACTTTCAGCAAGAACTGTGTGTGTGTGTGTGTGTGTGTGTGTGTGTGTGTGTGTAGTCAAAGCACCCAAAATGAAGACAAGGAGCTGGGCATAATAGTTACCAGGGCGGTAATCTCCGTTACCCCAAAATTACAGTCTTGCATAATTGGTCAGGTGCTCGATTAAGGTCAGGGTCCATGCGTGTGAAAAGACAAAACGAGGATCAGAAACGGGAACGAAGAAGAGCTCCACCGTCTCTGCCAAAACATCCCCTCCCCTTTAGAAATTCTAAAGACGCTAACACCTGCGAAATCGTGATTTGTCCCAAAAAGCACTGGGAACTAATGCTGCGTCTCATCTCAAAACACCCCCAGTTGCATCATGACAGATCTACGGTAGCGTTTATGTTTACATCGTCTGTCCACACGAGATCATGAGGGACAGGCGTAAGCGTTCAAACTGCAGGAAGTCTGCTTGGTTTGGAGATGGAGGAAGACAAAGCAAGTCCATTCATTAAACTTGTGACTTGGAGATAACCTAATGAAGGAGGGAATGAATCACTGCCCAGGGAGAGAAGAGCGAGAGAGGATAAAACGCGTGACTGGGATTCTAATGATCTGGACTTGAATAGACCTACTGGGCAATCATGTCAACTGAAAGTGGGTGAGGAGAACAGACCACGTGACCACACACACACACCAAAGTTGCTAAGTGGTTGAACCAGGGGGTGGGGGGCAGTTGGTACTTAATTCTGGAGGATGGAGAGACAAGGGAAAGAGGGAGGGAAAGAGTGAGGGAGGGAGGGAAAGAGTGAGGGAGGGAGGGAAAGAGAGAGGGAGGGAGGGAGGGAGGGAGGGAAAGAGAGAGAGGGAGGGAAAGAGAGAGAGGGAGGGAGGGAAAGAGAGAGGGAGGGAAAGAGAGAGGGAGGGAAAGAGAGAGGGAGGGAAGGAGGAGGGAGGGAAAGAGAGAGGTAGGGAGGGAGGGAGGGAAAGAGAGAGGTAGGGAGGGAGGGAGGGAAAGAGAGAGAGAGGGAGGGAGGGAGGGAAAGAGAGAGAGGGGGAGAGAGAGGGAGAGAGAGGGGGAGAGAGGGAGGGAGGGAAAGAGAGAGGGAGGAGAGGGAGGGAGGGAGGGAGGGAGGGAGGGAGAGAGGGAGGGAGGGAGGGAAAGAGAGAGGGAGGGAGGGAGGGAGGGAGAGAGAGGGAGGGAGGGAGGGAAAGAGAGAGGGAGGGAGGGAGGGAGGGAAAGAGAGAGGGAGGGAGGGAAAGAGAGAGGGAGGGAGGGAAAGAGAGAGGGAGGGAGGGAGGGAGGGAAAGAGAGAGGGAGGGAGGGAAAGAGAGAGGGAGGGAGGGAGGGAGGGAAAGAGAGAGGGAGGGAGGGAGGGAAAGAGAGAGGGAGGGAGGGAGGGAGGGAGGGAAAGAGAGAGGGAGGGAGGGAGGGAGGGAGGGAGGGAGGGAGGGAAAGAGAGAGGGGGGAGAGAGAGGGAGGGAGGGAGGGAGGGAGGGAGGGAGGGAAAGAGAGAGGGAGGGAGGGAGGGAGGGAAAGAGAGAGGGAGGGAAAGAGAGAGGGAGGGAGGAGAGAGGGAGGGAGGGAGAGAGGGAGGGAGGGAGGGAGGGAGAGAGAGGGAGGGAGGGAGGGAAAGAGAGAGGGAGGGAAAGAGAGAGGGAGGGAAAGAGAGAAAGAGAGAAAGAGAGAGGGAGGGAAAGAGAGAGGGAGGGAAAGAGGGAAAGAGAGGGAGGGAAAGAGGGAAAGAGAGAGGGAGGGAAAGAGGGAAAGAGAGAGGGAGGGAAAGAGGGAAAGAGAGAGGGAGGGAAAGAGGGAAAGAGAGAGGGAGGGAAAGAGGGAAAGAGAGAGAGGGAGGAGAAGGAGGGAAAGAGAGAGGGAGGGAAAGAGGGAAAGAGAGAGGGAGGGAAAGAGAGAGGGAGGGAAAGAGAGAGGGAGGGAAAGAGAGAGGGAGGGAAAGAGAGAGGGAGGGAAAGAGAGAAAGAGAGAGGGAGGGAAAGAGAGAAAGAGAGAGGGAGGGAAAGAGGGAAAGAGAGAAAGAGAGAGGGAGGGAAAGAGGGAGGGAGGGAAAGAGAGAGGGAGGGAAAGAGAGAGGGAGGGAAAGAGAGAGGGAGGGAAAGAGAGAGGGAGGGAAAGAGCTCGAGACTTGTTTAGGTTTCTTCTCAATGGAGGAGAGAAAACATAAGGAAGTGAGACCACCCCTTAAGCCTGATATTCAGGTTTCTACTCAACTCGACCAGCCCGCCACCAAAATAAACATCACAATGGCAAAGGTCGATACCAGAAAATGAGCCAAAGAATTGGCACCATCAAACCATTATTCGAAACTCAACCACACCAAGAGGAAGACGTTCACGAACTCCAAAAACCTGTCAAAACACTTATTTGCCGTGGCATGGCAAATTATGCACGTTAATTCGGAAGACATTGTCGTTCTTATAACAATGAGTGAGTTCAGTGAAACAGGTTGGTAGTGAGAGCAACTACTTCCATCAGTTGCAGCGTGCATATGAAAAGCACGTTTTACCTCAACAATAGAAATGTTAATAAGAACCGAAATCACGTCACAAGCAATTGATCATACCGACGATATCAAAGACAAACATTTTTCAACTGCGTCTGCAAAAATAAACCAAACCCCTTTCACTGAGATGTGGCGAATATTAAACGTAGCCTGAGTAGTGAACGGAAGCCTCTTACCTATTCAATGTATAGGAGCCGTTCCTTTTAAACCTCATGCCGGACGATAGGAATCGGATAAAGAAATCCAGAATTGATAACGTTCAGCTTTCGATGCACCTCGAAAACGTCTGTGTCTGACGGCTGCAGACAAGGAACAATAGAACACGTCTGTGTCTGACGGCTGCGGACAAGGAACAATAGAAAACGGAGTTCTCGTGTAGACTTCTCTTCTAATCGCTCCTTCCTTCCACAGACCTCCGCGCACCCCTCCCTCTCTTTGGTCGCCCAGCTTCCGCGGGCAGGGTTTACAAGTCAGGGACAAGGCGATAGGTGGACCCTCGAATGTCAAAACAAATGCTTCGATGCAACAAAAAACGACAGCTTGTCATTTAGACCGCTACAAATACACTTCATATATATACAAAATACATCAGCGATGATGTTGTCAAAAAAATGATCCGAGCAGTGGTAAGCAGCGTTCACGCGCTAGTCGAAACTAGGAAACTCGGGCATTTCAGACTTGCTAACTGGTTGTAGTTATACACGTGTCGCATTCAACCAGTTAGCAGGTCGGACATTTCAGAATTTCCTAGTTCCAACTATTATTTGAACGCGGCAATAATGTTTCTTTAGATATGATGCTGCTCATACATTGTGCCCTCAGTAGCCCCCTGACGTAAATCAGACACTGTCTCAGACACCTCACTGACTAAAAACAAATAACTTTAAAAAGGTCCAATGGGCATCTGTAGAATATGTCTCGCTCCATCCACCAACGCCATTTATCTCAATATCAAATACTCTCTGGGTAACAAATAGGTACATTGATGTGATTGTTTTCAATGAAAATGGTCAAACAGAAAAAAATTGCTTCTTAGCAAAGAGGAATTTCTCAAGCAAGAGTTTTGCAAAGACTGTCTGGGAGGGGGAACACTGAAAATTAGCTGTTACTGGCAGAGAGCTTTGGAACTCTTTCTTATTGGTCTATAAAAGCTGCAAAATGTAACTTTTTGGGCCACCTGACCAAACGCATATAGAAATGTGAGTTAAAGCTGCAAATATGTAACTTTTGGGGCAAGCTGACCAAATTCACATAGAAATGTGAGTTATAGATCTGTCATTCTCATTGAAAGCAAGCCTAAGAAGCGGTAGATATGTTCTATGTGCGCTATTTCTATGCTAACCGTTCTCAAGTTTTATTTTTGCGTCTTGTTTTCGGTTTTGTACACCAGCTTCAAACAGCTGAAACAACAATATTTTGGCTTATGGAAAATACACTGCTCAAAAAAATAAAGGGAACACTAAAATAACACATCCTAGATCTGAATGAATGAAATATTCTTATTAAATACTTTTTTCTTTACATAGTTGAATGTGCTGACAACAAAATCACACAAAAAATATCAATGGAAATCAAATTTATCAACCCATGGAGGTCTGGATTTGGAGTCACACTCAAAATTAAAGTGGAAAACCACACTACAGGCTGATCCAACTTTGATGTAATGTCCTTAAAACAAGTCAAAATGAGGCTCAGTAGTGTGTGTGGCCTCCACGTGCCTGTATGACCTCCCTACAACGCCTGGGCATGCTCCTGATGAGGTGGCGGATGGTCTCCTGAGGGATCTCCTCCCAGACCTGGACTAAAGCATACGCCAACTCCTGGACAGTCTGTGGTGCAACGTGGCGTTGGTGGATGGAGCGAGACATATTCTACAGATGCACAATCGAGAGCATCCTGTCGGGCTGTATCACCGCCTGGTACGGCAACTGCTCCGCCCACAACCGTAAGGCTCTCCAGAGGGTAGTGAGGTCTGCAGAACGCATCACCGGGGGCAAACTACCTGCCCTCCAGGACACCTACACCACCTGATGTCACAGGAAGGCCATAAAGATCATCAAGGACAACAACCACCCAAGCCACTGCCTGTTCACCCCGCTATCATCCAGAAGGCGAGGTCAGTACAGGTGCATCAAAGCAGGGACCGAGAGACTGAAAAACAGCTTCTATCTCAAGGCCATCAGACTGTTAAACAGCCACCACTAACATTTAGCGGCCGCTGCCAACATACTGACTCAACTCCAGCCACTTTAAAAATGGGAATTGATGGAAATTATGTAAAAATTTACCACTAGCCACTTTAAACAATGCCACTTAATATAATGTTTACATACCCTACATTACCCATCTCATATGTATATGTATATACTGTACTCTATATCATCTACTGCATCTTGCCATCTTTATGTAATACATGTATCACTAGCCACTTTAAACTATGCCACTTTATGTTTACATACCCTACAGTACTCATCTCATATGTATATACTGTACTCTATACCATCTACTACATCTTGCCTATGCCGTTCTGTACCATCACTCATTCATATATCTTTATGTACATATTCTTTATCCCTTTACACTTGTGTGTATAAGGTAGTAGTTGTGGAATTGTTAGGTTAGATTACTTGTTGGTTATTACTGCCTTGTCGGAACTAGAAGCACAAGCATTTCGCTACACTCGCATTAACATCTGCTAACCATGCGTATGTGACAAATACATTTGATTTGATTTGACATGATGTCCCAGATGTGCTCAATTGGATTCAGGTCTGGGGAACGGGCGGTCCATAGCATCAATGCCTTCCTCTTGCAGGAACTGCTGACACACTCCAGCCACATGAGGTCTAGCATTGTCTTGCATTAGGAGGAACCCAGGGCCAACCGCACCAGCATATGGTCTCACAAGGGGTCTGAGGATCTCATCTCGGTACCTAATGGCAGTCAGGCTACCTCTGGCGAGCACATGGAGGGCTGTGCGGCCCCCCAAAGAAATGCCACCCCACACCATGACTGACCCACCGCCAAACCGGTCATGCTGGAGGATGTTGCAGGCAGCAGAACGTTCTCCACGGCGTCTCCAGACTCTGTCACATCTGTCACATGTGCTCAGTGTGAACCTGCTTTCATCTGTGAAGAGCACAGGGCGCCAGTGGCGAATTTGCCAATCTTGGTGTTCTCTGGCAAATGCCAAACGTCCTGCACGGTGTTGGGCTGTAAGCACAACCCCCACCTGTGGACGTCGGGCCCTCATACTACCCTCATGGAGTCTGTTTCTGACCGTTTGAGCAGACACATGCACATTTGTGGCCTGCTGGAGGTCATTTTACAGGGCTCTGGCAGTGCTCCTCCTTGCACAAAGGCGGAGGTAGCGGTCCTGCTGCTGGGTTGTTGCCCTCCTACGGCCTCCTCCACGTCTCCTGATGTACTGGCCTGTCTCCTGGTAGCGCCTCCATGCTCTGGACACTACGCTGACAGACAGAGCAAACCTTCTTGCCCCAGCTCGCATTGATGTGCCATCCTGGATGATCTGCACTACCTGAGCCACTTGTGTGGGTTGTAGACTCCGTCTCATGCTACCACTAGAGTGAAAGCAACGCCAGCATTCAAAAGTGACCAAAACATCAGCCAGGAAGCATAGGAACTGAGAAGTGGTCTGTGGTCACCACCTGCAGAACCACTCCTTTATTGGGGGTGTCTTGCTAATTGCCTATAATTTCCACCTTTTGTCTATTCTATTTGCACAACAGCATGTGAAATTTATTGTCAATCAGTGTTGCTTCCTAAGTGGACAGTTTGATTTCACAGAAGTGTGATTGACTTGGAGTTACATTGTG
Organism: Salvelinus alpinus; assembly: GCF_045679555.1. Lineage (NCBI taxonomy): Eukaryota > Metazoa > Chordata > Actinopteri > Salmoniformes > Salmonidae > Salvelinus > Salvelinus alpinus. The sequence continues at coordinate 49,441,747 of NC_092094.1, read as the reverse complement.
TTGTTTATGTGTTCCCTTTATTGTTTTTGAGCAGTGTATATTTCACAGCGGTTTAGACAGTATAGTGTAGAGAATCATTGTACCATGTTTTGTCACATAAATTGAAATTGGGCGAACTATTAGAATTTTTGCAACCAGGAAATGGTGGAGAGATTTCTACATAGTGCACCTACAGTAGGGAGAACAAGTATTTGATACACTGCCGATTTTGCAGGTTTTCCTACTTACAAAGCATGTAGAGGTCTGTAATTTTTATCATAGGTACACTTCAACTGTGAGAGACGGAATCTAAAACAAAAATCCAGAAAATCACATTGTATGATTTTTAAATAATTAATTTGCATTTTATTGCATGACATAAGTATTTGATCACCTACCAACCAGTAAGAATTCCGGCTCTCACAGACCTGTTACTTTTTCTTTAAGAAGCCCTCCTGTTCTCCACTCATTACCTGTATTAACTGCACCTGTTTGAACTCGTTACCTGTATAAAAGACACCTGTCCACACACTCAATCAAACAGATTCCAACCTCTCCACAATGGCCAAGACCAGAGAGCTGTGTAAGGACATCAGGGATAAAATTGTAGACCTGCACAAGGCTGGGATGGGCTACAGGACAATAGGCAAGCAGCTTGGTGAGAAGGAAACAACTGTTGGCGCAATTATTAGAAAATGGAAGAAGTTCAAGATGACGGTCAATCACCCTCGGTCTGGGGCTCCATGCAAGATTTCACCTCGTGGGGCATCAATGATCATGAGGAAGGTGAGGGATCAGCCCAGAACTACACGGCAGGACCTGGTCAATGACCTGAAGAGAGCTGGGACCACAGTCTCAAAGAAAACCATTAGTAACACACTACGCCGTCATGGATTAAAATCCTGCAGCGCACGCAAGGTCCCCCTGCTTAAGCCAGTGCATGTCCAGGCCTGTCTGAAGTTTGCCAATGACCATCTGGATGATCCAGAGGAGGAATGGGAGAAGGTCATGTGGTCTGATGAGACAAAAATAGAGCTTTTTGGTCTAACTCCACTCGCCGTGTTTGGAGGAAGAAGAAGTATGAGTACAACCCCAAGAACACCATCCCAACCGTGAAGCATGGAGGTGGAAACATCATTCTTTGGGGATGCTTTTCTGCAAAGGGGACAGGACGACTGCACCGTATTGAGGGGAGGATGGATGGGGCCATGTATCGCGAGATCTTGGCCAACAACCTCCTTCCCTCAGTAAGAGCATTGAAGATGGGTCGTGGCTGGGTCTTCCAGCATGACAACGACACGAAGCACACAGCCATGGCAACTAAGGAGTGGCTCCGTAAGAAGCATCTCAAGGTCCTGGAGTGGCCTAGCCAGTCTCCAGACCTGAACCCAATAGAAAATCTTTGGAGGGAGCTGAAAGTCCGTATTGCCCAGCGACAGCCCCGAAACCTGAAGGATCTGGAGAAGATCTGTAGGGAGGAGTGGGCCAAAATCCCTGCTGCAGTGTGTGCAAACCTAGTCAAGAACTACAGGAAACGTATGATCTCTGTAATTGCAAACAAAGGTTTCTGTACCAAATATTAAGTTCTGCTTTTCTGATGTATCAAATACTTATGTCATGCAATAAAATGCAAATTAATTACTTAAAAATCATACAATGTGATTTTCTGGATTTTTGTTTTAGATTCCGTCTCTCACAGTTGAAGTGAACCTATGATAAAAATTACAGACCTCTACATGCTTTGTAAGTAGGAAAACCTGCAAAATCGGCAGTGTATCAAATACTTGTTCTCCCCACTGTAAATGGCCGCATGGTGATGACACCATGGGAGGCCAAAACTCCCTCCCACCAAAGCAGGCAGAAATTTCAGCCATTCTTTTCAAACAGCTCTTATACCAAAAGTGTTTCATCATCATTATCACAATTTCACAGTATTATTCCATCCTCAGTGTGTGGAAACACAGTGAAAACACAGGAAATCATGTTTTTGACTGCACAGAGCCTTTAAAGCTTCTCGATTGTACTACACTCTATATCGATATCTCACATTACTCAGATGATTTGCGCACTTCGAACTTCAACCACCGAATATAGATTCCTTTGTAGATCAATGCACACACAAAAACACATCATCCTCTTTCCAGTCATGGAAAAGTATCCATACTGCCGTGGCTGTTTTTCCATCGACGGACACGGAGCGCAAGCATCCCTCTCATGTTTCAAGTGCGTTTCCTATCTCGCAGGCTATATTCTCCTCCTGTATGCTATAGGGAGAGGGCAGAGCACAGACTCCGAGCGAACACTTGTCAGCGCCTGATTGGAGCCAAGAATAGGCAGAGGATCCAGTAATGCCTGCTAAACCCATAGCTCCTCATCAACTGTGTGTGTGTGTGTAAGATACACATGTCCCTTTCATGAGCACGGGTGCGTTCAGCAGGACACAACGTTTTGGAACGTTCAGCTAAAAATAGCCTTATGTAGAACAAACATTACTCTCCGACATGTAGACAGCATATGGATAGAATGTGGAATATGTCGTATAGCTGAAGAATATGTAGGATAGAATAGTACATGCACAGCAATAGTTAAATACGATAGGAATTGACTAGAAAAGAGTATATGCATATAAAAATGGGTAAAACAGTACGTAAACAGTGATTCCATGTCTATGTACATAGGCAGCAAGCCACCGGGTGGTAGCCGGCTAGTGACCTTGACTAAAGTTCAAGGCAGGGTACTGGGCGGTGGCCAGCTAGTGGTGACTATCATGTGGGGGGGTTTGTATTTAACGCAACTAAAGCCTTGCCATGTCATACATTTTGCATTGGTACAAGTGGGGTTCTAATACAGAGAATATAGGCTACGCTAGATATGTCCCCCAAATCAAGTACAATCAGTGAAGAAGGAAAAATAAAATAAAGGAAAAGAAAAGAAAGAAGGAAAAGAAGAAAAGAAAAGGAAAGAAAAGAAGGAAAAGGAAAGAAAAGGAAAGAAAAGAAAAGAAAAAAGGAAAAGAAGAAAAGAAAAATAAAAAAAAGGAAAAAAAAGAAAAAAAGAAAGGAAAGAAAAGAAAAGGAAAGAAAAGGAAAGAAAGAAGGAAAAGGAAAGAAAAGAAAGAAGGAAAGAAGGAAAAGGAAAGAAAAGAAAGAAGGAAAAGGAAAGAAAAGAAAAGAAAGAAGGGAAAGAAAATAAAGAAGGAAAAGGAAAGAAAAGAAGGAAAGAAGGAAAGAAAGAAAAGAAGGAAAGAAAGAAAAGAAAGAAAGAAGAAAAGAAAGAAAGAAGGAAATAAAAGAAAGAAAGAAGAAAAGAAAGAAAGAAAGAAAGAAAAGAAAGAAAGAAGGAAAGAAAAGAAAGAAAGAAGGAAAGAAAAGAAAGAAGGAAGGAAAGAAAAGAAAGAAGGAAGGAAAGAAAGAAGGAAGGAAAGAAAAGAAAGAAGGAAAGAAAAGAAAGAAGGAAGGAAAGAAAAGAAAGAAGGAAAGAAAGAAAGAAAAGAAAGAGGGAAAAGGAAAGAAAGAAGAAAAAAAAAGAAAAAAGGAAAGAAAAGAAAGAAGGAAGGAAAGAAAGAAAGAAGGAAAGAAAAGAAAGAAGGAAGGAAGGAAAGAAAGAAAAGAAAGAGGGAAAAGGAAAGAAAGAAGAAAAAAAAAGAAAAAAGGAAAAGAAAAGAAAGAAGGAAAAGAAGGAAAGGAACCCCACTGGTTGAAACTACATTTTTTCCCCACATCATTTCAATGAAATTACGTGGAACTGAACGTGGAATAGACATCTGTGTCCAGTGGGAAGGAAGTAATTGTAAAGTATTTGAACTGGTACCTGTTCGTTCTGAGAATCTCTCTGAGCTGGATGGAGAGAAGGATGCTAAGAGGGGAGGAAGGATGGAAGAGAGGTTTGGAACAATGTATTGGTGAATGGAAAGATGGAGAGATGTGCATTAAGACTGAGGTTGATGATGTAATCTTTTTGGCTCTCTGCTGCTCACCAAATCTCTCAAAGGCCCTGCCGTTACGTGTGTGTGTAGTGTGTGAGTATTACACTTTGTTTGTGTGTGTATTACAGTGTGTGTGTAAGTAATAAATGGCACGTCCTTTGGAGCAGTGTGTACTAGGGACAGTGTATGTATAAGAGTGTGTGGGTATTAAAGGTGTGTGTATTAAAGCGTGCATGTGTGTGTATTAAAGTGTGCGTGTGTCTGTATTAAATTGTGTGTGTGTGTGTGTAATAAATGACACCTCCTGCAGAGCAGTGTGTACTAGGGACAGTGTGTGTGTGTGTGTATATATATATATATATATATATTATATATATATATATATATATTGGGGCGGCAGGTAGCCTAGTGGTTAGAGCGTTGGGCCAGTAACTGAAAGGTTGCAAAATCGAATCCCCGAGCTGACAAGGTAAAAATCTGTCGTTGTGCCCCTGGGCCGTCATTGAAAATAAGAATTTGTTCTTAACTGACTAGCCTAGTTAAATAAAGGTAAAATAAATAAAAAATACTGTGTGTGCGTATTAAATTGTGTGCGTCTGTGTATTACAGTGTGTGTGTATTAAATTGTATGTGTATTAAATTGTGTGTGTAAGTAATAAATGGCACCTCCTGTGGAGCAGTGTGTACTAGGGACAGTGTATGTGTAAGAGTGTGTGTGCGCGGGCACGTCTCCGTACGGTGTGAGTGTGTGCTCTTTCTCTCCTGCAGACCTCTTAGTGCTGGCTGCAGTGGGCCATTTATTACCATAAGAGCAGGCTGGCACCGACACTGCTGCTCAATCACACACATTGCAGAGTTACGCAATACTGGGACTAGGGGAAGGAGGAACTGCAGACCACAGAAACCATTAGCCAGACCGTTATTGTGCAACTCTAAAACACAAACCCCTCCCTGCTTCCATCCATCCTTCTATTCCTCCTTTCCGCCAGTCTTTTGACGTTGTTCAGGCCTCCCTCCATTCATCTGTCCATCTCTTCAATCATCCTGACGTTCCCCATCCCTCGCTTCATGCCTTCCCTCTTTTGCCATTCATCCCCGTCATTAAATCCCTTTCACCATGGCCGTCTATCCCTCCCTCCTTCCTGCTGTGTGTTCTGGAAGAGCGGCACAGTGAGCTCTTGTGGTTGCATGCTAATGACCCAAGCAGTCAGTTGGCGCTCTCTTCCCCGGTTAACATCTTCGACCGTCGTCATCATCATTCCCACTGCCATCATCCATCCTCATTCCTAGCCAGACACGTCCCCTGCTTTCTGTTAGTTTGGCCCCCCGAAGTCAGAAGAAAAAGCAGCTCTTTCTCTCCTTCCCTCAGTGACAGTTCCTGGGCTGGGAGGTTTACAAGCAGAAAGACAAGCCAAGACCCAGAGAAAGCTTTGAACGCCGCAGTCCCCGGTCCCCCACCCCCCACCCTCACAGGCTTTCCAGGAATACACAGCGCAGAGCCCAGTCTCACCATGCACACTATGTGCCAGGTATGTTGATCGGCACAGTACTCAGCACTGTCTGATAGCCTGGTGGTACTGACTAAAAACACACACACACACACACAATAGCGCAGTAGAGACCAGGACAGGGGTAGCAAATGGAAGGACCTATAGATTTGTATAGGCCTAGTCTGCCGCTGTCTAGGGGAAAATATGACAATCTGGGCCCGGGGACGGAAAAGTCTTGTCTTTATTGTATTTTCTGCCTCGGACCAGGGTTCACGTTACATATTTGGGCACGTCCCCTAACGGCACCCTAATTCCCTATATAGCGCAGGGCCCATAGGGCACGGGTCAAAAGTAGTGCACTAAATAGGGAATAGGTTGCCATTTGGGACCAACAAATTGACTCTAGGTGGTGCTGGTTTGTCTGGAGAACCGAAGGTCATATTTGAGGGTCATATTTTCAGAGGGCCCATATCAATGCCTTTAGTAACCCTTTTTTGGGAGGGTTCTGATTTGTTATGGTCTATACGGGCATCAGCCTCGGGCATCCATGTAATTCAAATAGTTTTTAACGACTACGGACTTTAGGTCAATTTGCATGTTGATTCCCAGTCCGACAGCTCAGGAAATTGAACGCAATTCAAATCTATCAGAGGAAAATTCCTTCTAGGGACAATTGAGCAGGTCAACTGAGGCCCTAGCACTACAAAACTGATTCAAATAAATCAAAGCCCGTGGTGAGTTGGTTATTTTGTTATTGGTTATTCCCGAGTTTGGGAAACCCTGGTCTAGACTGCAGCAGAACATGGTAGCGCTGTGCTCTGGCGCCACTCATTGGTTCCAAGCGGTACTGCATCTGTGATGGCTTGTAGGCTATGTTCTATACTGGAGTCGTCACGGAATCAAGGAAAGGTAACGAGGAATGGAAATGAGGTTAGGAAAGGAGATGACACGGCAGGGAGGGAGACTGAGAAGAAGAGAGGAGGAGAGCAAAAGCTATTTATGTCTGTCTGTCTGGTATGGCCTGGCTGCTCAGAGAGAGACATGAACACAGACAGAGAAAGGATCTCTATGTATTGACCGGCTGACATGCTGTCTAGTATGCTGCCTGCTATTGCTGGTAGGCGCTGGAATTGTAGTCATGTGATGAAGGAAAGGAGACGAGGAAAGGGAACGAGGGGCCATAAGAGAAGCTGAATGACGCTGGTATTCGGTCTGATATCACTGGTTTTGATGGCTGGACTTAAGTCACGTGACACTGGAGAACACTGAGAGAACCAGTGCACTCTGGGGGAAGGCCCGGGAGCAAAAGACTACGCAACGGCGAGATCAGATTTCGCGCCCGACAGATCTCTCCATTTACCCCTCCCTCTCTCCTCTCCCTCCAGCCCTTTCCACCTCTCTTCTTCCCTCAGTCTCCCGGGTGTTAATACCCCCTAGTGGCAAAGTCAGGGATAATAACAATAATACACCCTTGCAATCAACCTAAATTGGCTACGACCGATCAGCTACTTACCAAAAAGGCCATAAAATAGACAGACAGACACCCACTGCATTCAAGACCTTGTGCTATGAAGCACGAATAGAACATACGCTCATTTGATGAAGGGCTGACTAACGGGACCATTAACGCAGAAAATCGAATGAAAGTCGAAGCTCTCGGCGGTGTACTTTGTGGTAACAAACGGGAACTTTTTTCTAGAACCTTGTGAGGCATGTGTTCTGAGACAGCACTCACAACCGCAAAGAGACCAAGATCCCAACACACTGAACGGGTAGGACCCAAGTGGCTAGGGAACTCCACAACACAGACGCACGCAAACACAAACACACAGTCAGACAGACACAGAGAGAGAAAACAGAAGGATGGCATGTTTTGTGAACACATTATGGACACGGGATGTGTCGAGACATGACAAGGAGGGGTGTGTGTGTGTAGGTGTTTTGCAGGGCTACGTCCCACACGATACCTTTCCTGAATTCAACACTAAAATGTCAGAGACAGGGCATGTCACAAGACGTCTCTAGTGCAGGGATGGGCAACGGGCGGCCTGCCATCCTTTTGTAGGCCCGCAGATACAATGGGGACGGGGGGCACCCATCGATTTTGTTAGCCACTCTCACTCAGATGTCATATTCAAATCTCCAAACATGTCTCTCCACCCTACGGCAAAATTTGTAGAACAGCAGGAAATTACCTGTGAAACGGCAAATGTTTCTCTCTGCCACATGCAAAATTGAGTAGAATTGCAGCAAACTTGCTTTAAAACTGAAACCTTTTCTCTTCGCCCCATGGCAAAATGTGTAGAAGTGCAGGAAATTACCTTAAGTTTATGTTTAAATTTAAATTACGTTTTTTCTTTCCGCTGTCAAGAGGGGGGCCACTAAAATGTTTTGCGCGCAACAACAATCCACTTAGGGCCCCCAAAAGACTAGGGCCGGCTCTGACTGAACGCGTGGGTACGGCTGTGAGTACGCGGACCCGCCACGGGGTGCCGAGCCACTGCGGCACCCCGTGATGAGTCCCGATTTTTTGTGGCCCCCACCCCCATCAAAGATGCCCATCCCTGAACTAGACCTAACTGAATTCCTATACAACCTGTCAAAGTAGAGAGTGCTACGTTTCCCTGCCGATAACTCCTAATCTGCCTAGCTACAGCACAGGGAGCCAGCCCTCATCGGTCACTGCACATGCACGGCCGCCGCTGGACTCTTAGCTGCCTGCGCTTACGTAACGGTCGGATGGCGGCGTGTTTGACGCCGTTTCTGGGGCGGTCTGGGTGCCGTGCGGTCCAGTGACCTCCAATGAGTTCACAGACATATGAAATACAGCTGTTGATGATCTGGCTGGGTCAGGGGAGGACAACGTGCTGGAGAGCGCTGCTGGGAATGCAGGCTTTTGCTCCAGCCCTGCTCGAACACACCGGAACCTACTGATCAAGGTCCTCAATGCTCCGTCTTTCCCCCTGGCCAATGAGACAGAGAGAGATTTCAGCTAGCAGCTTCTGCAGTAGATCTGTTTAATTAGCTGGTATAAAATATTCAGAGTTCATGGCTGACTGTAACGTTACTACCCTGGTGGGAGTCGAACTTTCAATATCATATTTGTGTGTGTGTGTGTGTGTCTAAGTGTATTGAGCTTTGACTAATTTATCTACCTTTCGCCCCTTTAGTTCCACTTCTGCTTCTGAGTGTAGCAGTGGAAAGTGGTTAAGCTGTGTTCCCCAGATAGACGGAGGAGTGACAGACCGACAGAGAGAGACAGACGTGTTGTTACACTGACGCCTGCTGCTTCGTGCTGATACCCGCACACGAGAAACACACACACACACAAAAAAGAAAACATAACTTCCTGCGTTTGTGCGTCTCAGTGTTTTCCCTCCCCCAGTGAGGGTGTAAACAGTGACTCGGTGTTCCTGGTTCCTCCTGTTCCGTACTGTAGCAGGGCAGAGCAGGCCTACAGCACAATGAGGAGGAAGGAGAGCACAATGCCCTACAGGGTGGGGATGGGGAGACAGTCACACACACAGAGAGAGAGAATATAGGATGGGGAGTAACGCTGTGCACGTGCACACACAAAATGCAGTACGTCCTACAGAACATAGGGTGGGGGAACGAGTGAGTGACACTGCCGCATACACACACACACTTTACAGGTTGATCAGATTCATAACACACACACACACTATAGCTATGGGGCGATTACACACCAGCAGAAGTGGAAAATATTTTTGGTATTGTTTTGGCAATTCTCAAATAGGAACTTCAGTGGGAGGAAGGACGTTTGGCACATTCAGCAAAATCACCAACAGAGCGAGTTCCCTTTGAATCAATTTCCCACTCACTGTGTTGTTGCATGGTGCTCATAAAATGTTTCATAACTTCAGAATTAGCAGAGAGCTTGCTCTGGAAATGGATGGCTGTGATTGGTTAATGACCTATAATGCCAATTTCTATTTATAAAATGGGTCATGTCATTAAAAGTACCAGAGAGCCCACTCTGGAAATGTGACACGTTTGAAGATCATTACAAACAATATGCCTAAAACTAAGCAAAATCAAAAAAGGGTAGTTTTGAGATATTCATATTTTTTATGCTGAATAAAATGAATGACTTTTTTTCACAGAATCTACACATACTTGAGGACACTATAAGGAGTATATTGAGACCATTATGCTGTCTTTATCATGTACGATTCACAGATCAGGGTCTTACAGGAGGCATGTATAAGTCTAAAAAGGGCCTAAAATGGCCACTTTCATCATCTTTTTTTAAATATATATATATATTTAAAGTTAGTGAGATTTGCTAGTACAGTCCGAGACACCAAAAATATTTTCCGCTCCTGCAGGTGTGAAATCGCTCTCTGGCTGTGTGAGATGGTAAGTAACCACATTCGCAGGAAATAAACGTCACGTATGGGCCTAAGCATCAGACAGGAAGTAGCCTTTAATTCAGGCCATGACAGAGAGAGAAGTGAAAGGTGGTTAAATCCACCCAATAATCTATCCAGTGACAAACCAATGAGACCCAGGCTGTTGCTTTGGAGACCTTTGGACCCCGGTTGTAATTTAAACTAGGGAAAAGACTGCAGTGCCCTATGAGCAAAAGCCGTTGAAAAGATATCGAAAAGACGTATTTTCAACGTATTGTGCTCACTGGGTGGGGTATATAGACTAGGCCTATGTCTAGCAGGAATTACTACACTCCAGCACTGAGCTAAAGATGAGCTCACCAAAGAGAGCAGGCCAAACCCCTGACCCAGTGCTCACTTGATTCATTCGAATTGATGTTTTTGCGTGACGCTCTAAAATGCCTGTATCGCAGGCACCAAGCCCCTCCCCTCGCCACTCAACAACGAAGACGAAACATCACCTCTGCTTTTACTGTAATAGAGGAAAGGTGGCTTAAAAAAACAAACAATACCCAACTCTCAAAATGTAGAAGGGCAGACCCTACAAAAAAAAACAAAAAAAACGGGATTATCAATGAACATGAATGTGGAAAATTAATGCTCAGTTTCTGTCGCGGGCGCGACACTCCGGTAGGTCTACCACGTACCTTTAGCAGCATTTCAGTCAGACTGTTACGTGCTAACTGTCTAGTCAGTTTTTTTTATGTGCAATGAACATACAGAGGCATTTATATAAGGAATTGGCAACTCGTTGTCATTCTGAGAAATCAGCATCTTAACCAGACAGGCCGCTTGATCTCAACGTCTAAAACAAAGTGAACAGGCCGTGTTGTTGAAACAGTTGGGAGACGGACAGGGGGGTGTATTCATAACAGTTCACGTCTTCTACCTTGTTAGCAAGCAAATAGATCCAAGTTGGCTAGACTTCAAATATGAATATTAGCTGGCTACTCACTAGCACGTGGGCTTGTGCTTGAGAGAGTGTTGATGAGACCTGTGTTCATTTTCTAGAACGCCTGCTACCAGAAGTTGGTCATTATTAGTGGACGTGCATGGTTACCGTTACGGTTATATATATATATTTATTTTTGCAAAAAAGGGCATTTTCGTAGACGGACTTGAAAGCCAGGTCAGTGATCATTGCAAAAAAAAGCAAGTTTATGTAACTTACATAATTACATAATTAGTGGGTCATATGGTTGTGGAAGGCTTCGAGTCATCAGATTATTCCTGACTGTTTGGACTGCAGTGTATTGACCTTTCATTTTGCGACAAAGCTTAAATTAGAGAAAACTATGAGATGTACATGGAGTGTGCAAAATGTTAGGAACATGCTCTTTCCATGACATAGACTGACCAGGTGAAAGCTATGATCCCTTATTGATGTCCCTTGTTAAATCCACTTCAAATCAGTGTAGATGAAGGGGAGGAGACAGGTTAAAGAAGGATTTTTAAGCCTGAGACTATTGAGACATGGATTGTGTATGTGTGCCATTCAGAGGGTGAATGAGCAAGACAATCGATTTAAGTGCCTTTGAACGGGGTATGGTAGTAGGTACCAGGCGCACCGGTTTGAGTTTGTCAAGAACTGCAACGCTGCTGGGTTTTTCACGCGTAACAGTTTTCCTTGTGCACCAAGAATGTTCCAACACCAGAAGCAGATCCAGCCAACTTTCCACAACTGTCGGAAGCATTGAAGTCAACATGGGCCAGCATCCTAGTGGAACGCTTTCGACACTTTGTAGAATCCATGCTACGACAAATTGAGGCTGTTCTGAGGGCAAAAGAGGGTGCGCAACTCAATATTAGGAGGGTGTACCTAATGTACGCTCAGTGTATATTGTGAATCGTCCATAGGCTTGAAAAATCGAGATCCGATTTTTACGCCATATCGCCCACACACAAGCATGGTCACACACAATTTCATTAATTATTTTCCTGTATGACTCTAGAATTATCTGTTGTAACGATGTTCCTACCTTTTACCTGTTCAACTGCCAGCATCAAATGTCTGCAATGTTTTGGTTCCAGTTTGACGCCAGACTTCGCCGAGGACACACTGATAAGGTTGCTGTGACACTGACTTTGGGGCAGTTGAGGTTGTGACTTCCTACAAGCCTCTCGGGTTGGTGTTTACAGAACATTATGTGTTGTGTGATTAACAATGGATAGTTGCCAGATGGCCAAAACAAAAGTGTAATTGCGATTCTCACAATTCTATATGTATTGCAATTCGATTCTGTGATTTTATTGCGATTCGATGTTCCAAACATATTGCTCACCTTATGTTTGCTGCAGTGACAAGAGAGCCATGAGAAAACGAGTTCTGATCAGTCATGGAAATACAAAAGCTAAAAAAACAATTTGACTCCCTATTTAAAAGAAGATGGAGAACAAGCTATAAAGGAAAAATACTGGAGTTTGTGCAGGTACAGCAAACGAGCGCAAAAATAATATTGCAATATTGTCAAAACCATACGATGTATCGTCAACAATAATATCCCGATATGTAACTTTCGATTTTTTCTCCATTACTAATGTTAATATAAAAGGTTTAATGATTCCCAAATAGACAAGAAAAGGACTTCAACTCATTGGAAACTTCTGTCTTTAAATCAGTCATCATATTCTGGAATTTCAATTGAAAAACAGGATTTCCTTGTACAACGATGACAACCAAGTGTTTCGCTAACACTCGCTAACCAAGTGTTTCGCTACATGTCAGGGATTTTCTTTCATAAAAATGGGGCTTAGGTGGTGGGCGTGGCGAGGGCCTGGCCATGGGTGTGGCCAACGGTGCAGTCGATGACCAAACATTTTAGATTCTCCCTGACTCTAGCTTTTATTTAGGCGATTGTTCATTCTCAAATCTTATTTAGAAATATATAGGTCCATTATCTTTTCTAAATACAGTGCCTTATTGGTAGATGAGTATTTAAAAAATAATAATAATTTTAAAAAAAAAGCTGATATTGACTATCCCTTTGAGTATGGTGAAGTTATTAATTACACTTTGGATGGTGCATTAATACACCCAGTCACTACAAAGATACAGGCGTCCTTCCTAACTCAGTTGCCGGAGAGGAAGGAAACTGCTCAAGGATTTCACCTTGAGGCCAATGGTGACTTTAAAACAGTTACAATGTTTTATGGCTGTGATAGGAGAAAACTGAGGATGGATCAACAACATTGTAGTTACTCCACAACCGTAACCTAAATGAGTGTGAAAAGACGGAAGCCTGTACAGAATAAAAATATTCCAAAACATGCATCCTGTTTGCAATAAGGCACTAAAGTAAAACTACAAAAAAATGGTGGCAAAGAAATACACGTTTTGTCCTGAATACAAAGCATTATGTTTGGGGCAAATGCAACACATCACTGTGTACCACTCTTCTTATTTTCAAGCATGGGGATGGCTGCATCATGTTGTGGGCATGCTTGTCATCGGCAAGGACTAGGGGGTTTGTTTTAGGATAAAGAGAAATGGAATAGAGCTAAGCACAAGCAAAATCCTAGAGGAAAACCTGGTTCATTCTGCTTTCCAACAGACACTGGGAGACAAATTCATCTTGTATGCAGTTTGAAAGTTCCTAATTGCCAAAATCTTGCACTATCCCACATTAGCAGAGCAGCCAGGGCCATGTTATTTAGGGCACGCAAAGAAAAACGTAAATGAGCCTTTCAAGATCGTTGGTCCATGTTGAAGAGCTGCTCCTCAGCCCCCTCTGTAAAACACACACACACACACACACACACACACACACACACACACACACACACACACACGTGTAGACAGTCCCTGTAAGGCCTGTGATATCCCCTAGAGAAAATGTGTGTAAACACTGATACGTCTCTGACTGACGGCTTACACACCAGAGCCCCTCTAATGAAACACACGGTCTGTGTGCTGTTCACATGCACTCACTCTCATACATATGGCCCTTTAGCTGCTCCCTGGCCTCTTCTCCATGGCCTTTCGGTTACTGGCCCAACGCTCTAACCACTAGGCTACCCGCCGTGAGATTGAGAGGTGAGATTGAGAGGGTAGTTAATGGTGGACAGGGCTGGCGATAAGAGGCTGGAGGTGAAAGGAGAGAATGTGTCTCTGGGTGATTAATGACGGGGGTCCGGTGAGCTATTGGCTCATTAAACGGGGCTAAGTGGTCTGGCCCTCTGGACTCCACTGGGCTCCTAGGAAGACAGATGAAGACGATAACACAAGGAATGGCGAGATGGAGGAGACGCCGCATTCCCCATTCTCATCTTTACTCTCTTTTTATGTGTGTGTGTCTGACTGTATGTGAGTGTGTCTGTGTGAGTCTCTCTCTCCAAATGGGCCTGAGACATGGTTCCTAGCAGTTAGCCTCTGGTGGCTATGCTAGCTGAACTGTCTGAGAATAATTACAAGCTCTCGCCATGCAGTGTGTGTGTAATGGGAATTTCCCAGGGGAACCAAAAGGAGAGCAGTCGTTGATAAAAAATCAATCCGGTTTATTACGAGTTCAACAGGGAGATACAGTGCCTTCAGAATGTATTCATACCCCCTTGACTTATTCCACATTTTGTTGTTTTACAGCCTGATTTCAAAATGTACCCCATAATGACAAAGTTGAAACATGTTTTTAGAAATGTTGGTAGAAGTATTGAAAATGAAAAACAAATAAACAATTTACATAAGCATTCACACCCCTGTATTCACGTGTTAGAATCCCCTTTGGCAGCGATTAAGTCTGTCTGGGTGAATCTAAGAGCATTGCACACCTGGATTGCACATTATTACTTGTTTAAATTCTTCAAGCTCTGTTAAGTTGGTTGTTGATTATAGCTAGACAGCCATTGTCAAGTTTTGCCATAGATTTTCAAGACAATTTTAAGTCAAAACTGTAACCAGGCCACTCTGGAACATTCAATGTCATCTTGGTAAGCAACTACAATGTATATTTGGCATTATGTTTTAGCTTATTGTCCTGCTGAAAGGTGAATTTCTCTGTTGGGAAGCAGACTGAACCAGGTTTTTCCTCTAGGATTTTGCCTGTGCTTAGCTCTATTCTGTTTTTCTTTCTCCTAAAAAAAAAACTCCCTAGTCCTTGCCGATGACAAGCATGCCCATAACATGATGCAGCCACCACCATGCTTGACAATATGACGAGTGGTACTCAGTGATGTGTAGTCTATTTCAAAAGAACAGAATAGCATACTCTTACTTGTCCTTATGTTAGGTCCTGATCTGGCTATGCCAAATGGCTGTGGGAATCACTAGTTCATTTAGCAGACAAGATTTTATAGTATGAAGAATGCAATTGAACATGTATGAGTAAAATAGAAATGATTTGAGGGAGTGCGCACGTGGCTATTCTGTGTTGAGTCGTTAACAAAGCAATAGGTATTCCTATATGCTTAATTTAGAGTTATTCATGTAACTTTAGTTGTTCTACAAACGTTGGGCTATATGTTTTGATTTTAATACATTGTAAGGCTGCATGATGCGACTAATGATTTGAAAAAAGTTGCTTGACAGGCATGAGCTCTGCTTAGTTTTTTGCGCAGGCTGTACACACTACATCAGTCTCTCATTCACAATTTGACAAGCACTTGATAATGCCTAGAACTTCACAGCGGCATCCCCTTTGTGTGGCCGTAATGCACCCTAAAAACCTCCTTCTGCGGTCACTGGCCGTTGTGCCTTTCTCCCAGAGTGCTGCTCCGTCACATGACCGGGTCTTTCTCCCAGAGTGCTGCTCCGTCACATGACCGGGTCTTTCTCCCAGGCTACAAGTGAAGACAGCTACACTGGGGACGCAACTGCCCGCGTCCTTATTCAATTCCGAGGTGCATATTGAAGATATTGGAAGAACTGTCCACATTTACTTTTCATCAGCCAACAAGATGAGTAGGCCTAATGAACAGCAAAGCACTAGCCTATGTCAATCTACTATCCCCCATAGTACAAAAGTCGACCTATTCTATGCGAGAAATTAAATATTCAAAACATAGTCTGGGACAGTTGCGGGATGTGATAGAGCAAATTTATACAACAACTAGCGTCCCCAATTTCTTTCATGCAATGTGGCAGACGCAACAGATCAGAACGTTTAGCTTCAAATGTTGATAAACTATTTGGCTATTTCTTCACATTATAAGAGCAGCAATGCACACATGGTAGTAGGATATAAGCGTGAATGTTCCATTAGCGGGAAAACACCATTATCAAGTGTCCACAAATGCAATTATGCATTAATGCTTTTATTACAAAAGGTTAATTTTTATGGTGAAATGTATCTTCCCCAAACTTGACTCACACGCTGCTTAGGCTCTACACCCAGTTAGGCTCTACACCCATTGTAAAGCAGATTCATGTGCTTCATTTTAAGAAGTTATTTGGCCACTTTAGTTGTGATACAAACCTTATTAAAACATATAAGCCTATGGGCTGGGCTACATCAGGTGTGCGACTATGACTCACAAGGGATAATATATAATTCACAAGTGATAGGCTAATTTTGTCACCAATCAGACTATTCTTGATTTAATCTTGTCTTTACATATACTACATAATGTGTGAATTTTGTTTTGATTTAGAATGGAACATTATCATGCACCGGTCTCATAACAGGGGCAGCGGGGAAAAAATACATGTCATCTATGCACTTAAATAAATATAAGCAATATGCTTAATATTAGGAAAGTTGAGAAATAAATATAGTAGGCCTCACCTATAGAAAGCTGATGGGATCCTCTTTTTAATAGAGGCCATCACTCTGTTTTCTCACACAATTGCATAGCCTATAGAAATGTTGCGCAACATGAGCTCATGGGATCTCATGAAGTGTTTGATTCGATTTTCGATTACGTTTGCAATGATGTCAGAGTGATTAGAAGGACAATAAAGTGCAGAGTACCAGGCAGTTAGCAAGTTTGGTAGGCTACTAATGACCATCAGCATCAGAGCTTGGAGAAGCCTAATTACCGTGACTAAGCGGTCACGTGGAATTTGACTGCCTTCATGACTCGTGACCGCCGGTGTGGCGGTAATACGTTCACCAGCAACAACCCTACCCCTCACCACCTCCTCCTCCACCACCACCTCCTCCACCACTCTTATGTTCTCTGGTCTCATATGGAGTCATGTGACAGTGGGGTCTGTGTCTGGGGCATAGACAGACGTGGGAATCAGACACGCATTATGTTGACATCTCAGGAATGCCATGGTCCCGTCTCCAGAACAACATCACAGTCAGTGAGTGTGTGTGTGTGGGCGCATGGACATATTGCACCCACTTGTCTAATCAAGTTACAGGACTAAAAACGAGAGGAACAAAGGCCGACACACACACTTCCCGTCAAGTTCAAAACAGGCAGCCAGGATGGGCCGGTCACACACACCCATGACGACGTCCCCATTAGTTTCCTATCCACCGCACCTATACGGGAAGTCCACCCTCCAATCCTCTAAAAAACTATTTATATCACTCTGCTTTGTCTTTCTTGTCCCGGACCTTTATCAACCGTTTTACCATCTCCACCACCGACTTACAACTGTCTGTCTCGTCTCCTTTCCTTCGGTCTTGTCTTCTCCCCAGTACTCTCTCAGCATGTGGTGGACACAGGCCCTGTAATCCTATTTAGAGAGGGAGAGTCCACAGGGTGGGGCTGGACACAGCAGAGAAACCAGTGCTTTAGAAGAGTCTGCCGGTCTGATGCAACACACCATGCTTTAATCCAATTACAGTGGAAACCAGCCTAAACCCACAGGCCTCAACCACCAAGGACAAACCCTGGGGTTTTCACTGAAGCCATGACTCTCTCCCTTCTGTCATGTCTCTCCCCGTCATGTCTCTCTCTCCCTCCCCCGTCATGCATGTCTCTCTCTCCCTCCCCCGTCATGCATGTCTCGCTCTCCCTCCCCCGTCATGCATGTCTCTCTCCCCCCAGTCATGCATGTCTCTCTCCCTCCCCCGTCATGCATGTCTCTCTCCCTCCCCCGTCATGCATGTCTCTCTCCCTCCCCCGTCATGCATGTCTCTCTCTCCCTCCCCCGTCATGCATGTCTCTCTCCCCCCAGTCATGCATGTCTCTCTCCCTCCCCCGTCATGCATGTCTCTCTCCCTCCCCCGTCATGCATGTCTCTCTCCCTCCCCCGTCCTGCATGTCTCTCTCCCTCCCCCTCCTGTCATATCTCTCTCTCTCTCTCCCCCTCCTGTCATGTCGCTCTCCCTCTCCTGTCGCTCTCCCGCCATGTCTCTCTCTCTCCCTCTCCCGTCATGTCTCTCTCTCTCCCTCTCCCGTCATGTCTCTCTCTCTCCCTCTCCCGTCATGTCTCTCTCTCTCCCTCTCCCGTCATGTCGCTCTCTCTCTCTCTCTCTCTCTCCCGTCATGTCGCTCTCTCTCTCTCTCTCTCTCTCGTCATGTCGCTCTCTCTCTCTCTCTCTCTCCCCCTCCTGTCATGTCGCTCTCCCTCTCCTGTCGCTCTCCCGTCATGTCGCTCTCTCTCCCTCTCTCGTCATGTCGCTCTCTCTCCCTCTCCCTCCCGTCATGTCTCTCTCCCTCCCTCTCCCGTCATGTCGCCCTCTCTCTCTCTCCCTCCCGTCATGTCGCTCTCTCTCTCTCTCTCCCTCCCGTCATGTCGCTCTCTCTCTCTCTCCCTCCCGTCATGTCGCTCTCTCTCTCTCTCTCTCCCGTCATGTCGCTCTCTCTCCCTCTCCCTCCCGTCATGTCGCTCTCTCTCCCTCCCTCCCGTCATGTCTCTCTCTCCCTCCCTCCAGTCATGTCGCTCTCTCTCTCTCTCCCTCCCGTCATGTCTCTCTCTCCCTCCCGTCATGTCTCTCTCTCCCTCCCGTCATGTCTCTCTCCCTCCCGTCTCTCTCTCTCTCTCTCCCCCCGTCATGTCTCTCTCTCCCTCCCGTCATGTCTCTCTCTCCCTCCCGTCATGTCTCTCTCTCCCTCCCGTCATGTCTCTCTCTCCCTCCCGTCATGTCTCTCTCTCCCTCCCGTCATGTCTCTCTCTCCCTCCCGTCATGTCTCTCTCTCCCTCCCGTCATGTCTCTCTCTCCCTCCCGTCATGTCTCTCTCTCCCTCCTGTCATGTCTCTCTCTCCCTCCTGTCATGTCTCTCTCTCCCTCCTGTCATGTCTCTCTCTCCCTCCTGTCATGTCTCTCTCTCCATGTCTTTCTTTCTCCCTGTGACTAAGCTAAACTCTTTATGGCAGGACAAAAATAGATCACGTCCGGCCACACACAGTCACCACTGCTCATGATCCTTATGGCAAACCTGATGGGACAAAAATAACTGTCACACACAACTCAGGAGCCCTGGGCTGATCTGCCTGCATCAGTGAGCCTGTTCCCCAGAAACAGCCTCGCTCAGTCACAAGGGGAGAACACTTACACCTTGCGCACACACCATGCAATCCCCAATAGCAAGGGACAGGCTGTAGGTCCTGTGTGTGTGTGTGTGTGTGTGTGTGTGATGATAGAGAGCAAGTTGGGGGGCTAAGAGAGGTCTGTGGGACGCTGAGAAGGACTGTTATGACATAGGCAGGCGGGGTGTGTGGGAGTCACAGGGCTCTGGTCCTTCCGGCTGTCCCTGTCCCAAACTGCAGGGCTCAGAGTTACAACAGCAGTCCAGCTGACATGAGTGCACACACACGCCATTCCGTGACAACGCTGACTCACTGCTGAAGCATGATGGGATGCGTCTCCCTGCAGCCTGTAGAGCAGGGATAATCAACAAGATCCAGCCGAGGGACCATGTTTTCTGGAGCGGACGGCCGGAACGCAATTACAAATCATTTGTAGACTGCAAACTGACTGCAAGAAGCACAAACGTATATAATATTTGACTAAAACAATCATTTCAAACCTTGCTTACATTTGTATATATACGATCACATACACAGAGTGTACAAAACATTAGGCACACCTTCCTAATATTGAGTTGCAACCCCCTCCCCCCTTTTGCCCTCAGGTCAGCCTCAATTCGGCGGGGCACGGAGTCCACAGGGTGTCGAAAGCGTTCCACAGGGATGCTGGCCCATGTTGACTCAAATGCTTCCCACAGTTGTGTCAAGTTGGCTGGATGTCCTCTGGGTGGTGGACCATTCTCGATACACACGGGAGTGTGACTACTGTTGAGTGTGACAAACCCAGCAAGGCACCCTCTGAATGGCACACATACACAATCCATGTCTCGACTGTCTCAAGGCGGCTTAAAGATCCTTCTTTAACGTGTCTCCTCCCCTTCATCTACACTGATTGGAATGGATTTAACAAGTGACATCAATAAGGGATCATAGCTTTCATCTGGATTCACCTTGTCAGTCTAGTCATGGAAAGAGCATGTTTGTACAGTGTGTGTGTGTGTGTGTACACAACATATATTTGAGCTGTTCCCCAGTCAGCTTTCAGACCTGTCAGGGTGCTAGCTTCCTTATGGAAAACTAACCCAGTGTGACCCATCATCACCCAGCAACAGTGTTTGGCCAACTGGAAGTCTGATTAGTCGTGATTTTCTTCCCTCACCTTCCTCTCTCTCTCTCTCTCTATCCCTCAATTGGTTCTGCCAGTTCTGGTCTGGCCGTTCACAGCGTTACAAAAAAGTTAACATTGTCAAAGTAAGGTTGCTCCTCACTCCTGCCAAGTAAAACACAGAGAGAGAACACACACACACACACACACACACCGTCCAATGACAGTCTAGGCGTCGACCTCTGGGTTTCCCACAGATCCACCTTGCCCTGATTGGCAATATGCCTATGCTTACCTAGTCCTCGCAGTTCAACACAGTTGCCTAGGGGATGACTTGGGACTGGGCCCAACTTCCTCAAAGTTCAGGTTGTCATAAGACCTGTCAGTCATGGCTGAGTGGGCGGGTCTGCCTTAGGATTAGGTTGAGCGGGCAGGGACTTGTTCTAGCCTAGTGGTGTTGGTTTGCTTCGCACTCAGCATGTGCTGCCCTTAGGCCTTTTAAAGTATAACACCCCCCCCACCAGGTCAAACTACACTCACCGCAAAAGGGCTTCAAAATACACACACAGCAAACAGGAGTGAAGAACACAACTAAAACACTGATACAGAGGGAGTTGCAGTGTAAGCGAACCAATAGCCCATAGTACCAGAACACACACACCTACCTATGCATATTCAGTAAAAGCTAAGAGAGCAAAGTCATTCTGGTATCACTTTCATCGCTTGGCCTCACCCTGTCTGAGCGGGAAAGAGAGAGGGAAAGGTCTCTAGACCACAGAGAGTGTAGAGTGTGTGTGTCTCTCCTTGGCTAATTTACCTCAGAGAAGGGCCCAATAGAATCTTATGCTTTTCTATGCAGCTACACATCACACAGTATCTAGGCCTGGGGTCACAGGGATCAAAGCTTTACTCATAACCCTTCCTCGGTTTCTGCTACAACAAACACACTTCTGTGCAAAATGACTGAACTGTGATAACGGAGGGCAGCTTGCTGTAGCTAGCTTAACCCAATGACTCCCACCGTTGTGCCCCCGCGTGATTTAGGACTTCTAACCTCTTTTAAAACATTGCGTGCTTGAGCTACAGACTCCTGGGTTGTACCGTTGGATTCGTCTATTTCATTCGCAAACCATTAGTCCGTGTGATTAACGGGGGCTGAGTTAGAGCGGTGTTTGCAAGACAAGGGCGGATCCTGAAGTGGCCCCGAGGCCGGGTCTTTTTGACAAAAAACGTTGGCAGAGTCCGAACGGTTTGAGCTAGGAACTATTAAAAGCCATCTGTGAAAAGCGGAGGCCCCCCAAGAACACGCACGTGTAACATGTTTCGCTCTATGGCGCTCACTAGCTAACACAAGAGTCGTTAGAATGTTCGGGGTTCTTCTACAGATCATAGGGACTCCCAGGACATAGCGTCAGAAATAATAAGCACACCTAGCTGCCGTCACAAACAGTTGTCACCAGCTGGATATTCATTTCCCACTGAGCAAAACCATTTCTGTACTTGCAACGTGCAGATCAATTCATTTTGAAGCAGGTTTTTTTGTTGCTTTGAAGGAAAGGCTGCCCATCAGCCTCTGCTGTGGCACACAGACTGGCCTGTTCTTTTCGTGCCATCACTGGTGTCAGATGCCCTTAAAGTGATGCCTCGCTCATGAGGGAAAATGCATGCAACGTCTCAATGTCCCAAAACGACAACAGGACTAATGAAGAACCATGTTGTCTGCAGCAGAACCAAGTCAAAGCCACTAGACTGATATTTAATGAAGTAGCTGCACATGAGGGGGAGAGGAGAGCTGGCAGAGAAGGGCGTGCCCATTTACAGCCTTCCCAAATGAGACCATTCCCCTCTTGGTCTCCTCCCCTGTTAACCCCAGCACTGCTAGCTAGCCCCTAGTTGCCCTGGCTAACCCCAGCTATGCTAGCTAACCCCTAGTTGCCCCTGGCGAACCCCAGCTACGCTAGCTAGCCTCGAGTTGCTATACGGACATGTTAGCGCCTGTTCGCCTTGGCTTGACATGGTTGGGTTGGCCCTGTGTTCTCTGCTCAGCAAGCCTGAGAAGCTCAGCATCGACAGAAGCCAAGCACGCACATGTCAACACACATCAGTGTTGAGAGAGAGAGAGAGACAGAGAGACAGAGAGAGAGAGGAGAACAAGCGCGATGAATAAAGAGGGTGACTGAGGGCCGTTTCGGGATAAACATGTGTCTGTTCTGAGCAGCCCTTAGAGCAGTTTCCCTAAATGAACCAAACACTACAGACCAGGCAGGGCCTTCCCCGTGGACACTCACCAACTACACACATAGCATTTCCCCAGAGATTCCACAGACAACATTGAAGTGCGGGGGCAAGAGGGAGCTGCCTCGTTCAAATAGAGAGCATTCTACTGAGAGCACGAACGGTCTATGTAGATCAAGTCAACAGTAGCGCTCCCTCTTAGACACGCACAGACCTGTGTGTGTGTATGTTCCTGTGCGTGTTGAAGGTTGTAAATGCTCCTTTCTAGACAGGTCTTACGGTAAGCTGTGTTCTAGAGCCTCAGATCAATTCTAATATCCCCATAACAGACTTAAGACAGGGGTTTCCCAGAGTGGGGTCCGCGGACAGATTTGAAATGAATATGGCAAGTAACAGACGAAACCTATTATGGACAAGAGATCTGTGGAATAAGTTGAGAGGGTGCAATGCACTGTAATATTATCAAGCCTTTATGTTTTTAACTCTTAGAGACGCACAACATTGGCCTGTGAGGCTCACAGGGATATTGGTATACACAGCACGCCCACAATTATACATATTTTCTTGTATTGCCCAAAAATGTTGTTTTGAACATAAATGCACTGTAATTTCAGCTTTAAAAACTGCAAAAATGTTCTCTCTGCCCCATGGTAAAATGTGTAAAATTGCAAGAAATTACAGTGCCTTCAGAAAGTATTCATGCTGAATTCAAAATAGATTAAATTGATTTCCCCCCCCCTCCCCAACTACACACAATACCCCATAATGACAAAATGCAAACATTTTTTGAAATGTAAATTGAAAATACAACAAAGATAATCAAATGTACATAATTATTCACACCCACGAGTGAACTCCCCAGTCCTTTCAAGCACACCCATAACATGATGCAGTCACCACTATGTTTGAAAATATGGCAACTTCTGTTGTACTCAGGAATGTATTGGATTTGCCCCAAACATAAAACACTTTGTATTCGGGACAAAAATTGCTTTGCCACATTTTCTGCTGTATTACTTTTGTGACAGGATGCATGTTTTGGAATAAAAATAATTCTGTAAAGGCTTCCTTCTTTTCACTCTGTCATTTAGGTTAGTATTGTGGAGTAACTACAATGTGTATCCATCCTAAGGTGTGTCCTATCACAGATAAACTCTAACTGTATTAACGTCACCATTGGCTTCATGGTGAAATCCCTGAGCGGTTTCCTTCCTCTCTGGCAACTGAGATAGGAAGGACGCCTGTATCTTTGTAGTGACTGAGTGTATTGATACACCATCCAACGTGTAATTAATAACTTCACCATGCTCAAAGGGATATTGAAATGTCTGCTTCTTTTTTTGTTGCCCTTCTTCGCAAGGCATTGGAAAACCTCCCTGGTCTGTGGTTGAATCTGTGTTTGAAATCCACTGCTCAACTGAGGGACCCTACAGATAATTGCATGTGTGGGGGTACAGAGATGAGGTAGTCATTAAAAAAAAAATGTGTTAAACACTATTATTGCACACAGAGTGAGTCCATGCAACCTAAGCACCTTGATAAGCTAATTATTACTCCTGAACTTACTTAGGCTTGCCATAACAAAGAGGTTCAATACTTATTGACTCAAGACATTTCAACAAAATGTTCTCTCGGATGCCAAGAGGGGGACCTTTAAAGCGTTATTTCGGAGGGGCCGAGACTTGATTAGTCCAAAACAAGTTAGGGAACCCCTGAATTAAGACATCCGGACACCCTCATAGACAAGGGCCTGGCGAGTAGGAGCCACAGCATAGTAAAACAAGCCTAGTAAAGATTTTTAAAAAGAGGGTAAAAGAACATTGTGGAAACAGAGAGAGCGCCGTAGAAAGGTAGTCGACTCAAATCCGGGCAAAGCGATGTTCTGTTAGTCCCTGCTCCAGCCAGCCAGGAGAATGCGGCGACAGCAAGACAAAATATCCGATGTATCAATTCCACCATAAAGGAATTACGCCGAGACTAACGGTGAGTTGTATGGTTTGTTACATTTTGAAAGGATTGGGTTTGTTTGCCAGAAATTTTGAAGTGTTTTTTTCTCTAGCCAATATCTTCAGCTCTAACCAGGGTTTGGGAGGGGTCAAGTGCAATTTTAATTCCAGTCAATTTATAAAAGTAAACCAAATTCCAATTCAAAACGTTACTCATTTAAAAGTATTGAGGAGAATTGGAATTTCAGCATTCTTTCTGAATTGACTGGAATTGAAATGGAATTGGCCCCAACCCTGGCTCTAGCAAAGGAAACTCACTTACCTGGTCTAACACAGTGCCACTGCATAAAGAACCACTGTGATTTCATTTTGTGGGGACGATTTTTGGGAGTCAAGGTGGCCGATATTCAATATCATTACATTTGAACATTTTGATGACAATTTCCCAGAATCAATTTTAAAATCAATTAACTTGACTTTGTTTTTACCAAATTACATACTATACATGGTAATATTGTTTTGGGAATGGTAAAGCTCTTCATAAAACTGGATAAAGGAGCAGGACACTAAACTAAACCGTAGCTTGCAAGTTACCGGTATCTTGTTTTGTAACGTGCTGTAGCATGAGTTGGTAGCTAACAAGATGCAGTCTAGCCAGAGGTTCCTCGTCGACTTGCAACAATTTGACACAAGAGGCAAGTGTGCTCGCTTTACACAGCAGATATCGGCTGTGCCGGTAGTCAACGAAAGGCCAAAAATATCAGCCAGACCGATTATCAGTCGTTCTCTACCACGGAGTATGTGTGTGTGTGTGTGTGTGTGTGTGCGTGCGTGCGTATGCGTGTGTGTGCTTACAGACTAACCCTACCTGGTTGATCCTGCCAGTAGCATATGTTTGTTTCAAAGATTATGCCATGCAAGTCTAAGTACACACGGCCGGTACAGGGAAACTGCAAATGGCTCATTAAATCAGTTTAAATCATTAACTCGTGCTGCAGGCTTTAGAGTCTGACAGACAGGCCGGACTTCAACGACCTGATCAACCGGACTGGAGAGGAGCTCAGGTGGACACGGACTGATATGCAAACTGAGCCGGCGACTGCCTCTGATGCAGTTGCAGACCGCTGTGTTGTCGTGGAGGCTTCGGTCACCCACGACGGAACATCCCATCCTACATCCAAGACCACGCTCCTATGTTAATCAGACGAATATGCAGCTACTGCAAAACTGGACTGGCCTGAGGCAAAACTCGCTGCTCTGGACTGTGCTGACCACTCTGTCTCCCATTCCATGTGCCAGACTGCTGCCGTTGGAGAGGACATTCTCACCTTTTACTGTTAAGGCAAGACTGCGAGTTCTACCAACAAAATAGAACCTAGCACTCTGGTACCCTGCAAACCATGACCCATTTTGTATTCTACACGAGTCAAATGTAATGGAGTCCATTGTCCATGTTGTGAATGGCTGCTGTTCATACAAGGATTTGTACATTGCTAGACATGACCGCCGTGTTGACCTGACAGCCAGCGAGGTGAGACAAGTGGTCTCACCAACAGCACACATGCATGAACATTGTTGTGTAAGGGGAAGCTGGTTTGATGTTGATATGTTTCCTGTGTGCCAACTACACAAGATATTGTTGTTGTGGGGGGGGGGGGGGGGCTTATTTTGGAAGTGGGCTTCTCATTGGATGGCTACATGGAGCAGGCCTTTGCAGAGAAGCTGCTTAAAATACCAGTCCCTCGTGGCACGCTGGGACAGCCTCGGGTGTAGGTGAATGCTGGTGGCGCTGCTATTCGGCAGTCTCGGCCACGTTCACAGGCTTGCAGTGCGTGGCCTCCAGATTGCGGGCCTGATAAAAACTAGGACAAAGCAGTTGGCTAGGTACTGCTCTGATTCAGCCATCGTGAGCAGCCTAGCTGTTCGGAGAAGGGGGGGTGCTTTCTGTACCCTTGAGTGCCAAGCACAGAGGGACCTTTGAAATATTTTGGATCCTTTTTCTTTTGTTAATTTGATTGGTGGATTCAAAAAAAGTGTTTTTTTAAGTGTGTGTGTGTGTGTGTGTGTGTGAGAGATGGGTTGAGACGAGGACATGGCCGCTAACAAGCAAATGACAGCTGCTATGAAATGTACCAGCACATGTAGTTACAGCGTGGGTCAGAGGTAGAAAGGAGTAGTACTACTCAGACACACACAAATAAAATAACACACACATTGGTATAGGCCAATGCCTACTCATGTTTATAAAAAAACACACAATGTAGACATCCACACACACACACACTTGGCTGTGCGTGACTATGGCGTGACACACAGTAAATAGCCATGGCTGTCCCTGGGTGTGATGCGAGTTCATATCTAGCTCTATGAATCTCCCCTCCAGCCATCTCTGCTGCCCATTTGAATGATGCAGTAACACCATGTAAACAAGCATTGGCTTTTTTGGCCACCAGCCCTGTTTCAGAGGGAAGGGGACTGCGGTGTGAGGGGGGGGGGGCTTTCACCGAACTACTGCTGAGGTGTGGAGGTCTTACTGGGTCTTTTACAGTGGCCGAAGCGTTGCCCAGGTGGGTGCTGCATTTCAGGAGTGGGCGATCCAGCCTACCCTACAGAGGAAGTGCTCTGAACATCGAAGATGACGCGGTGCCCCGATGAAGAGCTCTGTGGCCTGTTTGTCAGATGGCCTGGCTGTACCGTCTAGGCTCCCTCCGATCGAACATGCGACTTGTTCGAACTACCTAGCATCGAAAGCGGTGAAAGACCGTCGCTCATGAACTGCAGACCCCTAAAATTGTTTTGTTAATTTGTTTCGAATTTAAAGCGACTGACATTGTGCTTGTATTTTATATAGCGCTTTTCATTACATCTACAGCTCGTCCCAAAAGGACATGGTTGCCCGCCGGTGAATCGGCCTAACAAGCCCTGAGTCTAACAAGGGAGGGATCACATGTACAAGCCCAGTCAGATCAAACCTTCCTTAGGCCACGTGGAGCCAGAGTTTGTGAAATGTTTGATGCTATTTGGAGCATATCCCCCCCTATTTTCTTAAGAGACTATGGAGATAGGATCAACTGTAGAAAACCCTGTCACAGTCACTCTCTCTGGCCCTGGGACACGGTCTCACAAACTGACATTCTAACTCTTGCAGTAGGGGGATCCCTTGCCCCTATGGAGCTTGGCAGGCTATGGGGGCCATAAACTGGCCTCTCACAGCTCTGGCCCTAGACAATCAGATTAGATTGGTTGCTTTGTATATAGTCTGCTATGTTCATTGCCCTTATGTTCTTGGTGTAACCCGTTAGCCTACGCTAACACCTTGAGGCGTGCTTCCCAGGTGAAAGTGTTCGGAAGAGTTTGTGCATATATTATGGTGTCATTTTGTGACATTTCTGTTCGTTTAGGACTTCGGTGAGGGTTCTGGCACACACACGTGCACATTTTTTGGGGAGGCAAACTTAAGTCGGTAGCCAAAGTCTACGACCCTTTGTCTGTGATTGGTCAACAGTAGGGATTCTTCAGTAAATTATTTGTCGTTATTGAACAAGAGACGACTCGTTTTAATGCAATTTTGTAATTGAGAAATACTGCACCGAACCACTTAGTTAGATGTAAGATTGTGCGACTAAGACCTTGGCAAAAATGTCAAAATTAATGACAGATTTCCCGAGTTATATTAGCTAAATTCTGACTATTTTGAGGAAGCGTATACTGGCTATGGTGTCTCAAAACGGACAAACAGTACTATTGCCACTTTTTTCCTGTTTTTTCCAAGCGAATGTCTTTTAAGGGAGTATGTAAGCACACTCGTTCGGTTCGCCTAGCCATTATGTATGCTTCCATTTCCTTGCTACTACATCAGCTGCTACAATGTATAGGCCCTACTGCTATTCCCCTGTCATTAGCCTACACGTGTTTATTGCTTAAACCATCGTTAGCTTAGCACTGTTACATATTCTTATTTTTATCTTGTAGGTAACCACTTTTACTCATCCCCTCCTGCTAAATTGGTGTGTGTGTGTGTGTCTTAATTAAGTGTGTTCGCTCATTACCACGCCTTCGAACAGAGGCGCCGGCACCACTTTCGGAGACCACCACCAGTTGGCGGCGGTCTTTTTCATCAACAGTCTCCATGTTTGTCTGAGCAGGCTGACATATAGCCTGTGTTCTATCCACCATCTGCACTCAAAAACAGCCATTGTTAAGGTCATGCACTCTAAAGCCAACACCACTTTGCTTGGCAGTTGTCATTTCTCTCTCTCTCTCTCCATCGTGTATTACCAATCCATCATTGAAAAGCAGGAGGGATTAAACATCTGTAGCGCCCGCCGGGTTTCCCCCAGCGGGACAAGACATGTAGGCGTTGCTGTTCAGCTCCCCTGTCATTTAACGTCCTATTGAACCCTCAGCAATGAGTTCACCTGGCTCCAAAGTCATGGGACCAACATACACAAGAATACAACACACCGAAACCCCAATCGTCTGCCAACCGTGTGAAGGTCTTGACAACAAGCTGTTGCACACTAGAAGTAGAAAGTGAAGGGAAAAGGGGATACCTAGTCAGTTGCACAACTGAATGCATTCAACCGAAATGTGTCTTCAGAGGCGGGGGTGGCGGCTACCTTAAAATCGACATCCACGTCACGGCTCCTACACGCCAGGCTACCTGCCGCACCCAGATGGACACACACCAGGGCTCCAGGACAGGTAAATACAATTGTTGGACAAGTAGAATATCGTTATGAATTGTCAGAATGTAAATGTTAAAAAAAAAAAAAAAAAAGTAGAATAACACAAAAATATAAAATAGCAAGCAATACATATGATCATAATTGATCATAATAATAATTATAATAGAATAATTGATCATAATTGGATCAAAGTGAGCAATCTCCACGCGTTAACGATGGTCCAAGGCCTGGGATATCAAAGACTATACCAGCTACAGTGCACATATTTCTCCCGTTTGTAAAGTTGTAAAAATGATTTAAAATCCAACCAGAAAACTTGCTTCTGTGCGCTGAAATAAACTATCCAATGTCATTCTTTGTGAGTGTGGACATTTATAAGCGAAAGTGAATTTCTAAAAACCAAAGTTGAAATCAGCTAGGCTAGCGAATATCAAGTCTGTATGACCCAGAGGCATGACCGCTGCGTGATAGATTGTTTACTGTGTTGCTAGGCAACACAATGGCAGAGAGCGGGCCACTCTTAGAAATAGAATGAATAGAACGGGCTTGGAAGCTCTAACCCTGGCAATTTGACTGGTAAACTCACAATGGCTGACTGTGATGCAATCATTTCCATGGTATTTTGAAATGTTCCATCAACTGATGCTGGATTGCCATGGTAATGTACAATGCTCACTCAAATGAGGCCAACTGATGTGGCTCATGCCATGGAATGTATTTTTTGTAATGTCAGTCGAGTCAACAAATCACAGCACAGATTGAAGGGTATACTTCCTGCATTTTACTTCCTGGCATGGGCACACTCAAAATGTCTGACAGTCTACCGATTATGCCGTCATTGACTTGAATGGAGACACCCTTTCTACTCATTCTATTTCTATGGGGCAACTGCTACAGTCAGCAGCACAGCAGGAGAGAGAAAATGTACCTTCATTTTACAATTTGAACGGTTAAACTGTGCCCGTGGTAATTTGCTTGACCCAAAAAACATTACCAAAAATTCTATGATCGTCACAGCCCTAGTGAAACAAGATTATAGATAAACAGGTCTTAGTTGGCTAGCTACTTTGCTTTGAAGTGCCTACCTTAAGCAATTTGATGATTACTTGAACGAGCTACAGTGAGGGAAAAAAGTATTTGATCCCCTGCTGATTTTGTACGTTTGCCCACTGACAAAGAAATTATCAGTCTATAATTTTAATGGTAGGTTTATTTGAACAGTGAGAGACAGAATAACAACAAAAATATCCAGAAAAATGCATGTCAAAAATGTTATAAATTGATTTGCATTTTAATGAGGGAAATAAGTATTTGACCCCTTCTCAATCAAAAAGATTTCTGGCTCCCAGGTGTCTTTCATACAGGTAACGAACAGAGATTAGGAGCACACTCTTAAAGGGAGTGCTCCTAATCTCAGTTTCTTACCTGTATAAAAGATACCTGTCCACAGAAGCAATCAATCAATCAGATTCCAAACTCTCCACCATGGCCAAGACCAAAGAGCTCTCCAAGGATGTCAGGGACAAGATTGTAGACCTACACAAGGCTGGAATGGGCTACAAGACCATCGCCAAGCAGCTTGGTGAGAAGGTGACAACAGTTTCTGTGATTATTCGCAAATGGAAGAAACACAAAAGAACTGTCAATCTCCCTCAGCCTGGGGCTCCATGCAAGATCTCACCTCGTGGAGTTGCAATGATCATGAGAACGGTGAGGAATCAGCCCAGAACTACACAGGAGGATCTTGTCAATGATCTCAAGGCAGCTGGGACCATAGTCATCAAGAAAACAATTGGTAACACACTATGCCGTGAAGGACTGAAATCCTGCAGCGCCCGCAAGGTCCCCCTGCTCAAGAAAGCACATATACATGCCCGTCTGAAGTTTGCCAATGAACATCTGAATGATTCAGAGGACAACTGGGTGAACGTGTTGTGGTCAGATGAGACCAAAATGGAGTTCTTTGGCATCAACCCAACTTGCCGTGTTTGGAGGAGGAGGAATGCTGCCTATGACCCCAAGAAACCATCCCCACCGTCAAACATGGAGGTGGAAACATTATGCTTTGGGGGTGTTTTTCTGCTAAAGGGACAGGACAACTTCACCGCATCAAAGGGACGATGGACGGGGCCATGTACCGTCAAATCTTGGGTGAAAACCTCCTTCCCTCAGCCAGGGTATTGAAAATGGGTCGTGGATGGGTATTCCAGCATGACAATGGCCCAAAACACACGGCCAAGGCAACAAAGGAGTGGCTCAAGAAGAAGCACATTAAGGTCCTGGAGTGGCCTAGCCAGTCTCCAGACCTTAATCCCATAGAAAATCTGTGGAGGGAGCTGAAGGTTCGAGTTGCCAAACGTCAGCCTCGAAACCTTAATGACTTGAAGAAGATCTGCAAAGAGGAGTGGGACAAAATCCCTCCTGAGATGTGTGCAAACCTGGTGGCCAACTACAAGAAACGTCTGACCTCTGTGATTGCCAACAAGGGTTTTGCCACCAAGTACTAAGTCATGTTTTGCAGAGAGGTCAAATACTTATTTCCCTCATTAAAATGCAAATCAATTCATAACATTTTTGACATGCGTTTTTCTGGATTTTTTTGTTGATATTCTGTCTCTCACTGTTCAAATAAACCTACCATTAAAATTATAGACTGATCATTTCTTTGTCAGTGGGCAAACGTACAAAATCAGCAGGGGATCAAATACTTTTTTCCCTCACTGTATACCCACCCTGCATACCACTGCTGGCTTACTTCTGAAGTTAAGCAGGGTTGGTCCTGGTCGGTCCCTGGATGGGCGACCAGATGCTGCTGTAAGTGGTGTTGGAGGGCCAGTAGGAGGCACTCTTTCCTCTGGTCTAAAAAACAACAACATCCCAGGGCAGTGACTGGGGACATTGCCCTGTGTAGGGTGCAGTCTTCCAGCTGGGACGTTAAATGGGTGTCCTGACTCTCTGTGGTCACTAAAGATCCCATGGTACTTATCGTAAGAGTAGTGGTGTTAACCCTGGTGTCCTGGCTAAATTCCCAATCTGACCCTCATACCATCATGGCCACCTAATCTTCAAAGCTTCCAATTGGCTCATTCATCCCTGTAACTATTCCCTGGGCTGTTGCCTTAAATAAAAATGTTTTCTAAGTCAACTTACCTGGTAAAATAAAGGGTTAAATAAAATAAGTCAAGGGGTATGAATACTTTCTGAAGCCACCTTATGTTGACAGTATAAAGACTGTAGATGGTAATTGTCAAACATGACTGGCATTAAGCCTATATTTATGTAATTAAAGTTTGGCTACATTTTCTGGCGCCTCAATCATTTCAGCATTTGTTTGGACAGGAGTCTCTACCCAGTATGCATATCACCTACATTTTGACATTAATGCTTTTTTGTGTACGTACATGAAAAATGTATTTAAATATTATTCCAATGTTGGCCTCTCTGGAGTAATTGTTTGTTTATTGTGATTATCGGAAAACTTACCCGCGCATGGACACACACTAATGCTAGTGGCTGAATGGACGCAAGACCCCGCAAAGTTCCAACATCTAGTGGAAAGCCTTCCCAGAAGAGTGGAGGCTATTAAAGCAGCAAGGGGGGGCTACTCCATATTAATGCCCATGATTTTGGAATGAGATGTTCGATGAGCAGGTGTCCACATACTTTTGTTAACGTAGTGTATATTCTTCTTGTCCGACTATTGGATACTTTAAGTATTTAAAGTATCCAGCTAGCGACTGGAACGAGCTGCAAACTCCCCCCCCAAAAACACTCAAACTGGACAGTTTTATCTCCATCTCTTCATTCAAAGACTCAATCATGGACACTGACACGTGTTGCTGCTTCGCACGATGTATGGATGTCTCTACCTTCTTGCCCTTTGTGCTGATGTCAGTACCCAATAATGTTTGTACCATGTTTTATGCTGCTACCGTGTTGTGCTGCTGCCATGTTGTGTTGCTACCGTGTTGTTGTCATGTGTTGCTGCCATGCTGTGCTGTCGTCATAGGTCTCTCTTTACGTAGTGTTGGGGCGTCTCCCTTGTCGTGATGTGTGTTTTGTCCTAGATTTGTAACCTCAGCTCCCGTTCCCGCGGAAGGCCTTTTGCCTTTTGGTAGGCCGTCATTGTAAATAAGAATTTGTTCTTAACGGACTTGCCTAGTTAAATAAAAGGCTAAATAAAATACAAGAGGACAAGCATTAATGTCGAGGCCTGCATCAGCAACTCCCACATTGTCTCTTCTCTATCCATCCTTTCCCTTCCTCCACCAGTCATGGTCCTGTCAACCTTCTCTTCATCACGTGATCCCGTCATGGTCCTGTCAACCTTCTCTTCATCACGTGATCCCGTCGTGGTCCTGTCAACCTTCTCTTCATCACGTGATCCCGTCATGGGTTCCCTTTTCACCCTCTTCCTCCCTCCACCAGTCTCTCTGGGCACCTCCCTCCACCAGTCTCTCTGGGCACCTCCCTCCACCAGTCTCTCTGGGCACCTCCCTCCATCCCATCATTCCCTGCATCATTAAGCTTTTCATCCCTGTATCGTAATCCCAAGAGCAGCTCCCATAGCACCCCCTCTCCTTCACGCCATCGCTCCTCCAACTGTCTGTGGGTCCTTCTCGCCTTCCTTCCTTCTCTACCTTATCAGTTAGGGACATATTACCCCGTCACCATCTATTACTCTTTCACTCCCTCTATCCATCAGTCCTGGTGTTATCGTCTTCTCTATGTCATCCCTCCATTCATTGTGGCTGCGTCATCCTTCACCCTGCATCGTCTGTATTCAGAGTGATTACACGCTTGGTTAACTCATTCAAGACTCCACTCTCAGGAGTGACGCACTCTGGACAAGGGCAAAGAAGCTTTGCATGCATTCAGGTCTCGCACACACACCAGCAGCTATAGCTCAGCATTCAACGCCATAGTACCCTCCAAGCCCATCATTAAGCTTGGGGCCCAGGGTCTGAATCACACACTGTGCAACTGGGTCCTGGACTTCCTGACGGGCCACCCCCAGGTGGTGAAGGTAGGAAACAACACCTCCACTTCGCTGATCCTCAACACAGGGGACCCACAAGGGTGCGTGCTCAGCCCCCTCCTGTACTCTCTGTTCAGCCATGACTGCGGGGCAACACACACCTCCAACTCAATCATCAAGTTTGCAGACAACACAACAGTAGTAGGCCTGATTACCAACAATGACAAAACAGCCTACAGGGAGGAGGTGAGGGCCCTGGGAGGGTGGTGCCAGGAAAATAACCTCTTACTCAGCGTTAACAAAACAAAAGAGCTGATCGCAGACTTCAGGAAAAAGAGAGAGAAAACAAATTGCAGTGAGAGAGAAGCATAGGGGTTGAGAGATATAAATATTTTTCAAAGAAAAAAAATAATACATGAGTCATCACCACCACCACATCAACAAGGCGACGAATGTCAGATAAAAACCAATAAGTCGAAGCCGGTGCCTGGTTCATATTTTGGCAGGGATTCCAATGGGGCGGTGACTGCCTTGTTGTTATCTCTCAGCCAGAATGTCAAGCGGAGGAGAACCACCCAAACAGCAGGCCTCCACCCCTTCCTCTGCCCTCACACTGACTGAGTGACTGGGCTAGGGCGGCACACCTTTCAGTGGGGACTCCTGCCTTGACACTGCCGGGGCAGACAAAGGAAGTGTTCTGTTCCTGTGCTGTGTTCTAGATCCTGCCTGGGAAATGATATCAGTGGTGGCCCAGGACCACAAGACAGGCAGACAGTGAGACAAGCTGTGTGTCTGTATGAAGACGGAGCACTGATCTCTCCATAACCCCACTCACAAATAGTAGACGGACGGACAGACAGACGAGCTCTTTCAAATCTACTTCGATATGCCGTGTGACAATACATAGACCTCTTCTACACAGAATGAAGCTGCGACAGATTAAAATAATACCAGAAAATACAGGAGGGTTAACATTATAAAAACACACAGCAAGTGACTGGCAGTTAGGCTAAGAGTTCAATGAGAGGTTGATAATCTACACGAGCTGATGCACTCCTTGAGTGAGTTCATAAACAGGCAAATGCGTTTGTCTGCTAATCACGTGCATATATTCTGAGCTTATCACGCCATTGCAAAGTTGTCAATTACATTTTCATTACTCTCCTCTCTTTGCATGCAAATATGAATCAGACTCTGCCCTTGCCTGATTCACCAGGGTTTGCATTGTAAATATTGGGTGACTAAGTCAGGAAACAAAATCTGTAGTCAAGAAACAAATAAGGCCAATGGATCATTCCACCTCAAAAAGCACAAGAAAGAGGATTGACACCAGCCATTTCAAATTTTTCCAAAATCATTTGTTGTTAAAAAAATAAGATTATCATTCCATGGATTCCTCACACCCTATGCCAATCCCACGTCAACGACGAGTATACAGTATCAGTTCTCTATGTTTGACAAGTAGTATGGAGCTGTGGCTTGGAGTACTGTTTCTTCATCCTATGTAATGTATTCTCAATGAATTTGGTGATGTTTTTTCCCCCTGTTCAGAGAAATTAGTATATAGCTAGGTTTCCATCCAATTGGAGACAGATTTTCATGCATAAAACTATATGCACATTTTCCTACTAGAAATGGGTTTCCATCAAATGTACTTGTTGCGGATAAAAGGCTGTGCGTGATGACGTAGTGCACATAAATGCAAGTTAAATGGGTTTCCATTAAATGGGTTAACTCTACTGATGGTTCTCACAAAAACAAAAAATGATATAGCAAGTGTGGCCACTCACGTATTGGCACATGCACTCTAGCCAACTGAGTGCAGATACACGTATAGCCTACATTAGGGGTCTCCAACCCTGGTCCTGAAGAGCTACCCTCCTGTAGGTTTTCGCAATCAACCAGCTAATTATTAGAATCAGGTGTGCTAGATTAGGGTTGGAGTGAAAACCTACAGGCGGTAGATCTCCAGGAACAGGGTTGGATGATGAGATTATTATGGACAAAAGAGTGAGATTATTTTTATTTGTAAAACTGCAACCCAGCATCGATGATCATGTCACCAGAATAAGACCCTCGAAATGTATTGGAAAGGAGCATCAAGCATATCACCATCAAGCATATCACCCACACAAAATGTTTGTATAGGTAGAACGAATTATGCACGAAATGTCAAACGCTTTTATGCCCAAATATCCCACTTTGTCTAGTGTATTTTGTTTTGTCAACATTTGGAAAGTTTACAGGGCGGAAAAAAATCTGTTTCCATCAGGCCTGTCATAAAAAATATTTTATCCAACATTACTCACATTAAAAGGTTGAATGGAAACCTCGTTATTGAAGGTGTTGTTATGTCCCACCCTACATCACCAGGTTCTGACCACTAGGTGGTGGTGTTCATGCTATTAGGTCATTTTTTTTAAAGAATCCCCATCGTTAAAGGGATAGTTCACCAAAATTACATATTGGTTTTCCATGGACCAGGTATGACAGCAACCCATGCCTGGCCACTGTTTCAAATGCTAACTTTTTAGTGTGTGTCACAAATCCAAAGCAAGTCCATGGTACATATATTAGCATTTTCACGCTTCATGTGGTATTTCATTTAAATAATGTTTCCCCAATTCTTATCTTATACGTTTCCAAATCCAGAAACAATTTCAGAACAATCTGAGATGGTATCACGGCTTGCTGAAATTACATGGAACGACCCCAATGGGAGAATACACTTGTCTTGCAATGTCTCACGTCATGATGGAAAGACAGGACTGGGCATGGAAGTATAATACATTCACAATCTCTCCCTCCCTACCCCTACAGATGATACATGAGCAGTGACCTGTCAAAAACCAAGCCATAAACTGAGCTACAACTCTACAATCCATTATCAAACAAGCTACAAGATATACAAGTCCCCTCTTCAGAGCTAGAACTCTAAAGGCGGAAGTGTCACCCAGAAAATAAAGTGACAGGTCAGCATCGCATTCGCAACGAGGTGTCAATTCCCACGATGACGTCGCCACACACCTGGCTTGCCTTTAGTTACAGCACAATTGACCTAAACAAACTACACCGTCATGATAACCTCTAAAATGTATTTGCTCAACCAAAATATGATACATTGTAGCTAGAACATGTTCTTTAGACTCGTACGAAAACGTAACAAAATCCGCACAAGTCACCGTGCCTGTGTGCCGCCAGCTAGCCCTCTAGCTACCGCTAACTTGTTACCTAACTAGCCAATTTACAGTGAAGACGAAGTTAACGTAGCAAGCAAAAACCTAGCTGGCTAAATAGTTCGCTTGCTTCCATGTTGAAATCTGATCGAGACGTTAGCCAAACAATGCACCTTGCGAGGGAAATAACGTTACACAGAACACGGCTAGTCCGATAAATCTAGCTACCTGAAAGCTAGCTAACTAGTTAGATATCTAGTTAACGTTAGTATAGCCTGCGTGACGGGCTTCTATAGAAATACATTTTCACTACCTAATCTTCTTGGCCACTTGCTGTGCAACGTCAGGCCACACTGCACCGGATGCTCAAAATAGCGTCTCGCCGGTTAATGTTACCGCGTTGGCCAAAAATGAGAACATGCCATGATGATATCTACAGTACTTAGGTAGCTAGCCATCCAGGGGAAAGGGGAGTCATTACCACCATAATAGTATTATTTATCGTGCATTTTCTGATAGTAAAAGAGCTAAACATCGTTTGTTTTGTAGCTGTCAAATATTACCAGCCACAAAAGAGATTAGTAACTGGTACTGTAACGTTATGTGCTGTCAACGGGAAAGGGGTAGCTGTACTCACCCCATTAACCAATCCATGATGTTTGTAACAAGGGTAGGGATAAATCCGCCAAGGCTGCTGGAGGCGACCCCCTACTTTATCCGGGCACCCCTCGCTTCCCTGCCTGGCCCCGACTCTTCGTGGATCGGTTTCTCCCTGTGCTTAATTCGGTCGTCAAATGTCAAAAACGTATCGCTGATGTCCTTGTTTTTAACCTGAGCCTAGATAACTACAAGAACATGAACAGCTAGCTACCTAGTCGGAGCCCTGGTGCTGCGCTGAGTGAGAGGAGCGCAGCATTGAGTGACTTTGAGCTCGGAGAAGAGCGGGCAAAAGTCTCGGTCCAATTTCCAGTCAGCGAGGTATCCTGCTGGGGCTTCGCTTTACTTCCCCGTACGCTGGCGTGTCGAATGTCCTTCGCAGACTGCAGGACCGAATGAATCGAGTCTTGCGATGCCACTAGTCTAGCTAGCAACACTCTGTCATGAATCCTTGTACTGTATTAGCTCTGGAGCTCAAACCGCTAGCAATCTTCAGCTGCTGCGAACGAAATCCGGAAGTAAACACAGATCCGACCATAGAGATAGATAGAGGACTCTAGTGCCCAAAAGCAGTTTTAGAATGTATTTATTTATTTAACTAGGCAAGTCAGTTAATAATACATTCATATTTACAATGACTGAGAATGAGCAGAGCAATTCAGGAATTTCACACTTTTGAAGTAATGTTAGTCAGCTGGGTGGGACTTCCAATGGGTTATGGAAGGATCACATAATTGCATCCACATCATCAGGAGCGATCAGCCAATTAATTATACTTGTGAGCAAACATTCCATAACTCTAAATGGCAGTAAATTGTCAACCTTGGCTTTATGCCTGTTCAAACAGCACACTCTGGGTGGCAATTTGCACCCTTTCAGTTTGTTTACCAACCATAGAAGTAGTAGAAGAAGCAAATTGACTACTTCAAAATGTATAGGGACTCAATGGCGCTGCCCATGCTCTCACAGATGCCATAGTGGGACAGATACAATGTTGTGTCCTCTAACTATCTCTATGGATCCAACCGAGCCCCTTCCTCGTTTGTCTGCGTGGTGTTACGTCACACGCAGAGATCTGGAAACCAATGGGATATGTAGTTCTAAGAAAACCCATTTTCCTTCAACTTGCTTCCATAGACTTAGATAGAAGACGCAATTTTGTATCTGTCCCATTATGGAAGCTGTGAGATGACGAGCAGCGCCATACGTTTAGAGACAGAAGAGGAAGCGAGACATCCCACTCACAAATGTTTCTGTTTCAATGGAAGTCTATGAACTAAGTAAACCAGACCCAGCTGCTATCGCATTGGTGTCTAATGGTAAACGGCCTGAGTGAACTATCTTAATTTATACACCATCTTTGATATTGTATGAGAGTACCCACTGGGCATAGACGTCAAATCAACGTAATTTAATTACGACTTGGAAACAACATTGATTCAACCAGTGTGCGCCCAGTGGGTAGTTACCGTTGCAAGTCCCATACTGTTTTTGAATGGGCTTTAAGCTTATATAATCACATTTATGGAAACACGGTCATATAGGATATATATACAATTATATTCATATTTGTGTATTGATTTGCTCATACCCAATGCATTTAATCAAAATACTTGACGAATTAGAAAAGGGTGGAACTACAACTCCTGCAGCCTTGATGCATGCCGTAGCGTGCCTGCTTGAGCTGAGGACTTACAGGACGTTATTAAGAACCCATTAGTTACAGGCCGTTTTAAATTAGATTGAATGTTGCCAGCAAGTACTTTTTGAAAATGCAAAAAAAAATGTTTTTTATTTATAGACCGGCATGGTGTCAAAAAAGAAACATACAGCTGGTGGGAGGCGTATAACGTGAATGCCTAGCAACCCAAAGTTTGCATGTTCGAATCTCATCACGGACAGCAAATTTGCAACGACTTAGCTAACCTTAACCCTTACCACCTAGCTAACATTAGCATTAGCCACCTAGACAACAAGAAAATGGAATTCGTAACATATCATATGTTTTGCAAATTCATATGTTGTAAGAATTACAATTTGTAACGTATTACCTTTTAGTTATTTAGCAGACACTCTTATTCGGAGCGACTTACAGGAGTAATTAGGGTTAGTTCCTTGCTCAAGGGCACATCGATAGACTTTTCACCTAGTCAGCTCAGGGATTCAAAACAGCAACCTTTTGGTTACTGGCCTAACGCTTTTAACCTCTAGGCTACCTGCCGCCCTATTGTATGAATTGTAATTTGTAACATATCATACGAAATGGATGATGGACATCCACAAATGAATACATACCAAACGAAATGTCAGTGTTGGAAAAAGTACCCAAATTGTCATACTTGAGTAAAAGTATAAATACCTTAATAGAAAATGACTGAAGTAAAAGTGTAAGCAAAATACAATTTGAGTAAAAGTCTAAAAGTATTTTGATTTTAAATATACTTAAGTATCAAAAGTAAATGTAATTACTAAAATATACAGCACCATTTTCTTGTTTTAAAAATGTACGGATAGCCAGGGGCACACTCCAACACTCAGCCATTATTTACAAATGATGCATTTGTGTTTAGTGAGTCCACCAGACCAGAGGCAGTAGGGATGACAACGTGTTCTTTTGATAAATGTGTTAATTTGACAATTTTCCTGTCCTGCTAACCATTCAAAATGTAACGAGTGCTTTTGGTTTTCAGGGAAAATGTTACAAGTAAAAAATACAATATTTTCTTTAGGAATGTAGTGAAGTAAACATAAAAGTTGTCCAAAATATAAATAGTAAAGTAAAGTACAGATACACCAAAAAATTACTCAAGTAGTACTTTAAAGTATTTTTACTTAAGTACTTTACAACACTGCGAAATGTAACATATCATACTAATTGGAGTGTCCCGGATTTGAATTTACTATGTTACGTCTACCCCTGAGTCCAGGTTGTACATGACTGTGTTTTCATGAATTTGATTATGCAAATTTGAAGCCCATTCTAAGCCTACAAAAAAGGCAACAGGAAGTACCACTTTCATACAGTAAGGCCATCTACATTTTTAATAAGTAGTCGATTGTCTTCTTCTACTACTTCTACTGCCACCTGGAGTGTATTGTTTGAGCAGGTATAAAGCCAAGATTGGTGATTTACAACTACCTACAATTATGGAATGTTTGCTCACAAGTATAATTAATTGTCTGATCCCTCCTGATTATCTGGATGGAATCATGTGATCCTTCCTTAACCCATAGGAAGTCCCACCCAGTTGACTACTTCAAAATTGTGAAAGTCCTCAATTGTGCTGCCCATGCTAAAATTGGCTTTTGGGCACTAGAGTTGTCTATCTAAGTCTATGGCTGCCATCTCAGTTATGCAAAGAGAAATGAATTATTCTTTATTAGTATGACATCATATAGACATGTGTACTGAATACAGGCATCACAATGAATGCAGTTAGTTAGGAAGTAATGCATTTTGCATAGAAATATGTGGGAATTGACACTCTGTTGTGATACACAGTGGTGTAAAGTACTTAAGTAAAAATACTTTAAAGTACTACTTAAGTCGTCTTTTGGGGTATCTGTACTTTACTTTACTATTTATATTTTTGACAACTTTTACTCCCTAAAAAAAATTATGTACTTTTTACTCCATACATTTTCCATGACACCCAACAGTACTAATTACATTTTGAATGCTTAGCAGGACATATCCCTGGTCATCGCTACTGCCTCTGATCTGGCGGACTCACTAAACACAAATGCTTAATTTGTAAATTATGTCTGAGTGTTGGAGTGTGCCCCTGGCTATCCATAAAATAATAAAACAAGAAAATTGTGCCGTCTGGTTGGCTTGAGATAAGGAATAAGAAATTATTTATACTTTTGCTTTTGATACTTAAGTAGATTTGAGCAATTACACGTACTTTTGTTACTTAAGTATATTTAAAACCAAATACTTTGAGACTTTTTCTCAAGTAGTATTTTACTGGGTGACTTTTACTTGAGTCAACTTCTGTTAAGGTATCTTTACTTTTACTCAAGGATGACAATTGGGTACTTTTTCCACCACTGGTGATACATGTAGATGATACATACACAGCATTGCACTGATGAATACTTGTACTATTGTTGCTTAATGAGGTACAGATTAGGTTTGAATCTCTGTTGGGCGCCATACTGGAAGCCTGTGTGAGCCTTTTGAGCTAAAGCCTATAGGCAAGTACTCAGGTCTGCCTTGGACACAGTGCTCTTATACTCTCTTCTGTTCTCTTCCCAGCCATGCTCTCTCCATCAGAGGATGCACCATTCATCTGAATCCCCGACAGCCTGGTAGGAGAGGATCAATCTGTACCCTCTCTGCCATGGCTCTCCTGATGTGCTGTGCTTATCTTTTTCACCCTCCGTCCCTCTCTTCATCAAATTTTTCCTCTCTCTGTCTCCCTCTCGCTGATGTTCTAAAAACCATCACCACTTATGGTGGCTGTCTCATTGGTATCTGCCCACGCCCCCTTTCTCTCCCCACTCCCCCCTTCCCTCCACCTCTCCCCCCCACCACTCACCCCCCTGGATCCTGAGGATTCTATAAATAAAGGTTGAACACAGGCAAGTGAGGGAACATTGAGAATAGAAGCCCTGTTAACAGTAGGCAGAGTCAGGGGATTGGCTGACTGACGCGTCACTGCACTGGTGTGCTCCAATCAGCTCTTTGAGAGGCGGAGTCAGTGCGGTGATTGACAGGGTAGCTGATGGAATAGTCTTAGAGCCGGTGCAGTACCACAGCTGACCACTAGAGGGAGCTGTGGGATGTTTGTTAGTGGCGTGAATGAGACAGTTACTACTGCAGGGATATGTGTGTAGCTCAATAGAGGCCACCCTTTCCAACAGGTGTGCATGTTCCATAAGTAAGTAGTAGGGGAGCACTTCTGTCTCTTTCACATGCTTTCAAGCATGGCTGATAAGTTAACCCTTTTGTGTGCCTTTCAGTAGTGTCACCCAGTGTTTGTGATATCATGTAGGGTGTTAAAACGGCCAGCTTCAGTCAGCTGATTCTAGCCATCCATTCTGGTTAGTTCTAGTCAGGCAGCTTAGTCTCCCATTCAGAGAACCCCCACTTTGCTCAATGTCAGCCAATTACTTATCACCACATCTCGTTCAGACTATCATCGGCCTAGATTTCCTGGACTTCAGTTTCAGTTTGTGTTGGATCCCAGCACACCTTATGTTCAGAAACATGCTTTCCCCCATCCTGATGAGCACCACCACAGTATTCCCTCCTGCTGAACTTTTCCTCCCGTGGACTGAATCCCTGTCTGTTTGATGTTTAAACATGCGTGCCTCTAAATGTAAGTGCCTTGAGATCTGTGTCATGTTTTGTGGACTATTGTGTGTAATTACCATGTGTGTTGAGCTTGTTCGCTAGCCCATGCTCCCGCTAGTGCTAACATTTGCATTTTGCATTAGAATGCACTCAGGAATGCCTGAGTTTCATGTGTACAAGTCCACTAGGCTGTTTCGTCTATTGCCATTTGACTAGGCTTTAGGCCTTCTGTGGTGTATAGCCCTTGCTGTTATGAATGACATAGCTTGTACAGCCATGTTATTCATTTTATACCAGTGCTATAGCCTAATTTTCCTTTCAGAAACGTAGTTAATGTCATTTCTCACTGGACATGTTTCTCAGTTATCTGAAACATGAGTGGTCAGTTGTGTGTGTGAATGTGGACATCTTCTTCCATTAAACCACCCTTAACCTGGACATGCGCCTCTTCCTTGTTCCGACCGGAAATTCTGTAGTGGTTGCTATTAGCCTTAAGCCAGCACCTAAGGTTTATTATCACATTCATGGTCCTTAGATTCTCAACAACTATTTTTCATGGTCTTTCGAGCCGGATCCAGTAACTGCTACAGCCCAAGGATAACAGAGACGATCCTCCACAAGATGAGGTCCATCTGCGCCAACCAGCTCACCTGCCACAATAACTCAATAATTACATCAGTTAACTAGCTTCCCCTTCAACGACTTATCACCGGTCCAAGTCACCACCCAGGCTGACCAGCAGAATAGAGGACAGAGCCTAAGCCTTTTCATCAGTTGCTAATTCACCGGGTTCCCACCTCAGGCTAACCTCAACCAGAGATTGCCAAGATCAGCATCGAACCTCGACCAGAGAACACCGGGATCAGTGTCGACCTAAGCATGGACCGCCAGTGACAACCGGTGAGGTCTCACTGTTTACACAGCCAGCGTGACGAGATCGATGAGCTCATTGAAGCAGTCAGCCAGTACTTACCTGATGGACACTGCCA
Organism: Salvelinus alpinus; assembly: GCF_045679555.1. Classification (NCBI taxonomy): domain Eukaryota; kingdom Metazoa; phylum Chordata; class Actinopteri; order Salmoniformes; family Salmonidae; genus Salvelinus; species Salvelinus alpinus. The sequence goes on along the minus strand of NC_092094.1, from coordinate 49,397,504 downwards.
GTTGTCACCTGACCGTCTCGGCCAGTCCTTCAACGGTTCTCTCCTCTTACAACTGAAAGGCGTCTTAGAGGGGGAGAACAGGGACCTCTGTCACCAAGCTGCCAAAGAAGTTGATGACATTATTTCAGAGATTGTCAAGCAACAGATACTACATCAGAAGCACCAGAATGAGGTACTGAAGATGGACCACAGGAAGTTTGAGGTGGAGCACGCCCGCAGGACTGGAAAACCCACCACCGGCCCAGGTAACAGTCCCGATAGTAGTCAAGTTCCTGAGGTTCAAGCACAAGGTGTTCTGGGAAGAGCCAAGAACTTGAGAGGAGCGTACATGCATATCTTCATCAACGAGGACTATCCGGAAGCGGTGCGCCAGAAGAGGAAAGAACTTATCCCAGCCATGAAAGCTGCCAGAGCGCGTGGGGACATTGCTTACATCCGCTACGACAGGCTCATTGTCCACCCTTCCTCCCAAAAGCCTTGAAGGGATGAGAGAGCCAAGCCTATGGGTTGGCAGCTTCAACCCCACAGCACACACACACACACACTTACACGCACCAACTGATTAATGGACTGCTGAATGTATATTTTTTTCTCTTGCTTTGTTTCCATATTGTCTGTCTCTGATAAGCTACTCAGGAAAGGGCTGGAAATAGCCCATATTAATATAATGAACGTAGCCTTAGAAATAAGGTTAATGAAATCAATAAGTTGCTAACATCAGATAACATTCATATATTAGTCATTTCTGAGACGGAAGCTATACTGTTACACCAGGAAGTTTGTCATTATTGTGGAAAAATTGTTATCAATCAATAATGACAAACCTCCTGGTGTAAAAGTATAGCTTCCGTCCCTCTCCTCGCCCCTACCTGAGCTCGAACCAGGGACCCTCTGCACACACCGACAACTGCCTCCCATGAAGCATCGTTACCCATCACTCCACAAAAGCCGCGGCCCTTGCAGAGCAAGGGGAACAACTACTTCAAGGTCTCAGAGCGAGTGACGTCACCGATTGAAACGCTATTAGCGCGCACCCCACTAACTAGCTAGCCATTTCATATCGGTTGCACTGGCATTGACAACCTTAAATGGAAAGCTACTGAGGATGTTAGCTAACTGTATAGCCACTCCTATCTGTCATATCTTTAATCTGAGCCTAGAGGAAAGTCTTTGTCCTCAGGCCTGGAGGGAAGCCAAAGTCATTCCGCTACCCAAGAGAGGTAAAGCAGCCTTTACTGGTTCTAACCGCAGACCTATCAGCTTGCTGCATGCTCTTAGCAAACTGTTGCTACTTCTCTGTAAACAAATTAACAACAGACTTTCAGCATGCTTATAGAGAAGGGCACTCAACATGTACTGCACTGACACAAATGACTGATGATTGTTGAAAGAAATTGATAATAAGATTGTGGGAGCTGTACTGTTAGATTTCAGTGTAGCCTTTGATGTTATTGACCATAACCTGTTATTAAGAAAACATATTTGTTATGGCATTTCAACCTCTCCCATATCGTGGATTCATAGCTATCTAGCTAATAGAACTGAGGGTTTTCTTTAATGGAAGCTTCTCTAATGTGAAACATGTAAAGTGTGTTGTACCACAGGGCAGCTCTCTAGGCCCTCCACTCTTTTCTATTTTTACCAATGACCTGCCACTGGCATTAAACAAAGCATGTGTGTCCATGTATGCTGATGATTCAACCATATACACATCAGCAACCACAGCTAATGAAGTCACTGAAACTCTTAACAAAGAGTTGCAGTCGGTTTTGGAATGGGTGGCCAGTAATAAACTGGGCCAGAACACCTCTAAAACTAAGAGCATTGTATTTGGTACAAATCATTCATTAAATGCTAGACCATAGCTGAATCTGGTAATGAATGGTGTGGCTGTTGAGCAAGTTGAGGAGACTAAATTACTCGGTGTTATCTTAGATTTCAAACTGTCATGGTCAAAACATACCGATTCAATAGTTGTAAAGATGGGGAGGGGTCTGTCTGTAATGGCCACACTCCACAAAGCAAATCCTGCAGGCTCTAGTTTTATCTTATCTTGATTGTTGTCCAGTCGTGTGGTCAAGTGCTGCAAAGAAAGACCTAGTTAAGCTGCAGCTGGCCCAGAACAGAGCAACACATCAACATGCTCTTCATAGTTATCAAAGGGCTAATATAAATACTATGCATGTCAGTCTCTCTTGGCTAAGCGTTGAGGAAAGACTGACTGCATCACTTCTTGTTTTTATAAGAAACATTGTGTTGGAAATTCAAAATTGTTTGCATAGTCAACTTACACACAGCACTGACACACACTCTTACCCCACCAGACATGCCACCAGGCGTCTTTTCACAGTCCCCAGGTCCAGAACAAATTCAAGGAAATGTACAGTATTTTACAGAGAAATGCGTGCTTGGAACTGCAGTCCGGAGGCCCTCGTCGAGCTCTACTGCTGTGGACCTGCGGTCTCTAGTCCTGAGAGTTTCGTTGAGACCTGCTGCCGAACCTCCGCCGTCTGCCGCACTGAAACCTTTGTCGAGCTATGCTGTTGCGGCCCTACCTCTTGATCTGGGGCCTTAACGTGGTCCCTCTGCCTGGGTCCAGGTGTGTCTGGTGGCCACCGCCCGTTGCTGCTTCGTGGCTCCAGCCACCTAAGTATCCAGTCCCAGGGTCCACTTCGAGCTCTGCTGCTGCAGCCCTGCTCACCTAGTCGTGAGACTCTCGTCGAGCATAGTTGATGCGGCCCTGCGGTCTCCAGTTGTGGTGTCCTCAGCTGACACCATGCCAGGGGTCAAGATGACTCCTGCTCCTCCCCTGGGGGTCCTATAAGTCCTCACCATTGAGGTCCTCCTGTTCCTGGGCAGAGGGGGCAGCCGTGACCGGATCCACCACAGCATCTTGTTGGCTCCCCTCTTCAAGAACTTCCTCACAGGCTGCGCTGGCCCTCCACAGTGTCACTCGCTCTGGTCTGGTGACCTCAAGCACCTTTGTGACGGGGTGACCAGGTGTACCAAAAGACAGGTCTTCTGTTCGACCAGTCACCCGTCTGGTATATTTCTTTGCCTCTCTGGATAACCACAAGTATTCACATCATCCCTCTGTGACTGTCTGCCCTTGCTGCCCCTTGTTGTTGTTTTCAAAACTGTGACACATTTGGAGCGGCTGTTAAACAACATTCTGACATTTCATATTTGTCCCCTCCAGTTTTATCAATGGAATGTGATACAAAACTCGGCAACGGTGTGCTTTAGGACCATGCAGATGCCTCAGAGCGGTCGGGTAGGCTGTTTATCCGTCTGGATTTAGGACCTTGCGGACACCACAGAGCGGGCTGACAGGCTGTGGGAAGGCAAAGCTTCTGGAAGGCTTGCTGGGCCAGTTGCGCATAATTCAGCCTGTACGTGTTGTAAAAGGAAGCAGAACAGAAACTGGCTAATCTTAAATTAACTGATGTAGCTGGCAAGGTAACTGCTGTTTAACGTAACAGAAAAAAACTAAACTAGTGTTTATTCGCAGTGCTGAGCTAGTATTGTAACTGACATGCAACGTTAGCCCCTCTCGACTGAGGTGAATGAATACGCTACGCTAGTGAGTAGCTACAACAGCCAGGTCAGCTCTGGCATCTAGTTATCTGTCAGATAGCGATATGAGGTGGCTATTATTACTATCTAACAGCAGTTGTTTGTATGGAAATGATTTGTAGCCTTTGTTTTGTCCCGTTTCAGAAGTAAATGAACTTGGCACGCTTTCGCCAGTTGATGTACAATCAAACTAGACCTGAATCGAATGATGAAACTATCTGCCAAACGATTGAAGATTGCACTGAAAAAAGTCAGAATATCAATGTGAGTTGTATTAGTCAGTGTGGCAATGTAACGTTATTGATCTTTCAGTTTCCCGAGCTAATTCCCTGCTTTTCACACTGACACTGTACAAAAACAACTCTAACGTTACAGGCTTCACTGTCATGGTGCACAGAAGAGGTCTGCGCGGGACTGATTTCTTCATCCCGCTCCCACCTACTGGCTTTCTGTCCGACAACCACCTGCTACTACAAGAACTGGTCCCAAACCCAACTGCAGTCCCACAATGTTAATTTAGGCATATGTGACCAAGCTCACTTGCCAGACATGGTCCCAGCAATTTTGCGCCCTATAGGCAATAAAAAATGCACAAAATAACTTAAGAAATAGGGTAAATTACCAGAGATTCTCACATAGCCCTTACATTGTATTAGTGGGCTATATCAGCCAATATGCTATACAGTTGAAGTCAGACGTTTACATACACTTAGGTTGGAGTTATTAAAACTCGCTTTTCAACCACTCCACAAATTTCTTGTTAGCAAACTATAGTTTTGGCAAGTCAGTTAGGACATCTACTTTGTGCATGACACAAGTAATTTTTCCAACAATTGTTTACAGACAGATTATTTCACTTATAATTCACTGTATCACAATTCCAGTGGGTCAGAAGTTTACATACACTAAGTTGACTGTGCCTTTAAACAGCTTGGAAATTCCAGAAAATTATGTCATGGCTTTAGAAGCTTCTGATAGGCTAATTGACATAATTTGAGTCAATTGAAGGTGTACCTGTGGATGTATTTCAAGTCCTACCTTCAAACTCAGTGCCTCTTTGCTTGACATCATGGGGAAATCAAAAGAAATCAGCCAAGATCTCAGAAAAAAATGTAGACCTCCACAAGTCTGGTTCATCCTTTGGAGCAATTTCCAAACGCCTGAAGGTACCACTTTCATCTGTACAAACAATAGTACACAAGTATAAACACCATGGGACCACGCAGTCGTCATACCGCTCAGTGAGGAGACGCGTTCTGTCTCCTAGAAATTAGCGTACTTTGGTGCGAAAAGTGCAAATCAATCCCAGAACAACAGCAAAGGACCTTGTGAAGATGCTGGAGGAAACAGGTACAAAAGTATCTATATCCACAGTAAAACGAGTCCTATATCGACATAACCTGAAAGGCCGCTCAGCAAGGAAGAACCCACTGCTCCAAAATCGCCATAAAAAAGCCAGACTACGGTTTGAAACTACACATGAGGACAAAGATCGTACTTTTTTGAGAAATGTCCTCTGGTCTGATGAAACAAAAATGGAACTGTTTGGCCATAATGACCATTGTTATGTTTGGAGGAAAAAGGGGGAGGCTTGCAAGCCAAAGAACACCATACCAAACGTGAAGCACGGGGGTGGCAGCATCATATTGTGGGGGTGCTTTGCTGCAGGAGGGACTGGTGCACTTCACAAAATAGATGGCATCATGAGGCAGGGAAATTATGGGGATATATTGAAGCAACATCTCAATACATCAGTCTGGAAGTTAAAGCTTGGTTGCAAATAGGTCTTCCAAATGGACAATGACCCCAAGCATACTTCCAAAGTTATGGCAAAATGGCTTAAGGACAACAAAGTCAAGGTATTGGAGTGGCCATCACAAAGCCCTGACCTCAATCCTATAGAACATTTGTTGGCAGAACTGAAAAAGCGTGTGCGAGCAAGGAGGCCTACAAACCTGACTCAGTTACACCAGCTCTGTCAGGAGGAATGAGCCAATATTCACCCAACTTATTGTGGGAAGCTTGTGGAAGGCTACCTGAAACATTAAGTTAAACAATTTAAAGGCAATGCTACCAAATACTAATTGAGTGTATGTAAACTTCTGACCCACTGGGAATGTGATGAAAGTATTCTGACATTTCACATTCTTAAAATAAAGTGGTGATCCTAACTGACCTGAGACAGGGAATTTTTACTAGGATTAAATGTCAGGAATTGTGAAGAACTGAGCTTAAATGTATTTGGCTAAGGTGTATGTAAACTTCTGACTTCAACTGTATGTAGTTTGAGAGAGCAGAGTGGGAGAGACTTAGCTTTCTCTTGAGCTATTTTTATAGCCTACCTTTTAGGAGTGGGACGATTTTCACACTGAGAAATATGGGTGATCAATATTTAGGCCTATTTCTAGGCAATGTAGTAAACTATAGCCTAATCATATTCCTATTTGGGAAGAACATTTCATTGGAAAGATAACTGCCCTGTGTTTCTCCGCCCATGTATACACAGGCTATAGCCTACTCTATTTAATTGAGACCACGCACACCTGATCTCGCATGTATGGCTACTGAACTGGAAGCAGCAAGAATGCTGACAGCGACACTTGCTACGTTTTGCAGAGTCCTATAGGATATAGCCTACCTTTTTAGGAGGACGATTTACAGGCAGAGAGAAATAAATGGGTAATCCATAATTATTGCAAACGAAAAGGCGCAACACTCGCTCACCGTAGTAGCCCAACCTATGTGCACGTTGTACCTTTTTTGATTGCACCTCGACTCACGTTGATTGAGCGCCCTCAACTTCTTTTCATTATCAATATTTATTTACAGACACTGTAGTAAACTACAGAATAATCGTATTTAAGCTCATTTCATGTTCGAGTTACCTGCCACATGATTCTCTGACCATGTAGGCAGCATACTCAATTTCAATGAGACCACATACTAGGCGCACTTGAACTCTCACGCCCAGCTCTGAAGTTGAAGCAGCGAATTCTGACTGTGTGAATAATGAGAAAGATACGTGCTTTTAATACAATTCGTAGGCTAACGTATACACGGCAGAAAGAGGACCGTTTCAAAATAATAATGCTCCGGCCTGCAGCATGAATTAAATGCCCACCGTGCAGCAAAGATCTCTGTAGGGATCAGCAGGTCCAGTGGGAATGCAGCCCTCTAGTGCAGTCATTACGCAACACTATGCTCATAATGTCTTAGCGGGATCAGATGGTGACAGGGGTCCCAGCAGGGTCAGACTGCCAGGGAAGACCAGACTACGGAGCTCATGTGAATTTTGCAGTATATTCAGTGAATGACACAAAGTTCCATCTTGAATTGATGGGTAGACCTAAAGTAGCTACAGGATAGCAGCTTAAGCTTAAAGCTACAGTCAGGGATCTGAGAATAATGGTCATTTCAATTATTGAACCATTGATTCTATTATTGGATAATGTATAAATGTACACCAAGGTAATTATGTGTCATGCCTCAGTTTAGGAGGATCAGATGGTGACAGGGGTCTCAGCAGGGTCAGGCAGCCAGGGAAGACCAGTCTGTGACAGAGGTGAGGTGAATTTTTGTAGATACAACACATTATTCTCTCTGTCCAGCAAACACTGGACAAGCCAGATGCTATTTTAAGGCCGGCTGACAAATCTCCCAAGTTGATTTCTAAACTGTATCAAGGTTTGATAAAGGCTTTTCCCGATGACACAAAATATGTCAAACAAAAATGTGAGTGAGATCTGGGAGACGCTATTGATGATGAATGGATACAGATGTTAGAATGCCCAGTCATGTTCTTGTAATCTCAGACAGAAATTACCGACATTTAAGACCATCCATAGAACGTAGTATATGCCTGTTAAACTGAATATCATGCAATCGGAAATTGTATTATTTTGCTGGGTTCACAAAAGGGGACATACAGTGCATTCTGGAAAGTATTCAGACCCGTTCCATTGTCCACATTTTGTTAAGGTACAGCCTTATTCCAAAATTGATTAAATCAAAAATGTTCCTCATCAATCTATATTCAGTACCCCAGAAATACCTTATTTTCAGACTCTTTGCTATGAGACTCGAAATTGAGCCCAGGTGCATCCTGTTTCCATTGATCATCCTTGAGATGTGTCTACAATTTGATTGGTAAATTCAATTGATTGGACATGATTTGGAAAGGCACACACCTGTCAATATAAGGTCCCACAGTTGACAGTGCATGTCACAGCAAAAACCAAGCCATGAGGTCGAAGGATTTGTCCGTAGAGCACCGAGACAAGACTGTGTCGAGGCACAGTTTTCGTTAAGGGTACCAAAAAAATCCTGCAGCATTGAAGGTCCCCAAGAACACAGTGGCCTCCATCACTCTTAAATTGAAGAAATTTGGAACCACCAAGACTCTTCCTAGAGCTGGCCGCCCGGCAAAACTGAGCAATCGGGGGAGAAGGGCCTTGGTCAGGGAGGTGACCAAGAACCCGATAGTCACTCTTACAGAGCTTTAGAGTTCCTCTGGGGAGATGGGAGAACCTTCCAGAAGGACAACCATCTCCGCAGCACTCCACCATTTAGGTCTATATGGTAGAGTGGCCAGACGGAAGCCACTCCTCAGTAAAAGGCACATGACAGCCTGCTTGGAGTTTGCCAAAAGGCACCTAAAGGACACTCAGACTATGAGAAGCAAAGCTTCTCTGGTCTGATGAAACCAAGATTGAACTCTTTGACCTGAATGCCAAGGATCCTTTCTGGAGGAAACCTGGCACCATCCCTACAGTGAAGCATGGTGGTGGCAGCATCATACTGTGGGGATGTTTTTCAGGGGCAGGGACTGGGAGACTAGTCAGGATTGAGGGAAAGATGAACAGTGCAAAGTACAGAGAGATCCTTGATGAAAACCTGCTTCAGAGCGCTCAGGACCTCAGACGTGGTCAAAGGTTCACCTACCAACAGGACAACAACTATAAGCACACAGCCAAGACAACGCAGGAGGATCTTCGGGACAAGTCTCTGAATATCCTTGAGTGGCCCAGCCAGAGCCCGGACTTAAACCCGATCTGACATCTCTGGAGAGACCTGAAAATAGCTGTGCAGCGACTCTCTCCATCCAACCTGACAGAGCTTGAGAGGATCTGCAGAGAAGAATGGGAGAAACTCCCCAAATGCAGATGTGCCAAGCTTGTAGCGTCATACCCAAGAAGACTCGAGGCTGTAATCACTGCCAAAGGTGCTCCAACAAAGTACTGCGTAAAGGGTCTGAATACTTATGTAAATGTGATATTTCACTTTTACAAACCTTTTTTTGCTTTGTCATTATGGGATATTGTGTGTAGATTGATACGTGGGGGAAAACAATTTAATCCATTTTAGAAAAAGGCTGTAACGTAACAACAAAAAGTCATGGTGTGAATACTTTCCGAATGCACTGTATTTGCATAATGTTATTGGTCTTGTGAAGGCTGGCTGAATTCTGGCAAAGAGTATGTTCTTTTAATAACTCCGCATGTCTACAGATTCTCCCTTCTCGCTGTTTTTGTTTGCTTGGAAATGTTGATACTGGAGACTGCTATCAGAAGAAACTATGTAACCTAGCATTTATAGTGGCTAATAAATGCATTGCCATTAATTGGAAGGTTGGTCATCCTCCCACAATGTATGGAAGAAATGTCAAGTTATGTAGAGTATCACTAGATTTGTAAAAGATGAAGGGTATACTGTGCAACTTTCATAAGGTCTGGATGCCTTATATGGAATACTGTACGACAAAAGGAGTCTGTGTTGAAAACATGCCAACGTCAGGGGAGATAACTATTTAGGCAATCCCTAGCTGCAGGGCTGCTCAGTCTTGGCCCTGGGGGTCTGGTGTACTGTTGTCACTCTGGTGTTGGCCTGCAACCTGAAACGACCTGAAACCAATAATGAATGCTTCGCTAAGATCCTAAAGCTGAGTGGGGTGTGTTGGGTTGGTGCGCTACAGGGCCGTGGACCCCTAGGGACAGGACAGGGTGACCCAGCTATATTGTGTGGAAGTTTAAAAGAGCTCTACATTACTATTAGGCCTATGATATGAATTATATGGAGTGTGTACTGTTAATGTGTAGGTTGTATGTGTTTTTTCCTTCTATTTTTATTTTCCAAACCTTTCCGTTGAGACATAAAAAAAAGATGTGAAGGAAGTTGTGTTTTGGGGAGTGTTGAGTTATTGACTAGACTGGTGGGGTTCGGGCATGTAGGTGGCTCGGGTTGGCTGGGCGGTCTGGCTGAAGTTTGATGTAGAGGATGTCGTAAAGACAATCGATGTAAGAGATGTTCATTTGTAAGGCTATTGGTTAAAGGTGCAACACAATATTGATTATTGTATTATCATGGATCTTGTTCAGTCTTATCAATCACTTAAAGATATTTAATCATCTCTTACCTAGCTTGGTGACTGGGCATTTTTGCTTACTTTTTGTTATTGTAAATAGAGATGGCTAGAAGGGTAATGGGTCATGTTAGATTAGAAATGCAGGAAATGAGCTTTAGATGCCCCATAAATGGGAGGACCCCCAGACCCCCTGCCAAGTTATGTCCCCCTCTGCAAATAGCACTGCTGGGTGATTTAAAAAGTAATAGTCTATCGATCAATAATAGAATAATACTCTTAGCAAAAATATATATATCTTTTTTACAATATGTAGATTCTATTAGAATAGAAAGGTTCAGAACTTTTGTGAAACATCACAGAACAGCTGAAAAATAGATGGCAAATAGAAATCAAAACTGGATGGTGTTCAGAGATAAATGGGAGGGGTTGAGTGGAGCTGAAGGATAGGACAAAAAACAAACAAAAGATAACTATTATAAAAATATACGGTGTCCGTAAAATGTATATACAGTGCATTCGGAAAGTATTCAGACCCCTTGACTGATTACCTTCCCTATATATGTCACTCCCTTTGGTTCCTTCCCCAGGCGTTATTGTTTCGTTTTCAGTTTCATATCTGTGTGCTGTTTGAGTTTCTTGTTTTGTATTATGTTCCATTTATTTATTAAAACCTCTCACTCCCTGAACTTGCTTCCCAACTCTCAGCGCACATCGTTACAGTTTTTAATTTTTAATAAACTTGCAAAATGTTCTACAAACCTTTTGCTTTGTCATTATGGGGTATTTTGTGTAGATTAATGAGAGAAAAAAAAACTATTTAATCACTTTTAGAATAAGGCTGTAAAGTAGCAAAATGTGGAAATTGTCAAGGGGTCTTGATTCTCGTTGATGGAAGGAGAGGAGGACCAAAATGCAGCGTGGTAAGTGTTCGTCATATTTAATAGAAACTGAACACTACACAAAACAACAACGAGGAAAAACGAAAATGAAACAGTTCTGCCAGGTGAACATACACTAAACAGAAAACAAACACCCACAACCAAAATGGGGAAAACAGGCTACCCAAGTATGATTCTCAATCAGAGACAACGAACGACACCTGCCTCTGATTGAGAACCATACTAGGCCAAACACATAGAAATATACCAACATAGAAAAAAGAACATAGACTACCCACCCCAACTCACGCCCTGACCAACCTAACACAAAGACATAAAAAAGAAACTAAGGTCAGAACGTGACAGGTCTGAACACTTTTCAAATGCACGGTAGTATGTATAAGCTGGAAGTAGAAGCCTAAACGTTGTTGTCCATTAGTTTACTCCAATTAGGGGAGGGGTGGTAGGGATAGGGGGAAATAATACAGGAGAATATCTTTTTAAATATACAGGACCAGTCAAAAGTTTGGACACCTACTCATTCAAGCGTTTTTCTTTATTGACTATTTTCTACATTGTAGAATAAGATTGAAGACATCAAAACTATGAAATAACACTTGAAATCATGTAGTAAGCAAAGAAGTGTTAAACAAATCAAAAAATATTTTATATTTGAGATTCTTCAAAGTAGCCACCCTTTGCCTTGATGACAGCTTTGCACACTCTTGGCATTCTCTCAGCCAGCTTCATGAGGTAGTCTCCTGGAATACATTTAAATGAACAGGTGTGCCTTGTTAACAGTTCATTTGTGGAATTTCTTTCCTTCTTAATGCGTTTGAGCCAATCAGTTGTGTTGTGACAAGGTAGGGTTGGTATACAGAAGATAGCCCTATTTGGTAAAAGACCAAGTCCATATATTGGCAAGAACAGCTCAAATAAGCAAAGAGAAATGACAGTCCATCATTACTTTAATACATGAAGGTCAGTCAACTTCAGTCGTGACTTTCAGTCCCAAAAACCATCAAGCGCTAGGATGAAACTGGCTCGCATAAGGACCGCCACAGCAAAGGAAGACCCAGAGTACCTCATTAGAGTTAACTGCACCTCAGATTGCAGCTCAAATAAATGCTTCACAGAGTTCAATTTACAGACACATCTCAACATCAACTGTTCAGAGGAGACTGCGTGATTCAGGCCTTCATGGTTGAATTGCTGCAAAGAAACCACTACTAAAGGACACCAATAAGAAGAAGAGACTTGCTTGGGCCATGAAACATGAGCAATGGACATTAGACCGGTGGAAATCTGTCCTTTGGTCTGATGAGTCCAAATTTGAGATTTTTGATTCCAACCGCCATGTTTTTGTGAGACGCAGAGTAGGTGAACGGTTGATCTCCGCATGTGTGATTCTCACCGTAAAGCATGGAGGAGGTGTGAGGGTGCTTTGCTGGTGACACTGTCAGTGATTTATTTAGAATTCAAGGCACACTTAACCACCATGGCTACCACAGCATTCTGCAGCGATACGGCATCCCATCTGGTTTGGGCTTTGTGGAACTATCATTTGTTTTTCAACACGACAATGACCCAACACACCTCCAGGCTGTTTGAGGGCTATTTGACCAAGAAGGAGAGTGATGGAGTGCTGCATCAGATGACCTGGCCTCCACAATCACCTGACCTCAACCCAATTGAGATGGTTTGGGATGAGTTGGACCGCAGAGTGAAGGAAAAGCAGCCAACAAGTGCTCAGCATATGTGGGAACTCCTCCAACAAAGGTCCAGTAGGTTGTTTAGTCTATTGCCATGTGACTAGGCCTTATGTCTGCTGTAGTGTATAGCCCTTGCTGTTATACACTTACCTGTGCTAGCTTTTACAGCCCTGTCATTCATATTATAGCAGTGCTATACGTTTTCTTACTCCTCTTTCTTTTCAGAAAGTGTGTGTAAATGAGAATGTGTTCCCAGTCAACTTACCTGGTAAAATAAGGGTAAAAAAATAAACATAGTTTATGTTCATTCTCACTAGACATGATTCTCAGTTATCTGAACCATGAGTGGTCAGATGAATGTGGTGTGTGTGTGTGTGTGTGTGTGTGTGTGTGTGTGTGTGTGTGTGTGTGTGTGTGTGTGTGTGTGTGTGTGTGTGTGTGTGTGTGTGTGTGTGTGTGTGTGTGTGTGTGTGTGTGTGTGTGTGTGTGTGTGTGTGTGGACATCTTCTTCCAATAAAGCCCCCTTAACCTGGATATCTGCCTCATCCTTCTTCTGACTGGGCATTTTCTAGTGGTTGCTACCTGCCTTAAGGTAGCACCTAAGGTTCCTTATTACGTTCATGGTCCTTAGATTCTTTACAACCTACCCCTATTTGTCATTGGGTAATGCTTATACCTTCACATGAAATGTTTGAAATGACTGAATCACTGTGAGCTCCCAGGTGCCGTTCAGATGTTACCTTTGACCTTTCTATGGTATACCAGGGTCTCTAGTGTCACTGCAGCAGGGCTGATGGTGCCAGCATGGTGCCAGCATGGTGCCCCATGTGTCCTGTCCTGGCCAGGTGCCTGTCTGTTTGTTCGTCTGTCCCGCCGTCTGTCTGGCCGTCTGTCTGGGCCTGCCAAGATCACTTCCTGAAAACACATCTCTCCGTCGATACGGACGCAGCACACGGGGATCGATACGCACCCATCCCAGCCTAGCTCCCACCTCACCCCCCCTCACCCCTCCTCAGACCTATTCTTGGAAGCGACGAGGGCACTAAGATGACAAGGGCACTGAGGTTGACCTAGAAGGAAAATTAATACCTGCACACTTTTGTATGCTTCTGAAGTTTATCGCAACGTTTCATCCAGGTAGTGAGGTAAAGAAATAAATACTCAAGCGTAGTTAAACACATAAACCCTTTTGTTTCTCATAGCCTATTGCTATTTTGGGAACAGCTAACAGCAATATGCGCTCACACACACACACACACACACACACACACACACACACACACACACACACACACACACACACACACACACACACACACACACACACACACACACACACACACACACACACACACACACACACACACACACCCTCATGTCAACTAAGGCAGTGAGGATGAGGTATCGTCTGTGGCGTAACTGATATGAGTTATTCATAGCCAGCGAAGGTAAGTCTAAAAGCCATTAGCAGGCATTAAAACAGAGACACCTCACATTACTCCTGCATGAATAATCAATGCGTACTAGATTCAAAGTGGAGAGAGTGAGTGTGTGTGTGTGCACGCAAGGAGGAGTCTGTGTGTTCACGGAGTGTATCTTTGTGTGTGTGTTTGCGTCTACGGGTGCCATTGTGTGTGTGTGTGTGTGTGTGTGTGTGTGTGTGTGTGTGTGTGTGTGTGTGTGTGTGTGTGTGTGTGTGTGTGTGTGTGTGTGTGTGTGTGTGTGTGTGTGTGTGTGTGTGTGTGTGTGTGTGTGTGTGGCCTCACCAGAGATGTTTTGCTGAGGAGAATCACTTGATCGTCCAGCTGACTGTGTGTTTCCTTTCTGGGAGCAGCGGTCACATCCCATTTTACCCCAGAGGATGCTGTGGTCACATTTCACCCGTGTTCGGACTTCTGCCCTCAAGGTGAACACTAGGACAGGGGCAGGAAGAGTGCACAGGTCACACTAAATATACTATTTGGCCAGAGGGTAACGCTTTACATAACACTTTCCATTACATTGCATTTTTGTGTCATTTGCTGCATGACATGTATTTACTAGCCTGTAACATGCTAAATCCATAGGTTATTATTACGCTGCTGGTTGCTCAGTTGTAAGGCCTCCTAGGTAATTGAACATATAACCAGCCGTCTACACAAAGTGACATTGGCTTTAGTGGAATAGTGGAAGTGCCCTGCTAATTGTTACTGTAAACCCTCTGAGGTCATTGTTGACAGACAGATATACATACTCTGTCCACTGTCTGCTTGGTCTATTTCTCATTATCAAAGAACGCGCACTCTGTGGTGCACTATGGGTATCAGATTATATTACCAATCACACTTTGTGTGTGTGTGTGTGTGTGTGTGTGTGTGTGTGTGTGTGTGTGTGTGTGTGTGTGTGTGTGTGTGTGTGTGTGTGTGTGTGTGTGTGTGTGTGTGTGTGTGTGTGTGTGTGTGTGTGTGTGTGTGTGTGTGTGTGTGTGTGTGTGTGTGTGTGTGTGTGTGCGCGCGCGTGTGTGTGTGCGCGCGTGTCATAGAAGGCTCCACACTGACGCCTGACGTCTAAGTGTGTGTGAGTCAGTCTTAGCCACATTACCCATGTGTCTACAGCCCTACCTGGCCTCAGCCTCCTCCACTCAACCCCAGGGAGGAGGGGGAGACGGGGGGAGGTAAGTGGAAAAGCGAGATGGAAGTACAGTGGAGGAGGACAGGGAAGAGAGGGATGATGAAAGGGTAAGGTTAGAAATAGGGCTAAGGAGGACAGGGAAGAGAGGGATGATGAAAGGGTAAGGTTAGAAATAGGGCTAAGGAGGACAGGGACGAGAGGGATGAGTAGGGGTGAATTAGAGCTGGTCATTTAGTTAATAGAGTTTATGTACATGAACAAACAGGCTCACAGTTCAAGCGAGAAAAGTCCCTTTTACCAGATGAAAGCTATGCGCTAGCCCCAAACAGAACTGTTTTCATAAAGCTATCGTTGCATGACATCGTTATGGGCCTTCTTTTTTTTCTTTCTTCATATTCAGCACATCAGACACAACCTCATTTTCACCCGGCAACCAAACAGAAATAGCCCACATGTTGTTCTGATGTCATCGCCAGAGAGCAGGGGAATGATAACAGAGAGTAGCAACCAGTCACACCACAGAGTTGTGTGTGTGTGTGTGTGTGTGTGTGTGTGTGTGTGTGTGTGTGTGTGTGTGTGTGTGTGTGTGTGTGTGTGTGTGTGTGTGTGTGTGTGTGTGTGTGTGTGTGTGTGTGTGTGTGTGTGTGTGTGTGTGTGTGTGTGTGTGTGTGTGGTGTACAGTGTCATGTCATGTGATTCTGCTTGTCCTTGGGCGGATGAGAAAAGATCTGACCCAGTATCAGTTGTTAGGCTGGGTAGAATTCTACCTACTCTGTGGTGGTCCAGGATGTGGTTGTTGAGGTGCAGACACTGGGATATGGGATATGTGCTGATGGAGTGCTGATGGGGCTGAGGGGTTGCCAACCCTCTCAGAATATGCCTTTATACCACAGGCGAGTTGTGGTCCTCTGTAACTCAATTGATAGAGCTTGGCGCTTGCAATGTCAGGATAGTGGGTTCGATTCCAGGGACCACCAAAATGTAAATGGACTTTAAGTTGCTTTGGATGTATGATCTGCTAAATGGCTTATACTGTATATAAAGGGGTTTTTGGCTGGGCTATGTGCTGATGAGTAACAGTGCTGATGGGACTGGTGTTATAGAGCAGGGGTTGGTGTTTAGAGCGGAGGCTGGTGTTTAGAGCTGAGGCTGGTGTTTAGAGCTGGGGCTGGGGTATAGAGCTGAGGCTGGTGTTTAGAGCTGGGGCTGGTGTTTAGAGCTGGGGCTGGTGTTTAGAGCTGGGGCTGGTGTATACAACTGGGGCTGGTGTTTAGAGCTGAGGCTGGTGTTTACAGCTGGGGCTGGTGTTTAGAGCTGGGGCTGGTGTTTAGAGCTGGGGCTGGTGTTTAGAGCTGGGGCTGGTGTTTACAGCTGAGGTTGGTGTTTAGAGCTGGGGCTGGTGTTTAGAGCTGGGGCTGGTGTATACAACTGGGGCTGGTGTATACAACTGGGGCTGGTGTTTAGAGCTGGGGCTGGTGTTTACAGCTGGGGCTGGTGTATACAACTGGGGCTGGTGTATACAACTGGGGCTGGTGTTTAGAGCTGGGGCTGGTGTATAGAGCTGAGGCTGGTGTTTAGAGCTGGGGCTGGTGTTTAGAGCTGGGGCTGGTGTATAGAGCTGAGGCTGGTGTTTAGAGCTGGGGCTGGTGTTTAGAGCTGGGGCTGGTGTTTAGAGCTGGGGCTGGTGTATACAACTGGGGCTGGTGTTTAGAGCTGAGGCTGGTGTTTAGAGCTGGGGCTGGTGTTTAGAGCTGGGGCTGGTGTTTACAGCTGAGGTTGGTGTTTAGAGCTGGGGCTGGTGTTTAGAGCTGGGGCTGGTGTTTACAGCTGGGGCTGGTGTATACAACTGGGGCTGGTGTATACAACTGGGGCTGGTGTTTAGAGCTGGGGCTGGTGTTTACAGCTGGGGCTGGTGTATACAACTGGGGCTGGTGTATACAACTGGGGCTGGTGTTTAGAGCTGGGGCTGGTGTTTACAACTGGGGCTGGTGTATAGAGCTGGGGCTGGTGTATAGAGCTGAGGCTGGTGTTTACAACTGGGGCTGGTGTTTAGAGCTGGGGCTGGTGTATACAACTGGGGCTGGTGTTTAGAGCTGGGGCTGGTGTTTACAACTGGGGCTGGTGTTTAGAGCTGGGGCTGGTGTTTACAGCTGGGGCTGGTGTATACAACTGGGGCTGGTGTATACAACTGGGGCTGGTGTTTAGAGCTGGGGCTGGTGTTTAGAGCTGGGGCTGGTGTTTAGAGCTGGGGCTGGTGTATAGAGCTGAGGTTGGTGTTTACAGCTGGGGCTGGTGTATACAACTGGGGCTGGTGTTTACAACTGGGGCTGGTGTTTACAACTGGGGCTGGTGTTTACAACTGGGGCTGGTGTTTAGAGCTGAGGCTGGTGTTTAGAGCTGAGGCTGGTGTTTACAGCTGGGGCTGGGGTATAGAGCTGGGGCTGGTGTTTAGAGCTGAGGCTGGTGTTTAGAGATGAGGCTGGTGTTTATAGCTGGGGCTGGGGTATAGAGCTGGGGCTGGTGTTTACAACTGGGGCTGGGGTATAGAGCTGGGGCTGGTGTTTACAACTGGGGCTGGGGTATAGAGCTGGGGCTGGTGTTTACAACTGGGGCTGGTGTTTAGAGCTGAGGCTGGTGTTTACAACTGGGGCTGGTGTTTAGAGCTGGGGCTGGTGTTTAGTGATGGGGCTGGTGTTTATAGCTAGGGTATAGAGCTGAGGCTGGTGTTTACAACTGGGGCTGGTGTTTAGAGCTGGGGCTGGTGTTTATAGCTAGGGTATAGAGCTGATGCTGGTGTTTAGTGATGGGGTATAGAGCTGGGGCTATGGGCTATGTGCTGATGGAAACAGTGAGAGTGCTGATAGGGGTAGAGCTGCATGGGGCAGAGTGCTGTCTCAGGCTCGCACACCATTAGAGAGACAGGTGTCAGCATGCCCAGCTGCTTTAGTCAGCACTTTGAGAGTACACACAGACAGTACAGAGAGAACCACACACTCACATTCTCACTCCCACACAGAGTAGAGACACGATGCACACTCTGTCCCTCTCACATACTCTCGCTGTCTCTCTCCCTCTCCGCCTGTCTCCCCTTGGCATCTATAAAGTCAAATGTTAAGCGTAACACGAGGACAACTGCAGTCTGTATCTATTTAGCCTTTTTGAAACACAATTATTGATTATTTTTCACCTTCCCCAATGTGACAAATGGGAGATGGGGGAGTTTGACTGACAGCCAACAGTAGGTGGCAGCACTAAGTTACGCAATAGCAGCAGCATGAGCACGCAGAACAGCTTTGGCAAACCTGAGCTGGCCAATGCGCAAAGCAAACCCTTCTCACTGTGTTGCAGACCCAGTCAGTTGGAAACATCGTTGATCCATTTGATTCAGTCAAATAGAGGAACCTGTTCATGTCAAATGCAGTTCAGGTTTCTGTACATTCGATTACAGATTGTGTACGTAAACCAATACTGTACAATCTTGGTCATAACGACGTAGGCTAATGATCAGAAAGCCTTATCTAGTAAACAGAAGTCTATCAATCGGCAAACCCAGCTCATTATTTAGACCCATTTAATCAGATCAAAACGGAATTATTTATGAAATAAAAAAAACGGACAAAATCGAAATGAACTTCACGATGAACGGATCCCTGATTATGACAACGAATATAAACACACATTACCATCTTTCATTGAGACATATTGCACTGTCAACATTAGCCTCTCGCGCAAGACCTTCGTTGCATCCTTTGTTTTGAATCCATGTCCACTGTTTTGCAGTCTTAATGTCCCCTCTCGCTCCCCGCAGGTAGCGCAACGTAATACACAGGTGACCATGGCAACACTAACTGCATTAGGATGGATTACCTATAAGCTTTGCAGGACAGTTTCGCGGCAGTGAGCCAGCGGCTGCATTCTAACTGCAGGTCACAGAGCAACTGTATTCATCCATTCATTGATGGCTTTACTGAGCACGCTTGCAACGCCAGGGTTGTGGGTTCGATTCCCGGGACTGCCCGTACGTATAATGTATGCACGCATGACTTTGGATAAGTCCCTTTGGATAAAAGTTGCCTACTAAATGGCGTATATTACTATGGCATGAAAATGATTTGAAACAGTGAGGCGATGTGTGACATATAGTCGTATAGATATATAAATAAAGTGTGGCACACAGTATGGAAGTCTCAGGCTCCCACAAATGATACTTGGGGCTGCCTAGTCTGCATTTGGTTTTCTAAAGGGAAAGAGAGCGAGTGATAGAACCAGAGAAAAGGGAAAAACAAGGAGAGGATGAGAGAATTAAAAGAACAAGACAAACAAACAGAGTGTGAGAGGGAGGGAGCGAAGCAGGAGAGAAAGAGGGCGGCGATTGGGAGAAAGTAGGCCCCCAGAGTTAGGGTTATATAAGGACAATCGCTTTCAATGGAAAAAAAAAAGTGGAGATGAAATCCTTTTGGAATCGCTCACTCTGGCCGGCCAATGGAAAAGTGCGGAATGCCGTGCTGACGTAACGCTCCTAACAATGTGTGTGAGTGTAGGCCTAAATGCCTCCGTTTGAGTGTATGCGTGCGCGTGTGGGTGTGTGTGTGGGTGTGTTAGTGTGTGAGAGTGGAAAAGTGTGGAATGACGTACTGATGTAACTAACGCTTCTAACAGTTTCCATATATAAGGCCTGGGATCAGGCGCCAGGCCGACACTCAACATGGCCGCGTCTGGTGCCCATCAATAACTGGTAAGAGGAGGAGGACACGCATGCGCACGCAGGAACACAGAAACGCACACTTGCACACATGCACACATGCACGTACGCAGGCACGCAGGAACACACACATGCACACATTATATGCACAGTTGAAGTCGGAAGTTTACATACACTTAGGTTGGAGTCATTAAAACTCGTTTTTCAACCACTCCACAAATTTCTTGTTAACAAACTATAGTTTTGGCAAGTCGGTTAGGACATCTACTTTGTGCATGACACAAGTAATTTTTCCAACAATTGTTTACAGACAGTGTCAGAAGTGGGTCAGAAGTTTACATACACTAAGTTGACTGTGCCTTTAAACAGCTTGGAAAATTCCAGAAAATGATGTCATGGCTTTAGAAGCTCCTGATAGGCTAATTGACATAATTTGAGTCAATTGGAGGTGTACCTGTGGATGTATTTCAAGGCCTACCTTCAAACTCAGTGCCTCTTTGCTTGACATCATGGGAAAATTAAAAGAAATAAGCCAAGACCTCAGAAAGAAAAATGTAGACCTCCACAAGTCTGGTTCATCCTTGGGAGCAATTTCCAAACGCCTGAAGGTACCACCTTCATATGTACAAACAGTAGTACGCAAATATAAAAAACATGGGACCACGTAGCCGCCATACCGCTCAGGAAGGAGACGCATTCTGTCTCCTAGAGATGAACGTACTTTGATGCGAAAAGTGCAAATCAATCCCAGAACAACAGCAAAGGACCTTGTGAAGATGCTGGAGGAAACAGGTACAACAGTATCTATATTCACAGTAAAACAAGTCCTATATCGACATAACCTGAAAGGCCACTCAGCAAGGAAGAAGCCACTGCTCCAAACCACCATGAAAAAGCCAGACTACGTTTTGCACCTGCAAATGGGGACAAAGATTGTACTTTCTGGAGAAATGTCCTCTGGTCTGATGAAACAAACATATAACTGTTTGGCCATATGGACCATCTTTATGTTTGGAGGAAAAAGGGGGAGGCTTGCAAGCCGAAGAACATCATCCCAACCGTGAAGCACGGGGGTGGCAGCATCATGTTGTGAAGGTGCTTTGCTGCAGTAGGGACTGGTGCACTTCACAAAATAGATGGCATCATGAGGCAGGAAAATGATGTGGATATATTGAAGCAACATCTCAAGACTTCAGTCAGGAAGTTAAAGCTTGGTCGCAAATGGGTCTTCCAAATGGACAATGACCCCAAGCATACTTCCAAAGTTGAGGCAAAATGGCTTAAGGACAACAAAGTCAAGGTATTGGAGTGGCCATCACAAAGCCCTGACCTCAATCCTATAGAAAATTTGTGGGCAGAACTGAAAAAGCGTGTGCGAGCAAGTAGGCCTACAAACCTGACTCAGTTACGGCAGCTCTGTCAGGAGGAATGGGCCAAAATTCACCCAACTCATTGTGGGAAGCTTGTGGAAGGTTACCCAAAACGTTTGACCCAAGTTAAACAATTTAAAGGCAATGCTACCAAATACTAATTGAGTGTATGTAAACTTCTGACCCACTGGGAATGTGATGAAAGAAATAAAAGCTGAAATAAATCATTCTCTCTACTATTATTCTGACATTTCACATTCTTAAAATAAAGTGGTGATCCTAACTGACCTAAGACATGGAATTTGTACTTGGATTAAATGTCAGGAATTGTGAAAAACTGAGTTTAAATGTATTTGGCTAAGGTGTATGTAAACCTCCGACTTCAACTGTATACAAGAATGTTTAGAAAATACTCCTATTGCCTCATAATGCAGACCTCACCGAATGCAAGGTGACCTGTTTGATGTGTATTAGCGAGGAGATCTTAATACTCAACAAGGGCACCCTGACAAAGAGACATAGATAGAACAGATCATACTGTAGGCAGGGATGATCCACTCTGATCCACTGCACACGCACACATGGAAAAGTCTGTCTTGTTTCCTAAATGTTACCCCATTCCTGATAGAGTGCATTACTTTTGACCAGGGCCCATAGGGATCATGTCAAAAGTAGTGCACTATAGGGAAATAGGATGCCATTTGGGACACATTCAAATCAAATAAAGTCCAATTTTCTTTGGTCACATGCGCCAAATACAACAGGTGTAGAACTTACCGGGAAATGCTTACTTACGAACCCTTAACCAACAATGCTTTAAGAAAATATTTACTGAATAATTAAAAAAAAAATAATAATAATAATAACAACACCAAAGAACAATACCGAGGTTATATACGGGGTACAGGCTAGTCGAAGTAATTTGTACATGTAGGTAAGGGTATAGATAATAAACAGCGAGTAGCGGAGGGGCGGGGTTGTCAATGTAAATAGTCCGGGTGGCCATTTGATTAATTGTTCAGTAGTCAGCATGGCTTGGGGGTAGAAACTGTTATGGTGCAGAGAGAACAGTCTTTGTCTTGGGTGACTGGAGTCTTTGACAATTTTTTGGGCCTTCCTCTGACACCGCCTAGAACATAGGTCCTGGATGGCAGGAAGCTTGGCCCCAGTGATGTACTGGGCCGTACGCACTACACTCTGTAGCGCCTTTCGGTCAGCTGCCGAGCAGTTGCCATACCAGGCGGTGATGCAACCGGTCAGGATGCTCTTAATGGTGAAGCTGTAGAATGTTTTGAGGATCTGTGGACCCATGCCAAATCTTTTCAGTCTCCTAAGGGGGAAAAGGTGTTGTAATGCCTTCTTCACAACTGTCTTGGTGTGTTTGGACCATGATAGTTTGTTGGTGATGTGGACACCAAGGAATTTGAAACTCTTGACACGCTCAGCAATAGCCCCGTCGATATGAATGGGGGTGTGTTCGGCCCTCCTTTTCCTGTAGTCCACGATCAGCTCCTTTGTCTTGCTCACGTTGAGGGAGAGGTTGTTTTCTCTGACCTCCTCCGTACAGGCTGTGTCATCATTGTCGGTGATCAGGCCTACCACTGTTGTGTCGTCAGCAAACGTAATGATGGTGTTGGTGTCGTGCTTGGCCATGCGGTCGTGGGTGAACAGGGAGTACAGGAGGGGACTAAGCACACACCCCTGAGGGGCCCCCGTGTTGAGGAAAAGCGTGGCAGATGTGTTGTTGCCTACCCTTACCACCTGGGGGCGGCCCGTCAGGAAGTCAGGATCCAGTTGTAGAGGGAGGTGTTTAGTCCCAGGGTTCTTAGCTTAGTGATGAGCTTCGTGGGCACTATGGTGTTGAGCGCTGAGCTGTAGTCAATGAATAGCATTCTCACATAGGTGTTTCTTTTGTCCAGGTGGGAAAGGGCAGTGTTGAGTGCGATTGAGATTGCCTCATCTGTGGATCTGTTGGGGCGGTATGCGAACTGGAGTGGGTCTAGGATTTCCAGGATGATGGTGTTGATGTGAGCCATGACCAGCCTTTCAAAGCACTTCATGGCTACCGACGTGAGTGCTACAGGGCGGCAGTCATTTAGGCAGGTTACCTTCGCTTTCTTGGCCACAGGGACAATGGTGGTCTGCTTGAAACATGTAGGTATTACAGACTCGGTCAGGGAGAGGTTGAACATGTCAGACACTTGCCAGTTGGTCCGCGCTTGCTCTGAGTACACATCCTGGTAATCTGTCTAGCCCCGCGGCCTTGTGAATGTTGACCTGTTTAAAGCTCACAATGGCTACGGAGAGCGTGATCACACAGTCATCCGGAACAGCTGGTGCTCTCATGCATGCTTCAGTGTTGTCTGCCTCAAAGCGAGCATGAAAGGCATTTAGCTCGTCTGGCAGGCTCACGTCACTGGGCAGCTCGTGGCTTGGATTCCCTTTGTAGTCTGTAATAGTTTGCAAGCCCTGCCACATCCGACGAGCGTCAGCGCCGATGAAGTAGGTATTCAATCTTAGTCCTGTATTGACGCTTTGCCTGTTTGATGGTTCAATCCATATGGTAGTACAACCACAATCTTTATCTTATGTGCACATGTGTACTGTAGCAGGTAGCTAGCAAAAGGAACAAGTTGAATACCCACACACAATCAGTCAGTTGAGGCAGACCATAGACATGTATTTTAGGTAGCCTAAAGAGAGTATGGTCAGATGAATATAGTCCAGGGGTGTCAAACTCATTCCACGGAGGGCCGAGTGTCTAGGGGTTTTTGGTTTTTCCTTTCAATTAAGACCTAGACAACCTGGTGAGGGGAGTTCCTTGCTAATCAGTGACCTTAATTCATCAATCAAGTACAAGGGTGGACTGAAAACCTGCAGACACTCGGCCCTTTGTTGAATTAGTTTGCCATGTGATATAGTCGGTCATCATGGTCTTTCCAAGGGGAATCCCAAAAGAGCCATAATACAAGCTTATTTTCTCAGAAGACACAACAAGACCTCATAGTTTCCTTTCGAAATTCAACCTATTATGGCGTCTATTTTTTACATATTAATTCCGACTGATTACAGCGTTCATTTGACGTTGTTACAGGGTTGAAACAGAAACAACTCAAAGGTTAACAGTTTAGGTATTAATTGCCGGTGGTTAAGGGCTATGGTTTGTGGAAGGCGTCGCAAACCAACCAACCTCATAGCTTCAAGTATCATCAAGTATTGTCATGGCTTCCAAGAGCATTGTAAACTGCCGTGCCGCAGTGGTCTGAGCAATGCGCTTTCGGCTCTAAGCATCTTTGTGACCAGAGCTGGGAAATAGTTTCATTTTTTTTAGGAGCACTGAGGAAGCATACCCGGCTCCACGAGGGGGCTAAAGGGGGCTTAGCCCCCTCAGTTCAAACAATGTGTTTCCGCCCCAGTTTTAGTTTTATGTCCCTGTATAAAAATAGCAACGATTGAATGACAGGTTGGCGCAATTTAAAAATAATCTCTGCCGCTGTGTCAGCACAATCGACAGAGCGTGCCACAGTGTGTGTAGGAGGGCTATGGAAAGCCACCGGGGCGGTTAGGTACGACTCCTTTGCGTTTCCATTAAAATCTGGGGGGAAAAGTTTTTAATCTCTGTGAATAATGTGATACGCCTTCGCCTGTAATATTTGATTTTGATTTATAAGGGCGGGGTCAAGTTTACCAGTTGGGTTCTGGTGAGGACGCAGTGTTGGAGGCCAAACTGTCTCCTTCCTGCTCCTCTGCTGTTCCTATGGGGGGGCGGGGGGGGGGGGGGGGGGCGCTATGCAGGAGTGTCTGTTCTATGATAGGGTGTGTGACTGACACTGAATTGATTATGACCGAGCTCTCTCCGTAGCCTGTAGAGGAGATGATGTGCGCTGACCCTTTCCCCTGTGATTGGAGAGGAAATGACCGCACCGCAAAATGTTCCTGTGTGTGGCATGGAAATTGTATCAATGCTGGTTGGGTCTAGAGACAACCTCAGTGTCCACTGTGCACCATTCGGGAGAGAATGCTCCCTTACCTGCTACAACAAAGGCCCCAGTGCCCACGTATCGCCAAAAGGTTAGTGGACAGTGTTCAGGGCCTGGGCAATTTTTCATCTGCCTCGAGGTAACTTAACTTAATTGCATTTACCAATTTAATGTCAATTTCTTTGTTTTCTTTGTTTGGAGATCACGTGTCCGGTTTCTCTGTCATGTTTAATGTTGTGTGAATGCGTGATTTAGCGTGCATAGATATACATGGCCTGCATGCCAAGAATAGGGGTGGCCAAATGTATTCAAGTGCCCATTTGGGGATGCTCTATTTAGTCATATCGGAGCCTTGTAGACCCAACCTGTGTTTTATTGGTTCAGACAGGTTTTGCGTGATGAGAGGCTTTTTCTTTTGAATGCTGACATTTTTGAAGTCAGAACCTCGCATATATATTTATAAATATCACTGTCATCTTTTTGAAACACCAGTGCCATGGAAATAAATCCCACACTCACTTGCACCTCTACCTGCCTGCCTCCTGCTGAATCTTTGTCCTTATGACTGCTAGAAGGACCCTACTTTACGCTGACACAGCGCAGGGCAGATTGGCTACAGATTTTACCGCCAACCTGTCACTTCAAAAGCACTCCGTGATCTCGGAGTCTCTGCGTTTGAACTTTATGTTTATTGTTGTACAACGTGATATACGCAGAATTCAATATAATTCAAATGCAAGAACGTCCCAAACATTTGCCCCCTCGCCTATTCACTTTATCCTGGCGGGGTCTGTGAGGAAGGCATATATCGACGTTCTCGTGGCCTTTTCGAACGTCCGAAATCGAAGTCTATTTCTAGTGATCAGGCTGCGCTTGCACACACACACGCACACCAGCAGCTGGCTATGATGGTAGTCGTGGACAGACTACGAACACATAAACGATACCGTAGAACAGCATTAGTTCCGATGCTTTGCACAAATCACGATATCGTGATATCGTTAGCATCTTCTGAATTTCGGAAGCGGAGGGGACATAAGGCCGTAATGTGCAAAGAGAGTCAGTGGGCTCTTCCTTCCAGTTCCGATCCTCGTTCTACCTCTTCTCTTAACAGATATAGACCAGAACTTAATCGAGGAGCTGACCAATAACTCTAGACTTTAGTTCTGTGTTAACCGAAATTAACAATGCATCACCCCTGCCAGTCTTCTTTCTATTGGTTGCAATGTAACGCTCATTGAGACAGTATTGTGCTGAGCAGAAAAGGCTGGGAGCCATCTGGAAATACGTGTGCTCAGAGAAGACATACATTTCTCCAATTCGTTCATTGTTTGTGTTTCGCTCTCAGCTGACTAAATATTCATACTGTGCCCTAGGCAGAACTTCTCTGAAACGGCAATAATATTCAATTCTCAAACTGCGCCATTTTAAATGTGAGCCTCAGTGCATACACACAACACATTAGATGTTACGATCAAGTCGGTAAAAAGTAACATTTGTTGACGTTTCAATAGAAAGTGTTCTGAAATTCCTGACGTCACGAAACCAAAATGGCTATTGTCTCATTCAACCATTCAATTCATACAGAGATGCTTGTAATAACATGGTACTTTATGTCAAACTTCTCTTCTCTTTCTTGTTGATTCTGCTGAGGGCAAATGTTTTCTCTCTCTCTCTCTCTGTCTCTATCTCTCTATCTCTCTTTCTCTCTCTCTCTTTCTCTCTCTAAGACGCACACTGAAATATACACACGCATGCAGACACAGACACATACACAGAAAAGACACACGCACACATACACACACCTATTCTCTCATCCTGTGAAGGTAATCACTATTCAAACACATCACATCATCGGGAAAACACCGCACCCATCCAACCATCCTCCCGTCGCTGGAAGCTGGAAGATAATGAGGAACAAGGAAACAGAGGAGTTTCACATTTGGCCAGAGGCATGTGTGTAGGTGTATCGTGTGTGTGTGTGTGTGTGTGTGTGTGTGTGTGTGTGTGTGTGTGTGTGTGTGTGTGTGTGTGTGTGTGTGTGTCAAATCAAAATCGGATCACATGCACAAAAAAAAGTGAAATGCTTACTTGCAAGCCCATTCCCAAACAATGCAGTATTCAATAGCAAGGTAAGGGTAAATAATATAAAGTAAATAAATAAGAGAAATAAGAAAAGTAGCATTATTTCAATGTGTAGGGATACGGAAGTAGTGAGATATGTACATGTCAGCAGAGGTACAAAAGTGACTGTTAGCAGGATAAATAATAATAGTGTGTGTGTGTGTGTGTGTGTGAGAGGAAATTAAGGGATAACACTGACAATGAATCTATCTCAGAGAGAGAGAGAGAGAGAGAGAGGAGAACAGAAATTCCATAGTGACATGGCCGTAGATCCACTCTCTTTTCCCACATCCTCTCCCTCCCTCTCTGGCTCTCGCTCTCTCCTGGGACCCTGTGCTTGGGGGTCTGTCTCTACTCTTTCCTGTGGGACAGAGCCATGGAAGTCACCTTGAACCCTTGCACATCCTGACTATGATTATAACCCTAGCACTACACCTTGCCAGGTTTTATTCTATTGTTAGAATGTGATGTATGTATGTGCACTATGTGTAATGTAGATGGGCTCCATTGACAGCATCTATTTGGCCTATATCTACAGTACCAGTCAATAGGTTGGACACACCTACTCAGCCCCCTCCTGTACTCCCTGTTCACCCACGACTGCGTGGCCAAACACGACTCCATCACCATCATTAAGTTTGCTGATGACACAACAGTGGTAGGCCTGATCATCGACAACGATGAGCCGGCCTATAGGGAGGAGGTCAGAGAACTGGCAGTGTGGTGCCAGGACAACAACCTCTCCCTCAGCGTGATCAAGACAAAGGAGCTGATCGTGGACTACAGGAAAAGGAGGGTCAAACAGGCCCCCCATTAACATCGACAGAGCTGTAGTGGAGCGGGTCGAGAGATTCAAGTACCTTGGTGTCCACATCACCAACGAACTACCATGGTCCAAACATACCAAGACAGTCGTGAAGAGGGCAGGACAAAACCTTTTCCCGCTCAGCATCCTGACCGGTTGCATCACCGCCTGGTATGGCAACTGCTCGGCATCTGACCGTAAGGCGCTACAGAGGGTAGTGCGAACGGCCCAGTACATCACTGGGGCCTAGCTTCCTGCCATCCAGGACCTATATAATAGGTGGTGTCAGAGGAAAGCCCATAAAATTGTCAGAGACTCCAGCCACCCTAGTCATAGACTGTTCTCTCTGCTACCGCACGGCAAGCGGTACCGGAGTGCCAAGTCTAGGACCAAAAGGCTCCTCAACAGCTTCTACCTGCAAGCCATAAGACTGCTGAACAATTCATAAAATCGCCACCGGACAATTTACATTGACACCCCTCCCTCCTCCCTTTTGTACACTGCTGCTACTTGCTGTTTGTTTGTTACCTATGCATAGTCACTTCACCCCCACCTACATGTACAAATTACCTCAACTAGCCTGTACCCCCACACACTGACCCGATGCCCCCTGTATATAGCCTCATAATGTTATTGTGTTACTTTTTATTATTACTTTTATTTGAGTCTATTTGGTAAATACTTTCTTCTTCTTGAACTGCACTGATGGTTAAGGGCTTGTAAGTAAGCATTTCACGGTAAGGTCTACACTTGTTGTATCTGGCGCATGTGACAAATCAAGTTTGATTTGATTTCAAATGAACTTATCCTCTGCAATCAGAGGTAACTCTGGGTCTTCCTTTCCTGAAGCCATCTTCAAAGTTCTTGAAATTTTCCGGATTGACTGACCTTCATGTCTTAAAGTAATGATGGACTCTTTGCTTATTTGAGCTGTTCTTGCCATTATATGGACTTGGTCTTTTACCAAACAGGGCTTCTGTAAACCACCCCTACCATGTCACAACACAACTGATTGGCTCCACAACGCATTAAGAAGGAAAGAAATTCCACAAATTAACAATGCACCCCTGTTCATTTAAATGCATTCAAGGTGACTACCTCATGAAGCTGGTTGAGAGAATGCCAAGAGTGTGCAAAGCTGTCATCAAGGCAAAGGGTGGCTACTTTGACACTTTTTTGGTTACTACTCTGCGTCTCACAAAGACACGCCGGTTGGAACCAAAAATCTCAAATTTGGACTCATCAGACCAAGGACAGATTTCCACCAGTCTAATGTCCATTGCTCATGTTTCTTGGCCCAAGCAAATCTCTTCTTATTATTGGTGTCCTTTAGTAGTGGTTTCTTTGTAGCAATTCAACCATGAAGGCCTGATTCCTGCAGTCTCCTCTGAACAGTTGATGTTGAGATGTGTCTGTCACTTGAACTCTGTGAAGCATTTATTTGGGTTGTAATCTGAGGTGCAGTTAACTCTAATGAACTTATCCTCTGCAATCAGAGGTAACTCTGGGTCTTCCTTTCCTGAAGCGGTCTTCAAAGTTCTTGAAATTGTCCGGATTGACTGACCTTCATCTCTTAAAGTAATTATGGACTGTCGTTTCTCTTTGCTTATTTGAGCTGGTCTTGCCATAATATGGACTTGGTCTTTTACCAAATAAGGCTGTCTTCTGTATACCACCCCTACCATGTCACAACACAACTGACTGGCTCAAACTTATTAAGATGGAAAGAAATTCCACAAATTAACTTTTAACAAGGCACAACTGTCTATTGAAATGTGTTCCAGGTGACTACCTCATGAAGCTGGTTGAGAGAATGCCAAGAGTGTGCAAAGCTGTCATCAAGGAAAACAGTAGCTACTTTTTTTGTTGCTACATGATTCCATATGCGTTATTTCATAGTTTTGATGTCTTCACTATTATTCTACAATGTAGAACATAGTACAAATAAAGAAAAACCCTTGAATGAGTAGGTGTCCAAACCTTTGACTGGTACTGTATGCGTATGTCATGTATTGTTGTGATAGTGCAGCTACGATGTTGAAGACACATTTCCCTTAGGGATAAAGACAGTCTGGTCATGGCTTTGTTTTGTCCTACAGCTGTGTACCACCAACCCCAAGAAGGACTCACGTAAAACCAAAAAAGAGACAGAGAACAGTTCATATTTTTGTAATGTTTGCATTTTTGTCTCATTTTCACAAAACAGGTAAAGGGGAAGGAAAAGCCTTTCAGTGGAACCTGAGGTATTTTGCGTCAAGCAGCCTAAGGTATCAGGATTTTCTTTTCAAAACTTACCTAAACTCACCAATGTTCTTAGATACGTTGCTATTTACACAACATAATGATAATTATATAATAATAATAATAATAATACATCAATACCAACAATTATAGCAATCGGGACAGCCTGCATCTTCTCTTTAACATGTTTTTAAATAATTATAACATCTTTTAAAAAATATAGAGAGTAGAAGGAAAGGCTAGGAAGAGAACTGAACACTGGAAATCCAGGTCTGACCTTACAGCAGCACAAAGGTATAGGTCAAAGGTCAAAGTTCGCCATAGAGAAAAGATAACCGAAGAGAAAGAAAACACATATGCGTATATCATAAATAAATAGACGAATCTCGCACCAGGAGAGCAATAGCATTCACTCACCTCTGAATCACAACAAATCCATTCTAGTTTCATCCCTTCCATTTTCTTTTTATCATACCTTTGGAAAATAAGAGTGAGCGCGATAGAGAGAGCGAGGGAGTGAGGGGGACATGCATTGTGCTGATGTGCAAGCAGTTTTGTATCCTGCTCCGGGCTTGGCTCACTGAAAGATCCCCTGAGAACAAACGAAAGGTGGCGGTTGTATCCTTGTGTGTGACTATGTGTGTGTGGAGGGGGTTTGTTTCAGCTTTGGGCTCCTCTCATATCCCAACACTGTGTAATTCTCTGTGTGTGTGTGTCTGTGTGGAAACTAGCCAACAGAATGAGTCTAGCGCTCTTAGGTGGATGTCTCTAATATTGTCAAATGTCTGGATCTACTTGCATATACCAGTAGTTGTTGTCATTAGCCCTCGAGAAATCAACAGTCCTTCCTGCAATAATTCTGCTCTTTAGAAGAGTACTGGGTTGAGTAAAGTTCTTCAGTCTCCTCACACTAACAGTCTCCCAGTAGATATCCTAATAACTGCAGGAGCCCACAATCACAATAAATAACATCATAAATACACACAACTGAAGAGTCAACACAGTGAGCACAAGGCGTGGAAAATATGTACTTTCAGCGTCTTCTCAATGTCTTTTCAACCCAAAATACATATTTTGTACGTCTTTTCAATGTCTTTCAAACGTTTTGTGCTCATAGGGAAGTAGCTAGGAACCCCTCAGATGACTGTTCTTCAGCATACCACACATCTGGTAATATCACCAGGGGTTAGAGCGTGTTGGTACACTTAGGAAGTGGATGGGATACTTGTTTTTGAAGAGAGTGACAGAAAAGTGCATTTTAACGTCAGATGAAACCCAAAATACATCACTCTCCCTCCAAATAATGAACATCACATATTGCTTGCTTGTAGTTTTGTGTGTGTTGTTGTATGTGTATGTGTTTCATAAATACCATTCAACAAAAACTGAGATTAACAGAGGGAAAAAGTCCACAAAACATTATTATTTCTCATTACCAGAATGAACAGATAAAATAAATTAAAACTATGAGAAAAAATGTTGATTAAAAGTCCATTAAAATTGCTATATATATTCATATAGTATTTGTCTGTCTGTCGCCAGCCACTCTGGAGCATGCTCAGTAGAGGCTGGAAGAAGGGGGGCATGGGTGGGGAGTATACATGGAGGGTGGGGTGTGTGGAGTGAGCCATGCGTGTACAGAACGCCACTACAGGGAGGTCGTAACTTAGACCTAACCCCTCCCCACCGCCCCAAACCTCCGTCACGTCACACCGTTTAACACTGGAAACAAGGGAGCAGACGAGGATTGTGGGAAAATACACTGTCAGTCTTTATCGGTCACTATGAGTCCTCATGAACCATGATGGGCTGACACGCCAACATGGAGGATCCTTCATTGTTTTGATGCAGTATCACCGGTATAGTCTCTCAGTAGACTCTGAATAGTATCTCACTGCAGTGTGATGTGGTGTGTCTCTGGGGTACATAGCGCTTTCTAAGTCTTTTTAATGAATGGTGGGGCAGACTGAGCCATGCTGGGGTTCACTGGGGCTGAAGTCAAGCTTTAGGAGGAAACCGCTTGGCTATACGCCTCAAATGACACCCTATAACCTAACTAGTGCTATACTTTTGGTGACATTTGTTCAAAAGTAGTGCACTATATGGGGGATAGGGAGCCCTTTGTGATTTGCCCCAGGGTCCCTTTTCATCTAGCTGACACCATACAGAAGAAATAGTCCATAGTTCAGTGTCAGGCCCCACAGCCTCCATCTTCCCCAGAGTTTCTCTCTTCAGAGCGTTGTTTGGTAGTACTGTAGATGTACAGTAGTAGTAAATTGACAGTTGAACCTCATGTCTAGTCACAGAAACTCTCTGTCCATTTGTTTGTCTTCTCAGAGTTTGAGTCTTTAACACGGTCTGCGTAGGGATTATAAATCTCCCCCCTCTGTCCTCCCACCTCAGGTCCATTTGCCCCCCTCCCCCCCTCCCTGGGCGAGCAGGTTGTGGTCCGGAGTCCGGTTTGTCAAGATACCTCGATGATCTCCATGCTCCCGGAGAAGCTAGACTGCTTCCCAATCTTCCCCAGCTCCTCCCGGGAACGTGTCTCGGAGATGCCCTCCTCAAACTCCATCTGACAGCTGCGCCGCTTGAACTGCTTCTCGTTGCTGTTGGAGCCCGTCCCGTTAGCAACGGTCGTCGAGGAGTCCCGCTGTGATGATGATGCTGACGACGACGCCGTTTTGTCCCGCGGCACTTTCTCCCGTAGCCGCACCCCTTCGCTACACCCGAACGCCACGTACGCTGAGCTGCTTCCGAATCGCACTTCCACCCCTCCTCCACCGCCTCCTCCGAGTTCCATCCCTCCTTCCCCTACCTCTTCTGCCCCAAAGTACCAGGGGGTGTCGGTGGTAGGGGTGACTGGGGTGGTTGCCTGGACCGTGTCTCTGTGTTTGGTCCACATGGTCCCAGATCCCATGGTGGGCAGGGAGAGAAGCATGGAGCCCTTCAGGCTGTCGTCCAGGCTGGGGCTCTTGTGGACGGGCAGGGAGCGTCCCAGAGCCAGGCTGAGGGACTGGGGGTGTGGGAGGTAGGAGTGGACCGGGGAGGTGCTTGTGGATCCAGCTCCACCAGATCCAGAGCTGTGCTTGGCTTTCCTCCTGGGCCTGGACAATGAGGGACCTCCAGAGCGAACGCCCCCTTCACTGGGACCCCCGACGCCGAGACCTCCGATGCTGCCGCCGCACCCCGGGGAGGGGAAGGGCGACTCGGCTGAGCCAGGGCTGTCCGGGGCGGGAGAGAACTGGGGACAGATGCCGTTGACAGGGGGGCTGTCCAGTTTACACAGCTTGGGCACATCCTCGGAGTGTGTGGGCGTTGCCAGGCGCGGGCAGTGGGGGCTGCTAGGGGAGTACACAGACTTGATGTCCAGGGAGAAAGAGCGCTTCAGCCGGTTGGTGTCCAGGATGCGCTCGGCCGACAGGTGGAGGCCGTTGAAGCCCTGCTGGAGGGAGGTTGGCGAGGGGAGCTTGGGTTCTGAAGGGGTCGGGGGCTCTGCTAATGAAAAGTCATGATGACCGTTGACCTCTGAACCTGAGCTGACCCCGTTGACCTCTGAACCCTGGGATTGACCTTTGCCCTCAGAGGTCTTGTCATCCGACAGCGCTTGAAGGAGCCGCAGCCCCTTCTCGAACTCCAGCAGCTGGCCCAGGAAGTTGAAGTTGGGCGATATCGAAGGCCGCCGGTCCTTCACAAACCTGGTTAGGGGGGAAAAAAGTAAGCGAAATGTTAGTTCCAGTTAGAGTTGGGGATCCAGTTTCAAAATAAAGCAATACAAATATTTTATAAAGTTCCTCTAAGCTACTTCCTGTGTGAACATAATATTGATTGTTGGGTTGCATGTTGGGTTGCATGCAGGGATACTATCTCCTTCCCCAGAGTCAGATGAACCCGTGGATACCATTTTTATGTCTCCGTGTCCAGTATGAAGGAAGTTAGAGGTAGTTTCGTGAGCCAATGCTAACTAGCGTTAGCGCAATGACTGGAAGTCTATGGGTCTGGCAGATACCCATCGACTTCCAGTTATTGCGCTGACGCTAGTTACTAATTGCGCTAGCGCTAGTTCACAACTTCCTTCAAACTGCACACAGAGATATAACAATGGGATCCATTAGTTAATTTGAGTCTGGGGAAGTAGATCAAGGGGCTCATCGCCAAAATCCTGAAGTATCCCTTTAAGTAGCAGGTTACCCCCTGATGAACTGGTGTGAACTAACTGAAAAGATGATCCTAGGTCTATCTTCTCCGGACAACACCGCTAGTTCCTATTGTACACTGTTGTACAGTTCCTCTGGCAACCATAACAATTTCATTTCTCACGACTGGGGAGTAGAGTTGACTGTCTAGCGTTTCCTCAAACACTGAGGCGCCTTTTTCAAAGACGCTGCAACTTAAGCTCAGCTGGAGCGAAGGGGAGTGTCGGGGGGGAGAGAGAGTGTACCTGTAGGCGTCATCCGATGACAAGCCCATTGTCTTCATGATGTATGCGATGGCGATGGTTGCCGAGCGTGAGATTCCAGCCAGGCAGTGCACAATGACTCTGCAGTTTGACACCTTGGCTTTGTCTGTTGGGAGGGGGGAACAAACACGTGTGAACACACACAGCTGTACACAACACCCAGGAACAGTTAGTCAGAACAGAGAGTCCCGAGAGAATGGAAAGCCCATTGAAATCGATCCGCCACTTCCTGTTCAGCACTGGGGGGGTCGTCGCCATGGCGATTAACATGGCTTTGTGAGTGTCTCTATTGATGCAGTTTATTGTATGTGTTCAAGTACCACTTGTGAAAGCAAGGAGAAGTGTATGGTGCTGTACATTGTGATTATGTGATATTTTGAATATGAGGGCTGTTTCACTATGTCGTGTGACATACACTACCGTTCGGGCTACTAGTGCATATTACCGCTGCATATTCTCCCGCACGTACAAAAGACACCCAGAGAATCTTGACTTACCGATGAATTCATTGGTTTTCTCCAGCCAGGGCAGTAGCTTCTCGCAGTAGTTGTCGTTGACGGGGATCCGCATGAAGTGGCTCTCGCCGATGAAGTCAGGCTTGGGACAGGTGTTACTGGCATTCAGCACGTACGTGATGCCATTCTGAACCATCAGGTCCTACAGACAGACACAACGAGAGACACAGACTGTTAGGAAAGGCAATAACAGACCGAAGAATTGACAGCAAAGGTAACACTTAGTTTCTGCTCACAGTCCCTCTACTCCGATTCAGAGTGTTCAATAGTCACATGTATGGGGTTGCGGGTGTGATTGCAGGGTACATGCAGGACTAGTGAAATAAAATAATGGAAATGGTCACGTAAAACAATATGAATATAAATAGCACTACAGACATAATAACAACTGTGGCCTTGATGAATAAATAAATGTCCCTTCTCTGCTATGGGCTCACCTTGTTGAGGACGTCTTTCTGCGATCCCAGGTAGAGGTGTGGTAGGATGCGTGTGGGGCCTACATTAGCTACAGGTAGGCAGGGCTGTGATATGCTCATAGGCAAAGCTGGCTTGCCCTCACACAGCCCGGGGAAACAGGAGGAGAATGCAGCAAAGCCCCCTACAGGAGAAGAGAGAGAGAGAGACAGAGGACAAAAACATCAGTTATACTCTACAATACAACTTTCCCCAAATTGGCAAAACGTTTGGGAGCCCCTGCATTTGGTTCAGCCGCACATACAGAACTCACGACTCAGTACACGGTATCTCTTGGTGCACTGAATCCCCTTATGTTACAAACGTGTGTTCCAACAACATCGCCTAACCATTTGAAACTGTGGACATATTGTAGATAACAGTTGGAGCTAGAACGTGAGATAGTGCCTCTGCTCCCAGATCAGTAGGAAAACTTTCTCTGCCGCATCTTTGACTGGAGGTTAGTTTGGCTATTGGGCGCTGAGGAATGTGTGTAGCTGGCCCTTTAAGAGCAGGCGGATCCACTTTTGGCCTGTGTGTGCGTTAGTGTGTGTTAGATACTGTGTGTGTGTGTGTGCGGCTCTGTTTCCTGCATGAGCTCATGTCCTGTAGCAGAGAATTGCGTCAGGGCTGGGGAATGAGAGAGGCCACAGGTGCAGGGCCAGCACAGAGGCCCAGTAACATCCCCCTGACGACCGCGCAGTACACGCGCACACAGACGCACACTTACACGCACACAGCATACAAACGCACACACATGCGCGCCCAGCGCGCACACAACCGCACAGTACACACACACACACACACACACACACACACACACACACACACACACACACACACACACACACACACACACACACACACACACACACACACACACACACACACACACACACACACACACACACACACAGTCGTTTGTACAGAAGCCTGCATACACATGCAAAACCACACAAAGACAATCTTACACAATCTTGCTCACTCTCGCTTTCCAGGTCTGACTCACACACACACACGAACAAACACACACTCACTCATCATTACTCTGCATTACCACGGTTGTATAACTTCTGGGCGGGGCTAAGGGGGGGGAGGAGAGTGAATGACCTCGCCGAGCAAGGAAAGGTGGGAGGGAGCGAAGAGAAGGAGGAGGGCTTCAAGGAAACCCTGAGCCCCAGCCGAAGGATTAGAACCTAATCTAGGTTCTGTCCTGCCTGCCCCAATCTGGCCTACTGCCACACACACACACACACACACACACACACACACACACACACACACACACACACACACACACACACACACACACACACACACACACACACACACACACACACACACACACACACACCAAAGTGCTGCTGTGCTGAATATGGGTCGTAGTGGAGTCAGTGAGAGCAGAGTGTATTCTGACCCACTGATAGGCAGGCAGACGTCGGGCTATATCTGGCGCCCGTCTCTTTAAGAGTAGAGAGGAGGAGAGAGGAGAGGATTGAGAGGAGGGCCTGCCTGTTTCCAGCTATTAATGGCAACCAGGGCAAAAGGATGACATCACCTCTCCACATGCAGTCGGCAGGCAGAGAGAGAAAGTCCGCAAAACAAATGAAGAAAGAGAGGGACAGAAAGAGTACGATCTTACTACGACTAAGGGAGTCCCCTCTTCCCTCAATTAGCACACTTGCTTTCAGCAGTAGTCTACGACTGCACAGATATAATAACTTCTGGAATAGTCCTCACTCAGAACCACCCTTCCTCCATATGCACTTTATTCACACGGCATAGAACAGAACAGTGGAAGGAAGGGAGGGAAGGAAGGATCTCTTTCAGGTTGTTCTTTGAAGGATCTCTTCCTGGTTGTGCTCATGCTCTCTCTCTCTCTCTAAGCTCCCTTGACCGAGGAAGGAGTGTGTTCCTGAAAAACAGGAAAACCCCACGTCACGTAAGAAACATTTCCTTTTTCAGTGGAGGACATTTGTCAGAGAGTTGTTGAGAGGATCAAGTCAGCCTGGGACAGTGGGTGTTCCTTAGCTAGTGCTGCCTTTATGCAAAACGACCTACTCTCCTCCTCAGGTACAGAGAGCAGAGAGCAGAGATAACACAACAGGATTGTGTACCCTGGGTCTATTGAGGGCTGTTTCAGCAGCATTATGTCAACACCTATCAAACACACACACACACCACTGAGCTGTCCAAAGGTTTTACCGTGGGCCTGCGCTGTGTTCGTTGGCTCTCAGTCAGCACTGATAACACACACACACACTCACTGTCACCGGTCACCTGACCTTCAGACTTAATGTTGCTATGGTAACCACACGGGACGATGTGGCCCGACCGTTGGGCCTATTGTCCCTGGGGTGCTGTCACTATGGGAAAACCCACCATGCGCGCACACACATATATAGAATGCCCTCATACACACACTCTGAGCACCCTGATGATGTGCCAGAGAGACATGCAACTCACATCCCACAAAAAGTACCGGATGACACATCTCTCCATTCCAATCCAAACACGCGTCATTGAAAATACCCATGACACACTCGGGTCCAGCTGTCTGATGCGATGACATCATAAAGTCAAGTGTCTGTAAGCGCTGAGAAACACAGTCCCAGACCAGGTCTGCTTCCCAAATGGCGCCGCATTCCCTATGCAGTGCACTACTTTTGACCCGGGGCCGAAAGTAGTGCACTGCATAGGGAATAGGGTGCCATATGGGATGCACCTCACACCAGACAACAGCCTGTTCTGGTTGAGGCTCGTGTTCCACTTAGTTTCTGGCTAGAACAACTGCTCTAGGACCAGTTTCCTGTCCCCCCAGGGTCTCACCTTCCCCATTATCAGCTGAATAGCTAAACTGACCCTGGCTGTTGAGTAGCCACCTTTCAGTCTGGTAGCCAACTCACTGGGCACGGGGGAAAGAGGGCACTGTGTCGCTCGCCATCAGCTTCAACAGCCAGTGTTGACTTCCTTTTTCCTCTCCCTCACATCCCGTCTCCTCCGCTCCGTTATGTCATGCGTTTTATTCTCTCCTCTCTCGGAGCGCCCCGGCCCTCCCTTGTTTACCGAATGGTCTCTCTCTCCCTTTTCCCCTTTGTTTCTCCATCCCTCCACAGGGAACTCTTAGGGAGAAGTAGGGTAATGTTCACACATCGAGATGCCACACATATGACTGAATTTCATAGAGAAATACGTGTTGATAAGTGTAACATAACATTTATCAATGTATAGTTGAAGACAGAAATGGAAAGCTTGTATTTGTAGCAAGTTCATGGGGACAAAGGATCCCTTTTCCACAGAACACATGGCTTGTGTGTTGCCATATCTTGAAAGCAGCACACACGCTTTTCCACCAAAACAAATCACATTCTCCATTACTACAAACAGTCTCAGTTATGATAAATAAAAGGTCTGTTTGTATGGCCTGAAATCACTGAGATATTGACTGAACACAGAGAGTGAGAGAAAGAGCCTGTCTGTTAATTTACGCTGTTGGTACTATTGAATGGCCCTCAAAACCAAACCCCCCCAAAACCAAACCCAGCATTATGACTTACTGGAGGGGAACACACACACGCAGATATGGGCAGTATTTCTGTTGTATTTGAATTACTTCTGAGTATTTAGTATGTTGTATTACACTGGGCTGAACTACACTCCAGTGCATTTTTTGATAGCTGTAATTTGTATTGTCAAAATACCAAAAACTTGTATATACCATATATTTCTATACCATATATTTTGTGGCCCCCTTTCACACCCTACATTAGTATCAAAAGTCTGATAAGAGCGTCTGATAAATAAACGAAGTATACATGTACAGTGGGGAGAACAAGTATTTGATACACTGCCGATTTTGCAGGTTTTCCTACTTACAAAGCATGTAGAGGTCTGTAATTTTTATCATAGGTACACTTCAACTATGAGAGACGGAATCTAAAACAAAAATCCCGAAAATCACATTGTATGATTTTTAAGTAATTAATTTGCATTTTATTGCATGACATAAGTATTTGATACATCAGAAAAGCAGAACTTAATATTTGGTACAGAAACCTTTGTTTGCAATTACAGAGATCATACGTTTCCTGTAGTTCTTGACTAGGTTTGCACACACTGCAGCAGGGATTTTGGCCCACTCCTCCCTACAGATCTTCTCCAGATCCTTCAGGTTTCGGGGCTGTCGCTGGGCAATACGGACGTTCAGCTCCCTCCAAAGATTTTCTATTGGGTTCAGGTCTGGAGACTGGCTAGGCCACTCCAGGACCTTGAGATGCTTCTTACGGAGCCACTCCTTAGTTGCCATGGCTGTGTGCTTCGTGTCGTTGTCATGCTGGAAGACCCAGCCACGACCCATCTTCAATGCTCTTACTGAGGGAAGGAGGTTGTTGGCCAAGATCTCGCGATACATGGCCCCATCCATCCTCCCCTCAATACGGTGCAGTCGTCCTGTCCCCTTTGCAGAAAAGCATCCCCAAAGAATGATGTTTCCACCTTCATGCTTCACGGTTGGGATGGTGTTCTTGGGGTTGTACTCATACTTCTTCTTCCTCCAAACACGGTGAGTGGAGTTAGACCAAAAAGCTCTATTTTTGTCTCATCAGACCACATGACCTTCTCCCATTCCTCCTCTGGATCATCCAGATGGTCATTGGCAAACTTCAGACAGGCCTGGACATGCACTGGCTTAAGCAGGGGGACCTTGCGTGCGCTGCAGGATTTTAATCCATGACGGCGTAGTGTGTTACTAATGGTTTTCTTTGAGACTGTGGTCCCAGCTCTCTTCAGGTCATTGACCAGGTCCTGCCGTGTAGTTCTGGGCTGATCCCTCACCTTCCTCATGATCATTGATGCCCCACGAGGTGAAATCTTGCATGGAGCCCCAGACCGAGGGTGATTGACCGTCATCTTGAACTTCTTCCATTTTCTAACAATTGCGCCAACAGTTGTTAACTTCTCACCAAGCTGCTTGCCTATTGTCCTGTAGCCCATCCCAGCCTTGTGCAGGTCTACAATTTTATCCCTGATGTCCTTACACAGCTCTCTGGTCTTGGCCATTGTGGAGAGGTTGGAATCTGTTTGATTGAGTGTGTGGACAGGTGTCTTTTATACAGGTAACGAGTTCAAACAGGTGCAGTTAATACAGGTAATGAGTGGAGAACAGGAGGGCTTCTTAAAGAAAAACTAACAGGTCTGTGAGAGCCGGAATTCTTACTGGTTGGTAGGTGATCAAATACTTATGTCATGCAATAAAATGCAAATTAATTATTTAAAAATCATACAATGTGATTTTCTGGATTTTTGTTTTAGATTCCGTCTCTCACAGTTGAAGTGTACCTATGATAAAAATTACAGACCTCTACATGCTTTGTAAGTAGGAAAACCTGCAAAATCGGCAGTGTATCAAATACTTGTTCTCCCCACTGTATATGTAAAAAGGAACAATCGTGCTGAGTACTACTCTGATAAGCGCCGTCACGAAACGAGGCCCATGACAATACCCAGTGATCCAGGGTGATTTTTGTATTTTAAAACACACCATACATGTATTTGAATTAGGTACAATACTTTGCAAAAGCATCTTATTTTGTTTTAATACATTGGTCTTTCGGGTGTTTTTGTAGTTGCATTTTGTAATTGACGCCCATCACTATGCACACGCACGCACGTACACTCCCCCTCCCTTCTCCACCCCGGGGGAATTGATTTGTCTGCCCTCCCTCCCTCCCTCCCTCCCTCCCTCCCTCCCTCCCATCATTCATATGGGGGGAGACATGACGCCATCCTCTGTGCCCCTCCAGCTGTCCCCTCTGCTCTGTAGGGGACATTAGCATTTCAATGTGTGTGTCCCCCCCCTCCCTCTCCCCACTATGACATCATTGCACACATGCCCCACTCCACTCTGCTCCACAAAGAGTCTGCTAAAGCAGCAGGGGGCCAAGCGTAGCCACTCGATCAGCGTGTCACAAAGGACAACAAAATTGCAATGTAGCGGATTGAAGGGCAACCAGTATCTATCTGTTTGTGCCTATGTTATGTTTATGGTAGCGTTAGCATGTGGCTATGTGTGTTTGAGTGTAAGTAGTGGAGGTGGTTTGTAGCAGCCAGGCAGCTTACTTCCTGAGGGCAACACAGTCTGAGAATAACCACCATGGCACTAACAACACCTCTATTGAATAATAATAATCATTTGGTGGGTGCCTATATTTGTCCCTTTTCACACATTTACAAGTGTGTATTAATATATTGGTATTGCAAATGTTTTTTTTTGTTGCATATCCCACTCTCCCTGAGAGACCCTCGGAGAGTGGGGTCACGGCCAGAGTCTGCCATTATCAACAGCGACCCTGGAGCAATTAGGTTTAAGTGCCTTGCTCAAGGCCACGTCAGCAGATTTTTCACCTTGTC
This sequence comes from Salvelinus alpinus, assembly GCF_045679555.1. Classification (NCBI taxonomy): domain Eukaryota; kingdom Metazoa; phylum Chordata; class Actinopteri; order Salmoniformes; family Salmonidae; genus Salvelinus; species Salvelinus alpinus. Next base: position 49,355,313 of record NC_092094.1, on the reverse strand, counting down.
GGCTCGGGGATTCCAACAAGCGACCTTTCGGTTACCGGCCCGACGCTCTAACCCCTCGGCTACCTTCCGCTCATTTTCAACAGGTGATGACAAACGTGTAATTGTCTCTATCTTGACTAACGAGTTTGACTGCCTTGAAGCCATTGCACAGCGTGAATAGGACCAGGTGTGGAGTGCTGGGCTCACAGCACTGAACCAGTTCACAGCACTGAACCAGCTCACAGCACTGAACCAGTTCACTGCACTGAACCAGCTCACTGCACTGAACCAGCTTACTGCACTGAACCAGCTCACTGCACTGAACCAGCTCACAGCACTGAACCAGCTCACAGCACTGAACCAGCTCACAGTACTGAACCAGTTCACAGCACTGAACCAGCTCACAGCACTGAACCAGTTCACAGCACTGAACCAGCTCACAGCACTGAACCAGTTCACAGCACTGAACCAGCTCACAGCACTGAACCAGTTCACAGCACTGAACCAGTTCACAGCACTGAACCAGCTCACTGCACTGAACCAGCTCACAGCACTGAACCAGCTCACAGCCCTGAACCAGCTCACAGCACTGAACCAGTTCACAGCACTGAACCAGTTCACAGCACTGAATCAGTTCACAGCACTGAACCACATGCAGAGCATACACACTCTCCAGCACATCTAATATATAGCTACACACACACACACACACACACACACACACACACACACACACACACACACACACACACACACACACACACACACACACACACACACACACACACACACACACACACACACACACACACACACACACACACACACACACACACACACAGTGACACCTCGACATTGTCTACTCCTGCTGTGTGAAATGTGTAATATAAAACACCTGGCACCCACAAATCGATAAAACTGTCAATGCAGAAGAGAGAGAGAAAGAGAGGAAAGAAAGAGAGAGTGGGAGAACCAGAGAGAGAGAGAGAGAGAGAGAGAGAGAGAGAGAGAGAGAGAGAGAGAGAGAGAGAGATAGAGAGAGAGAGAGAGAGAGAGGCAGAATGTGAGAGAAAGGGGCCTTTGTGATAGTTTTACATGTCAATGACCACAGGCAGAGAGAGTGAGCACTATGTCACGCTGCAGAGCTGAGCTTTCTCTCATCTCTTTCTATCCCTCTGATAAATCCCTCTATTCTGCTTGTCCATCTTCTCTTTCATTCTCTTTCTTCAAGCCTCTGCAAATCCCAGACTTCAAGGGATGCCTGGATCTCCAGTAAGTAAGCCATACCCCCATACCTCAATACTGTTTTACCCACCTAAACCCCTACCCTTGTACCTTGTAGAGTTGTAACCCACAACCTCTGCAACATACCCCTTGTGCCCCCAGCTCCCCCATAGCCCAATACACCCATGTGAGGGTCTCCCCCCCCCACAAAGCCCCCCAGCCTGGGTCAGTACACACCTCGTAACTCCCTCCCTTCTTTGGTCCTGCGGACTCTGATCTTCAGCCTCCTGTCTGACTCCTGCAGGACAGGCCAGAAACAGTCCTCCGCCGGGGCTATGACCACGTCCAGAGGCATCGCCCTCAACACGCTCAACATACACGCGTTCTGGTGTGCTCAGATCTGGTATACACTGACTGGACGTCCAGACCGGGGGAGTCCCCCAGGAATAAGTAGAACGGGTAAACAAACAAATCACTTGGTTCCCGAAAAAGGTCCAAAACTCGACACCACAAAGTCCCGAGTCGTCACTACTCACACTGGTGGTATCTACTCAACTCAGACGGTCCCCAAGTCCAAGGAGCAGAACCTTAGTCCCAGAACTCAAGAGAATGGACGGAACCCGCTAACAGAAAGCAAGCTACTCCCAAACATCTGTAGATGTACTGTCCACAAGTTCCACAAGCCAGTTCTAGAACTCATTCAGATCAAAATCCACCAAGAATGAGATGTATCCTATAATATCTAACAAAGCCATAGAGATCCAGCAGTATTTTGAGGAATAATAAAATGAATAACTATGGAGAAAACAAATGGTGGTCATGTATCTGTATCTCTCTCTCTCTGTCTGTCCTGTGCTGTATTGCCTGCAGTTGCTACAGTGTGTCTCTCCGTGCCTTCTCTCCGTGTGTGTGTGTGTGTGTGTGAGCCCACAGCCAGAAGAGCAGTACCCTATTGTTGTGCTGCTTCGCTCTCCCAGTCTCTCATTTGCTCACACTCCTCCCCCTCCCTCTCTCCCTTTCCTCTGTATAGAGGATGACGTAGTTGTTCTCTCTTTCCTCTCGCTCTCGCTTGCCCGGGGAGGGGGGTGGGGGTGTGGGGGGGGGGGGGGGGGGGGTGAGTGAATGAGCTCACTTGCCGTGAGCTAAGACTCTGACCCCATCCTCTCCTCTCCCTCCCTCCCCTCCTCCCTCACATGGTCCCTCCCTCCTCCTCCCTTGCGCCCTCCTTCCCTCTCTTGTGGAGCCAGCGCTCTGTCATAGCTAATGTCTAAGGCATGTAACCACATTCCTTACTCACCAGACAAATATGTGGCTACCTCAGGGGCCTAGCGAGCTGGAGCAGAGAGAGACGGCAACTACTGCTCAATGGGTTTTAGCAAAATACACTGTGTCTCCGTGTGTTTGTGTTTAATTAAATAGTGTGTGATTTATAATGTGCAGTGTGTGTGCATACAACAAGTAGGAGATATCACTCCCTCTGAAACACATCACTCAATCTGCCTTGGCAACCCACACACTCAATGCCTGTGTGTGTGTGTGTATGTATATATGTGTGTGTGTGTGTGTGTGTACACACTAACATTCAAAAGTTTGGGGTCACCTAGAAATGTCCTTGTTTTTGAAAGAAAAGCACAATTTTTGTCCATTAAAATAACATCAAATTGATCAGACTTTACAGACGCCTCACAAGTCCTCAACTGACAGCTTCATTAAATAGTACCCGCAAAATACCAGTCTCAACGTCAACAGTGAAGAGGCGACTCCGGAATGCTGGCTTTCTAGGCAGAGTTCCTCTGTCCAGTGTCTGTGTTCTTTTGCCCATCTTTTATTTTTATTGGCCAGTCTGAGATATGGCTTTTTCTTTGCAACTCTGCCTAGAAGGCCAGCATCCAGGAGTAGTCTTTTCATTGTTGACTTTGAGACTGGTGTTTTGCGGGTACTATTTAATGAAGCTGCCAGTTGAGGACTTGTGAGGCGTCTATTTCTCAAACTCGACACTCCAATGTACTTGTCCTCTTGCTCAGTTGTTCACCGGGGCCTCCTACTCACCTTTCTATTCTGGTAAGAGCCAGTTTGCACTGTTCTTTGAAGGGACTAGTACACAGCATTGTACCAGATCTTCAGTTTCTTGGCAATTTCTCGCACGGAATAGCCTTCATTTCTCAGAACAAGCATAGACTGACGAGTTTCAGAAGAAAGTTATTCGTTTCTGGCCATTTTGAGCCTGTAATCGAACCCACAAATGCTGATGCTCCAGATACTCAACTAGTCTAAAGAAGGCCAGTTTTATTGCTTCTTTAGCCTTTTAAAATGATAAACTTGACTTAGCTAACACAATGTGCCAATGGAACACAAGAGTGATGGTTGCTGATAATGGGCCTCTGTACGCCTATGTAGATATTCATGAACAAATCTGCCGTTTCCAGCAACAATAGTCATTTACAACATTAACAATTTCTACACTGTATTTCCGATCTATTTTATTTTATTTTAATGGACACATTTTTTAAAATGTTCTTTCAAAAACAAGGACATTTCTAAGTGACCCCAAACTTTTGAATGGTAGTGTATATATACATACATATACAGTACCCGTCAAATGTTTGGACACACCTACTCATCCAAGGGTTTTTCTTTATTTTACTATTTTCTACATTGTAGAATAACAGTGAAGACATCAAAACTATGAAATAACACATGGAATCATGTAGTAAGCAAAAAAGTGTAGACTCTTGAAAGTAGCCACCTCTTTGCCTTGATGACAGCTTTGCACACTCTTGGCATTCGCTCAACCAGCTTCACCTGGAGTGCTTTTCCAACAGTCTTGAAGGAGTTCCCACATATGCTAAGCACTTGTTGGCTGCTTTTCCTTTACTCCGCGGTCCAACTCATCCCAAACCATCTCAATTGGTTTGAGGTCGGGTGATTGTGGAGGCCAGGTCATCTGATGCAGCACTCCATCACTCTCCTTCTTGGTCAAATAGCCCTTACGCAGCCTGGAGGTGTGTTGGGTCATTGTCCTGTTGAAAAACAAATGATAGTCCTACTAAGCGCAAACCAGATGGTATGGCAAATGTGGAAGGGCCACCAGAGGGCAGGCTGGGCTCACGGATAGTAGCCCAACAAGGCATGTGGAGACATTGGTGGAGAATGCGGGCATTAGGTGGACGAGTGACACAAGGATAAGTGAGTAAATCAAGATTCTTCCAGTAGACCCGGAGGAACCATTCAAGAACGATGGACAACGCCCTACTACAACAGTTGATCACGGCACAGCAGACAACCATAGAACTCCTGCAACAACAGCTGAGCCGGCGAGAAGAACCTAGAGTGAAGCCAAGAGCGGCTGCTCACGCCATCTTACCTCGTCTCTCCAAGGAGGATGATATCGAGGCCTTCCTCATGACCTTCGAAAGGACGGTCACCTTGGAAGAGTGGCCGCCCACAGAATGGGAGAGCGCATTAGCCCCTCTTTTGACCGGGGTGGCCCAGGAAGCCTATTTTGACCAGGATTCCCGCGAAGCTGCGGACTATGTGCGACTAAAAACCGAGATCCTGTCCCGGTACCAGCTGACTGCCAGAGATAGAGCCGTAAAGCTCCATCAATGGACCTATACGGCTGACCAACCCGTCTGTGCCCAGATCTTCGCACTAATACGACTGACGAAACAGTGGCTGGAACCTGGAAAGGGAGTAGGACATGTGATAGAGACCCTCGTAGTGGACAAGATATTGAGGGAATTACCCAGTGACTTAAAAAGAGTTGTGGGGCAAGCCAACCCGTTGTCAGCCGACGACATAGCCCAGGCGGTGGAAACATATCGATCTACAGGGGAGTTGTTAAAAAGTGACAAGGAGGAACGGAAGGATTCTGAAAATCCCGTACCACGACTCACCCCGGCAGGTCTGCCACCGAAACGTCCAAACCCCCTCCGGAGGTGGGAGAAGTCATCCCCCACGCAGCAGGGTCAGTGTTATAAATGTCAGTCTCCCGACCATTATGCCCCAAAATGTCCTAGCAAGAACGAGTCCATGGTCACGGAGTCATCGCTGCCCATCCCCACACATCCCGGTTCGAGAGGGCAGGATCAACACTGTTGGTTAGCAGAAATAGCCCCAACCCCAGAGATTCCGGTTCGAGTAGAAGGACAAGATGTGGTAGCCATTCTCGACTCGGGAAGTATGGTTACGTTAGTAGAAAAGCGGATGGTGACCTCCTCCTACTATTACCCTACCGTGAATCTGTCTATTCTCACTCCGAAAGGAAGGTGTACAGTCAGGGCAGGGAAAGTACCCCAGCTGAAGGTGCCATTATTGATCGGAAGAGACTGTCCCCTATATAAGGAGCTTCGGCAGATTACGTTATGCACGGGAAGAAGGGGGACAGGAAAAAAAAACAAATCCAAGCCTGAGGTAGTAGTCCTACAAGGAGACGTTGCCGCGTCCTCGTCCTCTGGAGCAGAGGAAGAAATAGCGACCCAACGTTTACGACAGATATTCCAGGAAACCACCAATGAAGACACCTGCGAAGGGTTATACACGACGCAGAAAGGAAGGAGCAACCAGGCGCTAAGGGATATATTTGAAGCACCATCCGAGGACGGTACCTGGAAGGGATTCCCCTCGGTCACCCCTGGCGGGGATGGGGAACAACCTCCACACCCCTCTACCGAGGTCGACCTGCCCCAGGAATTAAAGGGACAGCTCGGCACCTCGCAGCATAGAGACCCAGACATAAGGGAGGCCATGAGGAAGGTGAAGGTGATCGACGGGAGGAATGTCGACAGATCAGGTGAGCCCCCTTTCCCTTACTATGCAATCAGGCGGGGTCTCTTATATTGGGTCGTGCAACGAAGGGGGGAAAACCAGGAATTACTAATGGTTCCTAGACCATACAGGGATACAGTCCTACAGTTAGCCCATTCCCACATCCTAGGAGGACACCTGGCACGGGACAAGACTATCGACAGAATCATGCAGAGATCCTATTGGCCCCGTGTCACCCGGGGTGTGGCCAGGTATTGTAGGACATGTGATCAATGTCAGCGTACAGCCCCATGGCCACACCTACGTAACCCTTTGATTCCTCTCCCCATCATAGAGACCCCCTTTGAACGCATAGCTATGGACTTCGTGGGACCCCTCCCAAAATCCTCCAGAGGACATGAGTACATCCTAGTGGTCGTAGATTACGCTACCAAGTTCCCAGAGGCCATACCCCTGCGTAACATGTCGTCAAAGGGAATTGCCAAGGAATTGTTCATGATGTTCTCTCGGGTGGGCCTTCCCAAGACGATCTTAACCGATCAGGGAACCCCGTTCATGTCCCGGTTGATGAAGGACTTGTGTTCAACAGATACGTACAAGCATATTCCACCCTCAAACAGACGGGTTGTGCGAACGCTTGAACAAAACGATTAAAAGCATGTTGAGAAGAGTGGTGTCCCGAGATGGGAAAAACTGTGACATGCTTCTCCCACACTTAATGTTTGCCCTGCGAGAAGTACCCCAGGCGTCCACTGGATTCTCCCCGTTTGAATTGCTCTACGGCAGACCCTGTCGAGGGATCCTCAACAACCATGCCCCTTTCGATCCACAATAGAACATATTACCCTGATGAGAGACCGCGTGTCGGCAGTGTGGCCCATAGTAAAGGAGCATATGGAGAAGGGGCAAAGGACACAATGCCGGGCCTACGATAAGTCCGCGACACCCCGTGAGTTCACCGTGGGAGAGAAAGTGATTTTTTTGGTTACTACATAATTCCATATGTGTTATTTCATAGTTTTGATGTCTTCACTATTATTCTACAATGTAGAAAATAGTAAAAATAAAGAAAAACTCTTGAATGAGTAGGTGTTCTAAAACTTTTGACCAAAATTTTTGGCACCCTTGACAAAGATTTACATTTTTTTAAATAATATCAATGCTGAGCTATATTGTATGCTACATTTATTTGGGAAATTATATTATTTTATACTAATACACTTGCTCAGATAAAGAGATTTTGTTTAACAAGAAATACACATTTTTAAAAAAGGTAAAAATTATTGGCACCCTTGTTTTCAATACTCCAGCACCCTTCCCCTTGCAAGAATAACAACAATGAGCCTTTTTCTAAAATGTTTTATAAGATTGGAGAACACATTGGGAGGGATCTTGGGATGGGCAACTTTGATGGGGTGGGAGCCACAAAAAAATCTGAACTCATCATGAGGGGCCGTTCACGGGTCTGTGTACCCAAATCCATACCCACAGGTCAGAGCTGGCCTTTTGGGGGCCTTAAGTAAAATTGTGTTGCGCCCCCCCCCACCTTGCAAGCAAAACATTTTAGCGGCCCCCCCAGAAGTTTTAGAGTACATATACTGCAATTCTACACAATTTGCCATGGGGTGTAGAGAAGATATTGCAGTTTTAAAGCAACTTTGCTGGTATTCTACATATTTTGCCATGGGGCGGAGAGAATACTTTGCAATTGTATAATTCATTTCATGCAATTCTACGCAGAGAACATTTAGCAGTTTTACAGGTCATTTCTTGCAATTCTAGTCATTTTGACATACAGTACGTTCGCAGTTTAGAATATGATATCTGTGAGAGCGACTAACAAAATCAATGGGGGGCCCCCCGGTCGGTAATTTGACCATGATTACTACAAGTTTAGATCACTGGCTAGACTAATTTACCAATCTTAAAATTGTTAGCTGACATGAGCTAATTGAGTGACAGTCAGTGACTGAAAAAACAAGCGATAGACTGCTGATGCCAACCAAATTATGAAATTGCACCTTGTGTATTCTACTATTCTAGATGAATCCACGGACCTACAAAAGGGGGGCCCAGTTGCCCATCCCTGTCTTAGACCATTCCTCCATACATAATCTTTCCAGATCCTTGACATCCCTTGTGTGTACTTATGGACTTCCCTCTTCAATTCAATGCACAGGATTTCAATAGGGTTCAAGTCCGGAGACTGTGATGGCCATTGCAAAATGTAGATTTTGTCGTCAATTAACACTTATTTTTTGCAGATTTTGATTTGTGCTTAGGGTTGTCTTGCTGGAATATCCACTTCTGGCCAAGTGTCAGCCTCCTAGCAGAGGCAACCGGGTTTTGGGCAAAAATGTCCTGGTACTTAGTAAAGTTCACTATGCCGTTGACCTTAACAAGGGCCCTAGGAACAGTGGAAGCAAAAATAACCAGCCCCATAACATCAAAGATCCACCACCATATTTTACAAGAGGTATGAGGTACTTTTCTGCATACGTTTCTGTTTTTCGACGACAAACCCACAACTGGTGTGCGTGGTCAAAGATCTTCATGTCATCTGACCATAGCACCGCCTGGAGTTTGCTAAACGGCATTGGCACTTGGATTGGAACTGGTGTTATGGTCATATGACATGAAAATAGAGCTCTTTGGCCACGCAAAGATCTCTCCCGATGTCTCAGTATTTTAAAATACTCAAATACACAGTATTACATTTTTTTTTTTAAATACTCCCATGAATTTGAACCAGATCTGTTTGGTATTTGAAATAATGGATTTGGAAAAATACTTTTGCAAATATTTTAAAACAGTGGGTTATGTATAGTATTTTAAAATACTTCCAAATTCTTCCAATAGAAACATTATTTGAAAAAAACTCAAATACACAGAAAAGTATTTAAATAAAAAATGTAATATACAGTACATTTATTTGAACCCAGGTCTGGTGTGTTGTACAGCACACCGGTAGGTACTGGAGTGTATGGGAAAAAAAGAGAACATGTCAACATGTTTTGAATTCCAGTATGATTACATCATCTTGTGTAAGTATGTTGCCTGAATGCAAAGACAGAGATAATGGGTGTATGCGTGCGCGATGAGCAATTGCTCCACATTTCCTGCTCTGGCTCTTATCTTAAGCGCCTGTGTTTGCACGCACACACCAGTAATAAGCCACAGTCAGAGCGGTCTCAGAGCTTTACGTTTGCATCACAAACATTACCTTGATCATCAAGCTAAAGTTAATTGAGTTATCATCACCTTAATCATACGATTCAAACCTCTCCTCGGGGACCCCCAGACGTCTCAAATGGTTTTTGTAGCCCTTAACTAGCTCGCCTGATTCACCTAACCAAGGGCTTGATAAGGAATTTGAATCCGGTGCGCTACCTCTGGGAAATATCAAATACATGGAACTGCTGTGGGAGGAGAGGAGCGGTTCGAAAACCCCTGATCTAGATGATCAAACTAACGCCATCACCATTCATTGTCTTCATGTAGGATCACAGAACTGTAAATATACTACATTGTTGCAGTGAAAATGGTTAACTGAATGAGCTACATTGTTCAGTTTCGTTTTTAGCCTGCTAATAGTTGAGGTTAGGATTGGGGCAGGGCAGACTGGTCCCAGATCTGCGATTAGAGTCCAGTTGTTGCTCAAGTGGCTGAGCTCACCTCATGCTATAAGGCTGTGAGTGATTTAGTGAGTGACTACAGTGCGGGAACAAGCAGTAGGTAAACATCTGTAGTCCACGTGGTGAGTGAGAGAGAAAGAAGGACTAGGTCAATTGGAAACAGGCCATGCATCTTCTTGGAGAATCATCACTCATCACACACACACCCTCAATTACACGTACAGTTGAATTCGGAAGTTAAATACACCTTAGCCAAATACATTTAAACTCAGTTTTTCACAATTCCTGACATTTAATCCTAGTAACAATTCCCTGTCTCAGGTCAGTTAGGGTCACCACTTTATTTTAAGAATGTGAAATGTCAGAATAATAGTAGAGAGAATGATTTATTTAAGCTTTAATTTCTTTAATCACATTCCTAGTGGGTCAGAACTTTACATACACTCAATTATTATTTGGTAGCATTGCCTTTAAATTGTTTAACTTGGGTCAAACTTTTCGGGTAGCCTTCCACAAGCTTCCCACAATAAGTTTGGTGAATTTTGGCCCATTCCTCCTGACAAAGCTGGTGTAACTGAGTCAGGTTTGTAGGCCTCCTTGCTCGCACACGCTTTTTCAGTTCTGCCAACAAATGTTCTATAGGATTGAGGTCAGGGCTTTGTGATGGCCACTCCAATACCTTGACTTTGTTGTCCTTAAGCCATTTTGCCTCAACTTTGGAAGTATGCTTGGGGTCATTGTCCATTTGGAAGACCTATTTGCAACCAAGCTTTAACTTCCAGACTGATGTATTGAGATGTTGCTTCAATATATCCACCTAATTTTCTTGCCTCATGATGCCATCTATTTTGTGAAGTGCACCAGTCCCTCCTGCAGCAAAGCACCCCCACAACATGATGCTGCCACCCCTGTGCTTCACGGTTAGGATGGTGTTCTTCCGCTTGCAAGCCTCCCCCTTTTTCCTCCCAACATAACGATGGTCATTATGGCCAAACAGTTATATTTTTTTTCATCAGACCAGAGGACATTTCTCCAAAAAGTACAATCCTTGTCCTCATGTGCAGTTGCAAACCGTAGTCTGGCTTTTTTATGGCGGTTTTGGAGCAGTGGCTTCTTCCTTGCTGAGCGGCCTTTCAGGTTATGTCGATATAGGACTCGTTTTACTGTGGATATAGATACTTTTGTACCTGTTTCCTCCAGCATCTTCACAAGGTCCTTTGCTGTTGTTCTGCGATTGATTTGCACTTTTTGCACCAAAGTACTGTAACGATCTGGGTGTCGTGGGTGTGAAGTCAGGCGCAGGAAACAGAGAGTTCAAGGTAGTGCTCTTTAATGCACACACGGCGGACATAGGCCACCCCACGAAACACTGGGTGCTGAAAAACAAATGCCCCAAACACGGGCACTAAAACAGTCCAGCAAAACCCACGAACAGGAACAAACACGTTCGTCTCCAACATACACAACTGTTACCATAAACAATCCCGCACAAAGAAACAGGCGGGCCGGCTGACTAATAAAGCCCAACTAATCACCACAAACGCATAACAGGTGTAACCAATAAACAGACAAGGAGGGGGAGGAAAGAATCAGTGGCAGCTAGTAGGCCCGGCGACGACGACCGCTGAGCGCCACCCGAACGGGAAGGGGAGCCACCTTCGGTCGGAGTCGTGACAAGTACGTTCATCTATAGGAGACAGAACGCGTCAGAATTTGCGTACTATTGTTTGTACAGATGAACGTGGTACCTTCAGGCGTTTGGAAATTACTCCCAAGGATGAACCAGACTTGTGGACGTCTACAATTTATTTTCTGTGGTCTTGTCTGATTTCTTTTGATTTTCCCATGATGTCAAGCAAAGAGGCACTGAGTTTGAAGGTAGGACTTGAAATACATCCACAGGTACACCTCCAATTGACTCAAATGATGCCAATTAGCCTATCAGAAGCTTCTAAAGCCATGACATCATTTTCTGGAATTTTCCAAGCTGTTTAAAGGCACAGTCAACTTAGTGTATGTAGACTCACTGGAATTGTGATACAGTGAATTATAAGTGAAATAATCTGTCTGTAAACAATTGTTGGAAAAATTACTTGTGTCATGCACAAAGTAGATGTCCTAACCGACTTGCCAAAACTATAGTTTGTTCACAAGAAATTTGTGGAGTGGTTGAAAAACGAGTTTTAATGACTCCAACCTAAGTGTATGTAAACTTCCGACTTCAACTGTACCTATCCACCCATCTGGAAATTATATCAAACTCAGTTGGTATCATAGGTGGCACTCCCTATTGGTGTCACTATTGTCACCAACACCAACTCACCAGCCACCAACTTAGTGTACATTATGCTCATGTACATTTCTTTGAGCAGCAAACTAAGTGATCCTCAGTAGATGAACATAAATATTTTTTGTCCTCTCTCCCTTTCTCCTCCCCTTACCCTCTTCCCCCTCCTCTGCTCCCCCCAGCAGGGTAACAAGACCCAGAATAGCAGGTGTTTAATTAGGGGATTGCAGGCAGGGTGCTAAAAACGCCAGGGAATTGCTTTTATTTACTGCACACGTGTGCCTGCCTGGCCATAAATAGGTGTGCTGGTCACTCTGACCCCCCCTCGCCAAGCCAGACCAGTTAAGACTGGGCTTTTAAGGGAGAGGGTCTGTTACTGGGACAACACCACAAAGTTTATACACACAAACAGAGAGCGAGAGCAAGCGAGATGGAGACGAGAGAAACAGATAGAAGAGGAGTAAAGGCCATATGGGAACATGGAGACCAATAACTTTTAACCCTACAAATAAACGACAGGAGCGGTTTTGAAAGCCTGTTACTTCCACCAATGCCATGCAAATGTCTTTTGAACCAAAAATAAGTATTTTCAACATCTTTTCCATGCCTTGTGCTCATAGTATTATTGTTTCTTGTTGGTTGAGTGAACACAACCAGGACCAATGAAGAAAAAACTCCTGGCAGTTGTAACACACATGGTGTTGTTCCTTTAGTGGATCACAGGAGACTACATAACCCACAACACCCTGCTACAGTATTTCCACCAATGCAATGCAAATGGGTATATTTCCTTCTGTTTGTTATTGGCTGAAGGAGGGTTTCCTTCCTTTTCTAGTTAGGCCTTAGTGAGCAGAGAGAGGAGAGCAGAGCTATGTCCTGTTCCTCATGCCATGATGTTTGTTCGGTTGTGTTCGCACAGCAGGGCTAGGATAGATTGCACCACCTGCCTGCCTGTCTCACACCCACAGCCCACACACTTGACAGGGAAGGCAGGGAGGGAGGGGCAATAGAGTACAGTACATTTAGGGCTCGTACAGACAGAGACAGATACAATTATGCATGAAGGACACACAAATCTCAATATCAAAAGTTACAACTTCTAATGCTCCTAAAAGTATGTTTGAAACGGGGTTGAAAGTCTGAAAGGATATGCTTTCTATGTGAAAGCACGCAGTGGCAAAACACGATGCGTAACTTACAGCAACAAGTTTAACAGTCAAAATACATGAGCTATAGCTGACGTGCAAGTTCTGTGAATGTGAATATAGTGTGCCCGTTTACTATTATGTGTGTGAATGTGATCGCATGCAATCTCTCTCTCTCTCTCTCTCTCTCTCTCTCTCTCTCTCTCTCTCTCTCTCTCTCTCTCTCTCTCTCTCTCTCTCTCTCTCTCTCTCTCTCTCTCTCTCTCTCTCTCTCTCTCTCTTCCCCTCTTCTCATCTCCTCTCCTCTCTCTGTCCTCTGTCTCTCCACAGGATCATCTGTCAGGATGCCAGCGGAAAGAGACATCACTCCCAGGCCAGACTACACAACAGGAGGCAGGCTACACAACAGGAGGTGTGTGTGCAGATATCAGGGGAAAGCTCCATCGGGTAGACTACAGAACAGGAGGGGGGGTTTAGGTTAATGAAGGTTAATGAAGTGTGTGTGTGTGTGTGTGTGTGTGTGTGTGTGTGTGTGTGTGTGTGTGTGTGTGTGTGTGTGTGTGTGTGTGTGTGTGTTTGCGCAAGTGGGCTTATACAAATATATTTGTGTGTGTGTGTGTGTGTGTGTGTGTGTGTGTGTGTGTTGATAGGGCTGGTTGTCAGGGGATCAGTAATAGGGCTGCTCCATCAGTGACGTAATGCCTACAGAACAGAACACAGCTGCCATGCCTGGGGGGTGAGGTAGTCACTGGGGGAGAGAGAGGGGGGGGGGGGAGAGGGATATATGGGGGGGAGGAGAGATGGTGAGGTACCATGGGGATAAGGGAGAGATAGAGGGGGGAGAGGGGGAGGGTTGGTGAGGTAGTCCTCCATAGAGGGGGTCGGTATACTGGAGGGTAGTAGGATCCGTGTGTGTGTGTGTGTGTGTGTGTGTGTGTGTGTGTGTGTGTGTGTGTGTGTGTGTGTGTGTGTGTGTGTGTGTGTGTGTAATACTAAGACAGTAACCCTGGGGTGTTGAGATGCACTCTGGTGGTTAAGTTGTGTTCTAAGATGCGTCTGCTTGATTGATGCTAGACCCCCTCCCCATCTAATCTACCCCCCATGAGATAGGAGAAGCAGACTGCACAAATATACAGACGTAAACTCCATCAACTACGGGCAAGGGAGGAAGAATTACACACACACACACACACACACACACACACACACACACACACACACACACACACACACACACACACACACACACACACACACACACACACACACACACACACACACACACACACACACACACACACAGGGGGTAGGGAAAGCCATCACACACTCTGTTGGGGGCCAGTCAGGACCATACTGCCTTTCATCAGCCAGATGAGCTCCTTCAAAATCCCAGTGTGAGGTGTTCACTGTGTATGTACCGTATGCTTGCATTTTGTGTTTATCCCCTTTAGAGTTTGTGGATGGGGGAAGGTTTGTGTGTATGTGTGTCTGTATGCTTACCATATGATAATGGGGGATGGGGGTTGGTTAACAGCCAGGTCACCCGTGATACAAGTCAGTATTCGACGTCCATTCATGTCTGAGGACGTCGGGCGATGACGTGGAACCTGGCCACTAGGGGCAACAGTGAGCTCTGTTACCTTCAAGTAGGTTTCAGGGATGGCAGATGTGCATAAACATCTACCTCTGGTGCCAAAGGTTCCATGTTCAAATCCAGCCATAGAAAGTTGTTATTTTAGATTTTTGTTTTAATACTTTCCCAAACCTTAACCATTCGAAGTTAACACCTAACCTTAACATTTCTGAGTTAATGCCTAAACGTAACCCAAATCTCTCGTGCCAAAAATGTGACGTTTGAGAAACAAGGATGAACGTCTCATTCTGACGTGAGACTGTGAGAACTAGTTGTGGTTAAATGGTTACGTCGTTGTGTGTGTGTGGCTCAGGTCTGATTTCCCGAGAGGAGACTGTCTATCAGGGTGGGTGTGCTCTAGCATAACGGATGGTTTATTCATTATAATACTCATAGGAAGCTGTAGCACACTGGTCACTAGAGGAGAGAGGCAGAGGTTGATCTCATGTAAATAATAATTGGCACTTTTATGATGGCAAATATTGATTCAATGGATTCTGGAAATACGGCTTAACGGTTGTGGTCCGCGTGGATATAAGACTCTCTCTTTACGCTTTTCTCTTTCCGTCTTTCTCTGACAGTGTTCTTTAAGTTTACGACCTCGCTGACTATGCCAGATGTAGGGATGTCTGCACACACACACACACACACACACACACACACACACACACACACACACACACACACACACACACACACACACACACACACACACACACACACACACACACACACACACACACACACACACACACACACACACACACACACACAAATGAGTGTGCTGACATGGTCGGGATAGACTTGGGCTGAAGCCAGGTCAGACTAGTGTTAATTAGCTCCTATCAACGCTGCAGGCAGCTGACAGACAAAGAGGTCCCAGAACAGAACTGTGCTACAGGCCACACAGCCCCTTCTGCTCCTCTAGTTAGTTAGTGAGATAATCTATCATGAAAACCCTGCTCAATAGGCTCGCTCTATCTCCATCTTAGTTTCCCATTCTCTCTCTTGCCTCTCTCTCTCTCCGTATCTGTCCTTATTTTCCTCTCATCTTCTCTCTGTTTTTCTACCTGTTTCTCTCCCCCACCCCCCACCCCACCCCCCACCCCACCCCACCCTCTCTCCCTCCACATCATTTCCTGATCAGGAAATTATGTCACAGCGCACCCAGTCCCTTTAGATAAAGGAACGAACTGACAGAAAAACACTGAATGAATTGATCACAAAACATTGAATACATTGAATCTCATATTGTAGCCAATTTATGCTGGTAGTAATTCCTAAAACTTGCTAACTAATCTTGTTATTTTCCTGGGTTAGGGTGTGCTTTCCTGTCATGGCAGCCCCTATAGAGACAGAACGGCGTTTGGCTCTGGTTGTTCTAAGGCAGTACTCCGGTCACATCCACCCAGCAGTGAGTGACATTATTAGCAGAGTGCCCTGACAGAGAACAATGGAGCCAGAGGTGACGCAAGGCTCAGAGGAACCAGCCATGCTGTCCACATAGACATCAATACATCTACACACAGGATCTCTTAGGAGTCGGACCTCTATGGCCCTGACACACACACACACACACACACACACACACACACACACACACACACACACACACACACACACACACACACACACACACACACACACACACACACACACACACACACACACACACACACACACACACACACACACACACACAATAGGCGTCTCCCTCTCCCACTGCGGGGGACCCTAATGTCACTTCGCCACATCTGAAACAGGAAGTGGTTGCACAACCCATTCGGAATAAAATACATTTCAAATACATTTTTAGATAAAGAAAAAAAATAGGACACGTGAAATATTTAAAATTAGCCAAATGAATGTCCACTGAAAAAAAATATAAACGCTACATGCAGTAACAGTTCATATGAGGAAATCAGTCAATGGAAATAAATTCATTAGAAAAAAATCTATGGATTTTACATGACTATGAAAACAGATATGCATCTGTTTCTCACAGATCCTTAAAAAAAGATATGGATGTGGATCAGAAAACCAGTCAGTATCCGGTGTGACCACCACTTGCCTCATGCAGCGCAACACATCTCCTTCACATAGAGTTGATCAGGCTGTTTCTTGTATTTGTATTTATTATGGATCCCCATTAGCTGCTGCCAAGGTAGTAGCTACTCTTCCTGGGGTCCAGCAAAATAAAGGCAGTTTGATTGTGGCCTGTGGAATGTTGTCCCACTCCTCTTGCTGTATATTGGCGGGAACTGAAACAAGCTGTCGTACACGTTGATCCAGAGCATCCCAAACATGCTCAACGGGTGGCTGGTGAGAATGCAGGCCATGGAAAAACGAAAAAAGCTTCCAAGAATTGTGTATAGATCCTTGCAACATGGGCCTGTGCTTTATCATGCTGAAACATGAGGTGATGGATGAATGGCTCAATAATGGGCCTCAGGATATCGACACGGTATCTCTGTGCATTCAAATTGCCATCAAGAAAACGCAATTGTGCTCGTTGTCTGTAGCTTATGCCTGCCCATACCATAACCCCACTGCCACCATTGGGCACTCTGTTCACAACACTGACATCAGCAAACTGCTGGCCTAGGGCTGGGCGATATGGCCAAAATATCATATCACAGTATTTACATATATTTTTTTAATGGTATGACAGTATTTTGTTTTTTAATAATAAAAGTTATTTTGAGTAGTGCATGACCCTAGGCTGTCAATACATAGGTTGTAAGTGATTTAAATGGGTCTCTCTCCGTCTGATTGTTTTATACTGTTCAATTCAACTTGAACCAAAAATAAAGTTCTACATTCATCAATTTCTGTATTTCCTGCACTCATTTGAGATCATTTCCACACTGCCACATATTGCAGCACAATATGGGCCAACAATCTAGGCCTTATTTTTAACCAAATTTTGCAATTGCGATTTGACTTGCGATTCAGAGCAAAACACTTGGGTGAACTGTTGGAATCATGGCCAATAGAATAAGTATTCTAATTCTATACAATACAGTGTTGTTTGACAACAAATACAAATTACAGGGAGGAGTTATTGTGACAGGGTAGGAACCAAAGTGTTGATAAGTGTTTCCAAGGGGACCCTATAATCTTTGGCTACATTAAATGTTCTCTCAGCTACTTCATGTAGCTAACATATTCATGCTTCGTGTATTACTCTTTGATTTAGAAGATACTGTTGCACAAACTACATTATTAGGCTGTTTAGCTAGTTTGCTCTGACTCAGCTAACTAGCGATTAGCAATAGCGGATAACACGATATAGGCCCAACTTGTTAACACAAGACAAACTAGCCGTTTGCAGATGTAAGAAACCCAAACTAATAGTGTAATTATAAAACGCTAGTGGATTTACATTAAGAAGCAAAGTGAAAACAACATCGTTGTCATCAACATTGTTGCATGTGCTGCATTGACCAATCAGACTGAACGCAAGTGTCTCGTGGTCCAGGAAAAACCAATGTGCTCCTTGAGTGACAGGGGGCGTGGCCAGGTCAGTGTGGAAAGCGGCATGGAGACAGAGAGCAGAGAGAGATGACTCAAGTAGCGGAATAAACTCTAAAAATGGACGTTAGACACAGAGTATCACATTTAACAAACCAAACATTCAAATACCGTTATAGAAGTTAAAGTAAAAAGCCAAACTGGTACGTGCATCAATAACGGTATATCGTAAAATATGGTATACCCCCTAGCCCTACGCTCGCCTACACAACGCCATATACGCTGTCTGCCATCTGCCCGGTACAATTGAAACCAGGATTCATCCGTGAAGAGCACACTTCTCCAGCGTGCTAGTGGCCATTGAAGGTGAGCATTTGCCCACTGAAGTCAGTTACGACTGTGAACTGCAGTCAGCTCAAGACCCTGGTGAGGATGACGAGCACGCAGATGAGCTTCCCTGAGATGGTTTCTGACAGTTTGTGCAGAAATTCTTCGGTTGTGCAAACCCACAGTTTCATCAGCTGTCTGGGTGGCTGGTCTCAGACGATGCTGCAGGTGAAGAAGCCAGATGTGGAGGTCCTGGGCTGGTGTGGGTACACGTGTCTGCATGTGAGACCGGTTGGACGTACTGTCAAATTCTCAAAAATTAAGTTGGAGGCGGCTTATGGTAGAGAAATGAACATTCAGATCTCTGGTAACAGCTCTGGTAGACATTCCTGCAGTCAGCATGTCAATTGCACTCTACGTCAAAACTGTGGCATTGTGTTGTGTTAAAAAAACTGCATATTTTAGAGTGGCCTTTTATTGTCCCCAGCACAAGGTGCACCTGTGTAATGATCATGCTGTTTAATCATCTTCTTGATATGCCACACCTGTCAGGTGGATGGATTAAATTGGCAAAGGAGAAATGCTCACTAACAGGGATCTGAACAAATTTGTGCACAAGATTTTAGAGAAATAAGCTTTTGTGCTTATGGAAAATGTCTGCGAAAATGCCTCTTCTAGGCAGAGTTGCAAAGAAAAAGCCATATCTCCGACTGGCCAATAAAAATAAAAGATTAAGATGGGCAAAAGAACACAGACACTGGACAGAGGAACTCTGCCTAGAAGGCCAGCATCCCGAAGTCGCCTCTTCACTGTTGACGTTGAGACTGGTGTTTTGCCGGTACTATTTAATGAAGCTGCCAGTTGAGGACTTGTTTTTTTATTTTATTTTACCTAGGCTAGTTGAGAACAAGTTCTCATTTACAACTGCGACCTGGCCAAGATAAAGCAAAGCAGTGCAACACAAACAACAACACAGAGTTACACATGGAATAAACAAACGTACAGTCAATAATACAATAGAAAAAGTCTATATACAGTGTGTGCAAATGAGGTAGGATAAGGGAGGTAAGGCAATAAATAGGCCATAGTGGCAGAAGATGAGTGTGCAAGTAGAGATACTGGGGTGCAAAGTTTTTCACTCAAAATCTCACGATACATGGCCCCATTCATTCTTTCAGAAATCTTGCTTGTTTGTAGGTAACCAAATACTTATTTTCCACCAGCAAATAAATTCATTAAAAATCCTACAATTGATTTTCTGGATTTTTTTTCTCTCATTTTGTCTGTCATAGTTGAAGTGTACCTATGATGAAGATTACAGGCCTCTCTCATCTTTTTAAGTGGGAGAACTTGCACAATTGGTGGCTGACTAAATACTTTTTTGCCCCACTGTATACAGAATGGTGTCGTCTGCGTAGAGGTGGATCAGAGAATCACCAGCAGCAAGAGCGACATCATTGATGTATATAGAGAAAAGAGTCGGCCCGAGGATTGAACCCTGTGGCACCCCCATATAGACTTGTGAGGCGTCTGTTTCTCAACCTAGACACTCTAATGTACTTGTCCTCTTGCTCAGTTGTGCACCGGGGCCTCCCACTCCTCTTTCTATTCTGGTTAGAGCCAGTTTGCGCTGTTCTGTGAAGGGAGTAGTACACAGCATTGTACCAGATCTTCAGTTTCGTGGCAATTTCTCGCATGGAATAGCCTTCATTTCTCAGAACAAGCATAGACTGATGAGTTAGACTGATAGACTGATCAGCCGTTTCCAGCTACAATAGTCATTTACAACCTTAACAAAATCTACACTGTATTTCTGATCAATTTGATATTTTAATGGACAAAAAAATTGCTTTTCTTTCAAAAACAAGGACATTTCTAAGTGACCCCAAACTTTTGAACGGTTAGTGTGTGTGTATATATACAGTATATATGTATATATATATATGGCAAGGTGATAGACTGCATCCAATTATATATATACAGTGGGGAGAACAAGTATTTGATACACTGACAATTTTGCAGGTTTTCCTACTTACAAAGCATGTAGAGGTCTGTAATTTTTATCATAGGTACACTTCAACTGTGAGAGAAGGAATCTAAAACAAAAATCCAGAAAATCACATTGTATGATTTTTAAGTAATTAATTTGCATTTTATTGCATGACATAAGTATTTGATACATCAGAAAAGCAGAACTGAATATTTGGTACAGAAACCTTAGTTTGCAATTACAGAGATCATACGTTTCCTGTAGTTCTTGACCAGGTTTGCACACACTGCAGCAGGGATTTTGGCCCACTCCTCCATACAGACCTTCTCCAGATCCTTCAGGTTTTGGGGCTGTCGCTGGGCAATACGGACTTTCGGCTCCCTCCAAAGATTTTCTATTGGGTTCAGGTCTGGAGACTGGCTAGGCCACTCCAGGACCTTGAGATGCTTCTTACGGAGCCACTCCTTAGTTGCCCTGGCTGTGTGTTTCGGGTCGTTGTCATGCTGGAAGACCCAGCCACGACCCATCTTCAATGCTCTTACTGAGGGAAGGAGGTTGTTGGTCAAGATCTCGCGATACATGGCCCCATCCATCCTCCCCTCAATACGGTGCAGTCGTCCTGTCCCCTTTGCAGAAAAGCATCCCCAAAGAATGATGTTTCCACCTCCATGCTTCACGGTTGGGATGGTGTTCTTGGGGTTGTACTCATCCTTCTATTCCTCCAAACACGGCGAGTGGAGTTTAGAGCAAAAAGCTCTATTTTTGTCTCATCAGACCACATGACCTTCTCCCATTCCTCCTCTGGATCATCCAGATGGTCATTGGCAAACTTCAGACGGGCCTGGACATGCGCTGGCTTGAGCAGGGGGACCTTGCGTGCGCTGCAGGATTTTAATCCATGACGGCGTAGTGTGTTACTAATGGTTTTCTTTGAGACTGTGGTCCCAGCTCTCTTCAGGTCATTGACCAGGTCCTTCCGTGTAGTTCTGGGCTGATCCCTCACATTCCTCATGATCATTGATGCCCCACGAGGTGAGATCTTGCATGGAGCCCCAGACCGAGGGTGATTGACCGTCATCTTGAACTTCTTCCATTTTCTAATAATTGTGCCAACAGTTGTTGCCTTCTCACCAAGCTGCTTGGCTATTGTCCTGTAGCCCATCCCAGCCTTGTACAGGTCTACAATTTATCCCTGATGTCCTTACACAGCTCTCTGGTCTTGGCCATTGTGGAGAGGTTGGAGTCTGTTTGATTGAGTGTGTGGACAGGTGTCTTTTATACAGGTAACGAGTTCAAACAGGTGCAGTTAATACAGGTAATGAGTGGAGAACAGGAGGGCTTCTTAAAGAAAAACTAACAGGTCTGTGAGAGCCGGAATTCTTACTGGTTGGTAGGTGATCAAATACTTATGTCATGCAATAAAATGCAAATTAATTACTTAAAAATCATACAATGTGATTTTCTGGATTTTTGTTTTAGATTCCGTCTCTCACAGTTGAAGTGTACCTATGATAAGAATTACAGACCTCTACATGCTTTGTAAGTAGGAAAACCTGCAAAATCGGCAGTGTATCAAATACTTGTTCTCCCCACTGTATATATACAGTGGGGAGAATAAGTATTTGATACACTGCCGATTTTGTAGGTTTTCCTACTTACAAAGCATGTAGAGGTCTGTAATTTTTTATCATTTATCAATATTAACTTGCACTTCAACTGTGAGAGACGGAATCTAAAACAAAAATCCAGAAAATCACATTGTATGATTTTTAAGTAATTAATTTGTATTTTATTGCATGACATAAGTATTTGATACATCAGAAAAGCAGAACTTAATATTTAGACCTCTACATGTTTTGTAAGTAGGAAAACCTGCAAAATCGGCAGTGTAAAAATCGGCACTTCGTCTCCCCACTGTATACACACACACACACACACACACACACACACACACACACACACACACACACACACACACACACACACACACACACCCTATATATGTAAAATGTATATCATAATATATGCTAAATGCATTTAAAAATGGATTTAATGTGTTTCAAAATACATTCTGAAATAAATCATGTATTTTAAAATGTATTTATCAATATATTTGATTAATATATTTTCAAATGTATTTGTAAATATCTAGTGAAATGCAGTATATTACATTTGATTGTATTTGTAAGAAATATCTGATTACATGACACTGTACAACCTGGTCTTAGCATATGGGAAAAAGTGTCATGCCAATTAATTTGTTATGTTGTACTCTGCTTATAAAGATTACGCTTGTACACTTCCAGTTCAGTAGTGTTAATGAGACTGACATACAGTACCAGTCAAAAGTTTGGACACACCTACTCATTCAAGGGTTTTTCTATATTTTTACTATTTTCTACAATAATAGTGAAGACATCAAAACTATGAAATAACACATGAAATTATGTACTAACCAAAAAAGTGTTAAACAAATAAAAATATATTTAATATTTGAGATTCTTGAAAGTAGCCACCCTTTGCCTTGATGACAGCTTTGCACACTCTTGGCATTCTCTCAACCAGCTTCATGAGGAATGCTTTTCCAACAGTCTTGAAGGAGTTCCCACATATGCTGAGCACTGCTTTTCCTTCACTAAGCGGTCCAACTCATCCCAAACCATCTCAAATGGGTTATGGTCAGGTGATTGTGGAGGCCAGGTCATCTGATGCAGCACTCCATCACTCTCCTTTTTGGTCAAATAGCCCTTACACAGCCTGGAGGTGTGTTTTGGGTCATTGTCCTGTTGGGAAAAAAATGATAGTGGGACTAAGCGCAAACCAGATGGGATGGCGTATCTTTGCAGAATTCTGTGGTAGCCATGGTAGTTAAGTGTTCCTTGAATTCTAAATAAATCACTGACAGTGTCACCAGCAAAGCAACCCACACCATCACACCTCCTCCTCCATGCTTCACGGTGGGAACCACACATGCGGAGATCATCCGTTCACCTACTCTGCGTCTCACAAAGCCATGTCGGTTAGGACCAAAAATCACAAATTTGGACTCATCAGACCAAGGACAGATTTCCACCAGTCTAATGTCCATTCGACCATGAAGGCCTGATTCATGCTGTCTCCTCTGAACAGTTGATGTTGAGATGTGTCTGTTACTTGAACTCTGTGAAGCATTTATTTGGGTTGCAATCTGAGGTGCAGTTAACTCTAATGAATTTATCCTCTGCAGCAGAGGTAACTCTGGGTCTTCCTTTCTTGTGGTGGTCCTCATGAGAGCCAGTTCCATCATAGTGCTTGACAGTTTTTGCGACTGCACTTAAGGAAACTTTCAAAGTTCTTGAAATTTTCCAGATTGACTGACTTTCATGTCTTAAAGTAATGATGGACTGTCGTTTCTTTTTGCTTATTTGAGCTGTTCTTGCCATAATATGGACTTGGTCTTTTACCAAATAGGGCTATCTTCTGTATACCACCCCTACCATGTCACAACACAACTGATTGGCTCAAACGCATTAAGAAGGCACCCCTGTTAATTTAAATGCATTCCAGGTGACTACCTCATGAAGCTGGTTGAGAGAATGCCAAGTGTGAAAAGCTGTCATCAAGGCAAAGGGTGGCTACCTTGACACTCTTTTGGTAACTACATGATTCCATATGTGTTATTTCATAGTTTTCTATGTCTTCACTATTATTCTACAATGTAGATTTTGTATTTTTTTTTACAAAAAAAAATGGAATGCCTTGGTGTGTCCAAACTTTTGACTGGTACTGGTAGTACAAGTAATACTAAAGAGCTCCATTGTTATCAGTCACCATTTCATTACAATATGATTTTAGCTGAGGAGGCACTTACTATGGTAATTTTTTTCTCTCTCTTGAGATTGGGAAACATGCTTATCATGAAATGTAACATTTCTGAACATTTATGACAGAATGTTAATAACGTGAAATAAAAAGTTATTAATTTATTTTTATTTTTTAAGTTTCATGAAATTATATCACTGCCAAAGTTTTAGGCTTGGTGGCTAAACAAATCCTCCCCATTGATCAATACGTAAAGTGTCACATTCTGACCTTAGTTCCTTTTTGATGTCTTTATATTAGTTTGGTCAGAGCGTGAGTTGGGGTGGGCATTCTATGTTGTTTTTCTATGTTTTGTTCTGTAGGTAATTT
The DNA here is from genome assembly GCF_045679555.1 of Salvelinus alpinus. Lineage (NCBI taxonomy): Eukaryota > Metazoa > Chordata > Actinopteri > Salmoniformes > Salmonidae > Salvelinus > Salvelinus alpinus. The sequence goes on along the minus strand of NC_092094.1, from coordinate 49,330,682 downwards.
TCTATGTGTTTGGCCTAGTATGGTTCTCAATCAGAGGCAGGTGTCAGTCGTTGTCTCTGATTGGGAGCCATATTTAGGTACCCTGTTTTTCATTGTGTTTTGTGGGTGATTATGTTCTGTGTAGTGGATGTCACCTTACAGAACTGTTGCGTTTAGTTCTCCTTTGTTATTTTGTTTAGTGTTCTATGTTTAATAAATATAATGATGAACACTTACCACGCTGCGCTTTGGTCCTCACCTCATTCCAACGACGAGCGTTACATAAAGAGTGTGCATGTTTTTTGCATGTACTGTATATGTGAGTTTGGGTATGGTTATGTCTACTGTGTGTGCGTTCATTTGTGTATGTGTGTGTGTGAGAGACAGAGAGAAAGGAGGAGGGATATGAGGAATGATGACGAACTGCAGCATTCCTCACCGGGGGCATTGCGCTTGACAGGAAATCCAAATTTAGCCTGCTGTTTCCGCGGTGATGGAAAATTTCCCGCCTTTATCAGGAAACCGAAGTCCAAGGAGGGTCAACGGGAGTGTGTGTATTTAACATGTATTTACAATACCAGTTCCTCTGTGTGTATGTGTGTGTGTGTGTGTTGGCGTGTTGGCTATATACTTACAGTACTCTATGAATGAACGAGTGAGTTACAATCCTTTCTAAATGCCCCACATCTTTTTTGGCCAAGACACATCATCTCCGTATGGTGTAAATCCATACGCTCTCTCGTCTCTCGTCTCTCGTCCAGTGTGCCGCTACTCTGACTCACTCTGGCATGCACCAGTTCTGGGAAGACGAGCCTGAAATCATCCCCACCATGGATGAAGTGTGTTCCAGATGGGACCAAAACGATCCGCTGGCTACTGCATAAACACCATGGTAACCACCCAGGTAAACAAGGAAGGGGTTTTGGTGGCATGCCAGAGATAAAGTGGATCAAAGTCAGGCACGAGGGCAAACAGGAATCCACCATTGTTCTACGGAATGACGCAGTCGCGACTAAAGTGGTAGAGAATGAATGGAATCTAATGGACCTGGGCCAGGCCAAGGTAGAACAGGGCTAGCCTCATTCTGCTACTGTTATTTTCCACTGAAGATGCACGCCAACCCTGACGTGAACATCGCCTGGCCTAGACCACTGTCCATGTTTTAGAGTGTATAGCAGTCTGTTTAACAGTGGCATGTCTAAGTCACATTGTCACATGGCTGTTAAAGCAAAGCGCGAAGAAACAGACTGTGAGCGGGAAGGCGGGTGCCCATAAAGGTATATGTGTCCAAGTGTGTGACCGCCGTGTTTGTTCATGTGTATGCATCTAATGTAAAGCATGTGTGCCTACTGCCTGTTTCTCTAAGTGAATGCTTCTACGTGTGTCTCCCTGTGCGTGGCCCTTTAAGCCAGTGGGGGAGTGAGGAAGAGGGGGAAGAGGGAGAGCAGGAACACAGCTAGATCACGTCACGTTGGAAACATTTGGCAGCAGCAGACACACACACACACACACACACACACACACACACACACACACACACACACACACACACACACACACACACACGCTGGCCTGCATGTTTTCATGCTGCAGTTTTGAGGGGGAAAAGGGAAGATGACATCAAGCTCATCATGTGAGGCCAGGGAGACGGGGGATGATGAGAACACTGGCAGAAACACAACACTGTTACATAAAACGTACAGGGTACGGTTGAGAAAACCAGGAGCTCTGGGGTGTGTGCGCACACACAGGCGAGTATTTGTGCCCCTGCATTGTATGTCAACTACTGTGTGTGTCTTTGTGACAGTTTGTAGCCATAGAGTATGCAACTCATGTCTGCAAAGTGTGTCATTGTGTACGTATTCAGGAGAGGTGATGTCATTGGCATTCTTACAGGTCATCGGTTTGACCTTTCTGCTCCTCGGGCAGGGGCTGACTGGGGCGGGGACAGGTGTGTCTGTGTGTGTGTATTGTGTGCGAGTGTGTGTGTGTCTACGGGCCAGGGGTGAGAGTACACAGGCCACTGGCGCCAGATGTGACGACCGCAGGAGTCTGAAGAGAAATATTGAAGGAGGAGAGGATGAAGGTAAGAGGGGAAGGGAGGAAAGGGGAGGTGGAGGAGAGTGAGTGAGTGGGTAGGAGAGGTATAAGAGGAGGGGATCAGAGAGGAGAGGGAAAGGGGAGCTAAGAGAGGAGGAGAGGGAAAGACACAGGGAGACAGAGAAAGGGGGAGGGAAGAGAGGGAGGAGGGGAGAGGGAGAAGGTCATTGAGTATAATGTGCCAGACCTCCCTCGGGAAGGTGAGCTCACCTCTTAATGGTACCACTGGCTCCTTCTCAATGAAATCATTGATCTGCCAGGAGTCCCCGGTACGTAATGGATATGGAGCAGATAGGAAGCGAGGGAGGGTAGAGGGGTGAATGGGGAGAAGGGGAAGGAGAGCTGGATGAGAGGGGTGAGGGAAAAGAGAGAAAAGAAAAAGGGCAGGACCATGACCCCTGGCAGCCAACCATACGATAACTGTGACCTCAATGACCTCAACTGTGACCAATCAAAATACAGCTGTGAACATAAACAATCCAATCCCATGATCCTATACATCCATTTCAGGCCACACACATCCGATCATTATTCAGCTTGGTACTCCATAATGTAGTGAGTTTGTTAGAGAACATTTAACATTTCTATGCAATTCAATAGCAAATTATGCGCCAAATGGAAATATGCGCAATGTATTACAGCGGAGTTAAGAGTGGCTTTCCACATTAAAAACACTTTATACTCAAGAGTGTGAGCAGTTGAGTGCTACTAAAATGGTCTGGGATTATTATTTGGCTATTGCTTCCGATTGGCTCAGTAGGTTAGAGCACCGCCCGTGGAACACCAGGGTTGTGGGTTCGAATCCCACATAAGCCATGTACTGAATAGAAATGGTCAAATTGGCCACATTATTCTGCTCCTCAGGCTGTGTATAGCCACAGAGATTACCACCCAGTAGTGGAAATGAAAGAAACATAAAGCTTTCATTCTGAGAGGGCTCAGGCAGGTCATGCTACAGTCCGACATTAAAAATGACGTCTACACACAGACACACACACACAGACTGTCATTCATCAGGATGGAAGGAGGTGAGTTACCTCACCTCCTCAATAGGTCTGTCTAACCAACACATACATACACACACAGACCTCCTTATGTAGTGCATTGGAATGTCTCTGAACGGCAGCATTGTGAGAGTCTGCCTCCCACGATTACCTCACTTCCTCAGCGTCTCTCTTTCTCACACACGCACACACACACACACACACACACACACACACGCAGGGGCCGCCGCCCAGTTGTATAACAGCACAACTGGATTGACCTTTGTACTGTAGACTGTGCAGTTACACCCAAACCTGATCTCACCAAAGCCTAGAGGCCCTCACACTGCGGCTTCTGTGTGTACGTAAGCGGTATCTTTCATTTCCTAATATCTGGCACAAAATGGCTGCTGTGTATCCCGGATGTCGGTGCTACCAAAGATTGTCTATTATATTGACAAGATAGTCAAGTGACCGCTCTAACAATGGAAATACATGTCCTTAAAGATGGAAGGCAGGTGGGACCACTCTAGCCAATGAAAGGGCAGATACACGTCTGAACAACAGGGCATAGAGATAGAAAGAATACTTATCTTTGTATCTGTGCCATTATAGCATCTGTGAAACCATTTTAAAGTAGTCAATTTTCTTCTTCTTCATTGGCTGATTGCTCCCCAACTTTTCCAAAGTTGCCGAAATGCCATGCGCCTCCACTTGTATCAGTGCATTCAAACCAACTTACGAAACCAATGCGAAAATGTATATTCGTTCAAATAAGCCTCACGTAGCAAATTAGCAAGAAATATATATTGGGGACCAAATTCGACACTAGTTGACCTCCATACACTTCGTGGGCTTACATTCGTGGACAGATGTTGGGCAGAGTAAAGCCTCTCGTTTCGCCACTTCCTCTCTGGTGATACACATTGGTGGAGGTGGAGTAATGATCACACACAACGTAAAGCGCTTTGGATGGATCTGGCATGCAGCACACAGATTTGATGATCACAATCTCTTTTCCATTCCATCCTCGTCGCCAGTGTAGGGCATCTAGGCACCTGCTCTCTCTCCCTCGCTTTACTGAGCCCTCTCTATGTCTGTCTCTGTGTGTGTGTGTGTGTGTGGCACAGTGGTATGTAGCTTTAGTAATCCTGGGGGGGGGGGGGGAACACTGGCAGATGGCACTAGGAGAGATTAGGAACAGTCACTGCACATCTGTAGACCGCACACACACACACTCACCCCTGCATCTCTCTCTACCTTTCTCTCTCTCCGTACCTATACGTCTACCTCTCTCTCTCTCCGTCGTCTCCCTTTCTTACCCTCTCTCCACATCTGCAGAGCTTGCACACCTGACAGCTGGACCTCTGCCTCGTTCTCTCACCGTTCTCTCCTGTTCTCGCTCTCTCTTCACACACTCATCTGCAGAGGGTGCATTTCTCAACACTTGCATCTCTACCTTTCTCTTTCCTCGATCATCTTATCTCTCATTGCTCATATACACATCCCCCCCCCCCCCCCTCTTTCTCTCTCTCTCTCTCATAATAACATCAGGATAAGAGCTATGCTCTAGTGCACTCTGTTCTCAGCATAGCCAACGTGAGAAACAAACAGGCTGGGGACTAAACCCACTGGGGACTGGACTGGCTCTGGCTGGGCTGTGTGTGTGTGTGTATGTGTGTCTGGCACTGACTGCGTTCTACTGATGCTAAGCTTTCCTCTCTCAAGCATGGTTCTCACACACACACACACACACACACACACACACACACACACACACACACACACACACACACACACACACACACACACACACACACACACACACACACACACACACACACACACACACACACACACTCACACACACACACACACACACACACACACACATTTGAAACACAAACACTGTGAACAGTCATCTGGCCATGCACGTAATCGTTTTAGTGAGTAAAAACAACCCTATGGGGACTGGACCTCACATGACACTCGTGACATCATCCACAACATAGGGAAGGAAGCACTTACAGCAGAGAGTAGACCCATTGATTGATTTGACTTCTACGTCTGCACTTAAAGCACCATTCGCGGTTTCCCGCCCTCCCAAACACCACCTCCTATGGGCTCCATAAAGTCCCAAGCTGTTACGAACTATTCTGTTATGACAAGCCTGAGTAGGGCCTCAGAATGTCTTAAAAGAGCATTACCATTTGGTGTTTGGCGGCATCAACACTATAGCACAGGCTACTTCTGGATGTGTGTGTGTGGGTTTTGCGTATCTGTGTGTGTGTGTTTAGCAGCACGCGTGTGTGTTCTAATCCTTCATTTAGAATGCCTGTGTGTACATAACCGTTTAGGCAGTAAATCCTCTCTCCCCCAGACAGCGAGACCAAGCTGCTGTAATTATTCCTGTATTCACTCTGTCTATCCCATTTAAGGCTTCTTTTCATCCCTCTATCCTAGCCTCCCCTCCTCCGCTTCTCTCCCTCCCTCCCACCATCCTCTCCTCTTGATGCTTGGAGCACTTGTGCATAGCTGTGCGTGCATGTGTGTGAGTCGAGAGGGCCACACCAAGCAGTCGGCTTAGATCGTGAGGTCATCAGCGCTGTTAATGACGACGGGGGGGAGCAGGGAAGTGAGGAAAAAAGGGAAAGAAATGGGGTTGAGGAGGGGTGATTCCCTGGGTATTCTGAGCCAATTAAACTACAATAACTGCTAAATGAATCTGGGGAATAGGGACGGAGAAAATAAATGAACTTTGTTAACTGAAGGTCTAAATCTGTAGAGGAGAGACAGGATGAAGTGAAAAACGGCCAGTAACACACGCGTGACCAGATGCTAGAGCCAATGCCATAAGACGTGTGACCAGATTGACTTTTGATCCGGTCACATCCTGCCGCCCTGCTGTGCTGCCATGACGACTGGCTGCCAACAGGCCGGTGCTGCCGACCTCAGATCAGCGGGGGAGCTCTCATCTCTCTCTCGCTTTGTTGGCACCTCTCACTCTCTCTTTCTCCCCCACATTGTCACTCTGTTTTGTGTGCTCCATCTCTCTCTCTCTCACACACGCTCATGCATGCACACACACGCTACTCTAAACAGGAAGTGACATCATTACAGGTGGTGGGCGGGCTCAGACAACTAGTCCTGTTTATGACCCAGTGAAGCTCAGCTGGGGACAGAGACCACTGTTATCGCCCATGACCCCGATATACACACACGCACGTATACAGACACGCATACAGACACACACATACACAAACACATTTCTTATTTTTATTTCTTGTGTGTTTTTGTTTTACCTTAATGTTATTTTTAGAGCTACATTGATTACCGCATTGTTGGGTTTAGAGCTTGCAAGAAAGGCATTTCACTGTACTTGTACACGTGACATTAAAACTTGAAAACACACACACGTTATTCTGCTATGACTTAACGCCACTGACACCGACACCACACAGCAACAGTCATTCTCATTGGCTGAATAGTATCCCACAGGATATTCTCTTCCACTGTTGTCGTGGAAACAGCAGAGAAGGGGACAGAAATGGAAGAAATGTGAGAGAGAGAATCGCTGACAGGGGATCTTCCTTCTTCAGGCTTAAATGGTACATTTAAATGGTGTGTGTGTGTGTGTGTGTGTGTGTGTGTGTGTGTGTGTGTGTGTGTGTGTGTGTGTGTGTGTGTGTGTGTGTGTGTGTGTGTGTGTGTGTGTGTGTGTGTGTGTGTGTGTGTGTGTGTGACAAATTGGGGATCTTAAGTACATTAAGGTAGAGTGAACCTCTATGAATGACTCATGGAAAGTGTAATCTGTCTATGCTATTGGAGATTTGCAGGAGTAGGACACATCTTTACACACACACACGCACACACACACACACACACACACACACACACACACACACACAAGCATGCACACTCACACACACTGTCTCTCTCCCAATACCAAGCGAGGGAGATTATTCATTTGACACATTTGAGCCAGGGTCCTAAGCCTCCCTGTGTGTGTCTATGTGTGTTTGTGCATCTGTGCATCCATGTGTTTGTGTGTGCGCATAAGCCTCTGTGTGCTTACTGCCACTGTCTCTCTGGAGCGCTGCAGTCCCATACTGACAAGTTATTAGGCCTCTGCAGAGCCAGCTAATACACACGTCAGGCCTCCATTCTAACTTTGAGGGTGCTTAGCAGCCAATATGACAAGCTGTTAAGTATGGCAAATAAGACTGGTTGAAAAGAATGGCTACCCCCCCCCAAAAAAAGGTAAAAAGTCTGGCTGATTTGATAGACAGGTATTAGTTTAACTTAAGCTTAATCCTCAATTTTAAAGGGATAGTAGAGAGAGAAGTGTTTGGTGTGTGTAGTGTGGACAGGGGGTTGGGGGTTCTTTGGAGCGGCCTGTAACACAAAACTTATCGGTGTCCACAATTACTCGGTATTGCTTCTTTCCTTCATTCCTCCTTTCCTAATTCCTTCCTTCCTCCCTCACTTCCTCCCTAAGAGTGAAAAAGTATGTATGTGGATAAACGTGTGAGTGGAACATGATGGATGATGGACACTATTACAGATGATGTTCACTAGTGACACCTGCTGCCCAAACAGACACATGGCACTCTGCTCCACTCGAAGCAGCTGCAGAGATCTAGGCCTTCTCTCAATTGGAGTTGCTCAACTCCTGTCCTCTCTCCTCCGTCCTCTCTCGCCTCCTTTTGAAAAAGGTCAAAGGTAATCGAGGAGAGGCGGCGAGGAGAGGGAACGTGAACGGAAATGCGACTTTCGAAAACAGACAGCCCTCCACCGCGCGTCATCAGGCAAATTACTTTTACAGGGGTAGAATCGCAAAAGGACTTTGTAAAGTGACACAAACTAATTTGGTTGTGCAAGACATTTTATAGATGACAGGATAAGTAGCACACGGTTCTTAAATGTTTGCATGCTTTTCTCTTTTGAGAAAGCAATAGCTGATCAAAGGGGGTGAGGCAGATTTAAAAAGTGTTCTGCGAAGGACTCCGGTAGGATGATACATATGACTATCCTTGACGAGAGGTCGATTTCCAGGAGGGGAGGACACTCTTCCGTTCGCCTACTAACGAATTTACACTCTCCTTGACCACTCGAACGGTGCCCGGGTCACTTGGAGGACAGGACGGAGGACAGACTTGTTCCCAAATGAGAAGAGTCCCAACAGTGAAATGCCTACTTGCTCAATGCAGGCCACATCTTAATATACACACAAGAACTGACTTGGGATCAGCTGTGAAGATCTGTTGTGAAACACCATGGCGTCATTTGCTCGTAAACACTAACTCCAGGATGGTGGTTTCTATTATCACACACACACACACACACACACACACACACACACACACACACACACACACACACACACACACACACACACACACACACACACACACACACACACACACACACACACACACACACACACACACACACACACACACACACACACAGAGTAAGTGCCTACCGGTGAGCAGGGAGACTCGGTGGAAGGTGCCCTCCAGCTTGCCCAGTAGGATGTGGACAAAGCAGTCTTTGGATAGTTGTCCCGCCTCTTTGGAACTCTGGTCGTACATCACCACTTCCTGTTTCCTGCCCATCTCAACCTGCAGAAACACGAATGTGGAAGAAGACGTCAGAGATCAATGGAGATACGGCAGTATCAATGGACGCAGGTATGAAGGTCTCGTAACGAATGAGTAAAACATGGCTATGTTGCACAGATAAAAAAAGACCACAGCAATGCTGTTTGCATTAAAGCATAAATTTATGTTCATTTTTTTGTAGAGGTTGATACATTTTTTGTTAGGGCTAATCAAGTCTGACATTTTAAAGTGGAAATGACAAAACTTTAGAAACCTTTTAAACCTTGAATACACTACAAATTTGTATTTCCTACTATGCAGGAAAATTCTGCAAAAGAGATCACACAAAAGAGTGATCAAATTAAGATCCTATATCTGTACTTTCAGACAGGGGCTTACTGCTTTTGTTCATCTGGAGGAAAAAATTTCCCTAACAAACTTACCTACAGTGCATTTGGAAAGTATTCAGACCCCTTGACTTTTTTCCACATTTTGTTACGTTACAGTCTTATTCTAAAATTGATTAAAATTGTTTCCCCCCCTCATCAATCTCCGCACAATACCCCATAATGACAAAGCAAAAACAGTTTTTTATCAATTCTATCAAAATCTATAAAAAAACAAACTGAAGTATGACATTTACATAAGTATTCAGACCCTTTACTCAGTACTTTGGTGAAGCACCTTTGGCAGCAATTACAGCCTCGAGTCTTCTTGGGTATGATGCTACAAGCACACCTGTATTTGGGGAGTTTCTCCATTCTTCTTTGCAGATCCTTTCAAACTCTGTCAGGTTGGATGGGGAGCGTCGCTGCAAAGCCATTTTTAGGTCTCTCCAGAGATGTTCGATCAGTCTCCAGTCCAGGCCCGGGGTGGCCCACTCAAGGACATTCAGTGACTTGTCCCGAAGCCACTCCTGCATTGTCTTGGCTGTGTGCTTAGGGTCGTGGTCCTGTTGGAAGGTGAACCTTCGCCCCAGTCTGAGGTCTTTAGCGCTCCTGGAGCAGGTTTTCATCAAGGATCTGTACATTGCTCTGTTCAACTTTCTCCTCGACCCTGACTAGTCTCCCAGTTCCTGCTGGTGAAAAACATCCCCACAGCATGATGCTGCCACCACCATGCTTCACCGTAGGGATGGTGCCAGGTTTCCTCGAGACGTGAAACTTGGTTTTCAGGCCAAAGAGTTCAATCTTGGTTTCATCAGACCAGATAATCTGGTTTCTCATGGTCTGAGTCCTTTAGTTGCCTTTTGGCAAACTCCAAGTGGGCTGTCATGTGCCTTTTACTGAGGAGTGGCTACTGTCTGACCACTGCAGAGATGGTTGTCCTTCTGGAAGGTTCTCCCTTCTCCACAGAGGAACTGGAGCTCTGTAAGAGTGGCCATCGGGTTCTTGGTCACCTCCCTGACCGAGGCCCTTCTCCCCCGATTGCTCAGTTTGGCCAGGCAGCCAGCTCTAGGAAGAGTCTTGGTGGTTAAGAATGATGGAGGCCACTGTGTTCTTGGGGACCATCAATGCTGCATAATTTTTTTGTTACCCTTCCCCAGATCTGTGCCTCGACACAATCCTGTCTCGAAGCTCTACAGACAATTCCTTCGACCTCATGGCTTGGTCTTTGCTCTGACATGCACTGTCAACTGTGGGACCTTATATAGACAGGTGTGTCCCTTTCCAAATCATGTCCAATCAATTGATTTTACTACAGGTGGACTCCAATCAAGTTGTAGACACATCTAAAGGATGATCGTTAGAAACAGGATGCACCTGGGCTCAATTTCGAGTCTCATAGCAAAGAGTCTGATTACTTATGTAAATAAGGTATTTCAGATTTTTTTTATTTATTAATTTCCAAACATTTATAACAAACTTTTTTGGCTTTGTCATTATGGGCTATTGTATGTAAATTGATGAGGAAAAAATTGGGCGGGTGGTAGGGTTACTGGAACAAAATGTGCGAACATAACAAAATATTACACAACATGGACAGAGTTTAAAAAAAAATAGAACGGTGTTTTCGCATTGATAACCATGAATTGATGCTGTAACAGTAAATAATGGCAATAGAATTATAAAAGTCCTATCTGTCAAAAACAAAACTCAGAATCCAAATGCATGGGTGCAAGTGGACAGCGCAAGCCCTCTTCAGTGCATCAGCATGCTGTGTATGCTTTGTCACAGTGTGTTTGTCAGAGAGGAGGAGAGGCGAGCATGCGCCTGTGTTTGTCTCCGCGCTTGTGTGTACGTGTGTGTGGTTGTGTGTGTGAGACACGCCAGCCAGGCTCCTTCTCCGTGTTGTCAGGCAAGTTTTGGTCACATGACCAGCAGCCAGCGCCTAGCCTACTGCAGCTCTGAAACACCGCATCACTAAACAACCCCTGGACAGCACCAGGAGAGAGAGGGGAGGCAGACAGGAGAGAGAGAGAGAGAAAGGAGGGAGAAAGAAGAAGGAGGAGAGAAGAGAGGAGAGCGAGAAGAGAGAGAGAGAAGAGAGAGAAGGGAGGAGAAAAAGAGACTAGAATAACCCTTTTCTTCTTGTTGTTTTCATGCACTCCCTCCATCCTTCAGATAGCATAAAGGCTACACTATACTGTAGACGCTGGGCAAACCTGCACTTCCTCCAGGAACACTGTTCACTGAGATTTACTGTGTTATGTGGCATGGTACCCACACAGGCTTGTACTGTGGACGGTACACAGTTCTAGCAATGCAGTGGACGAGTGTGTGTATTTGAGAGTGTGTTACTCTGCAATATTGTGTGTTTGTGTGCGTGCCTCAGTGTGTGACAGTGTGCGTTTGTGCTTACCGTTACACATTTGCTTTCTCAGAATGTATGGGCCAACAACCACACACGTGACTGAGGCAGGCCAAGGTCAGACAGACACACAGATGGCTGGTATGGGTACAGCCAGACTGAGCCATATATACTGTGTGTATATATACAGTGGGGAGAACAAGTATTTGATACACTGCCGATTTTGCAGGTTTTCCTACTTACAAAGCATGTAGAGGTCTGTCATTTTTATCATAGGTACACTTCAACTGTGAGAGACGGAATCTAAAACAAAAATCCAGAAAATCACATTGTATGATTTTTAAGTAATTAATTTGCATTTTATTGCATGACATAAGTATTTGATACATCAGAAAAGCAGAACTGAATATTTGGTACAGAAACCTTAGTTTGCAACCTTAGCTTTCAATTTGAATGAAAGGAAATGTAATTTAATTCACCGAAATTCAAATGCCTATTCTATTCCATATTAGGTGTAGACTATACAAATATTCACATTTTACATAAAACATCAAACATGTCGTTTTAAACATGAATATAAAATGTTGTTGAAACGATTCATTTTCAGGACAAACTCTTAAAATGAATTATCAAGGAAAACAAAACCTGTGTGCGAATATTCTAAGTTACTATATTTAATTAATCACTTACATTTTGTTCAATATTGGGAAAATACGACATTTGCCAGAATGCATTAGTTGAACCCTCAAGTTGACCCTGAGGTCTTCTAAAAGAAGCCAAACAAAGGAAATGGTTGGTGGAAATATAATTAGCTCATCTAAACATGAAGTTTAAAAGTGATATATCCTTTGGTATCTGGAAGTGGGACCTGTCAGATTCAATCAAACTGACGTTCTATGACTGAGTGGAATTTCTTTGAATTGCACTTAAATTCTACTTCCTGTCACTCAAATTCCAATTCTACATCCTGTGGGGTGTGGCCAATTCAATTAGAATTTCAACTCATGAGTTGAATGGGAGTCAATTCCAAAATTCTGATTTGAGCCCAACCCTGGTACAGAGACAGTATTCCAGTATCTGCATGATTACTGCATTGTTAGAGGTTAATAACCTCTGGAGTCGACCTACTGCAGCATACGAACCAGCTCAGTCCCTCACCTTCACCAGCCTGCAGGCTGCAGCACTACACTACTATACTGCTGTTCTACCACTAACACTGCAGGTGTTACATAGGAATAACAGAGAAGGAGACAGATAAAAGGAGGGGAAGAGAAAGAGAGGGGGAGAGAGAGAGAGAGGCAGCGCGAGAGAGAGAGGGGCAAAAAAACGATAGTCAAAATGCCAACAGTGAGCTGGCATCACAGCAGGATGTAAATAGAGAATAGTGGCTAATCATGTCCTCTGTATTCCCTCCTCCGCAGAGAGAAGGAGGGAGGGGGAACGAGAGAAGCAGAGAAATAGAGAGGAATGTATCCTCACATTGCCTGGAAGATGTGCAATATAAAAAATGTACGACAGAAGATAAAAACATTTTCCCTCTGTGACTCGTCTGTAACTCTAAGACCTCACCCTCTCAGCTGAAGTACTATCTGTGTACAACAGCGAGACGTCTGGCTTCAAATATAACTGTATGAGCAACAAACATGACACAGGCAGTAGGGGGAAATGGCATGCAGTGAGAGCTCTAAATGTTCTGGGTAGAAATGCAATGGTTTCAACTGCTACTGCAGAGAAGACGGGAGTGCCATAGAATAGAAACAGGTGTGGTGTTGCAGAGAAGGCAGAAGGGAGAAACGTGAGATTAGGTGCTGCAGAGAGGACCGTGGAATGCCAAACGCAGGCACACACACACACCCACAGGTGCGCACAGGGTCATTGGTCACAAGGGTAATGCAGAGCTGAGTGTGTGTGTGTGTGTGTGTGTGTGTGTGTGTGTGTGTGTGTGTGTGTGTGTGTGTGTGTGTGTGTGTGTGTGTGTGTGTGTGTGTGTGTGTGTGTGTGTGTGTGTGTGTGTGTGTGTGTGTGTGTTGGTCACCCAACATCACCACAGTGCTACTATCAGACATAAAAACCTCAGAGGTCAGGAATTCATGGCCTCGTTCAGTGATCTGTTGCCTCCCAGTCCCCACAGACAGTTATTATCTGTCCATGTGATTCCCAGTAGATTGTTGCAGGTGGGTGACGGTTCAAACCATCAAAGCTCTGTAGCAGAGTCCACTAGCAGGGTGTGATACATACAGCCCGTCAGTAAAGATAACACTCAATGGGGATATGATGTCATTGATTGGCACTGGCAGCTGGCACTGCTGTGTGTGTGCGTGCGTGCGTGCGTGCGTGTGTTTGCTCAGACGTGTTTGGGCAAAGGTCCCCTCTATCATTTGCTGCGAGAGGGTGTGACAGATCGAGTGACCAAATCACTCCAATGACCGATGATGACCGTACACCACGAATGGGCACCATAAAGGGGCCTTCCCACTGCCCCTCACCCACAACCTCTCTCTCTCTCACACACACCTGTCCAATAAAAGGAGCACGTGCATCTTGTAGTTCAAGAGGTGATGTGTTACATGGGCCAACCTTGTCACACCAGCATGTCCATGTTTCACATCACAGTACAACACATCTCTCCCACACTCCTTCTCTGTCATGCTCCACCTTCTTCTCCATGCCCCCTTTCTCTCGCTGCCTTTCACTGTGTGCGTCTCGCTCAAGCCACTTTTAAACCGAAAAGTGAGAAAACATGGCATATACACCGGTTGGCCTCGTTCAAGAAAATGGTTCGCTCCTACAGACAACGAGTCATGTGACCGTGGCGTGCTATATGAAGCAGGCAGACAGGCATCAAGGCAGTCAGTTACTGATTGATTGAATGCTGGGCAAAACAAGTGACCTAAGCGACTTCGAGCGGCCTCCTGGACTTTTCACGCACAACAGTATGTAAGGTTTACCAAGAATGGTGCAACAAGCAAAAAAACATCCAATCAGCAGCAGTCCTGTGGGTGAAAACCTGAAGGAGAATGGAAAGAATCGTGCAAGCTAACAGGCGGGCCACAAACAGACAAATAACAGCGCAGTACAACAGTGGGGTGCAGAACGGCATCTCGGGAACGAGCAACTCGTCAGTCCTTGTCATGGATGGGCTACTGCAGCAGACGACCACACCGGGTTCCACTCCTATCAGCTAAAAACAAGAAGAGGCGACTCCAGTGGGCACGCAATTACCAACACGGGACAATTGAGGAGTGGAAAAACATTGCCGGTCCGACAAATCCCGGTTCCTGTTGCGTAATGCCGATAGCAGAGTCAGGATTTGGCATAAGCAGGATGAGTCCATGGCCCCATCCTGCCTGGTGTCAACGGTACAGGCTGGTGGCGGTGGTGTAATGGTGTGGGGAATGTTTCCCTGGATACAAATTGAGCAACGTTTTCATGCCCCAAAGAACTCAGGCTGTTCTGGGGGCAAAGGAGGTTCTGACCCGGTACTAGATGGGTGTACCTAATAAACTGGCCATCTGAGTGCATTTTCTTCCCAGCTCTTCTGGTTCTGAAGTGACCCTTTAGTCTCTCCCTGTTGTTGTGTGTCTTAACCAGGCTTTACCAGCATCAACACATCATGTTTCTCGTCCGTCAGGTCAGGCCAGGTTCCCGAGGTGAAAAACACCGTACGACAAACCACACACCGTATGACACGTGACTCACCACTTATGACATCACTTGTGGGTATGAAAACATAGCGTCGGTCACAGCTGGGCTAAAATGTAAGTGTTGCTTAAATTGTCTGCCCTAAAGGAAATCACCAAAACCCTGCTGCTCCCTCCTTACGGTCAACATGGCTGTGACACACACTGGGTTACCCTGAGTGGTGCAATAGGCATGTTACTGTAAACCTAACTAGAACTGGAAATGGACCTAAAAACTATGTCTACACTGCTGTACCTGGATGGACTTCAGTACGACACTATCCTCGCGTACGCTTACTCCGTCACCACCGCTACCTGGAAATAACACGTCAACGGGTCAGAATATGACACCTGGTCAACCTATTGTATACTGGAGTCTTGGGTTGAAATGAGAATGATACCGTGAACTGACAATCCACTTTCAGTCACTACTACCTAGAGTGAATGAAAATAACACACATCTATGGTTCGGGATATGGTACTTATCATATGCATCATGTAAATGTATCCATTTTTCTTTATGTCTCATCCATATTCAAGACAAATTGTGGAAGATATTTGTCATGTCTAGTAAGGAGACGATAACGCATCTGTGTCTTCTGGGTGACCCACGAGGCATTGCACTACATTAAGTCATTACCCAGGATCCTTAGCAGGTGGCGTTGAAGGAGGATACTGGGAGGTGGCATATGGTGGACCTTAAGTAGAAGTTACAGAGATCCTTATTTAGTAAACGGCTTTATGGGACACGTGCTGCCCGGAACCCAGTCTTCAGCCAAATGGACCAATTACCATCAAAGACTAACCGGTGACAACTGAACCTCAGTAAAGGGTTGTCAGTAGAGACTGAAACAACTGCTGATGAACTGGAGCGAGAGAGGGGCAAAAAACGAGCGTGTGCGACTTTAGTTTTATTGCCTGAGCTACACTGTCAGTCTACATAGTACAATATAGCACTACGGTAGAGAACAGGAGAGGATGGTGGCTTCCCTAAAGGGCGGGTCTAAGTGTCTCCCTGGCCCTGACTGGAGCTAGTCAATCTCCACGCCATCTGTCAGGCCTTGCCCTGGCCCAGGCTCACTCTTACACCACATTCAGCAACATTGAGCAGTGTGGAGGGATTTGCGTCGCTTAACTTCTTGCAACTATAGGGGGTGCTGTTCCGCATTAGCATATTTGGGTCTCCAAATTAAACTGCCTCGTGCTAAATTCTTGATCGTACAATATGCATATTATTGTTATTATTGGATAGAAAACACCTTCTAGTTTCTATAGAAGTTGGAATTTTGTCTCTGAGTGGTACAGAACAATATCTACAGCACTTTTCATGACAGGGGTCAGATTTCAGAAATTTTTACCCCTGATCTGGAGTCTGTTTTTAAGGCGACAGTGAATGCTATGAAGAAACCGACACTGCCTACGTCTTCCTCTGGGTGTCTGTACGTCATCACGTTTTGAATGGAGTCTATTGCACAATCCCAGCCATTATAAAACCACAAAATGTATAGGGACCGCCCTTTCTCGTCGCGCGCCTGAAGCGTGAAGGACATCGGACTTGCCTCATTCCAAATCGTTGTCTAACCAGCAATATTTCTCCGGTCATGTTTTCAGTCGTTATAGTTGTTAAAAACATCATAATGTAGTTAATTTGAACCGTTTTATAGCAATTTATATCCGTTTAGTGCGATTCTGAGGAATTTATTTGTTGTGCACTCTGAAACTTTGGACACGTTTTGGGGTCCCGTTCGATCGTTAGTGGATATTTCGAAGGACAGAGGACATCTATCGACCAAAAGACGTTTATAACATAGAAAGGATACATTGCCCAAGAATCTGATGGAAGAACAGCTCAAAGTAAGCAATATTTAATATGATAAATCGTTGTTCTGTCGAAATATTTTAAACGCATATTTCGCCATTTTGTTTGGTATAGCTTCACTTGGCGAACCCTGTATTGAAAAGTAAGGATAATTTTAAAAATGTAAATCAGCGGTTGCATTAAGAACTAATTTGTCTTTCGATTCCTGTCAACCCTGTATTTTTTAGTCAAGTATATGATTAGCTTTCAATTAAACTAGATCACTCTGATAGATGACGTCAGACATATTGAGGCTTGATTTCCTAGTATTTTTATTGTGTAACCACGGTTTTGTATGGCTAAATATGCACCTTTTCGAACAAACTGTATATGTATGTTGTAAAATGATGTTACAGGAGTGTCATCGGAAGAATTCTGAGAAGGTTAGTGAAAAAATTAATATATTTTGGCGGTGATTACGTTATAGCGCTCTTTGGCTGGAATCGATGCTCTGGTAACGTTTGCACATGTGGTATGCTAACTTATCGATTTATTGTGTTTTCGCTGAAAAACGCTTAGAAAATCTGAAATATGGTCTGAAATCACAAGAACTGGGTCTTTCCATTGCTATGCTTTGTCTATTTTTATGAAATGTTTTATGATGAGTAAATTGGTCATACACGTTGCTCTATCTAGTAATTCTAGTCGATTTGTGATGGTCGGTGCAATTGTAAACTGTGATTTCTACCTGAAATATGCACTTTTTTCTAACAAAAACTATCCTATACCATGAATATGTTATCAGACTGTCATCTGATGGTTTTTTTTATAGGTTATTGGCTATCAATATCTTAGTTGAGCCGAATTGGTGATAGCACCTGAAGGAGTAAGAAACTGATGGAGTTAGAATAGTGGTGTATTTTGCTAACGTGTTTAGCTAATAGATTTACATATTTTGTCTTCCCTGTAAAACATTTTAAAAATCTGAAATGGTGGCTTTATTCACAAGATCTGTATCTTTCATCTGGTGTCTTGGACTTGTGATTTAATGATATTTAGATGCTACTATCTACTTGTGAAGCTATGCTAGCTATGCTAATCAGTGTGTGGGGGGGTGGGGGGTGCTCCCGGACCCGGGGTAGAGGCTCGTTAGAGGTTAAGCCAAGAAACCACCCAGCCTGACCAGTCATTGACTAGGGAGCCATAATGCTGTGGAGCTCAAGGTTCACCCACACACCACACACAAATACGGTCACACACAGCCTACTGTATTTAACTGACCTAGTTTACTAGAGCCTGCCAGTGAACTACATGGGGGTTATGTAGGGAGGGAGGGGAGACACCATTTGGATTCCAGTCCATACACAGAGTTCACTGAACCTAACCCTGTGATGATGAAATCTGAAAGGGCCGAGCATAGAGCCTTGGGGGACGCCTGCCATTTTCACTCAATGGGATGCAGGCAGGAGGTAGCCCACCCATGAATACGCCCTCTCTCGCTCCCTCCTTCTTCAGCTTCCTACATTCAATCCCACAAAGACCCACTATGGTGTCCTTTGCTTCCTTGGCAGGCTGTGTGGGGGTGTTTGTGGTGGGTTGGGCGGGAGCCTGCATTGACACCACACAGCCGGTCTGCACGTGCCCAACTCGCGGCCTGCCAGGGGCCACACAAAGGGGGATGATGTCATGCTTAGCCAATAACAAAGGACTCTCTGGGGCCGTGTGGACCTTCCCTCTCACCCTGCTAGTTCCAGCTTTATCCAGCCTACCATTAATCGGCAGCATTATCCTCTTTACTGTGTGTGGGGGGGGGGGGGAATAATAACAACAGCTAGCCAGCCACAGGGCAATGCTGGAAAGAGAGAGAGAAAAGGGGAACAGAGAAAGAGCGGAAAGAGGGATGTTGATAGAGAGATGATGAAATAGAGGCGGGGGAGGGACACACACACACACACCAGGACAGAGAGACAGAGTGTGTGTGAGAGCAGTGCAGAGAAAAGATACACAGAGAAAGAGAAAGGATGAAATAAAACAGATAGCGTGAGAGGAAGATGGAGAGAGTGAGAGGGAAGGAAAGAGGGACACCCCACATGGTGCCTTACCACTGTGAGACCTGCCAGCCTCTCAGCCCCATTGGAATGTATTACTGTGACAATTTGGAGTCCCTTTTATTGTAAATAAGAATCGAATACGTTTCTAAAGACTTCTACATTAATGTGGATGCTACCATGATTACGGATAACGCTGAATGAATCGTGAATAACGATGGAGTGGGAAAGTTACAGACGCATGTTTACACACTGTTTTATCCACTTCATATGTACACTGAGTATACAAAACATTAAGAGCACCTGCTCTTCCCATGACATAGGCATCATCCTGGACTTCCTGATGGGCCGCCCCCAGGTGGTAAGGGTAGGTAACAACACATCCGCCACACTGATCCTCAACACAGGGGCCCCTCAAGGGTGCGTGCTCAGCTCCCTCCTGTACTCCCTGTTCACTCATGACTGCACGGCCAGGCACGACTCCAACACCATCATTAAATTTGCAGATGACACAACAGTGGTAGTAGGCCTGATCACTGACAACAACGAGACAGCCTGTAGGGAGGACGTCAGAGACCTGGCCGTGTGGTGCCAGGACAACAACCTCTCCCTCAACGTGATCAAGACAAAGGAGATGATTGTGGACTACAGGAAAAAGAGGACCGAGCACGCCCCCATTCTCATCGACGGGGCTGTAGTGGAGCATGTTGAGAGCTTCAAGTTCCTTGGTGTCCACGTCACCAACAAACTAACATGGTCCAAGCACACCAAGACAGTCGTGAAGAGGGCACGGCAAAGCCTATTCCCCCTCAGAAGACTGAAAAGATTTGTCATGGGTCCTCAGATCCTCAAAAGGTTCTACAGCTGCACCATCGAAAGCATCCTGACTGATTGTATCAACGCCAGGTATGACAACTGCTCGGCCTCCGACCGCAAGGCGCTACAGAGGGTAGTACATCACTGGGGCCAAGCTTCCTGCCATCCAGGACCTCTATACCAGGCGGTGTCAGAGGAAGGCCCTAAAAATTGTCAAAGACTCCAGCCACCCTAGTCATAGACTGTTCTCTCTGCTATCACACGGCAAGCGGTACCAGAGCGCCAAGTCTAGGTCCAAGAGGCTTCTAAACAGATTCTACCTCCAAGCCATAAGACTCCTGAACATCTAGTCAAATGGCTACCCAGACTATTTGTATTGCCCCCCCCCTCCCCTCTCCACACCACTGCCACTCTCTGTTGTCATCTATGCATAGTCACTTTAATTAACTCTACCTACATGTACATACTACCTCAACTAACCGGTGCCCCCGCACAATGACTATGTACCGGCACCCCCCTGTTTATATTGTTATTTTTTTACTGCTGCTCTTTAATTACCTCTTACTTTTATCTCTTATTCTTATCCGTATTTTTTAAAACTGCGCTGTTGGTTAGGGGCTCGTAAGTACGCATTTCACTGTTGAATTCGGCGCATGTGAATAATAAAATTTGATTGAATTGATAAGGTGAATCCAGGTGAACGCTCTGATCTCCTACGGATGTAGAGAAATCCACATCACTTATCAAATCCGCAAGACAAGGGGGGGGGGGGCACTCAATATAGGAAGGTGTTCCTAATATTTGGTATACTCAGTGTATCGTCGCTGTCAATAACAAAATAGTTCTATAAGAGGCTTTGAATAAAAGTGCCCGATTAAATGACTATGTTTACAACTTCTAGCATCCCAACCAGACCAAGGTCTTAGCCAGTGGTCTATTAAAAGAAGGGTTGCGCAACAACATCCTGCTCAGGTTAATAATGGCTCTAACCTAACCTGGTTGTAAGCCTGAGCATTGGCAGTATGCCAATGATGCATATTTGAATCTGAGAAGTGAGAGAGAGAGAGAGAGAGAGAGATAGAGAGAGAGAGAGAGAGAGAGAGAGAGAGAGAGAGAGAGAGAGAGAGAGAGAGAAAGAGGGTGAGAGAGAGAGAGAGAGAGTGTGAGGGGGAGAGAAAAAGAGAGACGAAGAGAGAAGGCGAGAGAGTGAGCATGTCAAGCTAAGGATGTCTTTCAATCCCAGGGAACAATGACATCAAGAAGTATTGAAAATAAAGCATATTTTAATTAAGTTGACTGGAGGTCTAAGGCGACGCTGCTTCCACTCATGTCAGACACCTCTAATTTTCACTGTTAATTTACATTTACAGGCTGAGTTGGAGAGAGTGACTCCAGGTGATTAAAGCATTAATATAACCTGCTAGGGAAGGAAAGAGAGAATGAGAGGGAGCACAAGACACACTCACACATGCCAGGTCAGGCATGCAGGGTCAGGTGGTTCACATCAGGAAGTAGAACACTGGTTTTTATGAGCTACAACTCAAACTGCCTGTGTCACACCTAAAAGAATTCTCACCAAATGTTTCCGTCTTCATGATACTAAAGGGCAAAGGGTCATCTGGCTCCGTTAGCATCGCAGAAGCAATGCTCTGGCCGTGTTCTTTGGCATTTCTTGTTGGATTACGTTCAAACTATGCCACTATAGCACTGTGTCGGTCCTGGTGCCGCTGTAGGAAGGAGGATGGAATTTCCACAGCTCTGTTGTGACGGATTCATTTCTTTTCAATTATTTTCTATTTGTCCCTGTGCATTGTTGGGAAGGGCCAGTGCGTATGCGTTTCACTGTTAGTCTACCTTTTGTTTACTAAGTATGTGACAAAGGTTATTTTATGTGTCGTGTAAAACCCCTGGATAGAGCACACACACACACACACGCACAAACAGGCAGACACACATCATACACACTTGGGATTCCCCCGCTGAGTTTCTCCAGTTTCACACAGGGACTAAAAATACAGGAGTTGTGTCAAATGCCATGGCCGTGCTACGGGGGGAAAAAGGCTGTCATATTGGGAGCAGAAGTCATGGAAAAAGGGAGGATCCAGTTTCAGGGCCACTAATAAGCAATAAACCTACAGTACAACTGCCTGCCAGCCAAATATAGCACCCAGAGATCCAGGGCAGAGAAGACGCTCGCCAGAGAGATCCAGACTAACCACACAACACAGAACAGCACGTAACAGACTCCTACCGGAGCTGCATCAGAGAACATTAATGGTGTCTGGTACTGGACTCCTAGAACAGTGTTTCCTGGTCCTCGACTACCCCCAACAGTACACATTTTCATTGTAGCCCTGGACAAACGCGCCTCATTCAACTCATTGAGGGCCTGATGATTAGTTGACAAGTTGAATCAGGTGTGCTTGTCCAGGGTTACAGTAAAAATGTGTAGTGTTGGGGGTACTTGAGGACCAGGGTTGCGAAACACTGTCCAAGAACATAGACATAAAACGATACACTGTGGGCAGCCCCTTGGCAGGCATGAACATCATACCTGGTGAACTGTTGAACAAATTTCTTCTTGAAGGACAATAAACGGTGACTCACATCCACCCTCAGACCTCTAACCCCTGACCCCTTGACCTACCTTGACCTTGCCATTGGGCTGCAGTAGCTCGGTGACGGACACCTTGTCTTGCTGCAGTCGCCGCTTCACCAGCTTGGAGCAGCACACGTTGACCGCCCCCTGTATGTGGGACGCGTTGTACTCCGAGAAGGTCCTGCTGTCAATCACCAGCAGGCGCCCCGCCCCCCTCTGGATCAACCCTGCCAGGCGCTTTATGTCCATGGCGCTCCGCCTGGCTGGTCCCTTCTCCCCCGCCATGATGCCACAACGAGGGGTCGCAAGAGAATGGGTGGGTGGACGTGGGAGGGGTGGCGTTGAGGGGGAGGGGTGGATGAGTGGAGAGAGGGAGTATCGGTGGAGGAAGAGGAAGAGGAGAAGAGAGCAGAGGAGGTCAATGGAGGAGAGCAGCCACTGCCACTGGAGCAGGCCTCAGGAGATCCATGGTGTCTGAGGAGAGAAGCAAAGAGAGAAAAAGCGAGAGAAGAAGGTCAATAGAGTCCCTTTTCATGTGGATGGCTATAAATGAAGTGCTTTGTAACACTAAACTAGTGGCAACTGAGCTGCCACCAACTTTAAGGAGATAAAACCATAGAGGGAAATGTCACCATTTTTGTAGTAAAAAAATATAGAAGATAAGTGTTTCCAATGACATCATCAACCAATTATAATTGGTTAAAAATCACATGATGCACCACCGATGATGTCATTGGAAACACTTATCTTCCTGTATCTTTTTCACTACAAAACATAGAAACGCGCAACTGTCACATACGTTGATGTCGGGGTGGTGCTGGAGAGGATGAATATGAAGGAGAAGATTTTTTATATTTCCATTTCACTTTGCTTTTGAAACACATGGGTGTAAGGGTTATAAGACAGACTTAGGGTGTACTGAAGCAATCATCCTGAGAAGTTTGGAAACATGACATGGGGATGATTGACACCACACAGTAACCAAGAGAACTAAGTAGCCTATTGTCTTCCATGTTTCCATCACGTATACCAGAGCAACATAAAACAAACCACATCACCCATCAGTCCCATTATCTCAATGTCAAGTGTGCACAGTATTTTTGCATTTACAGTCTTATGTGCAGACTTCGCTCACCTCGCGTATAAAAATAACTGGAGTACTAAACATGGATATTAAATGTTATTTTAAGACTTCACAAGGGCTCTGGATCATCCACTGGGCTCAATCTGTCCTGAGATCTGAGGGAGCTATCATCAACAATAGACAGGCGCTTTATATACGGACTAGTACGCATGGTATAATTGAAACTGTGTGTGTGTTTGTTTGTTGTGGTGGGTGCAGGGTCTCTTGTGTGGCAGCTCGTGAAACAGGAAACTGAGGGGCTGAGGTAAATTAAGCCGGGCGGGGAATTCACAGAGCAGGTCTGGGCACAGATGAACAGCCTGTGTGTGTGTGTGTCTCTGTGTGTGCGTCATTTATCACAGAGAACCCTCTACAAACTTGATGGACTGCCTCCTCTCATCTATCACACATAATCACTTTCACTCCCACCGCCACCCCCGCAACTGTCAAGACTGTCAGCTGACACACACACACACACACTTCATGTATACACATGTGAACATACACAGTGCAGTCCCTGCCAGTTGGGTT
Organism: Salvelinus alpinus; assembly: GCF_045679555.1. Lineage (NCBI taxonomy): Eukaryota > Metazoa > Chordata > Actinopteri > Salmoniformes > Salmonidae > Salvelinus > Salvelinus alpinus. The sequence goes on along the minus strand of NC_092094.1, from coordinate 49,306,671 downwards.
GGGTGAATAACCCAACATGTTGGGTGGTTTAGATTACCCAAACATGGGTTAATTTAACCATCGGTTGTTGTTTCATTTATTTATTATTTTATATATTCTACCCCTTTTTCGCCCCAATTTCATGATATCCAATTGGTAGTTACAGTCTTGTCAAATCAAAATCAAATCAAATCAAATTGTATTTGATTGAGAGCCGTGTGTCCTCCGAAACGCGACCCCGCCAAGCCGCGCAGCTCCTTCACACACTGCTCGCTTTAACCCGGAAGCCAGTCGCACCAACGTGTCGGAGGAAACGCCGTCCAGCTGGCGACCGAAGTCGGCGTGCATGCGCCCGGCCCGCTACAAGGAGTCGCTAGAGCGCGATGGGACAAGGACATCCCAGCCGGGCCAAACCCCTAACAACGCTGGGCCAATTGTGCGCCGCCTCATGGGTCTCCTGGTCGCGGAACCCAGGGCTGTAGTGATGCCTCTAGCACAGCGATGCAGTGCCTTAGACCGCTGCGCCACTCGGGAGGCCTTCTGTACAGCACTTTGAGATATCAGCTGATGTACGAAGGGCTATATAAATACATTTGATTTGATTTGATTAGAGGTGACGCGTGCAGAACGCTGAATGAAGGAGAGCTCGATTTGTTGTTTTGAAAGTCTCTGAAAAAGTGTTAATTTGAAAAAGTTTGACTAGCAGCTACCTTTTGAATTTGGATCCCACGACGAGGCCAACCAAAAGTCTGAAGAGCTGCTTGGCGTAGCAGCTAGCCTAGCTGCTAACTAGCTATCAAGCTAGCAAAGGTTTCCTGAACGCTTGAACAAAGCCTTGTGGCTGTCTAAATCCCTGCTGTTTTGTCGCTGTTTCCATCTGCCCTGCAACCTGCCCTGTCTGGAACTGCGTGGAGTACCAGCGTTAGCCTAAGTTGCTACCGTGACAAACCTGAAACCAATCACTATCACAAGTGAAGGATGTTTTAAACAAACAAAGAGGGTTCTACAAGCAGTTGCTATAAGCAGTTGTTATAAAAACAGGAAAATTGCTTCAAGAGCTTTGTCCAAATACTGATGGACCTGACCAGAGAGGTCCAGGACCTTAGGAACCGTTTACTATTCTCCCAAGATGAGGTGGATGTCCCAAAAGAGACTTTCAGAAATATTACAAACTGTAACTCCACGCCCTTTACTCTTCTCTATGTTTTACTAATGACCTAACCCTGGCATTAAACAAAGCCTGTCTGTCTATGTATGCTGATGATTCAACCCTATATGCGTCAGCAACCACAGATAGTGGAATCACTGCATTCCTAAACAAAGAGTTGTAGTCAGTTTTGGAATGGGTGGCATTAAGGTGTTGAAAATCCTAAATTGTTTGCATAGTCAACTTACACACAGCTCTGACACACACACCTACCCCACCAGACATGCCACCAGGGGTCTTTTCACAGTCCCCGAATTCAAGAAAACGTACAGTATTATATAGAGCCATGATTGCATGGAACTCCCTTCTATCTCAGATTGCTCAAGCGAACAGCAATTCTTGTTTAAAAAATCAACATTTAAAGCAACACCTCACGACACAACACCTGTTCCCTATTTGACCTAGATATTTTGTGTGTATTTTGTCACGTTGGTATAAAGGATTCAGGAGACAGGCGCAGGAATGATTTTTATTGACCCAAATTACAGCGTGCCGTGTAAAGGCACGGGGACGAAGACCAAACAAACACGTATACAAAACATAGGGTTGAAACCCAAACAAAAGAGCGAGGAGTACCTTGAATAAATACACCGGGGCGAGACCCGTAATCATCTGCACAATACAAGCACGAAAGCCAAAGCAACAAGGCACAGGTACTCACACAACCAAAAGACATTGGAACAATAATCGACAGCCCAATAGTGAAACAAAGGGCACATTTATAGAAATACAGTCAGTGAGGAATTGGAACCAGGTGTGCGTAATGACACAGTTCAGTGCCTAGAGGCCGGTGACGTAGACCTCCGAAACTGGTGCACGGAACGAGCAACAGTACCGGAGGGATCCGTGACATATTTACTAATAAGCAGGCTATGTGTGATGTTTTAAATGTATGTAGTTCTGTCCTTGAACTGTTCTTGTCTATTAATGTCCTGTATTATGTCATGTTTCATATTTTGTGTGGACCGAAAGGAAGAGTAGCTGCTGCTTTCGCAACATATAATGGTGATCCTAATAAAAAATTAATAATAATAATAATAATTTTTGGCCACCCGTAAATGTCATTCCATTTCCATTGCAAATTTGAATTTTACTTTCATATTTTTGCACAATAAATGTTCTAATATGAAATGTACAACATTAGTATTTACATATTCCAACATTGGGATATGCATAGGTTTTTGGAGAACTCATACACTCGTGTAAGCCTTATCAAAGCTTCAAAAGTGTCAACGTTCAACCTTAACATGTGATAACAATACAACAGCGCAAATGAACCGGAATGACATTGTCTCACGGGTGGCCAAAAATAACTAACTATCTGAAAGCAACGCTCATACTAAGCCACACCTCCGGTCTTCTGAGCTGACCCGCTGGATCTTATCGCAATAACCCAGCAGTCAATAACTCAGCACCCAGCATCAATAACCCAGCAGTCAATAACTCAGCACCCAGCATCAATAACCCAGCAGTCAATAACTCAGCACCCAGCATCAATAACCCAGCAGTCAATAACTCAGCACCCAGCATCAATAACCCAGCAGTCAATAACTCAGCACCCAGCATCAATAACCCAGCAGTCAATAACTCAGCACCCAGCATCAATAACCCAGCAGTCAATAACTCAGCACCCAGCATCAATAACCCAGCAGTCAATAACTCAGCACCCAGCATCAATAACCCAGCAGTCAATAACTCAGCACCCAGCATCAATAACCCAGCAGTCAATAACTCAGCACCCAGCATCAATAACCCAGCAGTTTTTAAAGAAAACAACCCAACTAAGTGACCCGACGCCTGCAACCCAGCAGTTGGGTCAACCAAACAATCCAGCATTTTTTGCGGAATGCACCATTCACCATACACACACACTGACAACCATGTACTACACAGAGAGAAAGGGAGGAAGAGAGAGGGGGAAGAGATGGAGACAGAGAGAAAGAAAGGCAGCATGTGTGTAAGGAGTGGGAGAGGGGATGAAAGACTATGTGAGAGAGAAAGAGAAAGAATTTGTGTGTGTATGTGTGAGAGAGAGGTGGGAGAGAGAAAAAGCGTGCGTGAGAGAGACAGAGAGCAAGAGAAACAAGAAACATTCAGTCCTGTCCAGTAGAATAGTGGGGACTTGGTGGGTGACAGAAAGAGAGACAGACAAAATAGAAAGAGAGAGCTCTGGTCAGCAGCCAGTCAGTCAGCAGTGTCCGTGGACGGGGGCCATGATCTACTCGACAACCTTTAACCCCTACTATGACATATCGCCCCCGCACAGTGAGGGTAGGAGAAGAGGGGAAAGGAGGGATTGTTATTCCGCAAGGACCTCTCAGCCTAGCAACACAGCTAGCTCCAGGCTAGGGGAGGGGGGGAGAGCCGTGCAGATGGAGCAGAGCGAGGAGAGATTGAAGAGAGAGAGAGAGAGCGAGAGGAAGATAGAAGAGAGGGCAAATAGAAGAGAGGAGAGATAGAAAAGAGATATATAGACGATAGGAGGTAGGTGGTTGCTTGGCAACGCTCCTAGTGCTAGCACGGCATCTCGAACACGGAAGAACTAACTAACCTCTATACGTAGACAGCTAGAGCTAACGGACTCCTCCAGCATAACACAAAGACACTGGGACTACTATGAGCAAAATACTTTGAAGGCGTTGGAAGTACATATTTTTGGGGGTTGAAAAGATGCTGAAAAGACGTCTTTTTCAACGTCTTGTGCTCGCTATTCCCTGCTCTACTCTACCGTGTCTAGACGTGAAAGAGTAGACACACGTGTACGCAATATGCATGGTTACAAATCTAATGCACACGCAACAACAAATCAAATCTTATTGGTCGCGTACACATACATTATTTAGCAGTTATTATCGCAGGTGCAGCGAAATGCTTATGTTCCCCCCCCCCCAAATAAAATAACAAACATCACAATGAGCAATGTCAGAGTCTGGAATATAAATATATATGTATATGATAGTGTGTTTACACATTATGGACAGTATATGAATAGAAAAGATGTGTACAGCAGTAGTTATATAAGATGACACCGAACACTAGGAACACCTTCCTAATATTGAGTTGCAACCCCCACCTCTTTTGCCCTCAGAACAGCCTCACTTCGTCAGGGCATGGACTCTACAAGGTATAGAAAGCTTTCCACAGGGATGCTGGCCCATGTTGACTCCAATGCTTCCCACAGTTGTGTCAAGTTGGTTGGATGACCTTTGGGTGGTGGACCATTCTTGATTCACACGGAAAACTGTTGAGCATGAAAACCCCAGCAGCGTTGCAGTTCTTGACACAAACCAGTGCGCCTGGCACCTATTACCATACCCCGTTCAAAGGCACTTAAATATTTTATCTTGCCCATTCACCCTTTGAATGACACACATACACAATCCATGTCTCACTTGCCTCAAGACTTAAAAATCCTTTGTTAACCCATCTCTTCTATTTCATCTACACTGATTGAAGTGGATTTAACAAGTGACATTCAATAAGGGATCACAGCGTTCCCCTGGATTCACCTGGTCAGCCTATGTCATGGGAAGAGCAGGTGTTCTTAATGTTTTGTATACTCAGTCTACATATGAGGTGGGTAAAACAGTATGTAAACATTATTAAAGTGACCAGTGTTCAATGTATATAGGGCAGCGGTCTCTAAGGTGCAGCGTAGAGTACCGGGTGATAACATGTGACTAACCCATAGTAGGCCAACAAAAGACATCACACGCAATGCATGTAAACAAAAATCCACACATGCCCCCCCTTCCTCTCTCTCCCACACAAATACAAAAAACGGATTTGGTTTCCTCACCTGAGCTAGCAGCTAGTGTAGCCTCACTGCACCAAGGATGTTAGCATCCCTATGTCATCCTTACGATGCTTTATAACATCACATTGCATAGCATGTCTATGGCATTCGAGTTGTTCAGACAGACAGACAGTGCTAAAGAACAGGCTGAGCCGAACACACACGGACGCTGCTTATGTCTAATGGCGCCAGAGCCCGCCCTCCCATCTCCCTCCCTCCCTCACTTTCTCGTTTTCTTATGCAGACAACAAGGAAGGCAGGGAGGGGAGGGGTGTGCAGGTTACATCTGTACCAGCTATCACGCCATCGTTGCATCACAGCTTGCCTCTCATTCCCTTCTGTTTGTCTAGACTGAGAGGGAGGTAAGAGAGCAGAGAAGGGGAGGCCCCAACCTCAGCATCCTCCACCATCCAACATGGCAACGCAGTATCCTTCTTGAACACGGCAACTTCATTCCCTCTCCTGCATAACAAGTCTCCTCCATCTTGTATTTAGAAATCATAAAAAACCCTCAGAGATTTAGAAGAAAAAAAACGAACTATCTAAAATAGGCAGCGGGAGTCTGTTTTTATTTTTAAATCTTGGATGTACAGAAGAGAAGTTGGAAACAAAAGAGTGGAACAGGTGGAACTGACTGGAGCAGATTCTAGGGTTGCCATAGAAACAGCCCGTATCGGGTAGAGCAGGGGGCACGAGGAGGACAGAGGGAGGGAGGATGCTGTGTAGTGGGTACTGGTAGGGTAAGGTACCACCACTTAGGCTGGCTCCAACACAACTAACCAATTACTAGTGCATCTGAAACAGGTTCATATATTGTCAGGACGAGGCTATCAAAAATATGCAACTTTAGGTCCTGTAGTAGCCCAGGAGTAACGAAACATGAATTAAAAAATAACCAACACTCTCAAACTGAGTAAATGATTTTAGTTATTACATTTAGTAATAAACTCATTTCTGTTCAATACATTTCAAATAAACAACTCAGTGCTGGCTGTCTTCTTACGGTCAGTAATTACACATAACCCTGTGGTTAAACAAAGAGATCAACTGGAGGACACCCAACGACGAGGTAACTTCATCCAGGTTAATCATCAACTCCCAATAAGGTCATCCACAGACCTCATAGGAATCTGTGGAACACAAACAGTTACTTCATCCCGTGCCATGTCCTCTTTCCCTTTTATTTTACTGACCAGCAATCACCTATAACAACTCGACCAAAACATGGGAATCTGTCGAGCACAATAAACATATGACTTCAGAGCCGTCTCCTCTTTCCCTTCACCTACAGTATATGACAACTCCACCAAAACATGGATCTCAATAGTCCTCCTCTTGACTCCTTTCCTTCATCTGCACTGATGTGGAAAAACTATAGATAAGGGCCTGAGTGGCGATGAAGGGAGGAGGAAAGGAAGCCACTGCAGACTATTGAGATGCAGCCCAGGCAGGTCTCTTCCAGGCCTGGGGCCTAAGGCTAGTGCTCCTGCTGTGATAATCAGTTCAATATGGACACCAGTGTAACATAACCAGTGTAACATCTGACAATACTATTTTGCTCCTACAAATGCCACAGTGGTGACCACAGCAAGATCCAACCCCGGCTCAACAAAGAACACAATCTTCATTGAACACTATGGCCATTGATAATGAGGTGATCATGTTTCTATAAATAATGCCATATCTCATGTGTGGTTAACCTACAATCCCAAGCTCTCATTTCCTTAACACAAAGACAATGATTTCCAATAGAAAATACCAGTGGAATTCAGTCAAAATGTAAATAAATACTAGTTACCCTCCATTATGAACGAATACAGTGTCATTGGCAGCGTACACGTATACAGGCAATACTGTTCAGCGTGTTGATTAGAGAACTTCCCTGCAGATTCAATCTGACCCTAGACTCCATGCCCATTGTGTGTGTGTGGATACCAATGACAGGGGTATGAGAACAGGGTCAGTGAGCTGACCTGACAGATATAGAGACATGTAGCACTCCAGTTGATCTCTCAACCCCGCTGTGTGTGTGTGTGTGTGTGTGTGTGTGTGTGTGTGTGTGTGTGTGTGTGTGTGTGTGTGTGTGTGTGTGTGTGTGTGTGTGTGACGGCACTTATCTACCATCTACCCCCCTGTCCCATCATAATAGAATAATAACATTGGCAATTTAGCAGACACGTCTATCCAAAGCAACTTACAGTCAGTCGTACATTGTGAGCAACGTGCTCTACCAACTGAGCTACAGAAGACCACCATCACACAGGCCTTATTCACTGCTGCTACGATGGACCGTCTAGGACCCAGTGAGGCACAGGGCCACTGTGCACAGTTGCTGTTTAATGTTTACACACACTCAGAAACACACACTACACACACCCGCACACACACCGTGTACAGTGTAGCTCTCCCTCGGAACTCAAACAGCACAATAACCATATACTGTAACGAGCAGCTGTTATTACAGCACCTTCTCAGAGGGGAAAGCAGACCGTACAGACATTGCATCACCACCCTCAGTATCGTAGCCGCACCTGCTGTAACACACAGGACACGCACAGACAGTACACTATGATGCACCTGCTGTAACACACAGGACACGCACAGACAGTACACTATGATGTTCATCATCTCCACTATTCTCTCTCTCTCTCGCTCCGCTACACTGTTACATAGCCCACTCTGTCTACATTTCAGGTGAACCTATAAGCGAAGGTCCTATATCTGGTTCAACCCGTGAATGCTGCCAACAACACCTACAGCTTCATCTGCTTAACATACAACATGATAGAAATAGAAGTGGTTAGAATGGGAATATTTGTTCTAAGGGCTATCTCCAGGTAATGATAGTGCAGGAGGTAGGCCGACTCTGAATGCTTTGATAAACAGGGTAAGGAACACATTGCCTCGGGAAGTAGTTTGGGGGTGGTGCTATGTTTTTTATAATGTTTTATTGTTTAGGGGGGGGGGGGGGGGCAGCACCCTCAGCACACCCTGCAACACCCCTACTCCCTGTGGCTATGAAGGGACAGCATCGTCAGGAAATAACATCACACAGGGCTGCTCTCCGTGATCAATACAGCTGGCATGCATATCTCAACATAAACAATCAAGTAACGAAGACAACATTAGCAGTAGCCTATAGTGTTATTACCTCACGTTGTTATAAAATCACAGGTTAATAACATGATCATAACAATACAGGTATGGAAATAATAGAAGGGGGAAAAAAATATCCACAAATAAAATGTTAAGACATATAGCCTATGTCGATGTATTTCTGGTTTTGAGCACGATGAAAACCACGGGGTGTTCTGGCCTGGTGACAATACCCGCTCCCCCACGATCCAGTATAAATAGAGACGCGATAATAAAACCGAGGCGCAACACAAAAATAACGCACCGCAATACACCCAATGGAGACAGACCACAATAAAGACCAGATATGGAATAGACATACTTGTGGTCAAATGTTTAGTAGTATATTTTTGGGGGATAATTAGACTAGATTATAGGCTACAGGCGCGGGCGTGTCAATTGAGAATGATAGTGCGGTGCAGTAGATTTACTGTTCTGTTGTGACGTGTGGATATCTGCATGCGAAACGACCACCCATTAATCGCGCACATGATTAATAGCCCCAAAATAAAAACAGAAAAATAACTGCATTCCACCTACCGTAAAATGAAAAGAAAAAAATGCGAAGACCCCAGGTATTTGTAACAACAAAGAAGAAATATGCCCAGGTTTGATTATTTTCCATTATACGGGGCTGCGCACTAACAGACGGCAGGGGTACGTAACCACGCCGCACTACTGTAGCAAGCCAACTAACGTTAGCCCCCTTGCTAACGTAATCGGCAAGGGGAGGAATTATTTGACAATTGGCTGACTGATCACTGGAAAACAAACGGGAAAAACTATTTTCACACCACTTTGATACCGAAGTGACTTTTTCGTAGTAGGTTAGGATAACGTACATAGCATGTTATGATAATTAACGTAGCAGGTTAGGAGACTGAGGTTAAGTTTAGAAAAAGGGTAAGGGTTAGGGAAAATCACCTTATATTGAAGTGATTGATCACACACTGCACAAGAGGGGGGTGGCTCCACAAACACTCACCTCTGTGTCCCCGGCTTGGTGATTTGTGATCAGCTAACCTCCATGTGTAAAGGAACAGTGTGTCACGCCAGCCCTCTTCAAAGCGCTTTAACTTTGGTCACTGTTTACTTGTCATGGGTCGAGGGTAATGAAACACTGTGCGACAGCAGAGCCACTATGGGCTCAGCGCAAAGTTGACAGCGCTGGAATATAAAGGAAATTAACACATTAAAGCACTACAATTGTTTCGCTTGTATATAGGTCATGCAGTGTGGCCGCAATTACAGATAAGCAATCTGCATTTACTAGGCATTAACGTCCCTGGAAAACAGAAGGTGCCTTTAGCACTAAAATGAACTAAGGATGAGGTCATGGTTCAGAAGGGAGAGAGAAAAAAAATCAGGTTGACGTCATTTTCAGCCAATCGGAGTCTGCGGTTTACGGGTTAGTTGACGTCAGCCTTCTGAGCCGTGGATTAAAGGGACACTGGTTTTAAAGGAGACGTGCACGATTATTCCTTGATCTCGCGTGCGGCGCAACATCCTGTCAAGAGCTCACACGCTTCAGGGACCGTAGGGGTCATGCACTGTCGCTGAGAGAGGAAAAGGCTATTTTGTGCAACCGCGATTCAAAGGTTGCTGGATGGGTGTGCAGAATCCTGGGCCCAGGAGGCTGCTGAGGGGAGGACGGCTCATAATAATGGCTGGAATGGAGTGAATGGAAAGGAGCTGTCTTTCCTAATTAAGGTGCCATCAGCCGGCTGCCTGTGATCCTAGGATATGTCTAGGTTTGGTCTGTGTGATGTCCCTCTTCATCTCCCCCTTGTCTGTAAGACCACGGAATGAATGAAAAATCAACTCTCTAACCGCCATTTTGAATTGTAAAGAATTTAGGATTTTTTTTCGGGTTACTTTGACATTAGTTAAATAAAGACACATCATGAGAAAGTCAAGAGCCACAAAATTTGATAATTTTTTTGTTGTTGTATAGAGCCAAGACAAATACTAACTCTAATAGGGCTCAATACAGAGTGAATGAAAATAAAGAATAGCCAGTTAACCAAAAAAGGAACAAAAAGGAAAAAAAATCACATATACCCGAGAGAACCAAAACATATATTGCAGTCTAATAAAGGCCTACCCAAGAAATACAGTGACAACGTCAACACTAGATCCATTTGAATATTTATAGGCATACAATCCTACAATTGTAGTGGTCAATGCTCATTGTGAGTTATTTTGCTCTCATAATAAAATGGGATAGTCTTTGTGTCATAGCAAAGATGATATATTAACAAGTGACGCTCTAACATTGGAAATACATGTCCTCAACAATGGAAGGCAGGCAGGGGGAGGTGAGATCCTTCCAGCCAATGAAAGGGCAGATACAACAGTCACAACTCCGATATAAAGTCTTTTTTTAAAGTTGCCGAAATGCCAGGTGTCCACTTATATCAGTGCATTCGTAACAACCTAACCATTACGAAACTGCTATTCAATAAAATAAGCTGGGCGTAGCAAATGAGGAATTACATTTTAAGTTGACTAAATTCGACTCTCTCTCATTGACCTCCATACAAAAATTCCGTGGACAGATTTTGGGTAGAGTAAACCCTCTCGCTTCGCCTCTTTCTCTCTGGTTGTAGCCGTTGTATGGCACTGTATTACATTGTATAGTCTGGCATCTAGTGGTTATAGTTGTGTACTGACAACTGCTACCAGCAGGCATTCTAAAGAGAAATGACAACACAGATTCATGAAAATCTACTTTTATTTGGATGCAAAAACTCACAATTTAAAAGCAATACTGTAGTAGCAGAGGAGAGTAGGCTGTTTGCTGGTTGGTTGGAGTATGTCTGATAGTTTCCCAGTGAGCAAAACTGTTTGAGAAGACATCTTTTCAACATCTTTTCAAACAAAAAGACATGTTCAACGTATTTTCAACCAATTTTGTTCACTGGGTTGGCTATTTCAATTATCTTCTCCCTCACTATGATCACCAGAATAAGACCTGGTAGCAGAGACAACAAGCACTCAAAATAAAGCGGTTGGATCAATTGCAACGAGCGTTATCGGGAAAGGATTTCATAGTTGAATTCCAACTTCTCCAAGTTTCTAGCGGTTCCACTTCAGCTCTTTTCCATCTGCAAGACTCAACATTTCACGGCAGTTTCAATCAGAGGATGAAATACTAGTGCTCATCTTAACTTTGTGAGATGCCCTTTAAAACAAACCAGTGACATTGTCTCCTGCTGGGTGTTCGCTGTAATTGACCAGTTGCATTCAATCAAGATGGAAGTTGTTAGAGATTTCTCCCATACAACTCTTAATCCATTGTTTTAGCTGTCATACCCGTAGCTGAGATTTCTCATGTTGTTGTGAAGGCAGTCTGGCCTGGAGTCACAGGCCACAATGCAATCAATTACGCGCCAAGGGGAAACCATGCTGTCGGTCACTGTTAAGTATCGGAGGTGTCAGCCACATTTAAATCCTGGCTGGAAGCTGTTCGTCATAGCCATTGGCATAAACATTTAGAGTGAACCCAGAGTGTGGTTTTCCTTTACATGTGATTGAATTCAATTGAAACCACAGATGGGGAATGTGTAAAAACTGGGTCTGGGCTAAAACTCTAAAAGAAAACGAGATAAAAACCTCAAGACACACAAAGCAAAGCATATTGAAGCAAAGCCTAGAGGCATCAAAGTCATACTGAAGACAAAACAATCAATGGTTTTTGTTGTAAGGTAACTTGGGTAGTTGTCACATTTTTTTTCTGTCAAATCTTGCGATATAAACCAATGGTTTGACCACAGTATGAGCTACATTCCATTGTGGTGTAAATGGAAAATATACACAAGGCATCTACTCGAAAGGATTGTATCAAAACGTTCTAAAAATATCTCTGGTTGGTTTCACAAAAGCAAACTGTATCAAAAGCATTGGCAGAGAGCAAGCAAGATAATCGGAGAACCCTTATACAACAGAAAGCTGGACAACCAATCACTTTCGCTTTGATTACGGACATACGAGCGTCCCATACAGCACATGCAATCCATTTAAGTCAACACAGTCAAAACACGACACAGAGAAATGAACATTTTACAGCTGAACATCAGAGAGACAACCATAGTTGGTCTATTGTGCTTTATACGGATTAGGCCTGGCCTGTCTATACAACAATCATGGGCTGCTAACGTCACGCACGTGTTCAGGGTACTGTTGATAGCAGAGGTGTCATGGTCCCAACATCACTGAGAGGGCGCTGACGGGCAGGGTCAGGAGGGTCAGGTTTACCCATCACTAACACCTGCATCCTTTGTTAGAGGGGAATAACAAAGTATAAAGGAAAGCTAGGCCGTCAAAGTCCAGTTTAGAGGTTTTGTTTCTCCTTGCAACCTTTTACATTTGTACCCTTTTGCACTTTCATGTTGATCTTCTAGCCTGGTCCCAGATCTGTTGTTTTTTTGCGTTGCTTTTGCAGACTATATATTTGAATTGACAAAACATGACAATACCATAAGGAGTTTGGCAAGCGAGCCGATACAGACTGGCACCCAGGCTATTTGACTCCCGCGGGGGGAAAAAAAGTAACAGGTGCACGTTTCACTAGTAGATCTGCACCTCTGTCTCTGGATTCCTATGCTACTGTATGTGCCAGTCATTACTTCTCATGTGTGAACCCAGAAGTTGAGACATGCACACGCCCCCCAACCCCCCCCCCCTTAAGTCTCGGTGGTCACCTGACAACGCTGGTGAAAAGTCTATGAGGCTATGATGTCTGATGAATACCATGGAGATCATGATGGATGACTGACTGACTGCACATCCGCACAGTACTGTAATACTGAAGAGACTGCACACAATGCCTAGTTACCTAACGGTTACATTCCTCGGTGTTTCCATAGAGATCTATGGTACATGCCTCAGTCAATGGTAATGAACACGGAGCACCATGAAACCTGAAGATGAGGTGGCTCCTGAAAAGCACCAGGCCTGCTGTACTGTGTTTATTTGAAGAGGCCCAGTGAGCACAAGACTTTGAACATTTATATTTTCTACGTCTTTTGCTCGTATGGAGATGGTTTTGTTGTAACAGGAGAGAAAAGCTCGTTGGCGGTTTACGTTTCAGACGAACTTGTGATCCCTCACTGTGAGATTGTTTTACAACACTGTGAATATAGGCTTTTTCTTATCTGGAGAAGTGTGTGAATAATCTAACATGGCACTTGATGGGACATATCTTATCAAATATCCTACTGGGCAGACCTCTGCCAAGTGTGACAACAAATGTTTGCGTTAGAAGTGGGGCCAGACAGACATGGTCTGCAAATCTAATTCTTGCAGAATTAAGGAACTTATGTCAAGATTGGGTTTCTCATACGTGGGCCTCTGAAATGGAAGGGGGCTGGATGAGGCTGACATAGTCTGTTATTGTTTTTGTGGTTGTGTGTGTTAAAGGGTGACATTGAGATGGGTGTACAGTACAGTAGGTACAGTGTACAGTACAGTAGGTAAAGTGTACAGTACAGTAGATACAGTACAATAGGTACAGTGTACAGTACAGTAGATACAGTACAGTAGGTACAGTGTACAGTACAGTAGATACAGTACAGTAGGTACAGTGTACAGTACAGTAGGTACAGTGTACAGTACAGTAGGTACAGTGTAAAATACAGTAGGTACAGTACAGTAGGTACAGTGTACAATACAGTCGGTACAGTGTACAGTACAGTAGGTACAGTGTACAATACAGTCGGTACAGTGTACAGTACAGTAGGTACAGTGTACAATACAGTAGGTACAGTACAGTAGATACAGTGTACAATACAGTCGGTACAGTGTACAATACAGTAGGTACAGTGTACAATACAGTAGGTACAGTACAGTAGGTACAGTGTACAATACAGTAGGTACAGTGTACAATACAGTAGGTTCAGTGTACAGTACAGTAGGTACATTATACAATAAAGTAGGTACAGTGTACAGTACAGTAGGTACAGTACAGTGGTGTGTCTCTACTCCTCTGCAGTGTGGGACAGCTGCTTCTCGTAGAGGCTGAGGACGTGGTGAACAAACTGGTACTGCTCACCCGTCTGGATCATCCCGCCTCTGCAACACACACACACACATGCACGCGAACCACACACACAACACACACAGGCAGGGGTCAGACAGGAGAGAAAGAACAGACCGGTGTCAGGAAAAAGACGAAGACAGACAGGTATGAAGAAAGAGAGCCCAAGACAGACTGCTGACTCACCTGTCGAGGCGGAGCTGGCAGGTGGTCCTCAGGATGTCGACCACGCCCTCACTCCTCAGCTGTTTACACAGGATGGAGGTGGCGATGAAACAGCCTGTCCGACCTATCCCAGCACTGCAGGAAGGAAGAGGAGGAGGAACCATGAATGTATTACACCTGTATTTCTGGCCTGACTAACTACTAATGCACTGAAAGCTATGAGAGCTACAGTGCTGCCAAGTCTTCCGTCTTTAGGGGCATAGACCTTCCAAAGATTCCACTGAGACATCCACCCCATTGATGGTACCGACCAGAGATAGAAAGAGGACTCATCTCTGTATCTTTGCCATTATGGCGTCTGTGACAGCACGGGCAGAGCCATTGTGGCTATCTCCATTTTAAAGTAGTCCATTTTCTTCTTCTCTTATGTTTATTAAAAGCGTAAAGCTAATATTGGTGATTTACAGCCACCTGCAGTGCTGAAGTCCTGTACCAAATCTTATGTGTCATTAATTTATTGTGGCCACTAGATGGCGGATATAGCATTAAATCATTTACAAACCATAGGCAACCCTATTTGAAGAAGAAGACAATGCTCTGAACATTGGCTGTTCGCTCCCAACCCATAGGAATCCCCACCCAGTTGACTACTTTGAAATGGTGGAATGTCCACGCTAGAATGGGTTATATCCATCTAGAGCCCTATTTCTACCTCTATGGTACAGACTAACCCTCCTGGACTATCATGTGGGTATCATATCTGTGTTTCCAACTCTACCTGCAGTGGACGATGACAGGGCCGCTGGTGGGCGGAGCTTCCGCTCTGGCCTGCTCCACTTCCTCTACCAGCTCCAGGAGGGGCGGGGCTTTGTCTGGGGTCTTCTGGTCAGGCCAGGAGGTGTACCAGTACTGCCTGAGGCTGCGCTCCTCTCCATCAAACTGACACACACATACATGTGTGAATACAGAAGACATGAACACATACATAGGCACACACACACATGCATGGGCACACACACACACAGACAAACAAACAGAGACACAGAGACATTTTTTCAGCCTCATCCTCTGCATGTCCATACAAACTGTTACCTAGGTGTTAGTTGCTACGACAACAACGATTGCAGAGCCAGACTGTGACAGGAACGCAGAGTGACTTTTTTATTTTTATTTTTTTACAAAAAAGGTGTATGGTGTTGTTTTTCATTGTGTGATTTCATAAGCATATTATTAGCCAACTGCTGTACTTGTGGCAGCTTTTCTATCTCTCTTCATTCAGAAGCCAGTGCTTAGTGGATGAGAAGTGAGTCCATAACCCGAAAGGGTCAATGTAATAACTCAAACTGCTTTTTCTCATTGTCATTTTATATATCATTTATACATGTCCTTGGTGTCCTTGGCAGTGGTGTATAGATGTATACTGTATGTGTCTGTCTGCGATCAGTCTCACCTTCAGAGTGAAGACCCTCAGGCTGTAGTCGTCCTCCTGGGTTACCGTGACAACCTTGATCTCGATGCCCTCGTGGGTCACAGAGTCCTCAGGCCAGTACTCTGCACATTTCTGTAAGGGGGCAACACATAGCCAGGGTTTCACATTGGACATTTACTGGGAAGAGTGGGCTTCTACCACCACCATCCTCCCCTATCCATCCCTCTCTCCCTGTCTCCCTCCTCACCTCATTCTTCTCCTCTAGGTTAGTGATCATGACGACGATGGGACAGCGTTCCTGCCACACCATCCTCCCCTATCCATCCCTCTCTCCCTGTCTCCCTCCTCACCTCATTCTTCTCCTCTAGGTTAGTGATCATGACGATGATGGGACAGCGTTCCTGCCACACCATCCTCCCCTATCCATCCCTCTCTCCCTGTCTCCCTCCTCACCTCATTCTTCTCCTCTAGGTTAGTGATCATGACGATGATGGGACAGCGTTCCTGCCACACCATCCTCCAGAAGTCTCCCACTGTGTTGACTGTAGGACCCTGGGTAGCGATGTACGCCCGCTCCTCACCCCCGTAACCCTGAGGAAAGCAACACAGTAGTTCAAGTGGGAGCACGTAGAAGATCTCCCAGGACCCTTGATGGGAACACTTGTACACAGGGCCGGCCCAAGCCTTTTGCCCCCAAAACAAACATGTTAGGGTTTTACCCATGCTAGAGTTTTTGCCTTAGCGGCCGCTGGGCCCTAAGCGGCCACTTGCCGTATGTTGCTTATTGGCTGGGCTGGCACTGCTTGTACAGGAAGTAGCTGAGAGCGAGCAGTAGGCAGAGAAAGACGTACCTGTAGGTAGTTAGCGTTGATGTAGGTACTGAGGAACTCCTCTTCATCTGCTGTCCGGAGTATCACTCTGCTGTGTGCGTCTGGAAAAACACCGGATCCCATTACAAGGTGTGTGTCCAGCGTTGTCTCTCACCTCTACTCTACATACCATTTTGTGACAGAGGTTCAGAGACTGATTCAAAATGGCTGCTGTTTGTAGTGTCTCTACTCACTGGGGAGGATGGTCTTGTAGCGGTTCTTCCTCACCAGGCCCGGGTAGTTATATTCCTTTGGGTCCACAAAGTTCATGGGAGTTTCCTGTCAATGGCAACAGAACAATGGACGTGGCTTAGCGATGTATGGCTGTGTAGAGGAAGTGAGGACCCTACTGAATTGTGTGTGCAATGGGCATATTGTGTGAGTGTCACTGTTTGCCTGTGTTGTAAACGAATAAAAAAAATAAAAAAAAGGAATCGTCCCTTTTTCAGGACCCTGTCTTTCAAAGATAATTCCTAAAAATCCAAATAACTTCACAGATCTTCATTGTAAAGGGTTTAAACACTGTTTCCCATGCTTGTTCAATGAACCATAAACAATTAATGAACATGCACCTGTGGAACGGTCGTTAAGACACTAACAGCTTACTGACTGTAGGCAATTAAGGTCAATGTTATGAAAACTTAGGACACTAAAGAGGCCTTTCTACTGACTCTGAAAAACCCAAAAGAAAGATACCCAGGGTCCCTGCTCAACTGCGTGAACGTGCCTTGGGCATGCTGCAAGTAGGCATGAGGACTACAGATGTGGCCAGGGCAATAAATGCAATGTCCGTACTGTGAGACACCTAAGACAGCGTTACAGGGAGACAAGACGGACAGCTGATCGTCCTCGCAGTGGCAGACCATGTTGTATCAACACCTGCACATGATCGGTACATCCAAACATCACACAGGTACAGGATGGCAACAACAACTGCCCGAGTTACACCAGGAACGCACAATCTCTCCATCAGTGCTCAGACTGTCCACAATAGGCTGAGAGAGGCTGGACTGAGGACTTGTAGGCCTGTTGTAAGGCAGGTCCTCACCAGGGGTGATGTCATAGGCAACAATGTCGCCTATGGACACAAACCCACCATCGCTGGACCAGACAGGACTGGCAAAAAGTGCTCTTCACTGACGAGTCGCGGTTTTGTCTCACCAGGGGTGATGGTCGGATTCTCGTTTATCTTCGAAGGAATGAGCGTTACACCAAGGCCTGTACTCTGGAGCGGGATCGATTTGGAGGTGGAGGGTCAGTCATGGTCTGGGGCGGTGTGTCCCAGCATCATCAGACTGAGCTTGTTGTCATTGCAGGCAATTTCAAAGCTGTGCGTTACAGGGAAGACATCCTCCTCCTGACATGACCCTCCAGCATGACAATGCCACCTGCCAAACTGCTCGTTCTGTGCGTGATTTCCTACAAGACAGGAATGTCAGTGTTCTGTCATGGCCAGCGAAGAGCCAGGATCTCAATCTCATTGAGCACGTCTGGGACCTGTTAGATCGGAGGGTGAGGGCTAGGGCCATTTCCCCCCAGAAATGTCTGGGAACTTGCAAGTGCCTTGGTGGAAAAGTGGGGGTAACATCTCACAGCAAGAACTGGCAAATATGGTGCAGTCCATGAGGAGATGCACTGCAGTACTTAATGCAGCTTGTGGCCACACCAGATACTGACTGTTACTTTTGATTTCGAACCCCCTTTTGTTCAGGGACACATTATTCCATTTCTGTTAGTCACATGTCTGTGGAACTTGTTCAGTTTATGTCTCAGTTGTTGAATCTTGTTATGTTCATACAAATATTAAGTTTGCTGAAAATAAATGCAGTTGACAGTGAGAGGACGTTTCTGTTTTTGATGAGTTTAGATTATACACAAATAGTATATACACAAATGACAATTCACTCTAATTGAAGAAAATGTAACCCTGCCACAGATAACATTTGGTCCCGCTCTAAAAAGAGTAAAACATACTCTGGCAAGAAAGTTGTTTTTTCAGAGTTGTGTATGATCAATTTAGTGTTGATATTTAACTCTGCATTACACTCAGTACATGTCACGCCCTGACCATAGAGAGCCCTCGGGGTTCTCTATGGTGTTTAAGGTCAGGGCCTGACTAGGGGGGTTATCTAGTATTTTGCATTTCTATGTTTGTTGGTGAGTATGGTTCCCAATTAGAGGCAGCTGTTTATCGTTGTCTCTAATTGGGGATCATACTTAAGTTGTCATTTGTTCCCACCTGCTTTGTGGGATATTGTTTTGTGTGAGTGCATTCAGCACCACGTAGTTCACGGTCGTTGTGTGTTTATTGTTCTTGTTTAAGTTTCACTGTAAATAAATATATATGTGGAACCCAACTCACGCTGCGCCTTGGTCCGTCCATTATGACGAACGTGACAGTACAGGATTAACTGAAAATAACTCTGCAGTGTTGTTCAGTATTCTAGAGTAAATTATTTAGACTAATGTTTACTCACAATATAATCGCAAGAGTTCATTCAACTCCTACGGACTCAAACTCCGCACTATTTTGGTGTTTAAATGGTCCCATTTGAGGTGTAAGGGTGTAAAGTCTCATTCTCATATTTCTTAATCTGCCATATTATGGTGTCTTAGAATGTGACATCCAATCTCGATTGGTATCCATTTAAGAGGGAGGACGTCCTGCAGTTTTGCATCAGCCATGTCAGGGAAGAGAGTACTTTTGTCAGAGACTACCTAGATCATCTAAACTCCAACTGCCTTCTCAGCAAATTGCAATAAATCCAAACCACTTACACATTAGATTTGTTTAGGAAAATGTACGTTACATATTGTGTAGCATAAAATCAAACATGCGAAAACAGAGATATTGAAACAAACAATTCTAAGAATCTACCTGCAACATAGCATGCTGGGAAATATGACAATGACGCCCCCTCCCACATCTGTGGCTACTCCATAGTTTTAACTCCCAATCAACTCCAGTTATCATCACTAACTCCAGGGAGCGTATCACTCTGTTGAGGGTTATGATAACTCCAGGAGAGTCAATTCAACAACAACAACAAAATGACTCTGCCATTTCAACTGTCCTTGATTTACCGTGTACTAATTGTGGGTGTGCACCTCTACTTTACTGACTTTATTGTCCCCTCTACCTTGAGTGTGATTGTGTACAATATTCCTGCACGGAGACCTGTTTTGTGCGATTGTGAGTGTGTAGACCTACATTACCTTGGTCTGAGAGAGAGAGCGAGAGAGAGAGCGAGAGAGAGAGAGAGAGAATGTGTATCTCAGCCTAAATATGTAACGTATCCTCTATGGAGCTGGGTATGCTAATGCATTTCACTGTGTCCACATCTCACCCACCAACTGTTTCGAGTAGCCTCTGGATGTACAGCGCTCCTTGGCGTGTGTGTTTTACTCACATAGAACTCAGCCTGTAGGGCCTGGTCGTCTATAGCGCGTGTGTGGAGCTGGCTAGGGGTGAGAGTGTTTGTTCCCTCCCTCAGGTACTCCTTGGCAGTCTGGTCTCTGGGGGAGAGCTGGGCTCCGTAGCCATAGGGCTCCGTACAGCCAGGAGAACACATGTCCAGGGTCAGAGACACGTTGGAGCCCCTCCTAACACACACACACACACCCAGACACGCACGCGCCCACACACACAGGACGGCACCGACACATACAAGAAGAAGAAACGTACAGACACATACAAGAAGAACGTTGTGCCGTAATTGTGCACGCACGCGCAGAAGCACAACAACCCACACACGAGAAAAAGGCATGAACGCACACACACACAGACATTCCCCCTAGAACACCTCTCCACACACTTCCATCCTCCCACTGACCTCTCCTGCAGGCCCACCGGTGTAACAGAGAGGGTGGTGATGTCCCCCTCTGTCCTGGTGTCCAGGCCCAGGTCAAAGATGGGGGTCTGGGGTTCAGCTTCCAGGTCCATCAGGTCCTCCTGGGCGTCTGTCCACTCCGACAGGGTGAAGGAAGGCTGGCGACTCACCGACTGACGTCTGTCCCCATGGTCAGCCACCATCGCCGCTGACCACCATGCATCACCGTACGCCAACTTACACACAGTGCGCATGATCTGGAGACACAGCATCAAAACGCACAATTCAAAACTGTTAAATGTCCAATGCAGCCGTTTTTATCTCAATATCAAATAATTTCTGGGTAATAAGTACCTTACTGTAATTATTTTCAATTAAAATGTTCAAAAGGAAACAAAAATAGCTTTTAAGCAAAGAGCAATTTCTCAAGCAAGAATTTTCCTAGACTGTCTAGGAGTCATCTGAATGGGGAGGGGACCACTGAAAACTATCTGTTATTGGCAGAAAGGTTTAGAACTTATTGGTCTATTAACTAATTGACATAGGGGGCTATGGGAGAGCCACCCTTTAAGTAAACTGGAACTGTGACCATTTTTTTCAATGGTAAACGGCCTGAGTAAGACATCTTCACTTATCCACCATCTTTGACTTTAGGGGCATGGATCCCCAAGCCTTTATCAGTAATTCTACATCTGTCTTATTTATTGACGATTGGCTGTAAGAATAGATTTAGTGTCGCTATCATGTCAAAGCGCAAGGCAGATGATCTCAAACCCAGGACTTGGCCCATGAGTGTGGCCACTGCCATAGACTTTTGGGAAAGACAGCGTACTATGAACACAAAGCTGAGATGATAAATGATAAATGAACTCATCAATGGCCAGATGAACGACAAGACACAGCCACCTTTCCCGAGGAATTGCCATTGCAGCAAGAATAGACCAAGAAGTTACTTTGTCAGGATGAACATGGTACGTGTGTGTTCATTAGTACAGAGTTGTTTGTGTCTCCTCTGTAAAAGCATTCATAATCTTGTCTAGCATATTCTCCAACTAACTAGTGTACATCGATAATATATCATAACTCTTTATGAAGTTGGCTACTTTATTGCCAGGCTTTTCAGGCCCGTGTTTATTTTCAATGTCATTCCACCAGAAACATTTATTGGAAAAGTTTTTTTGTTAGTGTAATGTCGTTAACTTGGGATTTCACCAGCATCTTTTTATCTGCTCAACAACACAGATCCAGGTCAAGCACCCACAGGTTACAACAAATGCCTACAGACAGTTCCACGGATATGGGGTGAAAAAGCCTATTACGCCGCCATGCACTGGACGGACAACCATGTACTGCAACATCAGAACGAAGTTCACAAAATGCAAGGGAGTAGGTTGACACAAGCGAAGACCAAGGCAGAGAGGAAAATAATAGAGATTGAAACTGGGGCCAGATTCTCTGAGCTATTTATAGTGCATTCGGAAAGTATAGAGACCCTTTGACTTTTTCCATTTTTTGTTACGCTACAGCCTCATCAATTTACATACAATATCCCATAATGACAAAGCAAAAAGATGGCATTCAGGCCAAAGAGTTCAATCTTGGTTTCATCAGACCAGAGAATCTTGCTTCTCATGGTCTGAGATTCCTTTAGGTGCCTTTTGGCAAACTCCAAGCGGGCTGTCATGTGCCTTTTACTGATTAGTGGCTACCGTCTGACCACTCTACCATAAAGGCCTGATTGGTGGAGTGCTGCAGAGATGGTTGTCCTTCTGGAAGGTTCTCCCATCTCCACAGAGGAGCTCTGTGGGTTCTTGGTCACCTCCCTGATCAAGGCCCTTCTCCCTCGATTGCTCAGTTTGGCTGGGCTGCCAGCTCTAGTAAGAGTCTTGGGTTGTTCCAAATTTATTCCATTCATGAATGATGGAGGCCACTGTGTTCTTCGGGACCTTCAATGCTGCAGACATTTGTTGGTACTCTTCCCCAGATCTGTGCCTCGACACAATCCTGTCTCAGAGCTCTACGGGCAATTCCTTCGACCTCATAGCTTGGTTGTTGCTCTGACATGCACTGTCAACTGTGGGACCTTATATAGACAGATGTGTGCCTTTCCAAAATAGAATTTACCACAGGTGGACTCCAATAAAGTTGTAGAAACATCTCAAGGAAGTTCAATGCAAACAGGATGCACCTGAGCTCAATTTCGAGTCCCATAGCAAAGGGTCTGAATACTTATGTAAATAAGGTATCTGTTTTTTATGGTTTCGGTAAACAGATAACCAACGATCACAGCATCTCAGTTCAGTTAATGAAAAGGGTATTTTTTTAAAAACTGTTACGATGTTTTAGTAATTTTTATTACAATACAAAAACATATATACAGTTGAAGTCGGAACTGTACATACACTTAGGTTGGAGTCATTAAAGCTCGTTTTTCAACCACTCCACAAATGTCTTGTTAACAAACTATAGTTTTGGAAAGTCGGTTAGGACATCTACTTTGTGCATGACACAAGTCATTTTTCCAACAACTGTTAACAGACAGATTATTTCACTTATAATTCACTGTATCACAATTCCAGTGGGTCAGAAGTTTACATACACTAAGTTGACTGTGCCTTTAAACAGTTTGGGAAATTCCAGAAAATTATGTCATGTATTATTTAAGCTGGAAAATTGAAGGCTTCCACATTTTCTTCTTAGAAAAGGCCATTCAAGACGGTCAAAAGCCTTTTCGGCATCAACAGCCATTATTGATAAATCTACATCTTGTTTTTTAGCGTTTTGCATTATACTGAAACAATTTCTTGTGTTTGTTTGTGTCTATTTTTAATAAACCCTGTTTGATTCATGTGTATCAAGTCTGGTAAGACTTTTGCCATTCTGTTGCTTGTCGCAATTTTATTAAACTTATGGGTCTGTAATATACAGGGTATTCTCTAGATTTCCCTAATTTTAATATAACTTAAATAACTGTTTGATACATGGAATTCGGAAGCACTGAATTGAGTGACGTGTGTGTAGTCATTTGAGTAAATGGGGCGCTACTTTGTCCCAGAATGTCAAATAAAAATCTATGGGACAGCTGTCCATACCTGGTGCTTTTCTCCGCGCTGATGTTTTAACAATGTCTAATGTTTCTTTTTGGGTGATTTCTATTTTTAGTGGGTATTTTTTTGTCTGCTGATAGTTGCTTCAGAGTTATTGAGTCTAAGAAGGCTGTAGTATCAGTCCAACTGTTGTTGAATTCGGATTTATATCGATTTTCAAAGAAGCTTTTTAAAAAATGTGTTGTTTCTAATTAAACCATTTGTATCCTTATCTTTGAAAATTACAAATGCGAATGGTTTAAAATGCCCAAGAGGTTAAGTGCAGGACCTGGCCAACTGACTTTGATATGAGAAACGTATTAGCAGGCGGTTAGGGGAAAGATGATATACATGTAGGTCCTGATGGTACCAAGTACTTTACATGCCATTGATCAGAGTTAGGATAAGGATCTGACCAGTATTGAATTTGCAGTGAGCTCAGCCATAACAACCCTGCCCCCTAAACACCTGCTTGTTATAGCAAGAAGATAGGAACGATCTGTAAGCAGTGGAGGGTCCTCAGAGGAGGATCATCCAACTCAGTGAATTTCAGTAAAAAGTCAATTGTGAAACATAAAAAAAGTTATCATTTTTAGATAAAACAATACTAAATACATTGTGTACAAAACATTAGGAACCCCTTCCTAATATTGAGTTGCACCCCCTTTTTCCCTCAGAACAGCCTCAATTCTGGTGCGCCTGGCACCTATTACCATACCCCGTTCAAAGGCCCCAATCATTATTCTTACCCATTCACCCTCTGAATGGCACACATGCAACAATCCATGTCTCAAATGATATCAATAAGGGATCATAGCTTTCACCTGGATTCACCTGGTCAGTCTATGCCATAGATAGAGCAGTCCTCCTCTGAGTACATTACTGACTTCAATACAAAATGGTTCTCACCCTCTTCTATAGACTTACACAGTAATTATGACGACTTCCGGAGGACGTCTTCCAACCCTATCAGAGCCATTGCTGCATCAACTGACATGTTGTCCATCCAATCAAAGGATCAGAGAATTAATCTAGTACTGAAAGCATAAGCTACAGCTAGCTAGAACTGCAGTGCATAAAATGAGGTGAGTAGTTGACTCAAGGAGAGAGAAAGACAATAGCTGAGTTTTGAACAAATACATTTCTTAAAAAAGAGATAGCTATATTTAGTTGTATTTTTTTGACCTTTCACTTTCATTTAGCTAGCTAATGCAGCTAATTTAGCCTAATCAACAACCTGACTCAGAGAGGAATGCTATTTATGTTAGCTAGCTAACTAACACTCCAATTCTTCCAAGTTGATGTAAGCTTTCGGTTATAGTCATTTATTGCCAGTGTAACTGCTAACCTGCTTGCTGTACACTGTACAGCATGATTGTACACATGGACTGGAGTTGTGGGTGTACTAACCCATTAGTTATAGTAGCTATGTTGACTATGATGTTAGCTAATACGGTGACAACGATGTAGGCTGTGTGTAGCGGTTAGCGGTAATGGTATGAAGGTTTGGCTTGGAGAGATATTTTTAGTCTGGTCACAAACAGCTGTTAAAATGTGAGAGGAGGAGAGCGTGTAGATGTGATGATTAGTGATGCTAAGTTAGCGAACGATTCCTTATTTTTTAACTACTCTTTTTACTGACTCGAGAATCATGATTCGGGACAGATCAGTGGCAGCAAGTCTTAAAGGTTCCGAATAGTCAAAATCATGTCTTTAATGAAATGTGATGATATTTGAAGGAAACCAGATCAAAGTATGATGACCAGAGTTTGAAAAATGACTGTTGCTTCTACAATGATCAAGTTTGATCTGAAAGTTACTGGTCCCCTCCCCCATGTCAAACACTTTGATTCATTATTAAGGAGACAAGATGACATCACCTTAATACACCAATATTCTCTTACCTAATTTAAATAAGTACCGCCTTGTAACCAACATCGGAGAAGTTGTGTTTTCAGAGGGCCGTGGTTTATATAGCTAGATAGCTACTCTACTAGTGCCAAAATGTGACTGTAAGGTGTCAGCAAATATAATTAAAAGTTTACACTATTCATCTATGGCAAAGATACATATGTTTCCCCTTTCATCTGTGTCTGGTGTTAGCTAGTTACTGGCTAGCTAGGTCTTCAGCCAGCATGGAACCAAAGAAGGGTCGTTCAAAACTCTGACGCAGTTGGCAAGTCAACACATCCGTAAGTGCTGCTGTGATCACAAGAGACATGCCAAACAGGAGATGTATAAAATAAATGTTTTATTTCATTGATGCAATTTCAATGTTGTTTGAGTTGCTTTGTGTATCGCTAAATTAGCTTGGAATAATGTTATTGCAACACCGCTCACTGAATCCAAGTTGCTTGACGTTTCAAAGTGCTGTCAGTCAAGGCGAGCTCATGAATATAACAGTTTGCTCCATCTGTCGGTCTAAGAATAAGTAGACCTGTACAGAACAGAATGAGGTATAAACAAACAATATTTATTGAATAGAATATTTTCTATAGAATCTTAAGATAAGTGAACATGAACATAAATTAGAAATTGTAGAAAATATAAAATGTAGAAAATAATAAAACACTGAGCTTTGGCTCTGCTGCCTGGTAATTAGTCCAGTCCTCACAATATTATACAATTAGATTTGGCTATACAATGTAAAGATAAGCCTATAGGCTATGGCTGTAGCTAAATCAAAATAGTAAATTAAAACCTATACAGCTGTGTGATTAATTTTGGTACCCTCTACAGCCTGGGCATTTTCAGCATCGGCATGGGCACCAGTCTGTCTGGAAGAAATTGAGAAAGTACGTCACATAGTTATGCAGTCATTTACACAAATGCACTTCTGCCACACAATCTTAAGTGTTACTAAGTGTGTAAACATTTGAATGTTTGAATTAAAATCTTACCATCAAAATATTCCTCTTCTGCACTTTCTTGAGGCAAAATCATCAATGATGTCATCATAGGACACGTGTTTCCCCACGTCATGATTTATGGTCACGATGGCCAAACCACTCAAACGTTCCTGTGACATGGAAGACGTCAGGGAGCTTTTGATGAGCTTTCATTTTGAATCTCGTGTGCCGGATCCATTCCACTGATGTCACAGTCATATCTGAAGGATAAAGTGTTTTCAACTTCCATGCAGTGAGCATTTAAAGATTCACTGGACATCTGAGAGGCAGTGCTGAAGTTCAGCAGCACTCCATATTCGGTTTTCACCTGGTTGAGTGGTTCACAGAAGAGTCGGCCACCATGTTGAAGTAGTTGACTTCAAGGTTTTTCAGTGCATCAGTCACTGGTTCATCAGGAGCCTCATAGCTGAAATGCCCCTTGTTGTTTCTCAGTCTCTTCTCTTTCAGAAAAGCCTCCACATTCATTTCTTCACAAATGCTTTTGGCTGTTGTCTGGGCCTCAGAGAATCCAGTTTCCCGGTATGTAGTGAGGGAGGCCTTTGCATTTGAGATTAAATTCACTGCGATATCCAACTGCATTGAGGTGGATTGGAGGAGCTTGTTCACCTTGTTTGTCATTGTCAGTATCTCACACCATACGACACAGCAAATCAAGAAGCGGTAGGACCCAACTGCTTTTGGTGCTTTTGCACGTGCCCCAAAAAACCCAACTGCATCTTTTGAAGATTTGGCAGCATCTGCGATGACAAGGTTTAGAGTAGGTGCTCCACATGGGACGAACACGGCTCTGGGATTTTTTTTGAGCGTTCTGGCTTGTACTCCCTTGTGCTTGCCCTTCATGCTGGCCCCATGATCATAAGCTTGCCCTCTGCAATCTTCAAATGGAATCTTCAGCTCGTTCAGCTTATCTAAGATGACAGTGGACAGATTCAAGCCTGTTGTAACCTCAACATTCACAAAGCCGAGGAAGTTCTCCTTGATCTCTGGCTTTCCCTTTAAAGCCACACTTCTCGGAATATTGGTCATTTGCACCTTGTGACTAATGTCAGATGTACAGTCCAAGATAATGGAGAAGTACTTTGAGTCTCTTACTTGAGTCACTATTGCTTTCAGAATCTTGTCACTCACAATCTGTATCAGCTCATTATGTGTGCGCCTCCCAAGGTAATGAGCATGTGTCTCTCCATCTTTCATTTTGCTGAGATGATTTTCCATAACAGGGTCAAATTTAGCCAGTAATTCAACCTCTTTTAGGAAGTTTCCTTTACCTGGTTGGAAGAGTTTGTCTGATGAACCCCTGAATGCTAGGTTTCTTTCAGCCAGAGACTGGGTTATACTTATTAAACGTGTAAGGACATCCCGCCATCTCTTTCTTTCAGCCTCCAAAACTGTCATTTGTATCTGGTCAAGAGTCTGTCCCCGACTTAGGCGCAGATCAAGTTCTCTCCACTTAATCATATTGTTTGTGTGTTCAGGACTACCCTCATGGTGTTTCAGAATATTGATATTTGACCAGTCATTCACGCCTTCCTTTATTATGTTGTAGTCTTTTGTAGAAAAGAGCTTACAACAACAACAAAAAAGCCAGCTCCTGGTAATCTTTTCCCCATTTGACAGCTGTCTCTGTAATACGCCTTAATGGAAACCTCTTCTAGACTTGTGTTTCGGGTTTAAAAAAATCCAGTCCTGGTTTGAATGCGCACTAACTCAGTCCTCATAAAGTCTGTTAAGACTGGGGGACAATCTGCTGGGTCATTTGGTGGAGCAGCAACTGTTCTATTAGGGTCTGAGCTGTTTATATCTGATGCTGGCTGTACACCTCTGGTTGTGCTAGTACTGGCTGAGGCTGCCTGTACTTCACCTGGGTCTGTGTTAGTACTGGCTGAGGCTGCCTGTACTTCACCTGGGTCTGTGTTAGTACTGGCTGAGGCTGCCTGTACTTCACCTGGGTATGTGTTAGTACTGGCTGAGGCTGCCTGTACTTCACCTGGGTCTGTGTTAGTACTGGCTGAGGCTGCCTGTACTTCACCTGGGTCTGTGTTAGTACTGGCTGAGGCTGCCTGTACTTCACCTGGGTCTGTGTTAGTACTGGCTGAGGCTGCCTGTACTTCACCTGGGTCTGTGTTAGTACTGGCTGAGGCTGCCTGTACTTCACCTGGGTCTGTGTTAGTACTGGCTGAGGCTGCCTGTACTTCACCTGGGTCTGTGTTAGTACTGGCTGAGGCTGCCTGTACTTCACCTGGGTCTGTGTTAGTACTGGCAGAGGCTGCCTGTACTTCACCTGGGTCTGTGTTAGTACTGGCTGAGGCTGCCTGTACTTCACCTGGGTCTGTGTTAGTACTGGCTGAGGCTGCCTGTACTTCACCTGGGTCTGTGTTAGTACTTGCTGAAGATGGCTGTATTGGGTCTGTGTTAGTACTTGTTGAAGCTGCCAGTACTGGGTCTGTGTTAGTACTTGTTGAAGCTGCCAGTACTGGGTCTGTGTTAGTACTTGTTGAAGCTGCCAGTACTGGGTCTGTGTTAGTACTTGTTGAAGCTGCCAGTACTGGGTCTGTGTTAGTATTTGCTGAAGCTGCCTGTACTTCACCTGGGTCTGTGTTAGTACTTGTTGAAGCTGCCAGTACTGGGTCTGTGTTAGTACTTGTTGAAGCTGCCAGTACTGGGTCTGTGTTAGTATTTGCTGAAGCCTGCTGTACTGGGTCTGTGTTAGTATTTGCTGAAGCTGCCTGTACTGGGTCTGTGTTAGTACTGGCTGAGGCTCCAGCATCTCCTCTACTGACAAATGTAGCATAGCACCTGTACATTATTGACAATACTATTATACATTTTATCAGCTGCATCGGGCCCATTCAAACTGGCTCCCCCAGATTTCCTTTTATACATTTTCAAATATAAAATACTATTTATACTATGGCTTGGCAGAATTCTTGATGGTTATTATTTACTGAGAGATCCATATTGCCCAGTATGCCCAGCTAATCAACATTTTAAATTCAATATATAAATCAATAGTCAATATCAATTCATTGCTTTAAATCTTGCATTAGTCCAGAGTTGTAACTAAACCTTGACTGAGAGACTAGATAATCATTGTCTTGTTTTAAAATGATGTGCGCCTATGAGGAGTGCCATCACGCCCATAAATTGTCTGGACTGGTCCCCACAGAGGGATCATTCCGTGCACACGCATACGGTATGAACGCATATTCACGCGCGACACGGTTATCTTTTCCAAGCTGCAGTTTATCCTGTTTGGGCTGCAGGGGCAGTATTGAGTAGCTCTGATAAAAGGTGCCCATTTCAAACGGCCTCGTACTCAATTCTTGCTCGTACAATATGCATATTATTATTACTATTGGATAGAAAACACTCTCTAGTTTCTAAAACCGTTTGAATTATATCTGTGAGTAAAACAGAACTCATTTGGCAGCAAACTTCCTGACCAGGAAGTGGAAAGTCTGAAAACGATGCTCTGTTCTAGGGCCTGCCTATAAATGGGCATGATGCGTATTAGTATACATGCACGTCATACACCTTCCACTAGATGTCAAGAGGCAGTGAGAGAAGAAATGGAGTGTTTATCTTGGTCTGAGGTGGAATAAATCCTCTTGGAATGACGTGTCACCCATTTCCTGTGGGTGGGACGTTAGGCGTGTTGCTTTGTCTGCGTATGTTCAGGAAAGAGAGCTTCGCGCCACTTTGCTAGCTTTCTGTGCTAATTGACTGGAGAAGAGGATGTTCTAAATCCAAACAACGATTGTTCTGGACAAAGGACCCCTTGTACAACATTCTGATGGAAGATCATCAAAAGTAGGACCCATTTTATGATGCTATTTCATATATCTGTCGAACTGTGTACTATTAGTTTTGTGCCCAGGTTTTGGGCACTCTCTCGCCATAACGTAAGCCTTATGTCGTAATGAAGTTATTTTTTAGAATTCTAACACTGCGATTGCATTAAGAACTAGTGTATCTATCATTTCCTATACAACATGTATTTTTTAGTCATGTTTATAAATAGTTATTTGGTCAGAATATGTGAGTGTCAGATAAATATCCGGACGTTGTGGGAAAAAGATGCTACGTTAGCACAATGTATAACCACTTCAGCTCTAAATATGCACATTTTCGAACAAAACATAAGTGTATGTATAACCTGATGTGATAGGACTGTCATCTGATGAAGCTTATCAAGGTTAGTCAAAAATTATATATCTTTTGCTGGTTTGTTACGATCGCTAACTTTTGCTGCTGGGAAATGGCTTGTGTTTCTGGCTATTGTGGTAAGCTAATATAATGCTATATTGTGTTTTCGCTGTAAAACACTTAACAAATCGGAAATATTGGCTGGAATCACAAGATGCCTGTCTTTCATTTGCTGTAGACCATGTATTTTTCAGAAATGTTTTATGATGATTATTTAGGTATTTGACGTTGGTGTCTGTAATTACTCTGGCTGCTTCGGTGCTATTTCTGACGGTAGCTGTGATGGTAGCAGCAATGTAAAACAGATTTATACCTCAAATATGCACATTTTTCGAACAAAACATAGATTTATTGTGTAACATGTTATAGGACTGTCATCTGATGAAGTTGTTTCTTGGTTAGTTTGGTTGGATCTTGGTTAGTTATGTTGGTTTTGTGCATGCTACCTGTGCTGTGAAAAATGTCTGTCCTTTTTTGTATTTGGTGGTGAGCTAACATAAATATACGTGGTGTTTTCGCTGTAAAACATTTTAAAAATCGGACATGTTGGCTGGATTCACAAGATGTTTATCTTTCAAATGCTGTATTGGACTTGTTAATGTGTGAAAGTTAAATATTTCTAAAAAATATATTTTGAATTTCGCGCCCTGCACTTGAGCTGGCTGTTGTCATAAGTATACCGACGTCGGGCTTGCAGCCAGAAGAAGTTAAAAACACCGTTGCCCGTTGGCATTTATCAAACGTAATAAATCGTTGTATTTCACTCTCACTTTTGTCAGGCACAAAGTCACAGAACAAAGCCCTGGAAGTGGCTGGCTAGCAAGCAAGCAAGCAAGCAAGCAAGACACAGACAGACCAAGAGATGCACTGCCCAGCTAGGTTAGCGAGACAGACAGACTAGAGAGAGATGCACTGCAAGCTAGCACATCAACTTAACGTTACTGTTATTTGCGGACATCAAACTTGGAGAGGAGAGAACACAAGTTGACCTGATCGCTGTTCCCGCAATTCACTCTCATGGTGTTTTTTTCTTCTTCTCTTTCCGTGACCAGAAGGACAGTTCCGCTTCACCCTCTCATCCAAGTTGTAAACATTGACACAAGCTTTGACACGAGGGGGAGGCGGGGCCCCTTGCGTAATTTGCGGGGCCCTACGCAACTTGCTTAGTGAGCGTATAGGGCCACCGGGCTCTGTGCAATGCACACCGCAGCGTTCCTCAGGGTGTGTGTGAGAGGTACCTACCATAAAGACAATGATAGCCATGCCAATGCCTTCGGTGGCCTGCAGGACCCAGTAGTTATTGGTTTTCTCCACCTCCACCATCACGCACAGGGACTGCTTAACGGACACACAGAGAGAGGATGTGGGACATACATACCGGTGACATTTATTTTCATATATTTTTATTTAACCTTTAGTCTCATTGAGATAAAAAAAGAAGAAGATATTTTTCAAAGAGAGACCTGGACCAAGACAGAAGCATCAACCCATCAGTATCAGACAAACAGGCACATGACATCAACCAGACTAAAATGATATTAATACAATAAGCAGCACGTCAATAACGGACATGTACACAACATAAGCCACTGAAGCCAGGAAAACAACAGAGAGCAATATTTACATTTACATTTAAGTCATTTAGCAGACGCTCTTATCCAGAGCGACTTACAAATTGGTGCATTCACCTTATGATATCCAGTGGAACAACCACTTTACAATAGTGCATCTAACTCTTTTAAGGGGGGGGGGGGTTAGAAGGATTACTTTATCCTATCCTAGGTATTCCTTAAAGAGGTGGGGTTTCAGGTGTCTCCGGAAGGTGGTGATTGACTCCGCTGACCTGGCGTCGTGAGGGAGTTTGTTCCACCATTGGGGTGCCAGAGCAGCGAACAGTTTTGACTGGGCTGAGCGGGAACTGTACTTCCTCAGAGGTAGGGAGGCGAGCAGGCCAGAGGTGGATGAACGCAGTGCCCTTGTTTGGGTGTAGGGCCTGATCAGAGCCTGAAGGTACGGAGGTGCCGTTCCCCTCACAGCTCCGTAGGCAAGCACCATGGTCTTGTAGCGGATGCGAGCTTCAACTGGAAGCCAGTGGAGAGAGCGGAGGAGCGGGGTGACGTGAGAGAACTTGGGAAAGTTGAACACCAGACGGGCTGCGGCGTTCTGGATGCGTTGTAGGGGTTTAATGGCACAGGCAGGGAGCCCAGCCAACAGCGAGTTGCAGTAATCCAGACGGGAGATGACAAGTGCCTGGATTAGGACCTGCGCCGCTTCCTGCGTGAGGCAGGGTCGTACTCTGCGAATGTTGTAGAGCATGAACCTACAGGAACGGGTCACCGCCTTGATGTTAGTTGAGAACGACAGGGTGTTGTCCAGGATCACGCCAAGGTTCTTAGCACTCTGGGAGGAGGACACAATGGAGTTGTCAACCGTGATGGCGAGATCATGGAACGGGCAGTCCTTCCCCGGGAGGAAGAGCAGCTCCGTCTTGCCGAGGTTCAGCTTGAGGTGGTGATCCGTCATCCACACTGATATGTCTGCCAGACATGCAGAGATGCGATTCACCACCTGGTTATCAGAGGGGGGAAAGGAGAAGATTAATTGTGTGTCGTCTGCATAGCAATGATAGGAGAGACCATGTGAGGATATGACAGAGCCAAGTGACTTGGTGTATAGCGAGAATAGGAGAGGGCCTAGAACAGAGCCCTGGGGGACACCAGT
Source organism: Salvelinus alpinus (assembly GCF_045679555.1). Taxonomy (NCBI): domain Eukaryota; kingdom Metazoa; phylum Chordata; class Actinopteri; order Salmoniformes; family Salmonidae; genus Salvelinus; species Salvelinus alpinus. The sequence continues at coordinate 49,273,302 of NC_092094.1, read as the reverse complement.
GGTGAGAGCACGTGGTGCGGAGACAGATTCTCGCCACGCCACCTGGTAGGAGCGACCTGTCAGGTAGGACGCAATCCAAGCGTGGGCCGCGCCGGAGATGCCCAGCTCGGAGAGGGTGGAGAGGAGGATCTGATGGTTCACAGTATCAAAGGCAGCCGATAGGTCTAGAAGGATGAGAGCAGAGGAGAGAGAGTTAGCTTTAGCAGTGCGGAGCGCCTCCGTGACACAGAGAAGAGCAGTCTCAGTTGAATGACTAGTCTTGAAACCTGACTGATTTGGATCAAGAAGGTCATTCTGAGAGAGATAGCAGGAGAGCTGGCCAAGGACGGCACGTTCAAGAGTTTTGGAGAGAAAAGAAAGAAGGGATACTGGTCTGTAGTTGTTGACATCGGAGGGATCGAGTGTAGGTTTTTTCAGAAGGGGTGCAACTCTCGCTCTCTTGAAGACGGAAGGGACGTAGCCAGCGGTCAAGGATGAGTTGATGAGCGAGGTGAGGTAAGGGAGAAGGTCTCCGGAAATGGTCTGGAGAAGAGAGGAGGGGATAGGGTCAAGCGGGCAGGTTGTTGGGCGGCCGGCCATCACAAGACGCGAGATTTCATCTGGAGAGAGAGGGGAGAAAGAGGTCAAAGCACAGGGTAGGGCAGTGTGAGCAGAACCAGCGGTGTCGTTTGACTTAGCAAACGAGGATCGGATGTCGTCGACCTTCTTTTCAAAATGGTTGACGAAGTCATCAGCAGAGAGGGAGGAGGGGGGAGGAGGGGGAGGAGGATTCAGGAGGGAGGAGAAGGTGGCAAAGAGCTTCCTAGGGTTAGAGGCAGATGCTTGGAATTTAGAGTGGTAGAAATTGGCTTTAGCAGCAGAGACAGAAGAGGAGAATGTAGAGAGGAGGGAGTGAAAGGATGCCAGGTCCGCAGGGAAGCGAGTTTTCCTCCATTTCCGCTCGGCTGCCCGGAGCCCTGTTCTGTGAGCTCGCAATGAGTCGTCGAGCCACGGAGCAGGAGGGGAGGACCGAGCCGGCCTGGAGGATAGGGGACATAGAGAGTCAAAGGATGCAGAAAGGGAGGAGAGGAGGGTTGAGGAGGCAGAATCAGGAGATAGGTTGGAGAAGGTTTGAGCAGAGGGAAGAGATGATAGGATGGAAGAGGAGAGAGTAGCGGGGGAGAGAGAGCGAAGGTTGGGACGGCGCGATACCATCCGAGTAGGGGCAGTGTGGGAAGTGTTGGATGAGAGCGAGAGGGAAAAGGATACAAGGTAGTGGTCGGAGACTTGGAGGGGAGTTGCAATGAGATTAGTGGAAGAACAGCATCTAGTAAAGATGAGGTCAAGCGTATTGCCTGCCTTGTGAGTAGGGGGGGAAGGTGAGAGGGTGAGGTCAAAAGAGGAGAGGAGTGGAAAGAAGGAGGCAGAGAGGAATGAGTCAAAGGTAGACGTGGGGAGGTTAAAGTCACCCAGAACTGTGAGAGGTGAGCCATCCTCAGGAAAGGAACTTATCAGGGCGTCAAGCTCATTGATGAACTCTCCAAGGGAACCTGGAGGGCGATAAATGATAAGGATGTTAAGCTTGAAAGGGCTGGTAACTGTGACAGCATGGAATTCAAAGGAGGCGATAGACAGATGAGTCAGGGGAGAAAGAGAGAATGTCCACTTGGGAGAGATGAGGATCCCAGTGCCACCACCCCGCTGACCAGAAGCTCTCGGGGTGTGCGAGAACACGTGGGCAGACGAGGAGAGAGCAGTAGGAGTAGCAGTGTTATCAGTGGTAATCCATGTTTCCGTCAGTGCCAAGAAGTCGAGGGACTGGAGGGAAGCATAGGCTGAGATGAACTCTGCCTTGTTGGCCGCAGATCGGCAGTTCCAGAGGCTGCCTGAGACCTGGAACTCCACGTGGGTCGTGCGCGCTGGGACCACCAGGTTAGAGTAGCAGCGGCCACGCGGTGTGAAGCGTTTGTATGGTCTGTGCAGAGAGGAGAGAACAGGGATAGACAGACACATAGTTGACAGGCTACAGAAGAGGCTACGCTAATGCAAAGGAGATTGGAATGACAAGTGGACTACACGTCTCGAATGTTCAGAAAGTTAATATGTCAATATGTCAAGCACACAGGAGGTTGGCGGCACCTTAATTGGGTAGGACGGGCTTGTGGTAACGGCTGGAGCAGAATAGGTGGAATGGTATCAAATACATTGAACACATGGTTTCCGTGTGTTTGATGCTATTCCATTTGCCCCATTCCAGCCATTATTATGAGCCATCCTCCCCTCAAGCAGCCTCCACTGGTCAAGCATTAGAGTTTGCAATAAATCATAGGGTCTCTGCTCTACATGTGGAATTGATTGAATGCTATGTTCTAACTTTGTGATCTGGCCAGGATTTGTCTTTCAAACACGAAGAACTGTCAAGTAAAAAAAAAACACTTTGTGTAATGTCAACTACAGTTTAAGTCTTTATCAAACGTTCCTCTGCATGCCACCACCTTATAGGCTTGTGTTGTGTTGCAATGTCAGTGTACAGGTGTGTCCAATTACTCACGTCCACTCCAAACACAGGGTTGAATGATAGGAGGACGCCCAGGTAGAAGTCGAGGAGCTGCAGGGATTTGTAGAAGGCTGAGAAAAGCCTATTACCATCCACCACGAAGAAGGCCCAATAACCCTGCGAGGAGGATTCAGACTGTTCTCAATGAGCCCATTCATTTTGCAGCAACCACAATACATACAAATGAAATCACAATCTCTAAAAACAACCGACAGCAAGGGATATTTACAAGCAAAGTAGGCTAAGTGCAATTTTAAGGAGCAGACACACACACGAGGAGAGAAGTCATAACATAACAAATATGATAGAGTGACCAACTTCAGTATGATATCATAATAAGGGCCTCATTCACCTAGACTTTTGCATAAGTGCTAATTTCACACCTGTCTTTTCCCCCGGCATGAACACATCATAAACAGACAGTATCCTACAAAAAGGCCTGGATATTTTCTTGTTCATTCACTTTTCAAACAAAACGGGGAATATTGCATCAGAAGAACCGCTTCAGTTGATCTGCTCCTACATGTAGCAAATCAGTAGATAACCTCTATTTAACTAGGCAAGTCAGATAATAACTAATTGTTATTTACAATAACAGTGGGTTAACTGTTTAACTGTTAACTGCAGCATACCACCCTGCATACCACTGCTGGCTTACTTCTGAAGCTAAGCAGGGTTGGTCCTGGTCAGTCCCTGGATGGGAGACCAGATGCTGCTGGAAGTGGTGTTGGAGGGCCAGTAGGAGGCACTCTTTCCTCTGGTCTAAAAAAACGTCCCAATGCCCCAGGGCAGTGATTGGAGACACTGCCCTGTGTAGGGTGCTGTCTTTCGGATCAGACGTTAAACGGGTGTCCTGACTCTCTGAGGTCATTAAAGATCCCATGGCACTTATCGTAAGAGTAGGGGTGTTAACCCTGGTGTCCTGGCTAAATTCCCAATCTGGCCCTCAAATCATCACGGTCACCTAATAATCCCCAGTTTACAATTGGCTCATTCATCCCCCTCATCTCCCCTGTAACTATTCCCCAGGTCGTTGCTGCAAATGAGAATGTGTTCTCAGTCAACTTACCTGGTAAAATAAAGGATAAATAAATACATTAAAAAAACTGCCTTGTTCAAAACGACAGATTTGTACCTTGTCAGCTCTGGGATTCAATCCAGCAACCTTTCGGTTACTGGCCCAATGCTCTAAGCTACCTGCCGCACCAATGAAGTTGAAAAGTATTTTTTGTTTCTGACAAGAACAGGTACTTTCACAGCTAGGCCTTTTCGAACTGTGGTTGCACTGCACGTCTATTTGCATTTATGAACACTTTTTCTACAACGTCCTTTGCCTTAGTGCCCTGTCGTTAATAATGTCGGACCTGGGAGCATCTCAGCTGACCCACCGTGATTTGGGAGATTGTGCAGAACACGGCACACCAGTGCATCCCCATGACGATGGTGTAAAACTTGTCCCTCCACAGTTTTTCTGGGTGTCTCTGGGGCCCTGGGGGACCTGTCCCTGGTCCTGGGGGTTCATCAAGGCCCGGGGGGCCATCTCCTGGTTGAGAGGGGTCGCCGTCTGTCGTTGGAGTGTCATCCAGCCATATGGGGTCTTCGTCTGGCTTTAGGAAGACGGAGTCCTCCGTCTGGGAACGGGTCGAGCTGCTCAGTCGTCTGGTCATGATGCCCCTGAGACAAACCAGGAGGGGAGGGGGGCAGGTAGGTCAACAATACAGTAATGTGATAGGCCCCATGAACTGCACAAATGCAGATGAATCCTCTCGGCGAAACCTCCATCCAGGAAATGAGCCTGTTGCAGCTCAATAATGTGGTGTGTGTGTGTTTCTCGCATTAAGCCTGAAGTGCTTGGTGTGTGTGTGTCGGGTCTATTCTGCTGGCCTATTCAGGTGTGAGTGGCTTGCATCTCCGAATCCTCTTGTCTTACTGGGATTGTGCTCGTGTGTGTGAGTGTGTGTGTGTGTGTGTGTGTGTGTGAGTGTGTGTGTGTGTGTGTGTGTGTGTGTGTGTGTGTGTGTGTGTGTGTGTGTGTGTGTGTGTGTGTGTGTGTGTGTGTGTGTGTGTGTGTGTGTGTGTGTGTGTGTGTGTGTGTGTGTGTGTGTGTGTGTGTGTGTGTGTCTGAGCTCTATTGCAGAGGGAGGGATGAATCAGGGGAGGAGTTTACAGCTCCGTCCATCTTCATGGCAACAGAGTGCCTCTCATCCTTCCCAGGCATAATCATCCACTGACAACACACAAACACACACACGTGTTACACCATTCATCTCTTTCTTTCTTTCTTTCTTTCTTTCTTTCTGTCTTTCTTTCTTTCTTTCTTTCTTTCAATCAGCAGTCTATTCAGAGTCCTTTTCTGTACCACTCATCTGTCTTTTCCCATTAGTAAGGGTGCTGCTCATTCGCCTGATTGCTGACACACACACACACACACACACACACACACACACACACACACACACACACACACACACACACACACACACACACACACACACACACACACACACACACACACACACACACACACACACACACACACACGCGTCAGCCATCCCTCCATATGTGTGTGTGCGCATGTGCCCGTGTGTGGTTTGTGCTGTGTGTGTCTGTGGCACATTTACACCCCTCACAGAGCTTTATATCAAAGCTCTGAATAACAATATTCCTTATCATATGGAGTAACAATGGAAGTCAGAGCCATGCTGTCCTCACAGAGTGTCCTCTCTGACTGGATGTCTATGGTCCCACAGAATGACAAATTAGAACTCCTGATTCAATTGGATCTCTCCGTACGGTACGTCCTGTTCTTCTATCGAACAAAAGATTCCTCATTGAAACTAAGATTCTCAAAACATGTACAGTAGCATTAAACCAGGTTCGAGAATGTCACAATCCAGGTCGATTTCCAGTTGTAGCCTATTTCACTTCAGATACTTACCGACACTAATTCAACCATTCTGCTATTTAATATATTCTCTTGACAGTTTGGTCATTGTTTACTTTTCAGCTGTTTTATTGAATCACAGAGTCCATCCAGCCAATGAGGAAGTCTGAGGAGGTCAGGTGACTTACCTCTGGAAGGTCTACGGGTACAGGAAGGAAGACAGATCACATGATCAAGTCAAATTCTGTATCCTGTGGCAACCACCAGTTGTTGGCCATGCTGTAGGAATCAGTCCTGGAAGAAGAGAAAATGTTTTACTCAGTTACACAGATATTTCTAATCTGTGTATGAGTCGAAACCAAAAACCATCCGCACAAATATCTAACAGGCAGTAAAATAAAGTGGTCCCTTTGAAGAGGATATTAGCAATCCAGTGTAAGCTCGAGATGTACCAGAGTATCATTCTGGCCAGTCACCAGCTGGGATGTGATTAGAGAAGGATGGAGATGGAAGGTGTACTGTGAACCACTAAACCAAATCTCTCTCTCTCTCATTCACCACACCAACCAGGCCCAGACACAGTCAGTCAGTCACAGACAAAAACACTCAAATAGAGTTAGACACATGAAAACAGTCAGACATAGCAAAACAGTCAGACCGACTATCAAACAGTCAGACAGGCCCAGCCCAATCTGTAGGCTCCGCGTGTTTCAGTTTAGCTCTCTTTATTCCTCTTCTCCTTTCCCTCCTCCTCTACTGCACTGCTGAATGAATGTGGTGAACTCAGTGGAATATGAGACCACACCGTGTGTGTGTGTGTGTGTGTGTGTGTGTGTGTGTGTGTGTGTGTGAGCGCGAGTGTTGAACAGAGGGATGCTGCTTTCAGTCCTTTTCTCTCTCCGCTCGCTGCGAAGGTGGGTTTGAAGTGATGACGCCAGTCGGGCTGCCCAGTAGCCATGGCAACGTACGTACACACCACACACACACGCGCACGCACACACACACACACACACACACACACACACACACACACACACACACACACACACACACACACACACACACACACACACACACACACACACACACACACACACACACACACACACACATACACACACGTTGCAGCATTGAGGGTTTTGTGTCGAAAGCAATGGTTTAAGTTCTCAAAGGTCTTTCCTCTCAATGGATGGATGGATGGACAGACGAGTGGATGGACAGACGAGTGGATGGACAGATGGGTGGATGGACATATGAGTGGATGGACAGATGAGTGGATGGACAGATGAGTGGATGGACAGATCAGTGGATGGACAGATGAGTGGATGGACAGATGGGTGGATGGACAGATGAGTGAATGGACGGATGAGTGGATGGACAGATGAGTGGATGAACGGATGAGTGGATGAACGGATGAGTGGAAGGATGGATGAGTGAATGGACGGATGAGTGGATGGACAGATGAGTGGATGGACAGATGGGTGGATGGACAGATGAGTGGATGGACAGATGGGTGGATGGACGGATGAGTGGATGGACAGATGAGTGGTTGGACAGATGAGTGGATGGACAGATGGGTGGATGGACAGATGAGTGGATGGACAGATGAGTGGATGGACAGATGGGTGGATGGACAGATGAGTGAATGGACGGATGAGTGGATGGACAGATGAGTGGATGAACGGATGAGTGGATGAACGGATGAGTGGAAGGATGGATGAGTGAATGGACGGATGAGTGGATGGACAGATGAGTGGACGGACAGATGAGTGGATGGACAGATGGGTGGATGGACAGATGGGTGGATGGACAGATGAGTGGATGGACAGATGAGTGGATGGACAGATGGGTGGATGGACAGATGAGTGGATGGACAGATGAGTGGATGGACAGATGGGTGGATGGACAGATGAGTGGATGGACAGATGAGTGGATGAACAGATGAGTGGATGGACAGATGAGTGGATGGACAGATGGGTGGATGGACAGATGAGTGGATGGACAGATGGGTGGATGGACAGATGAGTGGATGGACAGATGAGTGGATGGACAGATGAGTGGATGGCCAGATGAGTGGATGGACAGATGAGTGGATGGACAGATGAGTGGATGGACAGATGGGTGGAAGGGCAGATGAGTGGATGGACAGATGAGTGGATGGACAGATGGGTGGATGGACAGATGAGTGGATGGACAGATGAGTGGATGGACAGATGGGTGGATGGACAGATGAGTGGATGGACAGATGAGTGGATGGACAGATGAGTGGATGGACAGATGGGTGGATGGATGGACAGATGAGTGGATGGACAGATGAGTGGATGGACAGATGGGTGGATGGACAGATGAGTGGATGGACAGATGAGTGGATGGACAGATGAGTGGATGGACAGATGGGTGGAAGGACAGATGAGTGAATGGACAGATGAGTGGATGGACAGATGGGTGGATGGATGAATGGGTGGATGAAGAGGAGGCAAGCAGCACTAGTTTGTGTGAAGGTTGTTTGAAGCGCTGACTCTGTAAAGCTGGAGTTTCAGTAACCATGGTAACGACGAGCATACAGAACACACACACACCCGTATCAAAGCTTAGCGCGAGGTACAGTATACAGTATGCCACTGAGACAATAGTATGTATACTGCACAAAAATATAAACGCAACATGTAAAGTATTGGTCCCATGTTTCATGAGCTTAATCCCAGGTAAGGTTTTTCTCTCCAATCTTCTGTGCACAAATTTGATTACATCCCTGTTAGTGAGCATTTCTCCTTTGCCAAGATAATCCATCCATCTGACAGGTGTGGCATATCAAGAAGATGATTAAACAGCACGATCATTACACAGGTGCACCTTGTGCTGGGGACAATAAAAGGCCACTAAAATGTGCAGTTTTGTCACAAAACACCATGCCACAGATGTCTCATGTTTTGAGGGAGAGTGCAATTGGCATGCTGACTGCAGGAATGTCCACCAGAGCTGCTTTCAGAGAATTGAATGTTAATTTCTCTAACAATACCCATGTCCAACGTCTTTTTAGAGAATTTGGCAGTACATCCAACCGGCCTCACCACTGCAGACCACGTGTAACCACGCCAGCCCAGGACCTCCACATCAGGCTTCTTCACCTGTGGGATTGTCTGAGACCAGCCACCTGGACAGCTGATGAAACTGTGGGTTTGCACAACCGAATAATTTCTGCACAAACTGTCAGAAACTGTCTCAGGCAAGCTCATCTGTGTGCTCGTCGTCCTCACCAGGGTCTGGACCTGACTACTGTTTGGTGTCGTAACTGACTTCAGTGGGCAAATGCTCACCTTCGATGGCCACTGGCATGCTGGAAAAGTGTGCTCTTCACGGATGAATCCCAGTTTCAACTGTACCAGGCAGATGACAGACTGATGTCAATGTTGTGAACAGTGTGCCCCATGGTGGCGGTGGGGTTATGATATGGGCAGGCATAAGCTACGGACAACGAACACAATTGCATTTTAATCAATGGCAATATGAATGCACAGAGATACCATGATGAGATCCTGAGGCCCATTGTCGTGCCGTTCATCCGCTGCCATCACCTCATGTTTCAGCGTGATAATGCACGGCCCCATGTTGCAAGGATCTCTACACAATTCCTGGAAGCTGAACATATCTCAGTTCTTCCATGGCCTGCATACTCACCAAACATGTCCCCCATTGAGCATGTTGGGGATGCTCTGGATTGACGTGTACGACAGCGTGTTCCAGTTCCCGCCAATATCCAGCAACTTCTCACAGCCATTGAAGAGGAGTGGGACAATATTCCACAGGCCACAATCAACAGCCCGATCAACTCTATGTGAAGGAGATGTGTCGCGCTGCATGAGGCAAATGGTGGTTACACCAGATACTGACTGGATTTCTGATCCACGCCCCTACTTTAAAAAAAAAAGCTATCTGTGACCAACAGATGCACGTCTGTATACCCAGTCATGTGAAATCCATAGATTAGGGTCTAATGAATTTATTTAAATGTACTGATTTCCTTATATGAACTGTAACTCAGTAAAGTCTTTGGAATGACTGCATGTTGCGTTTATATTTTTTGTTTGGTGTATTAATGTTGGTCCTAACAGTGAGACCACCCTCCTCTTTAGGTCCTGAAGGCAGCACTCGCTCAGTCATTCATCCCAGTTCAAGACTACAGTACATTGTGTTGATCAGAAAGTAGAGGATGCAGCGCCAAGCACAAGAGCCCCAGTATAGCCTGGTAACCTAATGGTTGCTTCTTTAAACAATGCTGCTTGTTTCTCTATTTGGCAAGAGACCCAGGCCACCATCAGTAGTCTACACCCCAATAAGCAAGCCATGTGTAGCAACAGCACTGGGAATCTACTCTACATGGCTACGGACATGATGTGTGGGACATGTTCCTCTTGCCGTTTGGTTTCGGTAAGCAGGTAAAGACCCTCAGTCGTGAAGCACCCAGGTAACTTTTCGATTGAGATCCTTCTATGAAATAGACCGACAGCGGCGGAGGACAGCAACGGAAGGTCTGACCATCTTTTAGAATATGGCAGGATAGGGGATGGACGAGCAGTGAATCATTCACAGTTAACGCATTCTGAGGCCCGAAAATACTGGAACAAACAAACAAATTAGAGTGGAGATAATTTGGCGTTGAGTAGGATAAAACCCCAGTGGAAATTTACGGCCATTACGGCTAAGCGTTCTACGATCACAATTCAGATGGTTGAAAATGACCCCCTCAACGACGGTTCTGTACTAATGTGTTTTCACAGTATGTTCATCAAAATAATATTTTAGAATGCGTGCTGTGTGGGCTTCCTGGTCTTGTCTATCACATAATACAGTACGCCTAAAAACGTGTGATTAGGAGACACGGAGATAGATATCAAAGACAGCCCTCCGTGAGCCTCTCACAAAAAAGACAAGTCACCGTATGAGACTTCACACAGTCCCTGTCCCAGGAGAGAAGACCAGGGGCCTGTATTCACAAATCGGCACAGAGTAGGAGTGCTGATCTAAGATCAGTTTTGCCCTTTTACATCATAGTGAATAAGATGATATGGACAGGGGGGACCTGATGCTACATCAGCACTCGTACTCTGATGCCTGATTCGCACTACAGGGCCAAACCGAGCCAAGCTGAGCTGTACTGGGCATGCCTGGTTATGCATCCACCGTAGATGCTGGAACCGTGCTGAAAATATCCAAACCAGCTCAGTATGGTTCAGGTTGGCACTAGTATGAATATGGCATGAGACGTCTTGTGAATACAGGCCTAAGAGCAGGCCTACAGGCCTAAGAGCTCTCCAGATGAACTAAGCCTCTCACACACTTGGGAAAGTTTTGCACCTGTTCTTTTTAAAAGAAAACTACGGCGTGCAAGGTCAGAACTAAAGGTACAATTGAGTTTAGGAGAAGGATAATTGCACCACCCGGAACCAAATCTTATGTGCACCAGCTAGCTAACTCAATTTAATTCTGGGGGCGGAGGTGCCAACATCTGAACTAGTGAAAACAGCAGATGGCATCGAAGAGAAGAACAAACACTATATTTGAAAGGCATTTCTGAGAAAATAAAGTAGACAATAAGGCAATTGCCTATCGCATTGGTGTTTTCTTCCAGCTGAGACAGTGGGTGAGGAGGTTAGAGGTCGGGAGGTATTGGACAGTGTTGTGTTAATGCTCACATGACAGGCAGGAGCAGGAAGCTCTTACTGAAAGTGATGATGGGACAGTAACAGGAGACATGGTCATGAGAGACAGAGACATGCCTCCCTCAGCAGCTTAAATCCTTCACACACGCACACGCACACGCACACGCACACAGACACACACACTGGATTCCATTCAACAACAGTGCATAAAAAAAATGGATCAATAAATAAACATAAAATGAATTCCTCCAAGGATGGTCAGTTGGTAAACAAAATATAATAATCATGATGATGCAGCCAAGTATCATCCTTCACCATCTCAGAAAATAAAGCATCCTTATCTACAACCTCTCACTTCCTCAATGAGGAACGATTGCATCAACATTCGGCCTACATCTAACTACAAAGTATACAGAATATTTTCATTCTTTGGTAGTCATTCATACTGAGACAAAACACCATTCATATCACGTACAGCGCTACAGTGAGCCAGAGAGATCAAACTGCACAGAGAGAGCTGCATGAAAACATCCGTAATGAAACCCACAGGGATGGGAGCTGTTGCATCTCTCTATGGTAACTCGCATATTTTCGTGTAGGAAAAGATATGCACATACCCAAACAATAAAGTTACTGAGACAAACACACTAGATTATACAATGTAAACAGTACTAGATTCAATGCTTATATTGGAAGGCAACAAAGCATAAGTATTGAAAGAAAACACACACGCACACAATATGACTCCCTCCCTACCTTTTACGGTCAGTAGCGCAGCAGCCAGCTGTAAACATTGATATTCACTCCATGTTGTCGCGCAAAGAGGAGGAAGAGAGAGAGAGAGAGAGATAAAGAGAGAGAGAGTAGTGGCAGCTCTAGGCTGTCATTACCCAGTCGTATGGTCTAGTCTGGCAGAGCTTTCTTACCTGGGTGTGTTTCTCTTCACATTACCATCCTTCCTCCCTCTCAGCTCAACCCTTCTACACAACGCAATCTGAAAATACTTTTTTCCTTTATCAGTGTGTGTGTGTGTGTGTATGTGTGTGTGTATGTGTGTGTGTGTGTGTGTGTGTGAGAGAGAGAGAGTGTATGTGACGGGTTTTCTTTTGTTTGTTTCCTGGAGGAGAGCGAAAGATCCACAAGCGACAGCCTCGTCTAGGTATATGCAGCAAGAGGCTATATGGTAGCCTTGGCAACAGAGCCAGAACGAGGGAGAGGGAGGGATAGAGATAGGGAGTAGGGAGGAGGGAAGAATCATAACACATCGCTGAGCAGTGAGCACCCCCACTGTCCCCTCTCATACCAAGCTGTAGGCTTTGCCACCCACCTCTCCCTTTCCCTGTCTTTTCCCTCTCTCTCTGTTGCTCATCCTTTTTTCCCCCTCCTCTCTCCGTCTCTTTATGTCATCCCCTCGCGTTCTCCTACGCTCACTATCGCTCTCGTTCCCTTTCACTCTCTCTCTCTCTCTCTCTCTCTCTCCAGATATCTCTCTCTTTATTCCTCCCCATCTCTCTCTAGCTATATGTGATGTAATACACACGGTAGCTTTTCTTTGGCAGCCCTCTGAACTGACCAGGAGTCCATAAGCCATCAACACAAACACACTACAAGACATGCTCTCCTTCTGTCTCTGTGTATGTGTCCCCCCATCTCATTAACACCAAAACAGTTCAATAATAATACAGTAAAGCACATGCTCTCTCTAAGCAGGCTTTAGCTCAGCGGGATACTGCGGTATTGTGACGCACGTAACTGTTTTTTAAAAATAACGGGCGGTCATATGCACACACACATACGCACAGACAAACACACGTTGTTCCCCGGAGGTCATCCGCGGGTAGGGAAAACCGACTACAGGTTAAAGAAACTGGAAAAGGCCTGGTACCCAGCAGCCTTGAGTTGACAGGCTCCATGGTCACCATGTTGGAATTCTTACATCACTTTGCCATGACGGAGATGTTATCAGGTCCATTTCAATTCCTCACCAATAACATAGCTGGACATTTAGAAATGACAAGCCTTGGACAATCAAACAGTGCACTGCTCTCTATCTGATTTCCAACCTAATATGTATTTCAAATTACTGTGGGGGTAAAAGTGAAAGTAATGTAGGCGCCAATACTGTGCAACAGTCTACTCTAATGTATGAATATTTCCTGGTCAAAGCAAAACATGGTGAGGTGTTCCTCTCGTGAAAATGTAGGACATCTAGTGGTAAATATCTGTCACTGCAGAAGCATCATTTATAGACCAGTGTAAACACAGGCCTGTATCATACCATCAGTTTTGATTGCTTTTATTCAGCTGAATATCCAGACCTTATTGGGTCAGAAATTGCATGTTCATTAACATGGTTTGTATCCTTCAATGGTAAATGCACACGTAAACAGGAGCAATCAAAAAACCTGAACGATACATCGTCTTCCTGCAGCCCTGTAGAGAACCCTATAGTCTGTAGTCAGATGTGACTTTGACCTCTATCAAACAGCATGTTTTTTCAACAGCCTCCCTGTCTATCAGTGTCTATGCCATAAAACACGTGGCTGACGGCCAGGGATGCTAACATATCTACCGGTTGATTTGCATTAGGCTGCGGGTGAATCAAATCAAATTACATTTATTTATATAGCCCTTCTTACATCAGCTGATATCTCAAAGTGCTGTACAGAAACGCAGCCTAAAACCCCACGCAGCAAGCAATGCAGGTGTAGAAGCACGATGGCTAGGAAAAAAAACTCCCTCGAAAAAAAAAACCTAGGAAGAAACCTAGAGAGTAACCAGGCTATGAGGGGTGGCCAGTCCTCTTCTGGCTGTGCCGGGTGAAGCCTTCATCTCACTACTGTAGAGATTATCTCACTTCTTCAATGGACGATCAGTTGTCTTGAACTACATACTGCCACTATAGTCCACGACTAGACTATGCTATATGGCCTGCTTCCCTGACCTATAGTTTAGCCTAGTCCTGAACTAAAAAGTGTATTCTATATTTCAGCTTTAGATTTTTTTTATACATTTGTAAAAATGTCTAAAAACATAATTCCACTTTGACATTATTGGGTATTGTGTCTAGGCCAGTGACACCAAATCTCAATTTAATCCATTAAAAAAATTCAGGCTGTAACACGACAAAATGTGGGAAAAGTATGTAGCTACAGTGCAAAAACCCCACAAGATGCCCAATGCCTTTATTTCAAATGGCTAACGTTAGCTAACTAAAGCTAGATATGCAGATTGTTGACATGATATTGTCTTTCTTTGTAGATGATAATGCTAGCTATCTAGGTTGTCGACAGCATTATTGGCCCAGGACCACTCCAAAAAATGCATCTAGCTATACAATTTGGTAAGGTAAAGTCACACAAACATGTTTTTCTCAGAGAGAAACTGATGGAGACAAGGTTTCAAGGGAACCTGAGGCTGTACAAGTTGTGCAAACCCCAACACTGAATGAGAGGTAAGAAATGCTGCATGCATTTTCTGTTACACTTTGTGATTCAATAATAATTTTGCTTGTAATCGACCAAAATAGTTAGCTATGATTGCCTGTTCAGCACATTGCCTGCCTACTGTACTGTATACGCAGCATTCACGCTTCCGTGACCAAGTGTTGGAACACTACGTCCAGAACTTTGACAACTTTTAATTGGCTGATGCAGAACTTGTTCTAGGATATAACCACTGCCACCAGGTGAGTTTAGCATAGGGCTAACATGTGCCATTTTATCTGATGGGACCAGCTACAATTTAGCATTCAGTCACGTGCAAGTAAATTGACGATTTTAATTTAGCTGACACGCATTTTGAGTCGGAGAAACTGTTAAAATTGAAATTAAATAAAATTGTATTTGTCACATGCGCCGAATACGACCTGTGGAGACCTTACAATGAAATGCTTACTTACAAGCCCTTAACCAACAATGCAGTTTTAAGAAAATACCTACAAAAATAAAAAATTAAAGTAACTAATAATTAAAGAGCCGCAGTAAAATAACAATAGCGAGGCTATATACAGGGGGTACTGGTACAGTGTCAATGTGCAGGGGCACCAATTAGTCAAGGTAATTGAGGTAATATGTACATGTAGGTAGAGTTATTAAAGTGACTATGCATAGATAATAACAGAGAGTAGCAGCAGCATAGAAGGGGGGGGCAATACAAATTGTCTGGGTAGCAATTTGATTAGATGTTCAGGAGTCTTATGGCTTGGGGGTAGAAGCTGTTTAGAAACCTCTTGGACCTAGACTTGGCGATCCGGTACCGCTTGCCTTGCGGTAGCAGAGAGACCAGTCTATGACTAGTGGCTGGAGTCTTTGACAATTTTTAGGGCCTTCCTCTGACACCGCCTGGTATAGAGGTCCTGGATGGCAGGAAGCTTGGCCCCAATGATGTACTGGGCCGTACGCACTACCCTTTGTAGTGACTTGTGGTTTGAGGCCGAGCAATTGCCATACCAGGCAGCGATGCAACCCATCAGGATGCTCTCGATGGTGCAGCTGTAGAACCTTTTGAGGATCTGAGGACCCATGACAAATCTTTTCAGTCTCCTGAGGGGAAATAGGTTTTGTTGTGCACTCTTCACAAATGTCTTGGTGTGCTTAGACCATGTTAGTTTGTTGGTGATGTGGATGCCAAGGAACTTGAAGCTCTCAACCTGCTCCACTACAGCCCCGTCGATGAGAATGGGGGCGTG
Organism: Salvelinus alpinus; assembly: GCF_045679555.1. NCBI lineage: Eukaryota > Metazoa > Chordata > Actinopteri > Salmoniformes > Salmonidae > Salvelinus > Salvelinus alpinus. The sequence continues at coordinate 49,257,532 of NC_092094.1, read as the reverse complement.
CTCGATCCTCCTTTTCCTGTAGTCCACAATCATCTCCTTTGTCTTGATCACTTTGAGGGAGAGGTTGTTGTCCTTGCGCAACACGGTCAGGTCTCTGACCTACTCCCTATAGGATGTCTCGTCATTGTCGGTGATCAACGGCAAACTTAATGATGGTGTTGGAGTCGTGCCTGGCCGTGCAGGCGTGAGTGAACAGGGTGTACAGGAGGGGACTGAGGACACAACCCTGAGGGGCCCCCGTGTTGAGGATCAGCATGGCAAAGTGTTGTTACCTACCCTTACCACCTGGGGGCGGCCCATCAGGAAGTCCAGGATCCAGTTGCAGAGGTAGGTGTTCATTCCCAGGGTCTTTAGCTTAGTGATGAGGTTTGAGGGTACTATGGTGTTGAACGCTGAGCTGTAGTCAATGAATAGCATTCTCACATAGATGACTACCAACCCGGTATTTTGTCCAGATGTGAAAGGGCAGTGTGGAGTGCAATAGAGATTGCATCATTAGCGGATCTTTTGGGGCGGTATGCAAATTGAAAAGGGTCTAGGGTTTCTGGCATAATGTGTGTTGATGTGAGCCATGACCAGCCTTTCAAAGCACTTCATGGGTATAGACGTGAGTGCTACGGGTTGGTAGTCATTTAGGCAGGTTAACTTAGTGTTCTTGGGCACAGGGACCACAGGGACTATGGTTGTCTGATTGAAACATGTTGGTATTACAGACTCAGACAGGGAGAGTTTGAAAATGTCAGTGAAGACACTTTCCAGTTGGTCAGCGCATGCTCGGAGTACACGTCCTGGTAATCCGTCTGGCCCTGCGGCCTTGTGAATGTTGAAGGTCACATCGGTTGCAGAGAGCGTGATCACACAGTCATCCGGAACAGCTGATGCTCTCATGCGAAGCGAGCATAGTTATTTAGCTCGTCTGTTAGGCTTGTGTCACTGGGCAACTCTCAGTTGTGCTTCCCCTTGTAGTCTGTAATAGTTTGCAAGCCCTGCCACATTCGACGAGCGTCAGAGACTGTGTAGTAGGATTCAATCTTAGTCCTGTATTGACACTTTGCCAGTTTGATGGTTCGTCGGAGGGCATAGCGGGATTTCTTTTAAGCTTCCAGGTTAGAGTCCCGCTCCTTGAAAGCGGCAGCTCTACCCTTTAGCTCAGTGCGGATGTTGCCTGTAATCCATGGCTTCTGGTTGGGGTATGTACGTACAGTCACTGTGGGGATGACGTCATCGATGCACTTATTGATGAAGCCGGTGACTGATGTGGTGTAATCTTCAATGCCATTGGAAGAATCCCGGAACATATTCCAGTCTGTGCTAGCAAAACAGTCCTGTAGTTTAGCATCTGCTTCATCTGACCACTTTTTTTATTGGCCCGAGTCACTGGTGCTTCCTGCTTTAATTTTAGCTTGTAAGCAGGAATCAGGAGGATAGAATTATGGTCAGATTTGCCAAATGGAGGACGAGGGAGAGCTTTGTAAGTCTCTCTGTGCTCTGTGTGTGGAGTAGAGGTAGTCTACAGTTTTTTTCTCTCTGGTTGCACATTTCATATACTGATAGAAATGATGTAAAACAGATTTAAGTTTCCCTGCATTAAAGTCCCCGGCCACTAGGAGCGCCGCATCTGGATGCCAGCATCGGTCTGTGATGGTATGTAGACAGCTACGAAAAATACAGATAAACTCTCTAGGTAGATAGTGTGGTCTATAGCTTATCATGAGATACTCTACCTCAGGCGAGCAAAACCTTGAAAGTTCCTTAGACATCGTGAACCAGCTGTTGTTTACAAATATACATAGACTGCCACCCCCTGTTCTATGCTTCCGATAGTGTATAACCCGCAAGCTGTATGTTATTCATGTCGTCGTTCAGCCCTGACTCTGTGAAACATAAATATTACAGTTATTCATGTCGTTGTTCAGCCACGACTCGGTGAAACATAAGATTTTACAGTTTTTAATGTCCCTTTGTCACGGCCGTTGGAAAAAGAGGACCAAGGTGCAGCGTGGTGAGCGTACATACTTTTAATAGTAGATGTCGCCAACAAAACAATAAACAATACAAAAACAAACCGTGAAGCTTAAGGCTATGTGCCATCAAACAAAGTTAACTTCCCACAAAGACAGGTAGAAAAAAGGGCTACCTAAATATGGTTCTCAATCAGAGACAATGATAGACAGCTGCCTCTGATTGAGAACCACACCCGGCCAAACACAAAGAAATAGAAAACATAGAAATAAAGAAACTAGAATGCCCACCCTAGTCACACCCTGGCCTAACCAAAATAGAGAATAAAAGCCTCTCTATAGCCAGGGCGTGACAGTACCCCCCCCCCCCCCCCAAAGGTGCGGACTCCGGCCGCAAAACCTGACTCTAAAGAGGTGGGTCCGGGTGGGCTTCCTTTACGGCGGCGGCTCTGGTGCGGGACGTAGACCCCCATCCGCCTCTGGCTCCCCCCACCTTGGTGGCGCCTCTGGTCCGGGGGCCCTCGCCGCCGCCCCCGGACTGGGTACTCTCGTAGCGGGCCCGGGACTGGGCACCCTCGTTGCGGGCCCCGGACTGTGTACCCTCGTTGCGGGCCCCGGACTGGGCACCCTCGTTGCGGGCCCCGGACTGGGCACCCTCGCTGGGGGCCCCGGACAGGAGACCGTCGCTGGAGGCTCCGGACTGGAGAACGTCGCTGGAGGCTCCGTACTGGAGGCCGTCGCTGGAGGCTCCCTACTGGAGACCGTCACTGGAGGCTCCGGACTGGAGGACGTCGCTGGAGGCTCCGGACTGGGGGGCTGTTCGGGTGAGATGGTAGCAGCAACATTATGTACAAAATAAGTTGCAAACAATGCGAAAAAACAAGCAAAATAGCACAGTTGATTAAGAACCAATTAAAACGACCTAGCCATAAGTGCGTGCAACATCTACTACACCGGGTAATGCATTACGCATTGCACCAGTATGACCCATATGGCAATAGTCTGTTTGTGCTGCAATCTTCTCTGTTTACGTGAAGCTCTACTGCCACTGAGTGTGTGTGTGTGTTTATCTGTGTGTGTGTGTCTATATGTATCATTGTGTGTGTTTGTGTGTGTATATATCATTGCGTGTGTTTGTGTGTGTATGTATCAGTGCATGTGTGTGTGTGTGTATCATTGCATGTCTGTGTGTGTGTGTTTATACAAGTCTCTCTCTGGCTCTGCAAGGAACGTAGTCTTTAATGGAGTGAAGATCATGATTCTTCCTGACAGTGCCCCGCCAAGCGCCCCCCCCACAGTAATGGGTCACACTTTACTTGACACCCAACATGGTCATAACCATGTCATAAAATGTCATAACACTGTCATGACACATATTTAGACCTGTTACTATATACATTGCGTTATATTATGGCTGGTTATGACACCAACATAAGAGTGCAAAACCCACAAAACCTACCACAGAAGTTATTTTATGGCTGGTTATAAGACCTACATAAGAGTGTAAAACCCACAATTATTATTATTATTATTAAATCTGATTTTTTAAATGTTTTACAGCGAAAACACAACATATATTTATGTTAGCTCACCACCATATCCAAAAACACACCGCCATTTTTTCACAGCAAAGATAGCTTTCACAAAACCCACAAATAGAGATAAAATGAATCGCTAACCTTTGAACAACTTCAATCAGATGACAGTCACTATGACATCATGTTATACAATACATTTATGTCTTTGTTCGATAATGTGCATATTTATAGCCACAAATCGTGGTTTTACATTGGCGCCATGTTCAGAAATGGCTCCAAAACAGCGAGAGTAATTACAGATAGCCACGTGAAATATAGAAATACTCATCATAAAACTTTGATGAAAGATACATGTTTTACATATAATTAAAGGTACACTGGTTCTTAATGCAACCGCTGTGTTAGATTTAAAAAATAACTTTAGTAAAAAGCATCCCATGCAATAATCTGAGACGGCGCTCAGCCATTCTCCGCCATGTTGGAGTCAACAGAAATACGAAATTACATCATAAATATTCCCTTACCTTTGATGATACTTTCATCAGAATGCAGTGCCAGGAATCCTAGTTCCACAAAAAATCATTCGTTTTGTTTTGATAATGTCCATTACTTCTGTCGAATTAGCAACTGTTGGCTCAGCATGTGTAGTTCACGTGTCCATACAACATTTACGCTAATGAACGAAACACTTAAAAAAGTGATATTACAAATCGAATAAACTGGTCAAACTCAGTTGAGAATCAATCTTCAGGATGTTTTTCTCATATATATCCAATAACGTCCCAAACGGAGCATTTCTTCATGTCTATATAACCCATGGCAAAGAAGGACATCACATGCCCAGTGTGCGTGACCAAGAACTGGCAATCTGTCTGACCAGTCACTCCAATGGCTCTCATCCGGTCCCACATCAAGCTAGACACTTCATTCCACGTTCTACTGCCTGTTGACATCTAGTGGAAGGCGTATGAAGTGCATACAGATCCATAAATATAGGAGAATTGAATAGGCGATGACTTTCACAGCGACCCATTTCAGAATTTTCACTTCTTGTTTGGAAGTTTGCCTGCCATATGAGTTCTGTTTTACGCACAGATATAATTCAAACAGTTTTTTTATAGTGGAGATCAAGTTGATAAATTGCTTGGCTGGGCTGACGAGACAGTGGATTGCGCAGTCAAATAGAACAGAGTAAATAGGCATTTCACGTCATAGATTTAGCGGTGGTAACTTGTGGAATAGACACCGGCTGGAATGCGATATTAACCAATCAGCATTCAAAATTAGATCCACCTGTTGTATAATGCTTCATAACAGTGTCATAAAGTGTATTTTCTACAAGTTATCTAAAATATGATGAAAAAAACATCACTATAAAGTATTAATTACTACAACAACAAAGGATTTAAGAAACAAACTTTAAAACGAAACAAAACTTTTTGGCAGGGAAAAAATGAATTTGAATAAATGTGGGTTTTGACATTTGTGTACAGTAGGTGTCATAACCGGCCATAAAATAATGCAAGTTATGTCACCATAGGTGTAAATATATGGGTCATGACAGTGTTATGATCATATTATGACAGATTACGACAAGTTACTGTTAAGTCAGCTGTTATGACATTATTAAATTATTATGATCTTGTCATATCGTGTTATGACACTGGGTGTACAGTAAAGTGTTACCTAATGGTAATAATGTCATCACTACTGGTAACATTGTGTATTTTCATATTATGATGTGTCCTGTGGAAGTGTTTCAGAGGAGAGGACAGTGGAGTGGGTCTGATAACATAATTATCTGTACAGAGAGATTGTGAGCCCTGCATATTAAGAGTGTCCAAACTAAACAAGGTGGATATGAACTGGAACATGGTTTGGCAGTAAAGACGTAAACATCCACAGTCACTGGTCATGATGGGAACTACAGTTTGACAAATGAGGGAGAGAGGGAGGCAGAGAGAGAAAGAGAATTCTCAGGGGGTAGATAGTGGAAAATGACAGTTTCATACAGACTTAAATTAAACTCTATGCCTTTAATGGATGGTTGGGACAGAGATTTCAAATGTAAAAAGACGTTAAAAAGTACTCTCCCTTTAGCCAAGCGTTTGGACATTGAATACAGTACGATGTTCTCTCTCTCTTCTCTTCTCCCTGAGGACCTCAGGACTACCTGGCCTGATGACTCCTTGCTGTCCCCAGTCCACCTGGTTGTGCTGCTGCTCCAGTTTCAACTGTTCTGCCTGCGGCTATGGAACCCTGACCTGTTCACCGGACGTGCTACCTTGTCCCGTACCTGCTGTTTTCGACTCTCTTTCTCTATCACACCTGCTGTCTCTAACTCTGAATGATCGGCTATGAAAAGCCAACTAACATTCACTCCTGAGGTGCTGACCTGTTGCACCCTCTACAACCACTGTGATTATTATTATTTGACTCTGCTGGTCATCTATGAACGTTTGAACATCTTGTCCATGTACGTATTGTTATAATCTCCACCCGGCACAGCAAGAAGAAGACTGGCCACCCCTCAGAGCCTGGTTCCTCTCTTGATTTCTTCCTAGGTTCCGGCCTTCCTAGGGAGTTTTTCCTGGCCACTGTGCTTCTACATCTGCATTGCTTGCTGTTTGGGGTTTTAGGTTGGGTTTCTGTATAGCAATTTGTGACATCGGCTGATGTAAAAGGGGCTTTATTAATACATTTTATTGAGTACAGAACAGTACAGTCCAATACAACAGAGTGATCCTGACTGAAGAGGAGTTATCCCCCCTCCCCCGCCTAAATAATGTATTTTTAACAGAAAACAGGATCCTCCTTTATAGTGAATGGGAAAATGTCAATCTTCGTGTAAACAAAAATATGTTTAGAAAACAGTCATGGTCCCAATAATTGCTTCTAATACACCAGATGTGTGTCCTTGAACCGATTATTACAGAAGAAGTTATAAAGATAATTAAGTTGCTAATGGCAGCACTGAGCTGTCTTGCAACGTCACATCCTGGAGTAGCTCAAACTGCGCGTGTTATGTCTCCATGAGACGCCATCTTAATCGACATAATTTGGCTTCAATGCACTATTGAGTCTTCACATAGGAATGAATGATGTCACGTGATCGATGGCTTTGTCCATTCATATACATTCATCGCTTTCTCCTCTCCTCACTTTCCTCCCTGAACTTAGCCTGCCCTGGTTGCCATATCAGGCAAACTCCTGGCTAAAACAACAATATCTGGCAACCCAGCTACCCTGAACTCTGTATAAGTTGAAACTACACTTTCTGCAGACACCGAGTGGCCCCGTCCATCTTTTCCTAGGGTAATCATTATGTGGAGTTTCCGGGAGTAAGACATCGTTAAACTCACAAGCACAGTTGATATTCCAGGAAGTGAATAAGAAACATTCCCAGTTTACTTTAGGTCCCAATGTGACTTAAATGGGTATTTCCTTCATGGGGCTCCTTGGGGAATATCTAACATGAAATGCTGACACAAGCATCACAAACATTTGTTTTCATAACGTTTTTCTCCTCAAACCAGAGAGGCCGAGACCAGTGGAGGGTGCAGAGGGTACAGTCTTAGTTTACTAGAGTATGTGACAGAGGAAAGGCGAGGCCCATTTGGATCTGACCGTTTTAAAAACATCCTCCCATAATTATCTTATATTTATTTTAATTAAACTCCAGTGGAATCGTGGCGGGGAAAAACGTGTCTGCCCATCCGGTGTAAAGGTGTGATACAGACAGGCTCAACCTCTATTGTTGACACATGCTCAACTTTCCATCTCCCCGTGAGAGACAGACTCAACCTCTCTAAGTCTTGAAGCAAAGTAGCCCTCCTCCTGGAGACCTCCTTTGCTTCCAGGCTTTTGCTCCAGCCGTAATCTAACACATCTGACCCAGCTAAGGAATGTCCTGATGGGTAGCTGATTAGCAGAATCAGGTTTTTTAGAGCTGTCACAAACTCTTTGCTTACCCAGTTTTCCAGTTCAAAACCTGTACTCTTACAGTGTCATTCTATGCTGGTTGAAACTCGACTTGTCTTAGTCTACCTGATGAGCTGACCTACTAGTGACAAATACACCCAATTCTCGCAGATCTAAAAGGAAGGGAATCAACGAGGGTAGAAGGAAGGGAGTCAACAAGGGTAGAAGGAAGGGAGCAAGGTTTTTGGATTATAATGCAGCCCTAAAGCCCCTTGAAGACACCTCGGGACACGTGTGGCCAGCAGCCAGTATATATAACCACTTTTCCTTAATTAGGAAAGTCCATTGTGTTCAGTATTTGCCCTGGCTGGAACCTGAGTGCTTTTGTTTCCTTTCCTCCCTTCTTCTTTTGAAGGAGGGCAAACATTCATGTACCTAAAAAATGGACTCAAAAGGCACCCTGGGAAATAAATATGCAAATAAGGCTATACCCTAGTGTTAAAACAACACCCCAAAACGGATTTTATTATCTAACACTGTGAAAGTGTAACAGCATCAGCTCAAATAAAGTGTGAATTTAAGTAGGAATTTGCAACACCCATGGTGGCTGACCTTTAGACCATCATAAGAAGGTTCATTTCCATTCTAGTATTCTAATTCTCAATTCTATGATAAATAGGTCCTCAAAGAAAGGCTTATGATATACAGCATGTAATGTATTGTCAGAGGGAGTTTAATTTTAAAGGCTAATAAGGCTAGTGGAACCACTCATACAAGGTCTAGGCCTCCCGAGTGGCGCAGAGGTCTAAGGAACTAAGGCACAACTGGCCGTGATTGGGCGGCGCACACTTGACCCAGCTTCGTCCAGGTTAGGGGAGGGTTTAGCCGGGGGGGGGGGGGGGGGGGGGTTCCAGTCATCAGGTTTCCTCCGACATATTGGTGCGGCTGGCTTCCGGTAAAGCGGGCAGGTGTTAAGATTTGGTTTGGCAGGTCATGTTTCGGAGGACGCATGACTTCACCTTTGCCTCCCGAGCCCGTTGGTGAGTTGCAGCGATGGGACAAGATCCAAATCGGGGGAAAATTTAAAAAAAAATATATATATATACACTGCTCAAAAAAATAAAGGGAACACTTAAACAACACAATGTAACTCCAAGTCAATCACACTTCTGTGAAATCAAACTGTCCACTTAGGAAGCAACACTGATTGACAATACATTTCACATGCTGTTGTGCAAATGGAATAGACAAAAGGTGGAAATTATAGGCCATTAGCAAGACACCCCCAAAAAAGGAGTGATTCTGCAGGTGGTGACCACAGACCACTTCTCAGTTCCTATGCTTCCTGGCTGATGTTTTGGTCATTTTTGAATGCTGGCGGTGCTCTCACTCTAGTGGTAGCATGAGACGGAGTCTACAACCCACACAAGTGGCTCAGGTAGTGCAGCTCATCCAGGATGGCACATCAATGCGAGCTGTGGCAAGAAGGTTTGCTGTGTCTGTCAGCGTAGTGTCCAGAGCATGGAGGCGCTACCAGGAGACAGGCCAGTACATCAGGAGACGTGGAGGAGGCCGTAGGAGGGCAACAACCCAGCAGCAGGACCGCTACCTCCGCCTTTGAGCAGGAGGAGCACTGCCAGAGCCCTGCAAAATGACCTCCAGCAGGCCACAAATGTGCATGTGTCTGCTCAAACGGTCAGAAACAGACTCTATGAGGGTGGTATGAGGGCCCGACGTCCACAGGTGGGGGTTGTGCTTACAGCCCAACACCGTGCAGGACGTTTGGCATTTGCCAGAGAACACCAATATTGGCAAATTCGCCACTGATGCCCTGTGCTCTTCACAGATGAAAGCAGGTTCACACTGAGCACATGAGCACATGTGACAGATGTGACAGAGTCTGGAGACGCCGTGGAGAACGTTCTGCTGCCTGCAACATCCTCCAGCATGACCGGTTTGGCGGTGGGTCAGTCATGGTGTGGGGTGGCATTTCTTTGTGGGGCCGCACAGCCCTCCATGTGCTCGCCAGAGGTAGCCTGACTGCCATTAGGTACCGAGATGAGATCCTCAGACCCCTTGTGAGACCATATGCTGACACATGCACATTTGTGGCCTGCTGGAGGTCATTTTGCAGGGCTCTGGCAGTGCTCCTCCTTGCACAAAGGCGGAGGTAGCGGTCCTGCTGCTGGGTTGTTGCCCTCCTACGGCCTCCTCCACGTCTCCTGATGTACTGGCATGTCTCCTGGTAGCGCCTCCATGCTCTGGACACTACGCTGACAGACACAGCAAACCTTCTTGCCACAGCTCGCATTGATGTGCCATCCTGGATGAGCTGCACTACCTGAGCCACTTGTGTGGGTTGTAGACTCCGTCTCATGCTACCACTAGAGTGAGAGCACCGCCAGCATTCAAAAGTGACCAAAACATCAGCCAGGAAGCATAGGAACTGAGAAGTGGTCTGTGGTCACCACCTGCAGAATCACTCCTTTTTTGGGGGTGTCTTGCTAATTGCCTATAATTTCCACCTTTTGTCTATTCCATTTGCACAACAGCATGTGAAATGTATTGTCAATCAGTGTTGCTTCCTAAGTGGACAGTTTGATTTCACAGAAGTGTGATTGACTTGGAGTTACATTGTGTTGTTTAAGTGTTCCCTTTATTTTTTTGAGCAGTGTATATAATAAAGGGTTCTAGGTAGAACACCTTCAAAGATAAAAGAGTTATCAGTAGAACCTTTAGAGGATAAAAGAGTTCTTGGTAGAACCGTTCATAGAGGTTTCTAGGCAGAACTATTCATAGTGTTCTAGGTAGAACTATTTACAGGAGGTTTTATGAAGAACACCAGATAGAGGGTTCTAGGTAGAACCCTTTGCAAAGAGCTTATTGCACCAAAAAGGGTTCCCCTATATCCCCTACTTTTCTAAGAGTGTAGGAATATTAAGAATATGTTTGGAACAAAAAACTTTATTAACTGTTCTCAAATAAAGGTTCTGTTTGGTTCTCAAAAAAAAGTTTTGTTCCCGGAACACTAGAAACTAACCCTAACCCGGTTAGGGCTGTGGCAGTCATGACATTTTGTCAGCCGGTTATTGTCATGCAAAAAACTGCCGGTCCCATGGTAATTGACCGTTAATTAACATTTACATGTTAAGCATCTCCAGGCCTCCACACATACAAGCCAGTGATGAACACCTTGGGAACATCAACATTTAAAAAAGTCTAATAAGTCAATTTAATATACACCATCAGAAAAAAATCATTATTTATTTTAGTCACGTCTAAAGAAACATTATGATATGAAGAAAATGTATTTCAGAAGAACAGAATATGAGTTGGCATACTGTAGTCTAAATTATCTGGCTATGCGCCATGCCATAGGCTTTAGGCTAGTTCATTTAGCTGACAAGATATGCACGTCCTATGCTATTATTTTATTTAATATTTGTTTTATAGTAAGAAGAGTGTAAATGGACATAGCTGAATAAAATATAAATGATATTTCCCCATTACAGAGCAACTGCTCATATGAAGTGGCTATGTTGAGCATAAGAGTGATCATTTGAAACAGGTCCTATATGCTAGATTTAGAGTTATTTAGCAACTTTAGTTGTGAATGATACAAACCTTACACTCTAAAAATTAAGAGTTCAACAAGGGTTCTTCTAAAATCCTCAAAGTTTTTTGAAGAACCTTATGTCACATCCTGATCTATTTAACCTGTCTTTGTGCTTGTCTCCACCCCCCTCCAGGTGTCACCCATCTTCCTCATTATCCCCAGTGTATTTATACATGTGTTCTCTGTTTGATGCCAGTTCGTCTTGTCTTGTCAGGTCTTACCAGCGTGTTTCTCCGTCTCCCTGCTTTCTCAAGTTCTGTTTCCTAGTTTCCCCGGTTCTGACCATTCAGCGTGCTCTGACCCCGAACCTGCCTGCCGTTTTGAACCTGCCTGACTGACCTGTTTGTGAACCTCTGCCTGTTCTGACCCCGAGCCTGCCGGCTGTTCCGTACCTTATTGACTCTGCCCTGGATTACGGACCTCTGCCTGCCTTTGACCTGTCTTTTGCCTGCCCCCTGTTTGGGTCAATACATATGTGACTCTAGCTGTCTGCATCTGGGTCTTATCCTGAGTTCTGATATCTTAGGGTTCTTGGCACTGAAAATGGCCCCCAAAAGGTTCTTCCAAGAACCCCATAGGAGGTGGGGTTCATCGAGGAACCTCGTTATTTGGTATTTGTTGATTGATATCCATTAAATTGTGTCCATTTTGTGTTTTAGAAAATTTGAACAAATATGAATAGATAGATGGTATGATCAGAAACAAATATCAATTTAGATTATACAGGGGACAAACCTTACATTTAGGAGATTTTAACATATTTCAGTGAAGTGCCTACAACTGCTGTCCTTTCAGAATTAAATTCAAATGTTTCAGATGGGCAGTTCGGTTCCTGCAAGAACCCCCACCAACTAAGGAGGTTACTCGATGAACAGAGCTTGAGAGGAAGAACCTTTTGGGGGCCATTTTCAGTGCCAAGAACCTTAAGGTTCTTTCGAAGAACTTTGAGAATCTTAGAACCCTTGTTGAACCCCACATTTTTAATGTGTGTTCCTGTAGCTACCCAGAGCTTAATTTGGGAAAACAAGTGAAATCTGGTCAGGAACATCAATAGTAACGTGTTCGCAACGAAACATACAGTGTATTTGGAAAGTATTCAGACACCTTGACGTTTTCCACATTTTGTTACGTCACAGCCTTATTCTAAAATGTATTGAATTGTTTTTCCCCCTCATCAATCTACACACAATACCCCATAATGACAAACAGATAAAAAAAAAAAACTGAAATATTACATTTACATAAGTATTCAGACCCTTTACTCAGTACTTTGTTGAAGCATCTTTGGCAGCGATTACAGCCTCGAGTCTTCTTGGGTATGACGCTACAAGCTTGCCACACCTGTATTTGGGGAGTTTCTCTCATTCTTCTCTGCAGATCCTCTCAAGCTCTGTCAGGTTGGATGGGGAGCGTCGCTGCAAAGCTATTCTCAGGTCTCTCCAGAGATGTTTGATCGGGTTCAAGTCCGGGCTCTGGCTGGGCCACTCAGGGACATTCAGAGACTTGTCCCGAAGCCACTCCTGCATTGTCTTGGCTGTGTGCTTAGGGTCGTTGTCCTGTTGGAAGGTGAACCTTCGCCCCAGTCTGAGCGCTCTGGAGCAGGTTTTCAGCAAGGATCTCTCTGTACTTTGCTCTGTTCATCTTTCCCTCGATCCTGACTAGTCTCCCAGTCCCTGACACTGAAAAACATCCCACCATGCTTCACCGTAGGGACGGTGCCAGGTTTCTTCCAGACGTGACGCTTAGCATTCAAAGAGTTCAATCTTGTTTCTCATGGTCTGAGAGTCCTTTAGGTGCCTTTTGACAAACTCCAAGCGGGCTGTCATGTGCTTTTTCGTGAGGAGTGGCTTCCATCTGGCCACTACCATAAAGGCCTGATTGGTGGAGTGCTGCAGAGATGGCTGTCTTTCTGGAAGGTTCTCCCATCTTCACAGAGGAACTCTGAGGTCACCTCTCTGACCTTCTCCCCGATTGCTCAGTTTGGCCGGGTGGCCAGCTCTAGGAAGACTGATGGAGGCCACTGTGTTCTTGGGGACCTTCAATGCTGCAGATGTAACAATTTTGTTTCTGTCCCCCTACTCGCCACTGCCTGGCCTCGAACCTGGGACCCTCTGCACACATCAACAACTGACACCATCGAAGCATCGTTACCCATCGCTCCACAAAAGCAGCGGCCCTTGCAGAGCAAGGGGAACAACTACTTCAAGGTCTCAGAGCAAGTGACGTGACAGATTGAAACGCTATTAGCGCGCACCACCGCTAACTAGCTAGCCATTTCACATCGGTTACACTCACCCCCCTTTTGACCTCCTCCTTTTCCGCAGCAACCAGTGATCCGGGTCAACAGCATCAATGTAACAGAATAGCTTCCGTCCCTCTCCTCGCCTCGAACCAGGGACCCTCTGCACACACCGACAACAGCCACCCACGAAACATCGTTACCCATCGCGCCTCAAAAGCTGCGGCCCTTGCAGAGCAAGGGGAACAACTACTTCAAGGTCTCAGAGCAAGTGACCTCACCGATTGAAACGCTATTAGCGCGCACCACCGCTAACTAGCTAGCCATTTCACATCGGTTACACAGACATTTATTGTTACCCTTCCCCAGATCTGTGCCTCGACACAATCCTGTCTCGGACCTCTACGGACAATTTCTTATTTTGCTCTGACATGCACTGTCAACTGTGGGACCTTATATAGACAGGTGTGTGCCTTTCCAAATCATATCCAATCAATTGAATTTACCACAGGTGGACTCCAATCAAATTGTAGAAACATCTCAAGGATGATCAATGGAAACAGGATGCACCTGAGCTAAATTTCAAATCTCATAGCAAAGTCTGAAAACTTATGTAAATAAGATATATATATATATATATATATTATTTTTAAAAATCAATTAGCTGAAATCTCTACAAAACTTGTTTCAGTTTGTCATTATGGGATATTGTGTTAGATTGATGAGGATTTTTTAAATGTATTTAATCAATTTTAGAATAAGGCTGTAACGTAACAATGTGGAAAAGGTCAAGGGGTCTGAATACTTCCCGAATTTACTGTATGAAAAAAACGTATGTATCTTGTGGATTGGGTCTAGCATTTAAGCTATACTTGATTTAAGGGATTGCACTTTTGGGAATACTCCATGTTTTCCTTCAAATACCGGGCCAACAAAATCAAGCCAGTTCAATATATTTGGTATATGACTCAGGTCTGATGTATGCAAATAAGCGACATAGGCCCATTGTAAACAACCAGTTTCAATATACACAATATTAAAATGATTTAGGTGTGGAGATAAGACTTCAAATCAAATGGTATTGGTCATGTACACATGTTTTAGAAGATACTTACCGAAAGCTGTGATTTTTAGTTTCCATAAACATTTGCCTTGGCTTTGCTTGGAATTGTTGAGGAACCCCGTCATGGATGTATTTCTAAACACTGTTTCGCGGAGTTATGGCAAGAATGTGGGATGGCTACATTTCTGAATGAAAGACTTCCTCCCCGAAGTCCTCGCGGAGGAAGAGGACCCGGTAACGTTAGCAACAGCATTGATTAAATGACCAGAGAGACCATTGCCAGAAAGTGAAGGAGAGGAGGAGGCGCATAGCCAAGCTGACTGCACAGGCATGCACACAACTATAACTTCTGAAAGTGACGCCAGAGGCCACCGCTCCACCCCGCAAAAAGGGGACACAGAAAAGTAACTTCTTCCTATAAACACCACCACTCATTTGACGACCGGAGCCAACGCAACAGTTTACAAGACCACACCAGCGACAAGGCTAAACTGTACGCGGCTATAAAATCAAAAGTCGAGATAGTTTTCAAGAAAAAGTAACGTTTGGAATTGCAAGCGCACACTAGCAAGAAACGCTTGTGAAGTTTCTCCCAGATGTTCGGCATCATGAGCCGAATGTCCTGCTTCGGTGTTCTTCTCAGGACGTCTGTCGTCCTATATCTGTTTCTCAAAGTAAGTGATTGATTTATATTTGACAACATAACACAACTTGGAGAGGTTTTAGGTCTTGTTGTTTCTATAGAAAAGCCACAATACTGTGTCATAAATGACGATGCTGAACATGGCACCTGTTGCGTCAGGTAAAGTTCTGTTCTTTTGCCAGCAAGCGGCTGCAGTATTTAAGACTTAGGCCTATCACTATCAGTTTGTATAGAGAGTCTGTATACATGAGTTTGTAAAGTCATTGAATAATAATAATAATGGAACATCTTATTTTTCGATTTTCTGTCAAATCCATTAAATTTGAAAGGTTACAGAATGTATTCAGTTTATGACAGTGCTTCTATTGTGTAATGAATACGGTCTTGTTAGAATTAGGACTATAATCAATTCATGTCACTAAGTAATTAATACACTGACCTTTAAGTTTCAACAATATTAAGCTATTTATTCGCATGCGGGCCCACGATTGTCTGCATTTAGTTGGATGTGAGAGAATGTGTTAATCTCTCTCCAATACCCTCACATTTTTTGACAATTATTTCATACAGTAAATGCAAAAATGCCACTCTGGAATTCAGTATTTAATATTTAGGCATAATATGTGTGTGATTCTTATTGTTCTCTTTAGGCTATTTGATATTTATTCATATGTCTTTTGTTAAAGGGTCTTTTAATGGACTCAACATGTACAATAGGCTACACAACAAGCGTATTGCCAGCTACTAGATTAGGTACTACAGACCCATCTGTAATAGTAGAACGTTTTTGCTGCAGCATCATATTCATACAAACACCAACAATACCAACAGAGACTTAATTCACAAGGAATAGGGCACAATATACATAAACACAACGTTAAACATACTTTGCACAAACAGTGCTTGCAAAAGTTGTCAGACCCCTTGGATTTCTTCATGTTGTATTGTGTTTCAAAAGGGATTTAAATTGTTAGAATTGTAAAAAAAAAAAAAAAAGTCAACAATCTACACAAAATACTCTAATGTCAAAGTGAAAGAATATTTATTTAAATTTTTTAGATAAATAATTATATAGAATATAGTTGTTGCATAAGTATTCAGCCACTTTGTTTAGGCAACCCTAAATTAGGTCAGCAATCAAATGTTGCTTTACAAATCACATAATAAGTTACATGGATTCACTCAGTATGAAATAATAGGGGTTGACATGATTTTTGAATGACTAACTCTGCCTCTGTCCCCCATACATACACCATCTGTAAGTATTGAATTTCAAATCACCCATCTGTAAATAGCCCACCCAACTACCTACCTCATCCCCATATTGTGTTTATTTACTTTATTTGCTCTTTTGCACCCCAGTATTTCTACTTGCATATCATCATCTGCACATCTATCACTTCAGTGTTAATTTGCTAAATTGTAATTACTTCGCTACTATGGCCTATTTATTGCCTTACCTCCTTACTCCATTTGCACACACTGTATATAGATTTTTCTATTGTGTTATTGACTGTACTTTTGTTTATCCTATGTGTAACTCTGTGTTGTTTTTTGTCACACTGCTTTGCTTTATCTTGGCCAGGTCGCAGTTGTAAATGAGAACTTGTTCTCAACTGGCCTACCTGGTTAAATAAAGGTGAAATATATATATATATCTTTTTTTAATTCAACTACAAAGACCAGGGAGCTTTTCAAAAGCCTCATAATGAAGGGCAGTGATTGGTAGATGGGTAACAATAACAAATCAGACATTAAATATCTCTTTAAGTATGGTCAAGTTAATAATTATGCTGTGGATTATGTATATATTAAACCACCCAGACACTTCAAAGATAGTTCTTCTTCTGAACTGAGCTGCAGAACCGGAATAAAACTGCTCAGGGATGTTACCACGAGGCCATCCGTAATAAAATAACACAGCTACAGAGTTCAATGGCTGTGATGGGAGAAAATTGAGGATGGATCAACAACATTGTAGTGACTCCACAATTATAATAATGACCTAAATGACAGAGTGAAAAGAAGAATACAAACATACAGAATACAAATATTCCAAAACATGCAACAAGGCACAAAATTAATACTGAAAAAAAACACAACCAAGGAATAATGTTGGGCCTGAATGCAAAGCCTTATGTTTGGGGAAAATCCAACACAACACATCACGGAGTAACTACTTCATTATTTTCAAGCATGGTGGTGGCTGCATCACGGTATGGGTATGCTTGACATCAGCAAATACTGGGGAGTTTTTCCAGGATAAAAAGAAACGGGATGGAGCTAAGAACAGGCAAAATCCTGGAGGAAAACTTGCTTACCAACAAGACAGTGAGTGAATGGCCAAGTTATAGTTTAGACCTAAATCTGCTTGAAAATCTATGGCAAGACTTGAAAATTGCTGTCTTGCAATGATCCCCAACATCTTGACAGGGCTTGAAGAATTTTGAAAATAATATTGGGAAAATATTGCACAATCCAGGTGTGCATAGCTCTTTTATAGACTTACCCAAAACTCACAGCTGTAATCGATGCCAAAGGTGTTTTTAACATGTATTGACTTGGGGAGTTGAATACTTATGCGATGACAATATTTTTGTTATTGAATTTCTATTCATCTTTAAAAAATATATATCATTTTTCTTCCACTTTGACAGAGTATTTTGTGTAGATTGTTGACAAAAAAATGACAATTCAATCCATTTTAATCCCACATTGTAACACGATACATTGTGAAGAAATCCAAGGAGTCTGAATACTTTTGCAAGGCACTGTAGATGCTGGAGCCCATTAGCCATTTAACCTGTGCTTATCCTACCACTATTTGACTATAGACTAGGTCCACCGCTCTCCAACTGGAGAGGGTGAGTGAGAATGGCATGTGAAGGTGTGTGAGTCCCACACAAAGGGGTCAGGAATTGAATGAGAACTGTGTGTGTTGTGTGTGTGTGTGTGTGAGTACTTGAGAGTGCTGTGCTTGTGTCCTGACATGGTCATGCTGTTTTGGACGTGGGTTCTCATATATAACGTGTAGGCTACAGTAGTAAGACTTCAGGCTGACAGAGAGAGCTCAGGACAATGCTTTACATCTGTACTGCACATTCCCCGATACGTCCCTCTTATATTTACTAAATATATTTACATAATATTGAAAAGTGAATCAAAAGTATTCCACAAACGGCATGTGCATACATATGTTATTCCAATGGTAGTAGATTTGAAGGGTTTTGCTGGAAGAGCTGTGCCTATGAAAAGTGGCACAAACATTGAGAAGCTTTGGTTTGGCGTGTCCACCCAGCCTAAGGGGTTCCCGAGTGGCACAGCGGTCTAAGGCACTGCATCGCAGTACTTGAGGCGTCACTACAGGCACCCTGTTTTGAATCCAGGCTGTATCACAACCAGCTGTGATCGGGAGTCCCATAGGGCGGCGCCCAATTGGCCCAGCATCGTCTGAGTTTGGCCGGAGTAGGCCGTCATTGTAAATAAGAATTTGTTCTTAACTGACTTGCCTAGTTAAATAAAGGTTACATTTAAAATTAAAACATTTTAAACGGGGTAATTTAAGGGTGATGAGGATGTAGTGATGTGGTAAGGCGATGCCTTATCACCTTGCCAACTTCTATGAAGAGTACACACAGTGATCGTGATGAGAACAGGTCATTGTACATATGCAAAACAGATTTTTAATCCTGTTACTATAACACAGGTAGAAGAAACAGTCCGGCCTCTGAGGTGAACTGCACTATAGTTAAAGGGTAAATATCACAAGGCGAAGTTAGCAGAATCTGTTGTTCAATATAAGCATTATGCTAATTAGTTGAATTCATATATAACCAAATCAGCAGAAAAATTGGGAAATGGGAGGGCTGAGAAGGGTGACCTAGCACTGGGTGGAAAGATTTAAGTTAAACCGTATAATGATCCCATGTTATTTGAATATCAAAGTTGTCCTCTGAAGTGGATAGGGGGAAGAAGGATTGGCCTGATTGGATTTAGAGAATAAGAAACCTTTATTTCAAAAATACAAAATATTTAACAGAAGTCTTCACTGATATTACTTCCTAACCTCCACGTTTCGCTCTACCGTTAGCCTCAGATCTTTTACAGTCAATAAGGAACATTGTTTGAAATAGAGAAAAGCTGTGAGAAATAGACGCTACTATTGCAGCCATTTCAAATAACCCTCAGTTTGTTCTAGGCCGGCCCCTGGGGGACTGTGGAAGGCTTTGAGATTAGGATTCGTATGTGGTTGAGAGCGAGTTCCTATTGATAGCTCTCGGGTACTGATAACCATGGTTGTGAGTATGTGTGTGTGTATGATTGAACAGTGGCTGGGTGCCACCAAAGGGAGAGATTATGGTGATGATGATGGTGGGTAGGGGACCGATAAGATTGTAGTATCTGGGATCTACATCTGTTTATATTAGTTACTATGCTGTTACTAAGCAGTGATGTATTACGACAGTGTACGTTACTACACCTAATAGGAAATGCACATGCGCACGAGTGTGCCCGGGAAACTGTAGAGCAGGAGAGGTTTTGACTAAACGAAAACTAACTGTACTCCCGTCTCCTGCCTGGTCATTTCTCCACAACACAAATATTACAGTGGCGACGAGGTGATTCAACTTCTTTAACGGACATTGCTTGAAGGGAAGAATGTTGCGTGAGTAATGAAACTCAAAATAATTATGTAATTCGTCAGTTATTTTTTATTTTCTTTCGCCAGTAAAAAACGGCTAAGCACTGCTAGCAGATACAGTGTTCAGGAGCTGCCAAGTAGCAAGACTATTGGAGTCCAGAATAGCGACACTGCCCTCTGGTGGTAAAATAAAAAGAACTGTCATTGAACCCATTGAAATTAGGCGATCTCGGTGGAGAAATATTGTCAAGAAGGAAAAAAAAAAAAAGGAAGAAGGAACGTAACACGGTGTGTACATTATTACAATGAGTGCAGTGAACGAAGTAATTGCAGAAACTTCTGAAGTGAAGAATTAGATGAAAATTAAAGAATACAAGGAATAAGGAAACTGAACAATTAACTGTGAAAATGGCAACCATTGGTCGAGTACCAGAGTTTGAGGCTACAAAAGAGGATTTTGATTCCTATTTGGAGCGTTTTGAGCGTTGGCTGGCTGCAAATGAAATCAAATATGAAAAGAAAGCAGACGTATTTCTCAGTGTTTTGGGTCCAACTGAGTATGGATTGCTGAAAGGTCTCATTGAACCAATAAAAGCAGTGGAGTTGAACTATGCAGAACTGACTGAAACTCTTTCAAGGCATTTCAAGCCTAAGCCAATTCTCATTGCAGAACGTTTCAGATTTTACCAACGTCACCAGAGTCAAGGGGAAACCGTGGCAGACTACATCCTTGCTTTGAAAAGGCTGGCAAGTACATGTGAGTTTGCACAATTTCTTGATGATGCTCTTCGAGACAAGTTTGTATGTGGTCTCACAGGTGAAGCATATCACAGAAGGCTTCTGTCAGAGAAGGACCTGACCTTTCGGAAAGCCTGTGATATCGCACTTGGACTCGAGCTTGCCCACAGGGATACTATTGAGCTATCGGGATATGCTGAACGTCAGAAAGGTGTTCACAAGGTCAGTGATGCACGTGGTGAAAAAGGCTCACAAAAGTCACACTTTTCTCAGTCCCGTCCTCAAGGTTACACAAGAACAAAGCAGCCCACATCTCAAAGGTCTAAGCCAAGTTGCTACAGATGTGGGGGAGATAATCATCAGCACAGTGAATGTCGATTCCAAAATGTAAAGTGCCACAATTGTGGAAAGGTTGGACATTTACAGAAAGTGTGTAAAGCCTCAAAACGCACAGCAAGAGCGCACAAAGTACTGTCCACAGTGTACACAGCTCAACAACAAAAAGATGGAATCTATCTCAACATGGAGTTAGCGGGAAAACCGGTAAAAATGCAGCTGGACACCGGAGCGTCTGTATCTCTGGTTCCAGAGAGACTCTACAAAGAAAAACTGAAAGAGTGCCCTCTTCAGCCAGCGTCCATCCGCCTTTCTTCATACACTGGTGACACTATTCCTGTGTTAGGGCAGATCCAGGTACCAGTCCGGTATGAGGGGAAGGAGTGGACGCTACCGCTTGTCATTGTTAAAGGAGAAAAATCAGCCTTGCTAGGCAGAAACTGGCTACAAAAGATCAAGTTGAACTGGGGAGAAATCTTCAGTCTGAGAAAGGACAAACCAGTGAGTCAAGCTACACTCACTAACATGCTGGAGAAGCACAAAGAACTTTTCAAAGATGGCTACGGCGAAATACAAGACTTCACAGCAAAAGTCAGAGTGCAAGAAGGAACCAAGCCTATCTTTCACAAACCACGTCCAGTTCCCTATGCTCTTAAGGAAGCAGTAGAGAAGGAACTGGACCGCCTACAGAAGAATAACATAATCACGAAAGTAGCGAGGAGCGACTGGGCCGCTCCGATTGTTGTAGTCCCAAAGAAAGACAAGACCGTCAGAATGTGCGGTGACTACAAGGTCACAGTAAATCGCTGCATACTACCAGAGGAATATCCACTACCAAACGCTGAAGATCTGTTTGCCACTCTAGCTGGTGGGAAGGTTTTCAGTAAGCTGGACCTGGCATTCGCTTATCAGCAACTGAAGCTGGATCCGGAGTCAGAACAGTATCTGACCATCAATACACACAAGGGGCTATTCAGATTCAATCGCTTGGCCTATGGAATCTCGACAGCTCCAGCGATATTCCAACACACAATGGATCAGATCTTGGACGGTATAGACAACGTTGTGTGCTTCATGGACGACATCCTCGTGTCAGCACCAACCATTGGAGAGCACCTTGTAGTGCTGGACAAAGTGATGTCAAGACTGGAGAAATACGGAGTGAGAATGAAACGCAGCAAGTGTGAGTTCCTCCAGGACTCAGTGGAGTATCTCGGATACAAGATTGATGCACAAGGCCTGCACCCAACCAACAGCAAGGTGGAAGCAATTGTAAACGCACCAGCACCCACAAATATCTCAGAGCTGAGGTCATTTTTGGGGCTCCTGAACTATTACGGAAAGTTTGTGGCAAACTTGTCCACATTGTTGCATCCGCTTCACCAACTGCTGCAGGCCGATACAAAGTGGAATTGGTCCCCACAATGCGAAGAAGCATTCAAGACTTGCAAACAGCGTCTGCTAAAGAGCAAGTGGCTTGCCCACTACAACACAGAGATGAAGCTGAGACTCGCGTGTGATGCATCTCCATACGGAGTAGGAGCCGTCATCTCACATGTTCTATCGTCAGGTGAAGAACACCCTATTGCATTTGCATCACGGACTCTGTCACCAAGTGAGAAAAATTATGCTCAAATTGAGAAGGAAGCCCTGAGCATAATATTCGGAGTGAAGAAGTTTCACAAATACCTGTACGGAAGGAAGTTCCAACTGCTGACAGATCACAAGCCTCTGTTGGCCATCCTTGGACCAAAATCAGCTATACCAACCCTTGCTGCACTTCGAATGCAACGTTGGGCTCTGATATTGTTAGCCTACGACTACGAGATTGAGTACAGACGATCCAGTGATCACGCAAATGCAGATGCACTATCAAGACTACCATGCAATAGTGACTCCGACAGTGAAGATGATAGAGCAGTCTTCCAGATCTCTCTCATTGACGAACTGCCCATATCTGCTTCAGACATAGCAGAGGAAACAAGGAAAGATCCAGTGCTTTCCAAAGTCTTGGACTTAACATTAGGAGGTTGGCCAAACTTCGTAAATGACGATAAACTTCGTCCATTCATCGACAAGAAAGACCAGTTGTCCACTGATCAAGGATGTGTTCTATGGGGATCAAGGGTGGTGGTACCTCAAACATTCCAGAGGAGACTGCTATCTGACCTGCATGAGGGACATCCAGGGATCACTCGAATGAAAGCACTCGCTCGCAGTTATCTGTGGTGGCCTGGACTGGATCAGGACATTCAACAGCATGTAGGCCACTGCTCACCTTGTGAAGCTGTTCGCAACAAGCCTGCTGCTGCACCTCTTCATCCATGGTCCTGGGCTGCGACACCTTGGGAACGCATCCATGTGGATTACGCCGAGATTGACAAGCAACATTTCCTTGTTGTCGTCGATGTCCATTCCAAGTGGATGGAAGTGTTCCCTACTCAACTGACCACAGCTGAGAAGACCATCAATCTTCTCAGACACCTGTTCGCATCCTTTGGACTAGTCAAGGAGCTCGTATCGGACAATGGCCCTCCTTTCACGTCAAACGATTTTGAAATGTTTCTCAAGAACAATGGGGTAAGGCACATCCGGTCACCACCTTACCATCCGGCATCAAACGGAGCAGCGGAAAGAGCCGTGCAAACCTTAAAGAAGGCCTGGACTAGACTCGAGGTTCAGTCTGTGCCCACCCACCTAAGGCTTCCCCGGTTCCTGTTTACTTACCGTAACACACCACACACAGTAACGGAATGTACACCGGCTGAACTGTTTCTGAGACGCCAACCACGTACCCGCCTGACATTGTTGAAACCAGACTTGTCAAGCACTGTGGCAAAGCACCAGCTACAGCAGAAGAAAGCTCATGACAGACACTCAAAGACTGTCAGAGAATTCAAAGAGGGAGAGAGGGTGATGGTACGTGATTTCAGACACCCCAAGAGCCTGTGGAATTCAGGTGTGATCTTGCAACGCAAAGGACCTTTGACTTACCAAGTCCAAATTGGTCATCGCCAGGTCAACGTTCATGTGGATCATCTGCTACGGTCCAACGCCCCAGCAGAGACACGCCGAGAGAACAATAACGACCCCCAGGACTATTCTCCTGACTGTGGACGTACGGGAGAGACAGAGCCTGACCTTCCACCCGAACCTGGCCCACCACCGGAAGCCCAGGAGGAGCGGAGATATCCTATTCGACAGCGAAAGGCACCTCAAAAGCTTGACCTGTGAGTTGAGCTGTTTGAGGTAACAGACAGTAAAACAAACAAACACTTTAATATGTCCTAGATAAAAGGAAAGAAAAAGGACATTACCTGGGTTAGTTATTAGGACACAAACTCCATCTTCGGGGCAGAATAATCCCCTGGATTTGTGCTGGGCTCTGAAAAGTCTGCTTCAACCCAGTAGTTGAAAAATGTTAAGAATGCATTGTTCAGATATTGCATTAGTAGTTCCCTAACATATTTACCTTGTTCTCTGGGAGTTAAACACTATGGGGGAGGAGTGTAGTATCTGGGATCTACATCTGTTTATATTAGTTACTATGCTGTTACTAAGCAGTGATGTATTACGACAGTGTACGTTACTACACCTAATAGGAAATGCACATGCGCACGAGTGTGCCCGGGAAACTGTAGAGCAGGAGAGGTTTTGACTAAACGAAAACTAACTGTACTCCCGTCTCCTGCCTGGTCATTTCTCCACAACACAAATATTACAAAGATAAGACCCATTTCAGAGGAGGGCACCTTTGTGTTTCACAGCTCAAAGGACCCAGGGGTCGAGAGGTCAATAGGGAAAAGGCACTTTAAAGCATTTTACATAATCTCCTTCCTGTTATTGTTCTTGCTGGCAATTTATTTGTTCTTTTGCTTTTTCTCTTACTCTCTTTCTCGCCCCCTTTGTATGTAATGTTCTCCTCCCATATTGACTACATCACTCCCACTCTCTTCCCCGCTTTCTCATCCTTCCCCTTCCTTCTCTGTGCCCCCTCTCTTCTACTGTTTCCCAAAGGTGAAAGTATTCAGACCCATTGACTTTTCCCACATTTTGTTACGTTACAGCCTTATTCTCAAATGTATTAAATAATTCCCCCCCCCCTCCTCATCAATCTACACACAATACCCCATAATGACAAAACATAAACAGGTTGTTCAAATTTTTTTTGCACATTTATAAAAAAAAAACGGAAATATCACATTTACATAAGTATTCAGACCCTTTATTCAGTACTTTGTTGAAGCACCTTTGGCAGTGATTACAGCCTCGAGTCTTCTTGAGTATGACGCTACAAACTTGCCACACCTGTATTTGGGGAGTTTCTCCCATTCTTCTCTGCAGATTCTCTCAAGCTCTGTCAGGTTGGATAGGGAGCGTCGTTGCACAACTATTTTCAGGTCTCTCCAGAGATTTTAGATTGGGTTCAAGTCTGGGCTCTGGCTGGGCCACTCAGGGACATTCAGAGACTTGTCCTGAAGCCACTCCTGCTTTGTCTTGGCTGTGTGCTTAGGGTCTTTGTCCTGTTAGAAGGTGAACCTTCGCCCGTCTGAGATCCTGAGTGCTCTGGAACAGGATTTCATCAAGGACCTCTGTACTTTTCTCTGTTCATCTTTGCCTCAATCCTGAATAGTCTCCCAGTCCCTGCTGCTGAAAAACATCCAGACAGCATGATGCTGCCACCATCATGCTTCACCATAGGTAAGGTGCCAGGTTTCCTCCAGATGTGACGTTTGGCATTCAGGTCAAAGAGTTCAATCTTGGTTTCTCATGATCTGAGAGTCTTTAGGTACCTTTTGGCAAACTCCAAGCAGACTGTCATGTGCCTTTTACTAAGGAGGGGCTTCCGTCTTGCCACTCTACCATAAAGGCTTGATTGAACGTAACAAAATGTGGAAAAAGCCAAGAGAATACTTTCCCGAAGGCACTGTATGTATATACAGTGGGGAGAACAAGTATTTGATACACTGCCGATTTTGCAGGTTTTCCTACTTACAAAGCATGTAGAGGTCTGTAATTTTTTATCATAGGTACTATTATATATATATATATATATAGCCTAACTTTCACACACTCACATAACATATACACATTTAAAATTAGTATATATATATATTTTTTTTTGTGTGATTACTAAACAATTCATTTATAATTAGTAGGTTTTGTTATCGGTTTTGTTATTTAACAAACCTTTTATTTTTGTACGTATGTATTCTATATTGTTTTTTTGTGGTGTGGTTTTCATATAAGCCCTTGGGCTTCCAAATACACCTGCACACCATTTATTTTATATATTGTTGTCAATCACTTGTTTTCGAAATAAAACAAAAACTAGAATAGCACATCTGGGGCCCCGGGACACCTACTTCGCCTATGCTGTTTCCCAGCTGTGAGTGTTGTCTTATAGCCTATTGGTTCTGATAGCACACTGTGCTTGCCCTTACATCCTGCGAGGAGGGGGACCAGGAATCTGTTTGTGGGAAGTTTGCAGGGTACTCAAAGCAGCGTCGCACAATGCTTCCTAAAGCAGCCACAGGAATTGACAGGTGTGGGTCGGGAGTCAGCACAGTAGCCCTCGCTCCCCTCTGGGGGCCCAAGACGAAAGATTGAAGTGCCTTTGAACGGGGTATGGTAGTAGGTGCCAGGCGCACCTTTTTGTGTCAAGAACTGCAACGCTGCTGGGTTTTTCATGCTCAACTGTTTCCTGTGTGTATCAAGAATGGTCCACCGCCCAAAAGGACATCGAGCCAACTTGCCACAACTGTGGGAAGCATTGGAGTCAACATGGGTCAGCATCCCTGTGGAACACCGTGCCCCGACAAGTTCTTCATGTTTCGTATACTCAGTGTGTGTACTAAAAGCAGACGAGAAGTTGACATAAAAACAGGGAGCTAAATTAGTTCACTGTCAAGTATCAACCGTCAATCTTCCAAATGCATTTATTTGCATTGAATGTCACCTCCAGCACCCAAACAAGCAAAAAGACAGCATCACAATAGACGGTCACATCCCTATTTATTTCGTAACAGGGAAATTTGTATGTGATTAGTACACATGAAAGGATTTCAGACGGCAGTATCGACATGGCCTCTGAGATCAAATAGCCTTATTAACTACAGTGTGGGTGGTGAGATAGTAGCTACAGTTCGGAGAGCGAGATCCGGCAATTAAAGACCCAGGAAAAGTACATGGCTTTGCATGAGTTTATCATGGAACGATTAGTCTCGTCTGTGTGTGTGAAATGACTTCTCTGTCTGTGAACTCATTTTTGATGGGAAAATTGTGACGTTGCTATCAGTGGGTCCATCTCGGGAACAAGGAAGCGAGTCCTTTTCTCCCGTCCCCTTTTATAGTTACGTATGCAGCTGTGTACAAGTTGCCGTCACATCTACATTTAGGGGTGTTGTCCTGGAATAAAAAGCATGGACAAACACACACACACACACACACACACACACACACACACACACACACACACACACACACACACACACACACACACACACACACACACACACACACACACACACACACACACACACACACACACACACACACACACGGGTTAGATGGGGACAGAAGACTTGTGCCACAATAACTCTGTTGAATTCCTCTTTCCATTTATACGAACACAATCACAGCACTTTGAAGTCGTGTTTGGTGCCACGCAACATTAGTGGTGGTCAGTGCCGTTTATGATGAGGGAAGACAATTTCTTTTTTCATGAGCATGGTCCTTATTTCTGTTACAGCATGTTGGATGACTATCACTCATATTCCATTCACCCAGTTCAATGTAACATCGATAGGTTTAGGCTACTACATGATACTCACATTTTCCCTATAACCATCATGAGGGTTGCTACAACATAGCCTATGAAGGAAAGTTTACATCTTAGGTGCACACAGGTCGAGAGAAAGAATTGAGATGACAGACAGTGACACATGGACAGACAGTGTCACATTCAATACCGTCTTGCACACTCTTGCCTGCATCTAGCTGATCTAATCAGTAGTCCAACAGTTGCAAATGAGAGTTTCTATTGGACAAATTCAGGTATTTTTTATCCCTGTTTCGCTTGCTTCTCCTTCATTTTTGAAGAAATACATTTGTTGAAAAGTTTTCAATTATTGTCTCTCTCTCTTTGAGTCAACTACTCACCACATTTTATGCACTGCAGTTCTAGCTAGCTGTATCTTATGCTTTCAGTACTAGATTCATTCGCTGATCCTTTGATTGGGTGGACAACATGTCAGTTCATGCTGCAAGAGCTCTGATAGGTTGGAGGACGTTCTCCGGAAGTTGTCATAATTACTGTGTAACTCCATGGAAGGGGGTGGGAACCAACAGCCTCCTAGGTTTTGTATTGAAGTCAATGTACCAAGAGGAGGACGGAAGCTAGCTGTCCTCCGGCTACACCATGGTGCTACCCTACAGAAAGCTGTTGAGGCTAATGTAGGCCTTAATTGCAAAACAGTGTGTTTTAATCAATTATTTGGTAACGTGAATATATTTAGTATAGTTTTATTTAAAAATGATTACTTTTTCAAGTTTTAAAATGTTTGTTTTTATGGAATTCACTAAGGAGGATGGTCCTCCCCTTCCTCCTCTGAGGAGCCTCCACTGCGCAAAATATAGAACTGACATCTTATCCTTTGCCTATGCTGCCTTTTGGAAATCAGGACTTATTAAGCCTGATCTCAAACAGCACAGAGATGCCTGTGTCCATCGTGGGTCAAAGGTACTGCTGTCACACAACTGGTCATATCAAGTGTGCTTTAGTGGAATGCTGCACAGCCCACTCCCTCTATCCCCCATCAGAATCCAGACAGGCCACTTCCAAATTAACAGCCCCAAACATGTTGCCTGCTGAACAGGCCTCTGACTCCTCTGCATGGCTATAACGCCTGACAAAGAGACCCAGTGCTACAGCCCCATGTGAATGAGAGACCAGCTTCTCTGACTGACTGACTGATTCAAAGCTCTTATTGTCAGCAGATGCCTAATCGCTCCCTCTATCACTGGTGGCCTATGAAGGAGCTACGGCCCGGACGTCGGGATGCAAAATGTAATAGCCATTTTCTTTTTTGGGTTGGGTGGACGGGGAGGGCTGAACTGGAAAGGTCAGGATGAGTTCTCCTTTAAAGATGAGGAAACTGGCCCTGTGCCAGGAAAGAGGGTGTGTGTGTGTGTGTGTATGTGTGTGTGGGGGGGATCTAGCGTAACAGAGAACTTGTTTAAACTTTCATGAGAGAGAGTGAGAGAGAGAGAGAGAGAGAGAGAGAGAGAGAGAGAGAGAGAGAGAGAGAGAGAGAGAGACAAATAAAGAGAGAGTTTAGCACAGCGAAAGAGTCGACAAGTTGGCGGGTTACATCGTTTCCCCTGAACTGGGATTTAGTGTATGGTTGGTATAATAAAATTGACACTTCAGCTGTGGATAAACATAGCTCTCAGTATCCAAGATCTTTGTGAACCACCGATTGGCTTCACTGTTTTACAATGAAAGAAGGGAAAACCGCCCAGTATTTCAGTCCCATTAGCGTGCTTCATGCACTATGCCGCTGTGGGTCTGTGGTGGTTTGCTCTCATACCCGTCTAGGACCAGGTATTATGCTGTGGTGCACGGCTGCTGACCGTATCGACACACACACACACGTGTCACAAACACACCCTGTTGTCCACTGTTTGCTGGGCTGCCTGGCTAGCGTTTTTGCGTGAGTGCGGCTGCAGCTAGGGCAGTAACCTGAGCAGGGAGAAGTGGTGCTGATTGTTATGCAATAAGGCCAGATAGGCATCTCCACACAACAAAGCACACTATAGCACCGCCGGCCTGGGACGCCAAATACCACTCAACTGATTTCCATAGATCCCGATCATAGCCACGAAACAGTAGGTGTTGTGCGACAGTGTGGGAGGTAGGATGGGTTGAAAAAGCACAGGTACATGCACACACACGCACGTACACAGACGCACAAAGGTATGTACGAGGCTGCGTGCACGCACACGCACACACACAGACACAATTTGCAGAAAGCGACTAAAACGACACAGAAGACAAGCCTAGATAACAACTAGCTCATCCACTGAAGATACTAGTCTCTTCAAAACTTCAATTCAATTACCAATAAGGGATCTTCCTTTTTATTGACTACTTTGGGCCAAAGTAGTGACTGGCTAAACAGTAACTGGAAAACAATCTCTCTGTCACATCTGCCAGCCACTGACTCCAGGAAACTCAGTAAACAAATCCAGAGGCAAATCTATTTGAAAATGGCTGCCATCAAACAGACATTGAGCTCTCTCTGGGGGGACGTGGTGTGACACAACTGGCTTTTCTGTTAAAAAGCAGTCTCCTAAAACCCTTATCTTATCTGCTACACAGTTACAGTCCACAGACAAAAATGATTGATTCAGAACGTTTCAGTCAGTACCGTGGTGTTCGATGATGCTCGTACAGGTTGTAAATGTGATCGTAGAAGTGCCATTATAAAATGGTTTTGGGTTGTAAATGGTTCAAACGCGACTGCTGTTGTGGTGTGCTTGTGTTCGATGGGTGTGCTGTCACTTAATGTGTCGTCTCCATCATCCTTCAACGTATGACTACCATAGAAAAACAATGGGTGCGATTCATTTTTTGGCAGATACAAAATGTCTGCCTGAACGCCCTGGCAGAAACAGACTGGCACACGGAGATTGTTAATAATACTGTATAATACAGACAGAGGCTATCTTGTGTACATCTTATCATGGCTTTGGATGGAGATATCATCCCAAATTTCCCTGCAGGGTTAGTTATCGTTTTAGCTACAGTTTTTACTTCCTCGTCGTTCACTTCAATTAGCCATTGATGTCTGGTTACCACTTAATGAACAGTTACAGTCCACAGAGAGAACCTGACATGGCTGATGTAATGACTGGATGGCTGGATCAGGGACAGAGACCATCCATGGTGAGAAAATGTCCACACTCATTTGATAGAAACACCACAGAAGTTCACCATGGCATAGTAACTGATTACACTCCAATTGTTCCAGTCTAACTTATAGTTTAACGAACGCCTCCTGGAGGCGCACCACTTAACAGCGGTGTTATCACCTCAACCAGATGAAGGAGTCAGAGCGTTGATTTATAAGACCATGTCGGGTGGCACTTCTCTTCCTTTGTTTGAGGTGGAGACAAAGGTAACTGCCAAAATAGAGGAAACATCAACATAAAGGGTCTTAATAGGCCGTTGGGCCACCAGAACATCTTAAATGAGCCTTGGCATAGGTTCTACAAGTGTCTGGTACTCTATTGGAGGTATACAACACCATTCTTCCACGAGAAAGTCCATCATTCGGTTTTTTGTTGATGGTGGTAGAGGAAACGCTGTCTCAGGCGCGGCTCCAGAATCTACCATAAGTGTTCAATTGGATTGAGATCTGGTGACTGACACACACACACATGAAACCCCCTATGCTCCATTGAGACCCCTCTTTTAACGTCACTGAGATCTCTTCTTCTAGCCATGGTAGCCAAAATAATGGGCAACTGGGCATTTTTATACATGACCCTAAGCATGATTGGATGTCAATTGCTTAATTAACAGAACCACACCTGTGTGGAAGCACCTGTTTTCAATATTATTTGTATCCCTCATTTGCTCATGTATTTCCTTTATTTTGTCAGTTACCTGTACATCCCAGTGTAATTACTGGCTGAGAGGACCTGTGTTTCTGCCATGCTGTTATCAGGGTGTGTCACAGGCCAGGCCAGGGTGGGCTACTTGGTGCTAGGATGTTGTTTCAGCTTAAAAACAATGACTAGGTCACTCAGGAGAGAGACCGACTGGCTGGCTGGCTGGGAGAAGTCCACACAATGCATGTGGAAATGTGCCTTTGGCTTCACAGTAAAACGGTACACGTAATGAAAGATACTTCTTGAGAAAAAACGACTTCCCGTAACTGCATTGTGTGCAACATATTTCTGAATGAGTTTTGTGAAAACAAAATGATTCGTTTGAGGTTTTCTATAGCATGGGTGTACCTGGGTGATGCTGGTTCCATGACCAGCCAGAATGAATGAGGTCGTGAAAAGTCCAGCATTTCAAACAATTAGCTAGTTCACAGATAGTGCTTTGCGATCTACACTAACTATACAAAACATTAGGAACACCTGCTCTTCCATGACACAGACTGACCAGGTGAAATCTATGATCCCTTATTGATGTTACTTGTTGAATCCACTTCAATCAGTGTAGATGAAGGGGAGGAGACAGGTTAAAGAAGGATTTTATTGGGCCATCCAGCCAACTTGACACAACTGTGGTAGCATCCCTGTGCGCCAGCATCCCTGTGGCATCAACATGGGCCAGCATCCCTGTGGAACGCATTCGAGACCTTGTAGAGTCCGTGCCCTGACGAGTTGAGGCTGTTCTGAGGGCATGTATTCTGTTTCTAGGATTTCCACCCGCAGTGTAGAACGTAGAACTTCAGCTTCAAAACCATCAGCCTGGCTCCCCATGCTCTGTCCACTCCTCCACGTGTACACACAAACACTTTCAGCTGGCAAACCCTCAGAGACTGTCTTAGCCCGGTGTTTCGCAGTGCCTCCATCAATCAATATTTGCCAAGTTATACTAAAATGTATCCACAAAATACTTGAAAATATAAGGTGATTTTTTCCCCCCCCTGTCTCAATGAAGTGTAAATATATGTTGTTTTTTTTTTTCAAATCAGAGGAGCTT
Organism: Salvelinus alpinus; assembly: GCF_045679555.1. Classification (NCBI taxonomy): domain Eukaryota; kingdom Metazoa; phylum Chordata; class Actinopteri; order Salmoniformes; family Salmonidae; genus Salvelinus; species Salvelinus alpinus. The sequence goes on along the minus strand of NC_092094.1, from coordinate 49,225,110 downwards.
CACAGCTTAATCTAGGTCTGGATTATCTGTGTGAAATGCACACATGAATTCATGGACACACACAAACAGAGAGGACTTCCAAGGCCAGATTTATTGTACTTGGCCAACGAAAGATGTCTTCCTGATTGGGGGGGGGGGGGGGGGCGCGAGCAGAACTACAGTGAATGACTTCCTCCTACAGTATGTCTCAAGATGCACAAGTATCTGGTGTATGGAACATATAACATTCATAGTATAACATCAACAACCCCATGAAGATGTTTAGACCTCTTGACATCATGTCTTAGGTTTTTGACTGACAATCGCAAAGTTGTGGGTTCAAGTCCCATTTCGACTACTGTACCCTCTAAATTCGCTTATCAGAATGTTGATCAGAATTAAACACTTTCATGGGGAACATAGATTGTTGGGTCATGTTCATGTCAGTTAATGAATAACATCTATAGCTGTATTTCAAGTCGCCATCAAGTCTGTCTCCTCACTTTCTCACAAAGCAAGCGCTTCCAGAACTGTATTACATCAAAAAACCTCCCAAGCCCACACCCTGTGCTGCCTCCCTAGCCTTTAGGAAGAATAGGAGAACAAAGGGGATTGAGAGAAGAGGGAAGTTGGGAGGGGTGGCAGGCAGGCAGGAGGGGGGGGGAGAAAGTGGCAGGGTTGGTGATATGAATAGTGATGGCAAGGGTAAGGACGGGGAGAGGGGTCTCCGGGGAGTACCAGGGGAGGCAGTGGTGACTGTAGGCCCAGAGAGGATATCTTCCTGTCCCAACTGAATGTCACAGCGGATGGGCTGCTATCTGGAGATCTGGATCTGAAAGCTCTACATCTGGGTCTGGATGCTGGTCTGAGTCTAGGCCTGGCTTTTTATTACACCATTTCAGTCAACTTCCTCGTCAATGTCGTTCCGCGAGTTGTCAAGTGTGCCCAACTGTGGCTAATGTAATGAAGGATATGACTTTTCTAATCAGACCACACCCAGTATGTTAAGTGGAGTTAATGAATCTCCTCATCTGCTGGACTGCATAGCCGAGGCTGTCTAGGCGAGGACCGGGTTTGTATAGGGGACTCACTAGTGGGACGGGATAATGTGGGTGTGATGTTTAGTCGTCTGGTAAACAGAGTGGACCGCAGGACATCAGCCAAGGCCTGCGGTTTGCATTTGTGGAATGTTTACTTTTGACTACTTTTGACAATCAAAAATTGTGGTGGACTGGACTAGGAAACTGGCAAGTTGCCATCATACAAAACATTGAATCAAAGTTTATTGGTCGTGTACACAGATTTTTGGTGTTATAGCAGGTGCAGTGAAATGCTTATGATTCTAGCTCCAACAGTGTATGTTTCACAAATACAATACCAATACACAAATAATAAAAAAAATCTAAACAAGAAATCCGGAGACAGAATGGGTCCAATTAATAATCTAGTCGATATATTATTGAGCATTTGTCAGAATCCAGAATATAAATACTGTATGTGGGGTGTACAGACAGTATATACTCTGCTAAATGACTTAAATGTAAATGTAAATGTACACTGAACAAAAATATACACACAACATGCAAAGTGTCCCTCCGCCATTTTTCATGAGCTGAAAAAAAAATCCAAAACATTTTCCATACGCACAAAAAGCTTATTTCTCTCCAATTTGTGCACACATTTGTTTACATCCCTGTTAGTGAGCATTTCTCCTTTGCCAAGGAGAATCCATCCACCTGACAGGTGTGGCATATCAAGAAGCTGATTAAACAGCATGATTATTATACGAGTGCACCTTGTGCTGGGAACAATAAAAGGTCACTCTAAAATGTGCAGTTTTGTCACACAACACAATGCCGCAGATTACTCAAGTTTTGAGGGAGCGTGCGATTGGCATGCAGACTGCAGGAATGTCCACCAGAGTTGTTGCCAGAGAATTTGATGTTAATTTCTGTACCATAAGCTGCCTCCGACATCGTTTTAGAGAATTTGGCAGTACGTCCAACCGGCCTCACAAACGCAGACCACGTGTAACCACCCCAGCCCATCCGGTTTCTTCACCTGCAGGATCGTATGAGGGGGGTGGGGGAAAAGGGGGGGGGGTGGGGGGGTGCTGAGTATTTCTGTCTGTAATAAAGCCCTTTTGTGTGGGAAAACTCATTCTGATTGGCTGGGCCTGGCTCCTCAGTGGGTGGGACTGGCTGCCAAGTGGGTGGGCCTAGCTGCCCAGTCATTTGAAATCCATAAATTAGGGCCTAATGAATGTATTTTAATTGAATGATTTCCATATATGCACTGTAACTCAGTAAAATCTTTGAAATGTTTGTGTTTATATTTTTGTTCAGTATAATTTGGAAAGAAAATGGTATGTACAGTAGTAGGTATATTAGGATGGGTTATGTCGAGAACACAGTATATACACAGTGAGTAAACAACAGTTTATTAACAGAATATGAGGTGGCCAGCGTTCAATGACTCTATATTCATGGGGCATTAGTCTCAAGGTGCAGGGCTGAGAACTGGGCAGGTAGCCAGCTAGTATTGGCTGTTCAACAGTCTGATGGCCAGGAGATAGAAGCTGTTTTTCAGTGTCTGCCTGCCAGAAGGTAGCAGAGTGAACAGACTGTGGCTCGGGTGGCTGAGGTCCTAGATGATCATCTTGGCCTTCCTTTGACACTGAGTGCTGTACATTTCCTGGAGGGCAGGCAGCGTGTCCCCCAGTGATGCGTTGGGCTGACCACACCACCCTCTGGAGAGCCATGTGCAGTTGCCGCACTAGGCGGTGATGCAGCCCGACAGAATGCTCTCAATGGTGCATCTGTAGAAATTCGTGAGGGTCTTCGGGGACATGCAGATTTTCTTCAGCCGCCTGAGGTTGTAGAGGTTGTACATCAGCGGAGAATGCTGAGGGGAGAACAGCTCATAATAAAGACTGGAATGGAGTCAATGGAGTGGTATCAACCACATGAAAACCCCCATGTTTGATGTGTTTGATACCATTCCATTGACTCCATTCCAGCCATTATTATGAGCTGTTCTCCCCTTAGCAGCCTCCGTTGTTGTACATAGATTATTCCACTGGTAGGTAATGTGCTTGGAGACTTCAGATGGCCTGTGTCATGACCCATCTGGCCCAAGGTGACACAGACACGTCCAAAATGATTGGCACCCTTGATAAAGTGCGCATAAAAAAGACTGTATAAAATAAATAATACAAATACGGAGCTACTGTATATTGTATGCTCCAAGAAATGATATTGATATTATTTTATACTAATACAATTGCTCAGAGCAAAATATTTTTTATAAAAAAGTAATGAAAGAAAAAAAAAAAAAACATTGGTGTCAAATGTATTGGTACCTGTTCCCTTTCGAGTCTTTTTCTAAAATGTTTTATTGAAGAATACATTGGGATGATCATAGGCCATTCCTCCATAAAATGTCCTCCATAAAATGTCCTGGTACTCCAGGGCTCCAGGACCAGTGTGTCACGACTTCTGCCGAAGTCGTTGCCTCTCCTTGTCCGGGCGGTGTTCGGCGGTCGACTTCACCGGTCTTCTAGCCATCATCGATCCATTTTTCATTTTCCATTGGTTTTGTCTTGTCTTCCCACACACCTGTTGTCAATCCCATTCATTACCTGTTGTGTATTTAACCCTCTGTTTCCCTTCATGTGTTTGTCAGAGATTGTTCGTTGTCAAGTGTTGTGTTGATTGTGTATAGGTGTGCGACGGGTCTTCGTACCCAGATTTGTTTTATATTTTTTCCGTGAGTGTTATTGAGCAGATTACTGGGACTTTAATTAAAGTACTCCATTCTACACTCTATTTGACTCTCCTGCGCCTGACTTCCTCTGCCACTTATACACGCCATTGTGACAGAATCTCTGACCTTAAAAAATGAAGTCAGCAGGAGGAGGCACTTCGCTAATGGAGGTTGAGGAACGCGTCCTGGAACACGCGGCGGAGATTGACAGTCTGTGTGCTGCCATGGATCGCATTGTCCAGAGTATGGACCGCTGGGAGAGACAGGGAGCTTGTCCAGTACCTCCACCACCACCTGGAATTCCTTTGAACGTTTTTTATCCTCCGGAACAGAACAGGATCCAGTTATCCCTACCCACGGGATACAATGGAGATACTGCCAGCTGCCAGGGTTTTCTCCTAAAACTGAACTTGTATCTGGCCACGGTCTCTCCAGTACCATCAGACCGTGAGAAAAGCTTCGCTCTCGTCTCATGCCTTACCGGGAAAGCCCTGGAGTGGGCCAACGCTGTGTGTGGAGAGGATAAGGTGTTGGACCATTTTGAGGAGCTCATCTGCCATTTCCGGAAGGTATTCGACCACCCATCCGAAGGCAGAGCAGCAGGTGAGCTCCTCTATCATCTGAGGCAGGGGAAGAGGAGTGCTCAGGAGTTCGCGTTGGAGTTTAGGACTTTGGCTGCCGGCGCTGGATGGAGCGACAGGGCCCTGATCGACCACTACCGTTGTAGTCTACGCGAGGACGTCCGTCGGGAGCTGGCCTGTAGAGACACCACCCTCAACTTCGACCAACTGGTGGATATGTCCATCAGGCTGGACAACATGCTGGCTACTCGGGGACGTCTAGATCGGGGTCTGGTTGTTCCATCCTCCCGCACTCTCTCTCCCGAACCTATGGAATTGGGAGGGATGGTGCGCAGGGAGACCGGAGGGGGTACCCGCTCGAGCACCATCTATGATCGCAGAGATCACACTGCTGATCGGTGCCGGGTTGGTTCCTCTGGGAATAGAGAAGGCAGGCAGGGCACTCTGGCATCACCCCAGGTGAGTAGGCACCATACTCATCCAGAGCCCTCTGCTGCACTTATGTTTGTCTCTGTCACCTTTCCGGATTTTTCCCTGCATTCCCAGTATAAGGCGCTAGTAGATTCAGGCGCGGCTGGGAATTTCATTAATAAAAATTTTGCTCATAGTTTAGGGATTCCTGTTTCTGTGGATATGCCTTTCCCTATTCATGCCTTAGATAGTCGACCAATAGGGTCAGGGTTTATCAGGGAGGTCACCGCACCTTTGTCTATGATAACGCAGGAGGGTCACAAGGAGAAGATTAGTCTTTTCCTTATTGATTCCCCTGCGTATTCTGTGGTGTTAGGCCTACCCTGGTTAACTACTCATAACCCCACTGTTTCTTGGCCACAGAGGGCTCTCACGGGGTGGTCGCGAGAGTGCTCAGGTAGGTGTGTAGGGGTTTCCGTTGGTGCTACTACGGTGGAAAGTCCAGACCAGGTTTCCACCGTGCGCATTCCCTCCGAATATGCCGATTTGGCACTCGCCTTCTGTAAAAAGAAGGCGACTCAATTACCACCCCATCGACAGGGGGATTGTGCGATAGATCTCCTGGTAGACGCTGCATATCCCAGGAGTCATGTGTATCCTCTGTCGCAAGCGGAGACAGTGGCTATGGATAATTATATCTCTGAATCCCTGCGTCAGGGGTTCATTAAGCCATCCATTTCACCCGCCTCTTCGAGTTTCTTTTTTGTGAAGAAGAAGGATGGCGGTTTACGCCCGTGCATTGATTATCGAGACCTTAATAAAATCACGGTAAAATATAGTTACCCGCTACCTTTGATCAATACAGTAATGGAGTCAATGCGCGGGGCCCGCTTCTTCACAAAATTGGATCTCAGGAGTGCGTACAATCTGGTGCGTATTAGGAGGGGTGATGAGTGGAAGACGGCATTTAGCACCACCTCAGGTCATTATGAGTACCTGGTCATGCCATATGGGTTGATGAATGCTCCATCAGTCTTCCAATCGTTTGTAGATGAGATCTTCAGGGACCTGAATGGGCAGGGTGTAGTGGTGTATATTGATGATATTTTGATATACTCTGCTACACGCGCTGAGCATGTGTCCTTGGTGCGCAGGGTGCTTGGTCGCCTGTTGGAGCATGATTTATATGTCAAGGCTGAGAAATGCTTGTTCTTCCAACAATCCATCTCCTTCCTAGGGCATCAGATTTCCACTTCAGGAGTGGAAATGGAGAGCGACCGCATTACAGCCGTGCGTAATTGGCCGACTCCAACCACGGTAAAGGAGGTGCAGCGTTTTTTAGGGTTTGCCAATTACTACCGGAGATTTATCCGGGGTTTTGGTCAGGTTGCAGCTCCCATTACCTCACTGCTAAAGGGGGGACCGGTGCGCTTGCAGTGGTCGGCCGAGGCGAATAGGGCTTTTGGTAAACTGAAGGCTCTGTTTACCTCGGCGCCTGTGTTGGCTCATCCGGATCCCTCTTTGCCATTCATAGTAGAGGTGGACGCATCCGAAGCTGGGATAGGAGCAGTGCTCTCTCAGCGTTCGGGTGTGCCACCGAAGCTTCGCCCCTGTGCTTTCTTTTCGAAGAAGCTCAGCCCGGCGGAGCGTAACTATGATGTGGGGGACCGAGAGCTGTTAGCTGTCGTAAAAGCCTTGAAGGTGTGGAGGCATTGGCTTGAGGGGGCTAATCACCCTTTTCTCATCTGGACTGACCACCGCAATCTGGAGTACATCCGGCAGGCGAAGAGACTAAATCCTCGCCAGGCAAGGTGGGCCATGTTTTTCACTCGTTTTGTGTTTACGCTTACTTACAGACCAGGCTCCCAGAACGTCAAGGCAGACGCATTGTCTCGGCTGTATGACACAGAGGAGCGACCCATGGATCCCACTCCCATACTCCCAGAGTCGTGTTTGGTGGCGCCAGTAGTGTGGGAGCTGGACGCGGACATTGAGCGGGCGTCACGTGCAGAGCCCTCTCCTCCTGAGTGTCCAGCTGGTCGTCTGTACGTTCCGTCTGCTGTCCGCGACCGATTGATCTATTGGGCTCACACATCACCCTCCTCTGGTCATCCTGGGATAGGTCGGACGATGCGCTGTCTTGATGGGAGGTACTGGTGGCCCACTTTAGCTAAGGACGTGAGGATTTATGTTTCCTCCTGTTCGGTGTGCGCCCAGTGCAAGGCTCCTAGACACCTGCCTAGAGGTAAGCTTTTACCTTTACCCGTTCCTCAACGGCCGTGGTCGCACCTGTCAGTGGATTTTGTGACTGATCTTCCACCTTCACAGGGTTACACCACGATCCTGGTCGTTGTGGATCGGTTCTCTAAGTCCTGTCGTCTTCTCCCTTTGCCCGGTCTCCCTACGGCCTTACAAACTGCGGAGGCTCTGTTTACACATGTTTTCCGGCATTATGGGGTGCCTGAGGATATAGTGTCTGATCGGGGTCCCCAGTTCACGTCAAGGGTCTGGAAGGCGTTCATGGAACGTCTGGGGATCTCGGTTAGTCTTACCTCAGGTTTTCACCCCGAGAGTAATGGGCAGGTGGAGAGAGTTAACCAGGATGTGGGCAGGTTTCTGCGGTCCTATTGCCAGGACCGGCCAGGGGAGTGGGCGAAGTTCGTGCCCTGGGCAGAGATAGCCCAGAACTCGCTACGTCACTCCTCCACTAACCTTACCCCTTTTCAATGTGTATTAGGGTATCAGCCGGTTCTGGCTCCTTGGCATCAGAGTCAGACCGAAGCTCCTGCGGTGGACAATTGGTTTCGGCACGCTGAGGAAACTTGGGAGGCAGCCCACGTCCACCTTCAGCGTGCCATAAGGCGCCAGAAAATTGGCGCAGACCGTCGCCGCAGTGAGGCCCCGGTGTTCGCACCAGGGGACAGGGTCTGGCTCTCGACCCGAAACCTGCCCCTCCGCCTGCTCTGCCGGAAGCTGTGTCCGCGGTTTGTGGGGCCGTTTAAAGTCCTGAGGAGAGTGAACGAGGTATGTTATAGATTACAACTGCCCACTAATTACCGTATTAACCCCTCGTTCCATGTGTCTCTCCTCAGGCCGGTGGTGGCTGGCCCGCTCCAGGAGGCTGAAGTGCGTGAAGTTCCTCCGCCTCCTCTAGACATCGAGGGGGTCCCGGCGTACGCTATTCGATCCATTTTGGATTCGAGACGTCGGGCGAGGGGCCTTCAGTACCTCGTGGACTGGGAGGGGTACGGGCCGGAGGAGAGATGCTGGGTTCCGGTGGAGGACGTTTTAGATCCTTCCATGTTAAAAGAATTCCACCGCCTCCATCCGGATCGCCCTGCACCTCGCCCTCCGGGTCGTCCCCGAGGCCGGTGTCGACGCGCTGCTGGAGCCGCGCGTCAGGGGGGGGGTAATGTCACGACTTCTGCCGAAGTCGTTGCCTCTCCTTGTCCGGGCGGTGTTCGGCGGTCGACTTCACCGGTCTTCTAGCCATCATCGATCCATTTTTCATTTTCCATTGGTTTTGTCTTGTCTTCCCACACACCTGTTGTCAATCCCATTCATTACCTGTTGTGTATTTAACCCTCTGTTTCCCTTCATGTGTTTGTCAGAGATTGTTCGTTGTCAAGTGTTGTGTTGATTGTGTATAGGTGTGCGACGGGTCTTCGTACCCAGATTTGTTTTATATTTTTTCCGTGAGTGTTATTGAGCAGATTACTGGGACTTTAATTAAAGTACTCCATTCTACACTCTATTTGACTCTCCTGCGCCTGACTTCCTCTGCCACTTATACACGCCATTGTGACACAGTGGAAGCAAAACATCCCCATAACATCAAAGATACACCACCATATTTTACAGTAGGTATGAGATTATTTTCTGTATATACATTCTTCTTTCGAAGTACAAACCCACCACTAGTGTATGTGGTCAAAGAGCTCTATTTCTGTCTCATCTCTGTTTAGCAAACTACAGGCATTTACATTTGTTGTTACTTCCAAATAGCCTATTGGCATGGAGGGGGCGTCTAATTGTAGATTTAGAGACTTGGTGACCCTAAAATGCAAAGTTCTATAATTTTCAAACTTTCGCCCTTGGACTTTTCTTTGTCTTTCTCACTGTGCGTGGGGACAAGATACACTTAGGTCCTCTAGCAGGCAAGTTTATCACTGTTCCAGGGATTTTAAACTTCTTAATTGTTGCCCTAATAGTGGTAAGTGTAATTGTTTTTCAGTATTTTTGTTTTACCCAATCCCTGATTTATGAAAGTCAACAATCATTTCTCTCTTTACATTTGTGATTTCTTTGCCTTTCCCCATGGTGATGGATGACAAAGGGATTTTACATGCGTGTTACCTCATTTTTATACCCCAGTGAAACAGGAAGCCATGGAAGGCCACAATACAGTTCTTTAAACTGAGATGAATTCAAAGTAGAATGTTAATGCAGATTTAATTTTGTTTGATTTTAGTTCTAACAATATTTAGGGGTGTCAATCAATTTGACACCTATCTTTTTTAGATAAAAAAATAAAATAAAAATTATCTCCTTTGTCTTGATCATGTTGAGGGAGAGGTTGTTATCCTGGCACCACACTGCCAGGTCTCTGACCTCCTCCCTATAGGCTGTCTCATCCTTGTCAGTGATCAGGCCTACTACTGTTGTGTCATCTGCAAACTTAATGATGGTGTTGGAGTCGTGCTTGGACATCCAATCATGGGTGAACAGGGAGTACAGGAGGGGACTAAGCACGCACCCCTGAGGGGCCCCTGTGTTGAGGATCAGCATGGCAGATATGTTGTTACCTACCCTTACCACCTGGAGGCAGCCCATCAGGAAGTCCAGAATCCACTTGCAGAGGGAGGTGTTTAGTCCCAGGGTCATTAGCTTAGTGATGAGTTTTGAGGGCACTATGGTATTGAACACTGAGCTGTAGTCAATGAATAGCATTCTCATGTAGGTGTTCCTTTTGTCCAGGTGGGAAAGGGCAGTGTGGATCTGTTGGGGCGGTATGCAAATTGGAGTGGGTCTACGGTTTCTGGGATAATGGTGTTGATGTGACCCATGACTAGCCTTTCAATGCGTTTCATGGCTACAGAGTGTTACGGGTCATTAGTCATTTAGGCAGGTTACCTTGGTGTTCTTGGGGACAGGGACAATGGTGGTCTGCTTGAAACATGTTGGTATTACAGACTTGGTCAGGGACAGGTTGAAAATGTCAGTGAAGACACTTGCCAGTTGGTCAGCGCATGCTCGGAGTACATGTCCTGGTAATCCGTCTGGCTCTGCGGCCTTGTTATTGTTGATTCTGGCACGCGATGGCAAAAAAATATTCTAATGTGGCCCTCCATGGAAAATAATTGCTCAGGCCTGCCCTAGATGGTAAGATTGCTAGAATAGGCCAGGAGTTGTGGAGGCAACAATTTGATCACTGTTCTGAGTCAATGCTGACCTCTACTGGTATGATTACTAACTGTCCTTTTCATCTTCCTTACAGGGCTCACAAGCTCAATGTAAGTACAGCCATTTCCACTTCAAGAATTTATCTTTCATAAATTCTTGAAGTAAGTAGATGACGATGAATGATACGAAGTACACTTCATTTCAAAGTTCCAGAAACACAATCAAGGTCCTAATTGTTATTCAAACAGGTACAGTATATAAATGTGCAAACAAGTTCTGATTTGGTTTCCCTCAATCCAAAACTCTCCTACCATTTTAGGTGCTCCCTGTACGAATTTCAAAGCCAGTACAACAGCAACAGAGATTAATATTCAGGTACACTCCAACTGCAACGTGAGCACTGGCAGTACTTCAGTTTTCACCAACTCAACTATGGCCACTCTGTCTGGACTGGCTCCTGGGTCCACCCACCTTGTGCATGTCCTGTGTAACGATAAAGAACAATTCAACTGCTGCAATAACTTCACAACAAGTAAGTATCTCACTCTAAGGGCTAGTTTTGACCCAGATTAAGCCTGGTCCTGGACTGAAAATAACTTTGTGTTGATCCTGACAAGCTCTCCTTCAACGACTATCTTAATTACTGTGAGAAGATCAACGTTTTCTCTCAACTCTGCAATGTTCTTCGGCTGTATATTTGTGGCTCACAACGTCTACTTCTGTAGTAATTCCAGACATACTTGTTCTCTCTCCCCCACCCACCTTTCTTGCACGCACAGAGCCTGAAACCATCACAATCCTCACTGTCACCAAAATCACAACATCATCGGTGTCTCTGAGCTGGACTAAACCAGAGGGTAGCTCCTTCTATAGAGTAAAGTGGACTGATGGCAGTATCAATGACAGTCAGAATACCACAGGAACTTCTGTAAATATTACTGGTCTCACTGCTGGAGTGCAGTATGACTTCGCAGTCACTGCAGTGGCTGAAGATAACAAAAGTGAAGGACGAAACAAAACCGTTTTGAAATATACAAGTGAGTAACTCAGATACTTTAATGTCGGATTGTGTCAAGGCCACAGGCACTATTTATATTAGTTTATATATTACTTGTTCACATCCAAGAACATGTGATAAGTTGCCATGTCTGTTGCAATAAGAAACACAATGCTTTCATGCATTTCACATTAAATGGCTCTCATTTAGGCTCACTTGATAATATTGGACTTGATTCAGTTGAAATTCTGTATCTTTTCCCAAATGTCCCTCTCTCTTGCACGCACAGAGCCTGCAATCGTCAGGAAACTTACTGTGTCTGAAATCAGAACATCCTCTGTGTCTCTGAGCTGGACTGAACCAGAGGGAAACAGATCCTTCTATATAGTACAGTGGACTGATGGCAGTGACATTGGCAGTAAGAATACCACAGAAACCTCCACTACCATCACTGGGCTGACTGCTGGAGTGAGGTACACATTCAGAGTCACTGCAGTGGCTGGAGATAATACAACTGTAGGAGAAGGCAGTGAAACAACCACTTTTACAAGTAAGCATCTTTGTTGAGTGCTTTTTAAAATGTTATACCTTTATTTAACTAGGCAAGGCAGTTAAGAACAAATTCTTATTTTCAATGACGGCCTAGGAACAGTGCCTTGTTCAGGGGCAGAATGACAGATTTGTACCTTGTCAGCTCGGGGATTTGAACTTGCAACCTTTCGGTTACTAGTCCAACGCTCTAACCACTAGGCTACCCTGCCGCCCTGATATTTTTGATATTTTTCTTAGATATACAATTCTTTCAGAAAGTTTTCATACTCCTTGACTTATTGCAAGTCTTTTGGTGTTACAGCCTGAATTCAAAATTGATTAAAAAAAATGTCTTCACCCATCTACGCGCAATACCCCTTAATGAGAAAATAAAAAAAAGTTTATGAATATTTGCACATTTATTGAAAATGAAATATCTAATTTACATAAGTATTCAACCCCTTGATTTAATACATGTTAGAATCACATTTGGCAGCGATTACAGCTGTGAGTCTGTCTGGGTATGTCTCTAAAGAGCTTTGCACACCTGGATTGTACGATATTTGCGCATTACGTTTTTACAAATTAATTACAAATGAAAATGTGAAATGTCTCTCAATAAGTATTCAATCCTTTTGTGATGACAAGCTTAAATAAGTTCAGGAGTAAAAATGTGGTTAACAAGTCCCTTAATAAGTTGCATTGGCTCACTCTGTTTGCAATAAGTGTTTATCATGATTTGACTACATGATGACTACGAGCAGTGAATTTCAAACACAGATTCAACCACAAAGACCAGGGAGGTTTTCCAATGCCTTGCAAAGAAGGGCACCTATTGGTAGATGGGTAAAAATAAAAAAGCAGACATTGAATATCCCTTTAAGAATGGTGAAGTTATTAATTATACATTGGATGGTGTATCAATACACCTAGTCACTACAAAGATACAGGCGTCCTTCCAAACTCAGTTGCCGGAGAGAAAGGAAACCACTCATGGATTTCACCATGAGGCCAATGGTGACTTTAAAACAGTTACAACTTTTAATGGCTGTGATAGGAGAAAACTGAGGACGGCTCAACAACATTGTAGTTACTCCACAATACTATCAATGACAGTGAAAAGAAGGAAGCTTGTACGGAATAAAAATATTCAAAAACATGCATCCTGTTTGTAATAAGGCACAAAAGTAAAACTGCAAAAAAAAAACGTTATGTCCTTAATATAATTTTTTTACCTTTATTTAACTAGGCAAGTCAGTTAAGATTTGCCGATCGAATCCCCAAGCTGACAAGTTAAAAATCTGTCTTTCTGCCCCTGAACAAGGCAGTTAACCCAATGTTCCTAGGCCGTCATTGTAAATAAGAATTTGTTCTTAACTGACTTGCCTAGTTAAATAACTATTTTTTTACAATGACGGCCCACACCGGCCAAACCCGGACGACGCTGGGCCAATTGGAAGTCCCATAGGGCGGCACACAATCACGGCCAGTTGTGAGACAGCCTGGAATCAAACCAAGGTGTCTGTAGTGACGATACTCTAACACTGAGATGCAGTGCCTTAGACCACTGCGCCACTCAAGAGCACAAGATAAGGCGTTATGTTTGCGGCAAATCCAACACAACACATCCCTGAGTACCACTCTTCATATATTCAAGCATTGTGGTGGCTGCATCATGTTATGGGTATGCTTGTCATCGGCAAGGACTAGGGAGTTTGGTTTTTAGGATAAAATTAACAGAATAGAGCGAAGCACAGGCAAACTCCTAGAGGAAAACCTGGTTCAGTCTCATTTCCAACAGACAATGGGAGACAAATTCAGCAGGAAAATCTTTCAGTAGGACAATAACCAAAAAAAAAGGCCAAATATACACTGGAGTTGCTTACCAAGACGTCATTGAATGTTCCTGATTGGCCTAGTTATAGTTTTGACCTAAATTGGCTTGGAAATCTATGGCAAGACTTGAAAATGGCTATTTAGCAATGATCAACAACCAACTTGACAGAGCTTGAAGAATTAAAAAAGAATAATGTGCAAATATTGTAAAATCCAGGTGGGTAAAGCTTATAGAGACATACCCAGAAAGACTCACAGATATGTCTATTTAATTTTCAATAAATATGCAAACATTTCTAAAAATAGATTTTCCCTTTGTCATTATGTTGTACTGTGTGTAGATGGGTGAGCAATTTTTTTTATTTAATCCATTTTGAATTCAGGCTATAACACAACCAAATGTAGAATAAGCCAAGGGGTATGAATACTTTCTGATGGCACCGTACATCTCGCTGGCTTTTCTATGCATTGTCCAGACTCTGTCCAGACTTTGTTAACAGCAGCTGGTGCGCGATCTGTAATGTTAAGGAAGTCTCGTGTTTTTGCTCACCTGAGCTAGAATACCTCATGATAAGCTGCAGACCACACAATTTATCAACAGAGTTTTCATCTATATTTTTCGTAGCCGTCTACTGACCACCACAAACCGATGCTGGCAGTAAGACCACACTCAACGAGCTGTTTAGTGCCATAAGCAAATGTAACCGGTGTGAAATGGCTAGCTAGTTAGCGGGGTGCGCGCTAATAGCGTTTCAAATCGGTGACGTCACTCGCTCTGAGACCTTGAAGTAGTTGTTCCCCTTGCTCTGCAAGGGCCGCGGCTTTTGTGGAGCGATGGGTAACGATGCTTCGAGGGTGGCTGTTGTCGATGTGTGCAGAGGGTCCCTGGTTCGAACCCAGGTAGGGGCGAGGAGAGGGACGGAAGCTATACTGTTACATTGATGCTGTTGACCCGGATCACTGGTTGCTACGGAAAAGGAGGAGGTCAAAAGGGGGGTGAGTGTAACCGGTGTGAAATGGCTAGCTAGTTAGCGGGGTGCGCGCTAATAGCGTTTCAATCGGTGACGTCACTCGCTCTGAAACCTTGAAGTATTTGTTCCCCTTGCTCTGCACCCTAACAACACACACACACACAATGAGAAATTGAGAATATGTGTGCTACTGATTGAACTCAGCCAGCAGCTCCTGAAGAGGAAGATCACCATGGTTGGCAAAGTTAGAAAGAACAAGCCTGAGCTCCCCCCTGCACTCTCTCCCCAACAAGGGGGAGAGAGGCATTCACCCCCATCTCCACTCTAGTTTCTTACCTCCAAAAGAGGAACAAGAATGTGGTCCTCCTGAACACACTGCACAAAACGGCTGAGATCAGTGATCGTGAGGACAGGAAGCCAGCCATCATCCTGGACTACAACCACAACAAAGGAGGCGTGGACAACTTGGACAAGGTGATTGGAACTTACAGCTGCAGGAGGATGATTGCCCGCTGGCCCCTGGTCATCTTCCATAACATTATTGATGTGTCCTCATACAATGACTTTGTGATATGGAACAAGATCAACCCTAACTGGATGCCTGATAAGCGGAACAAGAGGAGGGTGTTCCTGGAGCAGCTGGGAAAGGCACTTGTAACCCCACACATTCAAAGAAGGGAGTGCCTCCCCCGCACAGCAGCCTCTGCAGTGCTTGTGAAAGCTGTTCAGGGGGCTGAATCTTGTCCTGATCCACCTGAGGCTGCAGCTGTGGCAGGCAAGAGGAGGAGATGCCAATTCTGCCCCCCAAAAAAGGACTGTAAAACAATTATGACAGGTGTGTTATAATAAAAACGAGTGTTGTCCACTGATTAAATGCAGTCATTCTGCATTGTGAAGAGGGAAAACTCAGATATTCACAAAGTTTGTGATGAATGACAGGTTGTTTCATCATGCAAAATAGATTTGGGGTTTAAAATTCAATTAAGCTGCTCTATTTTAGGGGTTTAGTGAAGGCGGGTCATTTTTTACCCTTAGGACAAGGGGAGTATACAGAATGTTAAGACTACACAAGGGTTAAGTTACTTTCGTAATTCCGGTTCTCTGATAATAGAGCAAGCTGTCTCACCGCATTTCCCTGCTCGCAAGAGTTCAAGGAAGAGAGAAATGCTTGAGAATAACCGGTGGGCGAGTCGCCACTCGACCTGACTGTCTCCGACTGTTGTGTTATTGGTTCTTCCTAGTAGTGAGCCGCCATCAAATCCTAATGTGAGACATGAGAGAACCAGGGTTACGAAAGAAACATTGTTTAGTATTTTTTATTACTCTAAGTAAAAGAGATGGATAGAGTAGGTAGTAATTCATCTAATTGCATGATCTTCTCCCAAAATGTACATTTCTTGCACGATCAGAGCCTGAAGTCATCAAGAAACTTACCTGTCACTGAAATTACAAGATCATCTCTGTCTCTGATCTGTGTCTCTAGAAATGTACATTTTGGGAGAAGATCATGCAATTAGATGAATGAACCAGAGGGAAACAGCTCCTTCTATAGAGTAGAGTGAACTGATGGCAGTAGAGATATGAATGAAGCCACCAATGAGACAGCCTTAACTATAACTGAGCGGACTGCTGGAGGGCAGTACACATTCAGGGTCACTGCAGTGGCTGGAAATGAGATTACTGAAGGCAAAAAGAAAGAGGCTTTATTTATTCTTTACAAGTAACACGTAGTTTACAATATCTGGATTCTTAGTTTCAAGTCCGTTATGTGTCATGCTGTAGGCCTGAATGACGTTGTAAAGTATATTGTCTTTAGTCCCCTCAAACCCCCTTCCTTGCACCCACAGAGCCTGAAGAAATCAGGAACCTCACTGAAATTCTAAATCAAATCAAACTTTATTTGCCACATGCACCGAATACAACAGGTGTAAATCTTACTGTGAAATACAGTTCAAGAAAATATTTACCAAATAAACTAATGTAAAAAATTATAAAAATGAACAATAAAATTACAATAATGAGGTATATATAAAGGGGGTGCCGGTACTGAGTCAATGTGCGGGGGTACAGGTTAGTTGAGGTAATTTGTATATGTAGGTAGCGGTAAAGTGACTATGCATAGATAATACACAGCGAATAGCAGCAGCGGTGGCGGGGGATGTCAATGTAAATAGTCCGGTGGCCATTTGATTAATTGTTCAGCAATCTTATGGCTTGGGGGTAGAAGCTGTTAAGGGTCCTTTAGGTCCTAGACTTGGCGCTCCAGTACCACTTGCCGTGCGGTAGCAGAGAGAACAGTCTATGACTTGGGTGACTGGAGTCAGACAATTTTTTGGGCTTTCCTCTGACACCACCTAGTATAAAGGTCCAGGATGGCAGGAAGCTTGGCCCCAGTGATTTACTGGGCCGGACACACTATTCTCTGTAGTTCCTTACGGTCAGATGCCGAGCAGTTGCCATATCAGGTGGTGATGCAATCACACCCCTAAGGGGCCCTAGTGTTGAGGATCAGCGTGGCAGACGTGTTGTTGCCTACCCTTACCACCTGGGGGCGGCTCGTCAGGAATCCAGGATCCAGTAGCAGAGGGAAGTGTTTAGTCCCAGGCTCTTTAGCTTAGTGATGAGCTTTGTGGGCACTATGGTGTTGAACGCTGAGCTGTAGTCAATGAACAGCATTCTCACATAGGTGTTCCTTTTGTCCAGGTGGGAAAGGGCAGTGTGGAGTGCGATTGAGATTGCTTCATCTGTGGATCTGTTGGTGCGGTATGGAGTGGGTCTAGGGTATCTGTGAGGATGCTGTTGATGTAAGCCATGACCAGCCTTTCAAAGCACTTCATGTCTACGGACGTGAGTGCTACGGAGGGTAATAATTTAGGCAGGTTACCTTAGTTTCCCTGGACACAAGGACATGGTGGTCTGCTTGAAACATGTATGTATCACAGACTCGGTCAGGTTGAAAATGTCAGTGAAGACACTTGCCAATTGGTCAGCGCATGCTTTGAGTACACGTCCTGGTAATCCGTCTGGCCCCGCGGCTTTGTGAATGTTGACCTGTTTAAAGGTCTTGTTCACATCGGCTACTGAGAGCGTTATCACACAGTCATCCGGAAAAGCTGGTGCTCTCATGCATGCTTCAGTGTTTCTTGCCTCAAAGTGAGCATAAAAGGCATTTAGCTCGTCTGGTAGGCTCTCGTCACTGGGCAGCTCGCGGCCATATTTCCCTTTGTAGTCCGTAATAATTTTCAAGCCCTGCCACATCTGACGAGCGTCAGAGCCGGTGTAGTAGGATTCAATCTTAAACCTGTATTGACGCTTTGCCAGTTTGATGGTTCGTCTGAGGGTGTAGCGTGATTTCTTATAAGCTTCCGGATTAGTGTCCCGTTCCTTGAAAGCGGCAGCTCTAGTCTTTAGCTCGATCTGGATGTTGCCTGTAATCATTCGCTTCTGGTTGAGATATGTACGTACGGTCACTGTGGGGACGATGTCGTCAATGCACTTCTTGATGAAGCCGATGACTGAGGTGGTATACTCCCTCAATGCCATTTAATGAATCCCGGAACATATTACAGTCTGTGCTAGCAAAACCCTCCTGTAGCGTAGCATTCGCGTCATCTGACCACTCCCGTATTGAGCGAGTCACTGGTACTTCATGGTTTAGTTTTTACTTGTAAGCAGGAATAAGGTGGATCGAATTATGGTCAGATTTGCCAAATGGAGGGCGAGGGAGAGCTTTGTATGTATCTCTGTGTGTGGAGTAAAGGTGATCTATAGTTTATTTCCTTTCAACATCATCAGTGTCTCTGAGCTGGACTGAACCAGAGGGAAACAGCTCCTTCGATAGAGCAGAGCGGACTGATGGCAGTAAAACTGTGAATACAACTACCAGTGGGACAACCGTTGACATCACTGAGCTGACTGCTGGAGTGCAGTACAGAGTCATGGTCTCTGCAGTCATTGCTGATAAGATTACTGTAGGATTACCCATACTTTTTTACCAGTATATCCGTAAGATTTAATTGCCCCAAAACTTTTCATTAAATTGATCATGCTATCAATCTTTACATTATGCTTTTAGAGGAATGACTTTTGCACCCTACATACTTACCTTACATTTCAGTAGAAGTGTAAAAGTAGCAGGCTTCTCCTCATTTAATGAGGAATTCAATAAATAATTAGGATTCCTGTGATCTTTTACCAAAATGCCCCTCTCTTGCACGCACAGAGCCCGCAATCATCAGGAACCATACTGTCTCTGAAATCACAACATCATCTATGTCTCTGAGCTGGACTGAACCAGAGGGAAATAGCTCCTTCTATAGAGTAGAGTGGACTGATGGCAGTAAAACTATGAATACAAGTACACATGAGACAGCCTTCAACATCAATGAACTGACTGCCGGAGTTTGGTACACATTCAGAGTCACTGCAGTGGCTGGAGATAACATGACGGAAGGAGTTGCTTATGTAACAAATCAAGCCACAAGTAAGTCTCACTGAAAATTGCTTTATGCAGATTTTTTTTGCCTCAAACTGAGCTGGAAACTAACCTCAAACATCAGATGACTCTTCTCTGGCGTTTCTCTGCCTTTCTCGATTGTTCTCTTCACCGACATCCTTCTCTTTCGCTCCCCTCTTTCTCTCCCCCTCTACTCCTCTTTCACAAACAGAACCTGCTGTCATCGCAACCCCTACTGTCATTCAGACCACCACGTCGCTCTCTCTGAGCTGGACCAAGCCTACAGGAGAGGCAGCAAGCTACAGGGTAGAGTTTCATAACAGTGGAACAGGGAAGGACCAACTTACATCCACAACCTCTGCCATCATACAGAACCTGACCCAAGGGACCCAGTACACACTCCAGGTCATTGCCATCGCCCAGGACAAGATAACAGAAGGCGACCCTCGCACAGTATACGTATACACAAGTACGACTAAAGCCCAATGATGTCAAATGGTCAAAAACTACATTTTAAATGTTTTAGTTGAATATAAACATACTATATACAGTACACTAAATACCAAATACACTGAGTGTATAAAACATGCTCTTTCCATGACATAAACTGACCAGGTGAATCCAGGTGAAAGCTATGATCCCTTATTGATGTCACTTGTTAAATCCACTTCAATCAGTGTAGATGAAGGGGAGGAGACAGGTTAAATAATTATTTTTAAGCATTGAGACATGGATTGTGTATGTGTGCAATTCAAAGGGTGCCTTTGACCAAGGTATGGTAGTAGATGCAAGGCGCACTGGTGTTTCATTCTCAACAGTTTCCAGTGTGTATCAAGAATGGTCCACCACAAGGACTTACAGCCAACTTGACACAACTGTGGGAAGCATTGGAGTCAACATTGGCCAGCATCCCTGTGGAACGCTTGACATCTTGTTGAGTCCATGACGATGAATTGAGGCTGTTCTGAGGGCGAAAGGGGGTGCAACTCAATATTAGGATGGTGTTCCTCATTTTTTGTACACTCAGTGTATTTTTCTTTTATCTTGGTTAATAAGTAGAGCAAAATGTTTTTTTCTCACCCCTTTCCCTCCATTTTGCTCTACAGAGCCCGGAGTTGTCGGCAACCTCAGTGTGATTGGAACCACAACATCGTCTGTGTATCTGAGCTGGACTCAACCAAAGGGAAACAGTTCATTCTATAGAGTAGAGGGGACTGGTGTCAGTATGAATACCACAGAAACCTCCACTACCATCACTGGGCTGACTGCTGGAGTGCAGTACAGCTTCACAGTCACTGCAGTGGCTGGAGATAAAACAACTGTAGGAGAAGGCAATACAACAACCACTTTTACAAGTAAGTCCTCTTTCAAGTTTGGCGTTGTATGACTCAAAGGATTTGGATACACAGGTAAGGTGAAAATGTAATTGTCGAAAATGGCTAAACAAATAATTGGTTGTGGACTAGCCCCGCTCAGTCTGAACATTAACACGCAACGCTTGCGGTACGGTTTTGGAAGCATAAGGACCTTATCTTTCAGATTAGCGATAAATAATAAAATGTTCAATTACTACACACACCTGTATAGGGTAAATGTTCCTACACGGCCATATTTCCTGGTAATAGCACTTGTTTACGGAAAACAGACTGCTCCGAACACCTTTGTGTTACGGATGGAAGGATGCCAGAAAAGTGTTGTAACAGAAAATACCGTTGGCTGCAATGGTGTTAAACCCGGTTAAAACAGTATCTATTTTGCGCTTGTGAAATAATGTTGATGTGATATGAAAGTAAAGGTCTTTATGTTTCTAGAACCGTAACGCAATTGAGAATTGATTCATGTTTAGAAAGAGTATTTGGCTGTTTTGCCTCCCAGTACCAGTTTCCCTCTAAACATAACGTCCTTGGGCCTCATTTATAGCCGTACATTTCACACTAAATGTCTGTGTGCGCCATTTCTGAAAATGTCTGCTCACTTACAAAAATATAGAGATTTATAAACTTGGCACACGCCATACATACACATATTTCCCGTGATAAACCAGACGCGTTGTAAAACTGCGTGATCGAGCATTAAAACTCCGCCTGGAAAACACCTTTTATGGTGACAATGTCCTTTCTTTGCTGTATAATTTGAAACTATTGGCATTCGGCAACGGCAGTTTCTTAAAGAAAGAGCAATGGCAATTTTGATCACATTTCTGTAGAGGTGTGGGCAGACTGTTTCCTTTTTCTAACTAAACATGCATGCTGCCTATAGTGAGTGCCTGTCCACACATTTTGCAAGATTGATTGTATATTCAAAACAATGCTACGTCTAAATACTACAGCCCACACTTCGATGCAAAATACTAATTGTTGTTCAATATTTAGTTTAATAGTAGTTTATTGGGTTTCTATGTCCTGCCTTAGTATTCACCTCATTTACAACGGAAATATGGGCGTTTTATTTGTGGGGGACTTCCGGTTAAGCACTTTCAGCCAGTAGTTCGCAGCTTGCCAGCCAACTAGCTCAGTATCGCTTCTCACAACTTTCCAAACATGGATTCACGCAAAACGGGCATTTTATGTTCGATAAGGGGATGCCACAATAACTAGCAGAAACGGAAGCTGTTCATGGTGCAGGAGTGTTTTGACCACCTAACCTTTTTCGCGGAGCGAGTGCAGTTGTGAGGCACCTTTTGAGTTTAGCCCACCTTTGATGTATCATGACGTCTGACGGGTTTACACTTGCAGGGCGAGGGAGGAAGGAATTCATTTGAAATGGACCGCCCTTGACCGGAAATTCGTCACTCGTTCGTCCTGCGACGATTGTTTTCAGTCACGGGTAGCATGTGGGTGCTTTATATGCGCTACAGTCAATTATGAGTGCATGTCTACTTATATTAACTATATAATTATTCATATACGCCTACTGTATGATAGCTAGAAAATCAATTAGCTAACTCACGTTAGCCTGCCTAGCTGGAACTTCTGAAGGAAAATTTCCAAAAGCTAACCAAACAAAAACATCATTACTTTTACGAGAGGTGTTTGTGCATTAGTAGCAACATTTCTAACTTATTTACACTTGCATGTTTTTACTTACACTTGTATGTTGACTCCATAGTGACGTTGAGGTTTTACATTTTGGCTGACTTTTCTTAGCGGATGTACAATCATCGTGAATTGAATTATGGGGCGTTTCAGGCCCCTAAGTAAAAATAATTGTACACTCGCAAACTCCATTAAAAACGAGGGCTGGGGTGCTTACGCTGCAAACTTCCCTTGTAGTTGCGGAGTTCCCATGGAACCTGGGGAAGAGATGCTCCCGCACAGTTGTCGGGATTTGTTGAGGTGCGCACAGGAACCTTCTTTGCTGAGCTAGCAGTGATCCGAAGTTTACGGGCATCATACCACGCACGGGAGGCACTCTGTGCTTTAGTGACCTCCTCCAAGCTGGCACACTTACACTCCTCCACCGTAACATAAACGTCATAAAATGACAAGCATTTCTGTCAGTGCATGTTGATGCCGTGTTCACCATGAGGCTGCTGTAGCTGTGTGGCTGCTGCTGGAACCTGATGACTGACTGGTTTAGCTGTAGAAGGCTCCCCACTGGAACATTGGCCCCTTCCAAACTCTTCTTAAGTGTGTTGTGGGACTGGTACGCAGGAGTTGGAGGTAGAGATGGAGAAGCGGCTGGGGTGCTGTCAGAGAAGCATTTTTGGAGCTAAATTCCGCTGCGTCCCCGATTTCCACAGACATTGCTCATCTGTACAGGACACCCCTGTCAACCCTCCATACACAGCATTCTGCACCTTCAAAGCACTACTGATAGAATAGTCAATTACAGTACAGAACACTAGTTTACATGGTGTTCACAGCTGACTAGTTTACAGTTTCCTTTTAAATTGTAGGTTGTTGGTTATTTCCTATTTGATTGTAAAACTCACCATGACTGTACCTAACTTATTGCCATTCAAAATTTGACTGATATACTTACACAACGAGCCATTGAAACCCAAAACGGTATGTGCATGTTGTAATAGTTAACGTTATCAGTTCAGGTCAGTGATATGGTATCATCACAATTAGCTAGCTAGCTAAGTAACTAGCTAACATCAAACGTATCAGTCAAAAGGTTATGATAAACAAAAAGCCAGCGAGCTAGCTACCTTCCATAATATTGCAGCTGCAAGACAAGAACACCCTGCAGTCTCCGCCGTGCCGACAGATGAAACAAGAATCCTGGCAGAATGATGGTGTGTTTTGCTCTGACTGGGCTGGACATCTGCTTTGAGGAACACCAGGTTGTTATCCTCAAGACGGTGAATAAGCACCCGTCCAACATTGCCGCTGTGGAGGTATTGATATGCCTCTGTGCTTTTGTAGCTCCTCATCTCTGACTCATCCACACCGAGTGCAGTGTTGCCAACTTAGCGACTATGTCGCTATATTTAGCGAGTATTCACACCCCTCTAGCGACACTTTTTCAAAAAAGCGACTAGCGCCAAATCTAGCGACTTTTTTCTGGTGTTATTGGAGACTGACGTGAAAGCACGTATCGTTCTTACTATTCTCAACGAGCAGCGGGTGCTGCCGTGGGTCCCAAAGCACTCACAGGCGGCCCAGTCCTCTTGCTGCAGTTAGAGCAGAGGATTTTCACCCCTCCGCGCCCACAATGCAAATGAATCGCGCACACGGGAAGCCGCCGCTGTTACGCACGTCGTCGGATGATAAATGACCGGACCAAGGTGTAGCGTGGTAGGCGAACATTCTCTCTTTATTAGAAACGTAACACCGGGAAAAACCAATGACCACAAACCGAATGTAACGCTAGTCATGTAGAAAGCAACAAAGACAAGATCCCACAAAACCCAAAAGGAAACTGACAACTTATATCTGATTCCCAATCAGAGACAACGGTAGACAGCTGCCTCCGATTGGGAATCAAACACACCAACATAGAAACAGAAAACCTAGAATGCCCAACCTAATTACACCCTGACCTAACCAAATAGAGAAATAAAAAGGCTCTCTAATGGCTTACATTCAGGGCGGGATGTAAATGTAATTTTTTTTTTTTTTAATGAGTAACTGCGCCAGTGTCTCTTTTGGGTCACTTTTGCTGGTCCCAAGCCCGGATAAAGGAATTGTGACATAAAAAAAAAAAAAGAAGCGACAGAAGAAAGTTCATTTGTAGTTCTAAACATATTTAGGGTGTTTTATACTCACTTTTTTTGTCTCTCCCACAACATTATTCCTCTCTCCTACAGCATCCATCACAATTACATGCACATGGCCAATTATGCAAATTATGCGATGAAGTCATTTAGCGACTTTTAGGACAGCCAATAGCTACTTTCCTTACTGAGGAGTTGGCAACACTGTAGACAAGACGAAATAATTGAAGATGTCTTCGTAGGTGATATGTGGCCATTTTTTCATACCGTCCTCCCACCCTTGAATAATCCGCGGCTGTGGCACAGACTTTCCATTCGACTTTGAAAGGTTTTTCTTGGTATGATCCCACGACATTTTTGAGCTAACGTTTGCAAAACGCAAGAATGCCACAACAGAAGTCTGAGATTAAATAGGCAATGATGTCACGCTCCTATCGCACAGCAGCAGTAGCCTACCGATAATGTTACAATGTGTACATAAACTACGGCCTATTTACTGTTTAAGTCTTTAGCAGTAAGGACTGTGTCAGTTTCTGAAAGGGAAAACAATAGCAAATAGTTGTGGACCTGGCAGCACAACGTTTGACTTCAATAATGTTTTGCATCTGCTTTTCCCCCAACCTAAATATTATGGACTGCAAGCGAATTCTGAAACATTGTCTAGTGCAGGCAAAAAATAAATAAATGCAAGTACAGTAATTACCGTAGCATACAGTGCATTCGGGAAAGTATTCAGACCCCTTGACTTTTTCCACTTTGTTAAGTTACAGCCATATTATAATTTATTTTTAATTTTTATCCCTCATCTATCTACACACAATACCCCATAATGACAAAGCCAAAACATGTTGTTAGAATGTTTATCAAATGTATTAAAAATAAAAAACAGAAATACCTTATACCTTAAGTGTACCTATGATAAAAAATTACAGACCTCTACATGCTTTGTAAGTAGGAAAACCTGCAAAATCAGCAGTGTATCAAATACTTGTTCTCCCCACTGTAAGTATGACCCTTTGTATGACACTTTGCTCGAAATTGAGCTCAGATAAATCCTGTTTCCATTGATCATCCTTGAGATGTTTCTACAACTTGATTCGACATGATTTGGAAAGGCACACACCTGTTGAGAGTGCATGTCAGAGCAAAAACAAAGCCATGAGGTCGACGGAATTGTCCGTCGAGCTCCGAGACACGATTGTGTTGAGGCACAGATCTGGGGAAGGGTACCAACACATTTCTGCAGCATTGAAGGTCTCCAAGACCACAGTGGCCTCCATCATTCTTAAATGGAAAAAGTTTGGAACCACCAAGACTCTTCCTAGGGCTGGCCAGCTGGTCAAACTGAGCAATCGGAGGAGAAGGGCATTGGTCAGGGAGGTGACCAAGAACCCGATTGTCACTCTGACAGCGCTCCAAAGTTCCTCTGTGAAGATGGGAGAACCTTCCAGAATGACAACCAACCTGCAGCACTCCACCAATCAGGCCTTTATGCTAGAGTGGCCAGACGGAAGCCACTCCTCAGTAATAGGCAGCCTGCTTGGAGTTTGCCAAAAGGCACCTAAAGGACTCAGACCATGAGAAACAAGATTATCTGGTCTGATGAAACCTACATTGAACTCTATGGCGTGAAAGGCAAGTGTCACATTCGGAGGAAACCTGGCACCGTCCCTACGTTGAAGCATGGTGGTGGCAGTTTAATGCTGTGGGATGTTTTTCAGCATCAGGGACTGGGAGACTAGACAGGGTGGAGGGAAAGATGAACGGAGCAAAGTACAGAGATCCTTGATGAATACCTACTCCAGAGCGCTCAGGACCTCAGACTGGGGCGAAGGTTCACCTTCCAACAGGACAACGACCCTAAGCACACAGCCAAGACAACACAGGAGTGGCCAAGACAACTGTCTGAATGTCCTTGAGTGGCCCAGCCAGAGTCCAGACTTGAACTCGATCGAACATTTCTGGAGAGACCTGAACATAGCTGTGCAGTGACGCTCCCCATCCAACCTGACAGAGCTTGAGTGGATCTGCAGAGAACAATGGGAGAAACTCTCAACCTGTTTTCACTTTGTCATTATGGGGTATTGTGTGTAGATTGAGAGGGGGGGAAACAATTGAAACCATTTTAGAATAAGGCTGTAACGTAACAAAATGTGGAAAAAGTCAAGGGGTCTGAATACTTTCCAAATGCTCTGTACGCAAGCCTTCCTCAATGTAAAATATAAACGGTTCACCTGTAAAATGTGACTCTATATTTTAAACTATGCTGCCTATGGGATTGCAAAACTTGAAATACATATTACCTATCTATTTACTAGACTACTAGGCCCAATTAAATGAGAGCTGCTCATGGTACTTTGTTGTATAGCTTCTTCGGGAATATGAACCCATCACGGCCAGAAACCGGAATATATTCTGCAATGGTTATGAAAATAAAACCGGGAATTTATTCTGCAATGGTTATGAAAATAAAACCAGAATTTATTCTGCAATGGTTATGAAAATAAAACCGGAATTTATTCTGCAATGGTTATGAAAATAAAACCGGAATTTATTCTGCAATGGTTATGAAAATAAAACTGGAATTTATTCTGCAATGGTTATGAAAATAAAACTGGAATTTATTCTGCAATGGTTATGAAAATAAAACTGGAATTTATTCTGCAATGGTTATGAAAATAAAACCGGAAAAAGATTCCTATGTCTATGTCACGTTCCTGACCTGTTTTCCTTTGTTTTGTATTTATTTAGTATGGTCAGGGCGTGAGTTGGGTGGGTTGTCTATGTGTTGTTTTCTATGTTGGGGTTTTGTGCGTTCGGCCTGGTATGATTCTCAATCAGAGGCAGCTGTCAATCGTTGTCCCTGATTGAGAATCATACTTAGGCAGCCGGGGTTCACGTGTGTTTGTGGGTGTTTGTATCTCGTGTCAGTGTTCGTGCCACACGGGACTGTTTTCGGTTTTGTCACGTTTGTTGTTTTTTTGTATTTGTAAGTGTTCAGTTTCGTTTTGATTAAATCAATATGAGCACTAACCACTCTGCGTTTTGGTCCGACCCTTACTCCTTCTCCTCATCCGAGGAGGAGGAATTACACAGCCGTTACAGTCTAGTTATTTTATATTAGAAAAATTAGAGAAAAGATTTTCGCTCTTCTCACAACTGGCTGAATTCTTGTTTATATGTTTTCCTGTTTTTTATAAGCTTTTCATCATACTCCATTTGCACAAAATACTTACTTGCCAGTTTGCAATACAATATTTCACCAACTCGCAAATGTGCGTACACATGGTCCAAAGTTTGCAGGGAGGTGAGCACATTCTCACGATAAGCGACATTTTTATGAATGCCAACTTTTGCATGAAAACTGGTGCACGCACATTTTGGGGTATATTTTGGACGTATTCACCGTTTTTAAAAGAGGCCCCATGGATGTTTTTGTCTTTTCTATACTGTCTATATTTCCGTCATTGAAATGAAACCTTTTCGATTGTGTCATGACAGACCCTAAACAACCTGGGAACATTGTGGCTACGGGACCAGGGACCAGTCAGCTGAAAGTGACCTGGACCTTGCCCGGAGGGAGCGTGGACCAATACAATGTGAACATCTCTAATGCTGCTTTAAACTATACATCCAGCCAAACCACACAGACCACAATGGCCAGCTTCACTGGGCTACAGTCAGGGAGGGTCTATGAGGTCACAGTGACTGCTGTAGCTGGACAATTCCGTAACCAGTCTGCTACGGGCCAGTTAGCCACTGGTAAGTCATGGCCAATGGTGGCTATACTATGCATTTACTGTCGAGGTTCTGAAGGCTTCGTAGTAGTTTGTATTTTCTGAGAGTTTGTATGAGAGAGTGTGAGAAGCTTATCTCTGTGTTTGTCCTGAAAGAAAAGCAAATGTACTTTGTGTGTGTTTGTGTGAATGTGGATTTGTGTTTGCAACTTTCCTAACATCTCTTATTTCTCCACTACAGTACCCAACCCACCTGGACCCCTCAACATCACAGAGAGGACAACCAGCTCCCTCTCTGTCCAATGGAAAACCCCTGGTCTAATGACTGGTGCGCCGGGCATCTCCTATAACATTAGCTACCATTCCACTGGGACTGGAGCAAGCGGCCAGTCTACCTCTAGTCTCAGACATAACCTGCTCTCTTTGTCCTCTGGAACGCTCTACACCATCACAGTGATAACCGTGGGACCACAGGATCTGGGAAGCGCCCCTGTTAATACATCTGGATATACTTGTACGTACACTTGTAACAACTATATAGTGTGCTTGGGGTGACATTTTTGACAATGTGAAAATGTTGCAGAAGTCTTCTGAATTCTTTCTAATATAATGCACGGTTGATGCATGGTCCTGTATGGATCAGTTGGTAGAGCATGGTGCTTGTAATGCTAGCGTTGTGGGTTAGATTCCCGGAGCCACCCATACATAAAATATACGCACGCACGACTGTAAGTCGCTTTGGATAAAAGCATCTGCTAAATGGCTATTATTTATATGATATATTTTTTGAAATACATCAGGTTAAATGCCTTACCAAATTTCATATCCTAGTAAGATCATCGATTAAGGTTTATTTTTTTCTCCTAGTGCCAAAACCAGTGGTGAGCCTCACAGCGAGCCCGTTGTCCACCTCCTCGATGAAGCTACGGTGGACTGACCCTGTGGATGTTAAGTCCTACTACTCCTACAGAGTCCAGTACAGCAACGCTACAGGCCCTGTTGGAGAGAAAACAGTCAATACAAGCTTCGCGGACGTCCCTGGCCTAGAACCTGGGACTGGCTATACCTTCACTGTTACAACAGTAGCAGCAGCGGGAAGCGACGGAATTTCAGAACACACGTTCAGCTACACAAGTAAGCTAGTATTCTAAACTTCCAAAGGTATTTGTAGAGTAATCCAAGAGTAATGCAAACTGCAGTTACTCTTGTGTAGTTAAGAGGTGTATAACACCGTCTGCTAAATGATCCTGTGTTATGGATCATATTAATACAATATCTCGCCTCTTTGCCGTTCAGAGCCCAAGGCGGTCAGTAACCTCGTGGTCAAGGATCTGAACACAACCGCTATCAAGCTTTCCTGGTCCAAACAGGACGACCACAAACCCACCTACTCCTATCTGGTGACTGTCTCCAAGAGGGGTTCTATGGTTGCGAACGTGTCAACCACGGTCGAGAGCTACACCTTCACCCATCTCCAGCCTGGGGACAGTTACACCTTCTCTGTGGTCACGGTCGTCCAGGGGGTTAAGTCTGACTCAGTAGAGACGTCTAGCTACACAAGTACGGTTCAAAAGCCCCCCCCCCCATCTCTTTCTCACTCACTTTCCCTTCTTTACATTGCAAAGTTGGTTTAATATAAGATGGCTGACAATGCGTATTTCACACCTAAACCAAATTAAAGACTCATTTACATAATAAACATTTACCACACTTTTAAGATCTATATACCGGTATCTCTAGTCTAAAATGTGAAATGTTAAAGGTCCAATGCAGCTGTTTTTATCTCAATATCAAATCATTTCTGGGTAACAATTAAGTACCTTATGCTGACTGTTTCAAAATGGTCAAAACGGTAAAAAATTAACAGAAATTGCCTCTAAGCAAAGAGCAAGTTCTCAAGCAAGAATTTTGCTAGGACTGTCTGGGAGTGGCCTGAGTGGGGAGGGGAAAACAGAGGTTTGGAACTGTCTTTCTTATTGGTCTATTAACTAATTTACCACCTGGTGATGTCACCAGGTAGGCCAAAACTACATCTCACAAAAACAGGCAGATTTTTCTGGCGGTATTTTCAAACAGCTCTTACACAAAAAGGGCATTATCATAATCTTCACAATATCACAGTATTATTCCAACCTCAGTGTGGAAATATATATAAAACACAGAAAAGTTATATAAAACACAAAACAAGTTTTTGACTGGACTAGGCCTTTAATGTAATTTGTTTTGTTGTATATACCATTTAGAACCTGGGGTGGTGACAAACATCGCCACAACAGGAACAACCACCACAATGAATGTGACCTGGGATGCCCCTGTGGGACAGGTGGACTCCTACACCGTCACAATCTACAACGACAACGTGATGGAAAACAGCCACACCATTTCCAATGACTCTCTAGAATTAGTGTTCCAAAACCTGAAACCAGGGAAAGTCTATGTTGTCAGAGTGGTCACCAACAGTGGACCGCTCACTGAGGCATCACTGAATGTAACAAATGCAACGTGTAAGTCAGTCAATGCTTTAATAAAGTCCAACTTTCCAGCTGTACTCCCATTTGTTTCGTTGCTGCTGTAAAGATAATTACATATTTGTCTGAAGAGCATGTACAATTACAGAGACATGCTCATAATCTAGAATGGATTGTTCTCTAATGTCATCACATGCCTGAGTCACTCCACCTGCAATATCCTGCATAACTAAAGTCTCCCTGGTTTGTTCCCAGATCCCAACCCTCCCGGAACCCAGATGGTGGAGGACCAGACCACTGGTTCCATCAACATCAGCTGGGCCCGGCCCCTGGACATGGACCTGGGTCAGTACCGGTTCTCTGTGTTCTACCTGGGCCAGCATAACCTGACAGAACACAACTGGATCCTCCTGGAGAACCTCCAGTCTGGAACACTCTACAACATCACTGTGGTAACCGTAGGGCCGTTGGACTACCAGAGCACAGCGGTGACGACAGTCAACTATACCAGTGAGTGACTCCTGAACACACATTTACACTGCATCTACACACGCATGCACCTGCAGCACATGGGGATGTGTGAAACGCACTCCTCAGCCTAAAGTGTACCCACTTGCCCCGCCGAATAGCTAGCTTTTTGGTGGCGCCAACGGGTAAGACGCTTCAGGAGGGCGGTCACGTGTGCTAGCAAGGCAGATGTCCAGGGTTAGAGACTCATGTGAGCCGAATCAGGAGGAAGTGGAACTCGCTAAGCAAGCAGCGTGATGTCCGTTACACACACTCGCATGTACGCACACACAAATGATCTTTGTTGTTCGTTTGTTCCAGGGCCCCACTCTGTGAGCGGGCTGACAGAGGCAGGAATCACCCCTACCGATGTGACTCTAGTCTGGGATCAGCCGGAGAACAAAGATGGCTACTCCTTCAAGGTGGAGGTAACCTACCCCAACGGGTCCCTTTTCATCTCCGTCACTGTCAACAACACCAAAAGAATTGTCACCGGACTACAGTCGGGGAGCAACTACACCTTTACCGTGACAACGCTCACAGAGGATGGCACCATGGCAACCCCTGTGAAAGTGTTCTATTACACAAGTATGTTCCCATGGCAATAACAATTCTCAGTTTCATTTCAAGAGTTATTTATCTTTCTAATTTGGTGTTAGTAAGAGTACATATTTGGGACCAGCATATGTTGAACAGTATTCCCCCTCTTTGTATTACTCAAGTCAAACCTAAGACCCTTTGTTTCCAGGACCATATCCCATTAGTGGGTTGTTGGCGCCTACAGTAAACGCAACTGGTGTACGTCTGACCTGGACCAAGCCACCTCAGTACCAGAGTGGTTACACATACCGTATCCAGACCGAGGGGTGCGTGTCTACTCCCACAAACCACACAGTGACAGGAGAGGAGGCCGTCATTCCAGAACTCACACCAGGAACCAATTGCACCTTCCGTGTTTCCGTCAAGGCACAGGACGGTATAGAGGGAGGCACCGTCTCAATCTTTCAGTACACAGGTGAGACCTGCTTTCTTTTCACCTACAGTCAGGTCAAAAATAATTGGAGCCCTTGATAAAGATGAGCAAAAAAGTATAAAATAAATAATAATACTGAGCTATA
Source organism: Salvelinus alpinus (assembly GCF_045679555.1). Lineage (NCBI taxonomy): Eukaryota > Metazoa > Chordata > Actinopteri > Salmoniformes > Salmonidae > Salvelinus > Salvelinus alpinus. Next base: position 49,193,186 of record NC_092094.1, on the reverse strand, counting down.
TTGTATGCTCAAAGAGATGCGAGGGAAATTGATATTATATTATACTAATACAATTGCTTAGAGAAAGTAATATTTTTATTTCTCAAAAAGATGGGTGTCAATTATTGGCAACCCTAAATTGTAATGTCTGCTTCCAACTCACACTCTCATACACATAGATCACCTGAACGCAGCTCACTCTCCAGACCACTTTCCAGCTCACACTCTCAAACACATAGATCCCCTGAACGCAGCTCACTCTCCAGATCCCAATCACCTGAATTCTGATCACCTGTTCACACACCTGTATGTCATTATCACACACTATTTAGTTCAGTTCTTTGCATCCCATCATTGTGAGGTATTGTTTGTTTTGTGACACACTTCTATTCGGAGTGCTGCTTTTCCTGCAATTTACTCCTCCTGTGTCTGATAGTTTCTGCCTGCCTCACTAGATGCCTATTCCCTGCCTATACTTTAGCCTATTACCTGATCTCCTGGATGACGTTACTAGCCTTTTCCCTGCCTGTACTGTTGCCTTTTTGGACCACTGTGTATGACCTTCTGCCTGCCCCTGGACCCAGCTACCTGCCTCCCCCTGTGGTCCTTTACAAATAAACACCTGCTGTGCCCTGCATTTGAAATCAGCTCTCTGTCTCCCATCGTGTTCATTACATAAATATTCGAATAAATCAAATCAAACTACATTAAATCTGCATGGCTTCCTGTTTCACTGGGGTATAAAAATTAGGTAATACGCATGTAAAATCCCCTTGTCATCCATAGGAAAAGGCAAACGGCTCACAAATGAAAAGGACAAGTGGTTGTTGACCTTCATAAATCAGGCAATGGGTACAAGAAAATCGCAAAAATAAAAAATATATGTACCACTTACCACTATTAGGGCAACAATTAATTCGTTTAAAACCACTGGAACAGTGAAAAACACGACTGGTATTGGACACAAGTCTATTTGTCCTTATGCACAGTGAGGAAGATTTTGGGAGGCAAAGAAAAATCCAAGGGCCAAAGTTGGAGAATTACAGAACTTGGTCACATCTTTGGGTCTCCAAGTCTCCAAATCTACCATTAGACACCACCTCCATTACAAAAGGCTATTTGGAGGGGTTGCCAGACAAAAGAGCAACCAACAAATGTAAACGGCATTGGCACTTGGATTGGAACCGGTGCTATGGTCAGAGGAGATGAAAAAAGAGCTCTTTGGCCACGCACACCAGTGGTGGGTTTGTCCTCGAAAGGAGGATGTATATACAGAAAATAACCTCATACCTACTGTAAAATATGGTGGTGTATCTTTGATGTTATTGGCAGGTTTTGCTTCCACTGGTCCTGGGGCCCTTGTTAATGTCAACGACATCACGTACTCTACCAAGTAACAGAACATTTTAGCTAAATACCTGGTTGTCTCTGCCAGAAAGCTGAAACTTGGCCGTAAGTGGATCTTTCAGCAAGACAATAACCCCAAGCTCACATCAAAATCCACAAAGAAATGGTTAATTAGACAACAAAATCAACATATTGCAGTTTCCGGACATGAACCCTATTGAAAACCTGTGGTTTGAATTGAACCGAAGAATATCAAGGACCTGTAAAGATTCTGTATGGAGGAACGGTCTAAGATTCCTCCCAATGTGTTCTCCAATCTCATTAAACATTTTAGAAATATGCTCAGTGCTGTTATATCCTTGCAAGGGGAGGGTGCCAGAGTATTGAAAGCAGGGGTGCCAATCATTTTGACAACTATCTTAGAAATATTTTTTATTACTTAAAGAAAGTAGCCCCTCCACAAAAACATTACTGTGACAACAGTGCCCCTTCAGCCATTGCCGGAGCCCCCTGTGCCCGTGAGTAGTTGTTGGTAGCGTATTCGAGGGAACAAAAAGGGTTGGACACGACCATGCTATTATCTGGTTCGTATGAACCCCGAAATGAGCTGTCTGTCTCCAGCTAAACGCTTTTCATTCCTGGGAATTATATTCAATATACGAATCGCCCATGTCTGTTACCACAGAAGGGGCCTGTTTTTCAGAGCAGCCTGTCCCATTCCCAGCTAGGTGACAAGGTGCTTTTTCGCCAGTACCCATGGCTGGTCGGTAGAGTAATGACGCTCATGCGCGGTGTCGCCCTGGATCAATCGAACAATGACGTCGGGGGTACAATTTGCCGTGCATCCCCCACGCTTCTGCAGCATCCTCACGTCGACTGTTTCCCAGGCCTCAGCGGCCGTTTTGAGGGAGGAAAGGGATGGGACTTTGCGTCTCATTCTAGTTCTACGTGTCCTCAGCAAGCACCTCAGATTCGACAAATTCTGAATTCTCACGAGCCGCCGGCTATTAGAGCCGATTGGCTGGTGGCAGCAGAGTCTAGGAAGCAAGCAGTGTTACACACATCCATGCTACTGTCCCGTATTCAGTCTCTAGGCTTCATAAGAAACCAGAAAAAACAGCTGTCTCACTCCATCTCAGCTCATCCCGTTTATGGGTCTTTAACTAGCTATCCCCATTTAAGGTGTTTGAGTTCCAGCTCCGCTAAGCCTAATTTCGGCTGTGTCACACAGTGCATTTTCACCAGTGCCTATGCTTACTGGAGACAATGGCTTCTGGGATGGAAGTCATTCTCCTGGGGCTATTGTCGATGCGGCCCTTCCAGCGCTGAGTGCTAGCCAACCACCTGGACGCATCTCGCGGCTTAAGCCGGTCGCTTCGGGCGTCCCTGTCAGGCCTATTGGCCCTGGCCCAGTGGTGGGACCCTCTGCTATTGTTAGGGGGCTCCCATGGGCTGAGTTGTAGCCCGCAAAAGGGGGCAGGGGCGCTGTATGAAGGCAACTCGATTCGGGGGGTATGGACAGTGGTGCGGAGCGCACTGCATATCAGTTACCTGGAGCTCCTAACGGTGTATCTGGTGCTCAGGCGCTCTCCCCTGCTTTTGTCGGGCACATGCTCTCGTATCGAGCGATACATAACCCCGGTTGAATCAACTCTGGTGCAGATCTTTTATCCAGGTGGGGCCCTCTCTCTCAGGAGTGGAGGCTACACCAAGGAGTGGAGGCTATACCTCTGGGCTTGGCCCCAGAGAGGTCCAATCTGACGGCTAGAGGTTTACCTCTGAACTTGATTGCTACTATTCAGTCCACAAGGGTGCCGTCCACGAGAGGGCTGCATGCGTATAAGTGACAGGCGTTTGAGCTTTGGGTGCCAAAATAAAGGAATTGTTCATTTTCAGAGTTCTCTGGAGGGCCTTTCTATTGTTCCTACAGGAGATTTTTGAGCAGGGTGCTTCATTCTCCATTTTCAAAATGTACTATTTCAGCGGGTCATGTGGGAATTGATGGCGCCGGTCCAGAGGCTCATCCCCTGGCGGTGCGGTTCCGACAGGTCTCTAAACCTATTGCGCCCACTTGGGATTTAGCTTTGGTTTTGGATGCTCTGTGTTAGTCCCCCTTTGACCCACTGGAGTCTGTGGATCTGAAGATCTTCTCCTACAAGACATCCTTGCTCGTGGCTTTGGCCTCGGCTAAACGCGTTGGGGTTTTCCACACATTATCCATACACCCTTCCTGTACTCATTTCACCCCTGGCAACTCAAAGGTGACGTTGCATCTGAATGCGGCCTTTGCCTCGAGAGTCATGGTTATGTCCTTAGCGTTCGAGGTATTTCCCTTTCCGCCTCTTGCTTTTGCTTCGGAAGAGCAACAGAGGTTACATGCCCTCTTTCCAGTATGAGCTTTACACACGTACCTTGGGCGGACCCAGGATTTCCGGTGACCAGCGTTTTGTCTGTTTTGCTAATCCAGCTCGCGGCAGGGCGCTTTCTAAACAGCATCTCTCCCACTCAATTGTGGAAGCTATCTCCCAGGCATATAGTAGCAAGGTGCAAGGGTTACCTAGCGGTGTACGCACCCACTTCACCAGGCGTCTGGCATTGTCTTGGGTGTTATTTACAGGGTTGACTGTAGTGGATATTTGTGCTGTGGCTAGTTGGGCATCTCCACACACTTTTGTGAGGTTTTATCGCTTGGATGTCACTGCTCCCGGTGTAGCCTACAGGGTGCTTACAGCTGGGACAGGAGAGGGTCATTAGGCAGCGCGCAATGTGCGCAATACCCAGACTACCGCATCTTGCGGGGTGGTATCCGTTGGAGGTGGCTTGGGGCGGGATTTTAGTTCTCCATAGTTATGTTGTACCGTTTGGCTATAACTACTGTTCCCTAAAGGTGGGAAACGGTTCTCGGCTAGGTAAAGAGAGGTACTGAATTAAAGGAATGAATCCGGGCCTCAGGGTTATCACCTGTGGAAGGTGGGGCTTCCAGCAAGGCGCAGATTTCATTGGCCTTGTCAGACTCCCCGTAGTTGTGTTGTATCTCATTTCCCTCTTCCAGGGAGCAGTAGTTACAGTCATAATGTTAAGTTTTTCTAGAATCTATATCCCTTTGTATCTTCCCTCGTTCTCCCCTCCCCCTCATCCTTTCTAACCTCACCCCCATCTCTGTTCTTCTCTACCAGAGCCTGAGTCTGTCCAGCCATCCATCTCCAACAACGGTAGCACCAATACCATGGTGGTGAGCTGGGCGGCACCACCAGGGAATGTGGGGCAGTATGTGGTCCATCTGAACAGCACTGACCAGGTCTTTACCCCCGTATTGCTGAACTCCAACCAGCAGACACACACCTTCAGTTACCTGTCAGCTGGGAGAGAGTACACAGCCGTGGTGACCACTATCAGTGGTCCCTTCAATGAAACATCAGGACATGTAACTACAGCAACTCGTGAGTATAAGGGAGGAGCCAGGGTGGGGGGCAGAGTTCTACTGCTAAGGAAACCATGCATTTCTCATGCCTCCTCTGTCTGTTCGAGTTCATTCATTTGTTGTAGCTAAGACGAAGAACAATGTTTATTTCGCACGAGTCCAGAGTTAGCTTTCAAGATACTTGCAAGGACATTCAATTCACGGATGTTTTTTACAACTCAATATAAATTGCTGTCAATTGTCTCTCTCAGAACCCAACCCGCCTGGGCCCATCATGATCTTGGAGAAGACTACTAGTTCCGTCACTGTGGAGTGGGGTGAAGCTCCTCTGATGGCCAACACCACCTTCAGTTACCTGGTGAAGTACCTGTCGACGCAGCTAGACAACAAGACGGTCACTACTACAAACACAAGTCAAACACTGCCCAGCCTGTCCTCTGGAACACCCTACAATATGTCTGTGGTTACAGTGGGAGTGCTAGGCTTCCACAGTGAGGAGGTCTGGAGCAGTTTGGTCACAACCAGTGAGTGTCAACACGCACACGCACACACACACGCGAGCATGCGCACACGCGCGATCATTTCCGAAACACATACACCCTAACACAACCCCCGAGACATTTGCTTTCTGTGTTCATAATTATTGTTCTACTAACCACCTCTATGCCGTCTTTGATTGAATTCCCAAGGACCAGAGAGTGTCCAGTCACTGAGTGCAGTGACGGCCGAGGTGAACCTAACATTGACCTGGTCAAAGCCTGTAGGTCACAAACCAGGCTACAGCTACAGAGTGACCTGGACCAACTCCACTGGGTTAATCATCAGTAATAGAACCACAGCTATGGAAAACCTGCCCGTCAATGGATTGGTCCCTGGGAGTCCGTATAACTTCACCGTAACAACACAGACCGATGACGGAACAGAGGGAGCTCCAGTCTCCACCTCCAGCTGCACCAGTAAGATCATAGCATGTTTTCACATGTAGACTACCATACTGTACCACCAGTGTGGGATGCGTTAAGAATGCATATAGGGATTGATAAAGGATGTACTACCGTTACTAGCATCTACAGACACTGATCCAGATAGGGATGCTATTTTATATGTCATTTTTGAACTGAGTTTTGATCTCTTTTAAATTGTATTTTTCAGCCATGGTCTGCACATTTTCTGGTAATAAAATCACAACTGAAATCTGGGAATCTCTTTCTCTCCCTCACTGTGCCATAGATGCCAGCCCTGTGTCCAACTTGAAGTGTGCCTCTCCTAATGACCCCAACGCCAAGCTGAATCTGTCCTGGACCAAACCCAAAGGACTGCACCAGGGCTTTCAGATCACTGCTAAGGAAACCATCCAACTCCCTCAGGGCCAGGTGCGGCTACACAATTCATTTCTCAAACAGTACAGTAAATATTGTTCACCGAAACAAAACAATTATTGATTGACTGATTGATTGATTACAGGTACACAATAAGACAATTGGTGACTGTAACCCAGCCTGTGGTCACACAGTCCCTGACCTGAAGCACTATACAGACTACACCCTGACCGTGACCACTCTGGGCTGTGGGAAAACCAGCACCGTCCAAAGCCTCACCTGCAAGACTGGCATTACGGGTATGTGACAGAAACATAGTTCAATTGCAATGTAGGCGCAAATTTGTTGGAATATGATTGAACAACTTAATTACCCTCACAATTTGAAAATGTACAGTATGCTTTTCACACAATTACATTGACAATATTAAAAACGTTATGTGTTGTACATGGATTTTCTTTACCTAGACAATATGTGTTGCCCATGTACAGATGTAGGATCTTAAATTTGAGCCAGTTTTCTACGGCAGGAAAATAATTCTGCAGCAACAGGAAATGTGAATTGTGTAGATTATAATTAATGGACATTTTTGTAGGGGTTGATGTATTTATTTGTAAGGGAAAATCTCATTTTAAAGTGGAAATTAAATACTTCAGAAGCCTTTTAAAACCTCAAATACCCCCCCTTTTTGACCTCAGAACAGCCTAAATTTGTCAGGGAATGGACTCTACAAGGTATCCAACGTGTTCCACAGGGATGCTGGCCCATGTTGACTCTAATGCTTCCCACAGTTGTGTCAAGTTGGCTGGATGTCCATTGACCATTCTTGACACACACGGGAAACTGTTGCGTGTGAAAAACCCAGCAGCATTGAAGTTCTTGACACAAACTGCTGCGCATGGCACCTACTACCATACTCCGTTCAAAGGCACTTCAATCTTTTGTCTTGACTATTCACCCTCTGAATGGAACACATACACAATCCATGTCTCATTTGTCTCATCCAAAAAGCTAGCTAGAAATCCTTAAATCCTGTCTCCTCTGCTTCATCTACACGGATTAAAGTGGATTTAACAAGTGACATCAATAAGGGGTCATAGCTTTCCCCTGGATTCACCTGTTCAGTCTGTCATGGAAAGAGCATGTTTTGTATACTCAGTGTATACTTCAAGTTTAAAATGTTCTGCATTGCAGGAAAGTTCTCCGGCAAGAGGGTGATCAAATTAAGATCCTACATCTGTATTGAAGTAATATGTAAGCTTGTGAACACAATCCTTTCAGGATGTAAGTAGAAATACTGTAAGAATTTATGTCCCATTTCTTCCTCCTCTCTTCCATTTCTCCAGCCCCTTCTATCCCAGCTGACGTTGAGTCCCTAGTCAGGGTCACAGCGAAGGATCACAACTCCTTCTCTGTACAGCTGACCCCCAGCCTCCTGGACAGCACCAATGGACCAATCAAACACTACGGCGTGTTGGTGACCTCAGACATCAACAGTGGGTCCCCTTCATCCTATTGGTTAAGATTGGTTTATGATTGATTTGTAGATTGGCCAGTTTTGGTTTTGGGTATAAAAAAGACATGCAAGTATAGACTTGGATTAATTTAACTGAGAGAATTCTGAGTCAACATATTCAAGATGATTTATCTCAAAATATTTTGTGTCTTTGTCCAAACAATTTGACTACATTTTCTTAATTGGTGATCTTTACCATACTCATGTGTGCAGTGTTTTACTTGCAGATGTAGATCAGTCTAACTCATCGCAGTACTTAGTGAAGACTTATCAGGACTGGGAAGCAGGCTCTACTACTGCATACCTGGCTACGGTCAAAGACAACACTAACAACAGCCGGAGGAGGAAACGTGCAGGAAACATTGACATTTACATAGGGGACAAAACCTCATGGAAGGGCTATACCAATGGCCAACTGAAGGCCAAACGAGAGTACAGGTATGAACACAACACAGGCATTATGTGTGATGAGTGGAAGGGATGGAACTACAATTCAGCTTGCGTTAATCAACTACTGACGTAAACTATGAGTTAAAATGTCAAATGTTTTACATTTTTCTTTTGTCTTCACAGTTATGCCATTGTTTTATTCACTGAAATGGTGGTAGAGCAGAATGGGCTTCTGAACGTCGGTTCGTCACTCGTCGTGATAACTCTGTTTAACTCAAATTCATTGTACCTCCCTCAGGACCCAGGTAGCTATTGCACTTTTACACTGTGTTAACTGTTTAAACCACAGCTATGAGCTGTTATGAGTCCTTCTAGCAAGTCTTACAATGATAAAAGGCACGATGGATGTCTTCGTAATATATTGCGTTCACAAGGCGTTCTCTTTGGTCATTCTTATGTAGTGGTCACCAGTGTGGCTGTCGGGGCAACGCTTGGAGTTTTTGTCATCCTCGTCATCATTACTGCCGGCTTCATCATCTACTGGAGGAGGTGAGAGATCGTCATCGTAATATATGCCATTTAGCAGACTCTTTTATTCAAAGCGACTTACTGTCATGCGCACATACATTTGACTTATGGGTGGCCTCGGGAGGCGAACCCACAATCGTGGTGTTGCAAGCGCCATGTTCTACCAACTGAGCCACACAGGATCATCATCATCTTCATCATCGTGTTCATCATCACTCGATAATTTAGATGAGTTTTTGAAACGTTTTTGGATGGTCATATGATTTTTGTATGCCTTTGTTTTTACAGACAAAACAAGAAGGACTCTTCAGACATCCAGATTCACTCTATGAGGTTATTATGATGATCCTTCACTTGTTTTCTGATCCATCTCAGTTTGAAATTGAATGCATTTTTCCCCCAGGGCTAAAGTGTGAGTATCGACTCTTATGGTAACCTATTAGGAGACTTCAAATCAGTATTTGTCACATGCGCAGATTGCAACAAGTGTAGACCTTATCGTGAAATGCTTACTTACAAGCCCTTAACCAACAGTGCAGTTCAAGAAGAGTGAAGAAAATATTTACCAAATAAACGAAAGTAAAAAATAATAAAAAGGAACACAATAAAACATAACAATAGCGAGGCTATATACAGGGGTAGTGTGCGGTGGTACAGGTTAGAGGTCATTTGCACATGTAGGTAGGGGTGAAGTGACTATGCATAGATAATAGCAGCGAGTGGCAGCAGTGTACAAAACAAATGGAGGGGGGGTTTGTGTCAATGTAATAGTCCGGTGGCCATTTGATTAATTGTTCTGCAGTCTTATGGCTTGGGGATAGAAGCTGTTAAGGAGCCTTTTGGTCCTAGACTTGGCGCTCCAGTACCGCTTGCCGTGCGTTAGCAGAGAACAGTCTATGACTTGGGTGACTGGAGTCTCTGACAATGTTATGGGCTTTCCTCTGACACCGCCTATTATATAGGTCCTGGATTGCAGGAAGCTTGGCCCCAGTGATGTACTGGCCCGTACGCACTATCCTCTGTAGCGCCTTATGGTCAGATGCCAAGCAGTTGCCATACCAGGAGGTGATGCAACCGGTCAGGATGCTCCCGATGGTGCAGCTGTAAAACCTTTTTAGGATCTGGGGACCCATGCCAAGTCTTTTCAGTCTTCTGAGGGGGAAAAGGTGTTGTTGTGCCCTCTTTACGACTGTCTTGGTGTGTTTGGACCATGATAGATCGTTGGTGATGTGGACACTCTCGACCTGCTCCACTACAGCCCCGTTGATGTTATTGGGGGCATGTTCGGCCCTCCTTTTCCTGTAGTCCACGATCAGCTCCTTTGTCTTACTCACATTGAGGGAGAGGTTGTTGTTCCTATAGGCTGTCTCGTTGTCGGTGATCAGGCCTGCCACTGTAGTGTTGTCAGCAAACTTAATGATGGTGTTGGAGGTTTGGCCACTCAGTCGTGGGAGAACAGGGAGTACAGGACATGTACACACCCCTGACGGGACCAGGGTTGAGGATCAGCGTGGCAGATGTGTTGTTGCCTACCCTTACCACCTGGGGGCGGCCCATCAGGAAGTCCAGGATCCAGTTGCAGAGGGATGTGTTTAGTCCCAGGGTCCTTAGCTTAGTGATGAGCTTTGTTGGCACTATGGTGTTGAACGCTGAGCTGTAGTCAATGAACAGCATTCTCACATACAGTAGGTGTTCCTTTTGTCCAGGTGGGAAAGGGCAGTGTGGAGTGTGATTGAGATTGCGTCATCTGTGGATCTGTTGGGGCAGTATGCGAATTGGAGTGGGTCTAGGGTATCCGGGAGGATGCTGTAGATGTGAGCCATGACCAGCCTTTCAAAGCACTTCATGGCTACCGATGTGAGTGATACGGCGCTGTAATCATTTAGGCAGGTTACCTTCCCTTCCTTGGGATCAGAGACTATGGTGGTCTGCTTGAAACATGTAGTTATTACAGACCCAGTCTGATTTTGATTACACGTCCTGGTAATCCATCTGGCCCCGCGCCTTTGTGAATGTTGACCTGTTTAAAGGTCTTGCTCTCATCGGCTACCGGGAGCGTTATCAAACACTGTCATCCAGAACAGCTGGTGCTCTCGTGCATGCTTTAGTGTTGCTTGCCTTGAAGCGAGCATAAAAGGCATTTAGCTCGTCTGGTAGGCTCGCGTCACTGGGCAGCCCGCGTCTGGGTATCCCTTTGTAGTCTGAAATAGTTTTCAAGCCCTGTCACATCCGACGAGCGTCAGAGCCGGTGTAGTAGGATTACATTTTTATCCTGTATTGACGCTTTGCTTGTTTGATGGTTCATCTGAGGGCAAAGCGGGATTTCTTATAGGCATCCTGATTAGTGTCCCGCTCCTTGAAAGCGGCAGCTCTAGCCTTTAGCTCGATGCGGATGTTGCCTGTAATCCATGGCTTCTGGTTGGGATATGTACGTACGGTCACTGTTGGGACGACGTTGTCGATGCACTTATTGATGAAGCCGATGACTGAGGTGGTATACTCCTCAATGCCATTGGATGAATCCCGGAACTAATATTCCAGCCTGTGCTAGCAAAAGTCCTGTAGCGTAGCATCTACGTCATCTGACCACTTCCGTATTGAGTGAGTCACTGGTACTTCCTGCTTTAGTTTTTGCTTGCAAGCAGGAATAAGCAGGAAAGAATTATGGTCAGATTTGCCAAATGGAGGGTGGGGGAGAGCTTTGTATGCATGTCTGTGTGTGGAGTAAAGGTGGTATAGAGTTTTTCTTTCCTCTGGTTGCACATGTGACATGCTGGTAAAAATATGGTAAAACTGATTTAAGTTTGCCTGCATTAATGTCCCCGGCCACTAGGAGCACCGCTTCTGGGTGAGCATTTTCTTGTTTGCTTATGGCCTTATAGAGTTGGTTGAGTGCGGTCTTAGTGCCAGCATCGGTCTGTGGTGGTAAATAGACGGCTACGAATAATACAGATGGGAACTCTCTTGGTAGATAGTGTGGTCTACAGTTTATCATAAGGTACTCTTCCTCAGGCGAATAATAACTTGAGACTTCTATAATATTAGATATTGCGCACCAGCTGTTAATACAAAAAGACACACACCACCACCCCTCGTCTTACCAGACATGGCTTCGCTGTTCTGCCGGTGCATGGAAAATCTCTCCAGTTCTATATTATCCATGTCGTTGTTCAGCCACGACTCGTTGAAACATAAGATATTACAGTTCTTAATGTCCTGTTGGTAGTATAATCGTAATCGTTTTTTTCCTATGATTGCATGTTAGCAAGTAGAATTGATGGCAGTGGGAGTTTACTCGCTCGCCTACCGATTCTCAAAAGGCAGCCCGTCTGCGGCCTCTTTTCCTACGTCTTTTCTTCACGCAAATGACGGGGATCTGGGCCTGTTCTCGGGAGAGCAGTATATCTTTCTCGAAAAGCTTCTTCCAGTTCGTGGCGAGTAATCCCATTTCTGATGTCCAGAAGTTATTTTCCGTCATAGGAGATGGTAGCAGCAACATTATCTACAAAATAAGTGAAAAAAACAAGTTACAAACAACGCAAAAAAATGTATGGACACAATTGGTTACGGGCATGTAAAATGTCAGCCATCTTCTTCGGCGCCATCTTAACAATTTGACACATTGAATGATGCAACAGGTAGAGTTGCACACAGTTTCTTGGTGTCACTCGTGTTTGTGTTAATGCTTTTCTCCTGTGTCTCTATTAGCAGAACCGTTGTTGTGAGGGTGGAGGACTATGAGGCTTATTACAAGAAGCAGAGAGCAGACTCCAACTGTGGTTTCGCTGAGGAGTTTGAGGTAAAATATTAATCTATTTCTTCGTTCATACACATATTTTGGATGTTCCATCGGGCATCAGTTGATGTTCTGTATTCTGTAAATATGCCTGTGTTTCTTTGTAAGCAACTCGTTCCTGGTTGCCTAATGTCTCCCTCTCCCTCTAGGACCTGAAGCTAGTGGGAACAGCCCAAGCAAAAACCAGCGCTTTGGCCATGGAGAACAAGTCTAAGAACCGCTACAACAATGTGCTTCCCTGTGAGTCAACCATGATCCCTGACCCCTGTCTCCATAACAACGACCCCTGTCCCCCTGCCACTGCTTACCATAGCTACCATAGCTTATCATATCTAATCCTCCATCCTCATTTCCATACAGAGTAACTCCTTTGTTTATTCAATAGCTTAGCTGTTTATTCAAGCAAGCATTTACACTAGAGTGGTTGGGAGCATGATGCTTTGTCTCTGGGCAGAGTGACAGGAATTCTCTTTCAGTTCTATCAATCCTCATTGCTCCTCTTTCCCACATCCCAGATGATTCCTCTAGAGTGAAACTGTCCATCCATGGAAGTCCATTTGACGACTACATCAATTCTAACTACATCCCGGTGCGTACTGACCCATCATCATCACCGCTATCATAATCAGCTTTCTCTGACCCTCTCTGATTCAGCTCTGCTCTGGGCTTATTTCACAAAGCAGGATCGATATAGCTAGATACAGTGGCTTGCAAAGGTATTCACCCCCTTGACATTTTTCCTATTTCGTTGCCTTACAACCTGGAATTTAACTAGATTTTTTGGGGGGGGTTGTATCATTTGATTTACACAAAATTCCTACCACTTTTAAGATGCAAAATATGTTTTATTGTGAAACAAACTTGAGCGTGCATAAGTATTCACCCCCCCAAAGTCAATACTTTGTTGAGCCACCTTTTGCAGCAATTACAGCTGCCAGTCTCTTGGGGTAGGTCTCTATAAGCTTGGCACATATAGCCACTGGGATTTTTGCCCATTCTTCAAGGCAAAACTGCTTCAGACATTTACATTTACATTTAAGTCATTTAGCAGACGCTCTTATCCAGAGCGACTTACAAATTGGATGGGTTCAGCTCCTTCAAGTTGGATGGGTTCCGCTGGAGTACAGCAATCTTTAAGTCATACCACAGATTCTCAATTGGATTGAGGTCTGAGCTTTGACTAGACCATTCCAAGACATTTAAATGTTTCCCCTTAAACCACTCGAGTGGTGCTTTAGCAGTGTGCTTCGGGTCATTGTCCTGCTGGAAGGTGAACCTCCGTCCCAGTCTCAAATCTCTGGAAGAGTGAAACAGGTTTCCCTCAAGAATTTCCCTGTTTTTAGCGCCATCCATCATTCCTTAAATTCTGACCAGTTTCCCAGTCCCTGCCGATGAAAAACATCACCACATCATGATGCTTCCACCACCATGCTTCACTGTGGGGATGGTGTTCTCGGGTGATGAGCGGTGTTGGATTTGCGCCAGACATTGCGTTTTTCTTGATGGCCAAAAAGCTACATTTTAGTCTCATCTGACCAGAGTACCTTCTTCCATATGTTTGGGGAGTCTCCCACATGCCTTTTGGCGAACACCAAACGTGTTTGCTTATTTTTTTCTTTAAGCAATGATTTTTTTCTGGCCACTCTTCCGTAAAGCCCAACTCTGTGGAGTGTACAGCTTAAAGTGGTCCTATGGACAGATACTCCAATCTCCGCTGTGGAGCTTTGCAGCTCCTTCAGGGTTATCTGTGGTCTCTTTGTTGCCTCTCTGATTAATGCCCTCCTTGCCTGGTCCGTGAGTTTTGGTGGGCGGCCCTCTCTTGGCAGGTTTGTTGTGGTGCCAAATTCTTTAAATTTTTTAATAATGGATTTAATGGTGCTCCGTGGGATGTTCAAAGTTTCTGAGATTTTTTATAACCCAACCCTGATCTGTACTTCTCCATAACTTTGTCCCTGACCTGTTTGGAGAGCTCCTTGGTCTTCATGGTGCTGCTTGCTTGGTGGTGCCCCTTGCTTAGTGGTGTTGCAGACTCTGGGGCCGTTCGGAACTGGTGTATATATACTGAGATCATGTGACACTTAGATTGCACACAGATGGACTTTATTTATCTAATTATGTGACTTCTGAAGGTAATTGGTTGCATCAGATCTTATTGAGGGGCTTCATAGCAAAGGGGATGAATACATATGCACGCACCACTTTTCCGTTTAAAAAAAAAATCTTTTTTTTTTTTAAAACAAGTTATTTTTTTCACTTCACTAATTTGGCCTATTTTGTGTATGTCCATTACATGAAATCCAAATAAAAATCCATTTAAATTACAGGTTGTAATGCAACAAAATAGGAAAAATGCCAAAGGGGATGAATACTTTTGCAAGTAACTTATATTAACACTCGAAGTATTTCGATAGTGCTTGTTGTAGATGCTTACGTTCTGGGTCAATATGTTCCCACTGCCAGGGTTACAACTCCAGGAAGGAGTTTATTGCGGCCCAGGGTCCTTTGCCCGGCACTGTCAACGAGTTCTGGAGGATGATCTGGGAGAAGAACGTCCAGACTCTGGTCATGCTGACACGCTGTAACGAACAGGGACGAGTGAGTACACACACACACACACACACACACACACACACACACACACACACACACACACACACACACACACACACACACACATACGCGTGCACATGCACACACATTTAGTGTATTGGAAAGGGGATGTAACCAGCCAAGCTGCGTCTGTCTGCAGAATATATAGTCATCTACTCCAATGCTCCTTCTCTGGTTCAGGTTGTTGAAGCGCTCCAGACTGCCTTTTAGTCACTGCAGACCTCTCTATATGGTGTCAAGCTAGTCTTGAATGCACCAAAAATGTAATTCAGGCATTCCACCATAGCCGGATCTCAGCCAGAGAAGGTTAGCCCTTTCACGTCTGGGGGCACATCCATTTAAAAGGTGTCACCCTACAAATACGTTGGTATATAGTTAGACCAGAAGCTAACACACACACACACACACACACACACACACACACACACACACACACACACACACACACACACACACACACACACACACACACACACACACACAGACACAGACACAGACACAGACACACACACACACACACACACACACACACGACAGCACACTACCAGATTCAGGGCCGGATCGGTCTCGACGCCAGTCGTCAAGCACAAGCTAGGACGGTGACCAAAATGAAAATATTTACACAGAAATTGCAAAAGGCATGCCCAAACAAGAGTATTTACACTAACAAACACTGTCAGGCCACCAGTCCGAAAGGCTAACCTGTCCACCTCTCTCCCACTAAGTGCCTAACCCACACACCTGTGCAATCATCAATTATCAAGGGCTGCTTTCAGTACGGAATTTTTTTTTGTGGAACGTTCAATTAAATGGAAACTGTACTGAACAACTAGATGAAAAACGGGGAGCATTGTCGTCTTCTTCAAAATTGGGTTGCCTATGGTTAGTAAATGGCTTTAAGCAATATCACTATCATCTAGTGACCACAATAAATGAATGACACACACAATTTGGTTTAGGACTCGCAGGAAGAGGTAAATCACCAGTATTAGTGTTGCGCTTTTTTCAAACACAAAAGAAGAAGAAAATGTACTACTTTAAAATGGGGATAGCCTCAATGGCACAGACGCCTTAATGGCACAGATACAAAGATGAGTCCTCTATCTAACTCTATGGAAAGAAGTCCTGACCCACATGTCCTCACACTAAGCTACCACAATTCATAACAGCACACCTGTCTCTCACCCACCCACCTCTCTCCGCTAAGGTCAAATGTGAGGAATACTATCCATCTGAGACCAAGCACTTTGAGAATATCACCGTGACAACCACCTCTGAGATCCCCCTAGAAGACTGGACCATCAGGGACTTTGACATAAAAAATGTAAGTTGCTGTGATAACAGAGGAGGCTGGTGCGAAGAGCTATAGGAGGACAAGCTCCTTGTTATGGCTGGAATGGAATAAATGGAACGGTATCAAACACATCAAACATATGGAAACCACATGTTCGACTCCGTTCCATTCATTCCCGAGTGGCGCAGCAGTCTAAGGCACTGCATCTCAGTGCTAGAGGTGTCACTACAGTCCCTGGTTTGATTTCCAGACTGTATCACATCCAGCCGTAATTGCGAGTCCCATAGGGCGGCGCACAATTGGCCCAGCGTCGTCCAAGTCTGGCCGGTGTAGATCGTCATTGTAAATAAGAATTTGTTCTTAACTGACTTGCCTAGCAATTATTTTTTTTTTAAATGTACAATTGTTTTTTGAAAGGAATTTTAGCAGATGTCTTCTGATTCAACTACGACTCTGTTAACCGGATCCTGCAAGGGGTCCTTCATTACATGTCATGCATTCCTTAGTGCTTATCGGTAAGTGTCCCTGTGTTTGTGATTGGCTGACAGGTGAAGACGGTTGAGACACGCTCAGTACGTCACTTCCACTTCACAGCCTGGCCAGACCACGGCGTCCCCGAGACCACCGAGCTGCTCATCAACTTCAGACACCTGGTCCGAGAACACATGGACCAGTACTCACGCCACTCCCCCACCGTCGTCCACTGCAGGTACACACACACACACACACACACACACACACACACACACACACACACACACACACACACACACACACACACACACACACACACACACACACACACACACACACACACACACACACAATGTGTGTATCTTAGTTAACTTCAAGAAGCATTATTCGTTTAAGTCAATTAACATTAGTTCTCTCTCCCTCTTGCTCTCTCTCTCCTCTCTCTCTCTCTCTCTCTCTCCTTTCTCTCACTCTTGCTCTCTCTCCTTTCTCTCCCCCTTGCTCTCTCTCTCCTCTCTCTCTCTCTCCTTTCTCTCCCTCTTGCTCTCTCTCCTCTTTCTTCCTCTTGCTCACTCTCTCCCCTCTCTCTGTCTCTCTCTCTCTCCACTCAGTGCGGGTGTAGGCCGTACAGGCACCTTCATAGCCATCGACCGGCTGATCTTCCAGATAGAGAGGGAGAGTATGGTGGACGTGTACGGCACCATCCACGACCTGCGCATGCACCGGCCCCTCATGGTGCAGACAGAGGTCAGTCACTGCCTACACTGGTCTACATTTCAGCATGTTTCTGGGTTTATTACAGGCCTACTGTACAATACGTCACTGTGGTTAAAAGTGG
Organism: Salvelinus alpinus; assembly: GCF_045679555.1. Lineage (NCBI taxonomy): Eukaryota > Metazoa > Chordata > Actinopteri > Salmoniformes > Salmonidae > Salvelinus > Salvelinus alpinus. Next base: position 49,175,674 of record NC_092094.1, on the reverse strand, counting down.
AAGTTATGCTACGGGTGCTTATGTGGTCACTAGGTAAAAATGTTTTGACATCTGAACGGTCAAGTTTGCTTCATCCTAATTGTAGTACATTGTGTTATTGTCTTACAGGAGCAGTATGTGTTCCTAAACCAGTGTGCCATGGACATCATCCGATCCAGAACTGGAACCAACGTGGATTTAATCTACCAGAACACGGCTGCGCTCACCATCTACGAGAACGTAGAACCCAGGAAGGATCCATCTAAGAATGGCTACCACAACGCGTAGAGGCCTCTGGTCCACTCATTCCTCTCTCTATTCCTCCCCAGTCTTCCTCCACTCCCCTCCTCCAGTATCAGCCAGACAAGGCCTGTAGAGACGAGCTTAGGAAAGGGAAAGTCTTTTTTTTCATAGACTCTCACTGTATTTATTGATCTAGTTTTTTGTAGTATTTATTTGTTGTGGAAGTAGGAAAAATAACAAGGGAGGTAACTGTTCAGAGGAACAGACGCACAATTTTCATCCAAAGACCAACAATGGAATGTACATACAATTATATTTTAGAGATGTAATTCTTATATTTCCATATTTTTATATTGCTGATACTTTGAATGTCTGCCTGCTCTCTTATTGTGATTGTTGTAGTATTGCCAATATGTTAAGAATACTTGCTCAGGTAATATATGTGAAAGGATGTGTGGTTATACTGTGTGAGATGTAAATGAATACAAAGATATATATGCACTGTATATTAATATCAAATTAAATGCAGATCTCGTGTATTGTTAAATGGGCCCAATGTTGTGGTTGCCATATATCTCCATCTTTAGGTAGGGATTAGCACCCAACATGACAATTATCCAACAATTTAAAAAAAAAACTACAAAACAAAAACTCTCCTCTCTTCTGTGCCTTGATGTGCCCTCCCGAGAGTTTCCACTAGGTGGCGCAATTATATTGTTCTTTATGTACAATGACAGGACAAGCACAATACACAGTTTTAGAGGTGGAAAGGAGAGCTACTCCTGGCAATAGGCCTATACAAATAGTATCTAGTATTAGATATTTAAAGTCAAATGTTACACTTTCACTCCAGAGAATTTGGATATCTCAACGAGTTTTAAAACGAGGAGTTTCGTGAGAACCTTTGGGTTTTTATGCGCTGTTCTGCGTAAAGCACTGGATGCATTTACGTTTTTACACTGTAGCTTTTTAAATTCTCCAATAGCTGTCTAAGGCTGGTGTACATATTCTTGAGGTGATCATGAGTCATGATTGAGAAACTGCTGTGCGAGCCTGTGGCACTCCTGACTGTTGAAACCCACTTTGTGCAATGCGAAATCACCATTCACAAAACCTCAGTCTGGCTCATCTCTCACCCTCAAAATACTCATAGGTTACGCGTTGTGAAATGTTTCCCTACTGCTTGTTGTTGACCTGCTGTATGTTTCATAGAAAGGGGCTCATGTAATGCTTTGCTTAATGTCTATTGGTGATGTTTCTATCATAGAAGCAGGAAAAGGATTGCAGTCATTGGGACGGCAGTTTTCCATGAGACAATTTGCCCTTTTTGGAAATATGTGGTTATATATACATGAATTCATGGGCCCTGTCCAGAAACAACCTGTACTCCCTAGATCAGAAAGAATTGGATTGGTAAAAGCAACATGGTAGTGGCTCTATCTAGCTTTTCCGATAGTGATATTCTTGGTGGATTCTTTTTGTCAAAACTACATAAATATCTATAAATGGCTTGGGAATAAGGGGTGTTTCTGGATATAGGTCATAGATTTACAGGTCAGCTGTGGTTGAATTTAAAGCCACTCTCCTGATATTGTTGTACTGTCTTTGTATCATAATGTACATTGCTGACTCCGCAAATAGTCTTCCTCAGAGTTTTATGGAGTGGTGTAGGAATTGTGTTACAATGCTGTGTGATACACTATGTGATGCTTGCTGGTACAATGCAGAGGAGGAAAAGGTAAAGATGTTCTATTTGTATCCTTCCGTCTGTCGATCCTGGGATTAAAGATGTTGCACTCTTTTCTCTCTACAAGTGTCAGCTTCTCTGTTTCACTATTTGCCCACTATGTCCATAGCGTTGACTGAGACAACAGCCCAAGCTTTTGTTCAATTAGGCCACACTAACTGGGATAAAATACTTCAATAAAAGATTCATTGAAACAAGCAACAAACTGTAACATTTGTGTTGAATTCTTTGAGGTAAGCACTAGAAAGTATAATTTGCAAATTCCTCATGAACATCGGCTAAAACGGGACGAGGGTAGGACTGTTTATTGTTAACCCTTTCACAAAGGGTCATTGTTACTTTGTTCCGAGAGAAACGGCATTTTAAATTTATTTTGATGGAGCCATGTCCCTAGACAAACCGCAGTGCTCTATGGGCCTCTAGGCCATGTTGCTGAGTCAGGGGTTAGTACAATGTGGCCACAGGTATAAAAAGAAAGGTTTTAAACAGGTAGGATATCAGTTCCACATCAAGAGCAGCAGCAGCAGCACAGAGACAAAATGACCTCCACCGGCATGAACATGAACAGCAAAGTATATTTTAGTGCATATAAATATACATTTTCCTAGATTGTCAGACTAAGGGCTCTCTTGTACTCTAGTGTCAGAGCACAAGACAACCTTAATTGCAGAAACCTGATTAATAGTGGGATTGGGCAAGGCCCAGAACGTAGCAATGTGGTTTTGTACGTTTGAATGGTTCATAAAAAGGATTCCTGCTTATTTTCAGGTCACCTTCTACGAGGACAGGAACTTCCAGGGTCGTTCCTATGAGTGCATGAGCGACTGCCCTGACATGTCCTCCTACCTGAGCCGCTGCCAGTCCTGCAGGGTTGAGAGCGGCTGCTTCATGGTCTACGACCGCCCCAACTACATGGGAAGCCAGTGGTTCATGAGGAGGGGAGAGTACTCTGACTACCAGCGCATGATGGGAATGAACGACATCAGATCCTGTCGCATGATCCCCATGGTAAACCCAATAATATTTCGTTTGTAGCATTTTATGGCGTTGATTTCTGAGAAACATACACCTGTGTCCATTCCTCAATATGTCTACAATCTATGATGCTACATTACACATTTTTTCAGGAAGTTCCTGAGCTGTGCAGATTTCTCACTAAAACATGTTGTTCATCGTGTTACAGCACAGAGGATCTTTCAGGATGAGGATCTACGAGAGGGAGAACTTCGGAGGTCAGATGCACGAGATGATGGACGACTGTGACGACATCATGGGTCGTTACCGCATGAACAACTGCATGTCCTGCAACGTGATGGACGGCCACTGGCTCATGTACGAGCAGCCCCAGTACAGAGGCAGGATGATGTACATGAGGCCTGGAGAGTACAGAAACTTCAATCAGATGAGCATGGGCTCTATGGGCATGAGGTTCATGAGCATGAGGCGTATCAATGAGTCCTGTTACTAGATATTGCTTTACTAATGTAAACAAGAGAAGCCATTGAATAAAATGTATATAAAAACAAAACAAATCTTGCATATTTCTATTTGACCCTTTACCCAAACACCTTTGAAAACATGCAAATATGTCATAAACCTACCAATTCTTAATGACCCAAGAATTACATAAAACACTAAACAATAATACAAAAATCCAAATGTGGTTTATTTTACTGTTCCTAGAGTCTGATTTCCAGTGTCTTTTCACAAAAAAATAAATATATGCATATTACAAAAACAATAACTTAAGGTTACTTTCGTTACCCCGGTTCTCTGATAATATGAGTGAGATGTATCACATATGGGGATTCGCTGAAGGCGGATCACTATGAAGAACTAATCACAGGAGGCAGACAGGTCAAGTGGCGAATGAGATGAGCCCTCCCTCCTTATAAGGCGCCACTCGCCCGCCCTCTGGTCATTCTCAAGCATGCCTCTATTCCTTGCGAGCAGAGAAATGCGGTGATATATCTCACTCATTATCAGAGAACCGTGGTTACAAAAGCAACCTTAAGTTCTCTTTCAAATACTAATGTTGATGTATCACATATGGGGAATCTTTGCCAACTCCCATATCTCAGACAGGCTCTCTCCGAACCCAGGGTAATCCCAACTGCATTACCCCGCAGAGGCTCTGACACTGAGGATAGTACGCCCCAACGTAGGTGCAGTGACATCCAGTCAGTAAAACCTCAAACATATGACGGGCGGCCCGACATGTCGCATTGCAAATCTCTTACAAATGAGATGTCTGTGAAGAGTTCCCAAGAGGTAGCCATACCTCTCTCTGGTAAAACCAGCCCTCAGAGGGCTGTAAACCCTTGCTGTTATAAGTAAATATAAAAGCCTCCACTATCCAAAGGGAGGCAGGGAAAACAGAGGCAGAAATGGAAACACTATCGACAGGAGCTGAGGTTCTATGTTCAGCAGCGTTAACGTCATGGTAACGTCATGAGAACGATTAAGTAGAAAGACAGGATTCTAGTTGTGCTGAGGGAGAGCTTCAGGAGCGGTAGTAATTCTTCAGCAAGGAAGAGAGGTGAGAATGACCGGTGTTATTCTTCTTCGATGGGGTTTAACGGAGGTTGGCATCCAATGTTAATGGTGCATTACCGCCACCAGCTGGATGGGGTATTGAATAAGAAACTAAAAAAACATTGCGGGAAAGGGGGAAAACGACATCATACAAAATACAAAAATGAAACACGTCAACTAACAAAACCCATCCCACTTCTTCAATCACAGTTCACTCCAAAATACATCCCTGCACAGGCTCAGGGACCTGCGACGGCTTCACCGACCGGATTTCACGAAGACCCCAAAAACGTTCAGCTGCATTCACAATGATTCCAATTTTCCTAGACTTTTTCTCCACCTTCTGCTGTACAGTTTATGGCCATTGCAATAAATAATACAAAGTCCACCTTTATAACATGTAACATTTCATGATCCCTCGGTTGATGAGAAACCTTGGTCTTGGTGGCTCTACCACCATTGTTTCTTCCCCGCCACTCACTCCTTCCACTCTTCTCACATCCTCAAGACAGGAGACACGCTGGACACTCCTTACTTTGGACACCTTATTCTCCTTCACCCTAACAGGGCATTCCAGGAATTCAGGCTCATGTTCACCTCCACAGTTGCAGCATTTCACTTCACCTGGCATACGATACTCTTCCCTTCTGCACACACTTGACCCATGACCAAATCGTTTACATTTATGACACTGAAGGGGCTTGTGCACAACAGGGTATCTCATGAATCCTGACTTTATATGAGAAGGGAGAGACTCCTCATCGAAGAACAGTGGCATGGATGAAGTGATTTTATTTTCTCCGTCCACCAAACAGGTCAGTCGACGTGCACCAACCACTCCATCGATGTCGTCAGTAACATCTTCTGCCTTTAGTTCTTGCTCCACCCCAGAAATAACCCCCTTGATAGGCGCCCTGCTAGGAAAATCCATACAGGAAACATTCCACTCCGATATCTGTTTTAGTCTTAAAAAACGCTCAGTGGACACACAAAGAAATCTAAATAAGCCCACTTCCTGTGACTCTCACCAACGCCACACTTTCCTCTAACACATTCTACATTTTCCTCGAGATGTTACATATATTTCCCAAGTAGCATTGATCTAAAACCCTCAATCTGACTAAAAACGAGTCTAGGGATTTCCTATTTTACACCACAACTTTACTTCTCTTGTTTCCCCATCTTCTTCACAACTGTAACCCACTCATTCTCACTTTCTGTGCTATTAGCTTCACCCGATGCACTAGCAATTTCAAACAAAACCTCAGTTTCCGCCATCTTCTCCGCATGTCCTCTCCTCTCTCTCTCTTCTTCTTGTTCTACACCGGCGTCTCGTCAGCATCCTTCAGACATCAGATTGACCGGTGGCCAGCGAGTTGCGCCTTATAAGGAGGGAGGGCTCGCCTGTGTCCGACAGACGTTGTGTGATTGGTTCTTCGTAGTGATCCACCTCCAGTGAATCTCCATATGTGACACGTCGAAAACAAGTACTTGAAAGAGAACAGATTTATAGAGACATGACTCGTCTGTAAACACGAAACAGCGGAAGGAGAACAGAGGGATGAAAGTATCATTAAAGTAGACCGTAGTGGTTCCCTTGCATTTAGACACTATGCTGTGCGGTGGCAGGGAGAAAGGCACGCTGTTGATACTTAAAACGACTACTGTTTCCTTGGAAATAATACTGTTAACTTACTATTCTAATTGAGTTGAAAATCAGAATACAGACATGTTACTGGCTGAACTTTTACAATGCTCTATGGCTTGAGGATCTCCGGAGATGCGTACATGGAAAGATAAAACGATAAGAATATAAAAAGGGTTACAATGACACAACGTGCTAAGTTAACAATCAAAAGGCACACACCTTAGTGCTTCTACTAACCATTCTAGAGTAGCAATTTATTTCTACATATTACTCTGATGTTGACTGGAACTTGTAACGCAAGTATTACGGTTTCAGTGCATTTTTCTCATTCAAAGTCATTCAGCGACCAGGACTTGATTTAGATACCATTGGAATGGACAAGACCTTCACTCTAATACAGAGATGAACGCACCTCCCTATGTTACAATTACTACTTCAACATGGCTTTTGGTCAGCTACACTTACTATGTGAGTGTTTGAATACTTTAAAAATCCCATTCTTATCAGCAGAATATTTTCAGACTGGGAGTACTTTAGATGCTGTGGATTCTTAAAAAGGTGGCAAATTCGTAAAATATCCGTAAAAAACATTGTTGACTGTCACATGATGTCCCAAAAATATCATATTACAATAATAACACTTACAATGTACAAATTAGTTATTCCTGTCCTATAAACAAGTAACAAAGAAGAAGGAAAAATATCTACAAGATAATTACACAGACCAAAGGCATTGATTTGCTTTTTTGATGTTTCTGCCTCAGCTGGGCACTTAGTGAGGTTTTACTGATTCACATCTTGGCACATCTGATGATAGAAAAGTCTCCAATCCCAACCTGCTGTCTGATGCCGCCTGCACTGAATAACTACAGACAGCGCCACTTGGTGGCCGTGCCGTGAAGTGCATTGTTTTGTTTTTCCAACTCACTGCTGCATACTGGGACATGTAGTTTTCACTCTGTCCTGTGTCCTTTTTCCCTTGGGCAGGCAACTGTCTGCGGTGACACTGATCTCCATATGAGTTTAGGGGTCCTGTGGCCTACTGGAATGGGTCATAGTGACCCTTGAATCCCACATATGGTATTAGCGCAGTAGCCCCTCTTCCTTGGTTGTCTACCTGGAATTCCATCCAGGTCAGATTGAGGTTTCGTTGCTACCACTGTTGAGAAAGACAGAGAGAGTTTTTAAAGTCAGAAAGGGATTGACGTATTATCCAACACATCTGTTAGACATGCAACATGGCTGGCAGGATCTCGTGACCACTCACTCTGAGTCCGAGTCTTGGGCGTATTGAACCCCGTTGACGCCATTGACCAATGGCGACATTGTCGCGCTCGTCGTTGTCATGACAAACCCGTTGCGCAGCGCCCGTGGAGACAACGGAGGGCGCGGAGGCACGGGTGGGCGAGGTGGGGGTTTGATGAGGACCCGGTTGCCCCCGGTTACAGCGCAAAGACGGGGGGAGACGGGAGACGGGGGGACGGGGACTGGGGTAGTTCTGGGGGAGATGGTGGGGGGGTTGTAGTCGCTCAATTTCTCCCGCAGGCGATTCTTCATGTTCTTGTCAGTCAGCGGAGGGTAAGTGATTTTGTTTTTCAGAATGCCTGACAGAGGATGCAAACACACGCACACAAAGGGTGAGTGTACAGACCACAGTCAGTCATGCAAGCAAACACACACAGAGACACACACACACAACTTATTTGGATAGCAAAACATAACACAGAATGTTGACATGGTGATTCAATCACACAATTCATTTGATTTGGGACATTCTTGACAAAGGTCAATTATAAATGGCTTGAATGGTCAGATCGGAGTCTGTCTCTCTCTCTCACCCCTTCTCTTCTCTGTCTGGTTGCTGTCAGGTGAGCTGGGAGGAGCACTACCGTTCTGGGAGGGTGACTCCCCATTGACTTTTTTGTCCTGGTGGAGCTTCACGTTGACCTTGGTCTCCATACGCAGCGTCTCCAACCCGCAGGGCTCCTCGCTCTCACTGACAGTCGGCGGCTCAACTGGCCAGTAAGGCTTCATGTGATTGGCCGCCGTATCCACTACAAAAGTAGAAAAATAAACCGTTTATACCGAGATTCGCCTAAAAATGAATCTGAGATTTTATGTCATATAGTTCTATTGAAATCCATTTGTGTGTGTGTGTGTGTGTGTGTGTGTGTGTGTGTGTGTGTGTGTGTGTGTGTGTGTGTGTGTGTGTGTGTGTGTGTGTGTGTGTGTGTTTGAACGTGAGTCCCGTTACCTTTGGGTGTTCTGTGCTGGGGCGGTCTCTCGTTGTTCCACCTATGTTTGCGGCTCCCTCTGTCATTATCACTGTCTGACGAGGCGTAGGAGCTACTGTGCTCATCCACCGAGAGCTCGCTGTCCGAGTCCGAATCTGTCACCATGGAAACACACGGGCTATTACTTACTATCGGACATCTGAAATATAGGCCCAAGCAGCCAATGGCACGACAAGTATCGGCATCAGACTAAAACAGATGACATGCAGTTTGCATGCGGTTTGTGCATAAGACTCGTACTATCTTTCTTGGAACGCTTGCGGATGAAGATGGAGGAGTCTCCCTCCCCACTGTAACTCTTTTTGGCTGAGCGGGAGGATGTAGTATGCTTTTGCTCCGAGTCATTCCTGTAGGAAGAAAGAAACATGATGAGTACAGAAATAACAATTTGAATATGAATGACAATTTTGTTCCAGTAGAACTAGGGTTGCAATATTCCGGTAACCTTCCTAAAATTCCCAGGTTTTCCTGGGAATATTCCTGGAATCAGGGGGGAATAAGCAGGAAATCCAGAATCCTCCAATAGGGCTTTCTTAGAAAGCTGGGGATTTTGGAAGGTTACTGGAGTTTTGCAACCCTAATTAAAACCCTGTTTCAGTGAGTTACCTGGCCTGGCTGCTGCTGAGGCTTTGGGCTGATCTGACCGTGCTTTCCAGGGAGGCAGTGGACTCTCCAATGGCCGTGCGGTACAAACCGTCCTCCTCCGTGAACGAGTACTTACCGTTTAAAGAACGCTGGGGGCATCAAAGAGGCAGAATGTGGATTGAATCGTCACCATCAGCAGCATCAGGTAATGTTTATGTAATCCCCTTTATGATGAATATCTAGTATTTATCCCCGTAAGATCAAAGGGCCCGTGGCTGGGTTTCTACTAAGCTAACATGTGGAATTGTTTTAAGAAGGTCATACCAAGGATCATTTAGCTATTTGATTTAGAAATGTAGTATGAAAAAATGGCTGAATGTCCATTGGGTGGTGGACCATTCTTGAGACACACAGGAAACTGTTGTTGAGTGTGAAAAACACAGCAGCGTTGCAGTTCTTGAAACAAACCGGTGCGCCTGGCACCTACTACTGTAACATACCCTGTTCAAAAGGCACTTAAATCTTGTCTTGACCATTCACCCTCTGAAATGCACACATTCACAATCTATATCTCAATGGTCTCAAGGCTTAAAAATGATTATTTAACATGTCTCCTACCCTTCATCTACACTGATTGAAAGTGACATCAATAAGGGACCATAGCTTCCAATTGGATTCACCTGGTCATTCTATGTCATGGAAAGAGCAGGTTTTCTTAATGTTTTGTACACTCAGTGTATGCTTCCAATCATTTTTCAAACCGATACTGGGCTACCTTCAGAGTCTTGTGAGGCTTGTGGGCGTCCTAGAGAAAGACAACCGACCTGTCTGTTTTCATGGAAGTCTCACCTTTCGTTGGTATGGTCATATTAGCGAAATGTGTATTATGCTAATTAGATTATCGACTCTAGGGGATTTTAATGTACACAGGTGTAGCACACTTAGGTATTGACTGATGTGTACATACTGTGAGTAAAGTGGTGCGGGTGGCAGTAGAATCTTCCACTATGGACTTCTTCCCTCTGAGGACGTTCTTCAGGTTGATCCTCACCTCCTTGTTGAAAATACAGAGGAAGAAGAAGATGCACACACCCTGAGAGAGAGAGAGAGAGAGAGAGAGAGAGAGAGAGAGAGAGAGAGAGAGAGAGAGAGAGAGAGAGAGAGAGAGAGAGAGAGAGCGAGCGAGCGAGCGAGAGAATTGCAAATCAGATAAACAGAGCCAATGTATTTCAGGGATTTTGAAGTACTTTTTATGACAAGGCAAAAAGACAAATACCTGGAGGCAGCTGAAGATGGCAAAGAGGTAGTGGAAGGAGAGTAAATCACTATTGACTGCCATGAGGCCCAGGAGCCAGGTAGCACTGATGAGCAACAGGAGGATGAAGGCTATGCGTAGAGAACAGCTGGAGAGGAGAGGTTGTTATTTTTGAATGGAATCCAGCCAAAACGTTATGGTATGTGCCAACTATTTTCTAACCCTATCCTGTTTCGAAGTACTCACATTGCTCCAGACTTCTCAAATGTCCACTCTCTCTTTCCGCACGAGGCCTTGGCGGCCAGGAAGAATAAAGTCATGTTGACCTAAGGGAGATACATGAGATGGAGTTTAATAACAGCCATAACCAATACAGTATAGTACAACAAATAAAGCATGCCTAAACACACACTCACCAGTACTATGATAGCGATGGGCCCAGCGATACTCCAGATGAGTGTGTCGTGGACAGAAAGCCAACAGAAGTCTGGGTTACCATAACCCTGAGGATCCAACCCAACTGCCAGGCCTACAAGAGGAAAACACACACAGTTAGTCAATTCATTTTGAATTCCTGTCAATTCAGGAACTACACTGAAATTCCAATTCCCTTCAATGCTTTTCAATTAGGAAAATATGGAATTCGAATTTGGTTTCGTTTCTGAATTGACTGGATTTTTGGGGGAATTGACCAGAAACCTGGCTTGAAGAGTACAGTGCCTTCAGAAAGTATTCATACCCTCGACTTATTCCACATTGTTTGTGTTATAGATTGTACACACAGTACCACACAAAGAGAGTGAAAACATATTTTCATACATTTTTGCAGATTTATTGAAAATGAAATACAGAAATATCTAATTTAAGTATTTACACTCCTGAGTCAATAAATGTTCGAATCATCTTTGTCAGGGATTACAGCTGGGAGTGTTTCTGGGTAAGTCTCTAAGAGATTTCCACACCTGGATTGTACAATATTTGCACATTATTCTTAAAAACATTCTTCACGTTCTGTCAAGTTGATCATTGCTAGACAGCCATTTTCATGTCTTGCCATAGATTTTCAAGCCGATTTAAGTCAAAACTGTAACAAGACAACTCAGGAACATTCAATGTCATCTTGGTAAGCAACTCCAGTGTATATTTGGTCTTGTGTTTTAGGTTATTGCCCTGCTGAAAGATGAATTTCTCTACCAGTGTCTGTTGGAAAGCAGACTGAACCAGGTTTTCCTCTGGGATTTGGTCTGTGCTTAGCTCTATTCCATTTATTTTTATCCTAAAAAACTCCCTAGTCCTTGCCGATGACAAGCATTCCCATAACATGATGCAGCCAAGCCACCACCGTGCTTGAAAATATGTAAAGTGGAACGTCGTGTTGGATTTGCCCCAAACATAACACTTTGTCTTCAGGACATAGAGATTATTTCTTTGTTACATTTTTGTCAGTTTTACTTTAGTACCTTATCGCAAACAGTATGCATGAAATTGAATATTTTTTATTCTGTAGAGGCTTCATTTTCACTCTGTCATTTAGTTTAGTTAGTATTGTGGATGTTGTTGATCCATCCTCAGTTTTCTCCTATCACAGCGATTAAACTGTAACTGTTTTAAAGTCACCATTGGCCTCATGGTGAAATCCCTGAGTGGTTGTCATCTTCTCCGGCAACTGAATTAGGAAGGACGCCTGTATCTTTACAGTGACTGGGTTTATTGATAGTGTAATTAATAACTTAACCATGCTCAATGGGATATTCAATGTCCGTTTAAAAAAAAAAGAAGTTTTATCTACCATTAGGTTCCCTTCTTTGTGAGGCATTTGAAAACCTCCCTGGTCTTTGTGGTTGAATCTGTGTTTGAAATCCCCTTCTTGACTGAGGGACCTTACATTATATAATTGTTATCTGGAGTACAGAGATGAGGTAGTCATTCAAAATCATGTTAAACACCATTATTGCAACTTATTCTGTGACTAGTTAAGCACATTTATACTCCTGAACTAATTTAAGTTTGCCATAACAAAGGGGTTGAATACTTATTGTCTCAAGACATTTCAGGCTTTCATTTTTAATTAATTTGTAAAAATGTCTTAAACATAATTCCACTTTGACATTATGGGATATTGTGTGTAGGTCAATCACACAAAATCAAAATGTTATCCATTTTAAATTCAGGCTGTAACACAACAAAATGTGGGAAAAGTCCAGTGTCCCTCTCTGTCTTTGTGTGCATAAATGAGCGGGAATGTATTTGTTTGCATGCGTGTCTGTGTGTCTGTCTGTGTGTGTGTGTGTGTCGGGGGGGAGTGTGTGTGAGAGAGAGAGTGTGTGCGTCTCACTCACTGGTGATAATGGCAGGAATGCCCCAGCCAATGGCATAGTAGAATCTCATGTGGCCATGGTTGATGTTGCGGACCTCAGTCAGCATGCGGTAGATGTGAAGTCCCTCCACGAACATCCAGGCAAATGTACACATGTAGGAGTAGTGCAGCAGGATGGCTACCACTGTACACATGAACTGAGGGACAGAGAGGTTAGGAAAGATGATTAAAGCCCCCGTTTTAGAATAAATCTGTGCTAAATGTCAGTTGGGCCGTCTGTGAAATAAGTTCAGTAACTTATAATCTATAACAACAGAACACAATGCGATCGCTAAGGCCAACTCCACACATTGCCAGACAGAAACAGAACTATTATTATCCAAGATAAAGCCACTAAGATGCTCAGGCACAGCCAATACAGTCACTACCATAAAAGACATATGCATTTCAAAGTTGTGGAGGGGAGAGGAGACCCAAGGCTAGCTCTGTAGCCTTCCTCTTGGAAATCCTCAATTTGTCGACAAATGGAGTTCCCCTCCGCACAATGCTGTAAACCAATATATTACAGTAGAGACTAAGTTTTATCCTGCAGGTATATCAATAAGTGGAGAGTCTATAACAAAGCAAGAAGACAAAGAGAGAGTGTTTTTTGGGGTGTGCCTCAGGGTCGGGTGCTAAGCCCTCACCACATTCTCAGTCTGGTTGATTCCGAAGAGGAAGACGAGCTCAGAGAGGAAGATGGACACCACCAGGTTTTTGTGGATACTGTGGAGGTTGGAGCGGAGCTTCCGGAGGATGGCCAGGAGGAGGAAGGTGATGAGGAGGGCCACTAGCGATGCTGACACAGTGGTGTAGGTGATGATCTTCAGGGGTAGGACCTCCCCATGCTGAGGAGGTAAACACAGAATAGGAGGTAAAATCAAATTATCCAAGTTATAAAATAATAACATTAAAGCTGTGTGTGTGCGGTAGAGGGCTCAGGGCGGTACCTCTCTTTTGGAGATGTCCATGAGCACAGCAGAGCTGGACATGTGACTGCACTGGCAGCTGATGTGAGTGCTGTTCCTGAACACAAGCTCACACCCCTTGGCAGACCAGCCTCCCGTTCCTTGAACCCTGGACCCAAAATAGAGATTGTTGGGTATGATTTTTTTCATTTTCAACAGAATCTAGCGAAACTCCATTCTAAACCTATGATACAGTGGTTCTTCCTGTAAAAGTTGCACCTTGCGGACTGCCGCAGAATTCTATGGCACGTTATTGAAGTGTCAGCCATTGTTGCCATTAATGCTAGTTCTACCACCAGAGGGCATCTCTGAGAAGCATTTGACAGTTTTTAATATTGGCTGTACAAGAGAATTTAAAACCTTTTTTGTAAGAACATGATATATGGCATTCTTTTGAACAGCTTAAAAAATGATCTAGCCTTTAATCTCCAACCAGTTTGGATTTAAGTATAACTTTTGTATGACTGACGCTTTTAGTGAGAGGTCTAATACTTGAATATTGAATCATTTCTGCCCTCCGAATTCATATTCATTATATAAATAGACCCATGTGCACCTTCATTAGATGAACCGCAGTGTGTCAGCTAAAGCGATTTAATTCATGAATGCATAAAAACAACCAATGTCAGTCTTTAAATGCTATATTATCCAAATGTTTAAAGTGCGTGTGGGCGACGGAGAGAACGCATTTGACTGTTAGCGATTTCAGGAGGAACGGAAAATTGCTTGTCAATTCATAAACCATGTGCCATCGGAAATCTCTTCCCAACTTTTTTGCAATCTATATGGCTCTCGGCCAATAATTACATTTAGAGGATTGGAGGTTTCTAAATTGATATCTAAGGGGCAAATCTGGAAAATGACATGCGCAAGAGACGGTGGTAATATTTTTCCTTTTAGAGACTATACTACATGGCATCCAGGTCAGGATAACCAAAACATTTCTTTATTAAAGACTATCCAAAAGAATGTTGGTACTTATTTATTTTGATCCTAAGACATGAAGGAGTGAGTCACTCAGCTTTATGTAGGCGCCGAGGCTATATGACTGCGCCATCAACTTGATTATTTAGCAGACATCACTTGCTTATATTTATATTCAGTCAACCCATATATCTTAAGAATATCATGGAATATAATTGAACATTATCATTTCTCTTAGAATAGAAACCTGTGTAACAACAGTTTTAGTAAGTAATATGCTACAGTCCAGTTACAGCTTCTTCTGACCCCAAAAATAAGTGTTTTTCAGGGGGTGCGTGTACAAGACAGAGGAATAGCAATTCTTACACTATTGTTCTAAATTCAATCACCTTCTTCATCCTCATCATTCAGTTCATTGAAATTCAATTTTGAAGTCGTGCACAATTATCACTTTCTATTTGGTTGACGTCACCCGTTCGTTGTCAGGTAGAGACACATTAGGACTTGGGACCCAAAAGCATCATCAGTGCTCCAACTCCCCCTTGTGGTGGTCTGGAGCAATGAAGCAGTGACGCAGGGCACCGCACTCAACCACAAATGACCTCGCAGTCTCAAAACTTCTAATTGAGGAACCACTGAATAAGAGCACTGATAGGTATACTCATCCTTACGCGATGGAATGATTCCAGTAGACACAGACAGGTTTGGTCCTCTCCTCTGTCTCCAGTAGTCTGTATTCCAGGGTGATGGGATGTGCAAGAGGAATGGTGAAGGGTACCCTCTCACTGTAAACCACCGTGCTCACAATTGGGGTGTTGATGACGGGCCGGTTGGGGAGTCTGAACACACACATTCACACACACACACACACACACACACACACACACACACACACACACACACACACACACACACACACACACACACACACACACACACACACACACACACACACAGGCGACATGTGTGTTTACATTGACTGTCGTCATCCAAAATACATTCTTATCGAGAATGACTAACCGTAAGGTTCTGGTTACAACTGTGAGGCAGGACAACAGCATTAAAAACATCTACCACAATGAAAACTAGTCCAAAACAAAGGACACACAGTAACACCCCCCCCCCCCCCTTTTGTACACTGCTGCTTCTCACTGTTTATTATCTATGCATAGTCACTTCACCCCTACCTACATGTACAAATTACCTCAACTAACCCCCGCACAATTACTCGGTACCGGTACCCCTTGTATATAGCTTCATTATTGTTATTCTTATTGTGTTACTTTTTATTATAACTTTTTTACTTTAGTCTACTTGGTAAATATTTTCTTAACTCTTCTTGAACTGCACTGATGGTTAAGGGCTTGCAAGTAAGCCTTTCACGGTAAGGTCTACACTTGTTGTTTTTGGCGCATGCGACAAATAAAGTTTGATTTGATTTGACTAACAGCACTAAAAGCATGATAGAATTGAACCTCCTTGTACACACACAACTGCATTAACGCACACACATTCTACACAAGGGAACTCTCAAGGAAAGAACAGTTGTTTATATGTGTATGGCGAAGCGCATCGCATGTTGTATACACGGCACTGTGTAAGATCTTTGAATTATACATTAGACAGCATATGTTAAAGACAACCAACTTGTTCTATGTGGTAAGACTGAGGAGGAAATGTAAGAAGTACCTTAGGCTCCTCCGATCGATGTCGTAGTTTTCAGGCAGGAGCTGTCCCAGGGTCCTATAGATGATCACCACGGCAACAGGGAGAGGGCCTGGGACCTCAGCGTGACGCTTCTTCTTGGCAGACGCCTGGTGACCGACAGTAAAGGATTCAGTGGACTCAGTCTGGACAGGAGCGGCGTCTGTTGCTGTTGCTATGGGGTCGTCTGTGGCTGTTGCGTCTCTGGCTGGTGCTGTGGAGACTGCTGTAAGGATATTATGACAATAAATGAATGAATGAAATCAATCACACACACACACATAAAAACACTACCAGACTGGTTGAAGAACTTGACAAACGGTTGACGCAGTACAACAGCTCAGACTTAATTCATGGACTATTACGTTATGAAGGCTGCATGGCGAACCACAAAATGTCCATGCCGTATCCACTCCTTCAAGCCTACCTTCAACCTCCACTGGCTGCTCGTGCTGTGTTGTGAACTCTGGGAAGCGGACGGAGGACTCCATCTCTATTGGATAGGCCTGGATCTCTTGGAAACGCGGGATGTTTGTCTGTTCTGGATTGGACGGGTCCAAGTAATCCGCAGAAACAACTGTGAGCACAGCGAGAGAGGGAGAATGGTTGTTAATTATGCTTGTCACACACCAGAGGTATTGGTGGTACAGTAGGCTATTTTAGGTTATGAAACATTACTTTGCATGAATTAGTCATGCAAATCAGGTTACTGCAAGAAGATAATTGTGTCGTTGCACTGCAGGTGGACTCACTCATGTTTTCCGTGACAACAGTGAAGGGTTTCAGGTAGGTCTTCCTCATGTTTTGGGCCAGGGTTTGGGCGTACTCCTCAAAGCTATGCAGAAGTAGGGCCGTGCCATCTTCAAAACGCTGGATCTGCTCCCAGTGCCCCTTGTTAGCAGGGTCCAGGATGGCACTGCCCGCTCGGACCATGTTCTAGAATATTGACACACATTAGTCATCCACCTACGGCATATCTATACTATGCAATACTCTGCATTCACCAATGTCACGCCGTGCCATACCGATTAGTATGGTATCATTCCAGCATACATCAGCGACAAACAGAATCCATAATCTGTATCATATATCCCAAATGAAGCATGTGAAATCAATGCCAACAGAACAGAGTGAAAGGACGAAAGAAAACAAAAGAAGGAAAGGCGAGCTGCCCTATAAAGGAAGGGGGGGTCACTGTACAGACATCATCTCATAACATCACCTGTGCAATCTGGCCCCACGCCCAACCACCCCTGGGAACCATCCCAAGTCACCCATTGGTCCAATCACTCAATAAGCTCCACTCTGATTGGTCCTTGACCCCCTAAACCGTTCCAGCTGCACCTTCTGGTATCTAACACACCCTAATGCGCTGGGGCTGGTGCCAAGAATGCACACAGTTAGCCGTTAGCGCCCAGCATGGGCATGGCCTTAATACAGCTCATAGAGAACATGCTAATCATTGCACTGTATTACTTCCACATAATAGGCTCCGGATCACATTCCCTATAGGGGGAGAAATATCCAACTGGGAAAACAGACTCTTAGGAAACCGGTACCAGCTATAAGCAGGATTTGGGGAAACTATTTGGGGAAACTATACTTAAAGCTAACAGGATCCTTAAGCAGTTGAGCTATGTTACCGAACAATGTGGGTCATTCTTTCAACTCTGAGCGAGTCTCCGAAACTGTGGTGTGAGAGGAAATTAGGGTGGATGTATGATCGAGAGCTTGAGGGTATGTCAGGGTATATTTCTATGAGTTCATATGAGTTCCTGATGTCAACAAAAAGAGTTGGGTTGCTGAGGCCAAAGGATTGCTAATCCTGTCTACCTTCTTATTTCACCTCCAACATCATTTTGAGAGTTGAGGAAGTGCACTACATAGGCACTTACGTATTCAACACTAGTTGAAGCATGTTTCTAGCGGCCCACCTCATGGAAGTGGACGTCTCTTGTGGCGGCCATGTCGAAGCCCAGCTGCTGGCTCTCGTACTGCAGCAGGCGGGTCAGGACGCTGTAGGCCGTCTTCACGTCGTTGCCCTGGAGGGCCGCTGTGCGGTTGGTGGCGCTCCGCAGCATGCTGGCCATGCCCTTCGACCTCTCTCCGTCCATCCTGGAGCTGTTGAGATGCAGCTCCTCGTCCTGAAGGTGAGAGGTCAGGGAGACGTCAGACAGGTGTCTCGATGTTAAAGGAGAGTTTTAATCTCAATGGGACTTCCTGGTTTGAATAAAAGGTTAAACCAAGACATACCTCTTTTTTCAGCTGAGAGAAGGTGAGAGAGGTGCAATTGAAGAGATCGGGAGGCAGCCAGCCATTCTCGTCGCTGCAGTGGCGGATGGCCGTGCCTAATGGGGAGGAGCGAGGGTGAGACAGGGATGGAGGGGAGGAGAAAAAAAGGGGGGGAGAGAAGGGTAAGGAAGAAGACCGATCGTGAAGATTCTCTGTTGACCTCTTGCCTCTCGGCTGACACGGTGAGGAAATCAACAACAACAACAACAGTATAAACATTATAAAGTCTGGAAAAATTCCAGTGAAGTCTATGTAATTCCAATACATTTTTCACATTCTGAAAAGGCTTGTTGTGCTTACCAGTGGATCCCCTGGGACACTTCATTGCAGCGGGTTGTCCAAACTGGGTCGTTGGCCACCAGATCCCTGCATCAAAGGCTTTGGGACAGCCCTCATACACAACTAGTGAAAAGAGAACAACCAAGCAGAAACTATCTTAGATCAGAAATTGAATGAATGACTTAGTGAGATGCTACGAGAGCTTCCAGGTCATAGATTGCCTTACCCACGCACCCGCTGGAGGTGACCTCAGCGAAGGGGTTGTCACAACGGTTGCACTGGCGCCCGATCACGCCCGTCCTGCACTGACACTGGCCCGTGTGGGGGTGGCAGGAGCGTGACATGGCGCCAAGCTGGAAACACTCGCAGGGGTAGCAGGTGTCCCTTCCCCCGGGCCGGTAGTAGTTATCCTGAGGGCAGGAGAGAGCATAAACTAAGCATACAACTCAGGAGGAAATGGGGATAGCTAGCCAACATACCCAAATTGGACTTCGACAGAAGGGACTAAGTATGGTAAATACTTTTCAGTACCTTACAGTGACACTCCCCAGTGGTCTTGTTGCAGTCTCGGTAGAACCCTTTGCTGACATCACAGTTACATGGGCCACAGATAGGGTTCCCCCACCAGCCGCGAGCACAGGGTAGGTTGGCTCTGGAGAACAACAGAACAAGGTGTTATTCCCCTTGAACCCAGCTTATCATAGCAAGTAAGGATGGATGAATGGAAACCGTGAGCAAATCACAAGGGACTTGGAATGCTAAGCCAATGCCAAAACTACTATAAAGCTGTTTGACACCAACCAATACCAAAGCCAAGGGGCAGCAATTAACAAAACCAGATTACTGCAGATGTTGATGGAAGGTGCTGAGTGGTACAGTAGAGGTTAAGTGGAGTTACTCCGGTAAGCTTGGAAACTATGTGAATCGCTTCAAGAACATGGCACAAACATCAGAACCAGCACCAATTCACATCTCAAGGCGAGTTAAAAAAAGGAAACTAAAAAGCGCCCCCAAACTAAAAAACGAAACTGGCCTTAGATCAGTTTCTAGGGATCTCAGTACTCACTTGTTCTGGCAGTACTGCCCGTAGGAATTGTGGCCACACTGGCAACCGTAGCCGTGGGGGGAGCTGGGCTGGTGGACGCAGGTGGACACATGCTGACAGGGGTTCAGGAGACACGCGTCCACACAGTCACTCCCGAAGTATCCTGGGGGGGGGGGACATGAATAGGTACATTTCCTGATGAAAATGTGTGTGCTTGCTTCAGCTTTCTAAAGGTATATTTTAACGGTAGTGACAAGGGTCTTGTCCGGGAGGGGGGGGGGGCTTACCGGGGTGGCACACACAGGTGTGTGAGCTCCAGTTGTCAGTGCAGCGGCTGTGCTCGGGGCAGGAGCTAGCAGTGCAGGGGTTAGCCACCTTACAACCCTCCTCCACCCGGATCTTCTGACCCTGACGCATGTTAATATTAGCCAGGTTGGTGGAAGTCTCGCCCATCCGCACGCCCTGGCAACGCAGGAGAGGGAAGGACCATCAGCCTTGTATTGTCGTAGAATGATTTTGCTTTCCAAAAAGGAGTATATCATAGACAAATGGTGTGAGGCTCACCTGCATGCAGCCCTTGAGTCCGTTCTGGACCATCCCATCCTTCTTCATCAGGCCCCCCACAAACAGACTCGTCAGCCTCAGGCCTGGCAGCTCATTGCCTATCTCCACTGACCTCTGTGAAAGGCACCCACACATAAAACACTATTACAGAGACCATGTGTATTGTGTATCATATTACACTTGATAATACACACATTAAATTCACAAACAAGTACAGAACAGAAAACTATACACATATACAGTGCTGCCAATCAGTCAGCGAGTACCTGGAACATGCCGTAGTTTAGTGACACCAGGGCCATGTATTTGATGTCCTTCCCGTCTTTGATACTCTTCAGCTCCACCAGGATGTGGTGCCACTCCCCGTCGTTCACCCTGACCTGAGGGAAGTCCAGCAGGGCCACCCGCTTCACCCCCAGGAACACCTGGAAACGCACGTGTTTGCCGCTGATCTGGAGTCAGGGAGAGAGGGAGATGTTGGGGGGGGGGACAGATGGAAGGCAAAGAACCCGAGAGAGAGAGAGAGAGAGAGACAGAATGGCAGGAGAGAAAATTGGGGGAGAAAAGAGAGAGCGAGAGAGAGAGAGAGAAAGAGAACACAATGTTTAGTAATTTAACACCAGAATATTAGCTTAACTTTATTATGGCATTAGCTTTGCCTTTTACTTTGATAACATGGAGGCACTGTATGGACTCTGTACTGCTCCACTCCACTCACCAGGATGTGTATCTTGGAGAAGTCTCCAGCGTTGGCCTGCAGCAGGGTGCCAGAGCTCTGCCTGGTCCTGAACATCAGACCCATGTACCAGGGCACGGCGATGGTTACCTCTGGCTCGCGCCACCACACCAGGGCTTGGCCGTCAAAGTGCTGAGGGGATGGCATGACTGGAGGAAGGGAAACAAACAGGGAGACTTCAGTTGGAGAACCAACTAGATTAAGAGGAAAACAAGTACAATTTTACTTCATCACAAAACGACGTTGATAATACCACATGAGAGGCTAGAATGACTAGGCCCGTTCTAGGCCTTGTTCCAAAAATCTGGGTAAACCCTGACCACAAAGCCATTGTAACATATCCAGGGGCTATCATTACCATACAGGTAGCTATTCTGTGTGTTTGGTCTTGTAGAGGATGAGCTCAGAAGTAAACGTTGTGGATAGAGTCTGTACTTGTTTATTGCTTCCCCTACAACCACAGCCGAGCCTTCTACAGGAAATGGTGATTAATACTTGTGCGTGTGTGTGCTTAAATGGGGATTAATATGGGTGTGATTCACATTCATGCTATTGTTCATTACACATACTGTACATACACGCAAATCATAAGTATCAGTCTCATAAGAACACAGATTTAGGTGGGATTGAGAAACACGCAACACTCAGTAATTAGCTGTATTTTATAGCCTGACACATATGGAGACCCACCCGCCAGGTCATGGGTTGCAACAGTGTTAACACCCACTGTGCCCTTTTTGAGGTACTTCTATGAATTAGGTCAAACGAAGCTTTCCGAAAACATAAAGCCATCAGAGATGTGATTTCCTTTTCCTGCTAACATGATTTGCGTCAGAAAAGTGGAAAGCATTGGATCACAGTGTGCCTTACGTTCTGACCACGCCGCTCTCGTCGCGTGTGCGAGCGCTGCAAAAATAAATGTACACATACATGTTATTCAATCGTTGCACCCACAGTGCTCGCTCGTGTCTGCGTAGCCAGGCGCTAAAATAGAACTGTACCACTGCACCATATGCTTCTGGGTAATAATCAGTTCACCAATGAGATGTGGTGTGGCCCTGGACCAAGTGTAAATACAGTGATTTTGAAATGCATCCTTCCTTCCTTCCGTCCTTGTTTCCTTGAGGATAGGTATGACTTCTATCAATCAGGCCAATTGAGATCTGTGATTACCTCAAGCCGGCCGGGACAGAAGGATGCAGTATTCCAACAGGGCCAGGGTTAGGGTCAGTGTGTGTGTGGAATGTAGGAATGTCGAGATTGACAGGAAACTTGGCCACATTGACCTCTACTGTCTGTTTCCTCACCGCTAGCCTTGTGGAGCGTGGCTGCGACATTTCATTTTGAACTCAATTAATTATGAGACACACAGTAAAACACATACTCACAGGGCACATGCATACACACACGTACAGGGAATCCCCCCCCAGAATATACCCAATACACGCACTTTTCCTAAAATCCTTTACCTTGTTCACAGTTCTTCCCTCCGTAGCCTAGGGGACAGTCACAGGAGTACGTGCTCCACTTGTTCACACACATTCCTCCGTTCAGACACACACTTTTAGTGCAGAAGTCCTTCTTCGCTGTGCACCCTGAATACAGGCATATAATAATCAGAGGCATCAATAGAGACATAAATAGAAAAAAAGACGTTAAAATATCAATATTATATCATATATGTGAGTATTAGCACAGACCTGCGGCCGTGCCGTTGTTGGCCACATAACTGGCCATATCCACAGTCTTGCTGTCTATAGTCAGGTCTCTCATGCAGCCCACAAAGTCTCGGTTCCGGACGGGGAAATCCTCCGGCAGGTTGGGAACGCCACCCAGGAGTAGGGGACCGGTGAGGTCCAGGGACCTAGAGATGGACAACATAGAACAAACATCACCTGCGTATGATTCTGGATCGAGAGTCAAGGACATTGGGTATGAGCATGATTTGAGTGACATTGCAGTGCACCAGCCACACTAGAACATTGAAATGAACATTGTAACATTGAGGCCATATTGTAACAATATGCCACCACACAAAACCAAAGGCAGAGAGAGAGAGGCAGGTCAAGCCACTTACAACTACTTAACCCTTGCATTAAAACCTTTACTGTTTAGTGTGACCTATCCTGGCGTAACTGACACTCAACACAAGTTGTGAAAAATGCACCACAGGCATATAATAAACTGCTCTATATTGTGAAGTCTTGTGATATACAAACTTGTCCAAAGCAGGGGACAGACTTACATTTGAATAAAAAACAGATTTAGATATGAGGATTTGCATAAGAATAAATATGTTTTTAAACAAAATACTTATACTGATGTAGGTTTTATGTCTGCTGTATAGGAAGATGTAACATGGAAAAACAAATGGAAATTGCTGTCACAACATTCTACTTGCAGTGCATGATGGGTGAATAGCTAAGCTTGGCTTGACAGGTGGCTGGATACACGCTTTGAGACTGCACTCACTTCTTCTGTCCTGTCTGCATTCCCTGGGCAGCACAAGAGTAATTCCCGATCTGGCCACCAAAGCGAATCGCCATGGCGATGTCGCAGTCGTCCACGGCAACGACTGCCACCTTCTCATCTGATGGTCCGTGAGGAAAGCCAAGGCGACCAATGTTGGGCTGGAAAGAGAAGGGAGGTCACATGACATTTAAGGTGACAGCAGCTACTAAACTAAGGCACGAATATCCAGTGGGAAAATTTGTGCTTTCAGCCATACAATTGAGGTACCATACGGCAGCGTAGCCTAGTGGTTAGAGCAGTGGACTTGTAACCGAAAGGCTGCAAGATCGAATCCCCGAGCTGAAAAAGTAAATATCTGTCGTTCAGCCCCTGAACACGGCCTAGGAACAACCCACTGTTCCTAGGCTGTCATTGAAAATAAGATTTTGTTCTTAACTGATTTAACTAGTTAAATAGAGGTAAAATACTATATGTACTGGAAGGTGAATAGCTTCTCGATGTATAAAGAAGGAGGTCATAGTTTGACAGGCTGACCTTTTGATTCATGTGCATCACGGAGGCACACAGCTTTCTTATTTATTTAAAGCGCATGACTGTGGATAGCAGACCTGTGGGCTCAAACCCAGTGTGAAGAGGATGCTATCGCTCAGTGAAACTGATGTACCATTGATTGTCTGAGCCTAATTGAATTATGGGAGCGGGACACTGGTGGGTGAAGAGATACCATAGACTGAGAACGGCATGTCGTGTCAAACCCTCCCCCGGGGCCACAGTTTCCACCAAGCGGCAATAACAATTGTAGATATTGTCAGCAACTGTCAGTGTTAAACCCACTGCAACTCATCTCACGGCTCTGCCCTTTTTCAAGCTATTAACACCACATTCACATTTTCCACCTAGTTGTCCCCAAACGGCGTCAAGTTCGGTGACCTTCTTTCCCCTCACTGTGGATCTGTGCAGATACGGTATCTGTATGGGGTCGATTCCGACTTAGGAATTTATGCCTTTCCTACGCACGTTATTACTACACACTTCTCAGTATTTGGTATTCAGACTGACCTATTCAGTCACGTAACGTGCTCTGAATGTGTGGCTACATTCAATCGCTGAAACCCTCCCACTTGCTGGCCAACAGGTTTTCTCATTGAGCTTTCATTCAATAGGGTTTTCAGTACATTTATCTTAAGCCATCCATTAAAAACCTCTTCAGGATCAGTGAGTCCCCCATGGGACGGTTGAGCTAACGTAGGCTAATGCGATTAGCATGAGGTTGTTAGTAGCAAGAAAATAAACTTCAGTTTATTTAGTAAATACTTTCTTAACACTTATTTTTTCTTAAAACTGCATTGTTGGTTAAGGGCTTGTGAGTAAGCATTTCACTGTTGTATTCAGCACATGTGACAAATACAATTTTCTTTGATGTTGGATTTTTAATTGATTAAACTAGGCAAGTCAGTTAAGAACAAATTCTTATTTTCAATGACGGCCTAGAAACAGTGGGTTAACTGCCTGTTCATGGGCAGAACGACAGATTTGTACCTTATCAGCTCGGGGATTTGAACTTGCAACCTTTCTGGTTATTAGTCCAATGCTCTAACCACTAGGCTACCCTGCCGCCACAATGATGATTAGTGTACATGGAATTATAATAACGAGAATAGCGTTCAATAGTAAGCTATACCCTCGTCTGTTGACTGCACTAACCATGGAACTGTGTGATGACACGGCCAAGTATTGAGCCATGCATCAGGTTCAAACTGTTATGGCTTGGTCTGCGCTCCGCACCATAGCGATATTATCAACTGTTACTAATGATCCTCAGCAACAACCATACGGCTGTGACGGCATTTACAGAGGAAGCAAATGAAGGTCAACTAAACAATGTAATGCAATGGAATGATAATGTAAGCTATACCAACTGAAGGAAACGAACAGTAAATTGGCAGTTGAATATGTGTGGTTATTAGGCCTACTGACGGTCGATACTGATAGTGGCTAATATTTAACATGATAGAAATAGGAAACAGAGAAAGTCGGGGTAGCTTATAATTAAGACATTCAAGAGTGCCCATCCCTGCAAGTTAAAAGGCTGTACAATATACATTTTGCATAATGTATATTAATGGCAGTTTCATAAACTTTACTGTGGAAAAGTTGAAATGCTCAGTTTGCTGCCATATGACTGGTTTCACATTTGTCTCCAGCGATTATAAGGTAAAATACAGTAGATCTAAAAAAGTGTAATGTATATTTACAATTCTAATTATCCAAACGGATATTAATTTAACTAGTTCTTATCAAGTTGTACGTTACAGTGCATGAAGAACGATGTTATTCCTATCGGGATTTTTTTGTTGTTGCACATTTGTAGACACAACACCACACATTCATTTATTCCATCTCCACCTCAAACTAATAGCGGGTGAACAGCATGCTATTCCCATGCTTAAATTCAAGGTCAGAATATGCGTAGAGAGAAAAGTGCATAAAAAAGGGAATTACGTTATTTTACGCCAGCTTAACTCGGGTCGGAATTGGCTCCTATGTGAATACATCTGTATGAGTGTGTATCTGTCAGTGTGTGCATAGGTGTTTGAATGTGTGTGTCTGGACCTTTGATCTCCTTCCTGTGGGGATGTGATAGTGCAGGGAGGATGACCAGTGGATGCCACTGCAGGTGTGACAACAGGAAGAGGTACAATATGGTGGGAGCAGAGATAGTGGAACAAACCATTTCTGTATGGACCTCGATTTGTGCACGGGTGCATTGTCATGCTGAAACAGCAAAGGGCCTTCCCCGAATTGTTGCCACAAAGTTGGAACCAACAGAATCGTCTAGAATGTCATTGTATGCTGTAGCGTTAAGATTTCCCTTCACTGGAACTAAGGGGCCCGAACCATGAGAAACAGCCACAGACCATTATTCCTCCTCTACCAAACTGTACAGTTGGCACTATGCATTGGGGCAGGTAGCGTTCTCCTGGCATCCGCCGAACTCAGATTCGTCCGTTGGACTGCCAGATGGTGAAGCATGATTCATAACTCCAGAGAACCCGTTTCCACTGCTCCAAAGAGCAATGGACGCGAGCTTTACACCACTCCAGCCGACGCTTGGTATTGCTTGTGTGCGGCTGCTCGGCTTCCGATGAACAGTTTTTGTGCTGACATTGCTTCCAGAGGCAGTTTGGAACTTGGAAGTGAGTGTTGCAACTGAGGACAGATGATTTTTATGCGCTACGCGCTTCAGCACTCTGCGGTCCCGTTCTGTGAGCTTGTGTGGCCTACCACTTCACAGGTGAGCCTTTGTTGCTCCTAGACGTTTCCACATCAATAACAGCAGTTACAGTTGACTGGGGCAGCTCTAGCAGGGCAGAAATTTGATGAACTGACTTGTTGGAAAGGTGGCATCCTATGACAGTGCCACGTAGAAAGTTACTGAGCTCTTCAGGAAGGCCATTCTACCTCCAATGTTTGTCTATGGAGATTGCATGTCTTTGTGCTCGATTTTATACATCTGTCAGCAATTGATGTGGCTGATATAGCAAATCTACTTATTTGAAGTGATATACACATACTTTTGTATATAGTGTGTAGAAAAACTACCAAAAGAGTATTACGAGATACTCCTTGATATTGCCATATTTAGGCCGTATTCTATTCACATTATGCCACCACATGTCACGACTTCCGCCCCGAAGTAGGTCCCTCTCCTAGTTCGGGCGGCGTTCGGCGGTCGACATCACCGGCCTTCTAGCCATCGCCGATCCACCTTTCATTTTCCATTGGTTTTGTCTCGTCTTCCCTCACACCTGGTTTTAATTCCATGTTGTGTATTTAACCCTCTGTTCCCCCCATGTCCTTGTCCGGAATTGTTTCTTGTAGTGCTTGTATACGTTATGCTGGTGGATACCGGGTTTTGTTTGACCCATTCATTGATTGTTCTGTTTACGGTGGTTTTTATGTTTATTAAACGACACCGTTGTAAATCAGTTTTCGCTGTCCTGCGCCTGACTTCTCTGCCGCCAGTACGCACCCCGTTACACCATATCAAGGTCAACAACAGGAACACAGTGACACTTGTTCCCCTCTCTTTTCCACACATTCTGAACACTCGTAAATCCACAGAGATAATTCAAGTGTGTTCCAAGTTCCTGTTCTCTAGGAAAGCCAAAGTCCAAAACAAATATTTTAGCATGTCATCTCCAAAATGTGCCAAATGAGGGGATAAGGAAATTCCAAACCGTGTGTGTATGTACATGTGTGCGCGTGTCTGCATATGTGCGCTCATGTGTGTGCTGGTAATGCAGATGTGGCTGCAAAGGCCAGGATGAACTAGACAAAACAACTAGCTGCTATATTCCTCTCTAGTACTAAGAGTGAAAGGGTAAGTCAAGGTTAACTTACCACAGCTTCGGGCAATTGTTATTTGATACAACATATGAAGTTCACAAACTATGACACCTATGAGAATAAGGGGCAGCGCAATCAGACATTAGACAAAGTATATGTTTAGACTTCCTCTCCGCGAACACCAACACTGGTTATACTTGTTGGGGTACGTGACTTATTACATGATTGCACAACCTTTGACTCTGGCAAAGGGGAGGTGGTGGCCTGCAACATGGAGGTCAAGAAACCATGACCTGGTTTCTTGTGTGAGTAAGGCATTCCAGAGCCCTCTGGCTCTAGGTACATCATGCCCTCTCCCTACATAACCCCAGGCCTGGCTTTACCTGGCCTCTCTCTCACCAACCCCCCCTGATTATCTGATCCCAGACTCTATTGCTTATCTCCCCATGCCACAAGCCACAAGCCAATCGGAATGTATTCAGACCCCTTGACATTTTCCACATTCTGTTACGTTACAGCCTTATTATAATTGATTTAAAAAACATTTACCTCATCAATCTACACACAATACCCTATAATGACAAAGCAAAAACAGGTTTTTATGAATTGTTGCAAATGTAATAACTATAAAAAACTGAAATAAATATTCAGACCCTTTACTCAGTACTTTGTTGAAGCACCTTTGGCAGCGATTACAGCCTCGAGTCTTCTTGGGTATGACGCTACAAGCTTTGCACACCTGTGTTTGGGGAGTTTCTCCCACTCTTTTCTGCAGATCCTCTTAAACTCTGTCAGGTTGGATGGGGAGCGTCGCTGCACAGCTATTTTCAGGTCTCTCCAGAGATGTTCGATCGGGTTCAAGTCTGGGCTCTGGCTGGGCCTCTCAAGGACATTCAGAGACTTGTCCCAAAGCCACTCCTGCGTTGTCTTGGCTGTGTGCTTAGGGTCGTTGTCCTGTTGGAAGGTGAACCTTTGCCCCAGTCTGAGGTCCTGAGCGCTCTGGAGCAGGTTTTCATCAAGGATCTCTCTGTACTTTGCTCCATTCATATTTTTCTCGATCCTGACTACTTTCCCAGTCCCTGCCACTGAAAAACATTCCCACAGCATGATGCTGCCACCACCATGTTTCACCGTAGGGATGGTGCCAGGTTTCCTCCAGACGTGACCTTGGCATTCAATCTTGGTTTCATCAGACCAAAGAATATTGTTTCTCATGGTCTGAGAGTCCTGGCCACTCTACCATAAAGGCCTGATTGGTGGAGTGCTGCAGAGGGCTGTCCTTCTGAAAGGTTCTCCCATCTCCACAGAGGAACTCTGGAGCTCTGTCAGATGAACCATCAGGTTCTTGGTCACCTCCCTGACCAAGGCCCTTCTCTTCCGATTGCTTAGTTTGGACGGGCGGTCAGTTCTAGGAAGAGTGTTGGTGGTTCCAAACTTCTTCCATTTAAGAATGATGGAGGCCACTGTGTTCTTGGGACCTTCAATTCTGCAGAAATGTTTTGGTACCCTTCCCCAGATCTGTGCCTCGACACAATCCTGTCTTGGAGCTCTACAGACAATTCCTTTGACCTCATGGCTTGGTTTTTGCTCTGACATGCACTGTCAAATCAAAATAAAATTAAATAAAATGTTATTGGTCACATACAAATGGTTAGCAGATGTTACTGTGAGTGTAGCGAAATGCTTGTGCTTCTAGTATCCAACAGTGCAGCAATATCTAACAAGTAATATCTTACAATTCAACTGTGGGACCTTATATAGACAGGTGTGTGCCTTTCCAAATGATGTCCAATCAATTGAATTTACCACAGGTGGACTCCAATAAAGTTGTCGAAACATCTCAAGGATGATCATTGGAGACAGAAAGCACCTGAGCTCAGTTTCGAGTCTCATAGCAAAGGGTCTGAATACTTATGTAAATAAGGTATGTATTTTTATGTTTGTATACATTTGCTATAATTTCTAAAAAACATTTTTCATTTTGTCATTATGGGGTATTGTGTGTAGATTGATGAGGGGAAAACAATTCATCCATTTTAGAATAAGGCTGTAACGTAACAAAATGTGTAAAAACTGAAGGGGTCTGAATACTTTCTGAATGCACTGTATGTGGAGAGGAAGGGGGGTTGGGGATAGAGCAAATATTTCAAGTTCTGCAGGATAGTCACAATGAAAACTCTGAATCAAGGTACTCAATGGAAGTTTCAAACCAAACCACATTTAGTCCTCTTTCCCGATCAATGATGATATTTCAAAATCCTACGGGGGACAATATCAGTTCTAGCAGTAGATTGTCATACACCACCAAGTCCTGGCTGGGTCAGAGTAAATAGATGATGGCTGGTGTCGTAGTGGGACCCCAAGCCATTAATTGTCAGTAGGAGAATGACCCCACAGGGGAGGACCGGACAGTGTTTATGTGGCTCCACGGGGGGTGAATATGAATTGAGGAGAGGGGTAAAGTACTCCCTCAGCTGCCCTTCATTGTCACAGGATAACACAGAAAGAAACCAGGCTAGGGGGGAAGGGTATTAATTAATAACTACAATACATCAATTCACACCCAAACAGCCTCTTATCTGGTAGTTATCTACAGACTGCTCTAGTTAGGCTAGTTTAACTTCTGCTTCGAACATTGAGCCATTTGTTTGTAGAAAGACATTCTGATATATCTGTAAAGTTGATTGAAACCCCTATTGAGATACTGTGCCACAGGGTTTGCCTAGAGTCAGGCTCATGCTCGTACAGATACAGTATGTGCAGTGCATTCGGAAAGTATTCAGACCACTTCCCTTTTCCATTTTGTTACGTTACAGCCTTATTCTAAAATGTATTAAATCATTTTTCCCCGTCATCAATCTATACACAATACCCCATAATGACAAAGTGAAAACAGTTTTAAAAATATTTTTTCAAATTTCTATATAAAAAAAACGAAATAACTTATTTACGTAAGTATTCAGACCCTTTGCTATGAGACTGAAAAAAATTGAGCTCAGGTGCTTTCTGTCTCCAATGATCATCCTTGAGATGTTTCGACAACTTGATTGTAGTCCACCTGTGTTTAATTCAATTGATTGGACATGATTTGGAAAGGCACACACCTGTCTATATAAGGTCCCACAGTTGACAGTGCATGTCAGAGCAAAAACCAAGCCATGAGGTCGAAGGAATTGTCTGTAGAGCTCCGAGACAGGACTGTGTCGAAACACAGATCTGGGGAAGGGTACCAAAAAATGTTTGCAGCATTGAAGGTCCCCAAGAACAGAGTGGCCTCCGTCATTCTTAAATGGAAGAAGTTTGGAACCACCAAGTCTTTCGCTTGAGGAACAAGCAAATACATGTAGTACCCAGAAACAAATAAAAATTGTTTTGCGTTGGGGTCAACCCATTTTATGTCAGTTTATGTGTATAAGGATAAAATAATGGATGTATTCACCAAAATGTTGAAATCTTTCTCCCCTGATGAATTAATTCAAAATGTTGGTGAAAAACATCCATTATCACCTCCCTTGGTCAGGGAGGTGACCAAGAACCCGATGGTCACTCTGTCAGAGCTCCAGAGTTCCTCTGTGTAGATGGGAGAACCTTCCAGAAGGACAACCATCTCTGCAGCATTCCACCAATCAGGCCTTTATGGTAGTGGCCAGACGGAAGCCACTCCTCAGTAAAAGGCACATGACAGCCCACTTGGAGTTTGCCAAAAGGCACCTAATGGACTCTTAGACCATGAAAATATTCAGCAAGATTCTCTGCTGATGAAACCAAAATGTAACTCTTTGGCTTGATTGCCAAGGTCACGTCTGGAGGAAACCTGGCACCATCCCTACGGTGAAACATGGTGGTGGCAGCATCATGCTGTGGGGATGTTTTTCAGCTGCAGGGACTGGGAGACTAGTCAGGATCGAGGGAAAGGCGAACTGAGCAAAGTACAGAGAGATCCTTGATGAAAACCTGCTCCAGAGCGCTCAGGACCTCAGACTGGAACGAAGGTTCATCATCCAACAGGACAACAACCCTAAGCACACAGCCAAGACAACGCAGGAATGGGACACGTTTCTGAATGTCCTTGAGTGGCCCAGCCAGAGCCTGGACCTGAACCTGATCGAACATCTCTGGAGAAACCTGAAAAAAGCTATGCAGCGACGCTCCCCATCCAACCTGGCAGAGCTTGGGAGGATATGCATAGAAGAATGGGAGAAACTCCCCAAATACAGGTGTGCCAAGCTTGTAGCGTTGTACCCGAGGCTGTAATTGCTGCCAAAGGTGCTTCAACGTAGTACAGAGTAAACGGTCTGAATACTTATGTAAATGTCATATTTCCGTTGTTTATTTGTAACAATTGTGCAAACATTTATAAAGACCTGTTTTTGCTTTGTCATTATGGGGTATTGTGTGTAGATTCATCAAAAACGATTTAATCAATTTTAGAATAAGGCTGTAACGTAACAAGTAGGGGTACCCTAGTGCATTCTCACATAACTGTGTTGTTTTCAAAAGCTGTCACGCCCTAGGGTGGGCATTCTAGTTTCTTTATTTCTATGTTTTCTATTTCTTTGTGTTTGGCCGGGTGTGGTTCTCAATCAGAGGCAGCTGTCTATCGTTGTCTCTGATTGAGAACCATACTTTGGTAGCCCTTTTTTCCACCTGTCTTTGTGGGAGGTTGACTTTGTTTATGGCACATAGCCTTTAGCTTCACGGTTTGTTTTGTAGTGTTTACTGTTTTGTTCGGCGTCTTTTTCAAATAAAAGGAAAATGTACGCTCACCACGTTGCACCTTGGTCCAGTTCTTTTCACGGCCGTGACAAAAGCTAACCAAAGCTTAAAAGTTT
The DNA here is from genome assembly GCF_045679555.1 of Salvelinus alpinus. Lineage (NCBI taxonomy): Eukaryota > Metazoa > Chordata > Actinopteri > Salmoniformes > Salmonidae > Salvelinus > Salvelinus alpinus. Next base: position 49,142,866 of record NC_092094.1, on the reverse strand, counting down.
CAGAAAAATAACTCATATATCTTTCAAGGGACAGGTCTCTCAGTGGGCGACCACAATAATTTGCATAGAAGGCCCTGGGTCCAGAAATAGTTATATGTTGAGATTTTCCTGTTTAGTTACACAGGCCTAAACCAGATTGTCTTTCAAAACAATAGTACAATGCTCAAATAGAATCTCAATAATCCCTTCTCTTGTCTTTGTGAATACGACGGCCTCAACTTAACTCATCCCTGAGCTTCAAAACGCCCCAAACAAAGACTAGTGTGTCTGTTCCCATGACAATCCTTTAAAAATCTGAACTCTGTATGGAGTTGGGGGGTGTGGGGGGATAGTATGGGTTCCCTACTTGAATGACCTTTGACCTGTTAGATTGAGGCCTGTAGGCTTATGAGGGCACTTCATTTGGGTTCATAATATCCTTATCCTACTGGTGCCCTAGTATCCTACTGGTTCCCAAACTATTGACCCCTCCCTATCTCTCTCCCCCACCCCAACCCACCACACGCCTCATCACTTACCCTTCGGACAGGGACATGCATCATTCTATTACGTTCTGAAGAGAGGCTCCACATATCCAGGAAGCGTGCTTACCTTGTTGTAGTAGTGTAGCTGTACTCTATGCCACTGGCCATCACTGACCCCACCTAGGACAAAGGGTGATACTGTGGTTTTGACTTCTCCTACAGGGAAGGAAATAGGATATAGGAAACAGGAAAGTGTTTAATCGACATGGAATCCACTCCAACTGAGTTTGGCCATTTTCATAGATACTTCCTCTCAGGATGTTCACTCTATCTCACTTCTCATTCTTTCTTTAAAGTCACAAACCTGAGTCTGTGTTTTACAAAATGGCAGCCCTGTCACTTGGTTTGGTATAAAGCTGAGGGATTGGGCTGGGGAAGACTAAGAAAAACACAACCTTTTGGACCTCTGAGGAGGTCTTTCAATAACGATGCTACTCATCCAGAACACAATTATAGTTTAATGGTTACTGATTGTTTTTTTTAGGATAATACCTCCATGGCATGAATTCCCTGCCAAACTCAACACACTAACACTAGGTGAACTGCATGATCACTGTTTACCCTCAATTTTCCCAGGTATTTGAGGGTTGGCTGCATAAACTTTGACCCCTCCCTCAGCTGGTTAGAACCTCCCTGTTAATGAGATTTTGTATTTCACAGAGAGGGGGGTAGGAGAGAGAAGTGAAGCGAAGAGAAGCAAAGGGAACAGAGGAAATTGAAGTCTGGGCCATCTCTTCTCTGAACCCTTTATGTCCTCACCTGCTGAGAAGGTGAGCTGGATTTGTTCCTCGATGATCTCTAAGGCGATGAAGTCGTGCTTCTCGTTGAACCGTCCGTTATAAAGTAGCAGGACATTCCTCTCTCTGGTGGCAAACCTGCAAGTCATACAGAACCAAAGGTCACTTTGATTGTACAGCACAGTATATTATCAACAGAGGAAGGCTATGAAGAGGAGGGGAACATGCACAGGAGAGCTATTTAATGGAGCCATTTAATTAGTCCACAAAGCGTGGTTATATCTCTTGAGGTAACGCGAGAACAATATCAGTTGTGTGCGGGGAGGGGGGAGACATTGAGAGGCAAATTAACCTAGGAAATGAGGGACAATACGAGAGAAAAAGGGAAAATGGAAAGAATAATCATATTGGACTATGGACAATGAGAGGAACAAAAGGGATTTGGAAAATGACGTAGGGAAGGAGGACTGGTGTGGACAGACATAGAACCAGGGCTAGTACTAGCCATGCCGCTGTGTGTCATTAACCCTGTGGCACTTAGCGGGTATGGGCACAGGAGTCAGAAGCCACATGGCACAGGGCATCGTGACAGGAAATCATGATCAACAAAGCCAAAGGTCACTCTGGCTCCATGCATCCCTTCCTGTTTTACCTTTGCCAGGGAACGTGAGCTGGACGCTAGAAAGAGATGTTTCACTGCAGCCTTTACATATCCCACATCCCCCCAGGCAGGGCAGCAGGCGCAATCAAACTTTCAAAGGATTTTAGAGTTTGATCCGCATCTAACCACTGGATCAAACGGCTTGCTCTTCCTTCGCGATACAGAACGCAAATGTCATGGCTGACGTAGCAGCCCTGTGATTCAGCACTTCTGTGATTTAAGGTTCAGACGTGCCTAAACATGTCCTGTTGGTGAGACAAAGACGAAGGGGCGCTGCTTATTTGTATCGCCATGGATACAGCCATTACTGCTTATTACAAAGGTGTTGTATATGTATCCAGACATGGCGTGAGATGTGTATCATTTGGGTGTGGATAGATGGCTCAGTACTCTGTCAAAAAAAAACTACAGGTGTAAAATACAGGTGAGAGAGCCAGAGGAAGACACAAATGTACACCCACCAGAAAAAGTCACTCGTACACACGTTATTATACAGACGTTATAAGATACATAGGTGTACTCACATGAAGGACACTGTGAAGTGGAACCTCTGTCGTAGCCCTCTGAACGTGATGAAGGACAGGCCGGGGAAGCTGCGGGTGCTCATTTCACAGTAAGGCTTCTGGTACTCCCCCGGGGGGCACTGGCACACAAACCCCCCCACCAGGAGATCCACACACCTGGCCCCATTCTGACACACCCCCGGGATGCATCGGCCAGAGCGGGAGTTCACCTCACAATGCTCACCTGTAGGAAGGGAAGAACAGTACAGGTGGGCAGAAATATCTGCTGGATATATCCTCTAGAGAGGAAAAAACTGTCTGGAGAAAGACAAAAGTTGGGGTAGGTGTGAAAGCAGTTACACATGTTCTCCTTTAAATCCTCCATTCAGGCTTTTATGTTATGAAGTGTCCAGGACGAAGCCCCCCAAGTATGTTTTTTGTGAACAAGCTGAAACCAGGCAGGTTCACAGGGGACACAATCCATCTCACAAGTTCAAATCCATTACCCCACAACCTACAAGCTAGTCTGCATGGACAGAGAGAGGGCAGCGGAGGCTCAACCCCCCTTCACAAGCATGTCAAAACACTGTGTATTGTAACAGCTATGCTCTGTGACCCACACTGACACTGGCTCTTCCACTGGAAGCAAACGGCTTGTGGCATAATGACAACAGGACAATGGAGTGTCTTTGGCCCAAGCAGCAGGCCACCTCGGTGGTCTGTAAGACACCTGTCACGACCCACCAGCCATCCACCCTGATACAGTCCTGTCTCGTTAACTAGACCTGAGATGTGTTCCGGTGATGACAGCTTTCAAATGGACGCTGATGTCAGTAGTGATTTTAACTCAGGGGTGCTTTCCCTAACAGCTTGGGGTGACCATTAAGGGTCACATACTGAGCAGAAAGAAAGCTGTCAATTAAAAAATAAGGAAAGGATGATGTATGGTTACATAATGTATTGCATAATCAGGCTTTTATATTGACGAGACAGAGAAGATAGACAGGAAGACTAGAGAAATGTCTGCGGAAAGTGTTGTGGGATTATATCACCCTTTAAGAGCCAACATACATATTATGAAAGAGATGCACGAAGGAGTCAAGAGATGATTTTCCCACTGGTCAAAAGGAATGTGCCACGATCATATCTATGTCCAGCTCATAGTGTGGGGTATTGTGTGTCGCAAAAATGACACTGACAAGATCTGGATAAAGAGAACACCTATGATTTACAGCGCAAGGAATTCCAGCGGGTAATGACCCAACTGCAAGACAGATAATCTCCGGTTTGGAGGGAATTACGAGGGATCTTTTTCCCGAAAGTGTGAGAAACCTGAGACAGGCACTGTCAGGTCAACCATCATCACCTCCATTATGACTTGAGACTACCTGGAGCTGGTCAAGAGCCTTCAAAGCATAGACGGCTAGAGTTTGATTAACAAGTAATAGTCTCTCTGCAGAATCAGGGTTTTGGCTGTGGGCCATGTCTTTAATATAGTGGGAATATTTAGCCCTATAGGGTTTGTGAAAGCAGATGAAAGGTACTGATGGGGGTAGGCACATTTCTATCTCATGAAGCTGGTTGGGAGAATGCCAAGAGAATGCAAAGCTTTCATCAAGGCAAAGGGTGGCTACTTTGAAGAATCTCAAATATAATATACAGTTGAAGTCGGAAGTTTACATACACTTAGGTTGGAGTCATTAAAACTCGTTTTTCAACCACTCCACAAATTTCTTGTTAACAAACTATAGTTTTGGCAAGTCGGTTAGGACATCTACTTTGTGCATGACACAAGTAATTTTTCCAACAATTGTTTACAGACAGATTATTTCACTTATAATTCACTGTATCACAATTCCAGAGGGTCAGAAGTTTACATACACTAAGTTGACTGTGCCTTTAAACAGCTTGGAAAATTCCAGAAAATGATGTCATGGCTTTAGAAGCTTCTGATAGGCTAATTGACACAATTTGAGTCAATTGGAGGTGTACCTGTGGATGTATTTCAAGGCCTACCTTCAAACTCAGTGCCTCTTTGCTTGACATCATGGGAAAATCAAAAGAAATCAGCCAAGATCTCACAATAAAAATGTAGACCACAAGTCTGGCTCATCCTTGGGAGCAATTTCCAAACGCCTGAAGGTACCACGTTCATCTGTACAAACAATAGTAAGCAAGTATAAACACCATGGGACCACGCAGTCGTCATACCGCTCAGGAAGGAGACGCGTTCTGTCTCCTAGAGATGAACGTACTTTAGTGTGAAAAGTGCAAATCAATCCCAGAACAACAGCAAAGCACCTTGTGAATATGCTGGAGGAAACAGGTACAAAAGTATCTATATCCAAAGTAAAACGAGTCTTATATCGACATCACCTGAAAGGCCGCTCAGCAAGGAAGAAGCCACTGCTCCAAAACCACCATAAAAAAGCCAGACTACGGTTTGCAACTGCAAATGGGGACAAAGATTGTACTTTCTGGAGAAATGTCCTCTGGTCTGATGAAATAAAAATATAACTGTTTGGCCATAATGACCATCGTTATGTTTGGAGGAAAAAGGGGGAGGCTTGCAAGCCGAAGAACACCATCCCAACCATGAAGCATGGGGGTGGCAGCATCATGTTGTGCGGGTGCTTTGCTGCAGGAGGGACTGGTGCACTTCACAAAATAGATGGCATCATGAGAGAGGAAAATGATGTGGATATATTGAAGCAACATCTCAAGACATCAGTCAGGAAGTTAAAGCTTGGTCGCAAATGGGTCTTCCAAATGAAAAATGACCCCAAGCATACTTCCAAAGTTGTGGCAAAATGGCTTAAGGACAACAAAGTCAAGGTATTGGAGTGGCCATCACAAAGCCCTGACCTCAATCCTATAGAAAATTTGTTGGCAGAACTGAAAAAGTGTGTACGTGCAAGGAGGCCTACAAACCTGACTCAGTTACACCAGCTCTGTCAGGAGGAATGGGCCAAAATTCACACAACTTATTGTGGGAAGCTTGTGGAAGGCTACCCGAAATGTTTGACCCAAATTAAACAACTTAAAGCCAATGCTACCAAATACTAATTGAGTGTATGTAAACTTCTGACCCACTGGGAATGTGATGAAAGAAATAAAAGCTGAAATCTCTCAATCTCTCTACTATTATTCTGACATTTCACATTCTTAAAATAAAGTGGTGATCCTAACTGACCTAAGACAGGGAATGTTTACTTGGGTTAAATGTCAGGAATTGTGAAAAACTGAGTTTAAATGTATTTGGTTAAGGTGTATGTAAACCTCCGACTTCAACTGTAAGTACTAATGACATGGAGAAAGAAAAAAAGTTGAAGAAAGAGTAAAAAATAGAAGATTGAGAATTGTGTGAAAGAAAGAGTCAAGTAAGATACCAAAAAGTGTATAATAACACTCACCTGTGAAGTCCTCCGGACACTCGCAAGTGTACCCGCCTTCCCTGCTCTGGCACTTGCCGTTGTTCTGGCAGGGCCCTGAGTAGCACAGGTCAATCTCCGTCTCACAGTAGTCCCCAGTGAAGCCTGCTGGGCATCGGCAACGCAGCCCCGTCACCGGTTCGATTGGCCTGAACAGCACCGTATCCGAGGACACGAAGGGTGCTGAGCTGTCGAACCTCAGCACTGACACACACTTCATGTAGTTCTCACAGGGCTCACGGAGGCAGATGTTATCGTCGAAGGGCAGCACACGCTGGCTGGACACCAGGGTGAGCAGAGTCCGGTTCAGGTAAATCTGCTCCTGCAGGGCTTCTGAGGGGAAAAATCTTCCATGGGGGATGGTGCCCCCGGACCCCCCAAGTTTGTTTCCCCCAGAAGGGCGCAGGGCAGAGAAGGTGACGTTGAGGATGCTTCCCTGGACGTGCGTGTCGTTCTGGATGTTGAAGATGAAGACACCGGTGCGGCTGGTGGATAGGACGGCCGCCACGCCCTCCATGAAGTGGGAGAGGAGCGGGGACAGGAAGCGCTCCTGGGACATGTTCTCCAGACGCACTGTGATGCTGTTGGTCAGCATCTCATCGGTGATGATGGTGACGCGCAGGGTGCAGAGGGCCATGACGCGATGGACACCGTCTGGAATCAGAGACAAACAGGGTCAACCAGGGTCATAGAATAACACTTGCAAGATGCATTGGACACAAAGGTCATGTCAGTCAACATTTTAAATGGAAAGGGGGATATCTAGTCAGTTGTCCAACTGAATGCCTTCAACTGAAATGTGTCTTCCGCATTCAACCCAACCCCTCTGAATCCGAGTGGTGTGGGGGGCTTCCTTAATAGACATCCACGTCTTCGAGGGATTCAATCCAGCAACCTTTCAGTTACTGGCCCAATGCTCTAACCACTAGAAACATACCCAATTAACCTAATTAGAACCAAAGCACTGCTTTTAACCTCTGCTGGTTTCTTCCACTTTAAGGTAAGGCTGTGGCGGCGAATACGGAGTGTTCACCCCCGTCCATTCACCTCTTTGTCAATGCTAAGGATCAAACTAAATCAAATTTTATTTGTCACATACGCCAAATACAACAGGTGTAGACCTTACCGTGAAATGCTTACTTACAAGCCCTTAACCAACAATGCAGTAAAGAAATAGAGATAAGAAAATATTTACTAAATAAACTCAAGTAAAATATGTAAAAGTAAAAAAGTAACACAATAAAATAACAATAATGAGGCTATATACACAGGGTACTGGTACCAAGTCAATGTGCGGCGGTACAGGTTAGTCGAGGTAATTTGTACATGAAGGTGTGGTGTGTTTGGACTATGTAGGGGTGTTTGGACTATGATCGTTTGTTGGTTTGTTCGTTTGTTGGCCCCATCGATGTGAATTGGGTCGTGTTCGGCCCTCCTTTTCCTGTAGTCCACGATCATCTCCTTTGTCTTGCTCACGTTGAGGGAGAGGTTGTTGTCCTGGCACCACACTGCCAGGCCTCTGACGTCCTCCCTTTAGGCTGTCTCATCATTGTCGGTAATCAGGACTACCACCGTTGTGTCGTCACTAAACTTAATGACGGTGTTGGAATCATGCTTGGCGACGGAGTCGTCGGTGAGAACAGGAGGGGACTAAACATGCACCCCTGAGGGGCCCCCGTGTTGGGGATCAGTGTGTTATTGTCTACCCTTACCACCTGGGGGCGTCCCGTCAGGAAGTGCAGGATCCAGTTGCAGAGGGAGGTGTTTAGTCCCAGGTTGTTAGCTTAGTAATGAGCATTGTGTGCACCATGGTGTTGAACGCTGAGCTGTAGTCAATGAACTGCATTCTCACATAGGTCTTCCTTTTGTCCAGGTGAGGAAGGGCAGTGTGGAGTGCGATTGAGATTGCATCATCTGTGAGTCTGTTTCCGGGATGATTGTGTTGATGTGAGCCACGACCAGCCTTTCAAAGCACTTCATGGCTACCGACGTGAGTGCTACTGGGTGGTAGTCATTTAGGCAGGTTACCTTCGCTTTCTTGGGCACATGGACTATGGTGGTCTGCTTGAAACATGTTTGTATTACAGATTTGGTCAGGGAGAGTTTGAAAATGACATTGAAGCCACTTACCAGTTGGACCGCGCATGCTCTGAGTACATGTCCTGCTAATCCGTCTGGCCCTGCGGCCCTGTGAATGTTGACCTGTTTAAAGATCTTGCTCACATCGGCTACGGAGAGCGTGATCACACAGTCGTCCAGAACAGCTGGTGCTCTCATGCATGCTTCAGTGTTGCTTGCCTAAAAGCAAGCATAAAAGGCATTTAGCTCGTCTGGTAGGCTCTCGTCACTGGGAAGCTCGTGGCTGGGTTTCCCTTTGTAGTCTGTAATAGCTTGCAAGGTCTAACACATCCAACGAGTGTCAGAGCCAGTGTAGTAGGATTAAATCTTAGTCCTGTATTGAAGCTTTGCCTGTTTGATGGTTTGTCTGAGGGCATAGCAGGATTTCTTAATAGCCTCCGGATTAGTGTCCCGCTCCTTGAAAGCTGCAGCTATAGCCTTTAGCTCAGAGCGGATGTTGCCTGTAATCCATGGCTTTTGGTTGGGATATGTACATACGGTCACTGTGGGGACAATGTCATCAATGCACTTACTGATGAAGCCGGTGACTGAGTTGGCATACTCCTCAATGCCATTGGATGAATCCCGGAACATATTCCAGTCTGTGCTATCAAAACAGTCCTGTAGCGTAGCATCCACGTCATCTGACCACTTCCTTATTGAGCGAGTCACTGGTACTTCCTGCTTTAGTTTTTGCTTGTAAGCAGGAATTAGGAGGATAGAATTATGGTCAGATTTTGCAAATGAAGGGTGAGGGAGAACTTCATACGTGTCTTTGTGTGTAGAATATACAGTAGGTGGTCTAGTTTTTTTCCCCTCTGGATGCATATGTGACATGCTGGTAGAAATGAGGTAAAACATATTTAAGTTTGCCTGCATTAAAGTCCCCGGCTACTAGGAGCTCCGCTTCTGGATGAGCATTTTCTTGTTTGCTTATGGCCTTATACAGCTCGTTGAGTGAGGTCTTAGTGCCAGCGTCTTTTTGTGGTGGTAATTAGACGGCTACAAAAATATAGATGAAAACTCTTGGGAGATGTGGTCTACAGCGTATTATGAAGAACTCTAGGTGAGCGAAAGTATTCACCCCCCTTGGCATTTTTCCTATTTTGTTGACTTACAACCTAGAATTAAAATAGATTTTTGGGGGGTTTGTATCATTTGATTTACACAACATGCCTACCACTTTGAAGATATTTTATATTGTGAAGAAGAACAAGAAATAAGACAAAAAAACAGAAAACTTGAGCATGCATAACTATTCACCCCCCCAAAATCAATACTTTGTAGAGCCACCTTTATCAGCAAATACAGCTGCAAGTCTCTTGGGGTATGTCTCTATAAGCTTGGCACATCTAGCCACTGGGATTTTTAGCCATTCTTAAAGGCAAAACTGCTTCAGCTCCTTCAAGTTGGTGTACAGCAATATTTAAGTCATGCCACAGATTCTCAATTGGATTGAGGTCTGGACTTTGACGAGGCCATTCCAAGACATTTAAATGTTTCCCCTTAAACCACTCGAGTGTTGCTTTAGCAGTATGCTTAGTATCATTGTCCTGCTGGAAGGTGAACCTCCATCCCAGTCTCAAATCTCTGGAAGACTGAAACAGGTTTTCCTCAAGGATTTCCCTGTATTTACTGCCATCCATCATTTCTTCAATTCTGACCAGTTTCCAGTCCCTGCTGATGAAAAACATCCCCACGGCATGACACTGCCACCACCATGCTTCACTGTGGGGATGGTGTTCTCGGGGTGATGAGAGGTGTTGAGTTTGCGCCAGACATAGCGTTTTCCTTGATGGCCAAAAAGCTTAATTTTAGTCTCATCTGACCAGAGTACCTTCTTCCATATGTTTGGGGAGTCTCCCACATGCTCTTTGGCGAACACCAAATGTTTGCTTATCTTTGGTCTCTTTGTTGCCACTCTTAATGCCCTCCTTGCCTGGTCCGTGAGTTTTGGTGGGCGGCCCTCTCTTGGCTGGTTTGTTGTAGTGCCATATTCTTTCAATTTTTTAATAATGGATTTAATGGTGTTCCGTGGGATGTTCAAAGTTTCTGATATTTTTTTATAACCCGACCCTCATCTGTACTTCTCCACAACTTTGTCCCTGACCTGTTTGGAGAGCTCCTTGGTCTTCATGGTGCCGCTTGCTTGGTGGCATCCCTTGCTTAATGGTGTTGCAGACTCTGGGGCCTTTCAGAACAGGTATCTATATATATATATATATATATATACTGAGATCATGTGACACTTAGATTGCACACAGGTGGACTTTATTTAACTCATTATGTGACTTCTGAAGGTAATTGGTTGCACCAGATCTTATTTAGGGGCTTCATAGCAAAGGGGGTGAATACATATGCACACACCACTTTTCCGTTTATTATTTTTTTGAATTTTTTAAAACTATTTTCGGTCATAAGAGATGGTAGCATACACATTATGTACAAAATGAACGTTCTGCGCATGTGTTATTTTACTCACACTTTTTTTCTATGTAGCTGCTGCTCACACTCCCCCTCCCTTCATGTTTCTCTTTTTACTCACCCTCTTCTGAACCATGATGATGTAGCCTATGTCTCAGCCTCATATTTCTCCTCACAAACTTCTCTGTCTGTTGTAATGGATTTTGCAGTTGCACAAGCAGGATGCGGTCCCTACACATTGTATTAGAACAATCTGCATTTTGTGTGATGATGTAGGCTAATCTTTGTTGTTGCTGCCATATCGTAGCCACTAGCTACAGTTCCTGAAAAAAGAACACTACTACTTTGCCTGTCTGCCTCCTGCTTAGACAATGTTTGCAATGACGATGAAGACATTTCATTAAATTGCTAATTAGACTGCGTGTCTGTGTCTTGCTTTAGCTGCATACTAACTCCCCACTCAAGTTTTGCATTGGGGCGGAAAACAATCTGCGTTTCAACAACATACAGGCCCCTAAACTGCTACCTAGCTGTTCCATCTCTGGGCAGCCGAACGTCTAGGGCAGGGGTGTCAAACTCATTTTCACCGAGGGCCACATCAGCATAATGGCTGTCCTCAAAGGGCCAGATGTAACTTATAAATGTAATCGAATGTAATGTAAAATAAATGTAACTCCTCCTTAATGTTAAATAACTCATTATTTATTATAACTTATTCAAGTGACAATTACAGTTGCATAGAAAATATATGTTTGCTTGTAGCTCTAACATAAATCCTTTTAAATTTTGTCAGCTTATGAAAACCCACATAACTCCATTAATGAAGGATCAAACTGTCCAAGTGAATAAAGAAAAATAACAAAACTTAGCTGCAAAGAACATGTATGACACATGTAGCATTTTACAAAAAAAGGCTGCACACAGCCGTGCACCCAACTGATGGTTTGATGACAACAATTTGTCTGCATACACACATAAACCTGCAAACATTAAATAATTACTACAGCAGCTACACATAAATAATATGTAATCAACTAAAAATACCAAAATAAAGGTTGACTCAGTTCACAACTATATTGGTCAAGTTTTTCGGTTAGTCTTTGATGAGGAGATGCTGCCTGTCCTTGAACACACCAAGTGGATTCTCTCTCTACTATCGATTGATCATGTTCTGAAAATGATAAACACAAAACAAAATGCAAGCACAATCATTAAATTGCACACAGTTTAACTGTTCTTCTTCTTGGTTGAATTACATTTTATTATATTTTAATTAAGTTTAAAAAAAAATGCTTGCCTGTGTGTTTTCTGACCAGATGTCTGACACCGTTTTCCCGTTACCAGTGTGTCAATGTCTGGTTTTAGGTCCTGTGCTGAGGCAATGCGTAGAACAGCATGGAGGTTGTCATCCGTGAGGCGTGATCTGTGCTTGTTTTTGTTCAGATTCATTATGGAAAAAAACTGTTCGCACAGATAGGTGCTCCCAAACATGGACAGAACACGGGCAGCATGAAGTCGAAGCTGTGGCATCAAACCAGGAGGCAGCAGACGGTAAAAGTCCTGGATTGTAGCATCCTGAAACTTTGCTCTCAGGCCACTGTCGCTTTGAAGCTCAATTAGCTCCATCTGAAGGTGTTGGGGTGCAGTGCAGACATCGGTGGTGAAAGGATTGGCAAAGATGTCAAAGCCAGACTGTTGTGCTCTGAAGTCAGAGAAGCGCCGATCAAACTCAGTCTTTAACCAGCTCAGTTTGGTAGCCAACTGAGCACATGAAAAAGTCTCGGGAAATGAGGCTGACATGCTCTGACAAACAGGAAAGTGAACAAGATTGTCCTGTTTCACTTGCCACATCCATAAGTCCAATTTACGCTGGAAAGCCGTGATCGTGTCGGACATCTGCGTGATGACTTGTTTGCGTCCCTGCAGCTTCTGATTCAGCTGGGCGAGATGGTCGGTTATGTCACACAACACAGCAAAGTCACACATCCACTTTGGATCTGATAGTTCAGACATGAGTTTTCCTTTACTCTGCATAAAAAGAGCAATGTCTTTCCTGAGCTCGAAAAATCGCTTGAGGACTTTGCTCCTACTCAGCCACCGCACTTCTGTATGGTACAGCACATCCCCGTGTTCCGAGCCCATCTCCAGCAAAAACTGCTGGAACTGACGGTGATTCAGGCCACGCGCCCGAATGAAGTTCACTGTTTTCATGACTGTGGTCACAATGTCCTCCATCCCCAGCACCTTCCCACACAAAGCTTCTTGATGGATAATGCAATGATACGTTATCAAAGGCGTGTGACAGTTCATTTTTTGCATTTTCCCCTTCATTAGTCCAACCAAGCCCACTTTTCCTCCACACATTGCCGGTGCACCGTCTGTAGTTAATCCTACCAAGTTTTCCCACTGCAATGCATTTTTACTTACGGACTTCTCTACCGCATCAAAAATGTTCTGTCCCATGCATTGCAGCCACATCCAACAGCTCCTCAGTGATAGAGAGGTCCGACTTTACGCCTCTAATAAAAATTGATAACTGCGCTGTGTCCGTGTTATCTGTGCTTTCATCAACAGCTAATGAAAAAGCTGTGTAGCTGCGTGTCTCCTCGGCCAGCTGTGTTGTAAGATTTTCTGCTAGTTCCTTCACTCGGTCGACGATGGTGTTTCTTGATAAACTGACATTTTTAAAAGTCTGTAACTGGTCGGGACACACCTGCTCACAGACATTCAGCATGCACTGCTTCAAAAACGCTCCCTCTGAAAAAGACTTGGAAGCGTGGGCGATTTCTTCAGCCACAATGAAGCTAGCTTTCACCGCGGCCTCGTTTTTGGCTGTGGATTTCATGAACAAACTCTGCTGCGACCGCAGTTTGCCTTTTAATTCTTGGGCAATTTGTTGCTTTTCTTGAAGGCTAGCTTTAGCGTACTTAGCTCCGTGTTTGGTGTCAAAATGTCGACGCAGATTGTACTCTTTGACAACCGACACCGCCTCGTAACACAAAAGACATACCGGTCTTTCTCCTTGAAGCGCAAACAAGTATTCGCCTTCCCATCTTTCTTGAAACAGTCTTCCGTCTGCATCAACTTTTCTCTTTCTGGACATTTTGGGATCATTATTTATATCTCAATTCCACTCGTTGGCATGGACACTGCCGTGGCTAGCGTAGTCGAAAGGCATTGTGGGAATGTAATTTTTGGTCAAAGCACGCTCTTAATTTATTTTTTGGTATTTATTTTTAGACACTCAAAACTTTTAAGCTCTCGCGGGCCACATAAAATGACCTGGCGGGCCACATCTGGCCCGCGGGCCTTGAGTTTGACACATGTGGTCTAGGGTGTCGAGCGTTTATCTGGACTAGAGCTCTGCTACTCGACCCGAGCCCAACGGGCCCCGACATTATGCATGGGGTTAGGGCCGGGTAGGGCATGTTTTTTCATCAATAACTAGGGTACGGGTAGGGCTCGGGTATCAATAAATTGATCACTAACATTTTGAAGTTGTGCCATTTGCTCGTTCTTTGCTGCACAGTACAGTCATATCTTATTAAGATTATAACATGGTATCAGACATGCTTCAACCTCGTCAAGTACAAGACAGGAGAGATTATTTCACAGAAAAGAATAATGTTCATTGAGTTTAGAGTGACAAAAAGTAGCTAACAGCTAACTGCTCTCTCATGTCTTGTCATTGAGCAAAGTCGCCCAAGCGGAGCTGTTGCTATGGATACTCACAGACCCAGAGCTGCCATTAGCAGAACACATGCAGACCGAGCAGAGAGCAGGGAGAGAGTGACAGACAGCGTGGAGAAGCTAATAGATTTACTTTATCTCTTCATTTATTTCTGATTTCGGGTTTCTAGCAGGGCCGGGACATAAATTTGGTAGGGCCTGAACTTTGAGGTCATGGATAGGGCTCGTGCTTAAAATTCATGCTCGTGCAGGACTCAAATCTGGACTGGTAACCAGAGTCTGACAATGGGCAAGTTTGCTTTGCTTCGCCACCCCTGAAAAAATAACACAAAATCGTGCTTATGTTTAATAGCCTACTCTTCTGCTATAATTTGAACATGTCGACCATGTCTTTTGTGTACAACATGAAGCTTGTACACTACACCCGACTAAGGCGTTCATCACTGATCAAGGAGGGGGAAGCGGCAGAGGAGCACTGAGCAGCAGCTACATTGGCAGCGGAGTGAGCTCAGCTATGTATGCAAATATGGAAGGAGGGGGAAGCGGCAGAGGAGCACTGAGCAGCAGCTACATTGGCAGCGGAGTGAGCTCAGCTATGTATGCAAATATGGAAGGAGGGGGAAGCGATTGTGGAGTTGGCAGCAGCTACGTAAAAAAATATTCACATGCGCAGAAGCTCCTGTATCTTTAGCTATGGAAAATCAGGTTCCAGAAAATCTGTAACCACAGCCACTCCGTTTAAGTAATGCCTTTTGGTTTGAAGAATGCTCCTGCAACCTTTCAACTTTATCACAACAATAAAGCAATATCTTTCTTCAACAATTACCAGTGGGGGAAAAAAATATGACTATCCTATTTAATGAGATTCCTACCGACTGTGACCAATTCCCCATCAACATAAAACTGAGGTTCAGTTAAACTTGTTGCGTAATGGAACATTTGTGAAGCCTGATAATCCAGTGCCCTAATCAAAGGTAAAACACCAGGTAGTGTGTGAACATTGGAGCAGGCAGTGTTTCCTCCATTTAACCCATACGGGTCTAAACCCTGTCTAAGCCGAGGGGGGGTTCTACAAAAGGAAGTTTGTTCTGACGTGTCTGTCCTCTTATTTTGGGCACTAAACAGTCTCCATATACAGTACCTTCGGAAAGTATTCAGACCCTTTGACTTTTTCCACATTTTGTTACGGTACAGCCTTATTTTCTAAAATGTATTACATAGTTTTCCCAACCCTCATCAATCTACACACAATACCCCATAATGACAAAGCAAAAACAGGTTTAAAAAAATAGACATTTACATAAGTATTCAGACCCTTTACTCAGTACTTTGTTGAAGCACCTTTGGCAGCAATTACAGCCTTGAGTCTTCTAGGGTATGACGCTACAAGCTTGGCACACCTGTATTTGGGGAGTTTCTCCTATTCTTCTCTGCAAATCCTCTCAAGCTCTGTCAGGTTGGATGGGGAGCGTCGCTGCACAGCTATTTTCAGGTCTCTCCAGAGATCGGGTTCAAGTCCGCGCTCTGCCTGGGCCACTCAAGGACATTCAGAGACTTGTCCCGAAGACTTGTCCCGAAGCCATCTTGTATTATGCTAATTAGATTTCCACAGGGACGCGGCCATCGCCCTTATTAAACTGCAATATCTTGACAAACAGTGTTCGACTGGCGCTTAAAAATGAAAACATTGCAAAGTAGGTGGAAGCACTGTCAAGTCCACTGTTGTGGCACTTTAACAATACAGCGCATGAATAAAAGACATGGTGTAGTGTTCTTTGTCAGAGTATCTGACAGACAGATGGTATGTCTAGATATACCATAGCCCTATTGTTAAGAGATAAAGGACTATTCCTAAAACCAGTGGGTTGAAGAGGGTCAAGACAATTCTTTCCTTTGTTTGGTATGCTCTTTTCTCTCTCCCCTGATGGCTCTACCCATTTGGCCCCTCTATCATGCGAATGCAGTGTGTCATAATTACCAAACAAAGACGACAAGGTTTACACTCTGTTACACTGTCCTCTCACATACTGTCAACTCAGCCAGACACACAACAGCCTCCCACTCCTCCTCACACACACACACGCACGCACACACCCTTTCTCATGAATATATTCACACACAATTGATATGCACATACATGCATGTATAAAATATGTACACACACACACACATATACACGCACGCACACACACAAAGAGCGAGACAGATCTCAAGTAGCAGCTGGTTATACAAAGACAGCAGGATGCCAAGACGCACAGAAAGGATTGTAGACAAAAGAGAGATTTCTAGTGCTTATGGCTTTGATATGCACCACATAATTACAATGAATGTGTCTGTGTACATTAAGTATCTCACATCTGGGAAAATCAATTGTTGTTCCTACCCCACCTAACCACTTAAAAATACATGCTAAAGCAGGGAACAGGGTGCAGACTACTTGCCAAATGTACAGTGGTTGTGTTTCAACATATAAATGACACACCCTCGTCCACTTACTCTCTCGCCTTATGCCCTTGGGGGAATCCCCGAAGCCATCTTTGCCGTCGGTCCAAACAATTAGCCGAGCAAGGGAAGTTGGCAACGTAAGCCCCTCAGCACTCATTTGTGATCGAGTTTGCGAGTGTACAATTCTGTTCACTCTGGGGCCTGAAACGCCCCATAATTCAATTCAAGATGACTGTACATCGGCAAAGAAAATTCAGCCAAAACTTAAAACCAACATCAATATGGAGAAGTCAACATACAAGTGTAAGTAAAATCGAATATAAATAAGTTAGAAATGGTTCTACTAGTGCACATGACGGCACAAACCTAATTGTAAAAGTAATGATGGTTTTGTTTGGTTAGCTTTTGGAAACATTAGCTTGCGCATACCACTTTCCCTGACATCATACATTGTCATTTTTGATATACCTGATATCGCCTGACGGCTAGCATTTAATGTCTGCGGATGCATTGTCTTCTAGCCAAGATATGAAATGCAATCATGATTGACTGACACAACCGTGGGACGAACGAGTGGCAAAATAGCGGGCAAGGGCGGCCCATTTAAAATTCAATCATTCTTCCCTCGCCCATTGCCCTGCATCATACGTCATGATGCGTCATCAGAAGTGTCCGCTTCATTTGAGGGCTGAGGGGAGAGGGTGTGTCTTTTACGTGTTTGGAATGCAGCCCCTTTCTTGCCTTTAGCAAGTTGTTGGTTGTGTACCACCCTGTTTGTCTTCAGTCTCACACAGTGCCTTCGAACTTCTGTTGTGATTATAGTTCAAGATTATTGAAGTTAAACTGAATAGTCTGGTCTGCGAGAACTAATTAGTGGGAAGCAGTGGTGCAGGCCCTAGAATTAAAGGCCTTTGGTAACAAATAGTGCATTTAAATCTCAGTCTGACACAATAAATCCAAGTCATGAATACAGAGAGCGGCTTTGCTTGGCAGCCGATGAGAAAGAGCACCTCTATGGCTGTTTGCCAACTCTAGCGACAGTCTTATCAGTGCTCGACAGACACACACCAGGGTGTCCTGTTTGCCTTGGCATGAGAGTATCAGCACGTAATCTCCTCGACAACAAGACCATTCTCTCAAATAAAACGCTGACAAAAGCTAATTGGTAGTTATCAAATGCAGTAATTAACCCCCTATAGTCGATTGATGCACCGGTGCGTCAATCTAAGTAGCATAATAAAAAAATCCCCATCAAAATCCGTCAATTTGCTCCCGAGTGGCGTAGCGGTCTAAGGCACTGCATCTCAGTGCTAGAGGCGTCACTACAGACACCCTGGTTCGTATCCAGGCTGTATCACATGGGAGTCCCATAGGGCAGCGCACAATTGGCCCAGCGTCGTCCGGGTTTGGCCGGTGTTGGCCGTCATTGTAAATAAGAATTTTTTCTTTACGGACTTGCCTAGTTAAATAAAGGTTAAATAAATATTTAATTACATTTAAGCTAGAGATATCTGCAGTGAAAGGTGGCAGAGCTAGAGCGGTGTTTGTCAGACCATGAGACATCCTGAAATATCGGTCTTCTCATGAAAAGTTCTGTAGCGTCTGAACAGTTTAGGCTACAAACTAATGTAAACCCACTGTAGAAAGGGGAGATTCTCATGAACATAATGGTGCTCTCCCCACAACTGTCACGGGACTCATCTGAAGGTAACCGGTACCGGCTTAAAATTATTAATGGAAGGATGAATGTAGTTTTGTGCCTACCCAAAGAAGAGGTTAAATTCTGTATGTGTAAATTTTAGTTTTATATATACAGCTCCCGAGTGGCGCAGCAGTCTAAGACACTGCATCTCAGTGCTAGAGGCGTCACTACAGGCACCCTGGTTTGAATCCAGGCTCTATGACAACCGGCCGTGATTGGGAGTCCCATAGGGCGGCGCACAATTGGCCCAGCATATGAAATCATGTAGTAACCAAAATATGTGTTAAATCAAAATATATTTGAGAATCTTCAAAGTAGCCACCCTTTGTCTTGATGACAGCTTTGCACACTCTTGGCATTCTCTCAACCAGTTTAATGACGTACTCACCTTGAATGCATTTCAATTAACAGGTGTGCCTTGTTAAAAGTTAATTAGTGGAATTTCTTTCCTTCTTAATGTGTTTGAGCCAATCATTTGTGTTGTGACATGGTAGGGGTGGTATACAGAACATAGCTATCAGGTTTCCGGTAAGACCCAAGTGCAGACTGTGTAGAAGTAGCAATGTTTATTGTAACAACAGGGGCAGTCAAACGACAGGTTAAGGCAGACAGGGGTCGATAATCCAGAGTAGTGGGGCCAAGGTACAGGACGGCAGGCAGGGTCAGGTCAGGCAGAGTGGTCAGACAGGCGGACTCAAGAGTCAGAACAGGCAAGGGTGAAAACCAGGAGGGCGAGAAAAAGAGATACTAGGGAGAAGCAGGAGCTGAGACAAAAACGCTGGTTGACTTGACAAACAAAACGAACTGGCAACAGACAGAGAACACAGGTATGAGTATACAGGGTATAATGGGGAAGATGGGCGACACCTGGAGGGAGGTGGAGACAAGCACAACGACAGGTGAAACAGATCAGGGCGTGACAATAGCCCTATTTGGGAAAAGACCAAGTCCATATTATGGCAAGAACAGCTCAAATAAGCAAAGAGAAATGACAGTCCATCATCACTTTAAGACATGAAGGTCAGTCAATGTGGAAAATGTCAAGAACTTTTCATGTTTCTTCAAGCACAATGATGAAACTGGCTCTCATGAGGACCGCCACAGGAAAGGAAGACCCAGAGTTACCTCTGCTGCAGAGGATACGTTCATTAAAGTTAACTGCACCTCAGATTGCAGCCCAAATAAATTCTTCACAGAGTTCAAGTAACAGACACATCTCAACATCAACTGCTCAGAGGAGGCTTTGTGAATCAGGCCTTCATGGTCGAATTGCTGCAAAGAAACCACTACTAAAGGACACTAATAATAGGAAGAGACTTGCTTGGGCCAAGAAACACGAGCAATGAACATTAGACTGGTGGAAATCTGTCCTTTGGTCTGATGAGTCCAAATGAGCAATTTTTGGTTTCAACCACTGCAGTGTCTTTGCAAGAGGCAGAGTAGGTGAACGGATGATCTCGCCTTTTGTGGATCCCAATGTGAAGCAAGGAGGAGGTGGTGTGATGGTGTGGGTGTGCTTTGCTGGTGACACCGTCTGTGATTTATTTAGAATTCAAGGCACACTTAACCAGCATGGCTACCACATCATTCTGCAGCAATATGCCATCCCATCTAGTTTGGGCTTAGTGGGACTATCATTTGTTTTTCAACAGGACAATGACCCAACACACGTCCAGGCTGTGTATGGGCTATTTGACCAAGAAGGAGAGTGATGGAGTGCTGCATCAGATGACCTGGCCTCCACAATCACCCGACCTCAACCCAATTGAGATGGCTTGGGATGAGTTGGACCGCAGAGCGAAGGAAAAGAAGCCAACAAGTGCTCAGCATATGTGGGAACTCCTTCAAGACTGTTGGAAAAGCATTCCAGGTGACGCTGGTTGAGAGAATGCCAAGAGTGTGCAAAGTTGTCATCAAGGTAAAGGGTGGCTACTTTGAAGAACCTCAAATATTAAATATATTTTGATTTAAAAAAGAATTTGGTTACCACATGATTCCATATGTGTTATTTCATAGTTTTGATGTCTTCACTATTATTCTACACTGTAGAAAATAGTAAAAATAAAGAAAACCCTGGAATGAGTAGGTGTCCAAACTTTTGACTGCTACTGTATAAATATATATTTCCTGAGCTTTCTTATATCTCTTAGATATAGGACAAACACTTCAAAACCTATTTTCATATGAATTTGGTTTTGACTGTCTATTTTGCCATTTATAAATGTGTTATTCAATGTGTTTCTCTGGGCTATAGTAGTAAAGGCCAAATTCAATATTTTATCAACTATTTTTTTTAAATATTTTGTTTGATACCCAACTGCTTAGACTGAAGAATCAAGCCCTTTGAAATGGAATTCTGGAAATTAGTGTCTCGGAGGTTAAGCTAATAAAGAAATACATTGATCAATTGATGCCCGATCTTTTCATTTATCAAGCTAGGATTAAAACAGATTGTGTGTCATCATACTCCCATGGTCAAGGTGATATGTGTGTGGGATTGAGAGACTACTATGCACTACGGAATGGGGAGTGACAGAGAGAGTTCCGCAGGCAGGGGGAACACTAGACATTAGCTCTTCTTTGACAAGACATCCTCCCTCCTTACAATAGGGTTATTCCTTGTGAACACAGAAATGTCCTTTGGAAGAAGGTGATTCTGCTTCCAATGACACACATCAGACCCAACATAGAATTTGATTCACCAACACAAATCAATTAAATCTTCAATAGCACAGGGATCTTTGGATGTATTTGACATCCTATTTGTTTTTTGTCATCAAGCCTGTCTTTACAACAGCCAGAGACAGTTCAATATTTTTCAAACACAACAACCTGATAATTTGGCATGTTTTTCTCAGGGTCTAAAACCTAAATTAAGAGACACTCAACTCCTTTACTCCCCTTCACAGGCGTAGGCATTGCATTTAGGCAGATGGGAAGCGGTCCAAAGTGTCCGTGCCATCTTTTAGCGATGAAAGGAAGAATAGGGCCACTGTTATAGCCAGGCAAGGCACTGTTACACCAAAATAACAAGCTATTACACAGAGGGGCTAACTACAATATTTAATGACTCTTGGGAGACTTGAGGCTAGCTACTTCATTTAGCTTTAGCTGTGGTCTGTCATGCAGGCAAGACAGTTGATAAATAATACGGTGATAAATCAAAGACCTTTTTCAGTTTAATAGATTGTCTCTGCATTGGATCCTTCTGCATCTTAATTGGAGATAATCAAATGATATCTATTCACTTCCCATCATAACAGGGTCAATGTTCCACACATCCAGGTGTCTCCCATTGCGGTCAATCGCTCTTTTTGAAGAAAGATGATGTCCACTGGATCAATAGCACAACATACTAGATGTTCTACCTCCCCAAAAAGCCATTAGCAACAGCATTTCTGGTGACTGACCCAAATAATCTCTTGCTGCTTGGAGCAAGAGATTTTGTGTCATCGCACAAAGAGCACTGGGAAGCTGGAGTACTCCTGATATCTCCAGGAGTGATAAGTATGATTTGTGTCTTTTATTTGTTGTTGACTAGTACTGTTTTTTTGCTAGCTAGTTTAAGTGCTGCCTGTCTTCCCAGAAGCCTACTTGGTGTGTGAACTGCTGACTGTTCAGAACTTGCAGATGATTGTTGACATATCAACCAGGATTAAGGTGCAGGGCAATTTGTGACTATTGTTATTTTGGTAATCAGTGGCTGTATTGGAGGGGGAGTGGTTTCTCCTCTCCTAGGCAATCAGCAATTAGTACCGGGAGAGTGTGCTCTTCACCTTTGCAAGGCAATTAGCAATTAGTATTAGTACTTCAGCCTCCCCTGTTTTCTCAGCGGCGGTCTCGTCGCTGACACGAATAATTCTGCCGAGTTATTCGACCAAGGAAAAAGAGGAAGGCTCCACACCACTCTCTCACTTTAGTATCTTACCTAATTATTTTCAGATGATCTCATGTTCCTCTTTTGTAGCTTTGGCAACTGTGTGTGTTTTCTATACCTGTTCACTCCTCTCCCTGTAGGTTTTACAGACTCTCCCCATCCCTCGGCTGCAAGCCTTCTAATTTAGTGTACCCTGCGCACACAACCCATGTGTAATTCCTGTCTCTGGCAGCATTCGGAACTGCCTATGCTGCCCCTTGACTTTTTGGCCCTGACGGAGACATGGATCAGCCCAGAGAACACTGCTACTCCAGTGGCTCTCTCTTCATCTGACTACGTTTTCTCTCAAATTCCGAGAGCATCTGATCGTCGCGGTGGTGGCACAGGGCTACTCATTTCTACTAAGTGGAGATTCTCTTTTCTCCCTCCCTTACCGGTCCATCTCATTTAATTCCATGCGGTCACTGTCACTTGTCCACTCAAGCTTAACGTTGTTGTCATCTATCGCCCACCAGGTGTACTCAGAGAGTTCCCTCAATGAGCTCGACAGCTTGATAAGCTAATTTCCTGGTGACTTCAACTTCCCAACATAGGCCTTGGCTTAATTTCTATCCAGGTAAGCAGGTAGCCTAGCAATTAATAGTGTTGGGCCAGTAACCGAAAGATGCTGGTTCGAATCCTCGAGCTGGCAAGGTGGAAAAATCTGCCCGTGAGCAAGGCAGTTAACTCTTAACAACAATTTCTCCCTCAGGGCACTGATGACAGGGTAGTTGATTAAGGCAGCCCCCCGCATCTCTCTGATTCAGAGGGGTTGAGTTAAATGCAGAAGACATTTTGGTTGAATGCATTCAGTTGTGCAACTGACTAGGTATCGCCTTGCTTCTTTTGACCTCACAATTTCCCAGTCCCCTCTAGGCCTGGGCGATATGGACAAAATATCATATCACAATATTTCTCACATTTGACAGTATTTTATGTTTTTGAATACTAAATGTTCTAAATATGCTTTTTGAGTATCTCTAGGGTGGCAACACATAAATAAGTGATTTCAATGGGGCTTTCTCCCTTTTATACTTTTCAAATCTGCATTTATCAATTTCTGCATTTCCTGCACTTTTATTATAATTTCCACACTGTGCCACGCAGCATGTGGGAAAACAAATCTAGGACTAGTTAATTGGTGAACTGTTGGAATCATGGAAATATAATGATCATTCTAATTCTATAGTTGGAATATAGTGGGCTGCACCTTGAATAGATTGTTGTTTGGCATGACAAT
This sequence comes from Salvelinus alpinus, assembly GCF_045679555.1. Taxonomy (NCBI): domain Eukaryota; kingdom Metazoa; phylum Chordata; class Actinopteri; order Salmoniformes; family Salmonidae; genus Salvelinus; species Salvelinus alpinus. The sequence goes on along the minus strand of NC_092094.1, from coordinate 49,119,475 downwards.
GAGTGAATAAGCCAGTGAGGTATTATTGACAGTGTAGGAACCAAAGTGTTGGTGAGTGTTTCCAGGTGACCCTAATTAGTTGCTACATGACATGTTTTCTTACTTCATGTGGCTAGCTAACCAACATATTCATGCTTCACCTATTCTTCTCTGATAAGATACTGTTGCACAAAAATGCTTAATCTAGGCCTATACCAGCACTGGTACCTGGCAGTATTAGTTAACTAGATAAGTTTGTTCTGAGAACATTTAGAAAGTTAGCTAGTGATTAGGATTAGCGGTTAACACATTGCTTTTTCAACACCTTGCTAGTTTATTTTCTCAGCAAACAGTAGCTTGCAGACAGTAAGATACACAAACTATGTGTAATTATAGAACACTTGTGGAAAGCAGCATGGCACCAGCAACGTTGCATCCATCTGACCACGCAGAGTGAACGACAAGAAAGTGCGTGTGACTCCATGGTCGAACTGCTCTCTCCTTGAGTGACGGGGCAGGGCTTGGTGTGGTTAGCGGCATGCAGCAGCAGAAGGAAAGGTAGAGAGGAGACTCAAGTAGAAAACAGAGTAAGCTATAAAAACTGACATTATACCCGCCGGAGTCGCGTATCACATTTAACAAACCAAACATTGAAATACCTTTATAGTAGGTAAAGTAAAGACTCAAACTGGTCCTTGCATCAATACCGGTATATACTGTTGTAAAATACAAGGCAGGCAATATGTTTATTTAGAGACCTGGAGGGGGGTTGCAGTGAGATTAGTAGGCAGACAGCCTCTAGTAAAGATGAGGTCAAACTAAGGGCTCCCGAGTGACGCAGTCGTCTAAGCCACTGCATCTCAGTGCTAGAGGTGTCACTACAGACCCTGGTTCGATTCCAGGCTGTATCACAACCGGCTGTGATTGGGAGTCCCATAGGGGGGTGCACAATTGATCCAGCGTCGCCCGGGTTTGGCCAGGGTAGGCCGTCATTGTAAATAAGAATTTGTTCTTAACTGACTTTCCTAGTTAAATAAATAAATAATTAATTATCCTCTCTGCAGACAACTTTGTCAACCACTTTGAAAAATAGTTTGAAGACATCCACTCTTCCTTCACTCAGCCTATTGAGTCCACTGGTCCCACTCACACAGAACTACCCTATGCCTTGACATCTCTCTCCAGATGAAATCTGGCGACTAGTGGGGTCCGGCCATTGGCCCACCTGCTTGCTCGACCCCATCCCCTCCCTCCTTCTCCAGACCATCTATGAAGATCTTCTCTCATTCCTCATTTCCCTTCTCAACTCATCCCTGACCATTTGCTGCATCCCCTCTGACTTCAGAATGGCCCAAGTTGCTCCCCTCTTCAAGAAAACAACTTTCGACTCCTCTGACATCAAAAACTGCAGACCAGTATCCCTTCTTTATTTTCTTTCCAAGACACTTGAGTGTGCTGTCTCTGACCAACTCTCTCGCTCCCTCTCAGAACAATCTTCTTGACCCTAACCAGTCAGGCTTCAAGACGGGTCACAACCGAGACTGCTCTTCTCTGTGTCATGGAGGCTCTCCTCACTGCCAAAGCTAAGCTCTATTCTCTGTTTTCATCCTCCTAGATCTATCCGCTGCCTTTGACAACAAGAACCATAAGATCCTCCTCTCCAACCTCTCAGGGCTGGCCGTCTCAGGCTCTGCACACTCTTGGATTACATCCTACCTGGCAGGCCGCTTCTACCAGGTGACATGGAGAGGATCTGCGTCTGCACCACATACTCTCACTACTGGTGTCCCCCAGGGTTCGGTTCTAGGCCCTCTCCTCTTCTCTCTATACACCAAGTTACTCGGCTCTGTCATATCCTCACATGGCTTCTCCTATCATTGCTATGCGGATGACACTGAACTACTTTTCTCATCCCCCCTTCTGACACAGCTTGGATGTCATCCCACCACCTCAAGCTCAACTTCGACAAGATGAAGCTGCTCCTCCAAGACCTCTTCATCACAGTTGACAACTCCACGATGTGCCCCTCCCAGACTGCAAAGAACCTTGGCGTGACCCTGGACAACACCATGTTGTTCTCTGTAAATATAAAAGCAGTGACTCGCTTTAACAACATCCGTAGAGTATGACCCTACCTCACACAGGAAGGAGCGCAGGTCCTAATCCAGGAACTTGTCATCTCCCGTCTGGACTACTGCAGCTCACTGTTGGCTGGGCTCCGTGCTTGTGCCATCAAACCCCTGCAACTTATCCAGGACTTTGCAGCCCGCCTGATGTTCAACCTTCCTCTGCACACCCCACTGGCTTCCAGTCTAAGCTTGCATCCACTACAAGACCATGGTACTTGCCTATGGAGCAGCAAGAGAAACAGTCCCTCCCCACCTTCAGGCTATGCTCAAACCCTACAACCCAACCCGAGCACTCCGTTCTGCCGCCTCTGGTCTCTTTGGTCCTACGGGAGGGCAGCTCCTGTTTAGCCCAGTCCAAGCTCTTCTCTGTCCTGGCACTCCAATGGTAGAACCAGCTTCTCCTTGAAGCTAGGACAGCAGAGTCCTTGCCCATCTTCAGAAAACATCTGAAACCCTACCTCTTCAAATAATAAATAATCCCACAAGCACCCCCCCCCAAAAAAAAACTTTCATGAAATAACACTTGCACTTTACTTCCCCCCCCCCCCCCCCTTTACTAGCTCTGACTTTGCTGATAACTACTTTATTGAGGGAAAATGTATTTACTATGACTGTGTTATGTGTTTGTCCCACCTAGCTATCTAAAGACGAATTCGCTAACTGTAAATCGCCCTGGATAAGATGTCTGCTAAATTACTAAAATGTAAATGCAAAGGAGAACAGTCAGTGTGCATATCTGCCTCCCCAAGTGCACATTTCACTGAGTGTAGAGCAGCACCCAAACATGGGCCTTTCCCCAGCCTGTCAGAGAGAAATGTGGCAACATTTCTCCAGCAGCACATGGTGGAGACAAGTAATAACACCTTACTTGAATCCTTTGTCAAAAATCTAAAAATCAAGAACATCTAGGGATTGCAGGAGATGTTTCGGAAATGTTGACACATACAATAGTTCCATAAAAACAAACTTGCACATACTGAGCTTATAAAGTACGTTCTTATTTTGTGCCAACCCTTCAGCCCCATGGCCTTCGTCAGAGCTCTAACATGCATTTAGCCGTGTCCTGGAAACAGGACTATCAGCTTTGATTGAATATGGCTAACTTAGGGTAGCTCCGTTCATTTGCTGACACACCACTGGTGGTTACGCCATTATTTTCCCTTACATGTTTGGGCTGAGTTCTATTGTCTCAATACTGACTTTACACAGTCATTCCCGCCCCAACAAAACCCCAGAAGAATGCAATAAAAGCAGTGAGAGGCACCGCTAGGTTAATTAATGAAGCCTGTAGCAGTAAAAGTGTCCATATTGTGCCGTAAAGCCCTGTGAAAGGAGCTCATGATAAGGGTCTTATACATTTAATAGGCACTCAGGAATGGGTGAGGCTCACATTGGAAGTCAACCTGTCCAAGTCGACTGCTCTTCATTCAAATCTGAGAGAAAAGAGTGGGGAAAGAAGGAGGGTGGGGAAATAAGAAGGCCAAAAGGTAAAAATTGAAGGCTACACGTTAAAGCAGGGCTCTCCTGTTCCTGGAGAGCTACCGTCCTGTAGGTTTTTGCTCCAACCCCAATCTAGCGCACCTGATTCTAATAATTAGCTGGTTGATAAGTTGAATCAGGTTAGTTACAACTGGGGTGGGTGTAAAAACCTACAGGAGAGTAACTCTCCAGGATAAGGGTTGGAGAGCCGTATGTTAAAAGGAGAGGAGGGAGAAAGGAAAAAGAGAATGGGGGGAGAAAGGAAAAAGAGAACGGCGGAGGGAAAGAAACAAAAGAGAGATGACTGAGAGGAGAGAAAGATGGGTGGAGAGAGGGGAAAAGACTGAGCACCACATAGCGTGCCAAAGCCTTTCCCTACTCATCCGCTTCTGGCTCTAAACAACATTGGTGGGGAACGTCAAGGCTTTGATCAAGGCAAAGGTATAAAACACCAGGAGAGAATAGCATGGGGTTTCTCTCAACTAACCATGGTATTTTAGTTTTTGGGCATGCCTGTTCAACATTGTCATAAGAAGATGCTACTGCAGAATAAAATCAATAGGCCTATATGGAATAACCAATAGGCCTATATGGAATAATGTGGATAGGGGTAGATATAAACAGTATTGGACCTAATGATTACTGGGTTAAACTCATTAGCATAGTTTTAATAATGTAGCCTAGATCAGGGCTCTCCAACTCTATCACTGCAGAGCTACCCTCCTGTAGATCTTCACTGCAACCCCCAGTAGTAACTAACCTGATTCAGCTCATCAACCAAATCAAATCTTATTTGTCACATCCACAGAATACAACTGGTGTAGACTTCACCATGAAACCCTTGCTTACGAGACCTTCCCAACAACGCAGAGTTTAAAAGAAATAGTAACACAAGAGGAATCAAATAAAATACACAAGAATGGAGCTATATACAGGAAGTAGCAGTACCAGATCAACGTGCTGAGGTTTCAAATGTGCACTGAACAAAAATATAAATGCAAAATGCAACAATTTCAAAGATTTTACAGTTCATATAGGGAAATCAGTCAATTGAAATAAATAAATTAGGCCCTAATCTATGGATTTCATGACTGGGAATACAGATATGCATATGTTGGTCACAGATGGTTTGAAAAAAGACTGGTTTTCTGATCCACACCCCTGTCTGGTGTTCACCATTTGCGTCATGCAGCGCAAAACATCTCCTTCGCATCGAGTTGATTATGGCCTGTGGAATGTTGTCCCACTCCTCTTCAATGGCTGTTTGAAGTTGCTGGATATTGGCGGGAACAGCAACACGTCGTTCTAGAGCATCCCAAACATCCCACACAACGCCATACACGCTGTCTGCCATCTGCCCAGGACAGTTGAAACCGGGATTCATTCATGAAGAGCACACTTCTCCAGCGTGCCAGCGGCCATCGAAGGGGAGCATTTCCCCACTGAAGTCAGTTACAACGCCGAACTGCAGTCAGGTCAAGACACTGGTGAGGATGACAAGCACGCAGATGAGCTTCCCTGAGACAGTTTGTGTAGAAATTCTTCGGTGGTGCAAACCCACAGTTTCATCAGCTGTCCGGGTGGCTGGTTTCAGACGATCCTGCAGATGAAGAAGCCGGATGTGGAGGTCCTGGGCTGGAGTGGTTACACGTGGTCTGCAGTTGTGTGGCCGGTTGGACGGACTGCAAAATTCTCTCAAACGACGTTGGTCGTTTGACGACGTATGATGGGTATTCAATACTCTGATAACAGCTCTGGTGGACATTCCTGCAGTCAGCTCGCCAATTTCACATTCCCTCCAAACTTGAGACATCTGTGGCATTGTGTTGTGTGACAAAACTGCACATTTTAGAGTGGCCTTTTATTGTCCCCAGCATAAGGTGCACCTGTGTAATAATCATGCTGTTTAATCAGCTTCTGAATATGGCAAACGCAGTAAAGTGCTGTGCTGTTTGAATGAATGCTTACGAGCCTGCTGTTGCCTACCACCGCTCAGTCAGACTGCTCTATCAAATCAGACTTAATTATAGTATAATAACACACAGAAATACGAGCCTTAGGTCATTAATATGGTCAAACTATAACTTTGAAAACAAAACATTTATTCTTTCAGTGAAATACGGAACCGTTCCGTATTCTATCTAACGGGTAGCATCCATAAGTCTAAATATTGCTGTTACATTGCACAACCTTCAATGTTATGTCATAATTAAGTAAAATTCAGGCAAATTAGTTCGCAATGAGCCAGGCGGCCCAAACTGTTGCATATAAATATGCAGGTTTAAAAAAATATACTTCTGTGTATTGATTTTAAGAAAGGCATTGATGTTTATGGTTAGGTACATTTGTGCAACGATTGTGCTTTTTTCGCAAAAGCGCTTTGTTAAATAATCCCCCGTTTGGCGAAGTAGGCTGTCTTTGTTAGGAAGAAATAGTCTTCACAAAGTTCGCAACGAGCTAGGCGGCCTAAACTGCTGCATATACCCTGACTGTTGCACAGAACGCAAAAGAAGTGACACAATTTCCCTAGTTAAAATAAATTCATGTTAGCAGGCAATATCAACTAAATATGCAGGTTTAAAAATATATACTTGTGTATTGATTTTAAGAAAGGCGTTGATATTTATGGTTAGGTACACATTGGTGCAACGACAGTGTTTTTTTCGCGAATGCGCTTGTTAAATCACCAGTTTGGCGAAGTAGGCTGTGATTCAATGATAAATTAACAGGCACCGCATCGATTATATGCAAAGCAGGACAAGCTAGATAAACTAGTAATATCATCAACCATGTGTAGTTAACTAGTGATTATGTTAAGATTGATTGTTTTTTATAAGATACGTTTAATGCTAGCTAGCACCTTACCGTGGCTCCTTACTGCACTCGCATAACAGGTAGTCAGCCTGCCACGCAGTCTCCTCGTGGAGTGCAATGTAATCGGCCATGATCGGTGTCCAAAAATGCAAATTACCGATTGTTATGAAAACCCGATTAATCGGTCGACCTATAGAGGAAACATATGAATTGGCTACAGTAGGCTACTAAATAAACTTCCCAGTGGCACACTGACTCAATGATGAAGATGGAGCGAATAGGCTACTCACTGGCGATGGCCGATGTCGTTGTGGCAATAGCCTAGATAAACTCCATTTGATTTCCAAACTGTACGTTTTTCCCGCGACTGTATTTTGAAATTTGTGAAAGGCAAACTGACAGCCTCAACATACCATTGAAATATAATCCATAGATGGCCGTTTCCATTCAAAAAAGGACTAGTGTACCCATGAATTTAACAGTCAAATTGCCACATTACGAGGTTTCAATCCCTTCGGATTACATGTCTATGGCTACAACGCAACAAATTGTTCTCTACATTTATCTCGCATGCTTGCCAAATTGTGGCCTTCCAGACCGGTAACTCTCAAAATACAGGAAACAATTGAGTAAATGACGGATACAATGTACAGTGCCTTCAGAAAGTATTCACACCCCTTGACTTTTTCCACATTTTGTTGAGTTACAGCCTACACACAATACCCCATAATGTCAAAGTGGAATTATGTTTTTAGCAATAAAAAAAAAGAAAAGCTGAAATGCCTTGAGTAAATAAGTATTCAACCCCTCTGATATGGCAAGCCTAAATACTTTCAGGAGTAAAAATGTGCTTAACAAGTCACAGAATAAGTTGCATGTACTCACTCTGTGTGCAATATTGATTTTTGAATGACTACCTCATCTCTGTACCCTACACATACAATTATCTGTAAGGTCCCTCAGACAACCAGTGAAATTCAAACACAGATCCAACCACAAAGACCCGGGAAGTTTTCCAATGCCTCGCAAAGAAGGGCTAGATGGGTAAATACGTAGAAATGGAATATCCCTTAGAGCATGGTAAAGTTATTAATTACACTTTGGATGGTGTATCAATACACTCAGTCACAACAGTGTGTCCTTCCTACTGTAACTCAGTTGACGCAAAGGAAGGAAACTGCTCAGGGATTTCACCATGAGGCCAATGTTGACTTTAAAACAGTTACAGAGTTTAATGGCTGTGATAGGAGGATGGATCAACTACATTGGAGTCACTCCACAACACTAACCTAAATGACAGAATGAAAAGAAGGAAACCTGTACAGAATAAAAATATTCAAAAACATGCATCCTGTTTGCAACAAGGCACGAAAGTAAAACTGCAAAAAATATGGCAAAGAAAGTAATACAAAGTGTTATGTTGGGGGAAAATCCAACACAACACATCACTGAGTACCACGCTTACTTTTTTTAAGCATGGTGATGGCTGCATCATGTTATGGGAATGCTTGTCATGGGAAGGGAGTTTTTTGGGGTAAAAAGAAACAGAATAGAGCCAAGCACAGGCAAAATCCAGTTTCAGCAGGAGAATAACCTAAAACACAAGGCCAAATATACACTGGAGTTGCTTACCAAGATGACATTGAATGTTCCTGAGTGGCCTAGTTACAGTTTTGACTTAATTCAGCTTGAAAATCTATGGCAAGAATTGAAAATGGCTGTCAGAGCTTGAGGAATTTAAATAATAATAATGTGCAAATACTGTACAATCCAGCTGTGAAAAGCTCTTAGAAACTTACCCCAAAAGACTCACAACTATGTTTGCCAAGGGTGATTCTAACATCTATTGACTCAGGGGTGTGAATACTTATGTAAATTAGATATTTCTGTGTTTCATTTTTATTAAATTACCAAAGATGTCTATTTTTTTTGAAATATCCGTCATTATGGGGTATTGTGTGTAGATGTAATCAGACTGTAATTCAGACTGTATGTAACTCAACAAAATGTGGATTATGTCAAGGGGTATGAATACTTTCTGAAGGCCCTGTATATGTTATGGTGTGGGGTGCATTTTCCTGGCATGGTTTAGGTCCACTCATTGGCGTATTGGATCTGTTCTGGTGGCTCGTGGTGGCCCAACACCCTATTAAGACACTTTATGTTGGTGTTTTCTTTTATTTGAGCAGTTACTTGTATGTGCTTGTGATAAAATTTAAAGCTGCAATATGTAACTTTTTTGGGCAACCTGACCAAATTCACATAGAAATGTGAGTTAAAAATATGTAATTCTCATTGAAATAAAGTCTAAATCTGTTCTCTGTACGCTATTTCTAGGCTTCCCGTTCTTAAGTTTTGTTTTTGCATCTTCAACTTTCGGTTTTGTACACCAGCTTCAAACTGCTGAAAATACAATATTTGCAAATGTTTTATCTCTGCCTCTGGCCCCCTATGGGCTTGGGCCCAGGGCGTTGAGCCCGTGTAAAACCCTGCATTAATCCAGACTTGCAAACAGCCACATGCGATTTCAATTTGCATCAATGCGCTCCTCCACTTTCAGTTTAACTCTGCCAAATGTCAAGAATCCAGACATATTACTACAAATGACTAGGTTAGCATGTACACTGTAAAACTTGGCATATGGTCATGACAAATGGCCAAAAGTTGAATAAAATGAATGGGGATTTCCACAACTGAAAGGGAATTGAACTTTAACAGAAAACGCTGAGAGGTGAGTGGGTGTTAACCATCAGCATTTTATTTTTCTCTTGTCTATCTCTGTGGTAAAATAACATTCAGTCATTTACTGTGAAATGTCAGAAATGCTCAACCAAAATGTTTAATTGTGTTTTGTTTGAGGAATTCAGAGATTAGAGTTTAGTTCCAGCAGTGGGTGATGACCTACTGACCAGTGTATTTGTGTAACCTCATAGGAAATACCTTCATAGAAATCATGCTTTACGTCTCAGATTTCAACAATTCCTTTTGTATCCCGCAGCATCCATTTTCAATTTGAAAATAAAGCCCCTCTTCTGTAAACGGGTAGCTGAGGAAAAGGGGAACAATAGGTGCAACTCAACTGAAAAAGGAAACCAATGCCTATAAAATAAATTCTGAATCAATGGTGTCAATACATTGCAGTTTTGTGATGAACAGTGAAACCAAATGCAGAATGTTCCTGTCAGCACAGTCTAGTAACTCTCACTTTGGCAGCTATCTGAAAAAGCATCCAACTCCATCCAAATACAAAATATAGCTGCCAACCCCAAATCAATGCTAATCAGCATCTCCCACGAAAAAGTGGAACTTTTACTTTGAAGCCAAGTGTGAATTAGCCTATATGAGCAAATGTGAGCTAGTTAGACGAAACACCTGTTTTGACAGGCCCACTGTCTGATCCTGGTCTGACTGAGCCCCAGACACGAAGAGAAAAAAACAAATCCCTTCTTTCAGCGATTGTCTTTCCTCCGAGTTGCTGTCCCACAAACAGCTTTGTGTGAGCATGACAGAAATCTGCATAAGGACAATAGCTCCCATTGCCCTGCTTCTAAAGGGTCTGAGAAGTCCCCCTCTCTGTAACTCCCAAAAAAGGGACCCGTTTTAGAACCCCCACCCCTCCTTAAGAATGTCCCAAGGAGTGAGAATGCTTCCGGTTGCTATAGTGACACCCTATGAATTGCCAAAGCCTCACAGTCTCCAAATTCCCCCTTTGCCCCTTTCTCCAAGGTTGAACCACTTTGGGTCTAGTGGGAGATAGAAACCTCCCCCACACTTTCTTTAGGCGGGAAGGCCAGGTTAACCAATACTTGCACAGGGGTATTCCAGATAGTTTAAAAAGGGCCATTAACTACAGTAAAGAAAAAGGTTGTCTGTAAGTTGTTTCGCCACAGAAAGCTCCATAAATATAAGGTGAGTCACGTCCTAAAATTAGAGGATGCAACGAATCAAGGAAATGCAACTGAGATTCTCCCCCAATCACCAGCCGTCAGCACTTGAAGCACTTTAAGTCACGATGATGTCATCCTTCCTATGTGCTAAGTCTGGCATGCTGTAGTGTGTGATACTATCCCGTAGTACCATTCACTACAACAAAAGTCTAGGATTTGACTAAAACTTGCTCAAATAAAGTAGGCCTTTGTCCCCGAGGGTATGGGAATGCCTTAAAGAAAACTTGGGAAAATCCTGAATTGTAACGGGAGAGTGATCTGAGAATATTTAGTGGGTTTAGCGGAAGGTTTGGAGGATTATCATGACAGTTTTTGTGGTTAGGAAGTGACACATTGTCCTCTTACATTGGCCCTCACCTTTCATCATCTAAAATCACTCCAACCCGGAGTAGCTTACAAGTTGAACGTTGTAAGGAAAATATGTATACCTCCATGCATATTCTAAATAATATGTATATTTCATTTAATAAAGGTGCAATATAAATATATCCTTCTGCAATTCAATTGACATTAACTAAACTTTGGTTGAAACAGTACGGTCCCAAAAGCTTTGGCAATTCAACACCCCACTCTTATTTAATAAAATGACAGAATAGTTCAATAAAATCAAGTTAAACATTGAACTATTTGGCTCCCCATTGGAATGCAGATCTGATTATAGCGAATTCCCTCCACGCCACTCTCTCCCCATGCTTAACTGAGCAGGGCATTTTGGGACTAACAAAGTTAAGGGAGAACACACCACAACCACAAACTTTTATTTAACTAGGCAAGTCAGTTAAGAACAAATTCTTATTTACAATGACGGCCTACCCGGGCACAGCCGGATGTGATACAGCCTTGTTTCGAACCAGGGATTGTAGTGACGCCTCTTGCGTTGAGATGCAGTGCCTTAGACCGCTGCGTCACACGGAGTATGTTTGTGACACAACTCTTCCAGTTGGTCGTAAATTAAGTAAACATGAGTGGAAAATATGTGACTGAATGTTTTGGCATAGAAATAAAATAAAATAAAAATATTTGTCACATTTCCCGAATACAAGCCCTTTACCAACAATGCAGTTTTAAGAAAAAAAGTGTTAAAATATTTACGAAAATAAACTGAAGTAAAAAAAATGAAATAAAACATATATTTTTAAAATAAAATAAGACAAATAGAAAATAACAAATAATTAAGGTGCAACAATAAAATAACAGTAGTGAGGCTATATACAGGGGGTACCAGTACAGAGTAAATGTGCGGGGGCACCGGTTAGTTGAGGTAATTGAGGTAATATGTACATGTAGGTAGAGGTAAAGTGACTATGCATGGGTAATAAACAGAGAGTAGCAGCAGCGTAAAAATGCGGGTGGGGTGGGGACAATGCAAAAAGTCCAGGTAGACATTTGATTAGCTTTTCAGGAGTCTTATGGCTTGGGGTTAGAAGCTGCTAGGAAGTCTTTTGGACCTAGACTTGGCACTCCAGGACCGCTTTCCGTGCGGTAGCAGAGAGAACAGTCTATGACTAGGGTGGCTGTAGTCTTTGGCATTTTTTTGTGCCTTCCTTTGACACCGCCTGGTATAGAGGTTCTGGATGGCAGGAAGCTTGGCTCCAGTGATGTACTGGGCCGTATGCACTACCCGCTGTAGTGCCTTTCGGTCAGAGGCCGAGCAGTTGCCATACCAGGCGGGGAAGTACAGCCGCGAGCTGCCAAGTGACAAAAGCTAAATTACTTCTATGCTCGCTTTGAGGCAAGTAACACTGAAACTGTTCCGGACGACTGTGTGATCACGCCCTCCGTAGCTGATGTGAGTAAGACCTTTAAACAGGTCAACATTCACAATGACGCAGGGCCAGACAGATTACCAGGACGTGTACTCCGAGTATGCGCTGACCAACTGGGCAAGGGTCTTCACTGAAATTTTCAACCTCTTCCTGTCTGAGTATGTAATACCAAAATTTTTCAAGCAGACCACCATAGTCCCTGTGCACAAGAACATTAAGGTAACCTGCCTAAATGACTACCGACCCATAGCACTCACGTCTGTAGCCATGAAGTGCTTTGAAATGATGGTCATGGCTCACATCAACACCCTTATCCCAGAAACCATAGACCCACTCAAATTTGCATACCGCCCCAACAGATCCACAGATGATGCAATCTCTATTGAACTCCACACTTCCCTTTCATAACCTGGACAAAAGGAACACCTATGTGAGAATGCTATTCATTGACTACAGCTCAGCATTCACCACCATAGTGCCCGCATAGCTCATCACTAAGCTAAGGACCCTGGGACTAAACAACTCCCTCTGCAACTGGATCCTGGACTTCCTGACGGGCCGCCTCCAGGTGGTAAGGGTAGGTAACAACACATCTGCAGCGCTAATCCTCAACACGGGGGCCCCTCAGGGGTGCGTGCTCATTCCCCTCCTATACTTCCTGTTCACTCATGACTGCATGGCCAAGCACGACTCCAACACTATCATTAAGTTTGCCGATGACACAACAGTAGTAGGCCTGATCACCAACAACGACGAGACAGCCTATATGGAGGAGGTCAGAAAACTGGCCATGTGGTGCCAGGACAAGAACCTCTCCCTCAACGTGATCAAGACAAAGGAGATGAATATGGACTACAGGAATAGGAGGACCGAGCACGCCCCCATTCTCATCGACGGGGCTGTAGTGGAGCAGGTTGAGAGTTCAAGTTCCTTGTTGTCCACATCACCAACAAACGAACATGGTCCAAGCACACCAAGACAGTCGTGAAGAGGGCATGTCTAAACCTATTCTACCTCAGGAGACTGAAAAGATTTGGCATGGGTCCTCAGATCCTCAAAATGTTCTACAGCTGCACCATCGAGAGCATCCTGTATGGTTGCATCACTGCCTGGTATGGCAACTGCTCAGCCTCTGACCGCAAGGGACTACAAAGGGTAGTGCGTAGGGCCCAGTACATTGGTCCAGGCCAAGCTCCCTGCCATCCAGGACCTCTATACCAGACAGTGTCAGTGGAAGGCCCTAAAAATTGTCATAGACTCCAGCCGCCCTAGTCATAGACTGTTTTCTCTGCTACCGCATGGCAAGCGGTACCGGAGTGCCAAGTCTAGGTCCAAGAGGCTTCTATACAGCTTCTACCCCCAAGCCATAAGACTCCTGAACATCTAATCAAATGGCTACCCAGACTATTTGCATTGCCACCTTCCCCTCTTTTACGCTGCTGCTACTCTCTGTTTATTATCTATGCATAGTCACTTTAATAAGTCTACCTACATGTACATATTACCTCAATTACCTCAACTAACTGGTGCCCCCGCACATTGACTCTGTACCAGTACCCCCTGTATATAGCCTCGCTATTGTTTTTGTACTGCTGCTCTTTAATTATTTGTTACTTTTATTTCTTATTTTTTTAGGTATTTTTCTTAAAACTGCATTGTTGGTTAAGGGGTTGTAAGTAAGCATTTCACTGTAAGGTCTACACCTGTTGCATTCGGCGCAAGTGACAAATAACCTTTGGTTTGATTTGGTTTTGATGCAACCAGTCAAGATGCTCTCGATGGTGCAGCTGTAGAGCTTTTTGAGGATCTGAGGACCCATGCCAAATCTTTTCAGTCTCCTGAGTGGGAATAGGCATTGTCGTGCCCTCTTCATGACTGTCTTGGTGTGTTTGGACCATGATAGTTTGCTGGTGATGTGTACACCAAGGAATTTGAAGCTCTCAACCTGCTCCACTACAGCCTCATCTATGATTATGGGGGCGTGCTCGGTCCTCCATTTTCTATTGTCCACAATCATGTCCTTTGTCCGTAGCTTAGTGATGAGCTTTGGGTGTGCTATGGTGTTGAACGCTGAGCTGTAGTCAATGAATAGCATTCTCACATAGGTGTTCCTTTTGTCCAGGTAGGAAAGGGCAGTGTGAAGTGCAATAGAGATTGCATAATCTGTGGATCTGTTGGGGCGGTATGTAAATTGGAGTGGTTCTAGGGTTTCTGGGATAATGGTGTTAATGTGAGCCATGACTAGCCTTTCAAAGCACTTCATTGCTATAGACGTCAGTGCTATGGGTAGGTAGTCATTTAAGCAGGTTACCATGGTGTTCTTGGGCAGAGGGACTATGGTGGTTTGCTTGAAACATGTTGGTATTACAGACTCGTTCATGGATAGGTTGAAAATGTCAGGGAAGACACTTGCCCAGTTGGTCAGCGCATGCTCGGAGTACACGTCCTGGTAATCCGTCTGGCCCTACGGCCTTGTGAATGTTGACCTGTTTAAAGGTCTTACTCACATCGGCTACGGAGAGCGTGATCACAGTCATCTGGAACAGCTGATGATCTCATGCATGCTTCAGTGTTGCTTGCCACGAAGCGAGCATAGAAGTTATTTAGCTCATCTGGTAGGCTCATTTCACTGGACAGCTCGCAGCTGTGCGTCCCTTTGTAGTCAATAATAGTTTGCAAACCCTGCCACGTCCGACGAGCTTCGGAGCCGGTGTAGTGTATTATTCAATCTTAGTCCTGTATTGACACTTTGCTTGTTTTTTGGTTCGTCGGAAGGCATAGTGGGATTTCTTATAAGCGTCCCAATTAGAGTCCCGCTCCTTGGAAGTGGCAGCTCTACCATTTTTAGCTCAGTACGGATGTTGCCTGTAATCCGTGGCTTCTGGTTGGGGTATGTACATACGGTCACTGTGGGGATGACGTCATCGATTATCTTATTGATGAAGCCAGTGACTGAGGTGGTATACTCCTCAATGCCATCGGAAGAATCCCGGAATATATTCCAGTCTGTGTTAGCAAAACAGTCCTGTAGTTTAGCATCTGCTTCATCTGACCACTTCCTTATTGAGCGAGTCACTGGTACTTCCTGCTTTAGTTGTTGCTTGTAAGCAGGAATCAACCGGATAGAGTTATGGTCAGATTTGACAAATGAAGGAAGAGGGAGAACTTTGTACGTGTCTGTGTGTGGATTAAAGGTGGTCTAGAGTTTTTTTCCCTCTGGTTGCACATTTAACATGCTGGTAGAAATTAGGTAAAACAGATTTAAGTTTCCCTTCATTAAAGTCCCCGGCCAATAGGAGTGCCGCCTCATGGGCATTTTCTTGTTTGCTTATGGCGTTATACAGCTCGTTGAGTGCCGTTTTAGTGCCAGCATCGGTTTGTGATGGTAAATAGACAGCTACGAAAAATATAGATGGAAACTCTCTTGGTAAATAGTGTGGTCTCCAGCTTCTCATGAGATCCTCTACCTCAGGTGAGCAAAACCTTGAGACTTCCTTAATATTAGATTTCGGTGAAACATAAGATATTACAGATTTTAATGTCCAGTTGGTAGGATAGTCTTGATCAGAGCTCATCCATTTTGTTATCCAATGATTGCACGTTGGCTAATAGAACTGATGGTAGAGGGCGATTACTGACTTGCCGTCAGATCCTTAGAAGGCACCCCGACCTATGTCCCCGATATCTCCATCTCTTCTTTATGCGAATGACGGGGATTTGTTTCTTGTCGGGTGTCTGAAGTAAATCCTTCGCGTCCGACTCGTTAAAGAAAAACTCTTCGTCCAGTACGAGGTGAGTAATCGCTGTCCTGATATCCAGAAGCTCCTTTCAGTCATAAGAGACGGCGGTAGGAATATTATGTACATTATAAGTTACAAATAATGCGAAAAATCACACACAAAAGCACAATTGGTTAGGAGCCCATAAAACGGCAGCCATCTCCTCCGGCGCCATCAGGTAGTTGGATTGAGTCAACATTGGTCAAGTTCACATGTATCTTTAATCGGTAACTATGTATATCATAAAGCATACATTACACATCTAAAATGCATCATAAACATGTCATTATCGCTACAACAAGCAAGCTTTGAAAGCTGAACGCTCTGAATACAATACGTTTCACATTAAACAAGTTCAGTTAGTTCTGAGTATGTGACTGCGTCTCTTATTCACACACTCATTAAGCTATAGACAATATGTCATGTATATGTTGTGCTTGTAGATGTGTAATGTAGCCTATGCTTTATGATATAGGCCTACAGTCCAGGGGTTTTTTTCTGGATCAAAAAGGGTCTTAGGTGGTGGACGTAGCAGCCGCCAGCCGTTGGCGCAGCTACATTTGAGACTCCCTCATCTTGGCATTGTATCATTTTTGGGGGGGCCGATTTTCTGCAATTCTACAATTTTTTTTGTTTGTTGCTGTTTTAAAGCAAATGTCTTGCAATTCTACACATTTGTGACTAGTTTCAGGAAACTAGGCCTATGTCACACGTCACTACTTTACAGGAGAGGCAAATTTACATCATCATAAATGTTTTAGGAAATTCCCTTTATTTTGGCAGAAATGCCTTCTGGAACATGTGAACTTTCATGTGCCTTAATAAGAAATGTGTATGCCATCTGTAAATACAAATACATTTTTAAAATTATGAGCATAGTTGGTTTAGCCACAGAAAAAGACCGGAACTGTCCCGCTACGCATGCTTGACAGAGATAATGGATGGGCTGGACATGCCGAGAGATGAGTTCGGATTGTTCTGCCATGTAACATGCTTCTGCCTATAACACGAGCTGCTCAGTATGTATAGGTAATCCTTTCTAACGCAGATTAAAAAAAAAAAAGATATCACAAAAAACTGCAACAAAGAACTAAGAAATCAAGGGAATGCCCGGTGGAAGCGGAGTATGATAGCTAAGGAGCTGGAGAAAATTCTGCCGTTTGATTGCAAAAATTACACGGAGGGAGTCGAAAAGAGAACGCCTGTCTCTGGATTACATCTTTAAACTAAGTGCAACCATGCATGACATCAGTGACAGAGAGGGAGAAGCGTTCATCAATGTAGTGTAAAGATGTGCACTGAGAGTCGGGAAGCAAGTTCAGGGAGTGAGTGTTTTAATAAACAAATGGAAGATAATACAAAACAAGGAACTCGAACAGCACACAGACATGAAACAGAAACAATGACACCTGGGGAAGGAACCGAAGGGAGTGACATACAGTATATAGGAAGGTAATCAAGGATGTGATGGAGTCCAGGTGAGTGTCATAATGCGCGTAACTATGGTGACAGGTGTGAGCCATAACGAGCAGCCTGATGACCTAGAGGCCGGAGAGGGAGCACACGTGACAATAAGAGAGTCTAGCTAGTTACATTTTCAGATATTATATGTTTCAAATTTAGTCAAAGTTGTTTTCATTGCAAGTTAAAGCATACTGTTAGCTAGCTAGCTAATGCTAGCTGGCTGCCTCTCTAGCTAATGTTATGTGTATGATCTGTGTAGTAATATTCTTTGTGTCTCAGAAAGCGATTTGCATTGCTAGTTAAAGCCTAATGTTAGCTAGCTAGCTTACATTGAACCTAGCTGGGGAAATTTAGTTACCTGCTGATTCATGCACTGTAGTAACGTTATCAGATGGGATTACGTTTAAAAGACCATTTCACTGTACCGTTTACACCTTCTGTATCCTGTGCATGTGACAAATAATCTTACATTTGATTTGATATAGTGTGTGTGAAGAACATGACCTGCACCAAAGTCAAATTAGGATATAATGTTAGGCCAACGAGACAATGTCCAAGTTCCAAAATCCTCCAGTAGAATGCAGTGCTTTTATTTCGTCACACTCACAACCGTAAGCTATTTTCTGTAACAAGCTCGCCATTATCTTGTAAATAAAGATCTTGTTGTGAGTTTATTTTCCTGTAATAATTAATAAAAAATTAGCTTGAGTTAAGACGTTGTCATCTATGATATGGTCATTATTTGAACTGTATAGCCAGCTAACTTAACATTAGCTAGCTAGCTAACAAGCTAGAAACTAACCAAAACATTGTTTAGAACGTTGCTTTTAGTTGCCTGGTTTGCTAGATTGACATATTTTTATTTGATATTTTTTACCCTCTTTTTCTCCCAAATTTCATGGTATCCAATTGGTAGTCTCATCGCTGCGACACAGCCTGGAATCGAACCAGGATCTGTAGTGACCCCTGCACCACTCGGGAGGCCCTAAATTCATTTTTTAAACGGATGGGTTTGTTGGTGTTAAAATAAACCAGTAATGCTATTTTGGACCACTAGGCTGCTGATGTCATGCAGCCTGTCGTTTTTGTGTTTATACTTTTTGATAACGACAAGTTTGATGTAGGACGACAATAGAATGTTCATGATGTCACTGCGACAACTGTCTACAGACATGTTGGTAGATGTAGTATAAACCAGCATTTAGTATTCTAATCTTTGGTTGTTTAGCACATGGCCTCATGTGAATCTTTTAAAGGGGCTAAGGCTTAATTAAGAGGGTGTGAACGAAGCTCAATGGGTGTAGACAAAGAAGAGCTCTCCAGTAGGCGTACCAAAACATTCAAGGCACATTTTCTCAAAAGTGGGGTTACAAGTTTATTAACTTTCAAAGCAGAATCACTTTCCCATTGTTCCTCAACTGCAGTGTATGAGCTACCATGAGTCTCTACTTTTATCCTATGTAAAACAAATATATGAAAACTGCTTAATTCATTGTTTTTAGAATTTTCAATTCTCCCAGTCTAGCTTTCATTTTGGTGATTGTTAGTTCTCAAAGATTATATTATTAAGAAATATACACTGAGTGTCCAAAACATTAAGAACACCTTAATTAATAATATTGAGTTGCATCCCCACTATTGAACCTCAGAACAGCCTCAATTCGTCGGGACATGGACTCTACAAGGTGTCAAAATTGTTCCACAGGGATGCTGACCCATGTTGACTCCAATGCTTCCCACAGTTGTGTCAAGTTGGCTGGATGTCCTTTGGGTGGTGGACCATTCTTGATACACATGGGAAACTGTTGAGTGTGAAAAACCAAGCAGCGTTGAAGTTCTTGACACAAACCAGTGTGCCTATCACCAACTACCATAATCCGTTCAAAGGCATTTCAATCTTTTGTCTTGCCCATTCACCTTCTGAATGGCACACATACACAATCCATGTCTCAGTTGTCTCAAGGATTAAAAATCCTTCTTTAACCTGTCTCCCCCCCTTCAACTACTCTGAAGTGGATTTAACAAGTGACATCAATAAGGGATCATAGATCACACCTGGATTATTTTGTAGACTCAGTGTATAGGTCCATTATGTTTTCTACATTTATTTATATCTGGGTTTAGTTATTTTAGTTTTCACTTTAATCATTTTTCCATCCCAAAAATGTATAATAATAATTACACTGTTTGGATTTAGGCGACCCGAAAATGTGGTTTGCAGGCAGGATATGTATACAAAACAAGACATGGAGACACTGTTCTCCACTTAGGCTAATGATCCCAGTGAGAATAAAATATGACAAAAGCACTAGGCAGCCAACATCACATTAAACAAATTCCAACATAGAATGACATACAGCATAATGACACCCACAAAATGAGGTAACCTCTGTGGCGTCATCTGTACATTCCAAACAGACATGCTTTTGTTAGCTAGTACATGTACACCACCATTGTTCACATTGCAGCGAGAGCATGACAAGTTATGCAAATATGCAATTACCTGCTTTTCGTCATTGGCTCGCTTCAGGGATTGTCAATAAAGATCAAGGATATCTCAAATCTCCACTGTAAACAAATGTTTCAACAGTGACACAGTCATCATTGTTCATTCTCTATGGCACATTTCCTTTATCACTCAGTGTGAAGTCAGAGGATAAATGTGTAGCTGACAGCTATCTTCTCAAGATTTCACCTGAGGTAACATTCTAACGTCCAATAACACCTTTTGTAGAGTGGACAAAATTAGCATAACCCAGTCTGAGTTTAAGTCCCTACTTGCAGGCCGAGTGGGCATCATGCATCCACAAGGCTATGTTATCAAACTCCACAGCAAGCTGAAAACAGTTCAATAACCAAATTTTTGTATGTGTGTGTATGTATGTGTACTCAGAGCCACTGCAAGAACCCTTGATGTTTCCCTTGCCTAAGGTCCTACAATCGCAACGCTCCCTTTCTCAAATCACATCGCAGGACAAAACATAATCCCCATTAGTTTAAAAGTCAACATGAGGTTGCGTGAGGTTTGTCTCAGTCTGCAAAACAAACTCTGGAAAAATACATTTGCCTGGTTCACAAAATGCCACATCGCTGTCAAACCCACTTTTAGAAATGAAGGCCATTGGTTTGCATTAGGACCATGTCCTAAGCAGCAGAGCATGCTGTTGGTAATTTCCCCAAATTGAATTGGGGGGGGGGCTTTGGGTCTAATAGAGAGAGGTCCAGTGAACCCAGACACTAAGACCTGCCAAGTATTCTGGGCTAGGCATGGACAGCTAATCCAATTCTCATGGTTAGAGAAGCAATGCCCACAGATTCAAGATAACTAGCCCACATTTTTGGAAGAGAACAGAGTACATGAGCAAGAAGAGGGCAGAATTGTTCGTTTCTATATAGTAGTAGCAGGACTTGCACTAATGGAGAAACAGATCTCTGATGAAAGGGAAAGATAGTGATTATGTATGTTTGTGAGAAAGAAAAAAGAAAGGTGTGTGTGTGTGTGTGAGTACTGATACTCTGTCCAGACACTCAAATGAACCCAAGAGTGGGCGAGTTGCAGCATGCTCTGATCTTAGACTGGAGTGCATATGAGATGCACTAGGAATCATAAATTACGCACATTTCTTCCTGTAACACAGCCCTAATCAATCATTGTTTCATAACAAAGATGTAAGCCAGAGTGTGTAGGGAGCATGCCTACAATGTAGGCCTCAAAGGAACGTCTGGTTAGCTGAAAAGAGTTCACAGATTTTCTCTACACTGCTATTACTTGTTTATGCCGGTTTTAAAGAGGAACTGCACCCGCTGATTTGGCCTCTTTTTTTGGCATGCTCCTCATGAAATGCTGGCAGCCATTACAGAAGCCAAATGTGAGTTGGCTTAGGGGTGTGGTTTGATGTGGGTGTTTCTTGGGTGTGCCCTTGTTTTATTGTCACATACACCAAATAGGTGCAGGGAAATGTGTTGTTATTACAGGGTTTTAATAACTTTCAAATGTAGTAACAGGTCCATGTAGAATAAACAACCCTTTACATAATACCACAGAAGCAGTGTTCTGCTAATATAACAATGTGCACCTTTCATCTTTCATTGTCATTCCCAGCCGATACGGATACTGTCTAGTGGTAATGGGGCTACCTTGGCAAACATGTCAGAGTGGTCATACCTTCCTTTGTGGTGTCCCGTATACAACAGGAGTTCCCTGATCCTGGTGCAGAAAACACAGGGTTTCTCCCTCCCCATATTAACTGATACCATTCAATTCAATCATTTAAAAAAGACAATACAAGTAAAAGTTGTGTCTAGTTAAACTTTTATACCAAATCTCTCTTCATTCAGAGACATCAGTAACAAGCCCGTCTGTCATTCTGGACTTCATCACAACATCTTGCAAGTCTCCATGTGCTGGCCCATACATGTTGCTGTGAACACATACACACATAGTCACTGTTCTATTACCAATGGCAGTTAGGATAGGTAATATCTGACATACAAACAGGAAATATGTTGAAGTTCGAACAGGTCAGATCAAACCTACACAATTATGGTCTCCCTATTAAACGCCTGAGGCTGCCGTCTGGCAAAAGCATCTCCAGTCCATCTGTAGAAATAGGCAGAATTGAGGCAGAGTTCGGTGGCACATGGAATGAAAAGGGTGTTGCTATTACTAGACATTTGTGCTGTATTGTATTATTAGTGATCACCTTATTGTGGATGTGTTGAGTGGTTGTGTTGAGCGCCAGATCTCTCTGCATCTCATGCATCTGTGAACACATACACACAGTCACTGTTCTATCACCTATGTGAGTTAGGGATAGGTGATATCTGACACACAAATATATACTACGTTGAAGTTTGTTTTCCCCATCGACGACCGTTGGTGAGCAGGCAAGAGGTGAGGCTGGGGTGAGGTCTTTGCCAGCACCCCATTGATGGGCATGGCAGCTTAGATCAGTCCCTGGCCCCTCATGAAAGATACTGTTCGGTCACACACACACACACACACACACACACACACACACACACACACACACACACACACACACACACACACACACACACACACACACACACACACACACACACACACACACACACACACACAGAGAGCACTGACTACATTATTAATGATGGTGGTTATGGTTAGCCTGGTGGAAACAATCTGACTGCTGCGTTCACCTTTCTATTTCACTTCAGTTATCATAAAATGTAAAGTGAAATAGAATAGTGAACACAGCGATCAGGTTGGTTCCACTAGGTTATGCTCTGGACATTATATGCATCTAAGAAGTAGAACAAAAGCAACAAATAATGTCAGTTTAAATAAATTATGTTTCACAATTGGGTAATCAAACATATCAAGGTAATGAAGTGGGTTACCTTCTGTATTTGTACAAATGATGAGCCTGTGAAAGCTGTTGCTGCTGACAGGTGAATGTTGCTGGCCGGATACTTGCCAACATTCATAGGAATGCTCACAGCGAGGTCATGTCTGCATGATGCTGATGACAGCCCACTTGCTGGTCTTTTCGATGCTGCATTTTTGGCTGCAAACTGGACATCTCTCGAACAACTGCAGCAGGCAATCTTATGAGGTGGTGTTGACTGAGAGAGCCTGTGACAGGGTGATATAATTGACAGTCAAGTGGCGAATTGCATTTTGTTCTAAACAAACGACAAAGGTTTTTGCTAATGCACTTCACAACCAAAATGAAAACTAGTTGTATTTGTTTGGCTGGGGAATTAGCTTACTAGTTTATCAAGCTAGGTCTTTTTTTAATAGTACTTTTCACGTTACACACATTACCTGTCGTTGATGAAGCGATCTGTGTCATCAGGGCAGTAGTAACTCGGGTTACTATCAGAGGCTTCATGATGGCGTGTCCTTTTCATAGGATTCTAGGGAGACTCGCAACAACGGAGGAGGTGTCACAAGGGTACTTGTGTCACATGACACAGTTTTGTTTTGAGGTCTGACAAGCTGTGAAAATATCAAGTGAACAGTGAATTAAATTATTTTGGGAGATTGCTAAACCGTTCAAATCACATTGCTGGACATGTTATGATACTAGTACTGAGCTATTAACGAAGTTCTAGTTTTCAACAGGCCAATATTCTACATAGTTTAGCGCAGAAAACGTGGTAATTAACTACAATGACGATAATCCATTGCGTGCCCACCTACTTGACTGGTCTGTGTGGAGCACTGAGACCCACAGAGATTGACAGAACAGAGAACGTGCAATCAAGAGGGATAGAAAGTAGTTGCTTCGCAAAGTATGTCTACCTGAAATACATGATCTAAGTGATTGGTAGTTGGTATTCAGCAGTCATAAAAGTATGCCTTATTTACTTTGAAGAACTACTAAAATAGTGATTTTGTCAGATGGCATAGGCAGCAGCTCTATACAGATGAGATGATGACTTGGAATGAATTAATAAAGTCATCAAATTAAACAAATATTTAAGTAATGTGCAATATGAATAAATTATGGTTAGTAAGTGATTTGCAGTAATGGGCAGTCACTACCATTAATAGTTTTGTACTTTTATTAATTGTTTTATTCGGTGTTGTTACAGCATTCAACCCACGTAATGCATACTGCATTTCATGTCAACATTTCATGATAAATGTTTTTTTACAATCGAACCGAAATGACCTCAAAAAGCACTAAATCGCTCAGCACTATATGATACCCACCTTCGCTCCTTCTGGAAGGTCCCGGCATCTGTTCATGACCAGGGGATCAGTCTGGTACCCAGATTAGATTAAGGCCGGTGACGCCGTTACAGTATGCAACCAACTGTCATATGTTTTGCTATGGCCCTGGGTTGGTTTGTTACTGCTAGTTAGTACACTGTTGTAGTCAGACATAAATTAGATGGTACCACCATAGTTGCATCCAATATTTATTTGTGCCCTAGACATGGGTTGCACTTCAGAGGCTAATGTGACTGTTTTCTAAATTACACTAATTTAGAGTGGCATCGAAATATGATGACATGCTAAAGTAGGCAAATAATTAGTAGGAAACAACTTTGCCATATGTGACCGACCGGCTCGATCTTATGTAGTGTTTTTCCATTGGATAAAAGTAGAAACTCCGAGCTACAAAATGGTATATCATACACTACAGTTGAGGAACAATGGGAAAGTAGTTCTGCTTTGAAAGTCACATTGACTTGTAACCTCACTTTTGAGAAAAATTTCCTTGAATGTTTTGGTAAACCTACCGGAGAGCTTTGATTTTTCTACACCCTTTCAGCATCGTTCACACCTTCTTAAGCCTCAGCCCCACCCGTCTCTTTAAATATTCACATGTGAGGCGATATCAAGACTAAAGGGTGGTTTATACTATGTCCATCGACAGTTGTCGCAGTGATATCATGAACATTCTATTGTCGTCTGACATCAAACTTGTCGTTGTCGTTATGAAAAGGTTTAAACACAAAAACGACAGGCTGCATGACATCAGCAGCCTGGTGGTCCAAAATAGCATAACTAGTGTATTTTAACACCAATCAACCCACCTGTTTAAAAATGAAATTATATGTAAATCTAGTAAACCAGGCAACTAAAAGCAACTTTCTAAACAATATTTTGGTTAGTTTCTAGCTTGTTAGCTAGCTAATGTTAAGTTAGCTGGCTAGCCAGTGCATAATATCATAATATAGCTGACAACAAATTCACTTTACCTCATTTGTCTTCATTATTACAGGAAAATACTCACAACTAGATCATTATTAAAAAGATAATGGCGAGCCAATTACAGAAAATAGCTCACGGTTGTGAGTGTGACGAAATAAAAGCAGGGCATTCTACCGGAGAATTTTGGAACTTGGACTCTGTCTCGTTGGCCTAACATTATATCCTAATTTGACTTTGGTGCATGTTCTTCACATTATCGTCTCTGGTAAACACATACTATATCAGATAAAATCAACGTTTATTTGTCACAAGCACAGGATACAGAAGGTGTAGTGAAATGGTTACTTGCATAGTGGAGTCTTTTGTTTAGACATGTAGCTAGCTCAACAATTATCCCAACTCATAACGTTACTACCCCGCATGAATCTGCAGGTAGCTAACCAACCAAGTTCAATGTTAGCTAGCTAGTTAACATTAGGCTATAACTAGTAATGCAAATGGCTCAAATATGAATAATATCACTACACAGATCATACACGTAACGTTAGTTGACGAACCAGCCAGCTAACGTTAGCTAGCTAGCTAAAAGTATGCTTTAACATGAAATGAAAACTACTCTCTGACTAAATTAGAAACGTATAATATCTGAAAATGTAGCTAGCTAGACTCTCTTACCCGTATACATGGATGGACGCTTCTCCCTCTCTGTCACGGATGCCATGGTTGCCCTTAGTTTGAAGATGTAATCCGGAGACATGTGTTTTATACAACAGCCTTCTGTGTGTTCTCTTTTCGACCCCCTTTACATATTTGCCATCAAACGCCAGCATTTTCTCCATCTCCTTAGCTATCATACTCTAATTCCAGCCGGGGCATTCCACTGATTTCAAAACTCGGTCCTCCAGAAAGTGGAGAGCAACACTTTTGCAGTTCTACTACGTGATATCTTTCAAAAAAGCAGCGTTATAAAGGATTACCTACACATGCTGACCAGCTCATGTTATAGACAGAAGCGTGCTACATGGCAGACCAATCCGAACTCATCTCTAGGCATGTCCAGCCCATCCATTATCTCAGCCAATCATGGCTAGCGGTAAGGTTCCTAACTTTTTCTGTGGTTAAACCAACTAGGCTCATCATTTAACAATTTTATTCATATTTACGGATGGCATACAAGTTTGTTATTAAGGCATATGAAAGTTCATTTCTGCCATAAAACACATTTTCCTAAAAAAAAAGTTTACATTCAATTGGCTCTCCTGTGAAATAGTGACGTACGACATACACCTAGTTTCCTGAAACGAGTCACTAATTATGATGTTGTCAATTGACTTTGAGAGATGGCAATTACTGTTACAAGCAATGAGAGTAAAAAATAGCTAGCAATGCTAACATTAGCTAACTAAAATATGGTGGTCCCCTCAATCTTAGTTACCTGGCTAAAGTTATACAGCATCTACAGTTAATCTGGTGACATCACAATTATTAAAAAAGATTTTCCTGCCTCCCGGGTGGCGCAGTGGTCTAGGGCACTGCATCGCAGTGCTAGCTGCGCCACCAGAGTCTCTGGGTTCGCGCCCAGGCTCTGCCGCAGCCGGCCGCGACCGGGAGGTCCGTGGGGCGACGCACAATTGGGCTAGCGTCGTCCGGGTTAGGGAGGGTTTGGCCGGTAGGGATATCCTTGTCTCATCGCGCTCCAGCGACTCCTGTGGCGGGCCGGGCGCAGTGTGCGCTAACCAAGGGGGCCAAAAGTGTCACGAGTAGCCAGCTTGGATTTGGCGTCACTCCTATTAAATCCCATTGAGAGCATAAGTAATTGACAGAAAAACTGAAATTGTTGCATCTTGTTGTGCTGTTGTCCTCTGGTGTCTAGCTACCCGGCTAGCTAAAATTGTCCCTTTCCTAAAATTAGCCATGGATGGAGATAGGGATTTGGATTTGTGGTTTTACTTTATTCTCCGTACTGGCCAATGACTATAACGGCGATTCTGATCCAACCATTAATTCATACATTGTTGTGCCCCTGGCCTGAGAGGATGGAAGTTCAATATGTACTTAGATGTAGAAGGCTAATGTTAACTAGCTAACTTTGCCCATGAATGTAAGTTTGGCTAGCAAGCAAGAATTTTTGCCAGGTAGCCTAGGTCAACAAAAAATAAAAGCATGTATCATATGATAGTGATAGACCGTTTCGTCAACATGAAAGAGAGGAGTATGTCATTGCCGTTTCTCGACAAGTAGAGTGAATCAACATGTTTTTCTTCTTGCACAAACGCACACGCACACACAGAAATCAGAACCATGGACAGCCACATCATATTTAGCTTGTGTTGATTGGACTAAATAGTTGTTGGTATCTTTTAGTTGTCACTGTATTAGACTAAGCAGAGGGGATTTGATTAATTTAAAATGTGGAAGTTGACACGGGGCTGGAATAGTGGAGGCAGCTCCTGTTTACTTTGCGACGGGTGGTAACTCGGCCTTTAGGCCTATACTGTATATAACGGTCGCAAGGCATATGAATTAACAGGTTATAGAGCAAACAACACAATTATCACAACACATAGGCTTGGCTTCCCCAGTGATTTTACACATGCACTGCTACCGGTAACAAGTGCCTCAACTTTGAAAGAGTCCCATCTTAGTTCTTCAGATTGCAAATGTACCAATACAACAAGCTCGAGTAATAAATAGCATGGGCCTCTTTGGGAAAACAATAAACAAGTTGCCAAAATGTACAGTAAATTAACAAATGAATAACAAAAACTAGTGTCAACTACTTCAGGAAAACCCTTTCTCTAGAAGACACGCAAACAATAACATGGTAACTACTGTCACAAGATATGAAATAGCATGAGATCAAAGAGCACAGTGCCTGAGGATGGTCTTTGGACAACTTCATGCAATGCCATTGTATTTCTGCTACAAGCACAGCACAGAGCACTGATGTTGAATACTTCAAGTCAAGCCATATGGTTAAAGTTGAACGAGAAGACAGACAGAACCCAGCTAATTCTGGTCTCATCTTGGGTATGCTGCCGTGCCTCCTTTTTTGGACAGAGGGGTTACAAAGAGTAAGGGTGCAAATCACATCAAAGGGAACAAAAGGGGGTAGTTGTCGTGGCAACAATGCTGTTGGATAACATTTTGTGGATCTTTTAGTGGACAGCCAGCCAGTAATGGGCAATGTGGTGATTTAGGCGCAAACACCAGTCTTACCGTAATAGACATGCAACAGACTCCCTTTTCTAAGTAGAGACAAGTACCAGCAAAAAAACGGATTTACAACTAACACAATTAGTAGAGGTCTCATTGCAAGACAACAGCAACAAATCAAACGCATAGAAGAATGAAGAGAGGAAGTGGAAAGGACAAACTAAATATAAAAATATCTGCCATGCATATGGAGGTGCATATAAAAGGCTATTGCATTCAAATGAACACAGTTTCATTACCTGTGACTGATATCTTCATGGTGGCCTCAAGGGGCCGGTTGTTGTCCAGGTCTCTGCTCAGCCTCAAGTCCCCCGTGTCCTGGTTCAGGATGAGTAGACTCAGCTCGTTGCCTTCCACAAAACTGTAGTGGAGTTTATCTGACACATCCGGGTCCTGGGCTGGAACCTTCCCGATCACCCCAGCCGGAAAGCTGTTGGACCTGTTGGTGATGTAGTTGTTGAAGATGATCTCAAAGTCACGTAGGACAGGGGAATTGTCATTGACATCCAGCAGGCGAATGTGCACGATGGCACGGCTGACTAACGGTGCAGAGGTTGCCTGGACGACGATTGTGTACTCCATCTTCGACTCGTAGTCTAAATCAGTGAGGGCGATAAGATCCCCGTTGAAGATGTCTAATTGGAAGACCTCTGGGACGTTTCCTTCCACTATTTGGAACAGGATCTGCGCGTTTGTTCCCTCGTCAGGATCTGTAGCGGTGATGCGGGCTACAACAGAACCCACAGGACTGTTCTCCACTACGCAGACGTACAGTTCGTCCTTTTCAAACACAGGAGCATTGTCGTTGATGTCCAGGATGGACACATGGACGTCCACGGCTGCCTTCAGAGGCGGAACCCCCTTATCCACAGCAAAGGCCTTCAGGTTGTACACAGGCACATTCTCCCTGTCCAGTTTCCTGGCTGTTCTAATGATGCCAGAGTACGGCTCAATGATGAAGTCCCCCTCTCCATCATCCCCACCCTGAAAGGTGTAACTAAGCCTCCCATTAGACCCGGAGTCCCTGTCAGAGGCAGAAATCTGGAGGACGCTGGTGTACACAGCTGCGTCCTCAAACACGGTCCCCTGGTATATGTCCCTGAGGAACTGTGGCGCATTATCGTTAGCATCCAGAATGATGATCTCCACATATGTGGTGTCAGATTTCTGAGGGATGCCATTGTCGCAGGCAATGATAGCCAGCGTGTAGGACGCCTGATCCTCATAGTCGATTTCTATCTGCGTGGTTATGCCGCCTGTGTCAGGGTTGATCTTGAACTGTGGCACATTATCCTCCATGACGTAGCTGATGCGGGCGTTCTCTCCTGTGTCTTCATCTGTGGCACTGATTACCACCACGGTGGAGCCCACCGGTTGGTCCTCGCTGATCATCACCTGGTAGTTGGCACTCTGGAACACGGGCCGGTGGGTGTTGGCATCAGTGACGTTGATAAAGACCTGCGCTGTGTCGTAGCGTGTGCCATCTGAGGCGGTCACTGTCAGGACATACTGGCGCTCCTGTTTGTAGTCCAGCGGCAGTGCCAGGGTGATAACTCCCCCAGCAGTCTGACTGGTGATGGCGAATCTGTTCCGCGTATTGCCGCTGGAGATCTGGTATGTTACCACACTGTTGACGTCCCGATCTATGGCAGAGAGTGCTAGCACACTGGTACCCACCACAGCATCCTCATTAATTTTAAGGCTATACAATCTCTGAGTGAAAGTGGGGACATTGTCGTTCACGTCAAGCACCGTCACACTGACGCTGGCCGAGGAAGACATGGCAGGAACCCCGTGATCCACTGCTTCTACGCCAAAAGTGTAAAAGTCAGTGGTCTCCCTGTCCAGCTCTACACTGACTGTAATCCACCCTGTGCTGTTGTTAATGGTGAAGGGGAAGCCTGGAGCCATGTCTGTTAGTCTGTACTCCAAATGAGAGTTGTCACCGGAGTCTGCATCAATAGCCTGAATATGGATCACAGAATAACCAATAGCCACATTTTCCAATACTGTGGCTTGAAAGGGTGTGCTAACAAACATAGGGGCATTATCGTTGACATCCACAACTTGTACTACAACCATCCCTGTGCCATTAATCAGAGGTGGTCTTCCCCCATCCTGTGCCTTTATTCTCAAATTGTATTCCCTGATTATCTCATAATCTAGGGGGTTGATTATTTCAATGTCACCTGTAGGGGAATGGATGTAGAACTGGCCCTTCACGTTGCCACTGATGATGCTGTAGTGGACTTTTGCATTGTTGCCCTCGTCTTTGTCTGTGGCCTTTACTTGGGCCACTTTGGTGTTCACTGCCACACTCTCAAGCACCTGGACCACATACCTTTTCTCACTGAACTGGGGGTAGTTATCATTCTCATCCTCCACAGAGATATACACTGTAGCCGTGGCACTGCGGGGGCCTGGGTCTTTACCCTGGTCATTGGCCTCTACTATCAGCAGATACTGGGTCAAGGTTTCTCTGTCAGGCCGAACCCTAATCTTGACTAGTCCATTTCTAGGGTCGATTTCAAAACCAGCATTATCTTCTTCCTCATTCACAATCGTATAGATCATGTTGGCATTTGATGGGGCATCCCCATCTGTGGCCCTTATAGTCAACACTTCAAAGCCTACCTCGATGTTCTCCCTAATGCTGACCCTGTACTCTGTCTGCTCAAACACAGGCCCATGATCATTAGTGTCACTAATAGTGACGGTGAGGTAAGCAGTGGCCGACCTTTTAGGGATGCCATTGTCTGTAGCAATAACTTTGAATACATGTGTATCCTTGACCTCCCTGTCTAAAGGCTGCAAAGTTGTGATGCTGCCGGTCTGCAAGTTGATTTGGAAATAATTATTGGATCTGCTATCGAACAGAGCTTCCATATCATATTCAACCTCACCAGCATCTCCATTGTCGGTATCCAGTGCTTTGAGCGTAATTACGCGAGTTCCCGCTGGTTCGTTCTCCGGGACAGACACCTGATAGTTGGGCAGTTGAAACTGGGGAGCGGTATTCACATTTCTTTTTTTACGTTTGGTCAATGAATCCAGTCTCCCCAAATCCCCGTGTGTAAACATGGCATGACTATGTAGAGAATTCAATCGCAATTTTACACGGACAGTGGTGTAATTCCAAAGATTTTGCACCCTGCAGAGTAAATCCAACTCGTTCCGCTCATTGTATTGCAGACAGTTTGGAGAAAAACTCCCGTTATCAAACACGGCTTTCCAATTCCCTCCCTTACATGATGAACGATAAGAGTGAGGTTGTCGAGTAAATAGTGGTAAATGTTCATAAATGTTCAAAAGCAAAATACTGGTAGAGACGCATGGCGATGTCCCTACTTTTGAGAGAACGTTCATGTAAATCTCGGGCTTACCTTCGGCGCTCTTACTCCTGTATTTAATTAAACAAGTTTGCCCATGCACAAAAGTATTGAAGTTAATTAAAATAAAGTTTTCCGAGGTAATTGATTGGATCTGAATGTAAAGCGGCGCTGGGTTCTTCGGCAACTTCGCGCAATTCACTTTTCCTGAGAAATATACAATTCCGTGTTGTCTTTCAATATTGAAAATGTGTCTCACGTATTTAGGAGTTAAAGTCCTGTCTATTTGATAGATCCAACCCCGTCCAAGAGATACATTTCCGAGCACTACTCCAGGCTGAAAATGATCAGAAACGTGTACATCAAAAAATGAAAATACTGGAATGTGCGATAGAAAACATATCCATAGCCAAATAATTTGTAATTCCATGGTTTAAAACGCATGGCATCCACCAAATCGGTCAAGAACACTTATAAAGTCCACTGAAGTTTTTCCCGGGTGCTCGCTGTCCTGTCCCGTTCCATGATTAGTTAAAATGTTGCGGAGTGCAGTACAGTGTGCATATGGAATAGTTCAAAGTGGTCTCGCTCTTTCACTGCACTTCCTCAGATAGCAACCCTTCTCCCCGGGGATTGTCTGTCAGTCAAATGCAGATTCCCAAATCTCAGCAGTTGACCACAATGTACCATGAAGTGATTCGCTTAATGATCTCCAAAAACCTCTTATTTGCGCAAGTCTATTGTTTTTGGGGCGACTCAAACTTAGGTTTGTCAATTACATGAACATTTAAGCCTGTCCTCGCTGTATCAAAATCCCCACAAAATCCTCAGAAAATGTAAATGTAATTAAATGCTGTCACCTAGTGGACAAACTTAACTATAGAAAGTATGTAGAATCACGTGGCCTAAGTATCTATCCACTCCAAATGTTCTAACTTTATACATTATCATTTGATATAACTTTATACTTTATACATTTGATCATTCTTGGTGCAGACAAGTAGATAAATCACAAGTATTTACAAGACTCAGCATTACAATAACTTAAATTAAGAACATTTATTTCAAAATTTTAAATAATCACAAGATGGCAACAAACAAAAATAAAAGGTACAGTACCATTCTTTTATATAAATCAGATGTGTTTCTTGCATAGTATTTATATTAACTGTCTTTATTTAAATCACTATCTCCTTTTCTAAAATCCTTGATCATCAACAACTAGTTGTACATGACACTAGTATGTGGTATAGGCACAAGAGAGAGCAGGAAGGCTAGTTGAATCAATGTACATGTACAGAAAATATTCAAATGTAGCTCTATAATGATATTATTGAAAAGGATAAATTGATCAGGAGTTCATCCTTTAAGGCATTTATCTTCTTGTCTTCCGGACTCCATTTGATCAGAGGACAGCTCAGGTCAATCAACTGTAAGCAGAAAAAAGATACGTAAAATGACCTGTAATCAGTGTGGTCATTTTGATCCTGACAACATATCCACTGAACAGTATTGAATTCACGTACCAGTTGATGTAAGCCATTTGCATTCATATACCATTTTCAAACCTGTATGCAACAATCTAAAAGGTATCATATTGATTCATGCTTTCCTTCACTCTGCGGTCCAACTCATCCCAAACCATCTCAATTGGGTTGGGGTCGGGTGATGGTGGAGGCCGGGTCATCTGATGTAGCACTCCATCACTCTCCTTCTTGGTCGAATAGCCCTTACACAGCCTGGAGGTGTGTTGGGTCATTATCCTGTTGAAAAACAAATGATAGTCCCACTGAGCCCAAACTAGATGGGATAGCGTATCGCTGCAAAATGCTGTGGTAGCCATGCTGGTTAAGTGTGCGTTGAATGTGGAGATCAGCCATTCACCTACTCTGCGTCTCACAAAGACACAGCGGTTTCGATCCTAAAATCTCAAATTTGTACTTATCAGACCAAAGGACAGATTTCCACCTGTCTGATGTCCATTGCTCGTGTTTCTTGGCCCAAGCAAGTCTCTTCTTATTATTGTCCTTTAGTAGTGTTTTTTTTTGCAGCAATTTGACCATGAAGGCCTGATTTACGCAGTCTCCTCTGAACAGTTGATGTTCAGATGCGTCTGTTACTCTGTGAAGCATTTATTTGGGCTGCAATTTCTGAGGCTGGTAACTCTAATGAACTTATCCTCTGCAGCAGAGATAACTCTGGGTATTCCTTTCCTGTGGCGGTCCTCATGAGAGCCAGTTTCATCATAACGCTCAATGGATTTTGTGACTGCACTTGAAGAAACTTTCAAAGTTCTTGAAATTTTCCGAATTGACTGACGTATTTTTTTAATTAAACATTTATTTAACTAGGCAAGTCAGTTAATTAAGAACAAATTCTTATTTACATTGATTGCCTACCCCATGTCTTAAAGTAATGATGGACTGTCGTTTCTCTTTGCTTATTTGAGCTGTTCTTGCCATAATATGGACTTGGTCAATTTCCATATAAGGCTGTCTTCTGTATACCACCCGTACCTTGTCACAACACAACTGATTGACTCAAATGCATTAAGAAGGAAAGAAATTCCACAAATTAACTTTTAACAAGGCACACCTGCTAATTGAAATGCATTCCAGGTGACTACCTCATGAAGCTGGTTGAGAGAATGCCAAGAGTGTGCAAAGCTTTCATCAAGGCAACAGGTGCCTACTTTGAAGAATCTCAAATATAATATATATTTTGATTTGTGTAACACTGTTTTGGTTACTACATGATTCCAGAAAATAAGGGGGGGGGGGCAGAAATGCTATTTCTGAATGTGGGGGGGGAATTTCCGCAGTGAAAGTTGAGCCCCTGAGTGGAAGGGTACTTTTAGTTATGCAAATTGTAGTTGAGAAACTCATCAAGACAATCAATTAATTAAGACAAGAAAATGACCTCAATGTCTTCGTCAGTGAGGGCATCAACGCCGAGGTGGCGTTGGAGAGCAACTGTTCTGGAAAATACCAAGTAATAAAGTGCATTATTTTTTATTGATCAAACGTTGTATTCCAATTGGAAAATTACGCATTAACAATGAGATGGACTCCCAAAGACATACCTGTTGAATGTAATCTTCGTCACGCATACTCTGCCAGAGACGCAGCATGGTATCGAAGAAGATGCCACAATGCTGACTCATCAAGTTCCTGTCTCCACCACAAGGTCGTGAACCTCGAGTTCTGCCATCTGTAATACATAAGAAACAATATGATTGAGTTGAACATCTTCATTCAGACACTTTGTTCAGAACCTGGAACACACAGATTGCTATTTAAATAAGGTTGATGACTTACGGAGCAGACAAAGACTCCAGTTGTCACAATACAGGATTTTGTTATGTTGCCCTTTACACTCGTACCCAGAAACTTTTGCAAATGTTTTGTTGTCTGTAAGTCGCACTTACCTCATATTTTCCAGGAATATTCTTATCATGTTACTGATTGTATCCAGAGTATTTTCAGATTTCGTTAATATTTCTGCTTCTGCTATTGTTGTGTCCTCACCTTTGGTCTAATAATGTTCACATAATCTCCAAACTGTTCCCTTTCAATTGCTACCATGTTTGTGCCTATGCATTTCATATTTCTTCTGTAAGAAACATTTCAATTTAGCCCTATCCATATAGGCCAATTCCCAGGAGGGTCTAAGGTTAATATACCACAACCATGACTTCCCATGTGTTTTGGAATTGAGGTATGGAGAGGGTTGAGGTACCCCAGCAAGTCTAGACCCTCTGACCCGATGCCTTGGCAAGAGCCTTTTGACTCATACACTCTGATCTGCTTGGACGCACCATCAAAGACCTGTCTGTCACGTTCCTGACCTATTTTTATGTTATTTTGATTATGTTTAGTTGGTCAGGGCGTGAGTTGGGGTGGGCATTGTATGTTGTGTGTGTTTGGTTAGTCTATGGGTGTTGTATGTGTATGGGATAGTGTTTGTTAGGTTGTCTAGTTATGTCTATGGCTGCCTAGATTGGGTCTCAATCAGAGACAGCTGTCATTCATTTGTCTCTGATTGGGAGCCATATTTAAGGTAGCCATAGGCAGTAGGCTTTTGTGGGTGTTTGTTTCCTGTGTCAGTGTTTGGACCACACAGGACTGTTTTGAGGTATGTCACGTTTGTTGTTTTGTAGTTTGTAGTGATTTCTTGTTATTTACATTAAACATGTACAATTACCAATCCGCATCTTGGTCCGATCCATGCTCCTCCTCGTCTGAGGAGGAGAACGACTTTGACAGCCATTACACTGTCGAAAATATTCAATACATGCATATCTCATGAGACCTCATGACATGACATGGAAATTTGTCTTAGGTCTTCAACATGTCACAAAAATCATTAACTGGACAGGCACCTAAAGGATGCAATGGTCCCCTTTCTCAGGATCAGCTCCCACACACTAAGGAAGAAGGACCTTGGTTGTTTGTTTAAACATCCTGTTTGGGTTTAGAGTTTATGAGGATTTAAATAGCTTTGCAAATAAATGACTAAATATGAATCAGAAGAGGGCAGTCATTTCAAAAGGTGGTAAAGTAATTAAGTTAAATTAATCTGCAATTCATACCTTCAGGAAGGGGAGCAACTTTCACATTCTCAAATTGCCTTTTTGTCCCCGCCCCCAGTTTTAAAAACAAAACGCAGCAACGGTGTGCGTTAGTACCATGCGGACGCCTCCAAGCGGTCGGGTAGGCTTTTTGGAGTGTTTATCAGACTGGATTTAGGACCACAAGGACACCACAGAGACTGTGACAGGCTGTGTGAAGGCAAAGCTTCTGGAAGGCTGGCTGGACCAGCACAGGAGAGTTGAGCATAGTTCAGTGTGCACTGGCTACTCTTTAGTTGACTGATGTAGTTGGCAAGGTAACTTTCAGAAGTAAATTAACTTGGCAAGCTTTTGCCAGTTGATGCACCTTTAGAGAGAGAGCTGGCCAAAAGTTGGTTTACATTAGCTATTATTTTTGCCTCAATCAAACTAGACCTGAATCAAACGATGAAACCATCGGCCAAACGATTGAAGATTGATATTCTGACGTTTTTTTCAGTGCAATCTGAGTTGTATTAGCAGTGGCGACCCGTCATTCATGAGTCCCACATTTTTAGCAAAAAACATTTTTTACATGTTATTTTGGCATTAATACGTGTCACATATCAGTTTGCAAACAATGTAAAAAAACAATCATTGAGTTAATAAAGCCTCTATACAAACATGGTCTCTTTTTTGCTTTCGTGAGTAAGGCAGATCCAAAATGCAGGTGTTTCAGCCTAGCTCAGTGCTTTCTGTGGTGGTGGGGCAGCCAGCGGAAAATACGGAGCGTAGGAGTTGGTAATGTTCTCCAGTTGCACCGTGATTGGCTCATTGTTCTGTCACTCATGGGGACACTACTCCACTGACGAATCTAAGGGTAGAGCTCCAAAATTCAAGCCCCTTGGGTGCTGCCATAGAGTTACATTAGAAGTGCCCATCGGAGAAGGCTCAATGTCATTGGCCACAGATAAAATGACTCCAAATCACGTTATACCTACAGTAGCTTTGATTGGACTGTCAACTTCATACTTTCAAAATCTTAGCTAGCAGTTATCATTATGAATCAAGTCAACAATCTACTGGCAAATCCTGTTTAATCCTTGTCAAATGAAGAGAAATAATGAAGAGAAATTATAGATAAAACGTATCAGTGCTCATTGGCCATTGGACATAAACATTACACAACAAGTTGGAAATCGCAAATTCAAGTGGTTTGGAAGGAATCAGTGGCTAACTGCAAGCATTACACAGCAATCACTAGCCTGTTATTCAGTGGAGTGGGTGTGTGGTCCCAATTCTGGGTTTAAGGGTCTCTTTTCCAAGCTTAAAATGATAAACATTGGCCATGCTGTCAATCCAGCATGATTTCTGCCGTGCTCAAAATACATTTTGAATGGTCATCCAACTTGGAATTGTAAGTCAGGAACTCAGGGAACTTCTAGATCTACGACCTGAAAATCACTGACGTTTGTTTCCGAGTTTCCAGTTGTCTTGAAAGCACCATAAATCCAGTGAATGCCAGACTTTGATGACAAAGTTTGATGACCAAATTTGCCCATGAAGGAACACTGCGCCACCTTCTTGTTCAAGTGAGCACAGCACAACAAGGTGAGCCCAAAAATGTCTTGCATGCTGCTGCATAAATTATGTAATAAGCCAGAGAGATATGCATACTGTAGCTAAGAAAGTAATACCAAGTGTATGTTGTGTAGTAAGCTTTTAGTAGCCCATGTGCCTCACCCTAGTAATTTGGTATATTTTCCCCTCCTAATTTCGCCTACTGTTTTGACTTGGTGGTGCACATGTAGCCTATAACCTGTTTTAGAGAAATGTAATCATCGAATATTGTAAGAGCTTTCATTGTCTGCTTATGTGCCCCCTTTATTTATCCTAAGCTTCTGACTTGGTGTACAGGGAGAACACTGTAAGAATGGTCCCTGTTCTGAATTGTGTCGCTGTACATTTCAAAAGTGCTGAACAAGTAGTTATATTGACTACGTCTGTCCTAACTCGCTCGTTAATGTCTTCATCACAATTACGGATTGCCTCTTATCCGTTTGTCGTCCCCTTATGCCATAGTTCATACATCTCAATTGTCAGTAGAAATCACATTTATTTAAGCAAGTCAGCCAAGTCAGCCATATCAGCTCATCTGATAGCCAGGTGTAGCAGTGGTAAGGTGTTGGGACTGCTGTTGGGACTGCTATTGGGACAGCTTTATGTAGGCCCTAACCATTTGTCACCGTTATAGTGCAATTCATGTATTGTTTAGTGTTGTGTTGTGTAGTGGCTTTGATGGCATGCCACTGTGTATTAGTCAGTATGTCAGTGTAACGGTATTGATCTGTCAATTTCCCAAGATAATTCCCTACTTTTCAGTTGTTCATTTGTTAGGCTATTAGTGAAAGGTGCCACACAATATTGATTATTGTATTATCATGGATCTAGTTGAGTCTTATCAATCACTTAAACATATTTAATAATCTCTTACCTAGCTTGATGACTGTGGGCCTTTTTACTTACTTTTTGTTGTTCTAAATAGAGATGGCTAGAATTATATTATATTCTACACAATATTAGATTGTGTAGAAATGCAGGAAATGTGCTTTAGATGTCCCCCAAAAATGGGAGGTCCCCCAGACCCCCTGCCAAGTTATGTCAAACAAAAGATTGTAAAATATACCGTGTCCGTAAAATGTATATACTATGCATACGCTGGAAGTATAAGCCTAAGTGTTGTTGTCCATTAGTTACACTACATGACATTTTTTTTAAATTTTTTATCTTTTACTCATGGGTTTTTCAATAATAGGGTATTGTAATGCTAGCATTGCAAACAACTGGGAGGACCACATACCAGTAGGCATACATGTGGTGTGGTTTTTTTCAGCAACATGTCTTGCTGCACCTACATTTCTTATGACACTGATGACCAAATTCAATAGCATTTTTCAATTCATTGAGTATGTTGCAACAATGACTGACAGTTGAGAAAAGATTCAATACCATTTTTAGGTAAGCTAAATATGAATCCTTTATTTTCAAAAACCATACACAGCACTCAATAAGTTTCAAAAATAAATATCAACCACAAGAACCATTTACACTGCTCAAAATAAACAGACATTAAGTACTTTTTTAAAAACCAAATATTGAGATATAAAAATGTATAATCCATAAAGAGATTGATAAACATTCATTCCCAATTGTGGAATGAAACTACAGAGAAACACAAAAGTGACCTACGGAAACGTTCTCCCATTTTTACCACCTAAGTACTTTCTTTGGATTTATACCTATCTTTCGATGCCGTTTGTAATTGCACCACAGGGAAGAAATCCAAAATAATTATGTCGTCAAATTAACTGTGACCCTGACATGGATTCCAGAAACATAAAATTGATCCTATACTGTGAAAAGTTGCATTAAAAAAGTGTAATGAAGTTAATAATTTTTAGACCATAATGTAACAAAACTATTTTTTAAAATCCAGTTCTCCACTGCCCAGGACCTCTTTTTTTGTTCTAGCATTCCTGGTTATTAGGTGTCTGTCTTTTTTTATAGCACTTGGTAAACATTTAGGCTATTTCCAATGACAGTGTGAGGGTATTTGGACTTTTGGCTTGCAAAACGTTTTAAATCATTTTCCATCCTCTCCCAACTGATGATACCTTGACTTTTGTGACAGATGAAAGCTACAGCTCTCTCTAAGAAGATACAAAGCTAGGCTATATTTGACAAAATGTAAGTCTCCCTAAAGGAGGTTTAGTGCAATAAAGTACTCTGTGCTGAGAGTCTTTTGTGTCTTGAGTATTTTATGTTTCCTAAAAAATACAACATTCTCCCAGGTCACGAGAGAGATCAAAATTAAACGAGTATCACTTAATCAACTCATACTGTACATGTTAATGATATGGAGAATGAAGTTATTTCTGTTAGCTGGACGAACCCATTGATACTATTTTGTGAAATACCACTCAGGTCCTTAAAACCATTCAATAAATGTAATTCCTTTGAATTAGGTTATTTTTGATCAAACAACAACTTTCTCTTGATGTCAAAATCCTAAAAATAACAATCTACTCGCTTTACAAAATGTTCTCTACAGAAAAATCTGAAACAGTAACTGGTTTCTCCTCTCTTTTTCTGTAATGTATGGATCTTATCCTTGATTCATAATGAGCCTGTCAATGGATCAGTGGTCAGTGCTTATGATCAGTGGTCTAGATTGAAAGCACTAGGGACACAAATAGGAGCTCCACCACTTTCTAGTAATCATGAAATTGAGTTTTGGAATGATTTGGGAACAAAGTTAAAGAGATTCTCCGGTACTTTAGTTTACTTTTTAGCCAGTAGTTCTGAAAGTAGCAGCACTCACGAGCCAAAAGCGGTCCCTGAAGATTGCTTACTACGTCACATATGTGCGTAAATGTGCACCATGTCATTGCTATATCTCTCGCTCTCTCTCTCTCTTCTGTGTCCACTGAGCCGGTGGGCCTGCCCTGCAACTTCATTGGATAACACTGGGCAGGCCTCTTGCTAGCTGTCACTCAAATGCTGAAGCTCATTGGCTAGAACTTGAATTGCTAGGGGGCTGACCCATGTGGGGAGAAATGTAGGGAAAATTGCGCTGCAAAGCTTCAAGAAAACAATCACTATCAAAATAAGGATTTCTTGGCTAATTGAGATAAGACAGTAATTATGCTCATAGATTATGCAGGTATGTACTACATATTGACACATTCAGCCCAAAGCTGGAGGTTTATAAAACAATTTCTTAGTCGCCAAAGTACCGGAGCATGTCTTTTAATATTTACAGTGTGGAAGTGTGAACATGGATATTTGAGGACATTTTCCAGTTTTCTCAATGTCTTCTTATAAACCAATTTCTTCTTACTTCACTAGATATTTATATGTACCTAGAAAAAACCCTACCAAATAGAACCTGCAGGCATATTAGTTCAGTTTCAACAGAAACCTTGCTTTTCTCCTAAAAGACAGCAATATCTAAAATACATTATTAATTTTTTTCATTTCGCAGTATGCAGCCCCACTTTGTACATATTATAACGTTGGTTTTTCACGGACACTCAAAGTTTCACAAACGTGTAAACAGGGTTGCTTTCACAACATGAATGAAATCATAAAAATATATAAATAGCCAATGCATGAATTCTTTAGAAGTACTGCTGATGTACAGCAATGCATACCAGTCTCCCTGTTCATTTAATTACACCAAAAAACGGTCTATAATTCTTCCACGCAAAATGTGCACCTCTCCTCGATACAAGACCAAAAAATGTTTTAGGAACCAAACATACAGTGGGGAGAACAAGTATTTGATACACTGCCGATTTTGCCGATTTTCCTACTTACAAAGCATGTAGAGGTCTGTAATTTTTATCATAGGTACACTTCAACTGTGAGAGACGGAATCTAAAACAAAAATCCAGAAAATCACATTGTATGATTTTTAAGTAATTCATTCGCATTTTATTGCATGACATAAGTATTTGATACATCAGAAAAGCAGAACTTAATATTTGGTACAGAATCCTTTGTTTGCAATTACAGAGATCATACGTTTCCTGTAGTTCTTGACCAGGTTTGCACACACTGCAGCAGGGATTTTGGCCCACTCCTTCATACAGACCTTCTCCAGATCCTTCAGGTTTCGGGGCTGTCGCTGGGCAATACGGACTTTCAGCTCCCTCCAAAGATTTTCTATTGGGTTCAGGTCTGGAGACTGGCTAGGCCACTCCAGGACCTTGAGATACTTCTTACGGAGCCACTCCTTAGTTGCCCTGGCTGTGTGTTTCGGGTCGTTGTCATGCTGGAAGACCCAGCCACGACCCATCATCAATGCTCTTACTGAGGGAAGGAGGTTGTTGGCTAAGATCTCGCAATACATGGCCCCATCCATCCTCCCCTCAATACGGTGCAGTCGTCCTGTCCCCTTTGCAGAAAAGCATCCCCAAAGAATGATGTTTCCACCTCCATGCTTCACGGTTGGGATGGTGTTCTTGGGGTTGTACTCATCCTTCTTCTTCCTCCAAACACGGCGAGTGGAGTTTAGACCAAAAAGCTCTATTTTTGAATCATCAGACCACATGA
The DNA here is from genome assembly GCF_045679555.1 of Salvelinus alpinus. Taxonomy (NCBI): domain Eukaryota; kingdom Metazoa; phylum Chordata; class Actinopteri; order Salmoniformes; family Salmonidae; genus Salvelinus; species Salvelinus alpinus. Next base: position 49,077,259 of record NC_092094.1, on the reverse strand, counting down.
CCTTCTCCCATTCCTCCTCTGGATCATCCAGATGGTCATTGGCAAACTTCAGACGGGCCTGGACATGCGCCTGCTTGAGCAGGGGGACCTTGTGTGCGCTGCAGGATTTTAATCCATGACGGCGTAGTGTGTTACTAATGGTTTTCTTTGAGACTGTGGTCCCAGCTCTCTTCAGGTCATTGACCAGGTCCTGCCGTGTAGTTCTGGGCTGATCCCTCACCTTCCTCATGATCATTGATGCCCCACGAGGTGAGATCTTGCATGGAGCCCCAGACCGAGGGTGATTGACCATCTTGAACTTCTTCTATTTTCTTCTATTTTCTAATAATTGCGCCAACAGTTGTTGCCTTCTCACCAAGCTGCTTGCCTATTGTCCTGTAGCCCATCCCAGCCTTGTGCAGGTCTACAATTTTATCCCTGATGTCCTTACACAGCTCTCTGGTCTTGGCCATTGTGGAGAGGTTGGAGTCTGTTTGATTGAGTGTGTGGACAGGTGTCTTTTATACAGGTAACGAGTTCAAACAGGTGCAGTTAATACAGGTAATGAGTGGAGAACAGGAGGGCTTCTTAAAGAAAAACTAACAGGTCTGTGAGAGCCGGAATTCTTACTGGTTGGTAGGTGATCAAATACTTATGTCATGCAATAAAATGCAAATTAATTACTTAAAAATCATACAATGTGATTTTCTGGATTTTTGTTTTAGATTCCGTCTCTCACAGTTGAAGTGTACCTATGATAAAAATTACAGACCTCTACATGCTTTGTAAGTAGGAAAACCTGCAAAATCGGCAGTGTATCAAATACTTGTTCTCCCCACTGTATAAGTAAAAACAGAAACCCATGAGGCTTCCAGAAGCCCTCTCTCCCCACGTCTTGGTATTGTGAAGTGGACTGAGGTGAGTGGGTAATTACTGGTATTAGGGCCCAGCTCAGAGGGAGGTCTCCAGGCTGTGCAGCGGGCTCCCAGGGCGCGGCGGCAGCGCAGCACTCTGGGGGATCCCGCCAGTCTTTGGGCTCTCTTTGTAGAAGGGGATGATCCTGTCCACAGCATTATTGTTCTGGTTGGGCGTGGATGGAAGGGTGGCCAGCGTGGAGGGTGGGGGCAGGGTCTGTGCAGCGTTGCGCTTGGTGGGAGCATCGTTCTCCCCCTCTGTGTCATCGATGAGGGGGATCTGCGGCTCCGAGTCTTCTATCCGGAACTCCGGGGTGGTCATGAAGTTGTGGATTGAGTTGCGGGACTCAGGGGTCTCCAGGCCTTCGTAGGGGGACAAAGTGTCTTGGAAGGCATTCACTACGCGGATCTGGATGGTTTGGGGATGAAGACACAGTCAACATTTTAGTATTGAGTCCCCATCGAAAGTTAAAGCACAATCCTGCGTTTGTATCCTTGGTTTGGTGTAAAGCTAAGGGATGATTGTGAGCTGAGATGTAATTATGAGTTGATCAAACAAACCTGAGTCTGGATCCTGCCTAGGCCTCTGCACCAGAGCACCTGCCCCCTTCTCATCTCCATCTCACCATGGTCGATCTCATCCAGGTCCTCCATCTCCTCCAGCTCATCCTCAGGGATCTCCTCCTGCTGCGTGCCATGACCTGCAGACTTCAGGAACTTCAGCCGGCTGGTGGGGACAGTGGTGACCACCTAGAAATGAACAGACAGGAACTCAAATGTTGTCACTAATTTGTGACAAAACAGTTGTGACAAAGCTTCATAACAGCCAAGGAGATCATTGGAAGACATTAGAAACCTCTGAGAATCTCACCTGGCCCCATAGAAGACATCCAAAGCCCAAGAACACACACCAGAGCCACTGGTCGATGCTGAGGCCCACACAGCTGAAAGGTTTCCCTCCAAACTGAACGATCACAATCTGGACAAGAAAACACAGGTTGATTAGAGAGCAATGTTATTTTCTGTCCAATGTGAAATCTCCTCTGTGTGAATATCCTGTATGGATCTGAAGGCTAGCTCACCTGGATAATGAACGTTCCGAACACAATGGAGCAGAAGATCATGTTTTTGAAAATGCCGTCAAAGACGTTACGCTCGCCGTGGATCTTGCGAGCGTTGATTTCGTTGAAGAGCTGCATCATGACGAAGGTGTTGAAAACAATGGTGTAATGTTCCGAGGGAGGGGCATGGAGAGGCGCATACCTCCCGCTGTCAATGTCGAAAATCTGCTCCCCTGTGGTGGCAATATACAGGTACATAATAACAAGTCCCACTGGAGACAAGCAATACGGATCAAGTCATTTATTAGATCAATACATTTGCTTTCATATCTTCATAAAGAACAAAGTTAGATGTCCAATTGGCACGACTAACTAATTTGAACCCAGGCGGTACTCACCAGTAAGGATGCAAAGCTACTGGTAATTTACCAAAGTTACCGGAATCTTTGGCAATCTATGGCAATCTATGGCAATCTATGGTAACTATGGTAATTTATCCTTGAATAACTTGAATTTAAAAAATGTATTCACATATAGTTAACACTTTTTATATCAAAGGGCAGTGGTGGAAAAAGTACTCAATTGTCATACTGTAAAAGTAAAGATATTAAAAGTGAAAGTCACCCAGTAAAATACTACTTGAGTAAAAGTCTAAAAGTATTTGGTTTTAAATATACTTAAGTATCAAAAGTAAATGGAATTGCTAAAATGTACTTCAGTATCAAAAGTAAAAGTATAAATAATTTCAACTTTCTTATAAACTTAGCAAAAAAAGAAACGTCCACTCACTGTCAACTGCATTTATTTTCAGCCAACTTACATGTGTAAATATTTGTATGAACATAACAAGATTCAACAACTGAGACATAAACTGAACACGTTCTTCAGACATGTGACTAACATAAATGGAATAATGTGTCCCTGAACAAAGGGGGGTCAAAATCAAAAGTAACAATCAGTATCTGGTGTGGCCACCAGCTGCATTAAGTTCTGCAGTGCATCTCGTCCTCATGGACTGCAGCAGTTTGCCAGTTCTTGCTGTGAGATGTTACCCCACTCTTCCACCAAGGCACCTGCAAGTTCCCGGACATTTCTTGGGGGATTGGCCCTAGCCTTCACCCTCCGATCCAACAGGTCCCAGACGTGCTCAATGGGATTGAGATCTGGGCTCTTCGCTGGTGACGGCAGAACACTGACATTCCTGTCTTGCAGGAAATCACACACAGAACGAGCAATATGACTGGTGGCATTGTCATGCTGGAGGGTCATGTCAGGATGCACCTGCAGGAAGGGTACCACATGAGGGAGGAGGATGTCTTCCCTGTAACGCACAGCGTTGAGATTGCCTGCAATGACAACAAGCTCAGTCCGATGATGCTGTGACACACCGCCCCAGACCATGACGGACACTCCACCTTCAAATCGATCCCACTCCAGAGTACAGGCCTCGGTGTAACGCTCATTCCTTCGACGATAAACGAGAATCCGACCATCACCCCTGGTGAGACAAAACTGCGACTCGTCAGTGAAGAGAACTTTTTGCCAGTCCTGTCTGGTCCAGCGACGGTGGGTTTGTGACCATAGGTGATGTTGTTGCCGGTGATGTCTGGTGAGGACCTGCCTTACAACGGGCCTACAAGCCCTCGGTCCAGCCTCTCTCAGCCTATTGCAGACAGTCTGAGCACTGATGGAGGGATTGTGCGTTCCTGGTGTAACTTGGGCAGTTGTTGTTGCCATCCTGTACCTGTCCCGCAGGTGTGATGTCCGGATGTACCGATCCTGTGCAAGCGTTGTTACACGTGGCCTGCCACTGCAAGGACAATAAGCTGTCCGGTCTGTCTCCCTGTAGTGCTGTCTTAGGCGTCTCAAGGTACGGACATTGCAATTTATTGCCCTGGCCACATCTGCAGTCCTCATGCCTCCTTGCAGCATGCCTAAGGCACGTTCACGCAGATGAGCAGGGACCCTGGGCATCTTTCTTTTGGTGTTTTTCAGAGTCAGTAGAAAGGCCTCTTTAGTGTCCTACATTTTCATAACTGTGTTCTCATAACTGCCTACCGTCTGTAAGCTGTTAGTGTCTTAACGACCGTTCCACAGGTGCAGGTTCATTAATTGTTTATGGTTCGTTGAACAAGCATGGGAAACAGTGTTTAAACCCTTTACAATGAAGATCTGTGAAGTTATTTGGGTTTTACCTAATTATCTTTGAAAGACAGGGTCCTGAAAAATTTACATTTCTTTTTTTGCTGAGCTTATTAAGCAAACCAGACAGCACAATATTTTTTAAATGTTTTAACGGATAGCCAGGGGCCTACTCAAACACATCATTTACAAACAAAGCATTTGTGTTTAGTGAGTCCGCCAGATTTAATGAAGTACTTTACACCACTGTCTAGGGATGGATCGAAATATAGAGAAAGGTTACATGGAGGAAAATGGGGGAGGGTCATGCTTTTTGAATTTCAATCAAGGAGAGGGTTTAGTCTTTTTTTTAATCTAGTCCAGGGGAGGGTCATGTAATTTGTCATTGATGAAATCTCTATATTTCTCAGTGTTTGAGTTGTTTATCTTTGTGTGCCTGATGCTGCCCCTTATCTCTGATTCTCCACTGGGCGGGCAATATCAATAGGCTATAGGCTACGAAGTGCATCCTCTGAGAGGCACAGAGCAAAGTTATATTTCTAAGATAGCTGCTGGGATGGTATAAATACAACTAGGCTGCATTACACCCATTACTCCCTGAGCCCCGGCCTGCTCTGTTCTTGCTGATCAAAAACATGTTTGTGTGCTGCCTAACCAATGGCTCTGCTGTGTAGGCCTACAGTGGCAGTTCAGGAGGAGAGTCAAAGGCTTCTTCCGAATATTTTATTTATTTATTAGGCCTAGTCCAAAGAATCTTGCTCCCGGACTAGCCTATAGCCCAGGTCTTTCCAACCCTGTTCTTGGAGAGCTACTCTTCTGTAGGTTTTCGCTCCAACCTCAGCTGTAACTAACCTGATTCACCTTATCAACCAGCTAATTATAAGAATCAGGTGTGCAAGATTACGGTTGGAGTGAAAACCTACAGGACGGTAGCTCTCCAGGAACAGGCTTGCTGAAACCTTCATTTTAAACACCAATTGTATCCACTATTTATTCTTAGGATAATGTTTTAATTAATTGCATTATTTTATATATTAGGCCACACATAGGGCCAGACATAATTTCAGACACCTGTGATAATATGAATTACCCAAAAGGGGCACTTTGAAAGTTTCCAGTAATATACCCTCCCTTTGCAACACTACTCACCGGTGAAGAGCAGGGTGAAGATGACAGTGAGCTGGTAGACAGCATGGCCCAGGATGTTCTTCATCATGGTGCGGGAGATGAGGGGCTTGTTGCGGCCATACGGTTTCCTCAGCAACAGAGACTCGGTGGGGGGCTCAGTGGCCAGGGCCAGGGAGGCAAAGGTGTCCATGATCAGGTTCACCCACAGCATCTGGACAGCTTTGAGAGGAGAGTCCTGGGGGAGATGTAGTTTGTGTTATGTATAGCTCCCCACTTTTCAAAGACCGTTGTAACTTGTAGACTTGATAAGAAAAACTCCCTATAGTGAGTCAGCCGCTCTCTAGTTGACCTATGCATCCCCTTTTCAAGCAGAAAGACAAGATGGGTAGGATGAACATGACAGCAATACGGTGTCTCACCTGTGTGATGCATGCTCCTGTGAAGGCCACGATGACAGCCACCACGTTGACTGTCAACTGGAACTGGAGGAACTTGGAGATGCTGTCGTAGACGTTCCGCCCCCACATCACCGCCTTGACGATGCTGCTGAAGTTGTCGTCTGTCAGGATGATGTCTGAGGCCTCTTTGGCTACGTCCGTGCCCGCAATGCCCTGTGGGGACAGCATGTCACAGCGCATTAGTCACAGGACCAAAAGTACCCGTCTGGTCAAATCAGAGAGACAACATACTCATGAAATATTGATGGGATATAACATACGCCAGATCTTGAAGTATAAAAATACCATACCATGGCAAATCCAACATCCGCTTTCTTCAAGGCAGGGCCGTCATTAGTACCATCTCCTGTTACAGCAACAACTTGTCTTGGTTCTAGTACAGTGCTGTCCATTATACCTGTGAACAGAGGAAAGCATCATCTCTTTAGATAATAATAATATGTAAGACCTAAAAATGTATCTGTAGTGATAAATGAAAAAATACCCCCCAAACATACCTTTTACTAAAGTATGTTTGTCAGTGGGTGAGGATCTTGCAAGCACACGGAGTTTAGGCCAAATCTTATCAATGCGTTCTTGCTCAATCTGGAAGTAGATTGCTTCTTGCGTCACTCTATCATCACCATTTTTCTCCACAGAAACAGATGCATTTTGTGAGAGAAAGAGAGGAATATTACCTCTCCCAGTTGGTTTCTTATCCGTCGGTTGAACTCTTTGCCGTCTATACAGAGGAAATCATCTCCGGGGTGCACTATGCCACACTTACTGGCAATGGCGCGAGCCGTGTCGATGTTGTCCCCTGTGACCATGCGCACCGTGATGCCAGCGCGCTGACACCTCTTAATGGCGTCAGGAACCTAGGGTGGAAGAAAAATACTTTCTTTTTCAGATTATAGAAATGTGGGTTTTGCTTATAATCTAACACCCCAAGACACACTCAGAAAGACCTGCTCTCCCCTTCAGGGGGATTATACATGTACATCGTTGAGGGTTATACCACCACAAACATCTACCTCCTTGAATTAATTGGACCTTTGCAACAAGGACCTTGATTGGGCATTTCCCGCTTGCCCTTTTACCTCTGGCCGTACAGGGTCCTCGATGCCCACCACACACAAACAGGTGAGGCCGGTGAGGATGTCAGTTTCATTTTCCCAGTCTGGCTCGCCGTCGACCGGGGGGAAGTCCCTGTAGGCCAGGCATATGGTCCTCAGGCCCTCGGAGGCCATGGGCTCGATCACATTCTTCACCACATTGTCTCTGTCCCTGGGCTTGAAGACCTTAGCCTCCCCGCTTGCTGTCATGATCTTACAACACCTGCGATGAGATAAAGAGGAAATCTATATTACATTTCGGACAAATAATACTGGGGAAGTTCATTGAGTTAATTTGCAAGAAAGCAAGAAACTGAAAGTGCCAGCCTACTTCTTTAGGAGGATCTCTGAGGCTCCTTTGCTGAACATGCGGTAACTCCCGTCTGCGTTCTTCAGCACTGTGCTCATGGACTTCCTGACTGAGTTGAAGGTGTAGACCTTGAAGAGCTTCTCCTCTGGGATCTCGTTGCGGATGGTCATATAGTCACGTCTCAGATCCAACACAAAGCCCAGCAAGGCACATTCGGTCTTGTTGCCCACCTGGCGTGGCAGCCCGCCCTCCTTCTCAGGAGACTGAGACAAACCATTTACACGTTAAGGTCAGTTCCAAACTTCAAATCAACTAACATAACTGATACTTTGTACGAAAATGTCCCATTATATCAATGCATGATTTAAAATAAAGTCTGAGTTCTCAGATTTCAAGAGGATTTGGCCCTGGCTTGAAATCCCTGACCTGGCACTCAACGTATTTGCTCAGGTGTCAAGGAACGATTGCTATGAAAAGAGCTGTATTGCACATCTCTTTGTGTTCTGTTTGACAGAGGTGAAAACCTCAACTCGGAGTCTCAAGTGAAGTATGTCCACTTACCATGATCTTGGATGTGTAAGCACAGTTGACTCCGATGCCCATAATGAGCAGGTCCAAGACTTTGCCTGGGATGAGGTCAGACTCAGGAACCTTCCTGTAGTGCCTGTCTCCCAGATAAGCCTGGACCACGGTCATCCTGTTCATGGTTAATGTTCCCGTTTTGTCAGAGCAGATGGCTGTGGCGTTGCCCATGGTTTCACAGGCATCCAGGTGCCTCACCAGATTGTTGTCTTTCATCATTTTCTGAGGAAGATAGGAGGCTATGATTTGGGATCTGGCAATGCCTTTCTTAATTGCTCCTGTCTGTAATATATATATACGATAGTAACATAGTGGTGACAAAGTAGTGATACCTACTTTGACAGAATACGCAAGTGAGATGGTGACGGCCAGGGGGAGACCTTCGGGCACGGCCACCACAAGCACAGTAACACCAATGATGAAGAACTTGACGCAGAACTGAATGTAGATGGGTGTGCAGTCTGCGACCCACGGTAGGCCCTGGATCCAGAAAGTGTCCACCATAAACAGAGTTATCAGGATGATGACCGTCAACCCTGACATGAACAGGCCTGGACAGAGGAAACGATAGTAGTGTACTGTACACAATGAAATAATACAATATTTGCAATAATGACAAACTGGGACAAGCTGCTGCTGAAAATCAAACGCACTTTCAACATTCAGAATTCCCTTGTGGTGGTCTTACCTGCTTTGCCGATCTGCACCGCTAATTTGGTCAATTTCCCCTGGAGCACAGACTTCTCCTTCTTAGGGTGGGCTTTCTTCTTCTCCTCTCCTTCGTCGTCACTGTTGAGGGCCTGCATCTCCACGCCTGCACCATCCTGAGACTTACCTGAGGGAGAGGAGAGGATGGGTCCAAAGACGTTAAGTTTAAATAGGGACATTTAAATAAGAATTGTTGATGCAGCCAATAAAAAAAGTATGAAATGGGACAAATAGTCAAAAAATTGTACATTGGTGTTTAAGGGTTCATAGTGAGATGGCACTGCTACTGCTTGGAAACAGATAGGGGGTGCTATTCTATGTGATACACCGCACAACACTATGGTGTTTGGTTCACAGTCCTTAATCCGAGTCTGGGGATTATTGCTCCTTCTAGGCTGAGATTCTTTACAAACAAATTCTTCCACCATCATCCCAAAACATGCCCACGTTCTATAATAGTACAAACACACATGCACCAGAACACTAAATACTCAAAACTTTTGTAAGTGAAGTAAAGGGACATTGTTCATCCGGGCAAATGTGTGAGTTAGTGTGTGTCTGTAAGTGTGTACAGTATGTGTGTCTGTAAGTGTGTACAGTATGTGTGTCTGTAAGTGTGTACAGTGTGTGTGTCTGTAAGTGTGTAAAGTATGTGTGTCTGTAAGTGTGTCTGTAAGTGTGTACAGTATGTGTGTCTGTAAGTGTGTACAGTATGTGTGTCTGTAAGTGTGTCTGTAAGTGTGTACAGTATGTGTGTCTGTAAGTGTGTACAGTATGTGTGTCTGTAAGTGTGTACAGTATGTGTGTCTGTAAGTGTGTACAGTATGTGTCTGTAAGTGTGTACAGTATGTGTGTCTAAGTGTGTACAGTATGTGTGTCTGTAAGTGTGTACAGTATGTGTGTCTGTAAGTGTGTACAGTATGTGTGTCTGTAAGTGTGTACAGTATGTGTGTCTGTAAGTGTGTACAGTATGTGTGTCTGTAAGTGTGTACAGTATGTGTGTACAGTAGGTGTGTCTGTAAGTGTGTACAGTAGGTGTGTCTGTAAGTGTGTACAGTAGGTGTGTCTGTAAGTGTGTCTGTAAGTGTGTACAGTATGTGTGTCTGTAAGTGTGTACAGTATGTGTGTCTGTAAGTGTGTACAGTATGTGTGTCTGTAGGTGTGTACAGTATGTGTGTCTGTAAGTGTGTACAGTATGTGTGTCTGTAAGTGTGTTGGTCCAAAAACAGTACATAAGGTTGTTAGCTAAGGGAAGAAAGGCACTGGGAAAAATCAGCTGCTGAGCTTAAGAGCTGTAATCTCCTTGGTCCTAATCACCATGAACGGAGTCAAGAGCACCTGCTGCTCGGACCACAGGAACACACACATGACCATATGGCCTCAGGGACACACAGGGCCACACTCAGACTATACACACCTTGTGCACAAACCGGAGCCCTATACTATGAATTTAGTTTGGTCAACTCTGAGTTCAACTTGGGATAACCAATACCACGAAAGTGGCTCACCTTTAAGCAAGGTCAATTTCTATGCCAACGAATCCTTCAGATCTAACCTGAGCCATATACTACAAATCTAGTTTGAGGACTTAGTGAGGTACAGTGCTTTCAGAAAGTAGTCACACCCCTTGACTTTTTCCACATTTTGTTGTGTTACGGCCTTTAAGATTTTTTTTGTCACTGGCCTCCACACGATACCTTATAATGTCAAAGTGGAATTATGTTTTTAGAAATATTTACCAATTAACTAAACATGAAAAGCTGTAATGTATTGAGTCAATAAGTATTCATCCCCTTTGTTCTGGCAAGCGTAAATAAGTTCAGGAGTAAAAATGTGCTTAACAAGTCACATAATAAGTTGCATGGACTCACTCTGTGTGCAACAATAGTGTTTAACATGATTTTTGAATGACTACCTCATTTCTGTATCCCACACACACAAATATGTCTAAGGTCCCTAAGGCGAACAGTGGATTTCAAACAGAGATTCATCCACAAAGACCAGGGAGGTTTTTCAATGCTTCATAAAGAAGCGCACCTATTGGTAGATAAAAAATAAATAAAAAAAGGAGACATTTAATATCCTTTTGATCATGATGAAGTTATTATTTTCCCTTTGCATGGTGTATCTATACACACAGTCACTACAAAGATACTGGCGTCTTTCCTAGGTCAGTTGCCGGAGACAGAGGAAACCACTCAGGGATTTCACCATGAGGCCAATTGTGACTTGAAAAAGGTTGAATGACTGTGATAGGAGAACTGAGGATACATCAACAACATTGTAATGCTAAACAATACTAACCTAATTGACAGAGTGAAAAGAAGGAAGCCTGTAAAGAATACAAATATTTCAAAACATGCATCCTGTTTGCAAGGCACTACAGTAATACTGAAAAAGAATGTGGCAAAGGAATTACATTTTTGTCCTGTATACAAAGTGTTGTGTTTGGGGCAAATCCAATAAAACACATTACTGAGTACCACTCTCCATATTTTGAAGCATAGTGGTGGCTGCATCCTGTTATGGGTATGCTTGTTAAGGACTGGAGAGTGTTTCAGGATAAAATACTAACAGAATGGAGCTAAGCACAGGCAAAATCCTAGGTTCAGTCTGCTTTGCACCAGACACTGGGAGATTATTTCACCTTTCAGCAGGACAATAACCTAAAACACAAGGCCACATCTACACTGGAGTTGGTTACCAAGATGACAGTGAATGCTCCTGAGTGGCTGAGTTACAGTTTTGACTTAAATCTACTTGAAAATCTATGGCAAGGCCTGAAAATGGTTGTCTAACAACCAATTTGAAAGAGCTTGAAGAATTATGAAAACAATAAATAGTCAAATGTTGCACAATCCAGGTGTGGAAAGCTCTTAGACACGTACCCAGAAAGACTCACAGCTGTAATCGCTGCCAAAGGTACTTCTACAAAGTATTGACTCAGGGGTATGAATAATTATGTAAATTCGATTTCTGTATTTAATTTTCAATAAGTTTGCTAAAATGTCTAAAAACATGTTTTCACTTTGTTATTACGGGGTAATGTGTGTAGATGGGTGAGCAAAAAAAGTATTTAATACATTTTGAATTCAGGCTGTAACACAACAAATTTAGGAATAAGTCAAGGGGTATGTATGAATACTTTGGTCAACTCTGAGGTCAATCATTTAGAACCACACCAAAGCACACCTAAGAAGCCATTAACAATAAGTAATAACATAAAGAAGGCACTTCTAAAAGTCTAGATAGCCTGCTGAATTTGCAAGATAACTTTTCTTTCATTTTGATTTCGGGAACAAATGAAAATATGGCACTGACCCACCCATGGATTGATGTTTCAGCATTGAATCAATGACGAGTACTTTGTTCGACTAGCCACGTGCTGCATGCATGCGCAGTTACAGCTGTAGGATCTTAATTTGATCACTCTTTTTTGTTGCTGAGAATTTTCCTGCACAACAGGAAATGCAAATGTGTATGAGGTTTAAAAAGGCATCGACATTTTTCTATTTTCACTTTGAAATTTCAGACTTGATTTGCCCTAACGAAAAACTTATCAACCCATAGAAACATTTCCATGAATTATAATCCACATAATAATTTACAATTGCTGTTGCTGCAGGTTTATTTTCCTGCTGTAGTTAACTGGCTCAAATTAAGATCCTACATCTGTACAAGCCTGCAAGAGTTAGTGTCTGACAGACAAGCAATGTACACCGTCGTAGTATGGATGAAGCTAACTGAAGCTGGCTAGCTTTAGAAAATCTGAGTAGATCTAGCTTGCTTCGCAGTATACCCCTCCGACCATACAGATTCTATATACTGTTAACACACACAAACTAAACTAGTAAGTACCCAATATAAACACAACATGGTCATGGAGTGCACACAAACTAAACTAGCAGTCTCAATATAGATATAACACACAATGAGTACGGTTACATGCACACAATAATGTGATTATTGTGGATAGTACGATTAATAGTTCTATTACAACGTTTACATGCTTTGCAAAAATAACCATTTCCCTAATAATCCTGTTTACATGGACACAACTGAAATAAGGCTACTTGATGGCACTCTGATAAATGCATTTGATTCTGAGTTTGTACATATAAAGTTTGTATGTGAATACTACTTCTAGACCATACATTCAGTATGTTCAGAGTTTGCTCCGAACTCACTTTGTTTTTTCAGATCAAATACACCGCTGGAACGCCAATTAAGCTCTTTTCATGTCATAATAATTTGAAAGATAACTCAGAAAACCAGGTGTTTTAATCGGCGTATACTTACTGCGATTTTGACCTTTGGCCGATTTAAGATGAGCAAAGTAAGGTGTTTACATGACTATTGCATAATCTGCATACTGCCATAATCAGTTTAATATCAAATTATTACTGTGGATTTAAACGCACTCATTGACAAACTTACCTTTCTTGTTTTTCTCATCTCTTTTATCTGTGGAAAAATAAACGACTGCAGTTAATAATTTGTCCATTTACACATCAGCAAAGAGCTTCTCACTTTTGCAGAGTGGCAAAACACTTTTAGTTCTAATATGTTCCCTTGGATGCGAGTTCCCTTGATGGCTAGCCCTTAGACACTGAATTGGAAACTATGAGGTGTGAATGCTCTGACATGCATTTCTGTGTTAACTCCCTGATACAGTCCTCAGTCACTCTGAGAATCCCCTGATCAATGATACTGCGACTACAAACGTAAACAAAACACTCCCCTAACACACTTAGCAGCTATGCACCAGGTTGGTTAATTCACAGGCGGTAACTTTTCTTTTGCCTTGGTATGGCAGGTTAGGTAACGTCCATAGTCCAACTGACCCAACTGCAGTCAGTTAACTAACTGAGATGTTAACCAACTGTGTCTAAGTCAGCATCCTCTATAGCGCTCTCACATGCCGTGATTAACCTGCACCAAGATTCAGCTACAGATACTCTGTCTGTGTATTGTGGTGTAAGGTGGGAACTTCCTCTATTTGGCCCAGCATCTGAGTGGGAATGTTGAATGTTGAATGTCACTCTCACGCCACTGGCAGACACATCATATCATTCAAGATCGTTGAACAAAAAGCAACATTTCATTTGACTACTTTCATGAATTGTTCTTTGACCCCTTCAGTTAATACAGAGCTAATGTTGCAGGGCTTTCGAGCCATCACAGATTACAAAGGGAAACCCAGCCGCGAAATGCCCACCGGTGCTAACCTAACAGACGAGCTTAAAGCCTTCGACGCTCACTTCAAGGCAAGAGACATTGAACCAAGCAACACTCCTCCGTAGCACATCAACACCATCATCCCAGACACCCTGTAACCACTCCAAATTCCATACCACCCCAACAGATCCACAGATGACGCAATCTCTATTACACTCCAACTGCCCTAGCCCACGTGGACAAAAGGAAGACATATGTAAGAATGCTTTTCATTGAGTACAGCTCAGCAAGTTTGACAAACCCCATCATCAAGTTTACTGACGACACGACGATGGTATGACTGATCACTAACAACAATGAGGCAGCCTATAGGGAGGAGGTCAGTGTGGCGCCAGGACAACAACCTCTCCCTCAACGTCAGCAAGACAAAGGAGCTGATCGTGGACTACAGGAAACGGAGGGGTGAGCACGCCCCCATCCACATCGATAGGGCTGTAGTGCAGTGGGTTGAGAGCTTCAAGTTCCTCAGTGTCCACCACTAAGGAATTAACATGGTCCACACACACCCACATAGTTGTGAAGAAGGCACGATCTAAGTGATTACATGATCTAAGTGACTGATAGTTGGTATTCAGCATTCATAAAAGTATGCCTTATTTACTTTGAAGAACTACTAAAATAGTGATTTTGTCCAACAGCATAGGCAACAGCTCAATGGAGATGAGATGTTGACTTGGAATGAAATAATAAAGTCACCAAATAAAACAAATGTAATATACACAACAACTGAACTATTTTATTAAAGTAAAGTATTGTGAAAAAATGAAGGTTAATAAGCAGTAATTGTCATGCCCTGATCTGTTTCACCTGTCCTTGTGCTTGTCTCCACCCCCACCAGGTGTCGCTCATCTTCCCCATTGTCCCCCGGGTACCTATGCCTGTGTTCTCTGTTTGTCTGTTGCCAGTTCGTCTTGTTTGTCAAGTCAACCAGCGTTTTGTCTCAGCTCCTGGTTTCCCCCAGTCTCTCTCTTTCTCGCCCTCTTGGTTTTGACCATTGCCTGTCCTGACTGAGCCCGCCTGCCTGACCACTCTGCCTACCTCTGACCCTGAGTCTGCCTGCCATCCTGTGCCTTTGCCTCACTACTCTGGATTATCGACCTCTGCCTGCCTTGACCTGTCGTTTGCCTGCCCCTGTTGCTGTAATAAACATTGTTACTTCAACACAGTCTGCATTTAGGTCTTACCTGAAACGTGATAGTAATGGGCAGTTACTACCATCATGGGACTTTTATTAATTGTTTTATTCTGTGTTGTTACAGAATTCAACCCACATAATGCATAGTGCATTTACTGTTTAAAAAAATATGGAAACCGAAATAGAAAACCGTGATTACAAAAAATATATAGAACAGAAACGACCTCAAAAAGCACTAAGTGCTCAGCACTAGCTCTCTTGCACTGACTCTATGCACACACACACTTAACTGTACACACTCACACATAATTACACTGACACCCCAACATATACACACACACTATATGCGCCCACACACACACATAACATGCGCACACATGCATGCTTACACCACACAATAGCTGCTGCTAATGTCTATTATCTATCCTGTTGCCTAGTCACTTTACCCCTACCTATATGTACATAGTTACCTCAATTACCTTGTACCCCGGCACATCGACTGGGTACTGGTACTCCCTGTATATAGCCATGTTATTTTCTACTCCCTATGTATATATATATAGCCCTGTTATTTTCTACTCCCTGTATATAGCCATGTTCTTTTTACTCGTTATTGTTATCCGTTATTCCCTGTGTATTTTGTATCTTTATTTTTAACTCTGCATTGTTGGAAAAGTAAGTAAGCATTTCACTGTTAGTCTACACCTGTTGTTTACAAAAGCATGTGACAAATAACATTTTATTTTAATAACCTTGTCTGACACCTTCTATGGTGGCAAATAGCTTTATGTTATGCCACTGGCAAAATGTAACTTAATAGAATCTGTAGGCCCTATAGGATAGCATCATGGAATATCTCATAACACATATTGTTGGACAGGGTTTTTCAAAGCAATTATATTCTACGCTTACTCCTATGATGGTGAGTCTCAACCAAAAGCAAGTAGGCCTATATTTCACAATTAATACAATATAGATGAGGTTAGTTTTACAAATGTTGTGTAACAGATGACTATAAAAGTAGAATCCAGTTCCACATACTTTTCTTGTCCAGTTTGTCCTTCTTGTCCTTCTTGTTCTTCTTTTCTTTCTTCTCTTTCTTTTCCCTCTCTTTCTCCTTCTTCTTCTCCTCCCTTTCCCTCTTTTTCCTTTCCTTCTCTGCTTTTTCCTCCTCATCGTCATCTTCGTCTTCCTCGGCTCCGAGCAGGGTGAAAATGATGCCCGTCTGGGAGTTGACACCTACTGCTGTGATCAATATCTTCCCAGAACCCTCCATGACATGGGTACCTGACGAAAGACAAACATGGACAGTCATTGAGACATGGTCATAGGAACCTGACAAATATAATATCTCCAACTAAAATGGGATAGTAAAAGATGCTTCTTTCTTTTACAAGTAAGGCCATACAAATGCATTTAAATGTTTAACGGATAACATTTTTGTGAGGTGAGCAAGCAAATAACATTTGATTTGATTTTTTTGAAAAGTGAAGAGGGGCATGCGTTAAATATTTAATGACATGTGTATGACCAAACAGTATTTATACAGGAATAGCAAGATCATGCTGTTTCAAGTAGTTGTTAACTTCTAAGCGCTCTTATGAAGATTGATTGACAGTAATAAGATGCCAGGGTAAACAACAAATGAAAACAACAATGGAAAAGCAAAAGGACCCAGTGGTGTAAAGTACTTCAAAGTATTTTTTACTTTACTTCACTATTTATATTTTTGACATCTTTTACTTTTACTTCACTACCTTCCTAAAGAAAAGAATGTACTCTTTACTCCATACATTTTCCCTGACACCCAAAAGTACTCATTGCATTTTGAATGCTTAGCAGGCCAGGAAAATTGTCTAATTCACGTACGTATCAAGAGAACATCTCTGGTCATCCGTATTGCCTCTGATCTGACGGACTCACTAAACACGAATGCTTTGTTTGTAAATGATGTCTGAGTTTTGGAGAGGGCCCCTGGCTATCTGTAATTTAAAAAACAAGAAAATGGTGCAGACTGGTTTGCTTAATATAATGAATTTGAAATTATTTATACTTTTACTTTGATACTTAAGTATATTTTAGCAATTCAATTTACTTTTGATACTTTAGACTTTTACTCAAGTAGTATTTTACTTGAGTCATTTTCTATTAAGGTGTCTTTACTTTCACTCAAGTATGACAATTGGGTACTTTTTCCACCACTGCCACCACCTTAATTCATAGTGGAAAGAACAAACGAAGCGATGCCTCTGGGCGATGCCCAGCTTGATCCAAATTGGACCTGCATCTAGACATCAGCCATATTACATGAAGAGAGGAAGGTTCATCATCATTACCTGACAGCAGCATTGGATCGTTGTCCAAAGTCTTCTTGACATGGTCAGATTCACCGGTGAGAGAGCTTTCATCGATTTTCAAATCATTTCCCTGGATCAATACACCATCAGCAGGAAGAAGGTCACCTGGGAAAAACGTACATACTATACATGAACATCAGACAGTCCAGCTGGGTAAGTTAGCTCATTTAACCCAGATTCAGACAGAGTAGTGGAAAAAGAAGGGTAAGGAAAGTTATATCAAAAGTAGGATTGAAGATGCTCTTTGGTTTTAATGCACACGCGCATATGTAAGCTCTCACGGACACACACACATACACAGGTCACTTTTCCTTCAGGAACATACCGTATTTCACTTGTGCAACGTCGCCGACTACGATCTCAGCCACGTGGACCTGGATGACTTGGCCTCCGCGGACCACCGTAAACTTTTGCTCCTGTTCGATGCGGCTCTGCAGCCCGCGGAACTGCTTCTCTTTACTCCAGTCGTTGAACGCTGTCACCAGGACCACACAGACGACGGACAGGAGGATGGCTGCACCCTCAATCCAGCCCGCGTCTGCCTCCCCCTCATCCTCCACCCCTCCCGCTGCCTTTCCACAATCTGAAAAGAGGGACAGTTGTCAGTATCTGGACATGCTACAAAGAACAGAAGTACAATGCAATCCCTCCAGAATTGTGTTTTTAAGCCTAGGCCTAACCCTAAATCGAGGACAAATGGCTAATTCATTCTGACGACATTGCCAATGTTGTCGTTGGTAGCATGGCCATCTAGTGATTACCCAAGGGGACAGATACAGTGAGTCCCACAGAAAGTAGCCTACAAAAGTAACCTATAATGATTATAAGACAGGAAGTATCACTGTCTTGATCGCAGGAAGTAAAACTGGCTACCCACTATGCCTCTAAAGAGTCCTTTGAAGAATGGGATTATGGATTGATTGATGTGTATCAAGAGTATCAGAGTAAATCCCTGTATGATTATTCAATGGGCAGGATACTCACATTTTGTACCAATTGATATCTCTTTGTGCCAATAAAGCCAGAGACATGAGATCAAACCAAACTTTGTGAGCATCCTCGGGAAGACGCAGCAAAACATCTGAAATTAGATCTAGGCTACTTGTTTTGGCCTCCAATGAATTCCAAAGTATCTGTCCAAGAAACAATTACCAGAAAGTGCACAAACCAGACACGTGGAAATTGCATGACTGCATGCATGAAGTTTACAGGTGCAAAGTAGCAACAATCTGATCATTTGGTATTAGACGGAGTAAATATTCATTATCTGGTGACGAATCAATTAGAATACATTACATTTCAAATGAGAGGAGACACTTACTTTCTCTTTCGGCATCTGGAGGTCTATAAAAAGAAAGGCCTAATGAAATGATGGCTGCCACTTCTAGGATGATTAGTGTCACATCTTGCAATGCTTCCCACACTAATTGAAGAAATGTTTTTGGCTTTTTTGGAGGTATAACGTTTTGTCCAAACTCCTCTTTCCTTCTGGCAATGTCGTCGGCATGGCCTCCTAAACCTAGAGACAAAAGAGGGGAAGGAATAATGAACAACTGTAAGGCATTTGCATGGTCTAGAATTCAAACATTAGCAAATACATGCGTCACTCTCTCCTGGCTGAACTCCCTTTTTAGAGCCATGTAGTGCAGACCTGTGTTTATATTTGTTCTATGTTCACAGACTGAACAGCAGAAACAGAACCTGTCAAGAATGGTAAGCTTGGCTTGTTTTTGGAGGCTTTCGAAGCTGAAGCTTCAGACCTTTGAGGTGGCTCTGCATGGGGGCTGTGTTCATGACAAAAGAGGGCCATGAATATAGCCCATGCAGCGTTACCACAAGGGTCTTCAGCACAGGCATTCGATGTCAACAGCAGGGAATCAATGACTTTCAAACGCACAAGCCCTCATCTGCTCTCAGACAACATACTCAACAGTCGGTTTAAAAGCAGTAGCTCTCAAAATACTGTAGTTCCAGTGAGATGGATCTCAAAACCTTTTTTTACGTTGTGCATGAGATGACGGCAATACCATGCAGAAATTATGCAAATCCCAACAGTGCGTATGGGATCATGTTTATTGATGCACTTGTGAGCTGCAATATTCCAATATCTTTGGTAATATTTTGTCATTTTGCGGACAGAACGTGTCATAAGAAAACCACCCCAATCCACACCAAAACCTTTTTGTTGGACATGTATTCTCGCTGAAAGGATTTCATCGATGAATTCCTCACTGTGACACTGTACTTTTCTGTACATTTAATCATTGACAAAGTTATAAATAACAAATACCTACATTTCCATTATGTGACTCAGCCTCTGCATCTCTGATTCAGAAAGCAAACCAAATGAATCTCTGAGCTATATGGACAGGCAACCCGGCAAAAGACGTCACACAACGAACCATGTTTATCACTCGTATATTCTCAGTCGATCTAACAGAGATGACTAGTGGCTCTATGATAACAACAAATAAAAGAGACAAGAGAAGAAAGCCTTGTGCTAATGTGAGTTACACGTGAACATTGAAGTTACAACTCTGCCCTGAGTGTGTATGTATTTAACGTCCCTAAAAAGTAATGGTCAGAGCCACAAACGATGTGTGTGAAACAGAGACGCTGCTCTCTGCTGTGGCAAACATCTGGATTTAAAAAAAATCATGTCATGTAACATTTAGCAGTTCAAAATGACAAGCATTGCTGTTTGCGGGCACAAAACGTCAATCAAGGAATGAAGAGTAACAAACCGGGAAAGTTCAACTAGTGAGGAGAGATGGTCTGCAATTGATCATATGAGCCGCACAAAACTGGTCTGCACAAAACAATTAAAAGTAACTACCAATTGGATATCACAAAATTGGGGAGAAAAAGGGGTACATATATATATATATATATATATATATATATATATATATATATATATGTGTGTGTGTGTGTTGTTGTTTATGCTCCAGGAGACTAGTAGATGTAATTAAATTAGACTGAACTTTAATTGTAATCAAAGAGTAAGAGTGCAGCTCTTTGAACTAATATCATGAGACATGACCTATCTTGCGTTCCCCCTGGAGAGCTGATGACTCCATTGTTATCACTGCAGTAGGGGTCAAATGGCTGCTTTTGTGACTCCATGTAGCACAGCATTGGCCTTCTCTGACCTGAGTTGGGTTAGTATGCTTATTCCCTCTAAATCCCTCTAAGCAATGCTGCTTCTTCTGACGCTTTAAGGTTAGATTCCAACTCAGGGAAAAACCCCTGCGGTGATTCTTCACCCTATCACTGAATTGCATATTTCTGACTTATCTTAGATTCATTCTGACTATTTTGAGGAGGTGTACTTGTTGCTACGGCGTCTCAAGAAGGACAAACAGTTATATTGCCACTTTTTTCTCATTTTTGAAGCAAAGCTCTTTTAAGGGAGAATGCGAGGCACAGACGTGCACTTCGCCGCGCCGAGTTCTGCCAGGAGCAAACCCAACCTAGTATGCGGGTACCTTTATACTAGCACCTGCCATTTGCATTTTATAGTGCAAAATGTATATGTGTGTCACATGGATTTGTAACTGTACTCATTTTCTTATACCGTCTTAAATTGGGAATCATGTATGCTGCAGGATTGGAAATGTTTTTTTGTAATCTGAGAATCCCATTCAAATCCCATTCCCTAAGAGTTCACCAAAAGGTCATCAAAGGGATTATGCAGAAGGACAATAGAGAAGCAGTACTGAAAGGCTTGTCACAATTTGGCCGGTGTACGCTATGTGTGTGCTTGACTGACAAATTCAGGTATAGATTGGAGCAGAATAGGGCATCATCACAAGCACAGCAGTATCAAAATGGGAAAAGGTTCATGGCCAACATGTTAGCCAAACAACATCTAACATCACATAATTCCATCCACATAGGGATTTATAAAACGGCTTGGTCTGAGTAAAGCTGGTTCCTGTTTCCCAACAGCCTACAACTGGCAAAAACATACATGAAAAAGCCATTATAATTGCTAGTAAATGTGTATCAATGCATATTTCTGAATTATAAAAAAGGATTTTAGTTGTCATGCTTTTAATGCTTATACATGTTTACAAATGAATGTATTAATTGTATGTACAGTGCCAACAGAAAGTATTCACACCCCTTGACAGTCCCCACATGTTGTTGTGTTACAGCCTGAATTTAAAATGGATGCATTTGAGATTTTTGGTCACTGGCCAACACACAATACCCCATAATGTCAAAGTGGAATTATGTGTTTCGAAATTGTACCAATTAACTAAAAATTAAAATCTGAAATGTCTTGAGTCACAATAAGTATTCAACTCCTTTGTTAAGTTCAGGAGTAAAACTTAGCTAAATACGTCACATAATAAGTTGCATGGACTGTCGGCAATAATAGTAACATGATTCTTGAACGACTACCTCATCTCTGTACCCCACACATACAATTATCTGTAAGGTCCCGCAGTCGATCATTGAATTTCAAACACAGATTCAACCTCAAAGAGCAGGGAGGTTTTCAATGCCTCACAAAGAAGGGCACCTATTGGTAGGTGGGTAAAAATAATACCTTTGATCATGGTGAAGTTATTAATTACACTTTGGATGGTGTAGCAATACACCCAGTCACCACAAAGATACAGGCGTCCTTCCTAACTCAGTTGCCGGAAAGGAAGGAAACTGCTCAGGGATTTCACCATGAGGTCAATGGTGATTTTAAAACAGTTTAATGGCTGTGAGAGGAGAAAACTGATGATGGATCAACAACATTGTAGTTGCTCCACAATACTAACTTAATTGACAGAGTGAAAAGAAGGAAGCTTGTGCAGAATAAAATATATGCTGCAAAGCAATTCACTTTAATTCCTTAATACAAAGTGTTGTGTTTAGGGCAAATCCAATACAACACAAGAGTACCACTCTCCATATTTTCAAGCATAATGGTGGCTGCATCATGTAACGGGTATGCTTGTAATCATTAAGGGCTGGAAAGTTTTTCAGGATAAAAAAGAAAACGGAATGCAGCTAAGCACAAGCAAAATCCTAGAGGAGAACCTGGTTCAGTCTGCTTTCCACCAGACACTGGGAGATGAATTCACCTTTCAGCAGGACAATAACCTAGGCCAAACACAAGGCCAAATCTACACTGGAGTTTCTTACCAAGAAGACAGCGAATGTTCCTGAGTGGCCAAGTTACAGTTTTGACTTAAATCTACTTGAAAGTCTATGGCAAGATCTGAAGATATTTGTCTAACAATGATCAACAACCAATTTGAAAGAGCTTGAAAAATGTTGAAAATAATAAAATGGGCAAATGTTGCACAAACCAGGTGGGGAAATCTGTTAGAACCTTACCCAGAGAGACTCACAGCTGTCATCGGTGCTGTGTGAAAAGTGTGAGTTATCCCCATGTGTAGAGAAGTGACAGCCGGGCCCTGCAGAGTGCCGTCCACTCAGAGCCCAAACCGTAGCCCACACCAGTTCCCCTCAATAAACTCAACAAGACATTGTGCTAAAAGGCTTGAGATTGGTGTAGGAGGAGCAACTCATGACAACTCCAATGGAATCAATGCAGTATCTAGAATCATTCTGCATGGCAGTTGTAGATGCCATTTCGAATTGTTCTTGTATTCAAAATGTAACCACAAACTTGTTATTGGGGGGTCGGGTTGAAGTCAATTTAATTTCAGCCACCAGATAAATCGGCAATCAACTCATAAATTGAATACGTCCATTACTTCAATTAGGGGTTTTCAATTTGTAAATTATTACAATTCGTTGCAGAGGGGCCCAACTAAATCTCGCTTAGGGCCCCCAAAAGGCCCAAAAGGCCCCCAAAAGGCCCAAAAGGCTGATTGGAGTTAAGCCTATCCCCAATGAGTAATAGGAGAATTGGTGTGTGAAGGACCAGACCTGAAAAAATAACAAAAATACAAAGCAAGATGCTCAGCAGCATATTTACCAGAAATAGGTGATGTTCTTAGTCTGGTACAGAGTCCTTGGACATCTCCGTAACATTCCTGGATTCTAGTTATTCCCTCAGGTCCCCTGAGTTCCATGAGAGACCGCAGCTCCTTGAGAGAGCAGTTGAAGTCTCCAACATCATGATTGGCCTGTGCATGTCGACCACGCTTTGACCCACGGAACGAGTTGCTGGCCATGTCTCCTCTACAGCGCACCACTCGAGGGTGGTGGAGAGAGGCTTTCCCAAAAAGGCAAGTAAAATCCTCAGAGGCAAAATACGGTGTTTCCCATAAACTGCTGTTATTTCTCAGGGGTGTAGGTTGCTTGACTCCTTAGAGCATGACTTGGACATGTAGAAAGCCATTTTAATTTGATTCCTGTAAGCCCACTCTCTCATCTTGGCTGTTGATGTTGGCTTAAGTCCTCACAAGGCTACATCTGAAAAGACAAAAAAATATTGAGTAAAGGTTTTTCCGTTTATCTCTGAAGTCATTCATGTTGAAATAAGGAACTGGATCCCGCATATGGCTGAAATGCTATCTAGTAATGTCACACTAATAAACAAATACAATGATCCCCAAATCATTTACTTACACTGATAACATACTACAATACGATCAATACATCGTACTGTCAACATACTACAATACGATCAATACATTTGTAGTAAACATTTTACATTGCATTTACATGTTAGTCATTCAGCAGATGCTCTTATCCAGAGCGACTTACATCTGAGTGCATACATCCTCATATTTGTTTTGTACTGGTCCCCCATGGGAATTGAACCCACAACCCTAGCATTGCAACTCTAGCAACTGAGCCACACTGGAACCCTCAGCAACATATGGAATCTGCCTTTTGAAACACACGTCTGTTAAAGTAAATATGGATATGGAGATCTTTAGCAATGTTTATGCCAAGCTTCTGCACAGCCTCTGTATAGAAAAGCTGTTTGAGGAAGAAGTCACCCAGAATTCTACCATGACATGACCATGAAATCATTCCCCTTCTCCTGAAATGATGAGGACATTTTGATGGTCTCTGGTATAGCTCTAGACCTCCCATCTCAGTAAATCAATCAATCATTTGTTTTTTGACTCAATCAACTTGAAGGGAGAGTTCTGTTAGGGGTGAGCCTGTCTGACACTCACACCCACTGGCCAGTACACAAAGTGACAGCCGGCTTTAAACACAAGGCCCTGCGAAGTCTATTTAAGACAGGAAAGGCACAAATTAGTTCAGTTACATAAAAAACTGACACGTTGGCCCTGAAATGATCAGCTTTGGGCAAAGTGTACTTGACTTTGTGTACTTGAAATTTGGAGAGAAACGCTGGAAAAAGGACCCAAAGATGTTGAGGACCTATCTGCTCATCCTTACTGACACATCTAAGCCTAGTGGGGCTAATAATAACACACAGGGTGCAACTAATTGTCGGCACGATGGGTGTGCCTTGCAATGAAAACTGTGACGCCTGAAGACATCGATCCTTGGAGTCGTTTCGGTGGTCGAGAAAGTCTTGTAATTTAACAGCTGATCAGACAGTGTCTGCGTTGGAGGGAGACAAGATTAGCAGGCCCCGACTCAAACACCAGACATCAGGCCTCTCTTATTTGTATCCGCACGGAGCAATAAGAAGTATAACCCCTTCAAGGAATGACACCGTGCAAGCACGGCTAACGAGTGACACTGGACGACACCTTACAGCGGTAGCAGAGAGAACCAGCTTGAGCATTATTAAAGAGACATGACACATTTTCCGTACAACAATTAACACTGACACTCACAATGGATTTTAGAGATTGCTTCTGCGTTGACCAAAAGATTGAGTGTACTTACTAGAAATCCACTCTTTTCATATCGTCATAGCAACAGGAGGTATATGACGGTAACACCACAGGTCCGATTAGGGAAGGCAGTGTCTTTCACAGAACTCCAGAAACATCCCCATAATCCCCCTAGGAGCATCGGCCAGCACTTCTCAGAGGGTATCCAGTTAGTTACCCTTCTCAGGGTTACGTCCAAATTGCAAGTCTTCCTTTGAAAATCAAGGTTTGACCTTCAGTGCACACGCTCAACCGACACAGGCTTCATTAGAGGGAAAAAGGCTCGCTCAATGATTATCTCAGGAAAGCTTCTTCCTTAATCTAATTAGACAATCTGTGGCATCGGTGCGCTCTACCGCCACTGCTTGCCGTCCCTGAGAGAGCCACTAACACTGTGATGGGGAGACACTGTGGAAAAGTGAAGACACAGCCACCCCATATTCTTCACGACCAGTTTCACTACCACTGTCCATTCAGCTCTACTTTGCCTGTGGTGAATGACATCTGTCAAAATGCAGACTAGAGAACAATTAAAGGCACTGAATTAGGAGGAATATCTTACAATCACAACCAGGGAATGTACCGTGTTCTGGAATGTACCCGTCCTTGGTTGAAACCTTTCCAGGTAGACTGAACTTCCTACTCAAGGGAGGCACACTGCCTAGATATCACAGACCACCAGATGTTTTATTCACTTCTGTTTGACACTGAATGGCTATGGAATACAATCTTCTCTTGACAATTTTGATTATATTCTGAGGTCTACTTTATGCCTTCAAGCACAAACAGATGAGCGCTTTCTATTTAATTAAATCAATTGCTACACTAAATACTCTTTCACAGCCTCGACCGGTGAAAGGTTATTTTTTGGTGAAACGTTTTAATTATGTAGATCTCACTACAAGACAAACTAGAGCCATGGAGTTATAACCAAATGGTTCGAGCACATTCTAGCCTAAATAGCCTAGATTAATTGGGCCACAATACAACAACAAACAAAACGTCACAGGGTCACCTGTAACATACAGGAATGGATTAGTTGCATTGCGGCAACCAATTGTTGCGTGCCACGTCATCAACTGTGCAGTTAGGCATCAGATTGCTATATGATAAGATGTGGTAAACGTATGTGTTAAATACCTATCCAGGCGTTGTAAGATCTGGCATCGGTCTGCATTGTAGTCCTGATCTAGTGACACTACAAGTGTAATGATGCCACATCGCGGACCGAAGCTGATTAAGTTATATTCATCAACTCCGGGACACCCTACAACTTCAGGGAGCAAGTCATGAGAAAATGAGTGTCGAATCTAGGCAATAATGTGAACAATATAAAATATGAATATTTCTATAAAAATGACTCACAGGATACAGAGCATTGACCTAAGATATATTTTGTCTGGAAGCATTCTGCTCTTTCATGTCAGGACCTTTATATCAGTTTGGACCTTCCCCCAGGATCTCTGTCTATGGCGTTCTCTGCCTTTGAATTCATACACTGCCCGCAGAAAGAATTCAGCCAAAAACACGTATGGATGTTAGTTGCATTTCAACAGAACGAAAGTAGCCTCATGACCCCGCTGATGAGCATGCATGTTTGTCTCTTCCATCCATTACACGTTTGTCTTTGTGAATCTCAGTTACTACGGAAATGATTGAAAGACCTTGTAAAGGTAAGCACCAAAAAAATGACTCTGTCGTCAATGATCTTTTTCTGTTGTCTTAAAGCTGAATGGAGGCTGGAGAAACACAAATGTGTGTGTGCTTGTGTGTGTGTGTGTGTGTGTGTGTGTGACGTGCGTGCGTGCCTGGATGCAACGTGTGTGATGTGCATTCGTAGTGTGTGCTCTCGGGTTTGTGTGTGTGTGTGTGTGTGTGTGTGCGTTCAAGTATGATGAATTGATCACACTTCAAAGGGAAAAGGGATGAAGAAGTAAAGCTCTCCATAACAACAAAGACAACAGGAGAAAATGAGTCAATGGATTTCTGCTGTAAAGGTCAAAGTTGGGGGGGTTAAGTAATTCATTTGGACAGCTTTCCTTCTCCACTGAGGCCATCAATACTACAACAACAGGCATAATCCTGAAATCTATTTGAAATGATAGTCCTGATGGCACCGCTAATGACTTCAGATCACACATCCCCCCCCTTTGGATAGGGGTTAAATTCTCGCTAGAGCCCATTCTGTCTGCATGCCCCTCTATCTGTATCTCTCTTCTTTATTTGATGACTTCACTACAATAAATAAAGAAAAATACTTAAAAAGACAACAACTCCCACATTGATACGTCATCAAATGGAAATGTTTTGATATTAAATTCCGTAAAAAACAACGTTAAGGTTCACGGAAACACGGTGATTCAAACAGCTCGTGACATGGCAACATTTTAAGCCATGTCATGTTGCTTCCAGTTACATAGATGCTTCATCTTAAAATGGTGGCACCTACCTATCCCCTTGTAAATGCATTCTCAGACAGAGAATATATTAATAACGTCTTATGTGTTGCTACGACACAGTGTGCGTGTGGTGTTAGCGTGACAGAGCAAATAACAAATAATAAAAGGATAAATAAACAATTGGTATAGCTTTTAAAATTCAATTCTAAATACAAAAAGCTCCCACAACTGGTAATGCAAATGTCTTATTTTGACCAACAAAAAGGGAATAATTTCAGAATTCTACAAAAAAATATAATTCTAATAAAATGATCTGCAAATCCAATGAGATCCAAGAAACCACCCAAGAGCCCACAAATGATTGTTTATGTTGGTTTGATATGATAGTTCATGTCAAGGCGGAGTCACTTACAGGTGAGTCACAGAGGGGGCCGCCGGTGGGGCAGGGCTCGTGTGCAGAGGTGAAGAGAAGCCGCCATGTCAGAAACATCCAGAAGAGCCCTGTCTATCTGTCCATCAACGGTCCCACACACGAATGGAGCCCGGTCCTGCTGCCCAGCTTCATCCTTTGCCAGCCCTCTCTTGCACGACGACAGCACGCAAGCGGCGCTTAACTCCGATTGCTCCGTCTCAGGGACAGTAGAGAGCACGACCTCACCGAAACAGGATTAGCTATAAATAGGCATGCATATCCGTCCAGGGGCGGCTGCCTGGCAGTGGCTCAGTCTTTGCCTGTGTGGTACTCTGTAGCACTAGAGCGCTAAACACTTGTGGAGTAAACTACTAAACCTGTGTACCCTCACTCAACCCCACCCTACTTCACCCACCAGACATTGGGTTAGCTATAGCTCCAAGGGATTTAGGGAGTGATGGGCAGGGGATTATGTTAATCAGACTCCTTTCCCGTCCCCTTTGTTCTACAGAGTCCTGCCTCTCACTATGCCCCCAACTCCCCAATTAAGAGATCAAGCCAAGTATCCCATGATCAAGGCCTCATTTCACCTCACTACTGCTGTGTTTTACACATACTGAAATGCAGTGCACATATCGCACATGCATGCACACACCCTCCCGTGCACAGATGCCCACATTCAGAGGAGGATTAAACTACACTGCACCTACACACATGCACACACAGCCAGATTACAGACGCACATATACACACGACACAGAAGGATTATACACAAATGCACACACCCACACATACACTGCAGCTAGACAGCAGGATTAGAGGCACACACAAGTACACACACAGAAAGAGACAGACAGAGAGAGAGATTACAATGCAGTTCAGACCCGGTTGCCTCTGCAGAATGTGCAGATCTGATATGTAGGGCAGCAGAGGAAGAGGACATTATTTAATGCAATCTCTCCAAATAATATGATACCCTCCCTGCCAGTGACACTGTTTGAAAGCTACCCTAACTTGACATTCGGCCAGGGCAACCACAAAGAGTGATGAGCCATTGAAAAGCATAGCGACCAGGCTGCGTTTCTCTACCATGTCAGCTTCTTTCTGAGAGGATTGTTTGTTGCTTGTGGCTCCTAGGTATTCGATCCTTTAGACAAAGGGCAATTCCACAGTAACGGAATGCCGCTTTGACTCCGTTTTTCACTTGAAAATGCATACCAAACAAAAAACATTGATTTCAAAGATCAACAAACCATACAAGGACTACTTTTTGTACAAAAACTAATTTAGTGGAAGAACTGTCCAGATGCAAACTTTGGTAACATCATTTTTATGTGACCACGTTTTCCAAAAACGTTAAATACCTGCTCCGAATTCTGATTAGATGATATCTGCATAAAGAATGGGGTATCAGCTATGGCATGGCACCTTGAGTTTGAAAAAAATCTCTTTCGGTTATTGAACTACAGCAAGTGAAGTAGATTTACACCTGATAACTGAGTTACGGTAACAGATTTACATCATGGGTCCCTGATCTCTACTACACAGAAATGCATAATTATGGATACGAATGTCATTCTCCTCATGTTTCACATGTTTGGACATCAAAGCGCAGCACAGTAGAGTACAGCACAGTACAATACAGCACAGCAGGGTACAGTACAGTGCTGTACAGTACAGTACTCAGTACTGTATTGTACTTGTTTTGTACTGTACTGCGCTACCCAAACTTGTGAAACAAATGTCTATGATAGGTTCAGATTTGGTAACGGAATTATGAGTTTTAATCACTTCATTATTAATAATCAAAATTGATATAAATTAAATCACTATGACTAATTGATAGGTCTTCCATTACTTGTTACTTCTATGAACTTTTATTATCCTTCCTCCTCATGCAGTTTTGATAACAGAATCACAAGCAACAAGGCAATATTCCTTAAACTTACAGACGGTAAACAATTTCTCCAAAACAACATTTTGATATCTTGGCAGGGGTCTTTATGTCAACATTATTGTGTTTTGATGTATTTCTGATACCTTTTAAGACTTTTTCTGGTAGATGTTTTCTAAGACACCGTTTCCGTCCGTTCAGCTTAATCATTTTGAAAATGGAAAATGGTTGAAAGATGTAACTTTATTCAGGGAACAGTAGTTATATTCATAACTGTAGGTTTCCTTTCAGTCGGTCACTCAGTATAACATACGATGGGGAAATACAATCCCACACCAGGCCGGCTTAGACGGTACCAATCTAGGAGGCCCATGGCAGCCCAAGCACACACAGGTTCCACTGGCTCCTCCACCTTTTTCCCTAATACTTACCGAGAAGCCTGAACTGTCAGACCCCTATATAGGTAACCAGAACCTGCTGCAAATTGGCTATGCGCCCTGACCATAGAGTCCAAGTCCATAGACCCCACAGTTCCAAGAACAATACTTACCTTGAGAGTCTGAAATGTCAGAACTCGTACAAGGAACCCCAAGTCTAAAACAACAGAACACCTGTCGTGACTTAGTAAAGCACGCACGCGCACTGCATAGCATCGATCAGAGTCGGGGAATTATGGTAACCCGGGTTAAATGCGCAACCTGCACAGTGGTCTAAGGCACTGCATCGCAGTGCTAGCTGTGCCACTAGAGATTCTGGGTTCGAGTCCAGGCTCTGACGCAGCCGGCCGCGACCGGGAGACCCATGGGGCAGTGCATAATTGGCCCAGCACCGTCCGGGTTAGGGAAGGGCCTGTCCCGAGTCCGTGTGGGAGTTGCAGCGATGAGACAAGACTGTAACTACCAATTGGATACCACAAAATTGGGGAGAAAAAGGGGTAATTTAAAAAAAAATGTATAAATAAAATAATAAATAAAATAAATGCGCAACCTGCGGGCTGCCTAACACCCACTCCTGAACCCAGTAATAAAAACACTATGAGGCACACTGGGAGCAGTTACATCCAAGTGACACAACTGCAGCAAAGATATCACCAATTGTCATACTCCTGCAAAATGCCCAAGCAGCTGCCACACCCCTAGTGGAGTGAGAACCCTTGTCCTTTGCTTTCATACCCCAGGGAGATCCAATGAGAAATACACTGCTTAGAAAGAGCCCTACCCCTAGCTAGATTAGTGAAATAGACACAAAGCTGGTCACAAATGCAGATATCCTTGGACCTATCCAAACACGTGCATAAAGCGCGCATCGGACACAGGCCATGCAACATCCGTTGTTCACTGGAACAAATGGAGTAGGTTAGAAAGGGAACAGCTTGAATGCCAGGGACCTGTAAGACATAGGCATAACCTTGGGAGCAAACACTGCATTAGGCCATAGCATCACCTTGGAGTCGTCAGGTGCAAACTCCAAATAGGAAGGGTGTACTGATAGCGCGGAGATCCCTAATGCGTTTGGGCGATGCCAAGGCCATGAGTAGCCCAGTCTTGTAGGAAAGGATCTTCAGGTCCACAGACTCCAATGGTTCAAATAGAGGCTCACACAGTGTCCAGGACCAAATCCAGGTCCTAGGTCGGGGCCATAGGCTTAGACACTGGTCTGAGCCGACGCATGCCTTTCAGGAACCGCCCCACCAGAGGATGAGACCCCAGGGTATTTTCTTTTATTTATTTAACCTTTATTTAAATAGGCAAGTCAGTTAAGAACAAATTCTTATTCACAATGACGGCCTACCCCGCCCGATGCTGGGCCAATTGTGCGCCGCCCTATGGGACTCCCAATCACAGTCGGTTGTGATACAGCCTGGAAGGGTCTGGGGTGACACCTCTAGCACTGGGATGCAGTGCCTTAGAACACGCCGAGATGGCTGCCATATAAACCTTTAATGTGGAAAAAGATTTTTTTTTTTTATGTTCTTGCAAGAACATCAAAATCCACCAAAGAGCTCTGAAAAGGCGTAACTGGTTTAACCTGAGAATGCGCATTTTGTCTTATAAAAGTGGGACTAAACACTTCCCTCTGCAACTGGATCCTGGACTTCCTGACGGGTCGCCCCCAGTCGGTGAGGGTAGGTAGCAACAGGGGACTGCGTGCTCAGTCCCCTCTTGTACTCCCTGTTCAGGCCAGGCACGACTCCAACACCATCATTAAGTTTGCAGACGACACAACAGTGGTAGGCCTGATCACCGACAACGACGAGACAGCCTATAGGGAGGAGGTCTGAGACCTGGCCGGGTGGTGCCCGAATAACAACCTATCCAAAATGTAACCAAGGCTAAGGAGATGAAGGTGGACTATAGGAAAAGGAGGACCGAGCACGCCCCCATTCTCATCGACGGGGCTGTAGTGGAGCAGGTTGAGAGCTTCAAGTGCATTGGTGTTCACATCAACAACAAACTAGAATGGTCCAAACACACCAAGACTAGAGGTCGACCGATTATGATTTTTCAATGCCGATGCCAATACCGATTAATCGGCCGATTTTCCCCCCCGATTTTTTTATTTGTAAAAATGACAATTACAACCATACTGAATTAACACTTTTATTTTAACTTAATATAATACATCAATCAAATCAATTTAGCCTCAAATAAATAATGAAACATGTTCAATTTGATTTAAATAATGCAAAAACAAAGTGTTGGAGAAGAAAGTAAAAGTGCAATATGTGCCATGTAAAAAAGATCACGTTTAAGTTCCTTGCTCAAAACATATGAAAGCTGCTGGTTCCTTTTAACATGAATCTTCAATATTCCCAGGTAAGAAGTTTTAGGTTGAGGTTATTATAGGAATTATAGGACTATTTCTCTCTATGCCATTTGTATTTCATATACCTTTGACTATTGGATGTTCTTACAGGCACTATAGTATTGCCAGTGTAAGAGTATAGCTTCCGTCCCTCTCCTCGCCCCTGCCTGGGCTCGAACCAGGAACACAACAGCCACCCTCGAAGCATCGTTACCCATTGCTCCACAAAAGCCGTGGCACTTGCAGAGCAAGGGGAACAACTACTCCAAGTCTCAGAGCGAGTGACGTTTGAAACGCTATTAGCACGCACCCCGCTATCTAGCTAGCCATTTCACATTGGTTACACCAGCCTAATCTCGGGAGTTGATAGGCTTGAAGTCATAAACAGCTGTCCTATTTTTGTTTCTCCTCGAAACAGGCCTGTAAGGACTTCATAGCTGAGCCAAACAACCTTGTTGGCGAAACTGGCTCATGAGCGAAAGCCACCTGAGCATGTTTCCACCCTAGACAAACAGGACAGCCCTCGTGAGTATCTTTCATTTTCCTAAAAATAGGGCACGGTCAGAGGTTCAAACTCTGCTTTTTGAAATTACTCTTACCACTGGCCATCTTGGCTACACACACAGAGCAGAAAGTAACGTAAACTCACGTAAACTCGTACATCGCCTTGGTCCGTACAATTGCCCTTATTATAGCGCCCCAAAAACGTAACACTTCCAGATCAACTGTAGTGTCAATACCATTGTAAAGCACAATTTCATCCCAACATTATCAATTACATGACCTAAACGCTGCCCGTTTCTGCATAATTCAAGCAGGCAATGAGCCCCGTTGGGTCTTTTTAAAAATGGCGGGTGGGGATGCGAAACTAATGCGTGATAGTGAGAAGGAGAGATGTTGTGTGTGAAAATTGCTTTTTTTCACTCGATCTGTCCAACTTATCGCCTCTAAAATGTAAATAAAACACGATAAAGAGTTTATATAATGTGTCATTACATACCTATTTGAAGGTTTGTGTCGAATTTGAATCGGGTTTTTAGGGCGGTGCTAAAGTGATCTTAGAAGTTGTCACGTTCCTGACCTTATTTCCTTTGTTTAGTCTTTGTTTAGTTGGTCAGGACGTGAGCTGGGTGGGTATAGTCTATGTTATGTGTTTCTATGTGTAGGTTTGTCTATTGGCCTGATATGGTTCTCAATCAGAGGCAGGTGTTTTGCATTGTCTCTGATTGGGAACCATATTAAGGTAGCCTGTTTGCACTGTTGGTTTGTGGGTGATTGTTCCTGTTCGTGTGTTCATGTATTTTGTGTTCCCATGTTCAGGACTGTAGCTTCTTTGGTTTTCGTCTGTTTATTGTTTTTGTTCGTGTTGAAAAGTATTCCAATAAATATGGAAACGTACCACGCTGCGCTTTGGTCCTCCTCTCTTTCCAACGACGAGAGCCGTTACAGAAGTAAACAGCGGCTTTGAGAATGATGATCGCATGCAATGATGACGCAAAAAATGAATAGGTATCCCCCTTACCCCCGTCACTGTCCATTTCTTGTTTTTAAAGTGCTACACCTGGTGTAGAGAGATTGTAAAACAGAAATAGTTGCTTTATGCGTGCTGTACGTTACGACATGACACGTCACGATGTAACGGAGCGTTCGTTTTTTCAACTTTTCTCCAATACTATAGAGCCATTACCATGTCGATCAACGCTTGAATAGAAACCTAGTTCACACCCCCGATTTTGAAGTCAACACAGTCGCTACAGTCCCATTCGTTTTCTTTGTAGCCTCGTGTGAATGTTGCGGTTGCGCACATTTGTACGGAATGGGGTGAGTTTAAGTTTGTGGGGTTTTAGCAAACACAAATTGTACTGAAGCAAGGAGGCATTAGCTACACAAGCAGAGCAGAAAGTAGTTAGCTTTTAGCAAACACAAAAACCGATACCAAGACCCAAACTTGCAACATCTAGGGGGACGAGTACTCTCTCCCCACTAACAGACTAACAGAAGTCAGAGACGAATCCCTTAGTCTTCAAATGCTTCGTAAATTAGTTAGTAAATTGTGTAACACCTACTTCCTTCAGGCGAGCTAAAGAGAGAAGCATTTAGGAAATGGATGCGAGCCCCGGTATTATAGCCAGGAAGGCGTTACTTCCAAGGGCATACTAGGTATTCATTGGCCCATTGGGTGTGATTTCAGTTTTCTTCAGGTGAATATAATTGGTTGTTGACTCCCCATATTGTGTTATACCGAGTGACCGACTGAAAGGGAACTGAAGATGCATGCTTAGTCATTCATTTTTGTTTTTAGGCATGCAGAATTCATGGCCTGCTGGTCAGTGTGGCCTTTTGTTTTAGAGAGAGTATGTCTGTGTACACGAACCATGGTCACATGGGTAAGCAAGCATGTCATTAAATCTAACAGACGCACCTCCCCTACCTTGCCAGTCAACCAATCATTGTCTGTGTATCGGGCATGGCGCTTGTGGAAGCCTAAAGCTGTTGTTAGCTTAGAACTAAGGATTGTTAGCAATTACAAATCTATAGTGTGTCTTTAAGTTAAAGTAAATATTCTGGCACAAAGCTGCAGCACTCATGTCTGCCCCAGAAACCTTACTAACACACACACACACACACACACACAAAGCCACTGAAGAAGATTAATCATTTTAGAGGTTAACAGCATCAGTATGCACACAGATTAGCCCCATGGGCATCACTAGGCAACACACATCATATGGTGGCAACCGTGGCATCAAATGAATCCACACCTTACCCACTCAACCTGTCTGCTAATCAAAGAACTGGTCATGGACACATGTTTGCAGTCCAGTTTTGCAGTCCAGGTAATGACTAGAGGGTGTGAAAGGCAGTAAACTTCTCATTAACATTCAGTGAAAGCCAATGTTCCATCAGGTAACAGGAGAACAGGATCACGTTTCTGACATTACTGTACATGTTCAAACTGTTTCTGTTCAAACTGACAAAATGTGGAGCTCAATAACTAATGTACTGAAGGGAGAGCAAATATCAACGGTCAAATGGATTAGATGGTTTATCACCAGGTTTGGGGGGGGGGGGTTCAATTCACTGTAATTCTGTCCATTCAGCAAATGTATTGAAAATCACTCCATCAGGATCTAATGGAGAATTTCCCAATCCATTTTAGCCAAGGTAAGTGGACAAATCTTGTTTGTATTTTGAGAGGAACATTTTTTTAATGCCTGCACCAGTCTTTAAAGGGATGTTTCACCCATAACATAATATAATCTGTGTAGCTCAGTTGGTAGAGCATGGTGATTGCAATGCCAGGGTTGTGGGTTCACTTCTCATGGGGGACCAGTATAAAAATGTATGCACTGCTGTAAGTTGCTCTGGATGAGAGTGTCTACTAAAATGTCAATGATTTTTGACGAAAGGGTCCTTGCTGCTTCTGTTTACATAGTACACCGTAGGCTACTAGAGAAGAAATGTCTGCATCCAAATGTTGCATTGTATTTTAGGGAGAATATATCGATTTCATTTACTTTCAATCATCCTTTCTCAAATAAAATTACATGCAATCTGCAGTGTTGGAAGAAATCAAATACATTGACCTCACAAAATACTGGCAAATATTATGTGATACTGCCTACTTGTGGTCATTGTTGACCATCTGGAATGTTTTCTCAAAACTTGTAAAACATTTTCGCGAGAGCTGCCTCGGCCACAATTTATATCTCAATGGAATACATACGAGGCTCTGAATATTTCCTAAACCTAGAAGAAAACAGTAACATTCATCACACCAAAGAGAGATACATTAACTTTACTGGCGTGGTAAATTGTTTCCCTACTTTTTAAACCGAGAATACTCAGTATATAACTCTGATTGTGCAATAGTGCATACAAGGGCACACTTGTGTGGAGAATTGGTGGCTGTATCATTTGAAGCCCTAGAAACATGTCACATTCAGTCTCACCCCACACTTTGACACATTTGATGGAGAATGCAGGCGCCCACTACTACAGGACATTAGGACTGAAGAAGAAATAGAACTTCCCCCCCATTGGAGTGGTCAATGATCCTAAAAGAGTCGTTGAGGTGGATCTCTTCACCTGATGAAGACCATCAATGCCATATCCAGCGATGTGGTGAGGGAACTTCACCAGGCTCCCTGGGAGGAGGAGCAGGTCCATCTGAAGCGACAGAGAGCAACCCTGTGCATGTGCTGCCTGTAGCAGAGATGAGGCAGTTTAGTTTTTCATTCATCTTGTTCCAATTTATCTTGTATCCTTTTCATTGTATTCTGGTACTTTTAAAGGGGTAGTTCAGGCCCTTTATCCACTTCCCCAGAGTCAGATTTAATTGTTGATATCATTTGTATGTATCTGTGTGCAGTTTGAAAGAAGTAGCTAACCAGCATTAGCACAATGACTGGATGTCTATAGGAACAGCTGTTCCAGTCATTGGGCTAATGCTAATGCTCATTAGCATTGGCCGTGAAACTACTTCTTAACTTGCTTCATATTGGACGCAGATACATAACAATGGTATCAACGAGTTCATCTGACTCTGGGGAAGTACACAAATGGCATTGCCAGCATCCCATACTATCCCTTTAATGACCATGTTTGAGTTGTTGCAACCTAAATTAAATCTCTTGAATTTGAATGTTTACTATGAAATGATATATTTCTCAGTATTATCAAAGTAGGCTAAGAAGCAAAATATAACATTGTGGTGTCCTCCTATAGCCTTTTCCCGCCCTCCTTCCCATACCCCCAGTGCTCCTTCATGTCACACCTACAGTTGAAGTCAGAAGTTTACATACACTTAGGTTGGAGTCATTAGAACTCGTTTTTCAATGAGTCCGCAGATCTCTGCGTTAATAAGCTATAGTTTTGGCTAGTCAGTTAGGACATTTGCGATGATGCCAGACAGAAGTAATTGGGCCAGCAATTGTCATATGGTCAGATGAAACCAAAATATAACTTTATTGGTATAACAACTCAACTCGAGGATCAAAGAATGCTGAGTTGCATCCACTAAGAACACCATACCTACTGTGACAGCATGGGCGGTTCCTGGAAACGATGTCATGGCTTTGGGGCTGTTTTTCTGCAAAGGGACCAGTTGACGACTGATCCGTGTAAATTGGACAGAATGTACATGGGGCCATGTATCGTCGAGGCCTATTTTCGAGCTGAAAACCTCCTTCCATGACAGCAAGGGCATTGCAAGATGAAATGTGGCTGGGTCTTTCAGCATGACAATGATCCCAAACACACCGCCCGGGAAACGAAGGAGTGGCTCATCGTAAGAAGACATGTTCAAGGTGCCTGGAGTGGCCTAGCCACGTCTCCAGATCTCAACCCCATAGAAAATACTTTGGAGGGAGTATGAAAGTCCGTGTTGCCCATGCAACAGCCCCAAAACATCACTGCTCTAGGAAGGAGATCTGCATGGAGGAATGGGCCTAATAATGACCAGCAACAGTGTGTGAAAACCTTGTGACAGACTTAATCCCAGAACAACATTTAAGGACCTCTGTGCATATGCCAGACGAAACGGGTATATAACAAAGTATCTGAGATAAACTTTTGTTATTGACCAAATACTATATTGTTCCAGCCAGTAATTTGCAAATAAATTCATAAAAAATCCTACAATGTGATTTTCTGGATTTTTTTTCTCATTTTGTCTGTCATAGTTGAAGTGTACCTCTGATGAAAATTACAGGCCTCTCTCGTCTTTTTAAGTGGGAGAACTTGCACAATTGGTGGCTGACTAAATACTTTTTTGCCCCACTGTATGTTTGGAGGAAAAAGGGGGACGCTTGCAAGCTGAAGAATACCATCCCAACCGTGAAGCACGAAATGGGTCAAAATTCACCCAACTTTTTCTGGGAAGCTTGTGGAAGGCTACCTGAAACGTTTGACCCAAGTTAAATAATTTAAAGGCAATGCTACCAAATACTAAATCATTCTCTCTACTATTATTCTGACATTTCACATTCTTAAAATAAAGTGGTGATCCTAACTGACCTGAGACAGGGAATTCTTACTAGGATTAAATGTCAGGAATTGTGAAAACTGAGTTTAAATGTATTTGGGTAAGGTGTATGTAAACGTCCGACTTCAACTCTACCTGCAGAAGCCCTTTTCTTCCTGAGTAGCAGACCCATTCTACCCAACAGTCAGGAGATCTCACCCTCGATATGAGCAGATCAGTCCCCAAAATGCACACACCGCAGCCTCCATCCTTCCCACACATTGACCTCTCCGACCTTTCATCCTGACAGGATCACTTACTCCTGCTCATCTCAGAGGTACTCCACCTCAAAATCAAGATATATCATTTGAAATTAATGAAAAATTAGACAAAATTGTACCACTCTGTCGATGTTAAAGACAAAACTCTTCTATCATGTCAATAGCTAAGGCTACTTTATTTTTATTTGAGAGCTTCAGTGAGCCTCTCTAGGCAATGCCTAGGCCTACAATACCTGCCTACCTTTACTTTACACGAATAGGATATAGCTGTGTCACGTTCTAATTTCTTTGTGTGTAGTTCATTGAAAAGAAACACTGTGAAAACATGAATTGGCGTCCCCTTTAAGATATCACTGTCATCTACTAAATGTACTGGTAGCTAGCCTTGAATGCCTCACTAAAAGCAAACAGAACTTTGAAACAGCTTATTGTTGTGGAATGCTTTCATAAAACTCTAAGAACTTTAGCGGGACTTCAACATTTTTTTGTGTATGGACTTCTTGCATTGTTTGCCATGAGATAATGTTATTTATTGGGGTTCTACAGAGGCTGGTGGGACTGGACTATAGGAGGATGGGCTCATTGTAATGGCTTGAATGGAATTGATGGAACGGAGTCAAACATGTGGTTTCCATATGTTTGATACTGTTCCATTGATTCCATTCCAGCCATTAAAATGAGCCCGTCCTCCTATAGCGCCTCCCACCAGTCGCCACTGCTGGAGTTCAATGTTAAAGAGAAACTTCACCAATTTTCAACTTCATATTCATCATCTCCAAAACCACCCCAACATCAACATATGTGAAAATGTGTTTCTATGTTCTGCAGTAAAAAAGATTAAGATAAGTGTTTTCGATCATCAACCAATTAGTAGACAAATTGCAGCCAATTAGTAGGCCACGCCTACTCACAATTGGTCAAAATCACACAAATAATACTGATGATGTCATTGGAAAAACTTATCTTCCTCAATTGTTTTACTACAAAACATAGAAATGCACCATTTTCACATACTGTATGTTGATATTGGAGTGGTGCTGGAGATGATGAAGTTGAAAACTTGTGAATTTTCCCTTTAATACCTTGAATGAAGGTTTCTTTGAAACGTGTGTCCTGAACAGCATTAATATGAGCAACATTAGTGGACACTTCCCTTGACAGGAGGACGGGAAGGGTCATATAGCCTAGTAACTTTTGTTGTGATAACTAGGGATGAAACGGTTACCGGACGGTAATTATTACCGTTTCAAATTTGAATTATCATTGAAACCGTGTTTGATTATTACGGTTTGAAAAACTCACAGTAAATACTGTCCAGCATCAACCAAAGTTAGCAACAGTCGGACGCAGGTGCAGCATGTAACGTGGGTTTTGTTTTGTGTGAAAACATGGCCGGAGATTTTTCACATGGCGGGAGATTTTTGCCTTCTAAGAGGACCAAATCTGAAGTGTGGTCGTATTTTGGGTTTTACAAGAGTGCTGAGAGAAACTTAATCGAAGATGGTCACCCTTTCTGCAGAACATGCAAAAATAAATTGCTGCGAAAGGGGGCAACACTTAAAATCTCTTGAGTCATCTTCGTGACCACCAACCACACTACTTTATAGCGAATGCAAGGTAAGTATCTATATCCCCAGTAAAACGAGATATATATCGACATAACCTGAAAGGCCACTCAGCAAGGAAGAAGCCACTGTTCCAAAACCTCCAATAAGCCAGACTACGGTTTGCAACTGCACATGGGGACAAAGATTGTACTTTTTGGAGAAATGTCCTCTGGTCTGTTGAAACAAAAATAGAACTGTTTGGCCATAATGACCATAGATATGTTTGGAGGAAAAAGGGGGACGCTTGCAAGCTGAAGAACACCATCCCAACCGTGAAGCATGTAATGGGTCAAAATTCACCCAACTTATTGTGGGAAGCTTGTGGAAGGCTACCTGAAACGTTTGACCCAAGTTAAACAATTTAAAGGAAATGCTACCAAATACTAAATTATTACCGTTTCAAATTTGAATTATCATTGAAACCGTGTTTGATTATTACGGTTTGAAAAACTCACAGTAAATACTGTCCAGCATCAACCAAAGTTAGCAACAGTCGGACGCAGGTGCAGCATGTAACGTGGGTTTTGTTTTGTGTGAAAACATGGCCGGAGATTTTTCACATGGCGGGAGATTTTTGCCTTCTAAGAGGACCAAATCTGAAGTGTGGTCATATTTTGGGTTTTACAAGAGTGCTGAGAGAAACTTAATCGAAGATGGTCACCCTTTCTGCAGAACATGCAAAAATTAATTGCTGCGAAAGGGGGCAACACTTAAAATCTCTTGAGTCATCTTCGTGACCACCAACCACACTACTTTATAGCGAATGCAAGGTAAGTTAACTTTTAGCTCAATGCATGATGTGAGGACTTTGGAATGGGGGAAAATGTTATGGTTTGTTTGTCTGTCTAACTTGCTAATGGCTTGTCAATAATGTAAACTGAAGCGTTCAGTGTTACCTACTCTTGTAAAAACACTACACGTTGTTCTGCTGCTGTATGCGTCATGTGTCTGTAGACTCTATTCGCTCATTGCACACGATAGCACGTTATGTAGTTTAGTCACCCAACCAACATATTTTGTTCATTTAAAATCCGTCAGTCCTCGACTTGGTTGTAAAAGTGTTCCAACAGGAGAAACACTATATACTCCTATACAAGACTCCTGTATTTATGTCAATTGTTGGGCTCATTGCAATTACTATCACTGTCTTCTTAAGACTCATTTGTATTTATGTAAATTATGCATGGGGTCATTACATATACTCAAATGCAACACAGAAGTGAGTGAGATAATAATTATAATGTAGCACTAATAATAATACTACATTTGATATTCCCTTGTTTACAGAGTGGATGTGCAGCAGGCAAACCCAGTGATGCTACTGGTCCCTCATCTACAGTTGTGACAGACACTCAAGCAAGTATTTAAAAGGCAGGTTGCTTATGCACCCACATCAAAAAATGCTCAAGACCTCACTGCAGCCCTTTCATATTACATTGCAAAGGACATGATGCCATTTCAAATTGTTGAGAGGCCTGGCTTTCTGAGGCTGATGAAGGTTGCCGTGCCTCACTACAAAGTGCCATTACGAACATTATTTTCCACGACTGAAATCCCAAACCTGTACAACCAGGCTAAAGCTGATGTTGGGAAACGTTTGGCTCAAGGCACATGGTTTGCTGCAACTACTGACCTCTGGACCAGTGAAAGCAGGGCTGGTCAACTACACCAGCTTCACTATCCATTACCTCACCCCAGACTGGCAACTGGAATCAAGCTGCCTAGAAAACACAGTTCTTCCCAGAATATCACTCAGCTCACAACATCAGAGTTTTTTGAGAATATGCTGGAAGAGTGGGGGGGGATCAACAAGAAAGACCTGGTCTGCATTACCACAGACAACGCAACAAACATGATCAAGGCTTTTGAAGAGTTCCCAGATCTGTGGCTTGGGTGCTTTGGCCATCCTTTGAACCTGGCCATCTCAAAGGCTCTGAAAATTAAGTCAAGGCCTGCCATCATCTGGTCCAAGACTTCTCACGGAGCTGGAAGAGAAGGAGAAAACTGAGAGAAAAGCAAGCTGCCCTCAACATGCCACAGAAGGCTCTGATCCATGATGTGGGGACCCGATGGGGATCTACACACAAGATGCTTGAGTGTTTCCTCAGTCTACAGCAGCCAGTCTGTGCGACACTGGCTGGAGAAAAAGGAACATGGCATCTGATGCTGACATAAGTGTCACGGAGCAACTGTGCCAGCATCTTGAACCTCTGAACCTCTGAAGTACTTGCCTCAGAGACACGAGTGACACTGTCAGCCATCAAGCCTGTCCTGGACCACATCACCCGTGATGTTCTGGTGGAAAAGGATACGGAGCCAATCCCTGACCAAGGAGATGAAAAGGGTAATGAGAGAAGACCTTAACAACAGATACACAGAGAAGGCAAAGAGTCATGCACATGGCTTGTTTCATTGACCCCCGCTTCAAAAGGAGCTTTTTAGATGAGCTTGAGGCTGCAAAAGTTAACACTGACAGCTGTGTCCAGGAGGCTTTGAAGCTGGCAGCTGCACAAGTCAGGGAATAACCAAAAAGCACCAGCAGCATCTCCACCAACAACACCCCCACAGCGGCATTGGAAATCCCTGGCTGGGTTGCTGAGAAAGATTACCTCGCTGGCCATGGCAGAACACTGACATTTCTGTCTTGCAGGAAATCACGCACAGAACGAGCAGTATGGCTGGTGGCATTGTCATGCTGGAGGGTCATGTCAGGATGAGCCTGCATGAAGGGTACCACATGACGGAGGAGGATGTCTTCCTGTAACGCACAGCGTTGAGATTACCGGCAATGACAACAAGCTCAGTCTGATGATGCTGTGACACACCGCCCCAGACCATGACGGACCCTCCACCTCCAAATCGATCCTTCTCCAGAGTACAGGCCTCGGTGTAACGCTCATTTCTTCAACGATAAATGCGAATCCGACCATCACCGCTGGTGAGACAAAACCACGACTCGTGAGTGAAGAGCATTTTTGCCAGTCCTGTCTGGTCCAGCAACGGTGGGTTTGTGCCCATAGGCGACGTTGTTGCCGGTGATGTGTGTCCAGTGTGTGTTTCCACTGTGTGTGTGTTTCCACTGTGTGTGTGTGTCCTGTGTGTTTG
Source organism: Salvelinus alpinus (assembly GCF_045679555.1). NCBI lineage: Eukaryota > Metazoa > Chordata > Actinopteri > Salmoniformes > Salmonidae > Salvelinus > Salvelinus alpinus. The sequence goes on along the minus strand of NC_092094.1, from coordinate 49,033,904 downwards.
TGCGCGCGCACACACACACACACACACACACACACACACACACACACACACACACACACACACACACACACACACACACACACACACACACACACACACACACACACACACACACACACACACACACCTCTTGATAGTGAAGCTAACATTTTAAATGTGACTCTGTACTCCAGTATTTTGGGTTTCAGATCAAATATTTCATATGAGGTGACAGTACATAATGTCACCTTTGATTTGAGGGTATTTCCATACATTTTGAAATGAAAGCACTTCATGTATCTAGTCCCCCTATTTGAAGAAGTCAGACGTATTCTGACCAATTCACTTGTATTAAACCTGCACTAGGGAAACTTTTACCTCTCATGGCCACATGGTGTCATCTTTAATGTTAATGTTATTAATTTAATGTTAATGCACACAAAAAGTGCATAGTGCTGCTAATTTAATTTGTTGGTTGTTGGTTTTCAATATAAAACTTGACGAAATGATTTCAGTGTGTGTATCAGTACTTTTTGAACATTCCCAGCACATTTTAACAATACTGCGATAATACTGATAACCGTGATAATTTTGGTCACTATAATCGTGATATGAAATGTTCATACCATTTCATATCTTTTCCACCTTTTAGTTAGATGAGAGACGAAGAAGAAAAGGACTGAAAATGGCTAACGATCTGGTGTCGATAAAAATGCCCCTGCTCCTATTCGGATACATGGAGGTAATTTACAAGATTTGCCTGAAGGCAATAACAGCAAAGGAAGGAAATACATATAACCTGGGCTCCCACCTCAGGGTACACCACCTTCTGACCTATGCACGCGCTGGGCCTGGGTCCTCATCATTGCCGTCACCAACCCAATCTACACAGTGGTGTGTATTCATGGATGCCAAGAGAAGCCAGGCTTCCCCAAAAAATTTACCAATATTTAAAAAAAAATGTTTGACATCAAATATTTTATCTTTTGCCTCTCTGTTTCATCATTTTCCTTCAATTGGCAAGAAGCTGAATGCATCTCAACGGAGAAATCATCCGAGCGAGCAATACAGCGCCCTCTCTCTATGTTTAGGCCATCTATTTCATACTGTCTGGCCCAAACGAGTATGACATTGTTGCCGCACGTAGCATTGAATGTAATGCAAGGGAAGCACAAGCATTTGGCCTCCCTTGACGAAAAAAGTTTTTAAAAAAAAAGCCAAAACTGAGCGACCTCACCTGTGAATGGTCCTGGTGTCAAGGGAAGCCAGCTTGGATGTCAAATCAAATGTTATTTGTCACATGAGCCGAATACAACAGATGTAGACCTTACTTACAAGCCCTTACAAGCCCTTACAATGCAGTTCATGAAATAGAGTTGACAATTTTTGGTGTCACTCCTATACAACCGCATTGAGAGCATACAGTACGTCATTGATAGAAACAACTTGAATTGTTTCATCTCATTGTGTTGCTGTCCTCCGGTGGCTTGCTAGCTAAAGTTGGCCCTTTCCTAAATTAGCCATGGATGGAGATAGGGATTTTGACTTGTGGTTTTACTTAATTTTCTGTATTGGCCAATGATTATAACGGCGATTCTGGTCCAACCATTAATTCATACATTGTTGTGCCCCTGGCCTGAGAGGATGGAAGTTCAATATGTACTTTGATGTAAAAGACTAATGTTAACTAGCTAACATCGCCCATGAATGGAAGTTAGGCTAGCGAGCAAGCATTTTAGCCAGGTAGCCTATGACAACAAAAAATAAAAGCGTGTACTGTATGACAGAGTGATAGACCGTTTTGTCTTAATGTTTTTCCTCATAACCCTGGACTATCAAATCAAATCAAATCAAGTTTATTTTATATAGCCCTTCGTACATCAGCTAATATCTCGAAGTGCTGTACAGAAACCCAGCCTAAAACCCCAAACAGCAAGCAATGCAGGTGTAGAAGCACGGTGGCTAGGAAAAACTCCCTAGAAAGGCCAAAACCTAGGAAGAAACCTAGAGAGGAACCAGGCTATGAGGGGTGGCCAGTCCTCTTCTGGCTGTGCCGGGTGGAGATTATAACAGAACTATGCCAAGATGTTCAAAATGTTCATAAGTGACAAGCATGGTCAAATAATAATCATGAATAATTTTCAGTTTTCATAGCCGATCATTAAGAGTTGAAAATAGCAGGTCTGGGACAGGTGGCGGTTCCATAACCGCAGGCAGAACAGTTGAAACTGGAATAGCAGCAAGGCCAGGTGGACTGGGGACAGCAAGGAGTCATCATGCCCGGTAGTCCTGACGTATGGTCCTAGGGCTCAGGTCCTCCGAGAGAGAGAAAGAAAGAGAGAATTAGAGAGAGCCAAGATTTTCAAAATGTTCATAAATGACAAGCATGGTCAAATAATAATCAGGAATAAATATCAGTTGGCTTTTCATAGCCGATCATTAAGAGTTGAAAACAGCAGGTCTGGGACAGGTAGGGGTTCCATAACCGCAGGCAGAACAGCTGAAACTGGAATAGCAGCAAGGCCAGGCGGACTGGGGACAGCAAGGAGTCATCATGCCCGGTTTGCCGTGACGTATGATCCTAGGGCTCAGGTTCTCCGAGAGAGAGAAAGAAAGAGAGAACGAGAGAATTAGAGAGAGCATACTTAAATTCACACAGGACACTGGATAAGATAGGAGAAGTACTCCAGGTATAACCAACTGACCCTAGCCCCCCGACACATAAACTACTGCAGCATAAATACTGGAGGCTGAGACAGGAGGGGTCAGGAGACACTGTGGCCCCATCAGAAGAAACCCCCGGACTGGGCCAAACAGGAAGGATATAACCCCACCCACTTTGCCAAAGCACAGCCCCCACACCACTAGAGGGATATCTTCAACCACCAACTTACAATCCTGAGACAAGGCCGAGTATAGCCCACAAAGATCTCCACCACAGCACAAACCAAGGGGGGGCGCCAACCCAGACAGGAAGATCACATCAGTAACTCAACCCACTCAAGTGACGCACCCCTCCCAGGGACGGCATGAAAGAGCACCAGTAAGCCAGTGACTCAGCCCCTGTAATAGGGTTAGAGGCAGAGAATCAGAGTCTTTATTGAAGACTCATCTCTTCAGTAGGTCCTATGATTGATTGAGTGTAGTCTAGCCCAGGGGTGTGAAAGTGAACGCAAAGGCACTGGAGCGACGAACCACCCTTGCTGTCTCTGCCTGGCCGGTTCCCCTCTCTCCACCGGGATTCTCTGCCTCTAACCTATTATGGGGGCTGAGTCACTCACTGGCTTACTGGTGCTCTTCCATCCCGTCCCTAGGAGGGGTGCGTCACTTGAGTGGGTTGAGTCACTGACGTGATCTTCCTGTCCAGGTTTGGCGCCCCCCTCGGGTTCATGCCGTGGGGGAGATCTTCATGGGCTATACTCGAGAATCCGGATTGGGACACCTCCCATAGGCCTACGTTTTCAGAGACGTGAAAATGCCCCCCTCCCCTCTACAATATCAATCTAAAGTATAACATTTTTCCATCAACGGCCATGTAGTTGCTTTGATCGGCCCGAGCTCTTATCGCCATAACCCAAACCATTAAGACACCAAGTCGGCATGGTGTTGGTCCATGGCACCAGTGGCGGTTCTAGACCATTTCAACTGGGCTGGCCAAGCTGGGGCCAATTGTCCTGTTAGAGGGGCCAGTTACATTAGACGGTATTGTTGTCATATCGTTTTCTTCACTGAATTGCAGGCATTAGCAGGCAAAAGACCATGTTCATAATCATCATCGTTGCCACTGTCTAATAACGGATGTAAAAAAAGAACGATAGCAAAAATGTATGTAAAAATTATTTCACACTCCACATTTAGGGGGGCCACAAGGGGGTCCAAAATTGTTGTCACCCCCCCCCCCCCCCCCCCCAGAGTTAGGCTAGAGTCCTGGTGCTAGCTGGGATTACAATTGATGTTTACTTTGTGTCAAATTAACTAATTGTTTTCTTTTGTTTTACTTATATAACAGTAAAACAGTGTTTAGGATCATCTAGTCAAATTGCATCGGTTTGCATCAGTTTCAATGGGTGACTTTTAATTTGAAGGCGAACCGCCGATTCCGCTATTGTTGTCCACAGCACCCTGGTCTATGAAACACTGACAGGTGAGAAAGGGCGACCGAAGGACTAACAACAGCGTTAATGAAACTTTGTTGCTGATTTCGTTATGGGTAAGAAACTTTCTGACCGGTTCTTATTTATTTAACCTCATAGTTCTAAGATCAACAGGCGCAGTCCTGTGCGATGTCTCGTGGCACCAAAAATATATTGGTTTAATTCGATTTCAGGCTCTCATTCTGCGCTCATAGAGAACATGATATTTCACAACGTGTCGTCTTCCCCTGACCACATTTAAAGTTTTTGATAGAATTCTATAATTTAGCCTAGCATAACCTACTGTTATAGTCTTTCTTATTAATATGTACCATTGCCTCATTTTACTCTTGTGTTAGCCACCACTACGACTAAAACTGGCTACTTTTGTCTGCTTTACAATAGTCTAACGTTACACTGTAACAATGTTCTTTCGATCACGATTAGCTGGTGATGGCGCAACATCGTATAACGAAATGATGTTTGTACATGTGTTTCTACAAACCCTCATCCAAACGTCTTGCACTTGAAGGTTCGGATTTTTACATTTTATTTTGCAATGATATGTGGCGATGTAATCTGCCCAGCAGCTACATAATTCAGTCTCTGTTGGCCCATTTAAAAACACATAATGACCATTAACAAAGACAGTACAACCTAAAGGACCAAACAACATATACCATACTGCCTCTGTCATTAATATTTATAAGCTTATTGATCTCCTGTTCAAGGAGTGGTTCTTAGTGTGTTGCACCCAATGATATACATTTACACTAGATCACGGAAAGGGGTGCTGTTTTGAAGCTTACGTGCCTCCATCTTGGCACAACCCACCATAAGAAAAAAAGCCGTTCAATTCACTAACTTTGTACTTTGTAATGCAAAATATGCTGATTTTAAATCTGATTGCCGCCTAAACTTTATTCATTCACTTAATCGGTCTCTCTCACGTCTCTCCCAAAGATGATCTATTGCCTCAGTGAACTGACTGTGTCTGTGAATAGGGCTTCCACAGGCCACCTCGTGAATGACCACATTACTGGTTAGAGATAGTGGGCACTTTTGTAAAATAAGCTACTTTTATGCAGATGTTGTTGATCAGTACAATAAAACAAGCTCAATAACTCAATGCATGCACACACACCTATTGAATATGCATTCAACTGTATTATGAATAGGCCTAGGCTTGATTTACCCAATCGAGATTTACCATTAAAATAAATAATCACTATGTTACCAAAGTCAAATTGATTATATGATTTATTCATTAATGCATACATGGCTGTCACTGAAAAATTTTGACGTGTAAAATTGAATGATATTGAACTCAAAATATTCCCAACGATTTAAACAGAGCAGAGTTTCTCTCTGGCTCAAGTGCCATTCTGTGATTTTGGTTAATATGCCTTTTTTGCCGTGGTATCGTTTTAGTATCGTGATGGTATTGAAAATCGTGATACTAAACCCGGTATCGATGTAAACATTTTGGTAATGTGACAACACTATGTCACATAAGACCTTTACCCTTTAGCACACGCGTCAAACTCATTCCATGGAGGGCCGAGTGTCTACGGGTTTTCGGTCCACCCTTGTACTTGATTGATGAATTAAGGTCACTAATTAGTAAGGAACTCCCCTCCCCTGGTTGTCTAGGTCTTAATTGAAAGGAAGAAACAAAAACCCGCAGACACTCGGCCCTCCATGGATTGAGTTTGACACCCCTGATTTACATCTTCCATGATAAAGGAATTGGAATTGTGAGGGACTGTAAAAAAAAGTTGCACTATGCTCCCTTTCCTCCCTATGCTTTCCTTTCCTCCCTTTCCTCCCCTTTCGTCCCTTTCCTCCCTATGCTTTGCTTTCCTCCCTTTCCTCCCTATGCTTTGCTTTCCTCCCTTTCCTCCTCATCAGCAACTTGTTGCCAGGACTGAAAATAGGGTAAATCCATTTAAATTCAACCACTTTTTGTCAACATTCATTTTGATTTAAACAAAACTTTCCATACATGTTTGCTCATGGAAGAAGCGGTCAGAAATATACTTTTTGGACCAGAATGCCAAAACATTCAGTGTATAAAGGTGCTCAAAGTTGACCCATTTTGCATACCCCACCATACCATGCGACATTCAGGTCTTCATCACTGGAAAAGATAAACGGTTGATTGATTATCATTTGAAAGCTTAAAGTGTGTTCTCAAACAATTTCATTATTTCTTTAAAAAAATATTTTAATAAACATTTTAAAACTTTAACATCATTTATCTAAACACACGTATTTTCATATTCACGTACAGTTAATTCGGAAAGATACTGCCGCCACCGTGCTTCACCGTAGGGATGGTGCCAGGTTTCCTTCAGACGTGACACTTGGCATTCAGGCGAAAGAGTTCAATCTTGGTTTCATCAGACCAGAGAATCTTGTTTCTCATGGTCTGAGAGTCTTTGGGTGCCCTTTGGCAAACTCCGTGTGCCATTACTGAGGAGTGGCTTCCGTCTGGCCACTATACCATAAAGGCCTGATTGGTGGAGTGCTGCAGAGATGGTTGTCCTTCTGGAAGGTTCATCCATCTCCACAGAGGAACTCTGGAGCTCTGTCAGTGACCATCGGGTCAATGATTTCTCAGTTTTGCCGGACTGCCAGCTCTAGGAAGAGTTTTGGTGGAATGATGGAGGCCACTATGTTCTTGGAGACCTTCAATGCTGCAGACATTTTTGGTACCCTTCCCCAGCTCAAAATGTGGAAAAAGTCAAGTGGTCTGAATACTTTCCGAAGGCACTGTATGTTGTAGCGTAGACCCTATTTCACATCATCGGAGGTTTTTGTGTTGTGCCCGTCATTATTTGATCTGCAATTTAGCTGGTACACCATTGACATTTTTACCACACAGATGACTTCAGGTCCATCCGCCATTGATCGTCAACTTAAATGGTCATGTCTATTCTATTATCCATATTTCTATGATTTTAATTGGTTTCCTATTGAGTTTGACAGTATAATTTAAAACAGATATTTCCATTCAAGTCAACATTCTCTGATGTGTGGACACCCAACCTTCTTTGTGGTAGCATTTGAAAGTAGAAATGTAAATGTTTTTCTCCCAATTTTAGTACATTTATCAGTCAAAACATGACACCCACCGTGCATGCAAGAGTGGGCACAACACAACCTTAGACTATGTAAAATAGGGTCTAAGCGACAACATATGGAAAAAATCGGAGTTTAAGCATTTTTTGATAATTGCTGTTATTAAAAGTTTAAAAAAATTACAATTTGTGTTATTTAAAAAAAACTAATTTTTTTCTTCCAGAAATGATAAAATAGTTTGACAACCCTGTGTGTAAGCTTTTAAATTATATCAAACTCAACCCTTTATCTTTTGCAGTTATGGTATGGTGGGGTATGGCATTCAGGTCCAAAAAGTTACTTTCTGAGTACTTCTACAATGGGCAAATATCTATAGAATGTATCATTCAAATCAAAAGGGCTACTGTCAAAAAGTGATTGAATTCAAATGGATTTACCCTATAGGCTTAGAGGATTTTAGTCTTCTCATTGCTCTGTTTACTTTGCCTTTGTGCACAGACACAGACATCACACCTTTCTGCTCATGATTTTCTCTCAATCGGTAGGGCTTAGCTGCATATGTCAAACCCCTTAACTCAGAAAAGATTAATGGTTAACCTTAGTCCCTTCTTAGACTTTAGCATTTATTCATGCAGTTATCTTCTGGCTGGGGGAGTTTTGTTAAAGGGCACTTCCTGATTTGGCCTTTTTCATCAATGCTCATTAAGAAATCCTTGCAGCTATGACAAAAGTCAAACGAGACTTGTCTTGAGGGTGTGGTTTGATGTGGCAATTTCTTGGGTGTGTCTTTGCCATTCAATCACAATAAACAAGACCAGTAGTGAGTACAGTGAGGTAAGCTAAGCTAGCTTTGCTATGGAGAGAATTAAGTTTTGAAGTTGAGGACTTCTCCCCTCCAGACTGATTCGCCATCTCAAGATGGAAAGCTAATTCAGTTCTTGGTGAAATACTGCACCAAACATCTTAGTTAGATGTAAAATTGCGAAACTAAGATCTCCTCCGCAAAAACGTCAAAATGAATGACCGATTTCTTGAGTTATTTTAGTATACACTTCCTCAAAAGTCAGAATTAATCTAACTACGGCGTCTCAAAATGGACAAACGGTACTATTGTCGCTTTTTTCTCATTTTTCAAGCGAAGGTCTTGTAAGGGAGTATATGAGCACACTCCTTCCTTTCGGCTAGGCACCAGCCAAACTGAAGCATGCTGAGGCCTTAACCACACACTGATATGCACAGCTCTCTGGGTGAGATTCTGTCTTCAAGTCTCCAGTGGTTGATATGAAGTCCCTTCCATCTATGTAATGTATTACAGGTTATGGACAAGTGAGGTCAGGTGGCAAGAGGGCTGGAGTGCATGACACTCCATCCTGGATATGACTGAGTTTGCCTCAACCCATGGGTCCAGCAGGCAGAGTTCAATAAATACAGGCAGATGTGAGATGCAAGAGGATGACACTCTTCTAATACCACTCCGTAGGCTGTCTAATTCAAAGCTTCCGCCAGAAGGAAGCTTTGATTAGGTCCGTAGCCTACAGAGTAATATGAGAAGAGTGTAATTGCTGAACTTATGCAGATATTCGAAACAAAGTGTTTTGATAACTTTCAAGTGTAACAGTTTCATGTAGAATAATCCATATTCTGCTAGTATAACAATGTGTAAATATTATACCTTCCGGTACAGTGTCATGTGTAAGAAAGAAGCTCCCTGACATGTTTGATAGTACCATTCGACTCAATAATAACAAAAGACGATAAAAAGTAATAGATGTCTTGTATAATTTTAATGCTGAGTGTAAGGTCTCTCCCAATTCAGACATCAGTATCAACCTGTTTCAGGACTCCATTTCAAAAGCATCTCTTCTGCCCATCTGTTGAAAAACAAGGAAGGGTTGATGAGGGACATGCATCAAAAGGGTGATATTATTAAACACTTGTGATGTACTGTCTCATTAGCAATCACCTTTTGTCCCTTCTGAGGTATTTGCCAATGCCTGATGGGCATGGTAGCATAGATCAGCTCCAGGCCCCTCGTCACACATACTGGTCATGAAGGAGCCTGACTTTGGCTCCTGTATCCAACCCAGCTCCTATAGCACAGAGGGGGAGAGAGAGAGACTGCCACCATACAGTCATGGAAGCCACAAGTAAATACACGGTTGAACATAGTCAATCGGAGATGCTAATTCACAAGGGACACATGCCAGCATGGTACTGATTGGTTGGCATTACACACGTGCCCAGGAGTAGTCCATTGGGACAGTGGAAGGGGCCACCTCCTTACAACATACAAGACATACAGCACTGATTACATTATCAATGGTGGTTAGGTGAATTCCAGGATAGATAGTATATTGACCAGATCAAATGTGCCCAACCTGATTCAAGTGTCCTCCATTACTCTGAAGCGGCACTGGTGTCTGGCCACTGCCTCAGCCTTCTGTAACAGCTCTTGATACGTTAGCGGGGTTCCCAAGACGCTGCTGAACAATAAATCCACCAGGTTCTGTACTTTGCCTGTGAATGGAATAAAGTATCACCCAATAAACATATAGCGAGAAAAATAACTTATTCTAGTTTGGAAGCAATTTATATGCTAAAAGAGGGACTGTAACTACAGAATAGATTCAGGCCAGTGACGCTGATGCCGTGACTATGCAAACAGCTGTGTACATTGCTGAATGCTTGCTGATACATGTTGATATTTGCTGCCATAGCTGTATTTTTAGTAGACAAGTACCATCCTTAATTCGTTTTTGCCTTTGAAAATACACAAACTTTTATGAGAACAGGCATGTTGTTTTGGGTTAGAAGACGAATCTGAAATGCTAGCTACTTAACTTGCAAATCCGGGTTAGTTATATTTTTGTCTGAGTTGAAACAAGTTGGCTAGCTAACGTTGGCTAGCCAGTTTGAGTTGAAACATCATTGAAAGCAAGCTAGCTACATCCTATGATAAGCTTGGAAGCTAGTATCCAAGAGCCTGTCCTGTATTGACCTAAATGCCAATGTACTACAGTTAGCTGTTGTTAGCAAGGTAGCTAGCTAACGTGAGCTACACACATCTTCCTCTGACTACATCACATTACACATTATCTTGATGTGGTGCCTTTTGGACCTCATAACTTTTAAGGGAAAAAAGTGTTTATATACTGATATACAGTGGGGAGAACAAGTATTTGATACACTGCTGATTTTGCAGGTTTTCCTACTTACAAAGCATGTAGAGGTCTGTAATTTTTATCAAAGGTACACTTCAACTGTGAGAGACGGAATCTAAAACAAAAATCCAGAAAATCACATTGTATGATTTTTAAGTAATTAATTTGCATTTTATTGCATGACATAAGTATTTGATACATCAGAAAAGCAGAACTTAATATTTGGTACAGAAACCTTTGTTTGCAATTACAGAGATCATACGTTTCCTGTAGTTCTTGACTAGGTTTGCACACACTGCAGCAGGGATTTTGGCCCACTCCTCCCTACAGATCTTCTCCAGATCCTTCAGGTTTCGGGGCTGTCGCTGGGCAATACGGACTTTCAGCTCCCTCCAAAGATTTTCTATTGGGTTCAGGTCTGGAGACTGGCTAGGCCACTCCAGGACCTTGAGATGCTTCTTACGGAGCCACTCCTTAGTTGCCATGGCTGTGTGCTTCGTGTCGTTGTCATGCTGGAAGACCCAGCCACGACCCATCTTCAATGCTCTTACTGAGGGAAGGAGGTTGTTGGCCAAGATCTCGCGATACATGGCCCCATCCATCCTCCCCTCAATACGGTGTAGTCGTCCTGTCCCCTTTGCAGAAAAGCATCCCCAAAGAATGATGTTTCCACCTCCATGCTTCACGGTTGGGATGGTGTTCTTGGGGTTGTACTCATACTTCTTCTTCCTCCAAACACGGCGAGTGGAGTTAGACCAAAAAGCTCTATTTTTGTCTCATCAGACCACATGACCTTCTCCCATTCCTCCTCTGGATCATCCAGATGGTCATTGGCAAACTTCAGACAGGCCTGGACATGCACTGGCTTAAGCAGGGGGACCTTGCGTGCGCTGCAGGATTTTAATCCATGACGGCGTAGTGTGTTACTAATGGTTTTCTTTGAGACTGTGGTCCCAGCTCTCTTCAGGTCATTGACCAGGTCCTGCCGTGTAGTTATGGGCTGATCCCTCACCTTCCTCATGATCATTGATGCCCCACGAGGTGAAATCTTGCATGGAGCCCCAGACCGAGGGTGATTGACCGTCATCTTGAACTTCTTCCATTTTCTAATAATTGCGCCAACAGTTGTTTCCTTCTCACCAAGCTGCTTGCCTATTGTCCTGTAGCCCATCCCAGCCTTGTGCAGGTCTACAATTTTATCCCTGATGTCCTTACACAGCTCTCTGGTCTTGGCCATTGTGGAGAGGTTGGAATCTGTTTGATTGTGTGTGGACAGGTGTCTTTTATACAGGTAACGAGTTCAAACAGGTGCAGTTAATACAGGTAATGAGTGGAGAACAGGAGGGCTTCTTAAAGAAAAACTAACAGGTCTGTGAGAGCCGGAATTCTTACTGGTTGGTAGGTGATCAAATACTTATGTCATGCAATAAAATGCAAATTAATTATTTAAAAATCATACAATGTGATTTTCTGGATTTTTGTTTTAGATTCCGTCTCTCACAGTTGAAGTGTACCTATGATAAAAATTACAGACCTCTACATGCTTTGTAAGTAGGAAAACCTGCAAAATCGGCAGTGTATCAAATACTTGTTCTCCCCACTGTATATAATACAGGTCAAAAGTTTGGACACCTACTCATTCCAGGGTGTTTCTTTATTTTTACTATTTTCTGCTTTGTAGAATAATAGTGAAGACATCAAAACTATGAAATAACACATGGAAACATGTAGTAACCAAAAAAGTGTAAAACAAATCAAAATATGTTATATTTGAGATTCTTCAAAGTAGCCACCCCTTTTTTTGTATGTGGTTTTGTTATAAACATTTTTTTACCTCTTTTTCTCCCCTATTTTGTGGTATCCAATTTGTTGTTAGTCCTGTCCCATTGCTGAAACTCCCGTATGAACTCGGGAGAGGCAAAGGTCGAGAGCCGTGCGTCCTCCGAAACACGACTCCGCCAAGCCACACTGCTTCTTGACACAATCCTCGCCGCACCAATGCCAGCCGCACCAAAGCCAGCCGCACCAATGTGTCGGAGACCGCTGCGCCACTCGGGAGGCCTGACATTTTGTTTTTTTACATTGGATAAAAGTAGAGACAGAGCTACAAAATGGTATGTCATGGGAAAGTAATTCTGCTTTGAAAGTTGATAAACTTGTAGCCCCACTTTTGAGAAAGTGGCCCTTGAATGATTTTTGGTACGCCTACTGGAGTGCTACTTTGTCTAGACCTATTCAACATTGTTCACACCCTCTTAAGCTTTAGAACCGCCTGTCTCTTTAATGATTCACTTGTGAGGCCATGTGCTAAACAGAGGGAGTAAGATAGTCTTGAACTCTTTGGTTGTTTACTATACTAAAAGTGGTTTAAGTAGTAGCCTACAATAAGGGAAAAACTCCAGGTAAAAATACACTATCTAGTTTTTGGCCTATATCTTAATCTGACTTTCCAGATAAAAAATATTGTATAAACATTTTATAATTATTAGATGACGCTTGTCTAAACACTTGTCTAAATTGATGGGTCATGTGATATAAATGCTATAACCAGCCACATGTAGCTACGTGGATGGGTCACAAAAAAGTAGTCTGTAGTAGTGACGTGTGACATATGCCTAGCTTCTTGAAACGGGTTACAATTATCCTATTTACACTTTGTAGTCAAGTTTGACACTAAAAATAATGTTTCTGAGTCATATCGACACCACATTTTTTTGGTTTTAAACGGTCTAAGGGTCAGTTGACCTTTTAGAGCTCCGCATTAACACACATCGCTTGTCTATAAAAAGACGAAGGTTAAATTACTACACATCTTGGTAAGTTTAGGGTTAGTGTTCCCACGCAGCCATATCTCCATGTTACAGCGCTTGTTTACAGAAGACGTGCTACACCTGTGTGTAAGTGTACTCGGGAAAGAAGTGTAGCGGAAGTGTATTTTGTCGGCTGAAGTCACACAGCCGTATGGATCTGTGCAAACCTGCTACAGCAAGTGTCTTTTTTTTAATTTGAAAGATAAGATCCATATGTTTCGAAAACCTTATCGCAAGCAATGATTATTGATGTTTCTAAACGATAAAACAGAGCGTCGGGGTTGTAGTTCACATGGTCCCACCGGTAAGCGGTGCTTATAGTTGAGATCCCTTGGGATTTGGATTTTTATTAGGATCCCCGTTAGCCGACGCCAATGGCAACAGCTAGTCTTACTGGGGTCAGACACATAACGAAAAAGACATTACAGGCAAAAGACTCCAATTTACATACATTTAAAAACATTAACATGTGTGTGTGCATCTATCAGTTTCACATACAGTGCATTTGAAAACTGCCATGCGCTGTCAACTGTGGGACCTTATATACTGTAGATAGGGGTGTGCCTTTCCAAATAATTTCCAATCAATTGAATTTACCACAGGTGGAATCCAATCAAGTTGAAAAAAGTAATTTTTTTTGTTGAAATTATCAAATAGTTTGACAACCTTTTTTGTAAGCTTATATATCAAACTCAACCATTTATCTTTTCCAGTGATGCAGACATAGATGTCTCATGTGAGACATCAAAATGTGATTGAAATGAATTAGAATGACCCTCCTAAATTAAACCCCTCGTCTTATAAAGGGTGCCTAGTCTCCTAATTAATGATGCAAGTTGGCCATGTACCACATCTCTCTTTCAATCTCGCTCTCTGGGCAGAGGCTAAAGGGTCCGGCGTTCTGTCTGACCTACATAGAGTAAAGAGATAATGCTGGAGAGGCCCAGCCCTAAAATCATTGCCCGACTCACCCACACCGCCTCAGTCACATTGGTCTCACACCGCTCTGCCCCTACTTTGCTGGTGCAACATGTATAGCAAGTTAAGTTTTGGGGAAAGAATAATACTTAGAAAAATAGATTCTAGATGAAAAGGGATCAAAGTTACGGTAGAAGAAATAGACATTCTTCCTGCCCACCATTTGGCTATTTTGTCATCGTTTTAGAATTGTCTAATCATGTGGAGAAGTGATGGGAGTCATGTTTATTCTACGGTAAGTGTCTCATTACTGATTTGAGTAGAGGGTTTTATTTCTCCCGTAGGAAATTGATAGGAATGAAATCATGCTGTGTGCCCATTACTCTTGCAGAATTGAATGACTGCATGTGGATGACTATGCCGTTCATACCACCCTCATGCCTGTGCTAGAATGCAATGTCATGTGGAATGCACATGTAAGTATTACACTGCTCAAAAAAATAAAGGGAACACTTAAACAACACAATGTAACTCCAAGTCAATCTCACTTCTGTGAAATCAAACTGTCCACTTAGGAAGCAACACTGATTGACAATAAATTTCACATGCTGTTGTGCAAATGGAATAGACAACAGGTGGAAATTATAGGCAATTAGCAAGACACCCCCAATAAAGGAGTGGTTCTGCATGTGATTACCACAGACCACTTCTCAGTTCCTATGCTTCCTGGCTGATGTTTTGGTCACTTTTGAATGCTGGCGGTGCTTTCACTCTAGTGGTAGCATAAGACGGAGTCTAAAACCCACACAAGTGGCTCAGGTAGTGCAGCTCATCCAGGATGGCACATCAATGCGAGCTGTGGCAAGAAGGTTTGCTGTGTCTGTCAGCGTAGTGTCCAGAACATGGAGGCACTACCAGGAGACAGGCCAGTACATCAGGAGACGTAGGAGGGCAACAACCCAGCAGCAGGACCGCTACCTCCGTCTTTGTGCAAGGAGGAGCAGGAGGAGCACTGCCAGAGCCCTGCAAAATGACCTCCAGCAGGCCACAAATGTGCATGTGTCTGCTCAAATGGTCAGAAACAGACTCCATGAGGGTGGTATGAGGGCACGACGTCCACAGGTGGGGGTTGTGCTTACAGCCCAACACCGTGCAGGACGTTTGGCATTTGCCAGAGAACACCAAGATTGGCAAATTCGCCACTGGCGCCCTGTGCTCTTCACAGATGAAAGCAGGTTCACACTGAGCACATGTGACAGACGTGACAGAGTCTGGAGACGCCGTGGAGAACGTTCTGCTGCCTGCAACATCCTCCAGCATGACCGGTTTGGTGGTGGGTCAGTCATGGTGTGGGGTGGCATTTCTTTGGAGGGCTGCACAGCCCTCCATGTGCTCGCCAGAGGTAGCCTGACTGCCATTAGGTACCGAGATGAGATCCTCAGACCCCTTGTGAGACCATATGCTGGTGCGGTTGGCCCTGGGTTCCTCCTAATGCAAGACAATGCTAGACCTAATGTGGCTGGAGTGTGTCAGCAGTTCCTGCAAGAGGAAGGCATTGATGCTATGGACCGCCCGTTCCCCAGACCTGAATCCAATTGAGTACATCTGGGACATCATGTCTCGCTCCATCCACCAATGCCACGTTGCACCACAGACTGTCCAGGAGTTGGCGGATGCTTTAGTCCAGGTCTGGGAGGAGATCCCTCAGGAGACCATCCGCCACCTCATCAGGAGCATGCCCAGGCGTTGTAGGGAGGTCATACAGGCACGTGGAGGCCACACACACTACTGAGCCTCATTTTGACTTGTTTTAAGGACATTACATCAAAGTTGTATCAGCCTGTAGTGTGGTTTTCCACTTTAATTTTGAGTGTGACTCCAAATCCAGACCTCCATGGGTTGATACATTTGATTTCCATTGATAATTTTTGTGTGATTTTGTTTTCAGCACATTCAACTATGTAAAGAAAAAAGTATTTAATAAGAATATTTCATTCATTCAGATCTAGGATGTGTTAATTTAGTGTTCCCTTTATTTTTTTGAGCAGTGTATATTTCTGCACCGGAATCTTTAAATTGGCATTTAGAATTGGTCATATTGATATAGTTTCATCATTTTCCGATATTTTTATTAATGACGATGGGTTTGGATTTCTGAGCTTGAACTATTATTAATCATTAGTTATAAAAGAGACATAAAGGGTGCCATATTGAAGCTGGGGGGGGCTGCTGAGTGCAGGGAAAACGGTCACATGTGGCAGTACAGATAAGGGGAGGAACTGTTTAAGGCCCATATCACTCAGCTCCCAGCCTAGCAATAATGATGCAATGTTTAGCGATAAGGAGGAGACTGCACCCAAAGTGGGTTATGTATACTACCACGGGTGGAACCATGTCTTTGTCTGTTTAGCTGTTCAATCCTCTGGGAAGAATACACTTGGTTTGAGCTTTGTCTGAGTATTTACTCTAATAATTAGAACCTAACAATGACAATATAACGCCTTATGGAGACACATCCTGGTCAATGAGTTGGCAGTACAATATTTTATTCTAATCACCTGTGTCTTTCTTCCTTTTTGTCCCCACAGGGATGCCATACGCCATGTTAAGATAAAGACGACTGTGTTTAACATGCTTAAGCGGTTGGACAAAATCCGGTTCCGGGGTCAGCGGACAGATGTGTTTCTGGATCTGGGCGACTCGCCCAACACATCTGACACTGAATGTAGCGAAGAGATTCTGATGAAGCCTCGGCCCTCACTTGAAATGAAAGACACTGAAGAAGTGCAAGACCCTGTAAGTGAATATCAGTGTTAATAGAACCACAGAAATGGCGTCTCTTCAGACTCTTTCACTTCACTAATTCTCACTGAAACAAAAGAGATATTTGCTTCCTAATTTAGTTTGGAATCTTCCAGATCACTTTGTTAAGTCTACTCACTCGCCATGCCAAGGTGCCGCTTCCTGTTTCGGGGGGATTTTGGCCAAAATGTCCCCCCTTTGATACATGGCGTTCATGTTTATTCAACCCCCTTCCTGTTGATGTCGTTCACTCAAGCGAGGATGGAGAGAAAGACTTAACAACCGCTGTCTGCTTCACTGCAGGCAGAGCTTAGTCAAACTAGACATGAGCCAAGGCCTACCACCAACTCAACATCCCTGAGCACATTAGAAGAACAACTGTTTTTCATCTTACTATTTCATTTGTCGGCGTTGATGTTTATATTTTTGTGGAAAGAGGTTGATAAAACTGCTTGATCTTTGAAGATATACTCAGAGGAAAAAGTTGAATGCATGTTTTCCCCATTTAACACAGATCAAAGTTATCATGAGTTATTGATAACATCATCCCACACTGGGTCAAATTGATTGCGTTCTTTATGAAGTGTCCAAAAAAAAGCTCACAGTTGACAGATACACACTAAAGACGTGCAAACTTGGCACTGGTGCAAATGCTCAGCTAGCCGATCTGGTTCCTAAATATCAAGACCCAACTTGCACGTCGAGTCTACATAAGAGAAGACAGTTGGAGATGTTGATCCTTTTAGGATCGCTGTGTCTCAAACAAACTTTGACCTGGAACGCCTATGTGCAGTGGAATTAGGGCTTAAACACAGCCCCTGTAATGTCTTAACCACACACGTCTTGGTTCAGTACTGTACAGTGACACATTTTGTTTGTGTCTTGGGCTTGTTCTCATGGAAACAGGAACAGTGTGGTTCTTCTCACTCTGGTTATTTATCATAATCTTGACACCTTTGTCATTATGTTGTAATCGATTTATGAACTCATGTCAAATAACCGTTCCAGATGTATTTAACCCCGTTAAGCCTGGCTGTCATTACTTAACACTTTTGATGCACTTCAGCTCTTTTATGGGGTACGTCTAATTAACGTTGAGGTCTAATTTACACAGATGGATTACATTGATGTACATTACATTTGTCAGCTAGTAGACCTAGTGAAAGGCGTCACTGCTTCTCCGGGTAAATGGCTCAAAGAGGGACAGTGTTAATGTCCTTCTATTATTCTCATCGTTTTACAGAGCAAACAAGCATCACTATTGCAATCTGCTATTGCACTGATTTCTCTCCTGACACAAGCGGTCTTTCCTCCTGCTGAGAGGATGTGAAATTAAATCATCTTTCCCTCTCCCAGCTCTGTTGTCTGAGTAGTGTCGTACAAGTTGGCACTAGTGGCTATCTCACTGTGGCAATCCTCTCTCTCACACTCACACACTCACTTACTCAATCTTTCCTCTTGCGCACTCTCACCATCTCATTCTCCTTTTGTTTCTCTCTCTTTGTCAAAATCTTTGTTCCTTTATCAGTGTTTTGGGTCATGATACTAGGCATACAGGATTATACTGCTGTTTTTGAGCCAGGCTTGATGGTGCAGGGAGAAACTGTTGGGTGAAATGAAGTCTTCTGCAGTCAGCTTGCCTCCATTTATGTTTGTTTGGGTGTTTGTGTGTGTTTGCTTTGCAATATCCAAATTTTGAGGTTCTGTGTGCAGCTGTTTTGAACCAGAGCCTACGATAGCTCACATCGGCAAGGAGGTGTTTCATCTTTACTCACCCCTGCATTTTCTTGTGTGTTTGCCCACATCCAGGCTGGTCCAGGGACACTTACTATGCCTTCTGCAGCCATCCAGGACTACCAGAGGACTGAGACAGATCGACTCAACGACTTGAAAGGCCACCTGGAAATTGCCTTACTGGAAAAGCATTTTCTACGTGAGTACTGCACTGTGTAGTGCAGTTTATTTTTCAACCTAGGTGATAGTTTGTCAGACCTCTAGCCGGAAGTCTTTGATTTGCAAAAAGGGATATCTTCACACATTTTGTTGTTTGATTGCCAATCTTCACAGCAGCTTTGGATATCTGTCTTTCCTGTCCAGGTGTCTGTTGGGGCATTTTCACACATGCAGTAACAGTCAAAAGTTTACACACACCTACTTATTCAAGGGTTTTTCTTTATTTTCACTATTTTCTACCGTGTAGAATAATAGTGAAGACATCAAAACTATGAAATAACACACATGGAATCATGTAGTAACCAAAAAAGTTTTAAACAAATCAAAATATATTTTATATTTGAGATTCTTCAAAGTAGTCACACTTTGCCTTCATGACAGCTTTGCGCACTCTTGGCATTCTCTCAACCAGCTTCATGAGGTAGTCACATGGAATGAATTTGAATGAACAGGTGTGCCTTAAAAGTTAATTTGGAATTAATGCGTTTATGCCAATCAGTTGTGTTGTGACAAGGTAGGGGTGGTATACAGAAGATAGCCCTATTTAGTAAAAGACCAAGTCCATATTATGGCATGAACAGCTCAAATAAGCAAAGAGAAACAACAGTCCATCATTCATTTAAGACATGAAGTTCAGTCAATCTGGAAAATTTCAAGAACTTTGAACGTTTCTTCAAGTGCAGTTGCAAAAACCATCAAGTGCTATGATGAAACTGGTACTCATGAGGACCGACACAGGAAAGGAAGACCCAGAGTTACTTCTGCTGCAGAGGATACGTTCATTAGAGTTTACCAGCCTCAGAAATTGTAGCCCAAGGACACAAATAAGAAGAAGAGACTTGCTTGGGCCTTGAAACATGAGCAATGGACATTAGACCGGTGGAAATCTGTTCTTTGGTCTGATGAGTCCAAATTTGAGATTTTTGGTTCTAACCGCCGTGTCTTTGTGAGACGCAGAGTAGGTGAACGGATGATTTCCGCATGTGTGGTTCCCACTGTGAAACATGGAGGTGTGATGGTGTGGGGATGCTTTGCTGGTGACACTGTCGTGATTTATTTAGAATTCAAGGCACACTTAACCAGCATGGCTACCACAGCATTCTGCAGTGATACGCCA
Source organism: Salvelinus alpinus (assembly GCF_045679555.1). Classification (NCBI taxonomy): domain Eukaryota; kingdom Metazoa; phylum Chordata; class Actinopteri; order Salmoniformes; family Salmonidae; genus Salvelinus; species Salvelinus alpinus. The sequence goes on along the minus strand of NC_092094.1, from coordinate 49,013,947 downwards.
TCCCTTCTGTTTTGCGGTTAGTGGGACTATCATTTGTTTTTCAACAGAACAATGACCCGAAAAACACCTCCAGGCTGTGTAAGAGCTATTTGACCAGGAATGAGAGTGATGGAGTGCTGCATCAGAAGACCTGGCCTCCATAATCACCCAACCTCAATCCAATTGAGATGGTTTGGGATGAGTTGGACCGCAGAGTAAAGGAAAAGCACCCAACAAGTGCTCCGTATATGTGAGAACTCCTTCAAGACCGTTGGAAAAGCATTCCTCATGAAGCTGGTTGAGAGAATGCCAAGAGTGTGCAAAGCTGTCATCAAGGCAAAGGGTGGCTACTTTGAAGAATCTATAATTTGTTAAACTTATTTTGTTACTACATGACTCCATATGTGTTATTTCATAGTTTTGATGTTTTCACTATTATTCTACAATGTAGAAAATAGTCAAAATAAAGAAAAACCCTTGAATGAGTAGGTGTGTCCAAACTTTTGACTGGTACTGTATTTCTGAGCTCTAGTTCGAATCAGTTTGTTTATTTGTTACATTGTATTTTTTTCATTTGATAAGGTTGGTTTCAAATTGTCGAATTAACTAAAATGCCTAAACGAAACCACGTGTTCATGTAAGTCATTTGTTTATTGGGCAACAGTGCTCACTTTAAAACCATCTATAATATCATGGAGCATCACTTTTTGTCCCAATCGTCATATTACTTGAACTTTCTCTTCCGACAACATGCGGGAGGGAAACAGCTCAATAGCTGCTCTAACTGCGACGTGAAGTGAATATATTCAGTAGGCTATATCCTCTATACAGCCCCCGTCTCCGCTAATCTGCATAGGATGCACTCATAAATGCGCTGCTGCTCACGCAATGTTTCAGAGATATCAAGTTATGTTAATGTGTGCATTTTATAAAACGCTTGCATCAAACCACCAATAATACTGTGCGCCTCAGGAAAATAACTAACGTTTGGTCCGGACTGCGTTCTCACCTGCAGCGAAACCGCACCACGGTACTAATAGAAACGGACAGAGGCCACCCTTTTTGAATGAACCCCAGTGCTTTGTTTGGTACGTTCCCGAGTGCGGTCACACCAGTTCAAATGTACACACTAACGGGGTAAACGCACTAGAGTTAGAATACTTTTTTTTTGGTGTGAAAGCCCCCTTAGTTGGTAAACTCATTAGAATTTGTGTAAATTGTATTTTTCTCTCTTTTGGGGCTCTCCTGGCTGCGGAATTACTATATACCCCTCTGGCAACGTTAAGTGTTAGCCTCTTATTACCCTAGCTAGGTCAGTGATCGTACATATAGTATCTGTGAGTGAGTGACTATCACTACTAAATGATGATTACGTTTGGCCGTTATTGTCATCATACTCGGGCATGTATCAATACATTTCGCACATTGAGGAGATCAAAGTACAGAAGAGGTGTGTGTGTGTGTGTGTGGCCTTCATTTCACATCAGCCCTTCATCTGGGATGCAGGATGTGTGTGTCAGCAGTATGTGTCTCATTGTACAGCCTATTGACCTCTGTCTAGCACCAAAGGGTACTATGGGAACGATCACAATCTCCAAATGTACTTTTGCTGCTCTGCTAAAGCACACGTGTAGTGACACGTTTTTTTTCTAAAGATGAGATTCCAGATTTCCGTGTTGTCACAGTTGGTATTGAAGTTGATAATCCAATGACAAGGAGAGCATTGTGCATTTGCAATGCGAATGTTGTTTGTCTGCCTTGATTTGAATCCTGGTCTGTAACTTGAAAGGGGCGGGAGAATGTTTTCTCATGAGCCTTCAGGGAGGTGGCAAATTGAGTAAATGATCAGCTTTGTCCTTTTTTAATTTTGCTTTGAGTCAGTAAGACCTGCAGCTCCGAGACGTGTTCAGGAATGGTGGTGTTGCATTGCACTGTGTTGGCAAACCTTGTTTATCAAAGTGACCCAGCCTTTAATTTCAATTAGTGTGTTAGCAGGCCCAAGAGATTACCCCTATGCTGATCAGAGAATGGTTAGAAACACGCACGGACATGCACTACAGTAAATGCAATCGCTACCAGGAATGACCAGTTACATTGTAACACACCGACCACAGTCATGTGTTTAACACACATGCACAGCACACACTGCAATGCTGATTAATTGAGGCCAATCTGCCCCGCGCTCAATACATTAGTCTAACAGACAGTCCATGTTGTGATATCATCAGCCTCTACAACGGCACAGACCAAGGCATTACCACCCTTTTGAGTTGGATACAATTGACAGATTTAATAGTGCTGTGAGGTTGACCATTTCCCCTAAATAGCTTGGATTTCACTCTCACGATCGATTCTTTCACACAACCTGCAACAGGAAGAGCCTCAGAGACCCAGGAATGTGTATTTTTATGAGTTTTCCCCCTGCTTGCTCTCTTGATGTTTAAATCCTAGAGGCCTCCGCACTTACCACCTGCACTGACTCCCTGCACCTTAGCACACATGCACTCACTTACACACACGCGTGCACGCACACACAATTTAAACACTTGCCCCCCCCCAGTCCCCTCTTCCCTGATACATGTGTACATTTTGTACTCTAAATTGTGCGTTCCTGTATTATACTTATGCAACAAACAAAAAAAAAGATTCTGCTAAACCATTGACTTTGTTTGTATTCTTATCTTTTATTAATTCTTATTGCTTTTGCATTGTCGAAGGAACCTGCAAGTAAGCCTTTTGGAAGGTGTATACCATGTGTATCCTGTACATATGACAAATACAACTTGAGTCACTTCACAAGATTTTAAATAACGTGAAGTGAGGTAATTGTCCACTATGAGTGCGGGAGGACATGAAAAGTCAGACGAGGACCTTCTTACTGTGCCAGTAAATTAAATCAATTATTACGGATAGTCGATGTCACAGAAGCCTCCCTACACTCAGAAGAAAGGCAGGCAGGTATTGAAGGACCATTGGGTGTCTCTGGTCTGATCTGCTGGTACAGAGACCGAAGGATAAGAGGTCTCACACAGTTAATTTCACAGTAGTAGTTACTTCAGAAGCATTCACTATGGCCTCTCCCTTGCTCTAGGCAACTTAATCTATGCTGGCTAGAAACCACAATACATTTTTTTATAGTCTCCAATTCCAAACTCGTCTGTTCACACGCCTGGGCATGTGTAACCAGGGCTACACTTTTAACGACAATGGCGGCGTAGAATGAGAGAGTGGTGGTAGCAGTAGTATGATGTATTTTAATAGGCGTTAATTATGCCTATGTATGTGTAAACACTGTTAGTAAAGTAGTCCAGGTTCTGTTGCACATTTTATGTAACAGCTTGCCCCCAGAGAAATGGGGATGTTTCTACAACAGCGAGTGTTTTCATCGTCCAATAGGGCTATATCTAAAATGCGTTTAATCTTCACTTGAGCTAAAGGTCGGTAGGTACTAAAGCGGTCGTACCTCCCAGGTGCCCTGTATTTGAGGGATAGCTTTTGTCTTTAGAGATCAGGGTATGGGGTGGTTGTGCCAAAACGAGGCAGAAGCCGTTTTTGATTCTTTCCAGTTTACTCTGCTAGTCTCTGGCTACAGGCCAAAACAAGGTCAAGTCACACGGGTCCACCTCCTCCTGTTTTACATTGTGAAATGCCTGGAGGAGGTTACATAGCGATACCTCAGGAATGTCCAGGCCAGCCTGTAGACGTCATTCCACTCACTGTTTCCTTGTCGTGAATCATTGCGCAGGGCGCTCGGTTTTCTTAGGGAAAGTATTAGTGTGAAGAGATGCTGCATGTCCTGGATGGCATTAGTCCTTTGGCTCACTTTTACATTTTTATACCCACTGTTAGACACTGATTCTGGGACAGTTGGTCAAGGTTATATGATAACCCTGCCCCCCCTTCCCCATCTACCTAGAATGTGTGAGGATATAGCTAGCTTTGAGTATGACGTGAACCTCACCCAGAACACTATTACAGGAATTCAACCTGTTAAGCATTGCGTCATGGAATTGAATATCTAATTCTCGGCATCTCTGTGTGGGAGTTAGAGGCGAAACTATGTGCCTGTGTAACAGGAGTAAAATACCTATGTTTACCCTGGCACTCCTTTCCCTAGCCTGGCAACATATCCATTAGCTAAGTGTTAGCCAGTGATAAAGATACAGCACCTCCCTTACCATAGGTGTCCCATGATACCGACGCTGGAACATTTACTTGAATATAATAGACGAGAGCGACCTCAACAGCGTGTTGGAGATGCTAACATAAATGGTTGTCTTGCGTTGGCAGCTAGCCAAAACAAGGCACTGTGGGAAAGAAGAAGCAAGGAAGTCAGAGAGATAGAAGCTGGCCTTCAAATACGGGGAACCTGGGAGGTACAACCGCTCTCTGTGACCGCCGGTAACTTCAGGACAAAGTTGACTACAAATACAAAGTTACCAATGTCGTCGCAATTGATACAAACCAGCGACGTATTAAAAAATATGCTTCAAATTAAAACCGATATGACTGCGTTAAAATACAGTAGGCCTATTTCAGCAACATTTAAGGCAGTTATGAATGTATTGTAATGTATAACAGATTTTACAATGTTTTAAGTGTGTGCCCACAGGCCTCTACTTTACTACCACATATCTATGACACAAAATCCATGTTTACATGTGTGTGTGTGTATAGTGCGTGTGTTTGTATGCGTGTGTCTATGTTTGTTGCTTCACAGTCCCTGCTGTTACATAAGGTGTATTTGTATCTGTTTTTTAAATCTAATTTTACTGTTGGCATGAGTTACTTGATGTGGAATAGAGTTCCATGTAGTACTGTGCGCCTCCCATAGTCTGTTCTGTACTTGGGGACTGTGAAGAGACCTCTGGTGGCATGTCTTGTGGGGTATGCATGGGTGTCTGAGCTGTGTGCCAGTAGCTCGGTGCATTCAACATCAATACCTCTCACAGTCAATACCTCTCACAAATAGTGATGAAGTCAATCTCTCCTCCACTTTGAGCCGGGAGAGATTAGCATGCATATTATTAATGTCACTTGACCGCACGACCAAACAGTTGTGCTGGTGCGTCAACTAGGGCCTGTAGGACCTGCCTTGTTGATAGTGCTGTTAAGAATGCAGAGCAGTGCTTTATTATAGACAGTTCTCCCCATCTTAGCTACTGTTGTATCAAAATGTTTTGACCATGACAGTTCACAATCCAGGGTTACTCCAAGCAGTTTAGTCTCCTCAACTTGCTCAATTTCAATCAATTGAGTTCTATTTTTCTACTTGTAGGCTACCGTTTGTAATTTGTCTCAATATATTTTATGATGTGTAGCCTAACGTGCGCAATGATTTACCAAATCTTGATTTATTGCATTATTATAGGGTAAACAATAGAATAAGCTCCTCAATATTTGCAAACATGGATATTATCGCCTATCTAGGAGCTGATCCATCGTCAGTATTGTGGAATAATTCTAATGTTGAGGTAAGATTTGAATGGATAAATCTGATCCGAGAGCAGCGTTGCCTTTCCTGCGATCCTCAGTGTCGCCACATGCCTCAACGACGCGTTTAGCGAACATTCTCTCTGGGTGGTGTTTTGGGAAACGTGTGTTACATCTTCGGCCGTCGTAGGAAAGATGCATTGTTAAAACACTCGGAAGCCGAAATTTCATCGCTATCCAGATACCGGGCCCTGGACAGTTGAAATGAACATAATTGATACCTTGTTGCCTGTCTACCTCCTTATTGTGTTAGCCTATCCCATTCAAATAATATCAAGTCATTCTTTCTCTTGGGGATTAAGGAAGGACATTGAGGAAGAGTCTTCCTGAGATCTTTTCTGTATCTGTTATTCTGTGTCATGGGGGAACATCCCTTGTGAAAAAATGTCATTTTTCTTTTATAAGGTCTTAGTTCAATTACAGTGATGAAGTAGGTTGAGGTGTTCTCTGCCAGAACTCTGTGCTACATTCATTTTTAATGACCTAAAACAGTTGCATTAACGAGAGAAACTTTACGGGTCTTAATTCATCTTCTTTTTTCCCCTCTCTCTGCTCAGGCAAATAAAAGCTCAATGATTTGGGGACTGTTAAGGTAGTTGTGGGCAAAAATATCTGTTCCCATAGAACAGGCGTAGGCAACCCTGGTCCTGGAGTGCAGCAGATTCTTATTTTAGTTCCAACCAGGAACAACATCTGATTCTACCAATCATCAGATGTGCTACTTGAGCAATATCAGTGACTGGTTAAAGACTTACCAGTTTGTCCAGGTGCCTTTGACAGGGACTCTCCAGGAGCAGGGTAACTGTTAGGAATATGTATTGGCTGAGACAAATTGATGAGCTTTTATTGCTTTGTTTTTCAGAGGAAGAGTTGAGGAAACTTCGAGAAGAAACCAACATAGACACTCTGAAACAGGAGTTGGAGAAAGAGAGATCGAAGAGGCTGGACTTGGAACAGAAACTGAACTTGGAAGTTCTCAAAATGGGGTAAGGCGCATGTGCGCACATGCTCCACCGCAGGCGTCCTTGTGTTAGTGTCTATGTGTGTGTCAGTTGTATTTGTCAGTCCTTGTTAAAAATGGAGCCTCTCCCTAGAGTTGGGAGTGGGAATTTCTCAAGAAGCAGAGCCAGGCTGCCAATAAGCAATAATTGTTTTTCCCCTATCATTTTGCTTTCGCTTGTCTGACACAATTATGTCTCAATAAGTGAATGTGTTTTTCTGAAGCCTTGACTAATGCTCTACCTACCATCAATGCTTTTTCTTCCCTGTTCCTAGACCGGAAGATTCCCCATCACAGCGACCCAGAGAAACACCTCCACCTCCCACTGCCAACGGTACAGGTAAGCCAGAAACAGGTATTCCACAATAGATAACTAAAGATACGCACAGACACGCTGACAGGCACGCTAATTCACACATTTTTTGAATACCTTTCATTGCAGACTTGACACTCCCCAGATTGCGTATCCCAGGATTTCAGCTCCATAACAGGCCATCTCTCTCACCATTCAAATGACCTGTCTCATAATGGTTCAGAATGGAAATGTGGCATTGGAGATGGTCTCGGCATCTCTGTGTGGGAGTTAGAGGCGAAACGATGTGCTTTTCTAAGCCCCTCTGGTTTTTGATGGCTAGAGAGCTATCTATCTTTCCCGTGTTTGTGTGTATGTGTGCAAAGCTTAGCATGAGTATCAGGAAGGGTGTGTGGCGACAGGAATTGCATCCTTCTCCCTCTCTGTAGGGATTGTCACACATTCATAGGTGGATGAATGCAGCTGTGGGACACTGCCTCTTATGGTGGAACATTGCCTTTCTACTCCCCTGTGACCGTGCTCAAGTCTTGATTTTGTCTCACACCATGTTTCTTCATTCAATTCTGTCAGCCTTGTTTTCAGATGAGGGTTTCTTTGTACTGCGAGATACAATATGTGACCGACTGGGTCGATTCGGTCCTACGTAGCAAAATGTGTTTATTTTTTATTTTTATATTGGATAAAGTACACTCGGAGCTAGAACATGGTATATCATACACCGCAGTTGAGGAACAATGGGAAAGTAATTATGCTTAGAAAGTAGATCAACTTGAATGCCCTTGAATGTTTTGGTGCACCTACTGGAGAGCTCTTCTTTGTCTACACCCATTCAGCATTGTTCACACCCTCCTTAAGCCTTAGCACTACTGATCTCTTTAAGGATTCACATGTGAGGCCATGTGCTAAACAGAGTAAGATAGTGTAGTAAATAACCAAATATTTCAAGACTAAAAGTGGTGATAGTAGTAGCCAAAATACATTTTATCTAGTTCAAAATATGACTGTAATCACACCTGGCTAACTTGATGGGTCATGTAATTATTTGACGAATTGGAGTCTTTTGTTCAGACATGTAGTTAGCTAGCTAAACAATTAACCTAATGGTGCTTTCAAGACGACTGTGAACTTGGAAAAATACGAGGTCAAATCATGACCTCAGTGATCTCCAGGTCGGAAGATCTAGAAAGAGGCCAAAGTTCCCGAGTTGGAAATACGAGTTAGATGACAAAAAAATCTAATCCGATTCAGAGCTAGTTTTTTCCCGAGTTTTCAGTTGTCTTTAACGAGCTGAATTCAGAAGTCAGAATTCTGAGCTCCCAGTTGTTTTGAATGAGGCAATAATCCCAATCCAGATACTACTAACAATACAAACGGATTGTCATAGCTAGCCACCATGCATGAATCTGCAGGTAGCTAAAGCTAATCAACGAGGTTCAATGTTAGCTAGCTAGCTAACATTAGGCTATAACTAGCAATGCAAATGGCTTTCTGAGATACACAGATCATACACATAACGTTAGCTACCAAGCCAGCCAGCTAACGTTAGCTAGCTAGCTAGCTAACAGTACACTTTAACTTGCAATGAAAACAACTTTAGAAATGTATAATATCTGAAAATGTAGCTAGCTAGACCATCTTACCCGTATACATGGATGAACGCTTCTCGCTGTCTGTCACCGATGCCATGGTTGCCCTTAGTTTGAAGATGTAATCCGCAGACAGGTGTTTTATTCAACTTCTCTTTTCGACTCCCGCCACATATTTGCAATCAAACGCCAGAATTATCTCCATCTCCTTAGCTATCATACTCTGCTTCCACTGGGCATTCCACTGATTTCAAAACTGGGTAAACTTCTTTCATGACAACAACACTGCTGTCTGTCGTTTTAAAAGACTACAATGTCTGGTTCAATGAAAATGTTTTTACCGAAATCAGGGATTTCCTCATCATCTGATTCATTTTCAGAGTCCGAGAGAGTCAGCATGGCACGATCGTCCTCCAGAAAGTGGAGCGCATTAACAACACTTTTGCAGTTCTTCATGTTATTTCTTTAAGAAAAACTTGGTAGAAAGGTTTAGCTACACATACTGAGCAGGTCATGTTATAGACAGAAGCATGCTACATGGCTACCAATCCGAACTAATTTCTCGGCAGGCTAGCGGGAAGGTTCCTGTGTTTTTCTGTGGTTAAACCAACTAGGGTCGTAATTTAACAAATGTATTCGTATTTACAGATGGCATAAATTTTTGCTATTATGGCACATGAAAGTTCACATGTTCCAGAAGGCATTTCTACCAAAAAACACATTTTAATAACAAATAAATGTTTACATTCAAATGCCTCTCCTGTGAAATAGTGACGTGCAACATCCGCCTAGTTTCCTGAAACGAGTCAAATATTTGACTAAAACATAATCTTTTCAAACCTTGCTTATGGGTGGGAAAACTTTGGAACAGATTTCCAAAATTAAAATCACTTGGATGTCACCTGGAGATGATTTGCTGGTGTTTTTACCATCTTATGTCGAACAATGAATACAAATAAATCAATACTAATGGGCCAAATAAAATCACCCTCAGACCAAATTCAGCCTGCTGGGGAACCTTGGGGAACCTTGCCTTAAAAAAATAGATTTGTTTAAAAATCTTTTATGTAAATTGCATGTTATGTAAAGGTCCAGAGGCTTTTTTTTGTGATTTCACGTGGTTCTGAAAAACATACCCAACCTGCAATAGACTTCCTCATTGCTCGTTCTGCAGTATGGGGGCTCTGAAAAACATGAAAAAAGGCTCCAAAAACACCCAAATACTTTCTTTTGAAATGACAAAGCTCTCAGTATAGTGATGCAAGTAGATGTTTAGAAATGATATCGTGTACTTTATCTGCTACCTTATATTCCATTTTGTGCGACTCAAGCTGTTTCCCCTACCAGATGTGCTGCGCGGGCTACACAGAGAAGCAGCACAGATGATAGACACTCATTGGATGTGGTAGGGCTTCCAAACTATCAGGGATTACAAAGGGAAACCCAGCCACGAGCTGCGCAGTGGAGCGAGCCTACCAGACAAGCTAAATGCCCTCTGAGGCAGACAACACTGAACCATGCATGAGAGCACCAGCTGTTATGGACGACTGTGATCTCGCTCGCTGTAGCCGATTTGAGTAAGACCTTGAAACAGTTTAACTTTCACAATGTCGCGGGGCCAGACGGATTACTAGGATGCGTGCTCAGAGCATGCGCTGACCAGCTAGAAAGTCTCTTCACTGACATATTCAACCTCTCCCTGACCCACTCCAATTCGCATACCGGCCCAACAGATCCACAGATGACGCAATCTGAATTGCACTCCACACTGCCCTCTCCCATCTGGACAAGAGGCAGTGTTCAACAACATAGTGCCCTCCAAGCTCATCACTAAACTCAGGACCCTGGGACTGAACACCTCCCTTTGCAACTGGATCCTGGACTTCCTGACAGGCCGCCCCCAGGTGGTGAGGGTAGGCAACAATACACACGCAACGCTGACCCTCAACACGAGGCCCCTCAGGGGTGCATGCTTAGTCCCTTCCTGTACTCCCTGTTCACCCTTGACTGTGTGGTCACGCACGGCTCCAACACCATCATGTTTGCTGATGTCACAACGGTGGTTGGCCTGATCACCGACGATGATGAGACAGCCTATAGGGAGGAGGTCAGTGACCTGGCAGTGTGGTGCCAGTACAACAACCTCTCCCTCAACGTCAGCAAGACAAAGGAGCTGATCATGGACTACAGGAAACAGAGGGCCGAGCACACCCCCATCCACATCAACGGGCGGGTCAAGAGCTTCAAGTTCCTCGGTGTCCACATCGCTAAGGAATTATCATGGTCCACACTCACCAACACAGTCGTGAAGAAGGCACGACAATGCCTCTTCCTGCTCAGGAGGCTGAAAAGATTTGGCATGGGCCCTCAGATCCTAAAGTTCTACAGCTGCACCATTTGAGAACGTCTTGACTGGCTGCATCACTGCTTGGTATAGCAACTGCTTGGCATCTGACTGCAAAGCGCTATAGAGAGAAGTGCGGCTGGCCGAGTACATCACTGGGGCCGAGCTCCCTGCTATCCAGGACCTCTAAAAAATTGTCAAAGACTCCAGCCACCTGAGTCAGACTGTTTTCTCTGCTACCGTATGGCAAGCGGTACCGATGCACCGAGTCTGGAACCAACAGGACCCTGAACAGCTTTTACCCCCAAGCCATAAGATTGCTAAATAGTTAGTTAAATAGTTAACCAATAGCTACTCAGACTAACTGCATTTACATTTTTTGACTGATCACATATGCTGCTGCTACTGTTTTATCGTCTATCCTGTTTCCTCAACACTTTATCCTTACCTATATGTACATATCTACCTCAATTACCTTGTACCCCTGCACATCGACTCGGTACTGGTATCCCCTGTATCACAGGAGGTTGGTGGCACCTTAATTGGGGAGAACGGGCTCGTGGTAATGGCTGGAGTGGAATGGTATCAAATACATCAAACACATAGTTTCCATATGTTTGATTCCATTTGATACATTCTGGCCATTATTATGAGCTGTTCTCCCCTCAGCAGCCTCCTGTGCCATTGTCGTTACTCATCGTGTGTCTATTCCTCGTGTTATTTTTCAATAATTTCCCGTTTTTTTCCTCTGCATTTTTGAGAAGGGCCCATAAGTAAGCATTTCACTGTTAGTCTCCACCTGTTGTTTACGAAGCATGTAACAAATACAATTTGAGTTGAACCACCCACCACCACATAGTCCCGGAAATCCCAGACCTATGCTGGAACATTGTTAACATTGTGGGATGCAACCAATATGCCTTGGGAGACTGACTACCACATTGCTCGTCCGCTCAGCCACATTCCAAACTAAGCGAGGATGGAGTACAGATTTGAATGGTACTTGTGATGTGTCTTGGGGAATAACCCGAGGTGTCTATTTTAATTGGGTGTGATGTCAGGCTGCAATTTATTTTAGTGAGGTGTCTCGTAGCGAGCTGTTAGTTAATTAGTTCCAGAGACGTGCTGTAGTGACGATACAGTATGAGGGAAAAGGAGATTAGAGAAACGGCTAAATAAAGACACGGTGTTTGGATACACTGTAATGAAGAAATACAGGTGCTAATGTAGGTCTAACAAAAAGCATACAGTGTGTTGTATTCACATAGTTTCATACTGCTACGACCATGTAACATTGAGTTGAATACTGGTCAAATGTATACAGTATAAGTCATGGTCACCAACACTAGTCCTGGAAACCAACAAGGTGTGCAGGCTTTTGTTCCAACCCAGATATAACCGACCTGATTCAATAAAACAAGGTCTAACAATATCCCATATGTTCCTTTGCCCCTGCAGACAAGCAGAAGGAGACCATGTACTCATGGCTGCAGGCGTGGCTATACAACCGGTTTGGAGCGTACATCGGGGACTTCCTTTTCCAGCCGGAGGAGAACACAGTGGAGCCAGAGGAGCCGCTAAGCGCTAAGAGGTGAGAACTGTCACACTTTTTCCCCCCGTTGAGAACATGTGTAGGGATAGTTTTGTGGAATTTCCCTTACCTTGAGTTCTGCCTAAAGGCCCATACTGACGGAATCCACAATAATCCATTGTTTACTTCTGTCACAGCCAGGCGCTAGCATAATGGGCATCGTCCAAATTCATGAATTTAAACCAGCGGACTGATGTTAGCAAAGCGTCACTATGGACCTTCAGCTAGGGTTACAAAGCTACTGGTAATTTACCAAAATTGCCAGAATCTTCAGTATTATTGGTAATTAACAGATTGCCATAGATTTTCCATCGTAACTTTGGTAAATGATGCTTGAATAAAATACATCTATTCATATCGTGTTCTTTTTTTAAATTATCTGTTGTCCATGAGTTTCTAGTAGATAGACCACAGGAGAAAATAGCCTAATTGAATGAAAAATATCTAATCACCAATGGCATTATTTTCTATTAACTCTGCAACTCTTCCAACTATTGACTTCACAACTGCCACCAGTTTGACACCAAAACATTGAGAAAATAAATGAAGTGTGTAAAAAAAAATTATATAATGGATATTTCATGCTGAAACCCTCATATTTGATGCACACACACACTACATGTTAATGTTTTTAATGGATGTAAATTGTAATGTCTTTTGTCTGTAATGTCTGTTTTGTTATGTGTCGGACCCCAGTAAGACTAGCTGTCACCATTGGCGTTGGCTAATGGGGATCTTAATAATTCAAATGAAATGTTCACTAAGTTTGTATTTAGGATAATGTTTTACAGTTTTGTCATTGTATTTTTTTAAATTTTAAAGTCATCTTTAAAATCTGCAATATATAACTTTTTGGGTGACCCGACCAAATTCACATAGAAATATGAGTTACAGATCTTTCATTCTCTTTGAAAGCAAATCTAAGTAGTGTTAGATATGCTTTATGTACGCTATTTCTATGCTTCCCGTTCTTAAGTTTCATTTTTGCGTCTTTTACTTTGGGTTTTGTACACCAGCTTCAAACTTCTGAAACAACAATATTTTGGGTTATTGAAAATATATTTCATAGTGGTTTAGATGGTAAAATGACTCTACACTATGCGTTGTTTGTTTTGTCACAAACTGAAGTTAGGCAAACTATTTGAATTTTAGCAAACAGGAAGTGGCTAAGAGATTTCTGCATATTGCAACTTTAATTATTTCATATTTTTAAATGTTTTAAATGTGATAAGGGTCGGAGATAATTAGACACCTGTGATAATCTGAAATACCCAAAAGTGCCAGTAGATGTCTTGTGATAGATTACATAAATTCCTTGAAAGATTATGGTAGTGTACTGGTAAACGTCAAAAGTTTCCAGTAATATACCTTCCCTTTGCAACCCTAGACACAACTCAAGGTAAGGTTAATTCCACCCATATGTGGATTTTGCCTGAACTATCCCTTTTTAAGATTCTGATTTCAACATTTGCTCTGACGTTGCTCCCCTCTGCTTCTCCCCTTTTCATTTCGATCAGCCAGCCACCAGTCATCAGGTTAACCAGCTCGGATGACCCTGAGTACATGCTGCTTAGAGAAGGGTCATAAAACTGATTGCTTTGTAATGGGCCTAGAGTCTGTCAGCATGCTATTCATCAGCACCCACCGTAAAGTAGCCGTCCCCATGTCTTCACCCTGATGCCAAATTGGCCTGTTATTATAACCCACAGCCAATCCCAGGGCTTTCAGCACAGTAGAAGTTGTAACCCTGTTGTTGTGGAAGTGGGAGGATTGTCTGACCCCTGGGGCTAGATTGAGTGCACTGCAGCAGGCTGTTGTCATTCTATGCTAGTTAAAACTGATTTAGGATCAGTTCTTCCTGCTCCAATCCAAACAGTGACCTTTTATAGTTGCCCTGGATCAGTCCTCTCCTGATTAACGCAGAGTGGAGTCATGGGTACTCTGACTCAAACTGTGTTATGAAACTCAATCCAAGTACAATATACAGGGGTGAGAGGAAGAGGGGAGGAGAGGAAGAGAAGAAGAGAACACTCAGTGTTAACAATGCCAGTATAGTCATGAGTAGTCTGACTCAAACTGTGTCCTGTAACTTTATCCAAGTGCATAAGAGGACGGAGAGTGAGAGAGCAGAAGAGGCAGGGGAAGAGAAGGAAGGAGCGTTCACTGCACCCTGCCAGTTGAAATTAACTTGATGTTAGTATTGGAGGCTGAAACAGAAAGGGAGATGAGATAGGAGGCAGACAAGAAGGCTTTGGCAGACAAGTGATTATTTCAGGCAACACATATGGCAGGTAGGTAGCCTAGTAGTTAGAGCGTTGGACTAGTAACCGAAAGGTTGCTAGATCGAATCCCCGAGCTGTCAAGGTAAAAATCTGTCGTTCTGCCCCTGAACAAGGCAGTTAACCCGCTGTTCCTAGGCCGTCATTGAAAATAAGAATTTGTTCTTAACTGACTTGCCTAGTTAAATAAAGGTCAAATAAAATACTTTCCCATGAAGGATAGCTAAATGCGGGGAAATCAGTTTTACTCTTCCTCCACCAACACCTATATAGCACTGTTTGTGCTTTTTCCTTACATCATTTTGTTCTTGCTTTTGTCATGCTGTGTTCTAATTGAAAAAACTCCCCTTCTCTTGTCCCCTGTACTCAGATTGACTGAAAACATGAGAAGACTCAGTAAGTTTAGTGAACAAGATGTACAGATCACACTCAATGTCAGCCGTATCTTGATGAATATCATATTCTGAGTCTAATGCTATTCCAATGACATATCTTTATTGTAATAAAATATGTATACATGATTGATGCATCAACATTTGTGTCTTGATAGTGTTTAAAAAAAATGTTTTAATACTTTCTACATGTCTGTAGAGCGAGGTGCCAAACCTGTCATAAACTTTAAGAGGAACCTTTTTGCCTTGTCCAGCTGGCAATCAGTGTATACGTCAGCCTTCGCCTTCATTGTGAGTGTATACACACACACACACACACACACACACACACACACACACACACACACACACACACACACACACACACACTGTTGAGCGTGAAAACCCAGCAGCGTTGCTGTTCTTGAGACAAACCGGTACGCCTGGCACGTACTACCATACCCCGTTCAAAGGCACCTAAATCTTTTCTCTTGCCCATTCACCCTCTGAATGGCACACATACATAAGTCATCTCGATTGTCTCGAGGCTTAAAAATCTAGATTCCAGCGATAAAAATCAATAGCTCTATCGCTCCACCTGTATAGCAACATCTATTTATTTTTTAGAGAGATATTTGCATGAAAATCTTTATCTGCCCCAAAACGGTATGCAATATGTGTTGCATAGTACCGAGATGTTTCATACTCAGTATGAGTATAGACTAGAGGTGGATAGATGGAAATAATAGATTGTGTGTGACCTGTTCTCCCCCTTTATATTTTACACAGATCTATATGAATGCAGCGTGGCACGGTTGGGCCGTCCCCATGTTTATCTTCCTAGCCATTCTAAGGTTGTCCTTGAATTACCTCATTTCCAGGTAGCTAAGCTCATTACAAGGTGCATTGCCTGTTCTAAATTGTTCCATTTGAACATATACAATCTCTTGTGAGTTGAGTCAAACTTGTCTCTCTCCACTTTCTTCTCAGAGGTTGGAGGATCCAGTGGAGTATTGTGCCCGGGGTCTCTGAACCTGTGGTAAGACTTTAATGATGTCACCTCTTTTGGGATCAAGCTTTACCTAGGTCCAAAAAGAATCCCCTTGCACCTTCCACACGCTCCTACACCGTCAGTGTTTGCAGATTTTAGGGCACTGGGCGTTACCTTAATGCTGTTTGCTTTCGGGGGAATAGTTTGGATGTATCTCTTCTTTTCCTAGGAACCACCAAAGGAGGATCTGACTGTTTCAGAGAAGTTCCAGTTAGTTCTTGATGTAGCTCAAAAAGCACAGGTGAGCTGTAACAACTGTTTCACCTTTTTGAGTTAGAAATTGTTAGAGATGCTTGATGACATCTATTCATAGTCATGGAGCTGCGATGTGAGGTGTTTAAATTGTTGTCCCTTTTTCACAACAACAATGTGTGTGTTCTTAACAGAATCTTTTTGGAAAGATGGCAGATGTCTTGGAGAAAATAAAGAAGTGAGTGTGTGTTTGTTACCGGTATGTTTAAGTTTGTTAACCAGCGTGTGTTTTACACTTCGTGTGTATATATACAGTTGAAGTCGGAAGTTTACATACACCTGAGCCAAATACATCCTCGTAAAAATTCCCTGTCTTAGGTCAGTTAAGATCACCACTTTATTTTAAGAATGTGAAATGTCAAAATAATAGTAGAGAATTATTTATTTCAGCACATTCCCATTAGGTCAGAAGTTTACATACACTCAATTAGTATTTGGTAGCATTGCCTTTAAATTGTTTAACTTGGGTCAAACGTTTCGGGTAGCCTTCCACAAGCTTCCCACAATGAGTTGGATGAATTTTGGCCCATTCCTCCTGACAGAGCTGGTGTAACGGAGTCAGGTTTTTAGGCCTCCTTGCTCTTTTACAGCTCTGCCCACAAATCTTCTGTAGGATTGAGGTCAGGGCTTTGTGATGGCCACTCCAAGCCATTTTGCCACAACTTTGGAAGTATGCTTGGGGTCATTGTCCATTTGGAAGACCCATTTGCGACCAAGCTTTAACTAACTGACTGATGTCTTGAGATGTTGCTTCCATATATCCACATAATTTTCCTCCCTCATGATGCCATCTATTTTGTGAAGTGCACCAGTCCCTCCTGCAGCAAAGCACCCCCACAACATGATGCTGCCACTCCCGTGCTTCACGGTTGGGATGGTGTTCTTCGGCTTGTGAGCCTCCCCCTATTTCCTCCAAACATAATGATGGGCATTATGGCCAAACAGTTCTATTTTTGTTTAATCAGACCAGAGGACATTTCCCCAAAAAGTACGATCTTTGTCCCCATGTGCAGTTGCAAACCAATCTGGCTTTTTTTATGGCGGTTATGGAGCAGTGGCTTCTTCCTTGCTGAGCGGCCTTTCAGGTAATGTCGAAATAGGACTCGTTTTACTGTGGATATAGATACTTTTGTACCGGTTTCCTCCAGCATCTTCACAAGGTCCTTTGCTGTTGTTCTGGGATTGATTTGCACTTTTCGCATCAAAGTACGTTCATCTCTAGGAGACAGAATGCGTCTCCTTCCTGAGCGGTATGACGGCTGCATAGTCCCATGGTGTTTATACTTGCGTAGTATTGTTTCTACAGATGAACGTGGTACCTTCAGGCGTTTGAAAATTGATCCCAAGGATGAACCAGACTTGTGGAGGTCTACAATTGATTTTTCCTAAGGTCTTGGCTGATTTATTTTGCTTTTCCCATGATGTCAAGCAAAGAGGCACTGTGTTTGAAGGTAGGCCTTGAAATACATCCAAAGGTACACCTCCAATTGACACAAATGATGTCAATTAGCCTATCAGAAGCTTTTAAAGCCATGACATCATTTCCTGGAATTTTCCAAGCTGTTTAAAGGCTTAGTCAACTTAGTGTATGTAAACTTCTGACCCACTGGAAATGTGATACAGTGAAACAATCGGTCTGTAAACATTTAATGAAAAAATTACAAGTGTCATGCACAAAGTAGATATCCTAACCGACTTGCCAAAACTATAGTTTGTTAACAAGAAAATTGTGGAGTGGTTGAAAAACTAGTTTTAATGACTCCAACCTAAGTGTATGTAAACTTCTGAGTTCAACAGTGTGTATATATATATACACAGTGGGGAGAACAAGTATTTGATACACTGACAATTTTGCAGGTTTTCCTACTTACAAAGCATGTAGAGGTCTGTAATTTTTATCATAGGTACACTTCAACTGTGAGAGAAGGAATCTAAAACAAAAATCCAGAAAATCACATTGTATGATTTTTAAGTAATTAATTTGCATTTTATTGCATGACATAAGTATTTGATACATCAGAAAAGCAGAACTGAATATTTGGTACAGAAACCTTAGTTTGCAATTACAGAGATCATACGTTTCCTGTAGTTCTTGACCAGGTTTGCACACACTGCAGCAGGGATTTTGGCCCACTCCTCCATACAGACCTTCTCCAGATCCTTCAGGTTTCGGGGCTGTCGCTGGGCAATACGGACTTTCGGCTCCCTCCAAAGATTTTCTATTGGGTTCAGGTCTGGAGACTGGCTAGGCCACTCCAGGACCTTGAGATGCTTCTTACGGAGCCACTCCTTAGTTGCCCTGGCTGTGTGTTTCGGGTCGTTGTCATGCTGGAAGACCCAGCCACGACCCATCTTCAATGCTCTTACTGAGGGAAGGAGGTTGTTGGTCAAGATCTCGCGATACATGGCCCCATCCATCCTCCCCTCAATACGGTGCAGTCGTCCTGTCCCCTTTGCAGAAAAGCATCCCCAAAGAATGATGTTTCCACCTCCATGCCTCACGGTTGGGATGGTGTTCTTGGGGTTGTACTCATCCTTCTATTCCTCCAAACACGGCGAGTGGAGTTTAGAGCAAAAAGCTCTATTTTTGTCTCATCAGACCACATGACCTTCTCCCATTCCTCCTCTGGATCATCCAGATGGTCATTGGCAAACTTCAGACGGGCCTGGACATGCGCTGGCTTGAGCAGGGGGACCTTGCGTGCGCTGCAGGATTTTAATCCATGACGGCGTAGTGTGTTACTAATGGTTTTCTTTGAGACTGTGGTCCCAGCTCTCTTCAGGTCATTGACCAGGTCCTTCCGTGTAGTTCTGGGCTGATCCCTCACATTCCTCATGATCATTGATGCCCCACGAGGTGAGATCTTGCATGGAGCCCCAGACCGAGGGTGATTGACCGTCATCTTGAACTTCTTCCATTTTCTAATAATTGTGCCAACAGTTGTTGCCTTCTCACCAAGCTGCTTGGCTATTGTCCTGTAGCCCATCCCAGCCTTGTACAGGTCTACAATTTATCCCTGATGTCCTTACACAGCTCTCTGGTCTTGGCCATTGTGGAGAGGTTGGAGTCTGTTTGATTGAGTGTGTGGACAGGTGTCTTTTATACAGGTAACGAGTTCAAACAGGTGCAGTTAATACAGGTAATGAGTGGAGAACAGGAGGGCTTCTTAAAGAAAAACTAACAGGTCTGTGAGAGCCGGAATTCTTACTGGTTGGTAGGTGATCAAATACTTATGTCATGCAATAAAATGCAAATTAATTACTTAAAAATCATACAATGTGATTTTCTGGATTTTTGTTTTAGATTCCGTCTCTCACAGTTGAAGTGTACCTATGATAAAAATTACAGACCTCTACATGCTTTGTAAGTAGGAAAACCTGCAAAATCGGCAGTGTATCAAATACTTGTTCTCCCCACTGTATATATGTGTGTGTATATGTATGTATATATATATATAATTAAATCCGTGTGTGTGCGCGCATATGTATTTCAGCCTGTTCATGTGGGTGCATCCTGAGTTTACTCGGAAGCTTTACGTTGGTCTATGGGTGGCCTTGATCTGCTCCTGTCTCATCCCCTACAAGCTCATGGGCTTTATGATTGGTAAGTACAATATGTAAATTGTACCCTGGACTGACCTAAGGTCAGCATAGGGGTCACTACCTGCTACACCTACTCAGTGAGAGCCCCAAGCATTGAGATGAGAAAAAGACTGATATATACCAGATGTGGAAAGAGACTCTTGAGCTTCCCTCATGCCTTTCTGCATGTCTCCTCTTCAGGGCTGTATGCGGGGATCAAGTTCTTCATCATCGACTTCATGTTTAGGAGCTGTCCCAAGCTAAGGGACAAGTATGACACGCCCCACATCATCTGGACCAACCTGCCCACTGACCCCCAGCTGAAGGAGCGCGGGGGCGCGGCATTGTCCAGACGGGTACGTCTCAAACTCTACACATACTATTGTATATAATGTGTTTGTGTGTCTGTATATGTGCAAGTCTTTTGTGCCTACAGTGGATTCGGAAAGTATTAACTTCCCTTTTTCCACATTTTGTTACGTTAAAGCCTTATATTCTAAAATGTATTAACACGTTTTTCCCCCTCATCAATCTATACACAATACCCCATAATGACAAAGCAAAACCAGGTTTTTAGAAAATGAAAATATGACATGTACATAAGTATTCAGACCCTTTACTCAGTACTTTGTTGAAGCACCCTTGGCAGTGATTACAGCCTCGAGTCTTCTTGGGTATGACGCTACAAGCTTGGCACAGCTATATTTGGGGAGCTTCTCCTATTCTTCTCTGCAGATCCTCTCAAGCTCTGTCAGGTTGGATGGTGAGCTTCGCTGCACAGCTATTTTCAGGTCTCTGCAGAGATGTTCGATCGGGTTCAAGTCCGGGCTCTGGCTGGTCCACTCAAGGACATTCAGAGACTTGTCCCGAAGCCACTCCTGCTTAGTCTTGGCTGTGTCCTGAGTGCTCTGGAGCAGGTTTTCATCATGTATCTCTCTGTACTTTGCTCCGTTCATCGTTCCCTCGATGCTTACTAGTCTCTCAGCCCTTGCCGCTGAAAAACATCCCCACAACATGATGCTGCCACCACCATGCTTCACCGTAGGGATGGTGTCAGGTTTCCTCCAGACGTGACGCTTGGCATTCAGGCCAAAGAGTTCAATCTTGCTTTCATCAGACCAGATAATCTTGTTTCTCATGGTCTGAGAGTCTTTAGTTGCATTTTGGCAAACTCCAAGCAGGCTGTCATGTGCCATTTACTGAGGAGTGGCTTCCGTCTGGCCACTCTACCATAAAGGCCTGATTGGTGGAGTGCTGCAGAGATGGTTGTCCTTCTGGAATGTTCTTCCATCTCCACAGACAAACTCTGGAGCTCTATCAGAGTCACCATCGGGTTCGTGGCCACCTCCCTGACCAAGGCCCTTCTCCCCCTATTGCTCAGTTTGGCCGGGCGGCCAGCTCTAGGAAGAGTCTTGGTGGTCCATTTAAGAATGATGGAGGCCACTGTGTTCTTGGTGACCTTCAATGCTGCAGAAATTTTGTTGTACCTTTCCCCAGATCGGTGCCTCGACACAATCCTGTCTCGGAGCTCTACAGACAATTCCTTGGACCTTATGACTTGGTTTTTGCTCTGACATGCACTGTCAACTGTGGGACCTTATATAGACAGGTGTGTGTGCTTTTCCAAATCATGTCCAATCAATTAAATTTACCACAGTTGGACTTCTACAATCAAGTTGTAGAAACCTCTCAAGGATGATCAATGGAAACAGGATGCACCTGATCTCATTTCCGAGTCTCATAGCAAAGGATCTGAATACTTATTTTACATAATGTGTCTCAGTTTATTCTATTTTTATATATTAGAAAACATTTCTAAACTTTTTTGTTACTTTGTCATTACGGGGTATTGTGTGTAGATTGATGAGGAAAAACATGAATTGAATCAATTTTAGAATAAGCCTGTAACGTAAACAAATGTGGAAAAGGTCAAGGGGTCTGAATACTTTCCGAAGGCACTGAAGGTACATGTACACACACATGACATATTGATGTGTGTCATTGTCACAGTTCATCCCTACTAATGTTGGTGGTCACAGCAGCTGGGACTGTGGGAATCCTTATGTTTGTGTCTGATCACCTGAGTTCTCTGTTGTTTTTCCTCTCTCAGCTCTCTGGGTGTGAAAAGGTAGGGCTCCCTAGCGTGCACTTTGGTTGGAGAGTGTCTGTGTTTGCGCCACCATCGTGTATGTGTCATTAGAGATAAGCTGCATTCCAAAAATGACCCCTTGACCCTTTGGATATCAGCAGTAGAGCAATGCTAACAGTGTCTATGTGAAGGATCAAAATGTGCCTTGTCTTTTTAAATATGTGCATCTACCACAGTGCTGTTGAAAGTGTTATTTTCCATGTGGCACCAAAGTAGAGATTACCATAATGGTGTTTTGAATGTTAATTTTGTATCCATTCTGATAGACGCGATCAGAAGGAACACTATATTCAAGGTAGTGCTATGTGTGTTGAGGAAGTAACTGGAAGCTAAAAACTGCTCATTGGTTCTTTTGAAAGATAGTGATTTGTTAATAGTATTTGTAGTTTGTGCAAAAGTGTGATTGCATTAGAGTAATGTCTATCATAATATCATACCGGGAACTACTCTTCCATAAAATCCCATGCAATTATTTAAGGTTGTTTTTATAATGTTCTAATAGTTAGCAATACTTATCAGTGTGTTCGGGCCAGTTTGTGTTTTCTAGAGAGAATTCCTGCCAATGGTCAGCAAAAACACATTCAAGTCAAATCTAATAAATAAAGGAATAAAATAAATAAGAATGGAGCTATATACAGGGAGCACCAGGTCAATGTGCTGAGGTACGAGGTATCATGAAGGCAGGGTAAAGTGACTAGGCATCAGGATAGAGAATAATAAGGTATTTGAGGTAGATATGGACATTAAGGGGCAGGGTAAAGTGACTAGGCATCAGGATAGATAATAATAAGGTATTTGAGGTAGATATGGACATTAAGGGGCAGTGTAAAGTGACTAGGCATCAGGATAGATAATAATAAGGTATTTGAGGTAGATATGGACATTAAGGGGCAGTGTAAAGTGACTAGGCATCAGGATAGATAATAATAAGGTATTTGAGGTAGATATGGACATTAAGGGGCAGTGTAAAGTGACTAGGCATCAGGATAGATAATAATAAGGTATTTGAGGTAGATATGGACATTAAGGGGCAGTGTAAAGTGACTAGGCATCAGGATAGATAATAATAAGAGTAAAATAAAGAACAGAGTAGCAGCAGCAACTTTTGAGTTTCAAAGTGTGTGTGTATGTTGTGAATGGGACTGTTAGTGTTGTGTGTGTGTGTATAGTCTAGTGAGTGTGCGTAGGGTCCGTGCAAGATGGAGTCAGTGCAGATAGTTTGGGGACCATTAATTAACTATTTACTATTTAACTATTTAGCAGTCTTATGGCTTGGGGGTAGAAGCTGTCTTGGCGCCTGTTTGTCCTGGAGCCGATGCTCTGGTACTGTTTGCTAGGAAGTAGCAGAGTGAACAGTCTATGGATTCAGTGGCTGGAGTCTTTGGCAATTTTTCGGGCCTTCCTCTGACACAGCCTGATACTGTTTAGAGGTCCTGGATTGCAGGGACCTCGGCCCCATCACCCTCTCTCCACACCACCCTCTGTAGCGCTATGCTAAAGATGGTGGTGTTTCTGCGGTCAAGGGCGGTGCATTTGGTATACCAAGCGGGGAAGCAGCCAGTCAAGATGCTCTCGATGGTGCAGCTGTATAACTTTGAGGAGCCTAGGGCCCATGCCAAATCTTTTCAGCCTCCTGGGGGGGGGGGAAAGGCCCTGCTGTGCACTCTTCACAACTGTGCAGGTGTGTGTGGACCATGTTAAGTCCTTAGTGATGTGGACGCCAAGGAACTAGAAGCTCTCGACCCGCTCCACAACAGCCCTATCAATGTGGATGGGGGCCTGCTCTCCCCTCTTTCTCATATAGTCCACGATCAGCTCCTTGGTTTTACTAATGTTGAGGGAGAAGTTGTTGCCCTGGCATCACACTGTTAAGTCTCTGACCTCCTCCCTGTAGGTTGACTCATCAACCTACCACCATCGTGTCGTTAGCAAACTTGATGATGGTGTTGTAGTCATGCGTGTCCACACAGTCATAGGTGAACAGGGAGTACAGGAGGGGACTAAGCACTCATCCCTGAGGGGCCCCCGTGTTGAGGGTTAGCAAACTTGATGATGCTGTTGGAGTCGTGTGGCTACGCAGTCATGGGTGAACAAGGAGTATAGGAGGGGACTAAGTACACACCCCTGAGGGGCCCCCGTGTTGAGGGTTAGCAAACTTGATGATGCTGTTGGAGTCGTGTGGCTACGCAGTCATGGGTGAACAAGGAGTATAGGAGGGGACTAAGTACACACCCCTGAGGGGCCCCCGTGTTGAGGGCCTGCGTGGCGGAGGTGTTGTTGCCTACCCTTACCACCTGGGGCCGGTCCGTCATGATGTCCAGGATCCAGTTGCAGAGGGAGGGGTTCAGTCCCAGGGTCCCTGGCTTGGTGATGAGCTTGGAGGGGACTATGGTGTTGAACACTGAGATGTAGTCTATGAACAGCATTGTCGCGTAGTTATTTCCCCTCTTGTCTAGGTGGGAGATGGCAGTGTGAAGTGCAATTGAGATTGCATCATCTGTGGATCTGTTGGGGAAGTAGGCGAATTAGAGGGGGTCTGGGATGATGGTGTTGTGTGTCTTGACCAGCCTTTCAAAGCACTTTATAATTACAGATGTGAGTGCTACAGGGCGATAGTCATTTACGCAGGTTACTTTGGAGCTCTTGGGAAACATGGACAATGGTGGTCAGCTTGAAACATGTTGGGACAACAGACTGGGACAAGGAGTGATTGAAAATGTCTGTGAAGACACTTGCCAGTTGGTCTGCGCATGCTTTGAGAGAACCTGTCCAGTAATTTTTCATGTTTCATTCTTTAGAATGAAAGGTTGTTATATACAGTACAGGGCATGAGTCCATTGCGTCATGCTTTGCATGAGACACACCATAAACGTATCATTCACATCCCCATAAGCAATGTATCCAATGCTCTCCACTAGTACCCCAGCCAATATGCACTGCTAACCAAAAAACTGTGTACGCTTTGAGTCACCTGCAGTGAAGTTGACTGAGTGATGCTGATGACCAAGTCAAGCCACTGGTTTGAGAGAGCCTGCTATAATACACATACGTTGCTTAGGTCTAGCCAATTCCCTTCCCCACACTCCTAGTCTAAAATGCTGACCTCTCCCCTCCATCCTTCCTTGTATCCTACCATTCTTATCCCCGCTCTCTGTTTCTCTTTAGATCCATCCGACGGTAGCTCATGGCAGTCTAGGAACAGCCTTACCATGTGGTATCAGTCTAGAGGAACAGACTGGCAGGGCCTACAATACTAAGAAGGGGGCTTTCCACGAGGTCTTCAATCTTTCCGGGGATGAGCGCCCCCTAGCAGGTTGGTAGAGCACTACATGATAATTCTCAGGAGCGACAGCTGACTATTTGTGCCTGGATCACCACCTCACCCTTTTCCATGTTGACCTATTTCCATAGTTTTTGTTGAGGAATTTAGTGTTTATCGATTGTGTTATGTTGGTGCAGTGCAAGCAGTGAAACCATGAGTATTGACTGTGTTTGTTGGCAGTGTGTCAGACCTGATATATATGTGTGTGTCGACTGGTTTCGTTGGCAGTGTGTGAGAATGGCTGGCGATGCTGCTTGATCAACAGGGACAGGAAGAGTCCCACAGACTACATCCGTAATGGTGTGCTCTTTGTCACTGAAAAGTAAGCCATATACTGCTATTACCTAGCTGTCACATGTAGATATGCACACTGAGTATACCAAACATTAGGAACACCATACCCCGTTCAAAGGCACTTAAAATCTTATCTTGCCCATTCACCCTCTGAATGGCGCACATACACAATCAATGTCTCAATTGTCTCAAGGCTTAAAAATACCTTTTTTTATTGTATTTATTTTGATTTAACATTTTTATTTAACTAGGCAAGTCAGTTAAGAACAAATTTACAGTTAAGAACCAATTTATTTACAATAACGGCCTAAAAATAAAATAAAAAAATAGGACAAAACACGAGAGAGAGAGAGACACCTAAGACAACAGCATAGCATGGCAGAATAGCTTCATTAAAACCCCCTAGAGTCGATGTCCGGGCCCCCGTGGAAATCTAATTAGCATAATACAAAAATCCCCATAAAAATCCTTCAGTTTAAGCTGGAGATGTGTTTTTATGCATTGGAAGCATCTCAATCCACCGTGTCCGAAAGGTGACCGAGCTAGAGCGGTGTTTTTCAGATCATGAGACATCCCGAAAATCGGTCTTCTCAGAAAATCGTCTGTAGCGTCTGAACGGGTTTGGCCTACAAACTATTATGACCCCTCTATGGCAACATGAGACTCACACGAACATGATGGTGTTCTACAACCCCCACAAGCGTCTTGGGACTCGTCTGAAGGGCTTAGACTGTTATGGGTTAGCTTGTCTCCTGCCTTTCATCTACACTGATTTGAAGTGGATTTAACAAGGAACCATAGCTTTTACCTGGATTCACCTGGTCAGTCTGTCATGGAAAGAACAGGTGTCCTTAATGTTTTGTAAACTTAGTGTATGCATGTGCTCTTGCAGCACCCTGTTGTGTGTTTTGTATTGGTTGGTGTGTTCAGGTGTAATGTGTCCTTCTCTGTGCTTACAAAGTGTTTCCCTCCCCAGTTACCTTTGCTTTGAAGGCTCAAGCTGCAGGTCAAATTCCTCTAGAAAGAACAAAGTCATCAAACTGATTGACATCACTGATATTCAGAAGGTGGGTTTCTCTATTTTCACTTCACCTTCTGTCCAATGTCTAAATTCATTGGTTGAACAAAAATTTGAGTCGGGCGGTATTCATATTTTCTGTACCATACCGAGGTATACGGTATTACCGAATGTGCACGCAAGGGGTGCTATTTCCAAATTATAAAGGGAACTTTGCAGTAGTTTAGGAATCACAAAGACAGACGTGACTGGACAGGGATGTTAGTGAACTTTGTTTACTTGTGTTTAAATAAAATAAAAAAATGATTCATGTTTTTTTTTTTTTGAGGCACAAACAATTTAGGCAAGAAGGATCTTGATCCAGGAGGATGCATAGCTGGAGCCCTCTGCTGGATATAATTTATTTGACACATCTTAGATTGCACACCCAAACCCCCAAAAATAAACATGATTTTCTACAGTATTTAAAATCATACAATCAGTATTTCGGTATAAACGGTATATCGCCCAAGCCTACTAAAAATCGACTTCTGCAGTAGAATGTTAAGGTTGTCTGAGTTTATCTGGTGTTTTTTTTTTGTCCCACAGTACAAAGTCTTGTCTGTATTACCTGGATCTGGAATGGGAATCTCCATAGCAACACCGTCCACCCAGAGGGTAGGAACACTTATGGACAGTCCATTTTAGGCCATGTTTCTTTTCTCTCTATTTAGGTCTGAGTGTTTTGTCAAATATGTTGTTAACAAGTTGAGAAGATTGTTTATTTTTTGTGTTAAATTTTATTTATTCAGGGGAGCCCAATTTAGACCAGGGTCTTCTTTTCAATGGTGCTCTGGGGGCAGAAAAGAAAATATAGAAAACTATAAGAATATCAAGTCCATTACATTAGAACATCACATCCATCATAAACTACTGTAGCTGTTAAAGTAAATCAATCAACAAAATTGCACACCTGGGTGAAGTCGTTTATCATCAGGGTTTTAAAGTGCCCTAGTGGCACCAGGGAATCCAAATGTAATTCATTTTGTAAGTGGTTCCAAAAATGTGGAGTGTTACAACTAAAAGCGGATTTACCTAGTCCAGTGGAGACCCAAGGAACCTTGAGTGAACGGATTTGGTATCTCATGTTTTTATACTTTACTTTTTATATATACTTTAACAACCAAGTGAGTTAAGTTGGAAGCTTGTATAGTAGAGCTTTATAAACAAAAAGGAAGTAATTAAGTGATCTACGGGACTTTAATGAGGACCAGCCTACCTCTTGAGACAGGATGCAGTGTTGAGTATTAAAACGGTCACCTGTGATCGAGCGAAAGGCACTATGGTAGAGTGGTAAATGGTATCACCATAGACAAGATCTGGTAGGAAAGTTGACTGTACAATCTGCTTCCTGCTATTTAGGGAGAGGCAATATGTATGTATATATATATAAAAAAAAAAAAGCCCACTTTAAATCTTAGCTTTTTAACTAGCTAATTTGTATGGTTTTTAAACATAAAATCTTTGTCAATTCAAAAGACCAGATATTTATAGGCAGGAACCCAATAATTGAGCTCCATAACAGCTTTTTGACAGGTTTATCAACGCCTCAAATAATCTTCCAAAAAATATCCCCCCCTATTGTCACTGTCTTTCTATCCCCTCACTCTCCCCTTTATTTACCCGTTCTCTCTCAGCCGTTGGTGTTTGGTGCCATGATCCACAGGGACGAGGCCTTTGACGCCATCTTCACACAGTATACGAAGAAAGTGACCATGACCACAGCCACCAACCCTGAGACCTAACATACCAAAATGGCTGCCTTCACCAGGGATGTCCTATACTGACACAGCGAGTTCTCTATGTAGTACACTGCTACTGGCCAATTAGTATATCTGCACGTATGTTAAGCTAGTGTCCATGCCAAGGT
Organism: Salvelinus alpinus; assembly: GCF_045679555.1. Taxonomy (NCBI): domain Eukaryota; kingdom Metazoa; phylum Chordata; class Actinopteri; order Salmoniformes; family Salmonidae; genus Salvelinus; species Salvelinus alpinus. The sequence continues at coordinate 48,985,414 of NC_092094.1, read as the reverse complement.
GGTGGATTCCTCCACCAAGCCACATTAGGTTAGTATGTCAGGATGGTATCCACTTGATCTGGGGCCTGGTCCATCACTATAGAGCCCAAGGTCTTCTTATCCTCTCGTTGATAACCACAACTCCTCATTAGGTCTAACTAAGGAACTACAACTCCTGGACCCGCACACCATCGCTGCCTCCTACTGGTTCGGTCGAGGCTATTGCATCCAGGGAAGTAACCTATAGAGCCTAGAGAGCACCTTGTCTTGATTTGCTGCTGTTCTGTACTCGGGTAATAGCTTTTCAATTCTATCTCTCTTTTGTTGTCAGTTTTTTATTTGTGCATGCGTGCAAGAATGTGTGCTGCTAAAAAGCGTATGTGTGTGTGTGTGGTGGGGGGTGATCATTTTATGGTCAACACTGTTGTGCTGTTTCAGGAGGAGGCTGGATCTCTTTGCCTATCAGACAGGACTGCCTGGCATTCCCATTTTGTGTATCACACACATTGATGCTCTTTGCTCCACTTAATGCTCTCCTTCAATAGGATGTATTTGGTTTGATATACTGTATATATCATTGGTGGCCTTGCACACTTAACTCACATTTTGTTAAGTGCACCCGAAACCACGTTCATGAAAACCTCAAGCCTTCATGTTCCCAGATAATGAATGTGCTTTAGATATCATTTCTGCAATAGCCTTTAGGTGTAACTGTTTTATTTAGCCTTTTTTCTGAGAGTGGAGTGGAGGGACGGAACGGGAATCATTTAATGATGGGCAGCCAAAAGTCAAAAGCCTGAAGTTATTGTAGTCGATATCTTTCTCACACACATTGTTGTCTTGGCAAAGAAAAGGTATGGATGTACATGTCCATGTTAAGGAGTCATGATGCATTCATAAGCACCGCATAAACATGACCTAATGTCAACACCGTCTTTCTGAAGCCTCAGAGTATAATATGTAGAACAATATGTGATTTGTAATATGTGACATTCCACATAACTAATTGGATCAGTAAAAACAATAACTTATGTAGGTTTTGTGGAATGTTTATGAATGTACTCTAAGTACTTTATGGGACAGATTACATGTAAAGCAATTTCAAAAAAATCTATCTCCAAAAAAGCAGGAGCCTTTTCTACACTGCCTTGTTCAACCACTCTCAATGAAGCCTTATCTAATTCTCTCACAGATTTAGGCCAGGATTCAAACCAATGCAGCACTGCACTTTCTACTGATTCTGACGTGTAACTTCAGGTAAATTGCCATTGGATCACGAAACCACATGTTCTTAAAAGTCGAGTGCAGTGCAATGCCAGTTATTTGTGTTAGTTTGAGTCCCGGACAAATATTTTGGCAATAAAGTTTTCTTTTGGGTTTTGACAGCAAACGGGAATGGGGTTTATATTAAAATGCTAGTGACCTTGTCAAGAGGTTTGGACCTCTTGGTGTAATGGTTAAGGTGTTGGCTTGAAGGTCGCTGGACCCGGCTTTGAGTCCCGGTCGGGGATACCCCCTGAATTCGCTACATTGGTGTCAGAAGTGGGATGGTGTCTGTGAGGTCATCGGAGAGGCGTGTACACCTGAGGGACTTGGTATAGAGAAAGTATTGGGGGGGGGGGGGGGCACTCCCGAAGGAAGGGGGTAATGTAGCGTCATTAACCCAACACCTAGCGACCTTGTCAAGATGTTCAGAGCTTTTGGCGTAACGGTTAAGGTGTTGGCTACAATATGTTCTAGTTGAGCACATGCTAGGGAGGCTAACTGGACATTTGCTTGATGCCTTTTAGTCTACACTAAGTAACTTAGGTATCTCACTCTCCAAGCCCCTCGAAAAAGTTAGATATACTTAAGAAGCACAGTATGTACTGTATGTATGCCAAAATGTTTTCTTCATTTCACTGCTTGTCATTTAGTTCTTTCACCCTATATCTGTAATGTTTACAGATGTTAGGTTCTAAACTCCACTGCTTTAAGTCAGTTTGATTCCTTGTAAGACTATGAGGTCATGAAGACTGACCGGTACGTCTTGTGATGGAGAAATTCTGAATGCTGATAAACCTGAGTGGTCACATCTCAGCCAATCAAAAACTTCACCTGGGTTTAGCCACACTCTTTGCAAGTGGATGGTGAATTGAAAGGTGTCAATTCGTGGAGTCATGTTGCTTCCAAATCGGTTTGAATCAGCACTGTCTGAACAATGTCAATTTATGGCATGGCCGTCAACTTGAAGATGGAAAGTAATCATTATAGTACCGTGTGTGTCCCAAACCATCGAAGGTGTTGTAAAATAAAATAGCCTCGCTAATCGATCATGCCCTTGTTGATCGATCATCCTTTTCGTCGCTTGCAAATTCCCAGTATGATGGCAATGGCTTCACCAAGCCCACCAAGTCCAGTTTGTTGTGTTGCAGCCTGAATTCAAAATGGACAAAAACAAAACATTTTCTCTCACCCATCTACACACAATACCCCATAAATGACAAAGTGATAACATGTTTTTAGAAAATGTTGCAAATGTATTAAAATACAGTAAAATACAGAAATATCTCATTTACATAAGTATTCACACCCCTGAGTCAAGACTTTGTAGAAGCACATTTTGCAGAGATTATAGCTGTGAGTCTTTCTGGGGTCTATAAGTCTATAAGCGCTTTCCACACCTTGTTTGTGCAACAGTTGGCAATTTTTTTTGTTTTTTTGTTTACCTATCTACCAATAAGTGCCCTTTGCGAGGCATTGGAAAACCTCCCAGGTCTGATGTCGAATCTGTATTTGAAATTCACTGCTCGAATGAGGGACCTTAGGCTTGCCATAACAAAGGGCTTGAATACTTATTGACCCAAGACATTTCAGCTTTTCATTTTTTATTAATTTGTAAAAATGTCTAAAACTTTGACATTATGGAGTGTTGTGTGTAGGCCAGTGACAAAGACATGTTGTCCTTTTTAAATTCAGGCTGTAACACAACAAAATGTGGAAAAAGTCTAGGGGTGTGAATACTTTCTGAAGGCACTGTATTTCTTTTAAATCAAAGTACTTGTTTGCTAATTCATTTTTCATAATACTTCCCAATCGATATGTAACTGTTTAGGAACGATAACCAGTTACAGTAGGTGTGAATACTTCTTTGTAATCTGCGGTGTCCACTGCCTTCCCAAAAAATTGTACATATCACATTTTGTAATGAACACATTTTAAATCCCTGTCAAGTTTTTAAAGAAAATTGTTTTATTGTAAAATGTTATGAACATTTTCACTTAAGTAAACACATTTTAAAGTAATGATTGTTGGCCGTTTTCTTTCAAGCATCTCAGTAACTTTATCACTTATTTCTTTATCCCTGTAATCTGGGATTATCCCTTGATGAAGGTGGGCATACACTGGAAAGATTTGGAACGCACTGGGATAGAAGACCGCGGCAAATATGATTTTGTTTCTGGTGTGAATGGATCCTTTGGAGAGACATTGGCTTGAATGCTCAGAGTGCAAGAGCTTTGTACTAACTTGTGATTGCTCAGTCTGTACACAAGCATGGTGTAGGTTGAAATTGCCCCTAGATGCTGATCTTGGGTCAGTTTTGCATATCCCCCACTAATGGTTAAGGTTAGGATTGGGGAGGGGGAGCTGATGATATAGTGGGTCCTCATTTAAAAGTTTTGTTATGCTTGCGGAATGGTATGGTACATTGGAGTGAATGACGTCATAGTATTTTACTATTAGCCATTGTTGCCGTTAATGCTAGTTCGACCACCAGAGGGCGTCAGTGTCTTTATGAAGCTTCTTCGTGCTTGCTTACGTTTCCAAATAATCCTACGGTCCATGTAGGGCAGACGTTTTGATTGCTATACCCTATCCGAAAAGAGCATATTCCAAGGTTTTTAATTAACCTAGTTTTGCCAAACAACACAAAATGTTTTACAAATGGTCTCTCTTTCAAAATATAACTTTTCCTAGAATAACTGCAGCTCCATGCCCACTGATGAAAATCAGCAAATACCCATTTGGGGAAAATATCCTTTCTATTGTGTTCTCTTATATTCCATCATATTGTAAAGGGCTGGGGAATGTAAGCATGTGATGTCTGCTAAATTAACACGTTCATTTCATTGACATGCCATGGCCTATAGCACAGATACATAAATCTTAAAACATGCTATTCTGTTATTTTTTTATAAATTGTCTTACTACCCTGTTTTTTTTATTACCTCTCTAAACAAAATATGAATGGATTTCTTTGTGATTGTGTATATTAAACATATTTAGGAAAAATCGGGGGAGAGATGGGTTCAAGGTTTTTATTGAAAAGACATGAAGCTGTAGGCCTAAGAGTGCTGTTTACTGTAGCTGTCTTAACTTACTTACTGGCATAAAGGCCGACTTCAATATACAGTTTATCAATCAATCATCCAGTCGTGTATGTCATCACACAGCATCCGTGTCTTTTTAAATACAATCAAGCATTTTAGTTATAAAACTAAATAAAGGGAGCCTTGAATAATTAAACAATGAATAAAGCGCAACATATGTTCCTAAAGCATTTGAATTCACAAATGTGTTTGACTGTTTCTTATATTGGCTGTACTAAAGAATTTACAACCTTTTTTTGTTAGAACAGACTACATGGGATTGATTATAATTTGTAAGATATTATTGTATTTGTTGTGCTGTTTATACTGTTAGGCAGCTGTAAAATGCATTTTTCTATGTAGAGACCTCAGGGTTTCCATTAGGAAAATATGGAGCTGTACAATGTGACCGGTCGGGAGTAGGCCTAGGCTACTAAGCGACTGTGATTGAAGAGAAAAATAATCCTAACATTTCCACAACCTAATTATAGGGTAACCAATAGCCAAATGGAGATTCAGTGGGGGAAAAAATCTGATTGATCAAGTCCAGTCCCCATGCTTGTCTCAGCAGTGCGAAATGGTGCTGAAATAGTTGACCACACGTGGGTAGGCTTTTGCTTCCAATCCGAGTATAACAATTGGATGACTTTGGGAGTTTCAGTAAGCAACAATTTGTCGCCTTCAATTGCATTAGCCTACTTTATTCCAATATTTCCGTCATTCAGTGATATTCCCACAGTACTTTGTTATGAATCCATCCAGTTGTGTGACATGCCTCGCAAACATCCATTAATACATGTAAAGTCCCTAAACTCGGCAAGAGTATATTGTCCTGCTGATAGCCCATCAAGAGTGGATGGCATCTTTTGAATTCCAATTTATTGGAAAGGCTGCTAAACCATTTACATCTGGCCCACAGCGTTATTGCGTACTTACAGTGCACTTTCACTCCGTTCTCCGCCTGACTCTCTACCAATGCCACCAGATACTTCTTTCTATTGTTGTTATCCTTTCGGTAAAATTTCACAATTAAATGTAATAAATAAAACCCAAATTAAACAGCTCAGGTCTTAAATATGTGGAAACAATTTTTTATATATTTTTTTTATATGTGCTTACTAGCCGAGGCTATATGGCTGCACCATCAACTTGTTAATTTAGCAGACATGGCTTGTGTGTATTCAGTCAACACATACTTTAAGAATATAACAGAACGTTTTAGTTTCTCTTAGAATAAAAACCTTAGTGTAACAGTTTTAGTAAGTGATAGGCTCGTCCAGCTACAGCTTCTTCTGACAAAGTAGAAACAAAAAGTGCGCGGAACAGAGGAAGAGCAATTCTTGCACTATTGTTCTAAATTCAATTACCCTCTTCTTCTTCATCATCCTCATCATTCAGTTCATTCAAATAGAAATGTAATACATTTTGTCCCGTTCAACAACTCCAAATCACTATTGCATGCACTCCAAAGGGACAACTTGAAATAACATGATATAGGTTAAGTAAATAATCAAAAGGGAAAATGTGATTTATTTATTAGCCTAGTGGATATAAGTATTTTAGGCATATTATGTGAATTAGGCCTCATGTAAAATCATTGTCAAAAGCGCAAGATAAACTGTTGCATGACAAACAGGTGCTTTTAGATTACAGTATTGTTTTCTGCCCGTTTAGAACAATGTAAACAACACCAGATCCTTTATTACAGCATAGCAAAGTTTAAGAAGACGGATTTGTGAAATTGCTTTATCTGACATTTTGTGGTTGCATGATCCTTGGTGATCACAGAATCAGTAGGATATTAAACAAACACTCAACTAGGCAACAGAAGCATAGGGCTGACTCACTCATTCCTGGTTTTCATTCAGTCCTGCATCGGGTCGTCCCGGAGTTGAGAGAGAACTTTGGTAAATACAATGTCGCAATTACACTTGACATGTGAACTGACGATTTTCTAAAATTAGAATACTTGTGCCTTACCGCTCATTACATAAACAAAGAGTGGGTGTTATCCAACACAGAGTGGGACAGTGCAGCTCAAACTGCAGATAACATAAGGCCAGCTATTGTGAAAGAATACTTGTGGATCTTGTTGATTTCCTCTATCGCTTCAAGAGGCCTGCTGTCCACCTGGTAATTGTGTGGTTCCAAAGGACAAAGCGTCACCGTTAGATGGATCTGTGATTTCCAAGAGAAGCCAGCTGCGACCAGGCGCCGTGGATGACATCCTTTTCTTGCGCAGCAATTTGAAGAAATCCAGTGACGAAAGGACTGTTTTTGAAGTTATTGTGTAATAGAAATTCAACCCCAGGGACACCTGTCAATGTTAAATGAATCACTCTTTATTAACAGTTAACTGGAGAGGTTCCAACGAACTTGATGCACCATAGTGAACGTCTGTCAGGACGCCGCCGGGGGCGGTCCCTTCAGTTCTCTTATATACTGCTTACACAGACATATTTGCATGATTTACATGATTCATTAGTCATCACTAACGTTGGCTCCTGCATTTGACTGACCAATACCTCACATGGCTTCCTCTCTCCAAGACCTAGAAACTGAGATACCTCTGTTCCCATAGCAATGTTCTGGACGCACTGCCAAGTTGCTTATCAGTGATGGTGAGGATTCCTCCATACACGATCAGTCAGTCACCTGCACGAAGCCGTCTAATTGGTTATTAGAAAAGTAGCATTGATTTGATACGCAAACGGGACAGTTTCCCTCACATTCCCTCCTCTTATCACTCTGATAATTATCGTGCCATTTTAGGGTAAGCATTAGATTATAGCTTCTATCAAAGGAGGTTCAATCAAAATAGTTCTGATAACGTAAGCAAAATCAACACAGAAAAACAGACACTTCATCCTTTCAAACCCTTCACTCTGGGTTTTACAATCTAAAATACACACACACTCAGAGGTGACAATCTCTCAATGTATAACCATTGTTTACGTAGGTCTTACCACAATCGGGTTGCAGTGACATTTGTTCTGCGCCAACTGTTCCAGAGACTAGTCAAAACATAAAACAAATCCTCTAGGGCCTTCTAAACATGTCAAACAAAAAATAACTTTCAATTGTCAATCATCGTCCTTTTCTAAAGGGGGAAAAGGAAGCTCTTCCAGAGTCGGCAGCTCATCAGTCTCATCATCCTCTTGAGGAGCATTAAACATGATGGCTGCCAAAATCTTATCAGCTAGGGAGGCACAAATAGCCTTACAACATGTTATTAATACAATTAGATAGACTAAGCAAAAAACAAACGCTGCAGCCCATTTGGCAATTTGGGATCCCCAACATCCAAACAGAGATTTCAAGTTGCAAGAGTCCACTCTGGCTGTCGGGAATTGTTCTTAGCCACAGTGGCAATGTATTCGGCAAGATCGGTAACAGAGTACCGATCCAGGACAAAAGTGCACCACTCATCTCCAATTCTTACACGTGCACCCTTGACCTGCCAAAAGATAGTCAAGACCCTCTCTGTTTTGCAGAGCCAATTTACGCAATTCTTTCAGTTCGCCATTCAATTGTTTCAGGGCATTTCGAGTACCATTGCCAATTTCTTCTATGTGTTTAGAGATATCACGAATTTGGTCTAGTGCGCATGTGACTCCATACCCTGGAAAAAATACACCAAAGAACCTGGAGGCAGGTGCCTGAGTGTGAGTGATGTCAGCCAGAGACCTCTTATCTCTTCTCATTCCAGGAGGTTTGTAGGCTCTAAACAGAGTCTTAAGACTCTTATCATTGTTTGGAACGGTTGTCATAGCTGTCACTACAAACCCAACAGTACAAGTACCTCCCCAGTTCAGGGGCAGGCTATAGTAAGCCATTTCCCCACACAACCAATAGGTGCCATCTGGTGCTCCTCTCAAAGGGATAATAACACTATAGACTGAAATACCATAAGTAACATTACCAGGTTCCCCAGTGTCGGCATTGTTAACAGTTAACTTACAGGTATTGGACCCGTTGTAATACATTGTACAATTACATTCTCGTTCACCCAAATGATTGACTCCTTCTCCTCTAATATACCAAGGGGCTGTCATCACCCCTGCTACTGAGATGGGTGGGAGTAAAGTATTATCTGGGCTAGCAAACGACGGTGGGCCTATGTGGTTGTGTAATGCAGAAAACGTCATGGGGTCAGGGTTACGTGGCATTTGTGTAGTTAGATTTACCCTATGGGAACTTCCACAAGTGGTAAACCTGCTCCTACCTTAACTGGCCCCAACCCACACACCCAACACTCTTTTTGTCCAGATGTAAGATTAGTAACCATTTCTGCTCTAGAGAGGAACAGATTGCCCTGATGGTTATGATAAAATGGTAACAGTGTTAGGCACCAGAGGTGCTCTTGCATGTACAGCATTGTTTACTATCCAAAAGTCTTGCCCAAAACGATAATCACCAGATGGTTTCCTAACAGGTAAAATTGGTGTGTTGCATGGTGAATTCGAGCAGGGAACCAGAGTGCCTCTTTCAACTAACACACTATGAATGGGAATGATACCCTTTTCGGCTTCTTTGCCAACAGGGTACTGAGCTTTGTAAGGTCTGTGGGTGCTTTTTGGAACGTCCACAACTGGTGCAGCTCCTTTCATACGTCCAACGTCGGTCTTTGATTTAGCCCACAGTTCATCAGGTATATCCTTTAGCCAATCAATGTATCAATTATCTTGTAATACCGCAGGCATGGTTTCAACGGGAATTGTTTATTTTCTTGGTGTTGTCATCGCAGTAGCCCAGTATGGCGAAAGTTGCTGTTGAAGCTGACCACTTTCCTTCCCCTTCCCAGGCCACCAAATCAGTTTCTTCCATAGCTTTCTTCATCCAAACACCCACATCTTTCCATTGTGTTCCAGGAGCTTTTGATAAGCTACAATGGGGAAGAGAGCCACGGACGTCATACAAACTCATGTTAGTGTCTGTCAACAACACTCCAGCTGCTACTAAGTCTTCTCCTCTGTATATCCCATTCATGGTTATCTCAACTTTCTGTTTTGACCATCTTTGTTGGTATTCAGGGTCCTCGTTGCATGAGGGAACAGCAGCAGTACAATGTAGGTGTTCAGATAATTCCCAGTTAGCATGCAACGGGGAAGAGAGGGATTGCTAGCTTAGCTGTCCCTCCAACATGTTGATTATTCATAGTAATAGTTCATCAGGCACGGGAAGATTCCATTTTCTCTTGATCCCAATGACAATCCTTCTTCAGTACAGGCAACAGATGAATTCATTTTACACATCAAATCTCTTCGTAAGAAATTTACTGGGCAGGCAGATGAGTATAGGAATCGGTGTCTCCATTTGCCCTCTCCCCACTCCACGTCCAGGGGAAAGGTCAAAGATTCTTCAGAGGGAATTCCAGACACTCCAACTGTGTGCATTGTTTTCTTTGAGGGCGATACAGACAGGGCAGACATTTTCAACACTGAGACCGCAGCCCCAGTGTCCACCAAAAATGTAATTGTATGTTTATTAACTAAAATATCAATATCAAGTGGGTTTTGGGTTGACAGTGGTCTTTTTTAGCATTTGACAGGTTTCTTCTGGTTCTTCATCATTTTTTTCTTCATTAGTTTCTTCTTCTGTTTCCGCCTCATCCTATGATTGGTAGGCCCCTCATCCACCTCTTCCAAATGGGTTGTTCACCTGCACGCCCACAGGTGGGGACATCCACTCTCCTTGAGCTTCTCCAGGACAGTGTCTTGAAAGATGCCCTACCTTCCTAAATTTGTAGCAACTCTCGTCTCCCTCCGTCAGCTCCAGCAGGGGTCCCTCTGCTTCTACCTCTTCCTCTACCTCTTAGGTTTCCATGGTTGCCATCATTTTCTCTATGTCCTTTTCCTCCTCCAGAGTAGCACATCAGCTGTCCCTTCTTCAGTGTATTTCCGTCCTTAGTTTCATTTTCCTTCAATTGTCTTTCTGAATAGGTTATAGATGGCTTTATGTCAGACAGTGGGTTTTTTCCCCATGCAATACAAGTTGTAGTTACAGCTGTTTTCAGATCTTGTGTCAGGCCTGTCACCACAGCATGACACAATAGGCTGCTGTAGGAGTCTTGGTCAGGCCTAAATGTTGGAGGAAGACTGTCTCCATTCTTTCCATGTAGTCACTCACTTTTTCATCAGTTCCCTGTTTGGTGGAATGGATTTTCTGCCAGTCTGTGCGTCCCCCCCCCCCAACCTTTATAGCGGTAAAAACTGCAACCAACTGGTCACCACGAACAGCCACTAGTGCATCGCGGTCCCACGTGTTTATAGTCCTTCCATTTAAAGGAAGGAGCGGCGGAGTATCTCTTCAATTCCTCTGGTGGTGGGGTTGTACATGGAGATGATTGCTTTTACCTCTTCCTCAAACCTCACAGCATCTTTTGCTGGGTCAATGACATCGCCCACTATTGCTTTTATTTCGTCAACATCCCACGTTCTCTCCATTTCTATTATCCCACCTCCGTTGGGGTAGTGTATTATTGGAAACTTTTCCTCAAGCTTCTTGAGGGGGTTTTCTTTCTATCCTTCTGCTGGTCTTTTCTGCTTTTCCTTCGTTGTAGTCCCACGGCTCCTCCACGGCTCCTCCACCTGGCACAGGCACAACCCCACCATCTCAGGTCTGCTGGTGGAGGATTTGGCAGTGGCAGATACAAGGGGAGCCCCATGAATGGGTTCCCCTCTCAGAAAGGCCAGTCAGGCTTCTTCTTGTTCTTTTCTTCTCCGGTTCTACTTGCTTTACCATCAATCCTCTTACAGCTTTATCTTTTGCATTTTTCTGCTTCTCCCTCCCACTCTCTGAAATTGTCCCACTTCACTTAAACGTTCTTGTGTTTTCTTTCTTTACTTTCAAGTTGGCCTCACAGACTCCAGTTGTTCTGTGCTCAGTGTCCCATCAACAGGGACATGTCAGTCTGTCCATCTTGTCCAGTCTTCTGACACGCTGCAAATAAGCATCTGATTATTCGTTATGAATAGCATTTATTTAATGTATTTCGTTAACATTCATTTTAACCACAATGTCAAAAATAATTGAACATATACACACACACACATACACATGAGCGGATTAACTTGGTCAAAACATTTATTTATTTAAGATTGTCAGAATGTTGGTGCTTATTAACTTTGATCCTAAGCCACGAATGATCCACTCAGCTTTATGATGACAAATCTAGATATATGGTGCAAAATAGCCTACTAAATATGTCAAGCGTAAACAAATATATTAAATTGCCTAAATAAACTAGTACATTTCATTATTTAAATAAATACATTTAAGTAGCTCAGGTCTTGAAAATATGGACAACCTTTTCCCCTCCCTATCCTCACTGGGATCTCTTTCATTCAGTTTCTTCTTCTCATCAGCGAAGAAGGACTCCATGTTTCAGAAATTCAATTCATATAGAGGGGCGATCACTCTTTCACACTGGTAAATAAAGCCAGTTTTTCATTTAGAATACTTTCTTTCTACTTTTATAGGGAGAGAAACCAAATGCATTATCAGCGTTCTAACTCTTCCTTGTGATAGTGTGGCGCAAGAACAGAATGACATCATTTACCAGAAACTGACGCAGCATAAGCTCAAAACTTTTAATTGAGGAACCACTATAAATCTGTGGCTTGAGGAAACTTCACCCCAGAGCGGTGGTCATGGGAGGTGGTGTGGCTGTGGCATGCAAAGGGGAGACCAGGATGTGTGAACAACTGACTTCTCCAATGCAGTGTTTCAGTTTTAATTCTGTAATATTTTGAACCATTTCCATCATTAGGCCTACATCTGTCATTTAAATGGTTTGTGACCAGAGTTTATGGTAAATTAATGATCTATTCTCTGTGTCGATATTAACCCTTCTGAGCACATCCTGGAAACATAAAAAACAGTCCAGCTTGGAGTAAGGAAATTGTTTTAATATCATGAAAAAAATAAAATAAATTCCAGTCAACTCAAAAAGTGAACCAAAGTCTAATTCAATTCAAATCCATGGTGAAGTCCCTTCCCTCCAGAGCTTCTGCCATTGTTTTATTCACACAATTAACCCCCTCCAAGTCCCTAGGACTAGGCTGGTGTTGTACCCACATTTCTCTTTCACTTTCCCCCATTCTTCTACGGGTGTGTTTGGATGGAGTAGGTGTAAAGTAACAGGTATTTTCCACACCCAGAGTCTTATTAATCTCACTATCTACTCCCAACCCCATTATGCCGCGACAGCCTGGATAATTACCCCCTCCCGTAGGGTGACTGGTTACAGTAATTGGGGCCAAACACCCCTCTGGGGGGCATGGTCCCCCTTCTACCCACAGACCTTTTATCCATATTCAATATCGCGTTAACACACTTCTCATAATATTTATACATTGCAGGGTCTTTTTTAGTCTGCATTTTAGTCGTGATGTTCCTTTAGGATAATTGCTTCCTGTCCCCTCAGCGCGCGTCCCCTCAGCCCGAGTTAGAAGATAAGGCCATACAAGTGGACGTGATTAAAAGCGAAAGGGAACATTAAGGCTATACACACATTGATGTGTTCAATACCTTAAAGGGGATCCGGGCACGCCTTTATGGGAAAATGAGTGTGTAGAAACAGCAAACCAAGGACTGGAAGAATGTAATGTCAACATACCCTGGTCAAACTCTTTTAAATGACAGGTCTGGATGATGTCGTGAATCAGCCTGGTCAATATGACATGATGACCCCGCCAATCTCCCGAGAGGACTCTGGCAACACTGAAACCAGGAAGAATAAGAAGAAGCGGAAGGACAGGAAGGAAGAAGACCTAACCATAAGCAGCTAGAGAACAGCTTGACCCAGTTAAAGGCAGGGAGGAAGTGACTGGTGTGGGTAGACTGTATGCAGATGCTCCTCTGCTGGAGAACGGAGGTTCCTCTAATATAGCAACACCCCCGTTAAACTCAAGCCCTGGGTTATAGCTGCAGGATGGCAGGTGGGCCTTTGAAACGGATGACACCCCGGATTGTTCTCATGTATGAAGGAAACAATGTGTTAACCTACCTGCGTAGACACCACGTGTAAAAGGAGTCAAAGTGTTATGTAACTTATTTTTATACATTTTTTATTTAACCTTTCTTTAGCTAGGCAAGTCAGTTAAGAACACATTCTTATCTACAATGACGGCCTACACCGTCCAAACCAGGACAATGCTAGGCCAATTGTGCGCCACCCTGTGGAACTCCCAATCACAGCCGGTTGTGATACAGCCTGGATTCGAAACGCCTCAAGCACTGATATGCAGTGTCTTAGACCGCTGCGCCACTCGGTTTAAACTTTGCTTAAACATCACGTGTGAGAGAGAGGATGTGATGTGTGGCTGTAGTCAAGAGAGGCCTCGGCTTGGGAAAAATGTATAAATGCCAATGTAAAAGATAGGGAAAGGGAAGATTCTAGGACTGACAGAGCAGGAGCTGATTGCTGTATTATAAGTGTGAAGACTTTGAGGCAAGGTAAGCACAGAGCTTAATTACTATTGTTAAAGCAACTGTAGAGTGTAATTGCTATTAAAAATGATCTATTAAATCCATCAGTTGCGAAGCTGAGGAACAAAAAAAGGAACTGTTACTGGTTTTCATTAACTATTTAAAGTGGAAATTCATCCAAAAACACGATCTTTGTCCCCATGTGCAGTTGCAAACCGTAGTCTGGCTTTTTTTAGTCTGGCTTCTTCCTTGCTGAGCGGCCTTTCAGGTTATGTCAATATTGGACTGGTTTTACTGTGGATAGATACTTTTGTACCTGTTTCCTTCAGCATCTTCACAAGGTCCTTTGCTGTTGTTCTGGGATTGATTTGCACTTTTCGCACCAAAGTACGTTCATCTCTAGGAGACAGAACGCGTTTCCTTCCTAAGCTGTATGACGGCTGTGTGGTCCCATGGTGTATATATAGTGGGGAGAACAAGTATTTGATACACTGCCGATTTTGCAGGTTTTCCTACTTACAAAGCATGTAGAGGTCTGTAATTTTTATCATAGGTACACTTCAACTATGAGAGACGGAATCTAAAACAAAAATCCAGAAAATCACATTGTATGATTTTTAAGTAATTAATTTGCATTTTATTGCATGACATAAGTATTTGATACATCAGAAAAGCAGAACTTAATATTTGGTACAGAAACCTTTGTTTGCAATTACAGAGATCATACGTTTCCTGTAGTTCTTGACTAGGTTTGCACACACTGCAGCAGGGATTTTGGCCCACTCCTCCCTACAGATCTTCTCCAGATCCTTCAGGTTTCGGGGCTGTCGCTGGGCAATATGGAGTTTCAGCTCCCTCCAAAGATTTCCTATTGGGTTCAGGTCTGGAGACTGGCTAGGCCACTCCAGGACCTTGAGATGCTTCTTACGGAGCCACTCCTTAGTTGCCATGGCTGTGTGCTTCGTGTCGTTGTCATGCTGGAAGACCCAGCCACGACCCATCTTCAATGCTCTTACTGAGGGAAGGAGGTTGTTGGCCAAGATCTCGCGATACATGGCCCCATCCATCCTCCCCTCAATACGGTGCAGTCGTCCTGTCCCCTTTGCAGAAAAGCATCCCCAAAGAATGATGTTTCCACCTCCATGCTTCACGGTTGGGATGGTGTTCTTGGGGTTGTACTCATACTTCTTCTTCCTCCAAACACGGCGAGTGGAGTTAGACCAAAAAGCTCTATTTTTGTCTCATCAGACCACATGACCTTCTCCCATTCCTCCTCTGGATCATCCAGATGGTCATTGGCAAACTTCAGACAGGCCTGGACATGCACTGGCTTAAGCAGGGGGACCTTGCGTGCGCTGCAGGATTTTAATCCATGACGGCGTAGTGTGTTACTAATGGTTTTCTTTGAGACTGTGGTCCCAGCTCTCTTCAGGTCATTGACCAGGTCCTGCCGTGTAGTTCTGGGCTGATCCCTCACCTTCCTCATGATCATTGATGCCCCACGAGGTGAAATCTTGCATGGAGCCCCAGACCGAGGGTGATTGACCGTCATCTTGAACTTCTTCCATTTTCTAATAATTGCGCCAACAGTTGTTTCCTTCTCACCAAGCTGCTTGCCTATTGTCCTGTAGCCCATCCCAGCCTTGTGCAGGTCTACAATTTTATCCCTGATGTCCTTACACAGCTCTCTGGTCTTGGCCATTGTGGAGAGGTTGGAATCTGTTTGATTGAGTGTGTGGACAGGTGTCTTTTATACAGGTAACGAGTTCAAACAGGTGCAGTTAATACAGGTAATGAGTGGAGAACAGGAGGGCTTCTTAAAGAAAAACTAACAGGTCTGTGAGAGCCGGAATTCTTACTGGTTGGTAGGTGATCAAATACTTATGTCATGCAATAAAATGCAAATTAATTATTTAAAAATCATACAATGTGATTTTCTGGATTTTTGTTTTAGATTCCGTCTCTCACAGTTGAAGTGTACCTATGATAAAAATTACAGACCTCTACATGCTTTGTAAGTAGGAAAACCTGCAAAATCGGCAGTGTATCAAATACTTGTTCTCCCCACTGTACTTGCATACTATTGTTTTGTTATAGATAAACGTCGTACCTTCAGGCATTTGGAAATTGATCCCAAGGATGAACCAGACTTGTGGAGATCTACAATTTTTTTTCCTAAGGTCTTGGCTGATTTATTTAGATTTTCCCATGATGTCAAGCAAAGAGGCACTGAGTTTGAAGGTAGACCTTGAAATACTGTCAGGGGGTCTATGTGTAGCTGGTGTATAGGAGTCAGCCGCAGGACAGCAGATATGAGTAAATAAACATATTTTACTCAACATATAATAAATGCAATACAAAAACAGAGCCCACAATAACGGACCTTCCTACATAGAAACAATCACTCACAAACAAACATTTGGGAACAGAGGGTTAAATAATGAACAGGTAATTGGGGGATTGTAACCAGGTGTGTAAGACAAAGACAAAACAAATGGAAAATGAAAAGTGGGTCGGAGATGGCTAGAAGGCCGGTGACGTCAACCGCAGAACGTCGCCCGAACAAGGAGAGGGACCGACTTTGGCGGAAGTCTTGACAGTACCCCCCCCCCCCCCCCCCTCCAGCAGCGCGCCAACACTGACCCCGGGGACGAACCAGAGGATGAGGCGCAGGGCGATCCGAATGGATCGCCCTGCGTAGCAACGAAGGGTCCAGGACGTCCTCCACCGGCACCCAGCATCTCTCCTCTGGACCGTACCTCTCCCACTCCACGAGGTACTGAAGGACCCTCGCCCGACGCCTCGAGTCCAGGATGGCTCGAACAGCATCCGCCGGGGCCCCCTCGATGTCCAGAGGGGGCGGAGGAAATTCCCACACCTCAACTTCCTGGAGTGGACCAGCCACCACCGGCCTGAGGAGACACACATGGAACGAGGGATTAATGCGATAATCTGGGGGAAGCTGTAACCTATAACACACCTCGTTCAGTCTCCTTAGGACTTTAAATGGCCCCACAAACCGCGGACCCAGCTTCCGGCAGGGCAGGCGGAGAGGCAGATTTCGGGTCGAGAGCCACACCCGGTCCCCCGGAGCGAACACCGGGGCCTCACTGCGGTGGCGGTCGGCGCTTGCCTTCTGCCGCCTCACGGCCCATTGCAGGTGCAATCCTCAGAGCGCTTAAACCATTCGTCCACCGCAGGAGCTTCGATCTGGCTCTGATGCCACGGTGCTAGAACCGGCTGATACCCCAGTATGCACTGGAAAGGAGAGATGTTAGTGGAGGAGTGGCGGAGTGAGTTTTGGGTCATCTCTGCCCAGGGGATGAACGCCGCCCACTCCACCGGCCGGTCCTGGCAATATGACCCCAGACACCTACCCACATCCTGATTTACTCTCTCCACCTGCCCTTACTCCTGGGGTGAAAACCTGAGGTGAGGCTGACCGAGACCCCCAGACAATCCATGAACGCTCTCCAGACCCTGGACGTGAACTGGGGACCCCGATCAGAGACTATATCCTCAGGCACCCCATAGTGCCGGAAGACGTGAGTGAACAGGGCCTCCGCAGTCTGTAGGGCCGTAGGGAGACCGGGCAAAGGGAGGAGACGGCAGGACTTAAAAAACTGATCCACAACGACCAGGATCGTGGTGTTGCCCTGTAAAGGAGGAAGATCTGTCAGGAAGTCCACCGACTGGTGCGACCACGGCCGTTGTGGAACGGTTAGGGGTTGTAACTTCCCTCTGGGGAGGTGCCTGGGAGCCTTGCACTGGGCGCACATCGAGCAGGAGGAAATATAAACTCTCACGTCCTTGGCCAAGGTGGACCACCAGTACTTCCCACTAAGGAAACACACCGTCCGACCGATGCCAGGGTGACCAGAGGAGGGTGACGTGTGGGCCCAATAGATCAAATGGTCGCGGACAGCAGACAGAACGTACAGGCGCCCAGCTGGACACTGGGGGGGGGGGGGGCTCTGTGCGTAACGCCCGCTCTATGTCCGCGTCCAACTCCCACACCACCGGTGCCACCAGGCAAGAGGTCGGAAGTATGGGAGTGTGATCCATGGACCGCTCCTCTGTGTCCTACATCCGGGACAGTGTGTCTGCCTTAGCGTTCTGGGAAGCTGGTCTGTAGGACAGAGTGAAAACAAAACGGGTAAAGAACATGGCCCACCTTGCCTGGCGAGGGTTCAGTCTCCTCGCCGCCCGGATGTACTCCAGATTGCGGTGGTCAGTCCAGATGAGAAATGGGTGGTTAGCCCCCTCAAGCCAATGTCTCCACTCCACAGAGCCTTGACAACAGCCAACAGCTCCCGGTCCCCCACATCATAGTTTCGCTCCGCCGGGCTGAGCTTTGGTGGCGTGCCCGAGCGCTGAGAGAGCACGGCTCCTATCCCAGCCTCGGACGCGTCCACCTCCACTATGAATGCCAAAGAGGGATCCGGATGAGCCAGCATGGGAGCCGAGGTAAACAGAGCCTTCAGGTGACCAGAAGCCCTGTCCGCCTCAGCCGACCACTGCAGCCGCACTGGTCCCCCCTTCAGCAGTGAGGTAATGGGAGCTGGTACCTGACCAAAACTCCGGATAAATCTCCGGTAGTAGTTGGCAAACCCTAGAAACCACTGCACTTCCTTTACCGTGGTGGGAGTCGGCCAATTATGCACGGCTGAAATGCGGTCACTCTCCATCTCCACCCCTGAAGTGGAAATGTGGTACCCTAGGAAGGAGACGGACTGTTGGAAGAACATACATTTCTCAGCCTTGACGTACAGGTCATGCTCCAACAGTCGACCAAGCACTCTGCGCACCAGGGACACATGCGCCAGGGACACGGCGCATGTAGTGAAGTATATCAGAATGCGGTCGATATACACCACTACACCCTGCCCGTGCAGGTCCCGGAAAATCTCGTCAACAAAGGCCTGGAAGACTGATGGAGCATTCATCAACCCGTACGGCATGACGAGGTACTCATAGTGCCCAGAGGTGGTACTAAATGCTGTCTTCCACTCGTCCCCCTCACGGATACGCACCAGGTTGTAAGCGCTCCTGAGATCCAATTTTGTGAAGAAGCGCGCCCTGTGCATTGACTCGATCGCACTGGCGATGAGAGGCAGCGGGTAGCTGTATTTTACCGTGATCTGATTGATACCTCAGTAGTCAATACACTGGCGCAGACCCCCATCCTTCTTCTTCACAAAAAATAAACTTGAGGAGGCAGCTGAAGTGGAGGGCCGAATTTACCCCTGCCCCAGAGATTCGGAGACATATGTTTCCATAGCCACCGTCTCCTCCTGTGACAGAGGATACACGTGACTCCTGTGAAGTGCTGCGTCTGCCAGGAGATTTATTGCACAATCCCCCCGTCGATGAGGTGGTAATTTAGTCGCCCTCTTCTTACAGAAGGCGAGAGGAAAATCGGTATATTCTGAGGGGATGCGCACTGTGGAGACCTGGTCTGGACTTTCCACCGTAGTCGCACCGATGGAAACCCCCACACACCTCCCTGAGCACTCTCGTTACCACCCCTTGAGAGCCCTCTGTTGCCACGAAATAGTGGGGTCATGACAGGCCAACCAGGGTAGGCCCAGCACCACGGGAAACGTAGGAGAATCAATAAGGAAGAGACTGATTCTCTCCTTATGACCCTTCTGCGTTACCATGTCTAGTGGAGCGGTGGCCTCCCTAATCAGCAGTGACCCTAATGGTCGACTATCTAGGGCGTGCACAGGGAAGCGCATATCCACAGGATCAAGGGGGATCCCTAAACTAAGGGCAAATGAACGGTCAATAAAATTACCAGCTGCGCCTGAATCTACGAGCGCCTTATGTTGGGAATGCGGGGAAAACTCAGGAAATGAAATAAATACATACATGTGAGCATCAGGGGGCTCTGGGTGAGCCTGGTGCCGACTCACCTGGGGTGACACGATGGTGCCCTGTCTGCTGCCTCGACTCCCTGAGGAACCCCCCCAGCACCGACCAGGAGTGTGCCCTCTGCTGCCACAGATGGTGCAGGGAATGGCCCCTCCTCCGGTTTCCCTAAGTGCAGCACCTCCCAGCTCCATGGGCATATGAGCGGAGGTGCTGGGGGATGGAACTGACAGGCCCCGATCGGGACGTCCGCGGGCAGTCAGCAGGTTGTCCAGCCGGATGAACATGTCCACCAGCTGGTCCAATGTGAGGGTGGAGTCTCGGCAGGCCAACTCCCGACGGACGTCCTCGCGTAGACTGCACCTGTAGTGATCGATCAGGGCCCTGTCGTTCCATCCTGGGTCCGGAAGTCCAAGGCGAAATCCTGTGCGCTCCTCGTCCCCTGCCTCAGGTGGAACAGACGTTCACCCGCCGCTCGGCCCTCAGTCCCGGTTTCTTCACACATCGCGCCGACAGAGACACACATCTCTCTGGTAAGAAGAAGGGCGGGTGTGTATGCTTTATGATTAACGAGTCGTGGTGTGATCATAACAACATACAGGAGCTCAAGTCCTTTTGTTCACCTGACCTAGAATCCCTTACAATCAAATGCGGACGCCATTATCTACCAAGAGAATTCACTTCGATTATAA
Organism: Salvelinus alpinus; assembly: GCF_045679555.1. Classification (NCBI taxonomy): domain Eukaryota; kingdom Metazoa; phylum Chordata; class Actinopteri; order Salmoniformes; family Salmonidae; genus Salvelinus; species Salvelinus alpinus. The sequence goes on along the minus strand of NC_092094.1, from coordinate 48,965,088 downwards.
TCCCAGCCGTTTATATCCCCCCCAAGCAGACACCTCGACGGCCCTGAAAGAACTTAATTGGACTCTATGTAAACTGGAACCCACATATCCTGAGGCTGCATTTATTGTGGCTGGGGATTTTAACAAAGCTCATCTTAAAACAAGGCTGCCTAAATTGTATCAGCATATCGAATGCGCGACCCGGGCTGGCAGCATTCTGGATCATTGCTACTCTAACTTCCGCAACACATACAAAGCCCTCCCTCGCCCTCCTTTCGGCAAATCTGACCACAACTCCATTTTGTTGCTCCCAGCCTATAGACAGAAACTAAAACAGGAAACGCTCGTGCTCAGGTCTGTTCAATACTGGTCCGACCAATCTGATTTCACGCTTCAAGATTGCTTCGATCACGTGGACTGGGAAATGTTCCGGATAGCCTCAGACAACAACATTGATGTATACGCTGATTCGGTGAGCGAGTTTATTAGCAAGTGCATCGGTGATGTTGTACCCACGGTGACTATTGAAACCTTCCCCAACCAGAAATTGTAATTTGATGGCAGCATTCGCGCAAAACTGAAAGTGCGAACCACTGCTTTTAATCATGGCAAGGCGACCGTAAAAATGACAGAATACAAACAGTGTAGCTACAGTTGAAGTCGGAAGTTTACATACACTTTAGCCAAATACATTTAAACTCAGTTTTTCACAATTCCTGACATTTAATCCGAGTAAAAATTCCCTTTCTGAAGTCAGTTAGGATCACCACTTTATTTTAAGAATGTGAAATGTCAGAATAATAGTAGAGAGAATTAATTATTTCAGCTTTTATTTCTTTCATCACATTCCCAGTGGGTCAGAAGTTTACATACACTCAATTGGCTGATTTCATTTGATTTTCCCATGATGTCAAGCAAAAGAGGCACTGAGTTTGAAGGTAGGTCTTGAAATACATCCACATGTACACCTCCAATTGACTCAAATGATGTCAATTAGCCTATCAGAAGCTTCTAAAGCCATGACATCATTTTCTGGAATTTTCCAAGCTGTTTAAAGGCACAGTCAACTTAGTGTATGTAAACTTCTGATCCACTGGAATTGTGATAGTGAATTTTAAGTGAAATAATCTGTCTGTAAACAATTGTTGGAAGAATTACTTGTGTCATGCACAAAGTAGATGTCCTAACCGACTTGCCAAAACTATAGTTTGTTAACAAGAAATTTGTGGAGTGGTTGAAAAAATTAGTTTTAATGACTCCAACCTAAGTGTAAACTTCTGACTTCAACTGTACCTGGTACTAGATAAAGCAACTTAAAGTAATTTGTTGTGGAAAGAAACCTCTTAATCTTAGGAAAGATAATTGGAACCTGGAACATGAAAAGACACCCACCATGAGCGCCAACTAAATTTGCCCAGAAAGAGGCAGGCAAAATAAAAACCCACACCAAACTTAAAGATAGGAACCAAACCAAAAAGTGGTGCAAAACGAACAGGGAAGATCAGACAAAATAATGTTTTTTGAGAAATCAAATAGGGAGTGCAAACTAAAAGGTGTTGACCTTCCACATCTCTCAAGACAACTGGAGCACTGGGCCAGCCACTCTTCAATAGCACCTAGCAGTATTGCGGTGTCAACGTCGACTCCCTTGGTGCCCTCAGAACCAGAATGGCGCATATGCTGGTTACAGCTGCACAAAAATGGGATAAAGAGGAACAGATGGAACCTGGGTGGATTGGTTCAGAGCCAGCAGGGTTGGCCCTCTACCACAACCTCTTACCAAAAATCTCGGTCTCATGGACACCCTTCGGCATCCACCCTAAACAAAATAGGAAGGGAAGAAAGTGGACCCGCCCAGAGATATAGAACAAACACCTCAACCAAGGGGGCAAATGGAAATGAGCAGGAGTGACACAGCCGTGAGGGGCCAAAGCCACAGTGAACTGGGATCTTGAAGGGGGAAACCGCAAAAGAGAAGGGGAAGCGAAAGGAGACATGTCTGCTCCTAAATTACATCCCGGCCGAATCAGGCAGGAGGTTTAGCACAGGAAATTTGCTATTGGGAGGACCTCGACTGGAGGCCGAAAGACAAGCCCAGATTGCAGTAAAGGGACCAGCAAAGGATATACATTTTTTTAAATAATTAATGGAAGTAATCTGACCAAAAGCACCCCCTCAGGAGAGGTTAGGAAGTATGTGGAACATGCAGTGGTACCAGAGAAAAAAAATCTCACAAGATTTCCTAGGAGAAATCCAGGAAACGGCGGTAAGGGGAAACGTTGGTAAGGGTCCTGGAGACCTGTCATAAGGCAGGCATATCCTCGGTGCCGGGATATTCGGAGCCACCACAGAGGAATCTGCACAAGCCACAATAGAACTGAAATGGTACTTGGAAAGGTACTGTAATGAGCCCTCAGGGTTGAGACACATAATGATAGTGGCCTATTCCCAAGGTGACTATCAATGGAGAATTTGAATGAATGCATATTATCAAGGTTTGGGGGTGGACGGACCATGTGGGACCACATATATCGGAAATGAGATAGCCACCCAGGTACGGGATGGTGGCCCCTAGACCTATGGTCAGGCCAGGGGTCCAGTCCAAGTGTACGCTCCATGACACCAACAGGCCAGTATTAAACAAATAATAACGACCCTGAGGATGATAGGGATGATAACAATAACAGGAGGGACAGAAACCCTAAACGAGCTAGTAGAAAGTAGAAAACATGCACTTAACAATACTATAAATACTATGTTCCTAGAACAGAAGAGACCATTATTACCCCTCCTAGATCATTATTACCCCTCCTAGATCATTATTACCCCTCCTAGATCATTATTACCCCTCCTAGATCATTATTACCCCTCCTAGATCATGGATCGATAAGATGGATGAAGGAACTTGTGTCACAGGGTTCACTTATGGTGATTAATTTTGCCAACCACCCCTTCTCAGAGCATTTGATGACTCTCGCCCTTAAAACGTCCATAATGGAGGTGGCACATGATGCCATGTTGCAGGAGCCTAGAAGAAAGATGAGAAAATAATTACAAGTGGAAAGTAAAAAGAAAAGGAGAGTTAAGAATTTCAGAGGCTGAAGACTGAGATGACTCTAGCTCTGAGACATTAAACAGCAAGAGCTGCTGGGACCCAGTGCGTCCTCGAGAGGACACGCTGGCAGTTTTGATCTGAGCTCTGACAGACCGCTACAGGAAGCTGGGTTACCACAACCACAAGCAATACCCACGAGAACCTTGTTTCTGTCTGATGTGCTGTGAGAACCCAAAATATTATAGACAGTGTTGCCTAAAAGATATAGACTACCTACAGTATCTAGAGTTAAACATTTACTAGACACGTATGGCTTCTCTGAAGAGCCCCAACAGTTGTGGTAACTTCAAACTGCAGTATTTGAAGGCCTGTTAAAAACGAAATATAAGCACATAAAAAATGTGAGAATAATAACTGATAGTGACTACTGCCATAGAGCCCTAAAATAAGACCTAAGGATCTGGGAACAAAATGGCTATGAAGGAGGTAAAGGAAAGCATAAAGCTAACCAAGGTGTATGGGCAAAAATAGCTGAATTGCTAATGCATTTGCAACATGAAATAATACACTAGCAAGCACATGTGAAAGAAGGAGAGTACTGGCAGGGTAATGAGGAAGTAGACTCTATTGCTCAGATGAGGAGTGTAATAGTGGAAGGGGAAGAAGCTGGAAAACAATTCCTAAAGGGAGAGCTCCCTGGGGAGGCTGAACGAGAGCTGATGTCTGGCGTCCATATGGGTTTAAAACACCGAGGGATAAAACGAACTAGGGAAAAACGTATGGTCCAGAAGAGCCTTACCGCTACCAGAGTTACAGTAGCGAAGGACGGCATGACTAGCACGGTGCCTGAAGGTCTGAAGTGGCGCCAAGATGTAGTAGGAGAGTGTGCCACCCGCCTGTTGTCTGGCAGTGTCGTGGGACGGAAAGGCCAAGAAAGATACCGGGCGGAGAACAATGTTATTAGATGGAATAACAGCAGGACCAGTTAAAGTGGGGGATATATTGTTTTGCTACCATTGTCGAGTTAACCTACTCCCTAAGCTGAAGATAGTTGTGGAGTGAAAAATAAGGGTGATGAAGTAACAATGCCCACTGACTGTTTCTGTAAGTTCGATGGTGCCCAGCTGTCCAACTGTCCAAGACGTTCACCCGCCGCTCGGCCCTCAGTCCCGGTTTCTTCACACATCGCGCCGACAGAGACACACATCTCTCTGGTAAGAAGAAGGGCGGGTGTGTATGCTTTATGATTAACGAGTCGTGGTGTGATCATAACAACATACAGGAGCTCAAGTCCTTTTGTTCACCTGACCTAGAATCCCTTACAATCAAATGCGGACGCCATTATCTACCAAGAGAATTCACTTCGATTATAATCCCAGCCGTTTATATCCCCCCCAAGCAGACACCTCGACGGCCCTGAAAGAACTTAATTGGACTCTATGTAAACTGGAACCCACATATCCTGAGGCTGCATTTATTGTGGCTGGGGATTTTAACAAAGCTCATCTTAAAACAAGGCTGCCTAAATTGTATCAGCATATCGAATGCGCGACCCGGGCTGGCAGCATTCTGGATCATTGCTACTCTAACTTCCGCAACACATACAAAGCCCTCCCTCGCCCTCCTTTCGGCAAATCTGACCACAACTCCATTTTGTTGCTCCCAGCCTATAGACAGAAACTAAAACAGGAAACGCTCGTGCTCAGGTCTGTTCAATACTGGTCCGACCAATCTGATTTCACGCTTCAAGATTGCTTCGATCACGTGGACTGGGAAATGTTCCGGATAGCCTCAGACAACAACATTGATGTATACGCTGATTCGGTGAGCGAGTTTATTAGCAAGTGCATCGGTGATGTTGTACCCACGGTGACTATTGAAACCTTCCCCAACCAGAAATTGTAATTTGATGGCAGCATTCGCGCAAAACTGAAAGTGCGAACCACTGCTTTTAATCATGGCAAGGCGACCGTAAAAATGACAGAATACAAACAGTGTAGCTACAGTTGAAGTCGGAAGTTTACATACACTTTAGCCAAATACATTTAAACTCAGTTTTTCACAATTCCTGACATTTAATCCGAGTAAAAATTCCCTTTCTGAAGTCAGTTAGGATCACCACTTTATTTTAAGAATGTGAAATGTCAGAATAATAGTAGAGAGAATTAATTATTTCAGCTTTTATTTCTTTCATCACATTCCCAGTGGGTCAGAAGTTTACATACACTCAATTGGCTGATTTCATTTGATTTTCCCATGATGTCAAGCAAAAGAGGCACTGAGTTTGAAGGTAGGTCTTGAAATACATCCACATGTACACCTCCAATTGACTCAAATGATGTCAATTAGCCTATCAGAAGCTTCTAAAGCCATGACATCATTTTCTGGAATTTTCCAAGCTGTTTAAAGGCACAGTCAACTTAGTGTATGTAAACTTCTGATCCACTGGAATTGTGATAGTGAATTTTAAGTGAAATAATCTGTCTGTAAACAATTGTTGGAAGAATTACTTGTGTCATGCACAAAGTAGATGTCCTAACCGACTTGCCAAAACTATAGTTTGTTAACAAGAAATTTGTGGAGTGGTTGAAAAAATTAGTTTTAATGACTCCAACCTAAGTGTAAACTTCTGACTTCAACTGTACCTGGTACTAGATAAAGCAACTTAAAGTAATTTGTTGTGGAAAGAAACCTCTTAATCTTAGGAAAGATAATTGGAACCTGGAACATGAAAAGACACCCACCATGAGCGCCAACTAAATTTGCCCAGAAAGAGGCAGGCAAAATAAAAACCCACACCAAACTTAAAGATAGGAACCAAACCAAAAAGTGGTGCAAAACGAACAGGGAAGATCAGACAAAATAATGTTTTTTGAGAAATCAAATAGGGAGTGCAAACTAAAAGGTGTTGACCTTCCACATCTCTCAAGACAACTGGAGCACTGGGCCAGCCACTCTTCAATAGCACCTAGCAGTATTGCGGTGTCAACGTCGACTCCCTTGGTGCCCTCAGAACCAGAATGGCGCATATGCTGGTTACAGCTGCACAAAAATGGGATAAAGAGGAACAGATGGAACCTGGGTGGATTGGTTCAGAGCCAGCAGGGTTGGCCCTCTACCACAACCTCTTACCAAAAATCTCGGTCTCATGGACACCCTTCGGCATCCACCCTAAACAAAATAGGAAGGGAAGAAAGTGGACCCGCCCAGAGATATAGAACAAACACCTCAACCAAGGGGGCAAATGGAAATGAGCAGGAGTGACACAGCCGTGAGGGGCCAAAGCCACAGTGAACTGGGATCTTGAAGGGGGAAACCGCAAAAGAGAAGGGGAAGCGAAAGGAGACATGTCTGCTCCTAAATTACATCCCGGCCGAATCAGGCAGGAGGTTTAGCACAGGAAATTTGCTATTGGGAGGACCTCGACTGGAGGCCGAAAGACAAGCCCAGATTGCAGTAAAGGGACCAGCAAAGGATATACATTTTTTTAAATAATTAATGGAAGTAATCTGACCAAAAGCACCCCCTCAGGAGAGGTTAGGAAGTATGTGGAACATGCAGTGGTACCAGAGAAAAAAAATCTCACAAGATTTCCTAGGAGAAATCCAGGAAACGGCGGTAAGGGGAAACGTTGGTAAGGGTCCTGGAGACCTGTCATAAGGCAGGCATATCCTCGGTGCCGGGATATTCGGAGCCACCACAGAGGAATCTGCACAAGCCACAATAGAACTGAAATGGTACTTGGAAAGGTACTGTAATGAGCCCTCAGGGTTGAGACACATAATGATAGTGGCCTATTCCCAAGGTGACTATCAATGGAGAATTTGAATGAATGCATATTATCAAGGTTTGGGGGTGGACGGACCATGTGGGACCACATATATCGGAAATGAGATAGCCACCCAGGTACGGGATGGTGGCCCCTAGACCTATGGTCAGGCCAGGGGTCCAGTCCAAGTGTACGCTCCATGACACCAACAGGCCAGTATTAAACAAATAATAACGACCCTGAGGATGATAGGGATGATAACAATAACAGGAGGGACAGAAACCCTAAACGAGCTAGTAGAAAGTAGAAAACATGCACTTAACAATACTATAAATACTATGTTCCTAGAACAGAAGAGACCATTATTACCCCTCCTAGATCATTATTACCCCTCCTAGATCATTATTACCCCTCCTAGATCATTATTACCCCTCCTAGATCATTATTACCCCTCCTAGATCATGGATCGATAAGATGGATGAAGGAACTTGTGTCACAGGGTTCACTTATGGTGATTAATTTTGCCAATCACCCCTTCTCAGAGCATTTGATGACTCTCGCCCTTAAAACGTCCATAATGGAGGTGGCACATGATGCCATGTTGCAGGAGCCTAGAAGAAAGATGAGAAAATAATTACAAGTGGAAAGTAAAAAGAAAAGGAGAGTTAAGAATTTCAGAGGCTGAAGACTGAGATGACTCTAGCTCTGAGACATTAAACAGCAAGAGCTGCTGGGACCCAGTGCGTCCTCGAGAGGACACGCTGGCAGTTTTGATCTGAGCTCTGACAGACCGCTACAGGAAGCTGGGTTACCACAACCACAAGCAATACCCACGAGAACCTTGTTTCTGTCTGATGTGCTGTGAGAACCCAAAATATTATAGACAGTGTTGCCTAAAAGATATAGACTACCTACAGTATCTAGAGTTAAACATTTACTAGACACGTATGGCTTCTCTGAAGAGCCCCAACAGTTGTGGTAACTTCAAACTGCAGTATTTGAAGGCCTGTTAAAAACGAAATATAAGCACATAAAAAATGTGAGAATAATAACTGATAGTGACTACTGCCATAGAGCCCTAAAATAAGACCTAAGGATCTGGGAACAAAATGGCTATGAAGGAGGTAAAGGAAAGCATAAAGCTAACCAAGGTGTATGGGCAAAAATAGCTGAATTGCTAATGCATTTGCAACATGAAATAATACACTAGCAAGCACATGTGAAAGAAGGAGAGTACTGGCAGGGTAATGAGGAAGTAGACTCTATTGCTCAGATGAGGAGTGTAATAGTGGAAGGGGAAGAAGCTGGAAAACAATTCCTAAAGGGAGAGCTCCCTGGGGAGGCTGAACGAGAGCTGATGTCTGGCGTCCATATGGGTTTAAAACACCGAGGGATAAAACGAACTAGGGAAAAACGTATGGTCCAGAAGAGCCTTACCGCTACCAGAGTTACAGTAGCGAAGGACGGCATGACTAGCACGGTGCCTGAAGGTCTGAAGTGGCGCCAAGATGTAGTAGGAGAGTGTGCCACCCGCCTGTTGTCTGGCAGTGTCGTGGGACGGAAAGGCCAAGAAAGATACCGGGCGGAGAACAATGTTATTAGATGGAATAACAGCAGGACCAGTTAAAGTGGGGGATATATTGTTTTGCTACCATTGTCGAGTTAACCTACTCCCTAAGCTGAAGATAGTTGTGGAGTGAAAAATAAGGGTGATGAAGTAACAATGCCCACTGACTGTTTCTGTAAGTGGGATGGTGCCCAGCTGTCCAAGTGTGGAAAAGGCCCCAAAGAAGGAGGCCAAAGATTCTATGAAAAGGGTGAGGATGGTGAAGGAGGAAATGCTGGGCGTGGTGGGGAGCCGTCCAGGAAGCGCTCGTTCGTGTTTAGACTCCATAACATTCTCAGACAACTAATCTCTCTTTCAGCGGGATCGTCCTCTAAAGTGGAAGTATTGTTACCGCTGGAGCATGGGCATGCTGTTTTTAGTACTGCTGTTGGTGTCTTTGTACTTGATTGGAGAGCCAGGCTGGGAACAAACACATGTTAGAGTAGGGATAAAGAAAACGGAAAGATTGAACAAAACTGCCCGCATTCCAGTGTTTAAGACTCGTGCACTCCCGATAATATGTGAATGGGCACAGGGTATGATCTCTACTAAAGGTGGTTTGATATTTAAGCACTGGAAAGTCAGCAGAAAATGAGAAAAGCTTTTTAAAGGATATAGGAAAAGAGATAAATGAGACTTGAGCCGGGTGCTCACAGAGGTTAGTGAATCGGAAGGTTGACGGCCACTTGAATGATGAGGTTGGCTACAGAGTCTTGGACGTAAACTGGGACCGCAGGAATTTTACTGGGTCACACTGCAGTGGACCGAGTTAGAAGATAAGGCCATACAAGTGGACGTGATTAAAAGCGAAAGGGAACATTAAGGCTATACACACATTGATGTGTTCAATACCTTAAAGGGGATCCGGGCACGCCTTTATGGGAAAATGAGTGTGTAGAAACAGCAAACCAAGGACTGGAAGAATGTAATGTAAACCTACCCTGGTCAAGTCTGTTCTGGGGTCATTTAAATTCGACATGCCCAGGGACAGAAAGAATTGTTAACGCTGAGGGGACAGGAAGCAATTCTCCTAAAGGAACATCACGACTAAAATGCAGACTAAAAAAGACCCTGCAATGTATAAATATTATGAGAAGTGTGTTAACGCGATATTGAATATGGATAAAAGGTCTGTGGGTAGAAGGGGGACCATGCCCCCCAGAGGGGTGTTTGGCCCCAATTACTGTAACCAGTCACCCTACGGGAGGGGGTAATTATCCAGGCTGTCGCGGCATAATGGGGTTGGGAGTAGATAGTGAGATTAATAAGACTCTGGGTGTGGAAAATACCTGTTACTTTACACCTACTCCATCCAAACACACCCGTAGAAGAATGGGGGAAAGTGAAAGAGAAATGTGGGTACAACACCAGCCTAGTCCTAGGGACTTGGAGGGGGTTAATTGTGTGAATAAAACAATGGCAGAAGCTCTGGAGGGAAGGGACTTCACCATGGATTTGAATTGAATTAGACTTTGGTTCACTTTTTGAGTTGACTGGATTTTTTTTTTTTTTTTCATGATATTAAAACAATTTCCTTACTCCAAGCTGGACTGTTTTTTATGTTTCCAGGATGTGCTCAGAAGGGTTAATATCGACACAGAGAATAGATCATTAATTTACCATAAACTCTGGTCACAAACCATTTAAATGACAGATGTAGGCCTAATGATGGAAATGGTTCAAAATATTACAGAATTAAAACTGAAACACTGCATTTGAGAAGTCAGTTGTTCACACATCCTGGTCTCCCCTTTGCATGCCACAGCCACACCACCTCCCATGACCACCGCTCTGGGGTGAAGTTTCCTCAAGCCACAGATTTATAGTGGTTCCTCAATTAAAAGTTGAGCTTATGCTGCGTCAGTTTCTGGTAAATGATGTCATTCTGTTCTTGCGCCACACTATCACAAGGAAGAGTTAGAACGCTGATAATGCATTTGGTTTCTCTCCCTATAAAAATAGAAAGAAAGTATTCTAAATGACTAACTGGCTTTATTTACCAGTGTGAAAGAGTAATAGCCCCTCTATATGAATTGAATTTCTGAAACATGGAGTCCTTCTTCGCTGATGAGAAGAAGAAACTGAATGAAAGAGATTCCAGTGAGGATAGGGAGGCGAAAAAGGTTGTCCATATTTTCAAGACCTGAGCTACTTAAATGTATTTATTTAATTTATGAAATGTACTAGTTTATTTAGGCAATTTAATATATTTGTTTACACTTGACATATTTAGTAGGCTATTTTGCACCATATATCTAGATTTGTCATCATAAAGCTGAGTGACTCACTCATTCGTGGCTTAGGATCAAAGTTAATAAGCACCAACATTCTGACAATCTTAAATAAAGAAATGTTTTGACCAAGTTAATCTGCTCATGTGTATGTATGTGTGTATATGTTCAATTCTTTTTGACATTGTGGTTCAAATGAATGTTAACGAAATACATGAAATAAATGCTATTCATAACGAATAATCAGATGCTTATTTGCAGCGTGTCAGAAGACTGGACAAGATGGACAGACTGACATGTCCCTGTTGATGGAACACTGAGCACAGAACAACTGGAGTCTGTGAGGCCAATTTGAAAGTAAAGAAAGAAAACACAAGAACGTTTAAGTGAAGTGGGACAATTTCAGAGAGTGGGAGGGAGAAGCAGAAAAATGCAAAAGATAAAGCTGTAAGAGGATTGATGGTAAAGCAAGTAGAACCGGAGAAGAAAGAGGAAGAAGAAGCCTGACTGGCCTTTCTGAGAGGGGAACCCATTCATGGGGCTCCCCTTGTATCTGCCACTGCCAAATCCTCCACCAGCAGACCTGAGATGGTGGGGTTGGGCCTGTGCCAGGTGGAGGAGCCGTGGAGGAGCCGTGGGACAACAACAAAGGAAAAGCAGAAAAGACCAGCAGAAGGATAGAAAGAAAACCCCCTCAAGAAGCTTGAGGGAATGTTTCCAATAATACGCTACCCCAACCCCAATGGAGGTGGGATATTGGAAATGGAGAGAACGTGGGATGTAGACGAAATAAAAGCAATAGTGGGTGATGTTATTGACCCAGCAAAAGATGCTGTGAGGTTTGAGGAAGAGGTAAAAGCAATCATCTCCATGTACAACCCCACCACCAGAGGAATTGAAGAGATACTCCGCCGCTGCTTGAAAGTTAAATGGAAGGACTATAAACACGTGGTACCGCGATGCACTAGTGGCTGATCGTGGTGACCAGTTGGTTGCAGTTTTTACCGCTATAAAGGTTGGGGGGGGGGGAACGCACAGACTGGCTGATAATCCATTCCACCAAACAGGGAACTGATGAAAAAGTGAGTGACTACATGGAAAGAATGGAGACAGTCTTTCTCCAACATTTAGGCCTGACCAAGACTCCTACAGCAGCCTATTGTGTCATGCTGTGGTGACAGGCCTGACAAGATCTGAAAACAGCTTTAACTACAACTTGTATTGCATGGGGAAAAAACCCACATAAAGCCATCTATAACCTATTCAGAAAGACAATTGAAGGAAAATGAAACTAAGGACGGAAATACACTGAAGGGACAGCTGATGTGCTACTCTGGAGGAGGAAAATGACATAGGTTTCTATTGTTGCCACCATTTTCTCTAAGAGGTAGAGGAAGAGGTAGAAGCAGAGGGACCCCTGCTGGAGCTGACGGAGGGAGAGACTAGAGTTGCTACAATAGTAGGAAGGTAGGGCATCTTTCAAGACACTGTTCTGGAGAAGCCCAAGGAGAGTGGATGTCTCCACCTGTGGGCGTGCAGGTGAACAACCCATTTGGAAGAGGTGGATGAGGGGCCTATCAATCATAGAATGAGGCGGAAACAGAAGAAGAAACTAATGAAAAAAATGATGAAGAACCAGAAGAAACCTGTCAAATGCTAAAAAAGACCACATTGTCAACCCAAAACCCACTTGATATTGATATTTTAGTTAATAAACATACAATTACATTTTTGGTGGACACTGGGGCTGCGGTCTCAGTGTTGAAAATGTCTGCCCTGTCTGTATCACCCTCAAAGAAAACAATGCACACAGTTGGAGTGTCTGGAATTCCCTCTGAAGAATCTTTGACCTTTCCCCTGGACGTGGAGTTGGGGAGAGGGCAAATGGAGACACCGATTCCTATACTCATCTGCCTGCCCAGTAAATTTCTTACGAAGAGATTTGATGTGTAAAATGAATTCATCTGTTGCCTGTACTGAAGAAGGATTGTCATTGGGATCAAGAGAAAATGGAATCTTCCCGTGCCTGATGAACTATTACTATGAATAATCAACATGTTGGAGGGACAGCTAAGCTAGCAATCTCTCTTCCCCGTTGCATGCTAACTGGGAATTATCTGAACACCTACATTGTACTGCTGCTGTTCCCTCATGCAAAGAGGACCCTGAATACCAACAAAGATGGTCAAAACAAAAACAGAAAGTTGAGATAACGTAGCAGCTGGAGTGTTGTTGACAGACACTGACATGAGTTTGTATGACGTCCCTGGCTCTCTTCCCCATTGTAGCGTATCAAAAGCTCCTGGAACACAATGGAAAGATGTGGGTGTTTGGATGAAGAAAGCGATGGAAGAAACTGATTGGGTGGCCTGGGAAGGGGAAGGAAAGTGGTCAGCTTCAACAGCAACTTTCGCCATACTGGGCTACTGCGATGACAATACCAAGAAAATAAACAATTCCCGTTGAAACCATGCCTGCGGTATTACAAGATAATTGACACATTGATTGGCTAAAGGATATACCTGATGAACTGTGGGCTAAATCAAAGACCGACGTTGGACGTATGAAAGGAGCTGCACCTGTTGTGGTCGTTCCAAAAAGCACCGACAGACCTTACAAAGCTCAGTACCCTGTTAGCAAAGAAGCCGAAAAGGGTATCATTCCCATTCATAGTGTGTTAGTTGAAAGAGGCACTCTGGTTCCCTGCCCGAATTCACCATGCAACACATCAATTTTACCTGTTAGGAAACCATCTGGTGATTATCGTTTTGGGCAAGACTTTTGGATAGTAAACAATGCTGTACATGCAAGAGCACCTCTGGTGCCTAACACTGTTACCATTTTATCATAACCATCAGGGCAATCTGTTCCTCTCTGGAGCAGAAATGGTTACTAATCTTACATCTGGACAAAAAGAGTGTTGGGTGTGTGGGTTGGGGCCAGTTAAGGTAGGAGCAGGTTTACCACTTGTGGAAGTTCCCATAGGGTAAATCTAACTACACAAATGCCACGTAACCCTGACCCCATGACGTTTTCTGCATTACACAACCACATAGGCCCACCGTCGTTTGCTAGGCCAGATAATACTTTACTCCCCCCCCATCTCAGTAGCAGGGGTGATGACAGCCCCTTGGTGTATTAGAGGAGAAGGAGTTAATCATTTGGGTGAACTAGAATGTAATTGTACAATGTATTACAACGGGTCCAATACATGTAAGTTAACTGTTAACAATGCCGACACTGGGGAACCTGGTAATGTTACTTATGGTATTTCAGTCTATAGTGTTATTATCCCTTTGAGAGGAGTCCCAGATGGCACCTATTGGTTGTGTGGGGAAATGGCTTACTATAGCCTGCCCCTGAACTGGGGAGGTAGTTGTACTGTTGGGTTTGTAGTGACAGCTATGACAACCGTTCCAAACAATGATAAGAGTCTTAAGACTCTGTTTAGAGCCTACAAACCTCCTGGAATGAGAAGAGATAAGAGGTCTCTGGCTGACATCACTCACACTCAGGCACCTGCCTCCAGGTTCTTTGGTGTATTTTTTCCAGGGTATGGAGTCACATGCGCACTAGACCAAATTTGTGATATCTCCCCACTGAATCTCCATTTGGCTATTGGTTACCCTATAATTAGGTTGTGGAAATGTTAGGATTATTTTTCTCTTCAATCACAGTCGCTTAGTAGCCTAGGCCTACTCCCGACCGGTCACATTGTACAGCTCCATATTTTCCCAACGGAAACCCTGAGGTCTCTACATAGAAAAATGCATTTTACAGCTGCCTAACAGTATAAACAGCACAACAAATACAATAATATCTTACAAATTATAATCAATCCCATGTAGTCTGTTCTAACAAAAAAAGGTTGTAAATTCTTTAGTACAGCCAATATAAGAAACAGTCAAACACATTTGTGAATTCAAATGCTTTAGGAACATATGTTGCGCTTTATTCATTGTTTAATTATTCAAGGCTCCCTTTATTTAGTTTTATAACTAAAATGCTTGATTGTATTTAAAAAGACACGGATGCTGTGTGATGACATACACGACTGGATGATTGATTGATAAACTGTATATTGAAGTCGGCCTTTATGCCAGTAAGTAAGTTAAGACAGCTACAGTAAACAGCACTCTTAGGCCTACAGCTTCATGTCTTTTCAATAAAAACCTTGAACCCATCTCTCCCCCGATTTTTCCTAAATATGTTTAATATACACAATCACAAAGAAATCCATTCATATTTTGTTTAGAGAGGTAATTAAAAAAACAGGGTAGTAAGACAATTTATAAAAAAAATAACAGAATAGCATGTTTTAAGATTTATGTATCTGTGCTATAGGCCATGGCATATCAATGAAATTAACGTGTTAATTTAGCAGACATCACATGCTTATATTCCCCAGCCCTTTACAATATGATGGAATATAAGAAAACACAATAGAAAGGATATTTTCCCCAAATGGGTATTTGCTGATTTTCATCAGTGGGCATGGAGCTGCAGTTATTCTAGGAAAAGTTATATTTTGAAAGAGAGACCATTTGTAAAACATTTTGTGTTGTTGGGCAAAACTAGGTTGATTAAAAACCTTGGAATATGCTCTTTCGGATAGGGTATAGCAATCAAAACGTCTGCCCTACATGGACCGTAGGATTATTTGGAAACTTAAGCAAGCACGAAGAAGCTTCATAAAGACACTGACGCCCTCTGGTGGTGAACTAGCATTAACGGCAACAATGGCTAATAGTAAAATACTATGACGTCATTCACTCCAATGTACCATACCATTCCACAAGCATAACAAAACTTTTTAAAAATGAGGACCCACTATATCATCAGCTCCCCCTCCCCAATCCTAACCTTAACCATTAGTGGGGGATATGCAAAACTGACCCAAGATCAGCATCTAGGGGCAACTTCAACCTACACCATGCTTGTGTACAGACTGAGCAATCACAAGTTAGTGCAAAGCTCATGCATTCTGAGCATTCAAAGCAATGTCTCTCCAAAGGATACATTCACACCAGAAACAAAATCATGTTTACCGTGGTCTTCTATCCAAGTGAGTTCCAAACCTTTCCAGTGTATGCTCACCTTCATCAAGGGATAATCCCAGATTACAGGGATAAAGAAATAAGTGATAAAGTTACTGAGATGCTTGTAAGAAAACGGCCAACAATCATTACTTTAAAATGTGTTTACTTAAGTGAAAATGTTCATAACATTTTACAATAAAACAATTTTCTTTAAAAACTTTACAGGGATTTAAAATGTGTTCATTACAAAATGTCAAATGTACAACTTTTTGGGAAGGCAGTGGACACCGCAGATTACAAAGAAGTATTCACACCTACTGTAACTGGTTATCGTTCCTAAACAGTTACATATTGATTGGGAAGTATTATGAAAAATGAATTAGCAAACAAGTACTTTGATTTAAAAGAAATACAGTGCCTTCAGAAAGTATTCACACCTCTCGACTTTTTCCACATTTTGTTGTGTTACAGCCTGAATTTAAAAAGGAAAACATGTCTTTGTCACTGGCCTACACACAACACTCCATAATGTCAAAGTTTTAGACATTTTTACAAATTAATAAAAAATGAAAAGCTGAAATGTCTTGGGTCAATAAGTATTCAAGCCCTTTGTTATGGCAAGCCTAAGGTCCCTCATTCGAGCAGTGAATTTCAAATACAGATTCGACATCAGACCTGGGAGGTTTTCCAATGCCTCGCAAAGGGCACTTATTGGTAGATAGGTAAACAAAAAAACTAAAAAATTGCCAACTGTTGCACTAACAAGGTGTGGAAAGCGCTTATAGACTTATAGACCCCAGAAAGACTCACAGCTATAATCACTGCCAAATGTGCTTCTACAAAGTCTTGACTCAGGGGTGTGAATACTTATGTAAATGAGATATTTCTGTATTTTATTTCAATACGTTTGCAACATTTTCTAAAAACATGTTATCACTTTGTCATTTATGGGGTATTGTGTGTAGATGGGTGAGAGAAAATGTTTTGTTTTTGTCCATTTTGAATTCAGGCTGCAACACAACAAAATGTGGAATAAGTCAAGGGGTATGAATTCTTTCTGAAGGCACTGTAAGTGTTTAACACAGAGGCCACATGATTACTACTGCAGTTTTCAGTTGGCAAGCCTCAGTGGTTCAAACCATCTCTGCCCCTCTGATACAGAACTATAGAGACAATATCCATCATCCTGTGAAAATGTATCCAGTCCCGTGTTGATCGTCCTTAACTATTGTGAAATGACACGGTAGGTGAGCATTACAGTGTGGCAGAAACTGTACAAAAACCTACCAGAGGACTTGGTGAAGCCATTGCCATCATACTGGGAATTTGCAAGCGACGAAAAGGATGATCGATCAACAAGGGCATGATCGTTTAGCGAGGCAAATTTTTTTACAACACATTCAATGGTTTGGGACACGCACGGTACTAAAAATGATTACTTTCCATCTTCAAGTTGACGGCCATGCCATAAATTGACATTGTTCCGACAGTGCTGATTCAAACAGATTTGGAAGCAACATGACTCCACGAATTGACATCTTTCAATTCACCATCCACTGGCAAAGAGTGTGGCTAAACCCAGGGGAAGTTTTTGATTGGCTGAGATGTGACCATTCAGGTTTATCAGCATTCAGAAGTGCTCCATCACAAGACGTACCGGTCAGTCTTCATGACCTCATAGTCTTACAAGGAATCAAACTGACTTAAAGCAGTGGAGTTTAGAACCTAACATCTGTAAACATTACAGATATAGGGTGAAAGAACTAAATGACAAGCAGTGAAATGAAGAAAACATTTTGGCATACATACAGTACATACTGTGCTTCTTAAGTATATCTGACTTTCGAGGGGCTTGGAGAGTGAGATACCTAAGTTACTTAGTGTAGACTAAAAGGCATCAAGCAAATGTCCAGTTAGCCTCCCTAGCATGTGCTCAACTAGAACATATTGTAGCCAACACCTTAACCGTTACGCCAAAAGCTCTGAACATCTTGACAAGGTCGCTAGGTGTTGGGTTAATGACGCTACATTACCCCCTTCCTTCGAGAGAGTGCCCCCCCTCATACTTTCTCTATACCAAGTCCCTCAGGTGTACACGCCTCTCCGATGACCTCACGGACACCATCCCACTTCTGACACCAATGTAGCGAATTCAGGGGGTAGCTCCGACCGGGACTCAAAGCCGGGTCCAGCGACCTTCAAGCCAACACCTTAACCATTACACCAAGAGGTCCAAACCTCTTGACAAGGTCACTAGCATTTTAATATAAACCCCATTCCCGTTTGCTGTCAAAACCCAAAAGAAAACTTTATTGCCAAAATGTTTGTCCGGGATTCAAACTAACACAAATAACTGGCATTGCACTGCACTCGACTTTTAAGAACATGTGGTTTCGTGATCCAATGGCAATTTACCTGAAGTTAAACGTCAGAATCAGTAGAAAGTGCAGTGCTGCATTGGTTTGAATCCTGGCCTAAATCTGTGAGAGAATTAGATAAGGCTTCATTGTGAGTGGTTGAACAAGGCAGTGTAGAAAAGACTCCTGCTTTTTTGGAGATGTAATCTGTCCCATAAAGTACTTACAGTACATTCATAAACATTCCACAAAACCTACACAAGTTATCGTTTTTACTGATCCAATTAGTTATGTGGAATGTCACATATTACAAATCACATATTGTTCTACATAATATACTCTGAGGCTTCAGAGTAATGTTTATGCGGTGCTTATGAATGCCTCATGACTCCTTAACATGGACATGTAAATCCATACCTTTTCTTTGCCAAGACAACAATGTGTGTGAGAAAGATATCGACTACAATAACTTCAGGCTTTTGACTTTTGGCTGCTCATCATTAAATTATTCCCGTTCCGTCCCTCCACTCCACTCTCAGAAAAAAGGCTAAATAAAACAGTTACACCTAAAGGCTATTGCAGAAATGATATCTAAAGCACATTCAATATCTGGGAACATGAAGGCTTGAGGTTTTCATGAACGTGGTTTCGGGTGCACTTAACAAAATGTGAGTTAAGAGTGCAAGGCCACCAATGATATATATATATATATATATCATCCAAATACATCCTATTGAAGGAGAGCATTAAGTAGAGCAAAGATCATCAATGTGTGTGATACACAAAATGGGAATGCCAGGCAGTCCTGTCTGATAGGCAAAGAGATCCAGCCTCCTCCTGAAACAGCACAACAGTGTTGACCATAAAATGATCACCCCCCACCACACACACACACATACGCTTTTTAGCAGCACACATTCTCGCACGCGTGCACAAATAAAAACTGACAACAAAAAGAGAGATAGAATTGAAAAGCTATTACCCGAGTACAGAACAACAGCAAATCAAGACAAGGGTGCTCTCAAGGCTCTATAGGCTACTTCCCTGGATGCAATAGCCTCGACCGAACCAGTAGGAGGCAGCGATGGTGTGCGGGTCCAGGAGTTGTAGTTCCTTAGTTAGACCTAATGAGGAGTTGTGGTTATCAACGAGAGGATAAGAAGACCTTGGGCTCTATAGTGATGGACCAGGCCTCAGATCAAGTGGATACCATCCTGACATACTAACCTAATGTGGCTTGGTGGAGGAATCCACCACCTTGGCATGGACACTAGCTTAACATATGTGCAGATATACTAATTGGCCAGTAGCAGTGTACTACATAGAGAACTCGCTGTGTCAGTATAGGACATCCCTGGTGAAGGCAGCCATTTTGGTATGTTAGGTCTCAGGGTTGGTGGCTGTGGTCATGGTCACTTTCTTCGTGTACTGTGTGAAGATGGCGTCAAAGGCCTCGTCCCTGTGGATCATGGCACCAAACACCAACGGCTGAGAGAGAACGGGTAAATAAAGGGGAGAGTGAGGGGATAGAAAGACAGTGACAATAGGAGGGGATATTTTTTGGAAGATTATTTTAAGCGTTGATAAACCTGTCAAAAAGCTGTTATGGTGCTCAATGATTGGGTTCAGTCAACTTTCCTACCAGATTGTAACGAACGTCTACTTCGTCCTCCTCCTCAGACGAGGAGAGGCGAGAAGGATCAGATGACCAATATGCAGCGTGGTAGTTTGACATAATGAAATGTATTTACAAAACAGACGAAGACGAAAAAACTCTTAAACAAACTACAAAACAACAAACGACGTAGACAGACCTGGACTTGAGAACTTACATACTACGAAGAACGCACGAACAGGTACAGACTACAATCAAACGAACGAACGATACAGTCCCGTGTGGTACGAACATACAAACACAGGAAACAACCACCCACAACAAACAATGTGAAACAACCTACCTTAATATGGTTCTCAATCAGAGGAAACGTAAACCACCTGCCTCTAATTGAGAACCATATCAGGTCACCTATTAACCAACATAGAAACACATAACATAGAATGCCCACCCCAACTCACGCCCTGACCGACTAAACACATACAAAACAACAGAAAACAGGTCAGGAACGTGACACAGATCTTGTCTATGGTGATACCATTTACCAGATAGCAGCAGTCACCACTCTACCATAGAGCCTTTTGCTCGATCATAGGTGACCGTTTTAATACTCAACACTGCATCCTGTCCCAAGAGGTAGGCTGGTCCTCATTAAAGTCCCGTAGATCACTTAATTACTTCCTTTTTGTTTATAAAGCTCTACTATACAAGCTTCCAACTTAACTCACTTTGTTGTTAAAGTATATATAAAAAGTAAAGTATAAAAACATGAGATACCAAATCCGTTCACTCAAGGTTCCTTGGGTCTCCACTGGACTAGGTAAATCCGCTTTTAGTTGTAACACTTCACATTTTTGGAACCACTTACAAAATGTATTACATTTGGATTCCCTGGTGCCACTAGGGCACTTTAAAACCCTGATGATAAACGACTTCACCCAGGTGTGCAATTTTGTTGATTGATTTACTTTAACAGCTACAGTAGTTTATGATGGCTGTGATGTTCTAATGTAATGGACTTGTTATTCTTATAGTTTTCTATATTTTCTTTTCTGCCCCCAGAGCACCATTGAAAAGAAGACCCTGGTCTAAATTGGGCTCCCCTGAATAAATAAAAGTTAACACAAAAAATAAACAATCTTCTCAACAACATATTTGACAAAACACTCAGACCTAAATAGAGAGAAAAGAAACATGGCCTAAAATGGACTGTCCATAAGTGTTCCTACCTTCTGGGTGGACGGTGTTGCTATGGAGATTCCCATTCCAGATCCAGGTAATACAGACAAGACTTTGTACTGTGGGACAAACAAAAACACCAGATAAACTCAGACAACCTTAACATTCTACTGCAGAAGTCGATTTTTAGGAGGCTTGGGAGATATACCGTTTATACCGAAATATTGATTGTATGATTTTCAATACTGTAAAAAATCATGTTTATTTTGGGGGGTTTGGGTGTGTGTGTTATGCCACTGCTTATAACTTTAAGAAATCTAAGATGTGTCAAATAAATTATATCCAGCAGAGGACTCCAGCTATGCATCCTCCTGGATCAAGATTCTTCTTGCCTAAATTGTTTGTGCCTCAAAAAAAAACAAAAAAAACATGAATAATTTTTTTAAACACTAGTAAACAAAGTTCACTAACATCCCTGTCCAGTCACGTCTGTCGTTGTGATTCCTAAACTACTGCAAAGTTCCCTTTATAATTTGGAAATAGCACCCCTTGTGTGAACATTCGGTAATACCATATACCTCGGTATGGTACAGAAAATACGAATACCGCCCGACTCAAATTTTTGTTCAACCAATGAATTTAGACATTGGACAGAAGGTGAAGTGAAAATAGAGAAACCCACCTTCTGAATATCAGTGATGTCAATCAGTTTGATGACTTTGTTCTTTTTGGAGGAATTTGACCTGCAGCTTGAGCCTTCAAAGCAAAGGTAACTGGGGAGGGAAACACTTTGTAAGCACAGAGAAGGACACATTACACCTGAACACACCAACCAATACAAAACACACAACAGGGTGCTGCAAGAGCACATGCATACACTAAGTTTACAAAACATTAAGGACACCTGTTCTTTCCATGACAGACTGACCAGGAAGATCCAGGTGAAAGCTATGATCCCTTATTGATGTCCCTTGTTAAATCCACTTCAAATCAGTGGAGATGAAAGGCAGGAGACAAGCTAACCCATAACAGTCTAAGCCCTTCAGACGAGTCCCAAGACGCTTGTGGGGGTTGTAGAACACCATCATGTTCGTGTGAGTCTCATGTTGCCATAGAGGGGTCATAATAGTTTGTAGGCCAAACCCGTTCAGACGCTACAGACGATTTTGTGAGAAGACCGCTCTAGCTCGGTCACCTTTCGCCACCGATGGGAACATGCGACATCGGCGGACACAGTGGATTGAGATGCATCCAATGCATAAAAACACATCTCCAGCTTAAACTGAAGGATTTTAATGGGGATTTTTGTATTATGCTAATTAGATTTCCACGGGGGCCGGACATCAACTCTAGGGGGTTTTAATGAAGCTATTCTGCCATGCTATGCTGTTGTCTTAGGTCTCTCTTCATGTAGTGTTGTGGTGTCTCTTGTCGTGGTGTGTTTTGTCCTATTTTTTTATTTTATTTTTAGGCCGTTATTGTAAATAAATTTGTTCTTAACTGTAAATTTGTTCTTAACTGACTTGCCTAGTTAAATAAAAATAAATACAATAAAAAAATAAGTATTTTTAAGCCTTGAGACACTTGAGACATTGATTGTGTATGTGCGCAATTCAGAGGGTGAATGGGTAAGATAAGATTTTAAGTGCCTTTGAACGGGGTATGGTGTTCCTAATGTTTGGTATACTCAGTA
Organism: Salvelinus alpinus; assembly: GCF_045679555.1. Classification (NCBI taxonomy): domain Eukaryota; kingdom Metazoa; phylum Chordata; class Actinopteri; order Salmoniformes; family Salmonidae; genus Salvelinus; species Salvelinus alpinus. Next base: position 48,942,565 of record NC_092094.1, on the reverse strand, counting down.
TGCATATCTACATGTGACAGCTAGGTATTAACAGTATATGGCTTACTTTTCAGTGACAAAGAGCACACCATTACGGATGTAGTCTGTGGGACTCTTCCTGTCCCTGTTGATCAAGCAGCATCGCCAGCCATTCTCACACACTGCCAACGAAACCAGTCGACACACACATATATATATCAGGTCTGGCACACTGCCAACAAACACAGTCAATACTCATGGTTTCACTGCTTGCACTGCACCAACATAACACAATCGATAAACACTAAATTCATCAACAAAAACTATGGAAATATGGAAAAGGGTGAGGTGGTGATCCAGGCACAAATAGTCAGCTGTCGCTCCTGAGAATTATCATGTAGTGCTCTACCAACCTGCTAGGGGGCGCTCATCCCCGGAAAGATTGAAGACCTCGTGGAAAGCCCCCTTCTTAGTATTGTAGGCCCTGCCAGTCTGTTCCTCTAGACTGATACCACATGGTAAGGCTGTTCCTAGACTGCCATGAGCTACCGTCGGATGGATCTAAAGAGAAACAGAGAGCGGGGATAAGATTGGTAGGATACAAGGAAGGATGGAGGAGAGAGGTCAGCATTTTAGACTAGGAGTGTGGGAAGGGAATTGGCTAGACCTAAGCAGCGTATGTGTATTATAGCAGGCTCTCTCAAACCAGTGGCTTGACTTGGTCATCAGCATCACTCAGAAAACTTCACTGCAGGTGACTCAAAGCGTACACAGTTTTTTGGTTAGCAGTGCATATTGGCTGGGGTACTAGTGGAGAGCATTGGATACATTGCTTATGGGGATGTGAATGATAGGTTTATGGTGTGTCTCATGCAAAGCATGACGCAATGGACTCATGCCCTGTACTGTATATAACAACCTTTCATTCTAAAGAATGAAACATGAAAAATGACTGGACAGGTTTTCTCAAAGCATGCACAGACCAACTGGCAAGTGTCTTCACAGACATTTTCAATCACTCCTTGTCCCAGTCTGTTATCCCAACATGTTTCAAGCTGACCACCATTGTCCATGTTTCCCAAGAGCTCCAAACTAACCTGCGTAAATGACTATTGCCCTGTAGCACTCACATCTGTAATTATAAAGTGCTTTGAAAGGCTGGTCAAGACACACATCAACACCATTATCCCAGACCCCCTCTAATTCGCCTACTTCCCCAACAGATCCACAGATGATGCAATCTCAATTGCACTTCACACTGCCCTCTCCCACCTGGACAAGAGGGGAAATAACTATGTGAGAATGCTGTTCATAGACTACAGCTCAGCGTTCAACACCATAGTCCCCTCTAAGCCAGGGACCCTGGGACTGAACCCCTCCCTCTGCAACTGGATCCTGGACATCCTGACGGACCGGCCCCAGGTGGCAAGGGTAGGCAACAACACCTCCACCACGCAGGCCCTCAACACGGGGGCCCCTCAGGGGTGTGTACTTAGTCCCCTCCTATACTCCCTGTTCACCCATGACTGCGTAGCCACACGACTCCAACACCATCATCAAGTTTGCTAACCCTCAACACGGGGGCCCCTCAGGGGTGTGTACTTAGTCCCCTCCTATACTCCCTGTTCACCCATGACTGCGTAGCCACACATGACTCCAACACCATCATCAAGTTTGCTAACCCTCAACACGGGGGCCCCTCAGAGGTGTGTACTTAGTCCCCTCCTGTACTCCCTGTTCACCTATGACTGTGTGGCCACGCATGACTACAACACCATCATCAAGTTTGCTAACGACACGATGGTGGTAGGTGATGAGTCAACCTACAGGGAGGAGGTCAGAGACTTAGCAGTGTGATGCCAGGGCAACAACTTCTCCCTCAACATTAGTAAAACCAAGGAGCTGATCATGGACTATAGGAGAAAGAGGGGAGAGCAGGCCCCTATCCACATCGATAGGGCTGTTGTGGAGCGGGTCGAGAGCTTCAAGTTCCTTGGCGTCCACATCACTAAGGACTTAACATGTTCCACACACACCTGCACAGTTGTGAAGAGTGCACAGCAGGGCCTTTTCCCCCCTCAGGAGGCAGAAAAGATTTGGCATGGGCCCTAGGCTCCTCAAAAAGTTATACAGCTGCACCATCGAGAGCATCTTGACTGGCTGCTTCCCCGCTTGGTATACCAAATGCACCGCCCTTGACCGCAGAAACACCACCCTCTTTAGCATAGCGCTACAGAGGGTGGTGTGGAGAGAGGGTGATGGGGCCGAGGTCCCTGCAATCCAGGACCTCTAAACAGTATCAGGCTGTGTCAGAGGAAGGCCTGAAAAATTGCCAAAGACTCCAGCCACTGAATCCATAGAATGTTCACTCTGCTACTTCCTAGCAAACAGTACCAGAGCATCGGCTCCAGGACAAACAGGCGCCGAGACAGCTTCTACCCCCAAGCCGTAAGACTGCTAAATAGCCAGACTGCTAAATAGTAAATTAATGGTACCCAAACTATCTGCACTGACTCCATCTTGCACGGACCCTACGCACACTCACTAGACTATACACACACACACACACAACACTAACAGTCCCATTCACAACACACACACACAATTTGAAACTCATAATTTGCTGCTGCTACTCTGTTCTTTATTTTACTCTTATTATTATCTATCCTGATGCCTAGTCACTTTACACTGCCCCTTAATGTCCATATCTACCTCAAATACCTTATTATTATCTATCGTGATGCCTAGTCACTTTACCCTGCGTTCATGATACCTCGTACCTCAGCACATTGACCTGGTGCTCCCTGTATATAGCTCCATTCTTATTTATTTTATTCCTTTATTTATTATTATTTATTTGATTTGACTTTAATTTGTTTTTGCTGACCATTGGCAGGAATTCTCTCTAGAAAACACAAACTGGCCCGAACACACTGATAAGTATTGCTAACTATTAGAACATTATACAAACAACCTTAAATAATTGCATGGGATTTTATGGAAGAGTAGTTACCGGTATGATATTATGATAGACATTACTCTAATGCAATCACACTTTTGCACAAACTACAAATACTATTAACAAATCACTATCTTTCTAAAGAACCAGTGAGCAGTTTTTAGCTTCCAGTTACTTCCTCAACACACATAGCACTACCTTGAATATAGGGTTCCTTCTGATCGCGTCTATCAGAATGGATACAAAATTAACATTCAAAACACCATTATGGTAATCTCTACTTTGGTGCCACATGGAAAATAACACTTTCAACAGCACTGTGGTAGATGCACAGATTTAAAAGACAAGGCACATTTTGATCCTTCACATAGACACTGTTAGCATTGCTCTACTGCTGATATCCAAAGGGGCAAGGGGTCGATTTGGAATGCAGCTTATCTCTAATGACACATACGATGGTGGCGCAAACACAGACACTCTCCAACCAAAGTGCACGCTAAGGAGCCCTACCTTTTCACACCCAGAGAGCTGAGAGAGGAAAAACAACAGAGAACTCAGGTGATCAGACACAAACATAAAGATTCCCACAGTCCCAGCTGCTGTGACCACCAACATTAATAGGGATGAACTGTGACAATGACACACATCAATATGTCATGTGTGTGTACATGTACCTTCAGTGCCTTCGGAAAGTATTCAGACCCCTTGACCTTTTCCACATTTGTTTACGTTACAGGCTTATTCTAAAATCGATTCAATTAATGTTTTTCCTCATCAATCTACACACAATACCCCGTAATGACAAAGTAACAAAAAAGTTTAGAAATGTTTTCTAATATATAAAAATAAAATAAACTGAAACACCTTATGTAAAAATAAGTATTCAGATCCTTTGCTAAGAGACTCAGAAATGAGATCAGGTGCATCCTGTTTCCATTGATCATCCTTGAGAAGTCTAACTGTGGAAAATGTAATTGATTGGACATGATTTGGAAACGCACACACACCTGTCTATATAAGGTCCCACAGTTGACAGTGCATGTCAGAGCAAAAACCAAGTCATGAGGTCCAAGGAATTGTCTGTAGAGCTCCGAGACAGGATTGTGTCGAGGCACCGATCTGGGGAAAGGTACAACAACATTTCTGCAGCATTGAAGGTCACCAAGAACACAGTGGCCTCCATCATTCTTAAATGGACCACCAAGACTCTTCCTAGAGCTGGCCGCCCAGCCAAACTGAGCAATAGGGGGAGAAGGGCCTTGGTCAGGGAGGTGGCCACAAACCCGATGGTGACTGATAGAGCTCCAGAGTTTGAAGAACATTCCAGAGGACAACCATCTCTGCAGCACTCCACCAATCAGGCCTTTATGGTAGAGTGGCCAGACGGAAGCCACTCCTCAGTAAATGGCACATGACAGACTGCTTGGAGTTTGCCAAAATGCACCTAAAGACTCTCAGACCATGAGAAACAAGATTATGTGGTCTGATGAAAGCAAGATTGAACTAAGCATCGAGGGAATGATGAACGGAGCAAAGTACAGAGAGATCCATGATGAAAACCTGCTCCAGAGCGCTCAGGACACAGCCAAGACAAAGCAGGAGTGGCTTCGGGACAAGTCTCTGAATGTCCTTGAGTGGACCAGCCAGAGCCCGGACTTGAACCCGATCGAACATCTCTGCAGAGACCTGAAAATAGCTGTGCAGCGAAGCTCACCATCCAACCTGACAGAGCTTGAGAGGATCTGCAGAGAAGAATAGGAGCAGCTCCCCAAATATAGCTGTGCCAAGCTTGTAGCGTCATACCCAAGAAGACTCGAGACTGTAATCACTGCCAAGGGTGCTTCAACAAAGTACTAAGTAAAGGGTCTGAATACTTATGTACATGTCATATTTTCATTTTCTATAAACCTGGTTTTGCTTTGTCATTATGAGGTATTGTGTATAGATTGATGAGGGGGAAAAACGATTTAATACATTTTAGAATATAAGGCTTTAACGTAACAACATGTGGAAAAAGGGAAGTTAATACTTTCCGAATCCACTGTAGGCACAAAAGACTTGCACATATACAGACACACAAACACATTATATACAATAGTATGTGTAGAGTTTGAGACGTACCCGTCTGGACAATGCCGCGCCCCCGTGCTCCTTCAGCTGGGGGTCAGTGGGCAGGTTGGTCCAGATGATGTGGGGCGTGTCATACTTGTCCCTTAGCTTGGGACAGCTCCTAAACATGAAGTCGATGATGAAGAACTTGATCCCCGCATACAGCCCTGAAGAGGAGACATGCAGAAAGGCATGAGGGAAGATCAAGAGGATCTCTCCATGTCTCTTTCCACATCTGGCATATCTCAAGTCTTTTTCTCATCTCAATGCTTGGGGCTCTCACTGAGTAGGTGTAGCAGGGAGTGACCCCTATGGTACAATTTACATATTGTACTTACCAATCATAAAGCCCATGAGCTTGTAGGGGATGAGACAGGAGCAGATCAAGGCCACCCATAGACCAACGTAAAGCTTCTGAGTAAACTCAGGATGCACCCACATGAACAGGCTGAAATACACATGCGCACACAGATTTATTATATATATATACATACATACATACATACATACACACACACACACACACACACACACACACACACACACACACACACACACACACACACACACACACACACACACACACACACACACACACACACACACACACACACACACACACACACACACACACACACACACACACATATATACACTGTTGAACTCGGAAGTTTACATACACTTAGGTTGGAGTCATTAAAACTCGTTTTTCAACCACTCCACAATTTTCTTGTTAACAAACTATAGTTTTGGCAGGTCGGTTAGGATATCTACTTTGTGCATGACACTTGTAATTTTTTCATTAATTGTTTACAGACCGATTGTTTCACTGTATCACATTTCCAGTGGGTCAGAAGTTTACATACACTAAGTTGACTGTGCCTTTAAACAGCTTGGAAAATTCCAGAAAATGATGTCATGGCTTTAAAAGCTTCTGATAGGCTAATTGACATCATTTGTGTCAATTGGAGGTGTACCTTTGGATGTATTTCAAGGCCTACCTTCAAACACAGTGCCTCTTTGCTTGACATCATGGGAAAAGCTAAATAAATCAGCCAAGACCTCAGGAAAAATAAATTGTAGCTCTCCACAAGTCTGGTTCATCCTTGGGAGCAATTTTCAAACGCCTGAAGGTACCACGTTCATCTGTACAAACAATACTACGCAAGTATAAACACCATGGGACTATGCAGCCGTCATACCATTCAGGAAGGAGACGCGTTCTGTCTCATAGAGATGGACGTACTTTGGTGCGAAAAGTGCAAATCAATCCAGGAACAACAGCAAAGGACCTTGTGAAGATGCTGGAGGAAACAGGTACAAAAGTATCTATATCTACAGTAAAACGAGTCCTATTTCGGCATAACCTGAAAGGCCGCTCAGCAAGGAAGAAGCCACTGCTCCATAACCGCAATAAAAAAGCCAGACTGGTTTGCAACTGCACATGGGGACAAAGATCGTACTTTTTGGGGAAATGTCCTCTGGTCTGATTAAACAAAAATAGAACTGTTTGGCCATAATGCCCATCATTATGTTTGGAGGAAAAAGGGGGAGGCTCACAAGCCGAAGAACACCATCCCAACCGTGAAGCACGGGAGTGGCAGCATCATGTTGTGGGGGTGCTTTGCTGCAGGAGGGACTGGTGCACTTCACAAAATAGATGGCATCATGAGGGAGGAAAATTATGTGGATATATGAAAGCAACATCTCAAGACATCAGTCAGGAAGTTAAAGCTTGGTCGCAAATGGGTCTTCCAAATGGACAATGACCCCAAGCATACTTCCAAAGTTGTGGCAAAATGGCTTGGAGTGGCCATCACAAAGCCCTGACCTCAATCCTACAGACAATTTGTGGGCAGAGCTGAAAAAGCGTGTGAGCGCAAGGAGTCCTAAAAACCTGACTCAGTTACACCAGCTCTGTCAGGAGGAATGGGCCAAAATTCACCCAACTTATTGTGGGAAGCTTGTGGAAGGCTACCCGAAACGTTTGACCCAAGTTAAACAATGTAAAGGCAATGCTACCAAATACTAATTGAGTGTATGTAAACTTCTGACCCACTGGGAATGTGATGAAAGAAATAAAAGCTGAAATATATCCTTCTCTCTACTATTATTCTGACATTTCACATTCTTAAAATAAAGTGGTGATCTTAACTGACCTAAGACAGGGAATGTTTACGAGGATGTATTTGGCTCAGGTGTATGTAAACTTCCGACTTCAACTGTATATATACACACGAAGTGTAAAACACACGCTGGTTAACAAACTTAAACATACCGGTAACAAACACACACTCACTTCTTTATTTTCTCCAAGACATCTGCCATCTTTCCAAAAAGATTCTGTTAAGAACACACACATTTCTGTTGTGAAAATGGCACAACAATTTAAACACCTCACATCGCAGCTCCATGACTATGAATAGATGTCATCAAGCATCTCTAACAATTTCTAACTCAAAAAGGTGAAACAGTTGTTACAGCTCACCTGTGCTTTTTGAGCTACATCAAGAACTAACTGGAACTTCTCTGAAACAGTCAGATCCTCCTTTGGTGGTTCCTAGGAAAAGAAGAGATACATCCAAACTATTCCCCCCGAAAGCAAACAGCATTAAGGTAACGCCCAGTGCCCTAAAATCTGCAAACACTGACGGTGTAGGGGCGTGTGGAAGATGCAAGGGGATTCTTTTTGGACCTTTCCTAGGTAAAGCATGATCCCAAAAGAGGTGACATCATTAAAGTCTTACCACAGGTTCAGAGACCCCGGGCACAATACTCCACTGGATCCTCCAACCTCTGAGAAGAAAGTGGAGAGAGACAAGTTTGACTCAACTCACAAGAGATTGTATATGTTCAAATGGAACAATTTAGAACAGGCAATGCACATTGTAATGAGCTTAGCTACCTGGAAATGAGGTAATTCAAGGACAACCTTAGAATGGCTAGGAAGATAAACATGGGGACGGCCCAACCGTGCCACGCTGCATTCATATAGATCTGTGTAAAATATAAAAAGGGTAGAACAGGTCACACACAATCTATTATTTCCATCTATCCACCTCTATCCACCACCTCTCATACTGAGTATGAAACATCTCGGTACTATGCAACACATATTGCATACCGTTTTGGGGCAGATATAGATTTACATGCAAATATCTCTCTAAAACATAAATAGATGTTGCTATACAGGTGGAGCGATAGAGCTATTGATCTTTATCGCTGGAATGTTGATTTTTAAGCCTCGAGACAATCGAGATGACTTCTGTATGTGTGCCATTCAGAGGGTGAATGGGCAAGAGAAAAGATTTAGGTGCCTTTGAACGGTGTATGGTAGTACGTGCCAGGCACACCGGTTTGTCTCAAGAACAGCAACGCTGCTGGGTTTTCAGGCTCAACAGTGTGTGTGTGTGTGTGTGTGTGTGTGTGTGTGTGTGTGTGTGTGTGTGTGTGTGTGTGTGTGTGTGTGTGTGTGTGTGTGTGTGTGTGTGTGTGTGTGTGTGTGTGTGTGTGTGTGTGTGTGTGTGTGTATACACTCACAATGAAGGCGAAGGCTGACGTATACACTGATTGCCAGCTGGACAAGGCAAAAAGGTTCCTCTTAAAGTTTATGACAGGTTTGGCATCTCGCTCTACAGACATGTAGAAAATATTAAAACATTTTTAAAAAACACTATCAAGACACAAATGTTGATGCATCAATCATGTATACATATTTTATTACAATAAAGATATGTCATTGGAATAGCATTAGACTCAGAATATGATATTCATCAAGATACGGCTGACATTGAGTGTGATCGGTACATCTTGTTCACTAAACTTACTGAGTCTTCTCATGTTTTCAGTCAATCTGAGTACAGGGGACAAGAGAATGGGAGTTTTTTCAATTACAACTCAGCATGACAAAAGCAAGAACAAAATTATGTAAGGAACAAGCACAAACAGTGCTATATAGGTTTTGGTGGAGGAAGAGTAAAACTGATTTCACTGCATTTAGCTATCCTTCATGGGAAAGTATTTTATTTGAACCTTTATTTAACTAGGCAAGTCAGTTAAGAACAAATTCTTATTTTCAATGACGGCCTAGGAACAGCGGGTTAACTGCCTTGTTCAGGGGCAGAACGACAGATTTTTACCTTGACAGCTCGGGGATTCGATCTAGCAACCTTTCGGTTACTAGTCCAACGCTCTAACTACTAGGCTACCTACCTGCCATATGTGTTGCCTGAAATAATCACTTGTCTGCCAAAGCCTTCTTGTCTGCCTCCTATCTCATCTCCCTTTCAGCCTCCAAAACTAACATCAAGTTCATTTCAACTGGCAGGGTGCAGTGAACACTCCTTCCTTCTCTTCCCCTGCCTCTTCTGCTCTCTCACTCTCCGTCCTCTTATGCACTTGGATAAAGTTACAGGACACAGTTTGAGTCAGACTACTCATGACTATACTGGCATTGTTAACACTGAGTGTTCTCTTCTTCTCTTCCTCTCCTCTTACCCCTGTCTATTGTACTTGGATTGAGTTTCATAACATAACACAGAGTACCCATGACTCCACTCTGCGTTAATCAGGAGGACTGATCCAGGGCAACTATAAAAGGTCACTGTTTGGATTGGAGCAGGAAGACCTAAATCAGTTTTAACTAGCATAGAATGACAACAGCCTGCTGCAGTGCACTCAATCTAGCCCCAGGGGTCAGACAATCCTCCCACTTCCACAACAACAGGGTTACAACTTCTACTGTGCTGAAAGCCCTGGGATTGGCTGTGGGTTATAATAACAGGCCAATTTGACATCAGGGTGAAGACATGGGGACCGCTACTTTACTACTTTACGATGGGTGCTGATGAATAGCATGCTGACAGACTCTAGGCCCATTACAAAGCAATCAGTTTTATGACCCTTCTCTAAGCAGCATGTACTCAGGGTCATCCGAGTTGGTTAACCTGATGACTAGTGGCTGGCTGATCGAAATGAAAAGGGGAGAAGCAGAGGGGAGCAACGTCAGAGCAAATGTTGAAATCAGAATCTTAAAAAAGGGATAGTTCAGGCAAAATCCACATATGGGTGAAATTAACCTTACCTTGAGTTGTGTCTAGGGTTGCAAAGGGAAGGTATATTACTGGAAACTTTTGATGTTTACCAGTACACTACCATAATCTTTCAAGGAATTTATGTAATCACAAGACATCTACTGGCACTTTTGGGTATTTCAGATTATCACAGGTGTCTAATTATCTCCGACCCTTATCACATTTAAAACATTTAAAAATATGAAATAATTAAAGTTGCAATATGCAGAAATCTTTTAGCCACTTCCTGTTTGCTAAAATTCAAATAGTTTGCCTAACTTCAGTTTGTGACAAAACAAACAACGCATAGTGTAGAGTCATTTTACCATCTAAACCACTATGAAATCTATTTTCAATAACCCAAAATATTGTATTTTCAGCTGTTAGAAGCTGGTGTACAAAACCGAAAGTAAAAGACGCAAAAATGAAACTTAAGAACGGGAAGCATAGAAATAGCGTACATAAAGCATATCTAACACTACTTAGATTTGCTTTCAAAGAGAATAAAAGATCTATAACTCATATTTCTATGTGAATTTGGTCGGGTCACCCAAAAAGTTATATATTGCAGATTTAAATAAGATGACTTTAAAATAAAAAAAATGCAATGACAAAACTGTAAAACATTATCCTAAATATAAACTTAGTGAACATTTGATTTGAATTATTAAGATCCCCACTAGCCGACGCCAATGGTGACAGCTAGTCTTACTGGGGTCCGACACGTAACAAAAAAGACATTACAGACAAAAGACATTACAATTTACATCCATTAAAAACATTAACATGTAGTGTGTGTGCATCAAATATGAGGGTTTCAGCATGAAATATCCATTATATCATTTTTTTTGTCAATGTTTTGGTGTCAAACTGGTGGCAGTTGTGAAGTCAATAGTTGGAAGAGTTGCAGAGTTAATAGAAAATAATGCCATTGGTGATTAGATATTTTTCATTCAATTAGGCTATTTTCTCCTGTGGTCTATCGACTAGAAACTCATGGACAACAGATCATTTAAAAAAAGAACACAATATGAATAGATTTATTTTATTCAAGCATCATTTACCAAAGTTACGATGGAAAATCTATGGCAATCTGTTAATTACCAAAAATACTGAAGATTCTGGCAGTTTTGATAAATTACCGGTAGCTTTGCAACCCTAGCTGAAGGTCCATAGTGACGCTTTGCTAACATCAGTCCGCTGGTTTAAATTCATGAATTTGGACGATGCCCATTATGCTAGCTGCTGGCTGTGACAGAAGTAAACAATGGATTATTGTGGATTCCGTCACTATGGGCCTTTAGGCAGAACTCAAGGTAAGGGAAATTCCACAAAACTATCCCTACAAATGTTCTCAACGGGGGGAAAAAGTGTGACAGTTCTCACCTCTTAGCGGCTCCTCTGGCTCCACTGTGTTCTCCTCCGGCTGGAAACGGAAGTCCCCGATGTACGCTCCAAACCGGTTGTATAGCCACGCCTGCAGCCATGAGTACATGGTCTCCTTCTGCTTGTCTGCAGGGGCAAAGGAACATATGGGATATTGTTAGATCTTGTTTTATTGAATCAGGTCGGTTATATCTGGGTTGGAACAAAAGCCTGCACACCTTGTTGGTTTCCAGGACTAGTGTTGGTGACCACTACTTATACTGTATACATTTGACCAGTATTCAACTCAATGTTACATGGTCGTAGCAGTATGAAACTATGTGAATACAACACTCTGTATGCTTTTTGTTAGACCTACATTAGCGCCTGTATTTCTTCATTACAGTGTATCCAAACACCTTGTCTTTATTTAGCAGTTTCTCTAATCTCCTTTTCCCTCATACTGTATCGTCACTACAGCACGTCTCTGGAACTAATTAACTAACAGCTCGCTACGAGACACCTCACTAAAATAAGTTGCAGCCTGACATCACACCCAATTAAAATAGACACCTCGGGTTATTCCCCAAGACACCTCACAAGTACCATTCAAATCTGTACTCCATCCTCGCTTAGTTTGGAATGTGGCTGAGCGGACGAGCAATTTGGTGGTTAGTCTCCCAAGGCATACTGGTTGCATCCCACAATGTTAACAACGTTCCAGCATAGGTCTGGGATTTCCCAGACTATGTGGTGGTGGGTGGTTCAACTCAAATTGTATTTGTCACATGCTTCGTAAACAACAGGTGGAGACTAACAGTGAAATGCTTACTTATGGGCCCTTCCCAAAAATGCAGAGAAAAAAAAAACGGGAAATGATTGAAAAACAATACGAGGAATAGATACATGATGAGTAACGACAATGGCACAGGAGGCTGCTGAGGGGAGAACAGCTCATAATAATGGCCAGAATGTATCAAATGGAATCAAACATATGGAAACTATGTGTTTGATGAATTTGATACCATTCCACTCTTTCCGCTCCAGCCATTACCACGAGCCCGTTCTCCCCAATTAAGGTGCCACCAACCTCCTGTGATACAGGGGGTACCAGTACCGAGTCGATGTGCAGGGGTACAAGGTAATTGAGGTAGATATGTACATATAGGTAAGGATAAAGTGTTGAGGAAACAGGGTAGATGATAAAACAGTAGCGGCAGCATATGTGATCAGTCAAAATGTAAATGCAGTTATTCTGAGTAGCTATTGGTTAACTATTTAACTAACTATTTAGCAGTCTTATGGCTTGGGGGTAAAAGCTGTTCAGGGTCCTGTTGTTTCCAGACTCGGTGCATCGGTACCGCTTGCCATGCGGTAGCAGAGAAAACAGTCTGACTCAGGTGACTGGAGTCTTTGACAATTATTTAGAGGTCCTGGATAGCAGGGAGCTTGGCCCCAGTGATGTACTCGGCCAGCCGCACTTCTCTCTATAGCGCTTTGCTGTCAGATGCCAAGCAGTTGCTATACCAAGCAGTGATGCAGCCAGTCAAGATGTTCTCAAATGGTGCAGCTGTAGAACTTGAGGATCTGAGGGCCCATGCCAAATCTTTTCAGCCTCCTGAGCAGGAAGAGGCATTGTCGTGCCTTCTTCACGACTGTGTTGGTGAGTGTGGACCATGATAATTCCTTAGCGATGTGGACACCGAGGAACTTGAAGCTCTTGACCCGCTTTACTACAGCCCCGTTGATATGGATGGGGGTGTGCTCGGCCCTCTGTTTCCTGTAGTCCATGATCAGCTCCTTTGTCTTGCTGACGTTGAGGGAGAGGTTGTTGTCCTGGCACCACACTGCCAGGTCACTGACCTCCTCCCTATAGGCTGCTTCTCTGTCTCATCATCGTCGGTGATCAGGCCAACCACCGTTGTGACATCAGCAAACATGATGGTGTTGGAGCCGTGCGTGACCACACAGTCAAGGGTGAACAGGGAGTACAGGAAGGGACTAAGCATGCACCCCTGAGGGGCCTCGTGTTGAGGGTCAGCGTTGCGTGTGTATTGTTGCCTACCCTCACCACCTGGGGGTGGCCTGTCAGGAAGTCCAGGATCCAGTTGCAAAGGGAGGTGTTCAGTCCCAGGGTCCTGAGCTTAGTGATGAGCTTGGAGGGCACTATGTTGTTGAACACTGTGCCTCTTGTCCAGATGGGAGAGGGCAGTGTGGAGTGCAATTCAGATTGCGTCATCTGTGGATCTGTTGGGCCGGTATGCGAATTGGAGTGGGTCAGGGAGAGGTTGAATATGTCAGTGAAGAGACTTTCTAGCTGGTCAGCGCATGCTCTGAGCACGCATCCTAGTAATCCGTCTGGCCCCGCGACATTGTGAAAGTTAAACTGTTTCAAGGTCTTACTCAAATCGGCTACGGCGAGCGAGATCACAGTCGTCCAGAACAGCTGGTGCTCTCATGCATGGTTCAGTGTTGCTTGCCTCAGAGGGCATTTAGCTTGTCTGGTAGGCTCGCTCCACTGCGCAGCTCGTGGCTGGGTTTCCCTTTGTAATCCCTGATAGTTTGGAAGCCCTACCACATCCAACGAGTGTCTATCAGCTGTGTGTCACGTTCCTGACCTGTTTTCTGTTTAGTTTTGTGTGTTAGTTGGTCAGGACGTGAGTTTGGGTGGGCATTCTATGTTATCTGTTTCTATGTTGGTTTAGGGTTGCCTGGTATGGCTCTCAATTGGAGGCAGGTGTTTGGCGTTCCTCTAATTGAGAGTCATATTTAGGTAGGCTGTTCACAGTGTTTGTTTGTGGGTGGTTGTCTCCTGTGTCTGTGTCGATGTTTGCACCATACGGGACTGTTTACGGTTTGTTCATTTATGTAGTCTGTTCCTGTTCATTTCGTTCTTCACGTTGTATGTAAGTTCGTTGTTCAGGTCTGTCTACTTTCGTTTTGTTATTTTGTATCATTTTCAAGTATAGTTCGTTTTCGTGTTTGTTCGTTTTGTTTATTTAAAATAAAATTCATCATGTATTCACAACCCGCTGCGCCTTGGTTCCCTCACTACTCCTCCTTTTCGGTAGAAGAGGAGGAGGACCGCCGTGACACTGTGCTGCTTCTTTGTGTAGCCCGCGCAGCACATCTGGTAGGGGAAACAGCTTGAGTCGCACAAAATGGAATATAAGGTAGCAGATAAAGTACACGATATAATTTCTAAACATCTACCTGAATCACTATACTGAGAGCTTTGTCATTTCAAAAGAAAGTATTTGGGTGTTTTTGGAGCCTTTTTTCATGTTTTTCAGAGCCCCCATACTGCAGAACGAGCAATGAGGAAGTCTATTGCAGGTTAGGTATGTTTTTCATAACTACGTGAAGTCACAAAAAAAGCCTCTGGACCTTTACATAACATGCAATTTACATTAAAAAAAGAGATTTGGTTAAAAATCTTTTAAGGCAAGGTTCCCCAACTTGCAGGCTGAATTTGGTCTGAGGGTGATTTTATTTGGCCCATTAGTATTGATTTATTTGTATTTATTGTTCGACATAAGACTGTAAAAACACCAGCAAATCATCTCCAGGTGACATCCAAGTGATTTTAATTTTGGAAATCTGTTCCAAAGTATTCCCACCCATAAGCAAGGTTTGAAAAGATTATGTTTTAGTCAAATATTTGACTCGTTTCAGGAAACTAGGCGGATGTTGCACGTCACTATTTCACAGGAGAGGCATTTGAATGTAAACATTTATTTGTTATTAAAATGTGTTTTTTGGTAGAAATGCCTTCTGGAACATGTGAACTTTCATGTGCCATAATAACAAATATTTATGCCATCTGTAAATACGAATACATCTGTTAAATTACGACCCTAGTTGGTTTAACCACAGAAAAACACAGGAACCTTCCCGCTAGCCTGCCGAGAAATTAGTTCGGATTGGTAGCCATGTAGCATGCTTCTGTCTATAACATGACCTGCTCAGTATGTGCAGCTAAACCTTTCTACCAAGTTTTTCTTAAAGAAATAACATGAAGAACTGCAAAAGTGTTGTTAATGCGCTCCACTTTCTTGAGGACGATCGTGCCATGATGACTCTCTCGGATTCTGAAAATGAATCAGATGAGGAAATCCCTGATTTAGGTAAAAACATTTTCATTGAACCAGACATTGTAGTCTTTTAAAACGGCAGACAGCAGTATTGTTGTCATGAAAGGAGTTTACCCAGTTTTGAAATCAGTGGAATGCCCAGTGGAAGCAGAGTATGATAGCTAAGGAGATGGAGTAAATTCTGGCGTTTGATTGCAAATATGTGGCGGGAGTCGAAAAGAGAAGTTGAATAAAACACCTGTCTGTGGATTACATCTTCAAACTAAGGGCAACCATGGGATCGGTGACAGACAGCGAGAAGCGTTCATCCATGTATACGGGGAAGAGGGTCTAGCTAGCTACACTTTCAGATATTATACATTTCTAAAGTTGTTTTCATTGCAAGTTAAAGTGTACTGTTAGCTAGCTAGCTAACGTTAGCTGGCTGGCTAGCTAACGTTATGTGTATCTCAGAAAGCCATTTACATTGTTAGTTATAGCCTAATGTTAGCTAGCTAGCTAACATTGAACCTCGTTGATTAGCTTTAGCTACCTGCAGATATATGCATGGTGGCTAGCTATGACAATCCGTTTGTATTGTTAGTAGTATCTGGGTTGGGATTATTGCCGCATTCAAAACAACTGGGAGCTCAGAACTCTGACTTCTGAATTCAGCGCGTTAAAGACAACTGAAAACTCGGGAAAAAACTAGCTCTGAATGCGATTTCCTTTCTAACTCGTATTTCCAACTCGGGACCTTTGGCCTCTTTCTAGATCTTCGGACCTGAAGATCACTGAGGTCATGATCCAAGATGGCGTAGCAGTCGGACGTGTCTTTGTCATGTCCTGTCCCGTGTAAATAGTCTTCGTATTTTTCGTGTACATTTCGTATATATTTTAATTTCACTTTCCATCTAGGAACTGAATATACATTCCTACATTCCGCCTCACTCAATGTGGTACGGACCTGCTATTTTTTTATACTTTAGAACCGTAACCCCAATCAGAAGCTAGCCAGATAACTAGCTACTAGCTAGTAGTCAGTTAGCCACTGCTGCGGTCTTCACCCTCAACTCGGACACAGCCAGCTTCAATACCGGGCCAATACCTGCCAGTCTGCAAGCGCGATATCAACCCAGAGCATATAGGACTGCTTTTTCTCTACCACATCACCGGATTCCTGACGCAAGCTCTGGACAATTACACCGTATCATCACAGCTAGCTAGCTGCAACCGAGTGGCTACTACTGGCTAACACCTCTGTCCCGAAGCAAGCACCAGTTAGCCTTGAGCTAGCCTCGAGCTAGGCCCATCTGCCGGCTAGCTGAAGAGGTCTACCAGCGAATTCTTGGGCTACAATACCATCTACAAGCTAATTTAGCAATTTTTTTGCCGCTGCTAGTAGCTTTTACCTTCTGCACAGACACCAGCCCTGTTATTAGCCTGGATATTACTCACCAATTTACCAGCATCGGACTGTCTCTCGACAACAACGCCGGATTCCTGCCGTAATCCCTGAGCCACTACTTCTGATCCTCACAGCTAGCTTGCAGCTAGCGCTGCTAGCGCCACTGCCACGAAGCTAGCACCAGTTAGCAAACACAATTCTACAATTCACAACCTCTCTTTCGCCATCGCCATCTGGCTTGGATTCTCTGTCGACACGACCACGTCTGAGCAGACCCCCTCCGTCTGAACAGACCACCCCCCGGGCTACTAACTTTAAACGCCGCGTGCTAGCTTAGTGGAGGCCTCCCTGCTCCATCTACGGCTGCCCCCTGGACACTATGATCACTTGGCTACATAGCTGATGCATGCTTGACTGTCCATTAATTCACGGTACTCCATTCTGTTTATTTGTGTTTTATCTGTCGGCTCTGTGCTTTAACTCAGGATCTGTGTGTAGTTAATCCGACCCTCTCTGCCTAGTCGTCGCCATTTTTACCTGTTGTTGCTGTGTTAGACTAGCACCCTGTTATTGCTGCTGTTATCTTACCTGTTGTTTTAGCTAGCTCTCCCAATCAAGACCTGCAATCACTTTATGCCTTATTGTATGTCTCTCTCAAATATCAATATGCCTTGCATACTGTTGTTCAGGCTAGTTATCATTATCATTGTTTTGGTTTGCAATGGACCCTGTAGTTCCACTCTCCGTACCTCTGATACCTCCTTGGTCCCACCCCCCACACATGCGGTGACCTCACCCATTGAGACCAGCATGTCCAGAGATACAACCTCTCTTATCATCACCCAGTGCCTGGGCTTGCCTCCGCTGTACCCACGCCCCACCATACCCCTGTCTGCACATTATGCCCAGAATCTATTCTACCACGCCCATAAATCTGCTCCTTTTATTCTTTGTCCCCAACGCTCTAGGCGACCAGTTTTGATAGCCTTTAGCCGCACCCTCATCCTACTACTCCTCTGTTCCTCGGGTGATGTGGAGGTAAACCCAGGCCCTGCATGTCCCCAGTCACCCTCATTTGTTGACTTCTGTGATCGAAAAAGCCTTGGCCTCATGCATGTCAACATCAGAAGCCTCCTCCCTAAGTTTGCCTTACTCACCGCTTTAGCACACTCTGCCAACCCTGATGTCCTTGCCGTGTCCGAATCCTGGCTTAGGAAGGCCACCAGAAATTCTGAGATTTCCATACCCAACTATAACACTTTCCGTCAAGATAGAACTGCCAAAGGGGGAGGAGTTGCAATCTACTGCAGAGATAGCCTGCAAAGTTCTGTCATACTTTCCAGGTCTATGCCCAAACAGTTCGAACTTCTAATTTTAAAAATTAATCTCTCCAGAAATAAGTCTCTCACTGTTGCCGCCTGCTACCGACCCCCCTCAGCTCCCAGCTGTGCCCTGGACACCATCTGTGAAATGATCGCTCCCCATCTAGCTTCAGAGTTTGTTCTGTTAGGTGACCTAAACTGGGATATGCTTAACACCCCGGCAGTCCTACAATCCAAGCTTGATGCCCTCAATCTCACACAAATCATCAAGGAACCCACCAGGTACAACCCTAAATCCGTAAACATGGGCACCCTAATAGACATTATCCTGACCAACCTGCCCTCCAAATACACCTCTGCTGTCTTCAATCAAGATCTCAGCGATCACTGCCTCATTGCCTGTATCCGCCACGGGTCCGCGGTCAAACGACCACCCCTCATCACTGTCAAACGCTCCCTAAAACACTTCTGCGAGCAGGCCTTTCTAATCGACCTGGCCCGGGTACCCTGGAAGGATATTGACCTCTTCCCGTCAGTTGAGGATGCCTGGTCATTCTTTAAATGTTACTTCCTCACCATATTAGACAAGCATGCTCCGTTCAAAAAATGCAGAACCAAGAACAGATATAGCCCTTGGTTCACTCCAGACCTGACTGCCCTCGACCAGCACAAAAACATCCTGTGGCGAACTGCAATAGCATCGAAGAGCCCCCGCGATATGCAACTGTTCAGGGAAGTCAGGAACCAATACACGCAGTCAGTCAGGAAAGCAAAGGCCAGCTTTTTCAAGCAGAAATTTGCATCCTGTAGCTCTAACTCCAAAAAGTTCTGGGATACTGTAAAGTCCATGGAGAACAAGAGCACCTCCTCCCAGCTGCCCACTGCACTGAGGCTAGGTAACACGGTCACCACCGATAAATCCGTGATAATCGAAGACTTCAACAAGCATTTCTCAATGGCTGGCCATGCCTTCCTCCTGGCGACTCCAACCTTGGCCAACAGCCCCGCCCCCTCCGCTGCTACTCGCCCAAGCCTCCCCAGCTTCTCCTTTACCCAAATCCAGATAGCAGATGTTCTGAAAGAGCTGGAAAACCTGGACCCATACAAATCAGCTGGGCTTGACAATCTGGACCCCCTATTTCTGAAACTGTCCGCCGCCATTGTCGCACCCCCTATCACCAGCCTGTTCAACCTCTCCTTCGTATCATCTGAGATCCCCAAGGATTGGAAAGCTGCCGCGGTCATCCCCCTCTTCAAAGGGGGAGACACCCTGGACCCAAACTGTTACAGACCTATATCCATCCTGCCCTGCCTATCTAAGGTCTTCGAAAGCCAAGTCAACAAACAGATCACTGACCATCTCGAATCCCACCGTACCTTCTCCGCTGTGCAATCCGGTTTCCGAGCCGGTCATGGGTGCACCTCAGCCACGCTCAAGGTACTAAACGATATCATAACCGCCATCGATAAAAGACATTACTGTGCAGCCGTCTTCATCGACCTGGCCAAGGCTTTCGACTCTGTCAATCACCATATTCTTATCGGCAGACTCAGTAGCCTCGGTTTTTCTAATGACTGCCTTGCCTGGTTCACCAACTACTTTGCAGACAGAGTTCAGTGTGTCAAATCGGAGGGCATGTTGTCCGGTCCTCTGGCAGTCTCTATGGGGGTACCACAGGGTTCAATTCTCGGGCCGACTCTTTTCTCTGTATACATCAATGATGTTGCTCTTGCTGCGGGCGATTCCCTGATCCACCTCTACGCAGACGACACCATTCTATATACTTCCGGCCCTTCCTTGGACACTGTGCTATCTAACCTCCAAACGAGCTTCAATGCCATACAACACTCCTTCCGTGGCCTCCAACTGCTCTTAAACGCTAGTAAAACCAAATGCATGCTTTTCAACCGTTCGCTGCCTGCACCCGCACGCCCGACTAGCATCACCACCCTGGACGGTTCCGACCTAGAATATGTGGACATCTATAAGTACCTAGGTGTCTGGCTAGACTGCAAACTCTCCTTCCAGACTCATATCAAACATCTCCAATCCAAAATCAAAGCAAGAATCGGCTTTCTATTCCGCAACAAAGCCTCCTTCACTCACGCCGCCAAACTTACCCTAGTAAAACTGACTATCCTACCGATCCTCGACTTCGGCGATGTCATCTACAAAATAGCTTCCAATACTCTACTCAGCAAACTGGATGCAGTTTATCACAGTGCCATTCGTTTTGTTACTAAAGCACCTTATACGACCCACCACTGCGACCTGTATGCCCTAGTCGGCTGGCCCTCGCTACATGTTCGTCGTCAGACCCACTGGCTCCAGGTCATCTACAAGGCTATGCTAGGTAAAGTGCCGCCTTATCTCAGTTCACTGGTCACGATGGCTACACCCACCCGCAACACGCGCTCCAGCAGGTGTATCTCACTGATCATCCCTAAAGCCAAAACCTCATTTGGACGTCTTTCCTTCCAGTTCTCTGCTGCCTGCGACTGGAACGAATTGCAAAAATCTCTGAAGTTGGAGACTTTTATCTCCCTCAACAACTTTAAAAATCTGCTATCCGAGCAGCTAACCGATCGCTGCAGCTGTACATAGTCCATCTGTAAACTACCCACCCAATTTACCTACCTCACCCCCCATACTGCTTTTATTTATTTACTTTTCTGCTCTTTTGCACACCAGTATCTCTTCTTGCACATGATCATCTGATGATTTATCACTCCAGTGTTAATCTGCTAAATTGTAATTATTCGATTTATTGCCTACCTCATGCCTTTTGCACACATTGTATATAGATTCTCATTTTTTTTCTACCATGTTATTGACTTGTTTATTGTTTACTCCATGTGTAACTCTGTGTTGTCTGTTCACACTGCTATGCTTTATCTTGGCCAGGTCGCAGTTGCAAATGAGAACTTGTTCTCAACTAGCCTACCTGGTTAAATAAAGGTGAAATAAAAAAAATAAAAATAAAAAAATGATTTGACCTCGTATTTTTCCAAGTTCACAGTCGTCTTGAAAGCACCATTAGGTTAATTGTTTAGCTAGCTAACTACATGTCTGAACAAAAGACTCCAATCCGTCAAATAATTACATGACCCATCAAGTTAGCCAGGGGTGATTACAGTCATATTTTGAACTAGATAAAATGTATTTTGGCTACTACTATCACCACTTTTAGTCTTGAAATATTTGGTTATTTACTACACTATCTTACTCTGTTTAGCACATGGCCTCACATGTGAATCCTTAAAGAGATCAGTGGTGCTAAGGCTTAAGAGGGTGTGAACAATGCTGAATGGGTGTAGACAAAGAAGAGCTCTCCAGTAGGTGCACCAAAACATTCAAGGGCATTCAAGTTTATCTACTTTCTTAGCATAATTACTTTCCCATTGTTCCTCAACTGTGGTGTATGATATACCATGTTCTAGCTCCGAGTGTACTTTATCCAATATAAAAATTTAAAAAATGTTGCTACATAGGACCGAATCGACCCAGTCGGTCACATATTGTATCTCGCAGTACAAAGAAACCCTCATCTGAAAACAAGGGTGACAGAATTGAATGAAGAAACCTGGTGTGAGACAAAATCAAGACTTGAGCACGGTCACAGGGGAGTAGAAAGGCAATGTTCCACCATAAGAGGCAGTGTCCCACAGCTGCATTCATCCACCTATGAATGTGTGACATTCCCTACAGAGAGGGAGAAGGATGCAATTCCTGTCGCCACACACCCTTCCTGATACTCATGCTAAGCTTTGCACACATACACACAAACACGGGAAAGATAGATAGCTCTCTAGCCATCAAAAACCAGAGGGGCTTAGAAAAGCACATCGTTTCGCCTCTAACTCCCACACAGAGATGCCGAGACCATCTCCAATGCCACATTTCCATTCTGAACCATTATGAGACAGGTCATTTGAATGGTGAGAGAGATGGCCTGTTATGGAGCTGAAATCCTGGGATACGCAATCTGAGGAGTGTCAAGTCTGCAATGAAAGGTATTCAAAAAATGTGCGAATTAGCGTGTCTGTGCGTATCTTTAGTTATCTATTGTGGAATACCTGTTTCTGGCTTACCTGTATCGTTGGCAGTGGGAGGTGGAGGTGTTTCTCTGGGTCGCTGTGATGGGGAATCTTCCGGTCTAGGAACAGGGAAGAAAAAGCATTGATGGTAGGTAGAGCATTAGTCAAGGCTTCAGAAAAACACATTCACTTATTGAGACATAATTGTGTCAGGCAAGCGAAAGCAAAATGACAGGGGGAAACAATTATTGCTTATTGGCAGCCTGGCTCTGCTTCTTGAGAAATTCCCACTCCCAACTCTAGGGAGAGGCTCCATTTTTAACAAGGACTGACAAATACAACTGACACACACACATAGACACTAACACAAGGACGCCAGCGGTGGAGCCTTACCCCATTTTGAGAACTTCCAAGTTCAGTTTCTGTTCCAAGTCCAGCCTCTTCGATTTCTCTTTCTCCAACTCCTGTTTCAGAGTGTCTATGTTGGTTTCTTCTCGAAGTTTCCTCAACTCTTCCTCTGAAAAACAAAGCAATAAAAGCCCATCAATTTGTCTCAGCCAATATATATTCCTAACAGTTACCCTGCTCCTGGAGAGTCCCCATCAAAGGCACCTGGACAAACTGGTAAGTCTTTAACCAGTCACTGATATTGCTAAAGTAGCACATCTGATGATTGGTAGAATCAGATGTGGTGCCTGGTTGGAACTAAAATAAGAATCTGCTGCACACCAGGACCAGGGTTGCCTACACCTGTTCTATGGGAACAGATATTTTTGCCCACAACTACCTTAACAGTCCCCAAATCATTGAGCTTTTATTTGCCTGATCAGAGAGAGGGGAAAAAAGAAGATGTTTCTCTCGTTAATGCAACTGTTTTAGGTCACTAAAAATGAATGTAGCACAGAGTTCTGGCAGAGAACACCTCAACCTACTTCATCACTGTAATTGAACTAAGACCTTATAAAAGAAAAATGACATTTTTCACAAGGGATGTTCCCCCATGACACAGAATAACAGATACAGAAAAGATCTCAGGAAGACTCTTCCTCAATGTTCTTCCTTAATCCCCAAGAAAAAGAATGACTTGATATTATTTGAATGGGATAGGCTAACACAATAAGGAGGAGGTAGACAGGCAACAAGGTATCAATTATGTTCATTTCAACTGTCCAGGGCCCGGTATCTGGATAGCGATGAAATTTAGGCTTCCGAGTGTTTTAACAATGCATCTTTCCTACGACGGCCGAAGATGTAACGCACGTTTCCCAAAACACCACCCAGAGAGAATGTTCGCTGAACGCGTCGTTGAGGCATGTGTCGACACTTAGGATCGCAGGTAAGCCAACGCTGCTCTCAGATCAGATTTATCCATTCAAATCTTACCTTAACATTAGAATTATTCCACAATACTGACGACGGATCAGCTCCTAGATAGGTGGCAATATCCATGTTTGCAAATATTGAGGCGGCTTATTCTATTGTTTACACTATAATAATGCAATAAATCAAGATTTGGTAAATCATTGCGCACGTTAGGCTACACATCATAAAATATATTGAGACAAATTAGACGGTAGCCTACAAGTAGAAAAATAGAACTCAATTGATTGAAATTGAGCAAGTTGAGGAGACTAAACTGCTTGGAGTAACCCTGGATTGTAAACTGTCATGGTCAAAACATTTTGATACAACAGTAGCTAAGATGGGGAGAACTCTGTCTATAATAAAGCACTGCTCTGCATTCTTAACAGCACTATCAACAAGGCAGGTCCTACAGTCCCTAGTTTTGACGCACCAGCACAACTGTTTGGTCGTGCGGTCAAGTGACATTAATAATATGCATGCCAATCTCTCCCGGCTCAAAGTAGAGGAGAGATTGACTTCATCACTATTTGTGAGAGGTATTGACATGTTGAATGCACCGAGCTACTGGCACACAGCTCAGACACCCATGCATACCCCATAAGACATGCCACCAGAGGTCTCTTCACAGTCCCCAAGTACAGAACAGACTGTGGGAGGCACACAGTACTACATAGAGCCATGACTACATGGAACTCTATTCCACATCAAGTAACTCATGCAAGCAGTAAAATTAGATTTAAAAAACAGATACAAATACACCTTATGTAACAGCAGAGACTGTGAAGCAAC
The DNA here is from genome assembly GCF_045679555.1 of Salvelinus alpinus. NCBI lineage: Eukaryota > Metazoa > Chordata > Actinopteri > Salmoniformes > Salmonidae > Salvelinus > Salvelinus alpinus. The sequence goes on along the minus strand of NC_092094.1, from coordinate 48,918,107 downwards.
AAACATAGACACAAGCATACAAACACACATGTAAACATGGATTTTGTGTCATAGATATGTGGTAGTAAAGTAGAGGCCTGTGGGCACACACTTAAAACATTGTGAAATCTGTTATACATTTTAAAAACATTACAATACATTCATAACTGCCTTAAATGTTGCTGAAATAGGCCTACTGTATTTTAACGCAGTCATATCGGTTTTAATTTGAAGCATATTTTTTAATACGTCGCTGGTTTGTATCAATTGCGACGACATTGGTAACTTTGTATTTGTAGTCAACTTTGTCCTGAAGTTACCGGCGGTCACAGAGAGCGGTTGTACCTCCCAGGTTCCCTGGGAAGGGAAGGCCAGCTTCTATCTCTCTGACCTCCTTGCTTCTTCTTTCCCACAGTGCCCTGTTTTGGCTAGCTGCCAACGCAAGACAACCATTTATGTTAGCATCTCCAACACGCTGTTGAGGTCGCTCTCGTCTATTATATTCAAGTAAATGTTCCAGCGTCGGTATCATGGGACACCTATGGTAAGGGAGGTGCTGTATCTTTATCACTGGCTAACACTTAGCTAATGGATATGTTGCCAGGCTAAGGAAAGGAGTGCCAGGGTAAACATAGGTATTTTACTCCTGTTACACAGGCACATAGTTTCGCCTCTAACTCCCACACAGAGATGCCGAGAATTAGATATCCAATTCCATGACGCAATGCTTAGCAGGTTGAATTCCTGTAACTTTCAATAGTGTTCTGTGTGAGGTTCACGTCATACTCAAAGCTAGCTATATCCTCACACATTCTAGGTAGATGGGGAAGGGGGGGCAGGGTTATCATATAACCTTGACCAACTGTTCCAGAATCAGTGTCTAACAGTGGGTATAAAAATTTAAAAAAGTGAGCCAAAGGACTAATGCCATCCAGGACATGCAGCATCTCTTCACACTAATACTTTCCCTAAGAAAACCGAGCGCCCTGCGCAATGATTCACAACAAGGAAACAGTGAGTGGAATGACGTCTACAGGCTGGCCTGGACATTCCTGAGGTATCGCTATGTAACCTCATCCAGGCATTTCACAATGTAAAACAGGAGGAGGTGGACCCGTGTGACTTGACCTTGTTTTGGCCTGTAGCCAGAGACTAGCAGAGTAAACTGGAAAGAATCAAAAACGGCTTCTGCCTCGTTTTGGCACAACCACCCCATACCCTGATCTCTAAAGACAAAACCTATCCCTCAAATACAGGGCACCTGGGAGGTACGACCGCTTTAGTACCTACCGACCTTTAGCTCAAGTGAAGATTAAACGCATTTTAGATATAGCCCTATTGGACGATGAAAACACTCGCTGTTGTAGAAACATCCCCATTTCTCTGGGGGCAAGCTGTTACATAAAATGTGCAACAGAACCTGGACTACTTTACTAACAGTGTTTACACATACATAGGCATAATTAACGCCTATTAAAATACATCATACTACTGCTACCACCACTCTCTCATTCTACGCCGCCATTGTCGTTAAAAGTGTAGCCCTGGTTACACATGCCCAGGCGTGTGAAAAGACGAGTTTGGAATTGGAGACTATAAAAAATGCATTGTGGTTTCTAGCCAGCATAGATTAAGTTGCCAAGAGCAAGGGAGAGGCCATAGTGAATGCTTCTGAAGTAACTACTACTGTGAAATTAACTGTGTGAGACCTCTTATCCTTCGGTCTCTGGACCAGCGGATAAGACCAGAGACACCCAATGGTCCTTCAATACCTGCCTGCCTTTCTTCTGAGTGTAGGGAGGCTTCTCTGACACCGACTATCCGTAATAATTGATTTAATTTACTGGCACAGTAAGAATGTCCTCATCTGACTTTTCATGTCCTCCCGCACTCATAGTGGACAAGTGGACTCATAGTGCACTCATAGTGACTCAAGTTGTATTAGTCGTATGTACAGGATACACATGTTATACACCTTCCAAAATAATTTATAAAAGATAAGAATACAAACAAAGTCAATGGTTTAGCAGAATCTTTTTTTGGTTTGTTGCATAAGTATAATACAGGAAGGCACAATTTAGAGTACAAAATGTTCACATGTATCAGGGAAGAGGGGATTGGTGGGGGGCAAGTATTTAAATTGTGTGTGCGTGCACGCGTGTGTGTACGTGAGTGCATGTGTGCTAAAGTGCAGAGAGTCAGTGCAGGTGGTAAGTGCGGAGGCCTCTAGGATTTAAACATCAAAAACTCATAAAAATACACATTCCTGGCTCTCTGAGGCTCTTCCTGTTGCAGGTTGTGTGAAAGAATCGATCGTGAGAGTGAAATCCAAGCTATTTAGGGGAAATGGTCAACCTCACAGCACTATTAAATCTGTCAATTGTATCCAACTCAAAAGGGTGGTAATGCCTTGGTCTGTGCCGTTGTAGAGGCTAATGATAACACAACATGGACTGTCTGTTAGACTCATGTATTGAGCGCGGGGCAGATTGGCCTCAATTAATCAGCATTGCAGTGTGTGCTGTGCATGTGTGTTAAACACATGACTGTGGTCGGTGTGTTAAAATGTAACTGGTCATTCCTGGTAGCGATTGCATTTACTGTAGTGCATGTCCGTGCGTTTGTGTTTTTAACCATTCTCTGATCAGCATAGGGGTAATCTCTTGGGCCTGCTAACACACTAATTGAAATGAAAGGCTGGGTCACTTTGATAAACAAGGTTTGCCAACACAGTGCAATGCAACACCACCATTCCTGAACATGTCTCGGAGCTGCAGGTCTTACTGACTCAAAGCAGAATTAAAAAAGGACAAAGCTGATCATTTACTCAATTTACCACCTCCCTGAAGGCTCATGAGAAAACATTCTCCCGCCCCTTACAAGTTACAGACCAGGATTCAAATCAAGGCAGACAAACAACATTCGCATTGCAAATGCACAATGCTCTCCCAGTCATTGGATTATTCAATACCAACACGGAAATCTGGAATCTCACCTTTAGAAGAAAAAAAGAGAGTCACTACACGTGTGCTTTAGCAGAGCAGCAAAAGTACATTTGGAGATTGTGATCGTTCCCATAGTACCCTTTGGTGCTAGACAGAGGTCAATAGGCTGTACAATGAGACACATACTGCTGACACACACATCTTGCATCCCAGATGAAGGGCTGATGTGAAATGAAGGCCACACACACACACACACACACACACACACACACACACACACACACACACACACACACACACACACACACACACACACACACACACACACACACACACACACACACACACACACACACACACACACACACACACACACACCTCTTCTGTACTTTGATCTCCTCAATGTGCGAAATGTATTGATACATGCCCGAGTATGATGACAATAACGGCCAAACGTAATCATCATTTAGTAGTGATAGTCACTCACTCACAGATACTATATGTACGATCACTGACCTAGCTAGGGTAATAAGAGGCTAACACTTAACGTTGCCAGAGGGGTATATGAGCCAGTAATTCTGCAGCCAGGAGAGCCCCAAAAGAGAGAAAAAAATAAAATTTACACAAATTCTAATGAGTTTACCAACTAAGGGGGCTTTCACACCAAAAACAAAGTATTCTAACTCTAGTGCGTTTACCCCGTTAGTGTGTACATTTGAACTGGTGTGACCGCACTCGGGAACGTACCAAACAAAGCACTGGAGTTCGTTCAAAAAGGGTGGCCTCTGTCCGTTTCTATTAGTACCGTGGTGCGGTTTCGCTGCAGGTGAGAACGCAGTCCGGACCAAACGTTGGTTCTTTTCCTGAGGCGCACAGTATTATTGGTGGTTTGATGCAAGCGTTTTATAAAATGCACACATTAACATAACTTGATATCTCTGAAACATTGCGTGAGCAGCAGCGCATTTATGAGTGCATCTTATGCAGATTAGCGGAGACGGGGGCTGTATAGAGGATATAGCCTACTGAATATATTCACTTCACGTCGCAGTTAAAGCAGCTATTGAGCTGTTTCCCTCCCGCATGTTGTCGGAAGAGAAAGTTAAAGTAATATGACGATTGGGACAAAAAGTGATGTTCCATGATATTATAGATGGTTTTAAAGTGAGCACTGTTGCCCAATAAACAAATGACTTACATGAACACGTGGTTTCGTTTAGGCATTTTAGTTCATTTGACAATTTGAAACCAACCTTATCAAATGAAAAAAATACAATGTAACAAATAAATAAACTGATTCGAACTTGAGCTCAGAAATACAGTACCAGTCAAAAGTTTGGACACACCTACTCATTCAAGGGTTTTTCTTTATTTTGACTATTTTCTACATTGTAGAATAATAGTGAAAACATCAAAACTACGAAATAACACATATGAAATCATGTAGCAACAAAAAAAGTTTAACAAATTATAGATTCTTCAAAGTAGCCACCCTTTGCCTTGATGACAGCTTTGCACACTCTTGGCATTCTCTCAACCAGCTTTATGAGGAATGCTTTTCCAACGGTCTTGAAGGAGTTCTCACATATACGGAGCACTTGTTGGCTGCTTTTCCTTTACTCTGCCGTCCAACTCATCCCAAACCATCTCAATTGGATTGAGTTTGGGTGATTGTGGAGGCCAGGTCATCTGATGCAGCACTCCATCACTCTCATTCCTGGTCAAATAGCCCTTACACAGCCTGGAGGTGTTTTTCTGGTCATTGTTCTGTTGAAAAACAAACGATAGTCCCACTAACCGCAAAACAGAAGGGATGGCGTATCACTGCAGAATGCTGTGGTAGCCATGCTGGTTAAGTGTGCCTTGAATTCTAAATAAATCACGACAGTGTCACCAGCAAAGCATCCCCACACCATCACACCTCCATGTTTCACAGTGGGAACCACACATGCGGAAATCATCCGTTCACCTACTCTGCGTCTCACAAAGACACGGCGGTTGGAACCAAAAATCTCAAATTTGGACTCATCAGACCAAAGGACAGATTTCCACCGGTCTAATATCCATTGCTCATGTTTCATGGCCCAAGCAAGTCTCTTCTTCTTAATGGTGTCCTTGGGCTACAATTTCTGAGGCTGGTAAACTCTAATGAACGTATCATCTGCAGCAGAGGTAACTCTGGGTCTTCCTTTCCTGTGGCGGTCCTCGTGAGAGACAGTTTCATCATAGCACTTGATGGTTTTTGCAACTGCACTTGAAGAAACGTTCAAAGTTCTTGAAATTTTCCGGAGTGACTGACCTTCATGTCTTAAATGAATGATGGACTGTTGTTTCTCTTTGCTTATTTGAGCTGTTCATGCCATAATATGGACTTGGTCTTTTACTAAATAGGGCTATCTTCTGTATACCACCTCTACCTTGTCACAACACAACTGATTGGCTTAAACGCATTAAGGAAAGAAATTCCAAATTAACTTTTAACAAGGCACACCTGTTCATTCAAATTCATTCCAGGTGACTACCTCATGAAGCTGGTTGAGAGAATGCCAAGAGTGTGCAAAGCTGTCATCAAGGCAAAGTGTGACTACTTTGAAGAATCTCAAATATAAAATATATTTTGATTTGTTTAAAACTTTTTTGGTTACTACATGATTCCATGTGTGTTATTTCATAGTTTTGATGTCTTCACTATTATTCTACACGGTAGAAAATAGTGAAAATAAAGAAAAACCCTTGAATAAGTAGGTGTGTGCAAACTTTTGACTGTTACTGCATGTGTGAAAATGCCCCAACAGACACCTGGACAGGAAAGACAGATATCCAAAGCTGCTGTGAAGATTGGCAATCAAACAACAAAATGTGTGAAGATTTCCCTTTTTGCAAATCAAAGACTTCCGGCTAGAGGTCTGACAAACTATCACCTAGGTTGAAAAATAAAGTGCAGTACACAGTGCAGTACTCACGTAGAAAATGCTTTTCCAGTAAGGCAATTTCCAGGTGGCCTTTCAAGTCGTTGAGTCGATCTGTCTCAGCCCTCTGGTAGTCCTGGATGGCTGCAGCAGGCATAGTAAGTGTCCCTGGACCAGCCTGGATGTGGGCAAAGACACAAGGAAATGCAGGGGTGAATAAAGAAGAACAACCTCCTTGCCGATGTGAGCTATCGTAGGCTCTGGTTCAAAACAGCTGCACACAGAACCTCAACATTCAGATATTGCAAAGCAAACACACACAAACACCCAAACAAACAATAATGGAGGCAAGCTGACTGCAGAAGACTTCATTTCACCCAACAGTTCATCCCTGCACCATCAAGCCTGGCTCAAAAACAGCAGTATAATCCAGGCTTGTATGCCTGGTATCATGACCCAAAACACTGATAAAGGAACACAGATTTTGACAAAGAGAGAGAAACAAAAGGAGATTGAGATGGTGAGAGTGGGCAAGAGGAAAGATTGAGAAAGTGAGTGTGTGAGTGTGAGAGTGAGAGAGAGAGGATTGCCACAGTGAGATAGCCACTGGTGCCAACTTGTACGACACTACTCAGACAACAGAGCTGGGAGAGGGACATTTTCATTTCACATCCTCTCAGCAGGAGGAAAGACCGTTTGTGTCAGAAGGAGAGAAATCAGTGCAATAGCAGATTGCAATAGTGATGCTTGTTTGCTCTGTAAAATGATGAGAATAATAGAAAGACATTAACACTGTCCCTCTTTGCGCCATTTACCCGGAGAAGCAGTGACGCATTTCACTAGGTCTACTAGCTGACAAATGTAATGTACATCAATGTAATCCATCTGTGTAAATTAGACCTCAACGTTAATTAGATGTACCCCATAAAAGAGCTGAAGTGAATCAAAAGTGTTAAGTAATGACAGCCAGGCTTAACGGGGTTAAATACATCTGGAACGGTTATTTGACATGAGTTCATAAATCGATTACAACATAATGACAAAGGTGTCAAGATTATGATAAATAACCAGAGTGAGAAGAACCACACTGTTCCTGTTTCCATGAGAACAAGCCCAAGACACAAACAAAATGTGTCACTGTACAGTACTGAACTGGCTGAAGCCCAGTTTCCCAGAACTAAGACGTGTGTGGTTAGACATTACAGGGGCTGTGTTTAAGCATAATTCCACTGCACATAGGCGTTCCAGGTCAACGTTTGTTTGAGACACAGCGATCCTAAAAGGATCAACATCTCCAACTGTCTTCTCTTATATAGACTCGACGTGCAAGTTGGGTCTTGATATTTAGGAACCAGATCGGCTAGCTGAGCATTTGCACCAGTGCCAAGTTTGCACGTCTTTAGTGTGTATCTGTCAACTGTGAGATTTTTTTGGACACTTCATAAAGAACGCAATCAATTTGACCCAGTGTGGGATGATGTTATCAAATAACTCATGATAACTTTGATCTGTGTTAAATGGGGAAAACATGCATTCAACCTTTTCCTCTGAGTATATCTTCAAAGATCCAGCAGTTTTATCAACCTCTTTCCACAAAAATATGAACATCAACGCACCAGAATATGCCGACAAATGAAATAGTAAGATGAAAAACAGTTGTTCTTCTAATGTGCTCAGGGATGTTGAGTTGGTGGTAGGCCTTGGCACATGTCTAGTTTGACTAAGCTCTGCCTGCAGTGAAGCAGACAGCGGTTGTTAAGTCTTTCTCTCCATCCTCGCTTGAGTGAACTACATCAACAGGAAGGGGGTTGAATAAACATGAACGCCATGTATCAAAGGGGGGACATTTTGGCCAAAATCCCCCCGAAACTGGAAGCGGCACCTTGGTATGGCGAGTGAGTAGACTTAAAGTGATCTGGAAGATTCCAAACAAAATCAGGAAGCAAATATCTGTTTTGTTTCAGTGAGAATTAGTGAAGTGAAAGAGTCTGAAGAGATGCCATTTCTGTGGTTCTATTAACACTGATATTCACTTACAGGGTCTTGCACTTCTTCAGTGTCTTTCATTTCAAGTGAGGGCCGAGGCTTCATCAGAATCTCTTCGCTACATTCAGTGTCAGATGTGTTGGGCGAGTCGCCCAGATCCAGAAACACATCTGTCCGCTGACCCCGGGACCGGATTTTGTCCAACCGCTTAAGCATGTTAAACACAGTCGTCTTTATCTTAACATGGCGTATGGCATCCCTGTGGTGACAAAAAGGAAGAAAGAGACAGGTGATTAGAATAAAATAGTGTACTGCCAACTCACTGACCAGGATGTGTCTCCATAAGGCGTTATATTGTCATTGTTAGGTTCTAATTATTAGAGTAAATACTCAGACAAAGCTCAAACCAAGTGTATTCTTCCCAGAGGATTGAACAGCTAAACAGACAAAGACATGGTTCCACCCGTGGTAGTATACATAACCCACTTTGGGTGCAGTCTCCTCCTTATCGCTAAACATTGCATCATTATTGCTAGGCTGGGAGCTGAGTGATATGGGCCTTAAACAGTTCCTCCCCTTATCTGTACTGCCACATGTGACCGTTTTCCCTGCACTCAGTCCCCCCCCCCCCCCCAGCTTCATTATGGCACCCCTCATGTCTCTTTAATAACTAATGATTAATAGTAGTTCAAGCTCAGAAATCCAAACCCATCATCATTAATAAAAATATCGGAAAATTTTGAAAATATATCAATATGACCAATTCTAAATGCCAATTTAAAGATTCCTGTGCAGCAATATAATACTTACATGTGCATTCCACATGACATTGCATTCTAGCACAGGCGTGAGGGTGGTATGAACGGCATAGTCATCCACATACAGTCATTCAATTCTGCAAGAGTAATGGGCACACAGCATGATTTCATTCCTATCAATTTCCTACAGGAGAAATAAAACCCTCTACTCAAATCAGTAATGAGACACTTACCGTAGAATAAACATGACTCCCATCACTTCTCCACATGATTAGACAACTCTAAAACGATGACAAAATAGCCAAATGGTGGACAGGAAGAATGTCTATTTCTTCTACCGTAACTTTGATCCCTTTTCATCTAGAATCTATTTTTCTAAGTATTATTCTTTCACCCAAAACTTAACTAGCTATACATGTTGCACCAGCAAAGTAGGGGCAGAGCGGTGTGAGACCAATGTGACTGAGGCGGTGTGGGTGAGATGGGCAATGATTTTAGGGCTGGGCCTCTCCAGCATTATCTCTTTACTCTATGTAGGTCAGACAGAACGCCGGACCCTTTAGCCTCTGCCCAGAGAGCGAGATTGAAAGAGAGATGTGGTACATGGCCAACTTGCATCGTTAATTAGGAGACTAGGCACCCTTTATAAGACGAGAGGTTTAATTTAGGAGGGTCATTCTAATTCATTTCAATCACATTTTGACCGCACTCCTTTTGATTTGAACAAAACGTTCCATACATATTTACTTTTTTGGACCTGAATACCAAAACATTCAGGAGATAGAGGTGCCATAAGTTTACCCATTTTGCATACCCCACAATACAATGAGACATCTATGTCTGCATCACTGGAAAAGATAAATGGTTGAGTTTGATATAATTGAGTTTGATATATAAGCTTACAAAACTATTTGATAATTTCAACTAAAAAAAATACTTTTTTCAACTTGATTGGATTCCACCTGTGGTAAATTCAATTGATTGGAAATTATTTGGAAAGGCACACCCCTATCTACAGTATATAAGGTCCCACAGTTGACAGTGCATGGCAGTTTTCAAATGCACTATGTGAAACTGATAGATGCACACACACATGTTAATGTTTTTAAATGTATGTAAAATTGGAGTCTTTTGCCTGTAAATGTCATTTTTTCGTTGTGTCTGACCACAGTAAGACTAGCTGTTGCCATTGGCGTCGGCTAACGGGGATCCTAATAAATCAAATCTAAATCCCAAGGGTTCTCAACTATAAGCACCGTTTACCCGCGGGACCATGTGAACTACAACCCCGACGCTCTGTTTTATCATTTAGAAACATCAATAATCATTGCTTGCGATAAGGTTTTCGAAACATATGGATCTTATCTTTCATATCAGCGAGAATCTTTCAAAAAAAAAAAAAAAAGACACTTGCTGTAGCAGGTTTGCACAGATCCATACGGGTGTGTGACTTCAGCCGACAAAATACACTTCCACTACACTTCTTCCCCGAGTACACTTACACACAGGTGTAGCACGTATTCTGTAAACAAGCGCTGTAACATGGAGATATGGCTGCGTGGGAACACTAACCCTAAACTTATCAAGATGTGTAGTAATTTAACCTTCGTCTTTTTTATAAACAAGCGATGTGTGTTAATGCGGGGCTCTAAAAGGTCAACTGACCCTTAGGCCGTTTAAAACCAAAAAAATGTGGTGTCGATATGACTCAGAAACATTATTTCTAGTGTCAAACTTGACTACAAAGTGTAAATGGGATAATTGTAACCCGTTTCAAGAAGCTAGGCATATGTCACACGTCACTACTTCAGACTACTTTTTTTGTGACCCATCCACGTAGCTACATGTGGCTGATTATAGCATTTATATCACATGACCCATCAATTAAGACACATGTTTAGACAAGCGTCATCTAATAATTAGAAAATGTTTATACAATATTTTTTATCTGGACACTTTCAAAGTCAGATTAAGATATAGGCCAAAAACTAGATAGTGTATTTTTACCTGGAGTTTTTCCCTTATTGTAGGCTACTACTTAAACCACTTTTAGTATAGTAAACAACCAAAGAGTTCAAGACTATCTTACTCCCTCTGTTTAGCACATGGCCTCACAAGTGAATCATTAAAGAGACAGGCGGGGCTAAAGCTTAAGAGCGTGTGAACAATGTTGAATAGGTCTAGACAAAGTAGCACTCCAGTAGGCGTACCAAAACATTCAACGGCCACTTTCTCAAAAGTGGGGTTACAAGTTTATCAACTTTCAAAGCAGAATTACTTTCCCATGACATACCATTTTGTAGCTCTGTCTCTACTTTTATCCAATGGGGAAAAAACTACTTCAGGCCTCCCGAGTGGCGCAGCGGTCTAAGGCACTGCATTGCAGTGCTAGCTGCATCACTACAGATCCTGGCTGTGTCGCAGCCAGCCGCGACCGGGTTGTCCTTGTCCCATCGCACTCTAGCGACTCCTGTGGTAGGCCGGGCGTAGTGCACGCTGACATGGTCACCAGGTGTACGGTGTTTCCTCCGACACATTGGTGCGGCTGGCTTTGGTGAGGCTGGCTTTGGTGAGGCTGGCATTGGTGCGGCTGGCATTGGTGCGGCTGGCATTGTGTCAAGAAGCAGTGTGGCTTGGCAGAGTCGTGTTTCGGAGGACGCACGGCTCTCGACCTTTGCCTCTCCCGAGTCCATACGTGAGTTGCAGCAATGGGACAGGACTAACAACAAATTGGATACCACAAAATAGGGGAGAAAAAGGGGTAAAAAAATGTTTATAACAAAACCACATACAAAAAAAACTGACAAGGGGTGGCTACTTTGAAGAATCTCAAATATAACATATTTTGATTTGTTTTACACTTTTTCAGTTACTACATGTTTCCATGTGTTATTTCATAGTTTTGATATCTTCACTATTATTCTACAAATCAGAAAATAGTAGAAATAAAGAAACACCCTGGAATGAGTAGGTGTCCAAACTTTTGACTGGTATTATATATATCAGTATAAACACTTTTTCCCTTAAAAGTTATGAGGTCCAAAAGGCACCACATCAAGATAATGTGTAATGTGATGTAGTCAGAGGAAGATGTGTGTAGCTCACGTTAGCTAGCTACCTTGCTAACAACAGCTAACTGTAGTACATTGGCATTTAGGTCAATACAGGACAGGCTCTTGGATACTAGCTTCCAAGCTTATCATAGGATGTAGCTAGCTTGCTTTCAATGATATTTCAACTCAAACTGGCTAGCCAACTTGTTTCAACTCAGACAAAAATATAACTAACCCGGATTTGCAAGTTAAGTAGCTAGCTAGCTAGCATTTCGGATTCGTCTTCTAACACAAAACAACATGCCTGTTCTCATAAAAGTTTGTGTATTTTCTAAGGCAAAAACGAATTAAGGATGGTACTTGTCTACTACAAATACAGCTATGGCTCTGGCAGCAAATATCAACATGTATCAGCAAGCATTCAGCAATGTACACAGCTGTTTGCATAGTCACGGCATCAGTGTCACCGGCCTGGATCTATCCTGTAGTTACAGTCCCTCTTTTAGCATATAAATTGCTTCCAAACTAGAGAATGTTATTTATCCTCGCTATATGTTTATTGGGTGATACTTTATTCCATTCACAGGCCAAGTACAGAACCTGGTGGATTTTTGTTCAGCAGCGTCGTGGGAACCCTGCTAACATATCAAGAGCTGTTACAGAAGGGCCAACTCATCCCTAACCATCTCAATTGGATTGAGTTTGGGTGATTGTGGAGGCCAGGTCATCTGATGCAGCACTCCATCACTCTCATTCCTGGTCAAATAGCCCTTACACAGCCTGGAGGTGTTTTTCGGGTCATTGTTCTGTTGAAAAACAAATGATAGTCCCACTAACCGCAAAACAGAAGGGATGGCGTATCACTGCAGAATGCTGTGGTAGCCATGCTGGTTAAGTGTGCCTTGAATTCTAAATAAATCACGACAGTGTCACCAGCAAAGCATCCCCACACCATCACACCTCCATGTTTCACAGTGGGAACCACACATGCGGAAATCATCCGTTCACCTACTCTGCGTCTCACAAAGACACGGCGGTTAGAACCAAAAATCTCAAATTTGGACTCATCAGACCAAAGGACAGATTTCCACCGGTCTAATATCCATTGCTCATGTTTCATGGCCCAAGCAAGTCTCTTCTTCTTAATGGTGTCCTTGGGCTACAATTTCTGAGGCTGGTAAACTCTAATGAACGTATCCTCTGCAGCAGAGGTAACTCTGCTAGGCTGGGAGCTGAGTGATATGGGCCTTAAACAGTTCCTCTCCTCATCTGTACTGCCACATGTGACCGTTTTCCCTGCACTCAGCCCCCCCCCCCTCAGCTTCATTATGGCACCCCTCATGTCTCTTTAATAACTAATGATTAATAGTAGTTCAAGCTCAGAAATCCAAACCCATCATCATTAATAAAAATATCGGAAAATTATGAAAATATATCAATATGACCAATTCTAAATGCCAATTTAAAGATTCCTGTGCAGCAATATAATACTTACATGTGCATTCCACATGACATTGCATTCTAGCACAGGCGTGAGGGTGGTATGAACGGCATAGTCATCCACATACAGTCATTCAATTCTGCAAGAGTAATGGGCACACAGCATGATTTCATTCCTATCAATTTCCTACAGGAGAAATAAAACCCTCTACTCAAATCAGTAATGAGACACTTACCGTAGAATAAACATGACTCCCATCACTTCTCCACATGATTAGACAACTCTAAAACGATGACAAAATAGCCAAATGGTGGACAGGAAGAATGTCTATTTCTTCTACCGTAACTTTGATCCCTTTTCATCTAGAATCTATTTTTCTAAGTATTATTCTTTCACCCAAAACTTAACTAGCTATACATGTTGCACCAGCAAAGTAGGGGCAGAGCGGTGTGAGACCAATGTGACTGAGGCGGTGTGGGTGAGATGGGCAATGATTTTAGGGCTGGGCCTCTCCAGCATTATCTCTTTACTCTATGTAGGTCAGACAGAACGCCGGACCCTTTAGCCTCTGCCCAGAGAGCGAGATTGAAAGAGAGATGTGGTACATGGCCAACTTGCATCGTTAATTAGGAGACTAGGCACCCTTTATAAGACGAGAGGTTTAATTTAGGAGGGTCATTCTAATTCATTTCAATCACATTTTGACCGCACTCCTTTTGATTTGAACAAAACGTTCCATACATATTTACTTTTTTGGACCTGAATACCAAAACATTCAGGAGATAGAGGTGCCATAAGTTTACCCATTTTGCATACCCCACAATACAATGAGACATCTATGTCTGCATCACTGGAAAAGATAAATGGTTGAGTTTGATATAATTGAGTTTGATATATAAGCTTACAAAACTATTTGATAATTTCAACTAAAAAAAATACTTTTTTCAACTTGATTGGATTCCACCTGTGGTAAATTCAATTGATTGGAAATTATTTGGAAAGGCACACCCCTATCTACAGTATATAAGGTCCCACAGTTGACAGTGCATGGCAGTTTTCAAATGCACTATGTGAAACTGATAGATGCACACACACATGTTAATGTTTTTAAATGTATGTAAAATTGGAGTCTTTTGCCTGTAAATGTCATTTTTTCGTTGTGTCTGACCACAGTAAGACTAGCTGTTGCCATTGGCGTCGGCTAACGGGGATCCTAATAAATCAAATCTAAATCCCAAGGGTTCTCAACTATAAGCACCGTTTACCCGCGGGACCATGTGAACTACAACCCCGACGCTCTGTTTTATCATTTAGAAACATCAATAATCATTGCTTGCGATAAGGTTTTCGAAACATATGGATCTTATCTTTCATATCAGCGAGAATCTTTCAAAAAAAAAAAAAAAGACACTTGCTGTAGCAGGTTTGCACAGATCCATACGGGTGTGTGACTTCAGCCGACAAAATACACTTCCACTACACTTCTTCCCCGAGTACACTTACACACAGGTGTAGCACGTATTCTGTAAACAAGCGCTGTAACATGGAGATATGGCTGCGTGGGAACACTAACCCTAAACTTATCAAGATGTGTAGTAATTTAACCTTCGTCTTTTTTATAAACAAGCGATGTGTGTTAATGCGGGGCTCTAAAAGGTCAACTGACCCTTAGGCCGTTTAAAACCAAAAAAATGTGGTGTCGATATGACTCAGAAACATTATTTCTAGTGTCAAACTTGACTACAAAGTGTAAATGGGATAATTGTAACCCGTTTCAAGAAGCTAGGCATATGTCACACGTCACTACTTCAGACTACTTTTTTTGTGACCCATCCACGTAGCTACATGTGGCTGATTATAGCATTTATATCACATGACCCATCAATTAAGACACATGTTTAGACAAGCGTCATCTAATAATTAGAAAATGTTTATACAATATTTTTTATCTGGACACTTTCAAAGTCAGATTAAGATATAGGCCAAAAACTAGATAGTGTATTTTTACCTGGAGTTTTTCCCTTATTGTAGGCTACTACTTAAACCACTTTTAGTATAGTAAACAACCAAAGAGTTCAAGACTATCTTACTCCCTCTGTTTAGCACATGGCCTCACAAGTGAATCATTAAAGAGACAGGCGGGGCTAAAGCTTAAGAGCGTGTGAACAATGTTGAATAGGTCTAGACAAAGTAGCACTCCAGTAGGCGTACCAAAACATTCAACGGCCACTTTCTCAAAAGTGGGGTTACAAGTTTATCAACTTTCAAAGCAGAATTACTTTCCCATGACATACCATTTTGTAGCTCTGTCTCTACTTTTATCCAATGGGGAAAAAACTACTTCAGGCCTCCCGAGTGGCGCAGCGGTCTAAGGCACTGCATTGCAGTGCTAGCTGCATCACTACAGATCCTGGCTGTGTCGCAGCCAGCCGCGACCGGGTTGTCCTTGTCCCATCGCACTCTAGCGACTCCTGTGGTAGGCCGGGCGTAGTGCACGCTGACATGGTCACCAGGTGTACGGTGTTTCCTCCGACACATTGGTGCGGCTGGCTTTGGTGAGGCTGGCTTTGGTGAGGCTGGCATTGGTGCGGCTGGCATTGGTGCGGCTGGCATTGTGTCAAGAAGCAGTGTGGCTTGGCAGAGTCGTGTTTCGGAGGACGCACGGCTCTCGACCTTTGCCTCTCCCGAGTCCATACGTGAGTTGCAGCAATGGGACAGGACTAACAACAAATTGGATACCACAAAATAGGGGAGAAAAAGGGGTAAAAAAATGTTTATAACAAAACCACATACAAAAAAAACTGACAAGGGGTGGCTACTTTGAAGAATCTCAAATATAACATATTTTGATTTGTTTTACACTTTTTCAGTTACTACATGTTTCCATGTGTTATTTCATAGTTTTGATATCTTCACTATTATTCTACAAATCAGAAAATAGTAGAAATAAAGAAACACCCTGGAATGAGTAGGTGTCCAAACTTTTGACTGGTATTATATATATCAGTATAAACACTTTTTCCCTTAAAAGTTATGAGGTCCAAAAGGCACCACATCAAGATAATGTGTAATGTGATGTAGTCAGAGGAAGATGTGTGTAGCTCACGTTAGCTAGCTACCTTGCTAACAACAGCTAACTGTAGTACATTGGCATTTAGGTCAATACAGGACAGGCTCTTGGATACTAGCTTCCAAGCTTATCATAGGATGTAGCTAGCTTGCTTTCAATGATATTTCAACTCAAACTGGCTAGCCAACTTGTTTCAACTCAGACAAAAATATAACTAACCCGGATTTGCAAGTTAAGTAGCTAGCTAGCTAGCATTTCGGATTCGTCTTCTAACACAAAACAACATGCCTGTTCTCATAAAAGTTTGTGTATTTTCTAAGGCAAAAACGAATTAAGGATGGTACTTGTCTACTACAAATACAGCTATGGCTCTGGCAGCAAATATCAACATGTATCAGCAAGCATTCAGCAATGTACACAGCTGTTTGCATAGTCACGGCATCAGTGTCACCGGCCTGGATCTATCCTGTAGTTACAGTCCCTCTTT
Organism: Salvelinus alpinus; assembly: GCF_045679555.1. NCBI lineage: Eukaryota > Metazoa > Chordata > Actinopteri > Salmoniformes > Salmonidae > Salvelinus > Salvelinus alpinus. The sequence goes on along the minus strand of NC_092094.1, from coordinate 48,901,479 downwards.
TAGCATATAAATTGCTTCCAAACTAGAGAATGTTATTTATCCTCGCTATATGTTTATTGGGTGATACTTTATTCCATTCACAGGCCAAGTACAGAACCTGGTGGATTTTTGTTCAGCAGCGTCGTGGGAACCCTGCTAACATATCAAGAGCTGTTACAGAAGGGCCAACTCATCCCTAACCATCTCAATTGGATTGAGTTTGGGTGATTGTGGAGGCCAGGTCATCTGATGCAGCACTCCATCACTCTCATTCCTGGTCAAATAGCCCTTACACAGCCTGGAGGTGTTTTTCGGGTCATTGTTCTGTTGAAAAACAAATGATAGTCCCACTAACCGCAAAACAGAAGGGATGGCGTATCACTGCAGAATGCTGTGGTAGCCATGCTGGTTAAGTGTGCCTTGAATTCTAAATAAATCACGACAGTGTCACCAGCAAAGCATCCCCACACCATCACACCTCCATGTTTCACAGTGGGAACCACACATGCGGAAATCATCCGTTCACCTACTCTGCGTCTCACAAAGACACGGCGGTTAGAACCAAAAATCTCAAATTTGGACTCATCAGACCAAAGGACAGATTTCCACCGGTCTAATATCCATTGCTCATGTTTCATGGCCCAAGCAAGTCTCTTCTTCTTAATGGTGTCCTTGGGCTACAATTTCTGAGGCTGGTAAACTCTAATGAACGTATCCTCTGCAGCAGAGGTAACTCTGCTAGGCTGGGAGCTGAGTGATATGGTCCTTAAACAGTTCCTCTCCTCATCTGTACTGCCACATGTGACCGTTTTCCCTGCACTCAGCCCCCCCCCCCTCAGCTTCATTATGGCACCCCTCATGTCTCTTTAATAACTAATGATTAATAGTAGTTCAAGCTCAGAAATCCAAACCCATCATCATTAATAAAAATATCGGAAAATTATGAAAATATATCAATATGACCAATTCTAAATGCCAATTTAAAGATTCCTGTGCAGCAATATAATACTTACATGTGCATTCCACATGACATTGCATTCTAGCACAGGCGTGAGGGTGGTATGAACGGCATAGTCATCCACATACAGTCATTCAATTCTGCAAGAGTAATGGGCACACAGCATGATTTCATTCCTATCAATTTCCTACAGGAGAAATAAAACCCTCTACTCAAATCAGTAATGAGACACTTACCGTAGAATAAACATGACTCCCATCACTTCTCCACATGATTAGACAACTCTAAAACGATGACAAAATAGCCAAATGGTGGACAGGAAGAATGTCTATTTCTTCTACCGTAACTTTGATCCCTTTTCATCTAGAATCTATTTTTCTAAGTATTATTCTTTCACCCAAAACTTAACTAGCTATACATGTTGCACCAGCAAAGTAGGGGCAGAGCGGTGTGAGACCAATGTGACTGAGGCGGTGTGGGTGAGACGGGCAATGATTTTAGGGCTGGGCCTCTCCAGCATTATCTCTTTACTCTATGTAGGTCAGACAGAACGCCGGACCCTTTAGCCTCTGCCCAGAGAGCGAGATTGAAAGAGAGATGTGGTACATGGCCAACTTGCATCGTTAATTAGGAGACTAGGCACCCTTTATAAGACGAGAGGTTTAATTTAGGAGGGTCATTCTAATTCATTTCAATCACATTTTGACCGCACTCCTTTTGATTTGAACAAAACGTTCCATACATATTTACTTTTTTGGACCTGAATACCAAAACATTCAGGAGATAGAGGTGCCATAAGTTTACCCATTTTGCATACCCCACAATACAATGAGACATCTATGTCTGCATCACTGGAAAAGATAAATGGTTGAGTTTGATATAATTGAGTTTGATATATAAGCTTACAAAACTATTTGATAATTTCAACTAAAAAAAATACTTTTTTCAACTTGATTGGATTCCACCTGTGGTAAATTCAATTGATTGGAAATTATTTGGAAAGGCACACCCCTATCTACAGTATATAAGGTCCCACAGTTGACAGTGCATGGCAGTTTTCAAATGCACTATGTGAAACTGATAGATGCACACACACATGTTAATGTTTTTAAATGTATGTAAAATTGGAGTCTTTTGCCTGTAAATGTCATTTTTTCGTTGTGTCTGACCACAGTAAGACTAGCTGTTGCCATTGGCGTCGGCTAACGGGGATCCTAATAAATCAAATCTAAATCCCAAGGGTTCTCAACTATAAGCACCGTTTACCCGCGGGACCATGTGAACTACAACCCCGACGCTCTGTTTTATCATTTAGAAACATCAATAATCATTGCTTGCGATAAGGTTTTCGAAACATATGGATCTTATCTTTCATATCAGCGAGAATCTTTCAAAAAAAAAAAAAAAGACACTTGCTGTAGCAGGTTTGCACAGATCCATACGGGTGTGTGACTTCAGCCGACAAAATACACTTCCACTACACTTCTTCCCCGAGTACACTTACACACAGGTGTAGCACGTATTCTGTAAACAAGCGCTGTAACATGGAGATATGGCTGCGTGGGAACACTAACCCTAAACTTATCAAGATGTGTAGTAATTTAACCTTCGTCTTTTTTATAAACAAGCGATGTGTGTTAATGCGGGGCTCTAAAAGGTCAACTGACCCTTAGGCCGTTTAAAACCAAAAAAATGTGGTGTCGATATGACTCAGAAACATTATTTCTAGTGTCAAACTTGACTACAAAGTGTAAATGGGATAATTGTAACCCGTTTCAAGAAGCTAGGCATATGTCACACGTCACTACTTCAGACTACTTTTTTTGTGACCCATCCACGTAGCTACATGTGGCTGATTATAGCATTTATATCACATGACCCATCAATTAAGACACATGTTTAGACAAGCGTCATCTAATAATTAGAAAATGTTTATACAATATTTTTTATCTGGACACTTTCAAAGTCAGATTAAGATATAGGCCAAAAACTAGATAGTGTATTTTTACCTGGAGTTTTTCCCTTATTGTAGGCTACTACTTAAACCACTTTTAGTATAGTAAACAACCAAAGAGTTCAAGACTATCTTACTCCCTCTGTTTAGCACATGGCCTCACAAGTGAATCATTAAAGAGACAGGCGGGGCTAAAGCTTAAGAGCGTGTGAACAATGTTGAATAGGTCTAGACAAAGTAGCACTCCAGTAGGCGTACCAAAACATTCAACGGCCACTTTCTCAAAAGTGGGGTTACAAGTTTATCAACTTTCAAAGCAGAATTACTTTCCCATGACATACCATTTTGTAGCTCTGTCTCTACTTTTATCCAATGGGGAAAAAACTACTTCAGGCCTCCCGAGTGGCGCAGCGGTCTAAGGCACTGCATTGCAGTGCTAGCTGCATCACTACAGATCCTGGCTGTGTCGCAGCCAGCCGCGACCGGGTTGTCCTTGTCCCATCGCACTCTAGCGACTCCTGTGGTAGGCCGGGCGTAGTGCACGCTGACATGGTCACCAGGTGTACGGTGTTTCCTCCGACACATTGGTGCGGCTGGCTTTGGTGAGGCTGGCTTTGGTGAGGCTGGCATTGGTGCGGCTGGCATTGGTGCGGCTGGCATTGTGTCAAGAAGCAGTGTGGCTTGGCAGAGTCGTGTTTCGGAGGACGCACGGCTCTCGACCTTTGCCTCTCCCGAGTCCATACGTGAGTTGCAGCAATGGGACAGGACTAACAACAAATTGGATACCACAAAATAGGGGAGAAAAAGGGGTAAAAAAATGTTTATAACAAAACCACATACAAAAAAAACTGACAAGGGGTGGCTACTTTGAAGAATCTCAAATATAACATATTTTGATTTGTTTTACACTTTTTCAGTTACTACATGTTTCCATGTGTTATTTCATAGTTTTGATATCTTCACTATTATTCTACAAATCAGAAAATAGTAGAAATAAAGAAACACCCTGGAATGAGTAGGTGTCCAAACTTTTGACTGGTATTATATATATCAGTATAAACACTTTTTCCCTTAAAAGTTATGAGGTCCAAAAGGCACCACATCAAGATAATGTGTAATGTGATGTAGTCAGAGGAAGATGTGTGTAGCTCACGTTAGCTAGCTACCTTGCTAACAACAGCTAACTGTAGTACATTGGCATTTAGGTCAATACAGGACAGGCTCTTGGATACTAGCTTCCAAGCTTATCATAGGATGTAGCTAGCTTGCTTTCAATGATATTTCAACTCAAACTGGCTAGCCAACTTGTTTCAACTCAGACAAAAATATAACTAACCCGGATTTGCAAGTTAAGTAGCTAGCTAGCTAGCATTTCGGATTCGTCTTCTAACACAAAACAACATGCCTGTTCTCATAAAAGTTTGTGTATTTTCTAAGGCAAAAACGAATTAAGGATGGTACTTGTCTACTACAAATACAGCTATGGCTCTGGCAGCAAATATCAACATGTATCAGCAAGCATTCAGCAATGTACACAGCTGTTTGCATAGTCACGGCATCAGTGTCACCGGCCTGGATCTATCCTGTAGTTACAGTCCCTCTTTTAGCATATAAATTGCTTCCAAACTAGAGAATGTTATTTATCCTCGCTATATGTTTATTGGGTGATACTTTATTCCATTCACAGGCCAAGTACAGAACCTGGTGGATTTTTGTTCAGCAGCGTCGTGGGAACCCTGCTAACATATCAAGAGCTGTTACAGAAGGGCCAACTCATCCCTAACCATCTCAATTGGATTGAGTTTGGGTGATTGTGGAGGCCAGGTCATCTGATGCAGCACTCCATCACTCTCATTCCTGGTCAAATAGCCCTTACACAGCCTGGAGGTGTTTTTCGGGTCATTGTTCTGTTGAAAAACAAATGATAGTCCCACTAACCGCAAAACAGAAGGGATGGCGTATCACTGCAGAATGCTGTGGTAGCCATGCTGGTTAAGTGTGCCTTGAATTCTAAATAAATCACGACAGTGTCACCAGCAAAGCATCCCCACACCATCACACCTCCATGTTTCACAGTGGGAACCACACATGCGGAAATCATCCGTTCACCTACTCTGCGTCTCACAAAGACACGGCGGTTAGAACCAAAAATCTCAAATTTGGACTCATCAGACCAAAGGACAGATTTCCACCGGTCTAATATCCATTGCTCATGTTTCATGGCCCAAGCAAGTCTCTTCTTCTTAATGGTGTCCTTGGGCTACAATTTCTGAGGCTGGTAAACTCTAATGAACGTATCCTCTGCAGCAGAGGTAACTCTGCTAGGCTGGGAGCTGAGTGATATGGTCCTTAAACAGTTCCTCTCCTCATCTGTACTGCCACATGTGACCGTTTTCCCTGCACTCAGCCCCCCCCCCCCTCAGCTTCATTATGGCACCCCTCATGTCTCTTTAATAACTAATGATTAATAGTAGTTCAAGCTCAGAAATCCAAACCCATCATCATTAATAAAAATATCGGAAAATTATGAAAATATATCAATATGACCAATTCTAAATGCCAATTTAAAGATTCCTGTGCAGCAATATAATACTTACATGTGCATTCCACATGACATTGCATTCTAGCACAGGCGTGAGGGTGGTATGAACGGCATAGTCATCCACATACAGTCATTCAATTCTGCAAGAGTAATGGGCACACAGCATGATTTCATTCCTATCAATTTCCTACAGGAGAAATAAAACCCTCTACTCAAATCAGTAATGAGACACTTACCGTAGAATAAACATGACTCCCATCACTTCTCCACATGATTAGACAATTCTAAAACGATGACAAAATAGCCAAATGGTGGACAGGAAGAATGTCTATTTCTTGTACCGTAACTTTGATCCCTTTTCATCTAGAATCTATTTTTCTAAGTATTATTCTTTCCCCAAAACTTAACTAGCTATACATGTTGCACCAGCAAAGTAGGGGCAGAGCGGTGTGAGACCAATGTGACTGAGGCGGTGTGGGTGAGACGGGCAATGATTTTAGGGCTGGGCCTCTCCAGCATTATCTCTTTACTCTATGTAGGTCAGACAGAACGCCGGACCCTTTAGCCTCTGCCCAGAGAGCGAGATTGAAAGAGAGATGTGGTACATGGCCAACTTGCATCGTTAATTAGGAGACTAGGCACCCTTTATAAGACGAGAGGTTTAATTTAGGAGGGTCATTCTAATTCATTTCAATCACATTTTGACCGCACTCCTTTTGATTTGAACAAAACGTTCCAAACATATTTACTTTTTTGGACCTGAATACCAAAACATTCAGGAGATAGAGGTGCCATAAGTTTACCCATTTTGCATACCCCACAATACAATGAGACATCTATGTCTGCATCACTGGAAAAGATAAATGGTTGAGTTTGATATAATTGAGTTTGATATATAAGCTTACAAAACTATTTGATCATTTCAACTAAAAAAAATACTTTTTTCAACTTGATTGGATTCCACCTGTGGTAAATTCAATTGATTGGAAATTATTTGGAAAGGCACACCCCTATCTACAGTATATAAGGTCCCACAGTTGACAGTGCATGGCAGTTTTCAAATGCACTATGTGAAACTGATAGATGCACACACACATGTTAATGTTTTTAAATGTATGTAAAATTGGAGTCTTTTGCCTGTAAATGTCATTTTTTCGTTGTGTCTGACCACAGTAAGACTAGCTGTTGCCATTGGCGTCGGCTAACGGGGATCCTAATAAATCAAATCTAAATCCCAAGGGTTCTCAACTATAAGCACCGTTTACCCGCGGGACCATGTGAACTACAACCCCGACGCTCTGTTTTATCATTTAGAAACATCAATAATCATTGCTTGCGATAAGGTTTTCGAAACATATGGATCTTATCTTTCATATCAGCGAGAATCTTTCAAAAAAAAAAAAAAAGACACTTGCTGTAGCAGGTTTGCACAGATCCATACGGGTGTGTGACTTCAGCCGACAAAATACACTTCCACTACACTTCTTCCCCGAGTACACTTACACACAGGTGTAGCACGTATTCTGTAAACAAGCGCTGTAACATGGAGATATGGCTGCGTGGGAACACTAACCCTAAACTTATCAAGATGTGTAGTAATTTAACCTTCGTCTTTTTTATAAACAAGCGATGTGTGTTAATGCGGGGCTCTAAATCAAATCAAATCAAATGAAATTTTATTAGTCACATACACATGGTTAGCAGATGTTAATGCGAGTGTAGCGAAATGCTTGTGCTTCTAGTTCCGACAATGCAGTAATAACCAACAAGTAATCTAACCTAACAATTCCACAACTACTACCTTATACACACACACAAGTGTAAAGGGATAAAGAATATGTACATAAAGATATATGAATGAGTGGTGGTACAGAACGGCATGGCAAGATGCAGTAGATGGTATAGAGTACGGTATATACATATGAGATGAGTACTGTAGGGTATGTAAACATAAAGTGGCATAGTTTAAAGTGGCTAGTGGTACATGTATTACATAAAGATGGCAAGATGCAGTAGATGATATAGAGTACAGTATATACATATGAGATGGGTAATGTAGGGTATGTAAACATTATATTAAGTGGCATTGTTTAAAGTGGCTAGTGGTACATTTTTACATAATTTCCATCAATTCCCATTTTTAAAGTGGCTGGAGTTGAGTCAGTATGTTGGCAGCGGCCGCTAAATGTTAGTGGTGGCTGTTTAACAGTCTGATGGCCTTGAGATAGAAGCTGTTTTTCAGTCTCTCGGTCCCTGCTTTGATGCACCTGTACTGACCTCGCCTTCTGGATGATAGCGGGGTGAACAGGCAGTGGCTTGGGTGGTTGTTGTCCTTGATGATCTTTATGGCCTTCCTGTGACATCGGGTGGTGTAGGTGTCCTGGAGGGCAGGTAGTTTGCCCCCGGTGGTGCGTTCTGCAGACCTCACTACCCTCTGGAGAGCCTTACGGTTGTGGGCGGAGCAGTTGCCGTACCAGGCGGTGATACAGCCCGACAGGATGCTCTCGATTGTGCATCTGTAGAAGTTTGTGAGTGCTTTTGGTGACAAGCCGAATTTCTTCAGCCTCCTGAGGTTGAAGAGGCGCTGCTGCGCCTTCTTCACAACGCTGTCTGTGTGGGTGGACCAATTCAGTTTGTCCGTGATGTGTACACCGAGGAACTTAAAACTTTCCACCTTCTCCACTACTGACCCGTCGATGTGGATAGGGGGGTGCTCCCTCTGCTGTTTCCTGAAGTCCACAATCATCTCCTTTGTTTTGTTGACGTTGAGTGTGAGGTTATTTTCCTGACACCACACTCCGAGGGCCCTCACCTCCTCCCTGTAGGCCGTCTCGTCGTTGTTGGTAATCAAGCCTACCACTGTAGTGTCATCCGCAAACTTGATGATTGAGTTGGAGGCGTGCATGGCCACGCAGTCGTGGGTGAACAGGGAGTACAGGAGAGGGCTCAGAACGCACCCTTGTGGGGCCCCAGTGTTGAGGATCAGCGGGGTGGAGATGTTGTTACCTACCCTCACCACCTGGGGGCGGCCCGTCAGGAAGTCCAGGACCCAGTTGCACAGGGCGGGGTCGAGACCCAGGGTCTCGAGCTTGATGACGAGTTTGGAGGGTACTATGGTGTTAAATGCTGAGCTGTAATCGATGAACAGCATTCTCACATGGGTATTCCTCTTGTCCAGATGGGTTAGGGCAGTGTGCAGTGTGGTTGCGATTGCGTCGTCTGTGGACCTATTGGGTCGGTAAGCAAATTGGAGTGGGTCTAGGGTGTCCGGTAGGGTGGAGGTGATATGGTCCTTGACTAGTCTCTCAAAGCACTTCATGATGACGGAAGTGAGTGCTACGGGGCGGTAGTCGTTTAGCTCAGTTACCTTAGCTTTCTTGGGAACAGGAACAATGGTGGCCCTCTTGAAGCATGTGGGAACAGCAGACTGGGATAAGGATTGATTGAATATGTCCGTAAACACACCAGCCAGCTGGTCTGCGCATGCTCTGAGGACGCGGCTGGGAATGCCGTCTGGGCCTGCAGCCTTGCGAGGGTTAACACGTTTAAATGTTTTACTCACCTCGGCTGCAGTGAAGGAGAGCCCGCAGGTTTTGGTAGGGGGCCGTGTCAGTGGCACTGTATTGTCCTCAAAGCGGGCAAAAAAGTTGTTTAGCCTGTCTGGGAGCAAGACATCCTGGTCCGCGACGGGGCTGGTTTTCTTTTTGTAATCCGTGATTGACTGTAGACCCTGCCACATACCTCTTGTGTCTAAGCTGTTGAATTGCGACTCGATTTTGTCTCTGTACTGGGACTTAGCCTGTTTGATTGCCTTGCGGAGAGAATAGCTACACTGTTTGTATTCGGTCATCACCTTGCCCTGGTTAAAAGCAGTGGTTCGCGCTTTCAGGTTTCACGCGAATGCTGCCGTCAATCCACGGTTTCTGGTTTGGGAATGTTTTAATCGTTGCTGTGGGTACGACATCGTCAATGCAATTCCTAATGAACTCGCTCACCGAATCAGCATATTCGTCAATATTGTTGTTGGACGCAATGCGGAACATATTCCAATCCGCGTGATCGAAGCAGTCTTGAAGCGTGGATTCAGATTGGTCGGACCAGCGTTGAACAGACCTGAGCGCGGGAGCTTATTGTTTTAGTTTCTGTTTGTAGGCTGGAATCAACAAAATGGAGTCGTGGTCAGCTTTTCCGAAAGGGGGGCGGGGGAGGGCCTTAAATGCGTCGCGGAAATTAGTATAACAATGATCTAGGGTTTTTCCAGCCCTGGTAGCACAATCGATATGCTGATAGAATTTAGGGAGTTTTGTTTTTAGATTAGCCTTGTTAAAATCCCCAGCTACGATGAATGCAGCCTCAGGGTGTGTGGTTTCCAGTTTACAAAGAGTCAGATAAAGTTTGTTCAGGGCCATCGATGTGTCTGCTTGGGGGGGAATATATACGGCTGTGATTATGATTGAAGAGAATTCCCTTGGTAGATAATGCGGTCGACATTTGATTGTGAGGAGTTCTAGATCAGGTGAACAGAATGACTTGAGTTCCTGTGTGTTGTTATGATGATCACACCACGTCTCGTTAATCATAAGGCATACCCCCCCGCCCCTCTTCTTACCAGAAAGATGTTTGTTTCTGTCGGCGCGATGCATGAAGAAACCAGCTGGCTGCACCGACTCCGTTAGCGTCTCTTGAGTTAGCCATGTTTCCGTGAAGCAGAGCACGTTGCAATCCCTGATGTCTCTCTGGAATGCTACCCGTGCTCGGATTTCATCAACCTTATTGTCAAGAGACTGGACATTGGCGAGTAGTATGCTAGGGAGTGGAGCGCGATGTGCCCGTCTCCGAAGCCTGACCACGAGACCGCCTCGTTTTCCCCTTTTACGGCGTCGCACAGGGTCGCCGGCTGGGATCAGATCCATTGTATTGGGTGGAAGGCAAAACACTGGATCCGTTTCGGGAAAGTCATATTCCTGGTAGGAACGATGATGAGTTGACGTTAATCGTATATTCAGTAGTTCCTCCCGACTGTATGTAATGAAACCTAAGATTACCTGGGGTACCGATGTAAGAAATAACACATAAAAAAACAAAATACTGCATATTTTCCAAGGAACGCGAAGCGAGGCGGCCATCTCTTTTCGGCGCCGGTCAACTGACCCTTAGGCCGTTTAAAACCAAAAAAATGTGGTGTCGATATGACTCAGAAACATTATTTCTAGTGTCAAACTTGACTACAAAGTGTAAATGGGATAATTGTAACCCGTTTCAAGAAGCTAGGCATATGTCACACGTCACTACTTCAGACTACTTTTTTTGTGACCCATGCACGTAGCTTCATGTGGCTGATTATAGCATTTATATCACATGACCCATCAATTAAGACACATGTTTAGACAAGCGTCATCTAATAATTAGAAAATGTTTCTACAATATTTTTTATCTGGACACTTTCAAAGTCAGATTAAGATATAGGCCAAAAACTAGATAGTGTATTTTTACCTGGAGTTTTTCCCCTATTGTAGGCTACTACTTAAACCACTTTTAGTATAGTAAACAACCAAAGAGTTCAAGACTATCTTACTCCCTCTGTTTAGCACATGGCCTCACAAGTGAATCATTAAAGAGACAGGCGGGGCTAAAGCTTAAGAGCGTGTGAACAATGTTGAATAGGTCTAGACAAAGTAGCACTCCAGTAGGCGTACCAAAACATTCAACGGCCACTTTCTCAAAAGTGGGGTTACAAGTTTATCAACTTTCAAAGCAGAATTACTTTCCCATGACATACCATTTTGTAGCTCTGTCTCTACTTTTATCCAATGGGGAAAAAACTATTTTAGGCCTCCCGAGTGGCGCAGCGGTCTAAGGCACTGCATTGCAGTGCTAGCTGCATCACTACAGATCCTGGCTGTGTCGCAGCCAGCCGCGACCGGGTTGTCCTTGTCCCATCGCACTCTAGCGACTCCTGTGGTAGGCCGGGCGCAGTGCACGCTGACATGGTCACCAGGTGTACGGTGTTTCCTCCGACACATTGGTGCGGCTGGCTTTGGTGAGGCTGGCTTTGGTGAGGCTGGCATTGGTGCGGCTGGCATTGGTGCGGCTGGCATTGTGTCAAGAAGCAGTGTGGCTTGGCAGAGTCGTGTTTCGGAGGACGCACGGCTCTCGACCTTTGCCTCTCCCGAGTCCATACGGGAGTTGCAGCAATGGGACAGGACTAACAACAAATTGGATACCACAAAATAGGGGAGAAAAAGGGGTAAAAAAATGTTTATAACAAAACCACATACAAAAAAAACTGACAAGGGGTGGCTACTTTGAAGAATCTCAAATATAACATATTTTGATTTGTTTTACACTTTTTCAGTTACTACATGTTTCCATGTGTTATTTCATAGTTTTGATATCTTCACTATTATTCTACGAATCAGAAAATAGTAAAAATAAAGAAACACCCTGGAATGAGTAGGTGTCCAAACTTTTGACTGGTATTATATATATCAGTATAAACACTTTTTCCCTTAAAAGTTATGAGGTCCAAAAGGCACCACATCAAGATAATGTGTAATGTGATGTAGTCAGAGGAAGATGTGTGTAGCTCACGTTAGCTAGCTACCTTGCTAACAACAGCTAACTGTAGTACATTGGCATTTAGGTCAATACAGGACAGGCTCTTGGATACTAGCTTCCAAGCTTATCATAGGATGTAGCTAGCTTGCTTTCAATGATATTTCAACTCAAACTGGCTAGCCAACTTGTTTCAACTCAGACAAAAATATAACTAACCCGGATTTGCAAGTTAAGTAGCTAGCTAGCTAGCATTTCGGATTCGTCTTCTAACACAAAACAACATGCCTGTTCTCATAAAAGTTTGTGTATTTTCTAAGGCAAAAACGAATTAAGGATGGTACTTGTCTACTACAAATACAGCTATGGCTCTGGCAGCAAATATCAACATGTATCAGTAAGCATTCAGCAATGTACACAGCTGTTTGCATAGTCACGGCATCAGTGTCACCGGCCTGGATCTATCCTGTAGTTACAGTCCCTCTTTTAGCATATAAATTGCTTCCAAACTAGAGAAAGTTATTTATCCTCGCTATATGTTTATTGGGTGATACTTTATTCCATTCACAGGCCAAGTACAGAACCTGGTGGATTTTTTTTCAGCAGCGTCGTGGGAACCCTGCTAACATATCAAGAGCTGTTACAGAAGGGCCAACTCATCCCTAACCATCTCAATTGGATTGAGTTTGGGTGATTGTGGAGGCCAGGTCATCTGATGCAGCACTCCATCACTCTCATTCCTGGTCAAATAGCCCTTACACAGCCTGGAGGTGTTTTTCGGGTCATTGTTCTGTTGAAAAACAAATGATAGTCCCACTAACCGCAAAACAGAAGGGATGGCGTATCACTGCAGAATGCTGTGGTAGCCATGCTGGTTAAGTGTGCCTTGAATTCTAAATAAATCACGACAGTGTCACCAGCAAAGCATCCCCACACCATCACACCTCCATGTTTCACAGTGGGAACCACACATGCGGAAATCATCCGTTCACCTACTCTGCGTCTCACAAAGACACGGCGGTTGGAACCAAAAATCTGAAATTTGGACTCATCAGACCAAAGGACAGATTTCCACCGGTCTAATATCCATTGCTCATGTTTCATGGCCCAAGCAAGTCTCTTCTTCTTAATGGTGTCCTTGGGCTACAATTTCTGAGGCTGGTAAACTCTAATGAACGTATCCTCTGCAGCAGAGGTAACTCTGGGTCTTCCTTTCCTGTGGCGGTCCTCGTGAGAGACAGTTTCATCATAGCACTTGATGGTTTTTGCAACTGCACTTGAAGAAACGTTCAAAGTTCTTGAAATTTTCCGGAGTGACTGACCTTCATGTCTTAAATGAATGATGGACTGTTGTTTCTCTTTGCTTATTTGAGCTGTTCATGCCATAATAGGGACTTGGTCTTTTACTAAATAGGGCTATCTTCTGTATACCACCTCTACCTTGTCACAACACAACTGATTGGCTTAAACGCATTAAGGAAAGAAATTCCAAATTAACTTTTAACAAGGCACACCTGTTCATTCAAATTCATTCCAGGTGACTACCTCATGAAGCTGGTTGAGAGAATGCCAAGAGTGTGCAAAGCTGTCATCAAGGCAAAGTGTGACTACTTTGAAGAATCTCAAATATAAAATATATTTTGAGTTGTTTAAAACTTTTTTGGTTACTACATGATTCCATGTGTGTTATTTCATAGTTTTGATGTCTTCACTAATATTCTACACGGTAGAAAATAGTGAAAATAAAGAAAAACCCTTGAATAAGTAGGTGTGTGCAAACTTTTGACTGTTACTGCATGTGTGAAAATGCCCCAACAGACACCTGGACAGGAAAGACAGATATCCAAAGCTGCTGTGAAGATTGGCAATCAAACAACAAAATGTGTGAAGATTTCCCTTTTTGCAAATCAAAGACTTCCGGCTAGAGGTCTGACAAACTATCACCTAGGTTGAAAAATAAAGTGCAGTACACAGTGCAGTACTCACGTAGAAAATGCTTTTCCAGTAAGGCAATTTCCAGGTGGCCTTTCAAGTCGTTGAGTCGATCTGTCTCAGCCCTCTGGTAGTCCTGGATGGCTGCAGCAGGCATAGTAAGTGTCCCTGGACCAGCCTGGATGTGGGCAAAGACACAAGGAAATGCAGGGGTGAATAAAGAAGAACAACCTCCTTGCCGATGTGAGCTATCGTAGGCTCTGGTTCAAAACAGTTGCACACAGAACCTCAAAATTCAGATATTGCAAAGCAAACACACACAAACACCCAAACAAACAATAATGGAGGCAAGCTGACTGCAGAAGACTTCATTTCACCCAACAGTTTCTCCCTGCACCATCAAGCCTGGCTCAAAAACAGCAGTATAATCCAGGCTTGTATGCCTGGTATCATGACCCAAAACACTGATAAAGGAACACAGATTTTGACAAAGAGAGAGAAACAAAAGGAGATTGAGATGGTGAGAGTGGGCAAGAGGAAAGATTGAGAAAGTGAGTGTGTGAGTGTGAGAGTGAGAGAGAGAGGATTGCCACAGTGAGATAGCCACTGGTGCCAACTTGTACGACACTACTCAGACAACAGAGCTGGGAGAGGGACATTTTCATTTCACATCCTCTCAGCAGGAGGAAAGACCGTTTGTGTCAGAAGGAGAGAAATCAGTGCAATAGCAGATTGCAATAGTGATGCTTGTTTGCTCTGTAAAATGATGAGAATAATAGAAAGACATTAACACTGTCCCTCTTTGCGCCATTTACCCGGAGAAGCAGTGACGCATTTCACTAGGTCTACTAGCTGACAAATGTAATGTACATCAATGTAATCCATCTGTGTAAATTAGACCTCAACGTTAATTAGATGTACCCCATAAAAGAGCTGAAGTGAATCAAAAGTGTTAAGTAATGACAGCCAGGCTTAACGGGGTTAAATACATCTGGAACGGTTATTTGACATGAGTTCATAAATCGATTACAACATAATGACAAAGGTGTCAAGATTATGATAAATAACCAGAGTGAGAAGAACCACACTGTTCCTGTTTCCATGAGAACAAGCCCAAGACACAAACAAAATGTGTCACTGTACAGTACTGAACTGGCTGAAGCCCAGTTTCCCAGAACTAAGACGTGTGTGGTTAGACATTACAGGGGCTGTGTTTAAGCATAATTCCACTGCACATAGGCGTTCCAGGTCAACGTTTGTTTGAGACACAGCGATCCTAAAAGGATCAACATCTCCAACTGTCTTCTCTTATATAGACTCGACGTGCAAGTTGGGTCTTGATATTTAGGAACCAGATCGGCTAGCTGAGCATTTGCACCAGTGCCAAGTTTGCACGTCTTTAGTGTGTATCTGTCAACTGTGAGATTTTTTTGGACACTTCATAAAGAACGCAATCAATTTGACCCAGTGTGGGATGATGTTATCAAATAACTCATGATAACTTTGATCTGTGTTAAATGGGGAAAACATGCATTCAACCTTTTCCTCTGAGTATATCTTCAAAGATCCAGCAGTTTTATCAACCTCTTTCCACAAAAATATGAACATCAACGCACCAGAATATGCCGACAAATGAAATAGTAAGATGAAAAACAGTTGTTCTTCTAATGTGCTCAGGGATGTTGAGTTGGTGGTAGGCCTTGGCACATGTCTAGTTTGACTAAGCTCTGCCTGCAGTGAAGCAGACAGCGGTTGTTAAGTCTTTCTCTCCATCCTCGCTTGAGTGAACTACATCAACAGGAAGGGGGTTGAATAAACATGAACGCCATGTATCAAAGGGGGGACATTTTGGCCAAAATCCCCCCGAAACTGGAAGCGGCACCTTGGTATGGCGAGTGAGTAGACTTAAAGTGATCTGGAAGATTCCAAACAAAATCAGGAAGCAAATATCTGTTTTGTTTCAGTGAGAATTAGTGAAGTGAAAGAGTCTGAAGAGATGCCATTTCTGTGGTTCTATTAACACTGATATTCACTTACAGGGTCTTGCACTTCTTCAGTGTCTTTCATTTCAAGTGAGGGCCGAGGCTTCATCAGAATCTCTTCGCTACATTCAGTGTCAGATGTGTTGGGCGAGTCGCCCAGATCCAGAAACACATCTGTCCGCTGACCCCGGGACCGGATTTTGTCCAACCGCTTAAGCATGTTAAACACAGTCGTCTTTATCTTAACATGGCGTATGGCATCCCTGTGGTGACAAAAAGGAAGAAAGAGACAGGTGATTAGAATAAAATATTGTACTGCCAACTCACTGACCAGGATGTGTCTCCATAAGGCGTTATATTGTCATTGTTAGGTTCTAATTATTAGAGTAAATACTCAGACAAAGCTCAAACCAAGTGTATTCTTCCCAGAGGATTGAACAGCTAAACAGACAAAGACATGGTTCCACCCGTGGTAGTATACATAACCCACTTTGGGTGCAGTCTCCTCCTTATCGCTAAACATTGCATCATTATTGCTAGGCTGGGAGCTGAGTGATATGGGCCTTAAACAGTTCCTCCCCTTATCTGTACTGCCACATGTGACCGTTTTCCCTGCACTCAGTCCCCCCCCCCCCCCAGCTTCATTATGGCACCCCTCATGTCTCTTTAATAACTAATGATTAATAGTAGTTCAAGCTCAGAAATCCAAACCCATCATCATTAATAAAAATATCGGAAAATTATGAAAATATATCAATATGACCAATTCTAAATGCCAATTTAAAGATTCCTGTGCAGCAATATAATACTTACATGTGCATTCCACATGACATTGCATTCTAGCACAGGCGTGAGGGTGGTATGAACGGCATAGTCATCCACATACAGTCATTCAATTCTGCAAGAGTAATGGGCACACAGCATGATTTCATTCCTATCAATTTCCTACAGGAGAAATAAAACCCTCTACTCAAATCAGTAATGAGACACTTACCGTAGAATAAACATGACTCCCATCACTTCTCCACATGATTAGACAATTCTAAAACGATGACAAAATAGCCAAATGGTGGACAGGAAGAATGTCTATTTCTTGTACCGTAACTTTGATCCCTTTTCATCTAGAATCTATTTTTCTAAGTATTATTCTTTCCCCAAAACTTAACTAGCTATACATGTTGCACCAGCAAAGTAGGGGCAGAGCGGTGTGAGACCAATGTGACTGAGGCGGTGTGGGTGAGACGGGCAATGATTTTAGGGCTGGGCCTCTCCAGCATTATCTCTTCACTCTATGTAGGTCAGACAGAACGCCGGACCCTTTAGCCTCTGCCCAGAGAGCGAGATTGAAAGAGAGATGTGGTACATGGCCAACTTGCATCGTTAATTAGGAGACTAGGCACCCTTTATAAGACGAGAGGTTTAATTTAGGAGGGTCATTCTAATTCATTTCAATCACATTTTGACCGCACTCCTTTTGATTTGAACAAAACGTTCCAAACATATTTACTTTTTTGGACCTGAATACCAAAACATTCAGGAGATAGAGGTGCCATAAGTTTACCCATTTTGCATACCCCACAATACAATGAGACATCTATGTCTGCATCACTGGAAAAGATAAATGGTTGAGTTTGATATAATTGAGTTTGATATATAAGCTTACAAAACTATTTGATCATTTCAACTAAAAAAAATACTTTTTTCAACTTGATTGGATTCCACCTGTGGTAAATTCAATTGATTGGAAATTATTTGGAAAGGCACACCCCTATCTACAGTATATAAGGTCCCACAGTTGACAGTGCATGGCAGTTTTCAAATGCACTATGTGAAACTGATAGATGCACACACACATGTTAATGTTTTTAAATGTATGTAAAATTGGAGTCTTTTGCCTGTAAATGTCATTTTTTCGTTGTGTCTGACCACAGTAAGACTAGCTGTTGCCATTGGCGTCGGCTAACGGGGATCCTAATAAATCAAATCTAAATCCCAAGGGTTCTCAACTATAAGCACCGTTTACCCGCGGGACCATGTGAACTACAACCCCGACGCTCTGTTTTATCATTTAGAAACATCAATAATCATTGCTTGCGATAAGGTTTTCGAAACATATGGATCTTATCTTTCATATCAGCGAGAATCTTTCAAAAAAAAAAAAAAAGACACTTGCTGTAGCAGGTTTGCACAGATCCATACGGGTGTGTGACTTCAGCCGACAAAATACACTTCCACTACACTTCTTCCCCGAGTACACTTACACACAGGTGTAGCACGTATTCTGTAAACAAGCGCTGTAACATGGAGATATGGCTGCGTGGGAACACTAACCCTAAACTTATCAAGATGTGTAGTAATTTAACCTTCGTCTTTTTTATACATACACTTAGGTTGGAGTCATTAAAACTAATTCTTTCAACCACTCCACAAATGTCTTGTTAATAAACTATAGTTTTGGCAAGTCGGCTAGGACATCTACTTTGTGCATGACACAAGTAATTCTTCCAACAATTGTTTACAGACAGATTACTTCACTTATAATTCACTGTATCACAAGTCCCGTGAGTCAGAAGTTTACATACACTAAGTTGACTGTGCCTTTAAACAGCTTAGAAAATTCCAGAAAATGATGTCATGGCTTTAGAAGCTTCTGATAGGCTAATTGACATAATTTGAGTCAATTGGAGGTGTAGATGTGGATGTATTTCAAGGCCTACCTTCAAACTCAGTGCCTCTTTGCTTGACATCATGGGAAAAGCAAAAGAAATCAGCCAAGACCTCAGAAAAAAAGATTGTAGACCTCCACAAGTCTGGTTCATCCTTGGGAGCAATTTCCAAATGCCTGAAGGTACCACGTTCATCTGTACAAATAATAGTACGCAAGTATAAATACCATGGGACCACGCAGCCGTCATACCGCTCAGGAAGGAGACGCGTTCTGTCTCCTGGAGATGAACGTACTCTGGTGCGAAAAGGTCAAATCAATCCCAGAACAACAGCAAAGGACCTTGTGAAGATTCTGGAGTGAACAGAGACAAAAGTATCTATATCCACAGTAAAACGAGTCCTATATTGACATCACCTGAAAGGCCGCTCAGCAAGGAAGAAGCCACTGCACCAAAACCGCCCAAAAAAAGCCAGACTATGGTTTGCAACTGCAAATGGGGACAAAGATTGTACTTTTTGGAGAAATGTCCTCTGGTCTGATGAAACAAAAATAGAACTGTTTGTCCATAATTACCATTGTTATGTTTGGACAAAAGGAGGAGGAGGCTTGCAAGCCAAAAAACACCATCCCAACCGTGAAGCACGGGGGTGGCAGCATCATGTTGTGGGAGTGCTTTGCTGCAGGAGGGACTGGTGCACTTCACAAAATAGATGGTATCATGAGGTAGGAAAATTATGTGGCTGTATTGAAGCAACATCTCAAGACATCAGTCAGGAAGTTAAAGCTTGGTCGCAAATGAAACTTCCAAATGGACAATGACCCCAAGCATACTTCCAAAGTTGTGGCAAAATGGCTTAAGGACAACAAGTCAAGGTATTGGAGTTACCATCACAAAGCCCTGAGCTCATACCTTTAGAAAATTTGGTGGCAGAACTGAAAAAGCGTTTGCGAGCAAGGAGGCCTACAAACCTGACTCAGTTACACCAGCTCTGTCAGGAGAAATGGGCCAAAATTAATTCTTTCTACTATTATTCTGACATTTCACATTCTTAAAATAAAGTGGTGATCCTAACTGACCTCAGACAGGGAATTGTTTCCTGGATTAAATGTCAGGAATTGTGAAAAACTGAGTTTAACTTCTCTGCGCTACGGGTCCCTTTAGCGAGATCATTTTCCTAAACAACCGCTGAATTGCAGGGCGCAAAATATTACAAAAAATATTTATAATCATGCAATCACAAGTGAAATATACCAAAACACAGCTTAGCTTGTTGTTAATCCACCTATCATGTCAGATTCTGAAAATATGCTTTGCAGCGAAAGCAATCCAAGCTTTTGTGAGTGTATCAATCAATGCTAGAACAGCTATCCCCAAATTAGCATGGTCACGTAAGTCAGAAAAGCAATACAATTAATCGCTTACCTTTGATAATCTTCGGATGTTTGCACTCACGAGACTCCCAGTTACACAATAAATGTTATTTTTGTTCGATAAATATTACTTTTATAACAAAAAAACGCCATTTGGGTTGCGCGTTATGTTCAGAAAATCAAAGCCTCGTTCCGTTCGACGAAAATTCCAAAAAGTATCCGTAATGTTCGTAGAAACATGTCAAATGTTTTTTATAATCAACCTTCAAGTTGTTTTTAACAAACATAATCGACAATATTTCAACCGGACCGTAACCTATTCAATAAAAGAGAGAAAGAAAATGGAGAGCTACCCCTCTCGTGCGCAGGAACTAATCAAAGGACACCTGACTAGTTTTATAAAATCTTGCTAATTTTTCAAAATAAAAGCCTGAAACTATGTCTAAAGCCTGGTCGGAGCCTGAGGAAGCCATTGGAAAAGGAATCTGGTTGATACCCCTTTAAATGGAAGAAAGACGGGCAAGGAAACACAGATTAAAAATAAAAAAAATCACTTCCGGGCTAGATTTCCTCAGGTTTTCGCCTGCAGAATCAATTTTGTTATACTCACAGACAATATTTTGACAGTTTTGGAAACTTTGGAGTGTTTCCTATCCTAATCTGTAAATTATATGCATATTCTACAATCTGGACCTGAGAAATAGTCCATTTACCTTGGGAACATTATTTAAAAAATAAATAAAAATCTGACCCCTAGCGTTAAATGTATTTGGCTAAAGTGTATGTAAACTTCCGACTTCAACTGTAGCTACACTGTTTGTATTCTGTCATGTTTCCGGTCGCCTTGCCATGATTAAAAGCAGTGGTTCGCGCTTTCAGTTTTGCGCGAATGCTGCCATCACGATTTCTGGTTGGGGAAGGTTTCAATAGTCACCGTGGGTGCAACATCACCGATGCACTTGCTAATAAACTCGCTCACCGAATCAGCGTATACATCAATGTTGTTGTCTGAGGCTATCCGGAACATTTCCCAGTCCACGTGATCAAAGCAATCTTGAAGCGTGAAATCAGATTGGTCGGACCAGTATTGAACAGACCTGAGCATGAGCGTTTCCTGTTTTAGTTTCTGTCTATAGGCTGGGAGCAATAAAATGGAGTTGTGGTCAGATTTGCCGAAAGGAGGGCGAGGGAGGGCTTTGTATGTGTTGCGGAAGTTAGAGTAGCAATGATCCAGAATGCTGCCAGCCCGGGTCGCGCATTCGATATGCTGATACAATTTAGGGAACCTTCTTTTCAGATGAGCTTTGTTAAAATCCCCAGCCACAATAAATGCAGCCTCAGGATATGTGGTTTCCAGTTTACATAGAGTCCAATGAAGTTCTTTCAGGGCCGTCGAGGTGTCTGCTTGGGGGGGATATACACGGCTGTGATTATAATCGAAGAGAATTCTCTTGGTAGATAATGCGGTTGGCATTTGATTGTAAGGAATTCTAGGTCAGGTGAACAAAAGGACTTGAGTTCCTGTATGTTGTTATGATCACACCACGACTCGTTAATCATAAGGCATTCACACCTGCCCTTCTTCTTACCAGAGAGATGTGTGTCTCTGTCGGCGCGATGTGTGAAAAAAACGGGTGGCTGTACCTACTCTAACGTATCCCGACCCATTGTCCTCGGTGGGGGTCCAAACAGAGGATCTGCTTCGGGAATGTTGTATTCCTGGTCGTAATGTTTTTAAGTTGACGTTGCTCTTAAATCCAATAGTTCTTCCCGGCTGTATGTAATAAGGCTTACAATTTCCTGGGGTAACAGTGTAAGAAATAATACATAAAGAAACTAAATACTGCATAGTTTCCTAAGAACACGAAGCGAGGCGACCATCTCTGTCGGCGCCATGTTGTGTCTATGAACGTGGTACACTAAGTTGACTGTGCCTTTAACATCTCTGGGATATTCGGGACGCAAGCGTCCCACCTCAACAACGGCCAGTGAAATTGCAGGGCGCCCAATTCAAAAGAACAGAAATCTCATAAATATAATTCCTTAAACATTCAAGTATTTTACACCATTTTAAAGATAAACTTGTTGTAAATCCAGCCACAGTGTCCGATTTCAAAAAGGCTTTACGACGAAAGCACACCAAACGATTATGTTAGGTCAGTACCTAATCACAGAAAAACACAGCCATTTTTCCAGCCAAAGAAAGGAGTCACAAAAAGCAGAAATAGAAATAAAATGAATCACTAACCTTTGATGATCTTCATCAGATGACACTCATAGGACTTCATATTACACAATACATGTATGTTTTGTTCGATAAAGTTCATATTTATATCAAACATCTTAGTTTACATTGGCGCGTTATGTTCAGTAGTTCCAAAACATCTGGTGATTTTGCAGAGAGCCACATATACTTACAGAAATACTCAAAATAAACATTGCTAAAAGATACAAGTGTTATGCATTGAATTTTAGATCCACTTCTCCTTAATGCAACCGTTGTCAGATTTCAACAAAGCTTTACCGAAAAAGCAGGCCATGCAATAATCTGAGTACAGCGCTCAGACAACAAAACAAGCCATACAGATATCAGAAAGTCAGAAATAGCATTATAAATATTCACTTACCTTTGATGATCTTCATCAGAATGCACTCCCAGGAATCCCAGTTCCACAATGTTTGATTTGTTCAATAAAGTCCATCATTTATGTCCAAATACCTCCTTTTTGTTTGCGCGTTTAGTACACAATCCAAACTCACGAGACGCGGGCAAGTCCAGGCGAAAATTCAGATAAAGTCATTACAGATCGTAGAAACATGTCAAACGAAGTATAGAATCAATCTTTAGGATGTTTTTATCATAAATCTTCAATAATGTTCCAACCGGAGAATTCCTTTGTCTGTAGAATTGCAATGGAACGTAAACTACCTCTCACGTGACCGCGCGTGAACAGCTCGTGGCACTCTGCCAGACCTCAAATCAAATCAAATTTTATTTGTCACATACACATGGTTAGCAGATGTTAATGCGAGTGTAGCAAAATGCTTGTGCTTCTAGTTCCGACAATGCAGTAATAACCAACAAGTAATCTAACCTAACAATTCCAAAACTACTACCTTATACACACAAGTGTAAAGGGATAAAAAATATGTACATAAAGATATATGAATGAGTGATGGTACAGAACGGCATAGGCAAGATGCAGTAGATGGTATAGTGTACAGTCTATACATATGAGATGAGTAATGTAGGGTATGTAAACATAAAGTGGCATAGTTTAAAGTGGCTAGTGATACAGGTATTACATAGAGATGGCAAGATGCAGTAGATGATATAGAGTACAGTATATACATATACATATGAGATGAGTAATGTAGGGTATGTAAACATTATATTAAGTGCATTGTTTAAAGTGGCTAGTGATACATTTTTACATAATTTCCATCAATTCCCATTATTAAAGTGGCTGGAGTTGAGTCAGTATGTTGGCAGCGGCCACTAAATGTTAGTGGTGGCTGTTTAACAGTCTGATGGCCTTGAGATAGAAGCTGTTTTTCAGTCTCTCGGTCCCTGCTTTGATGCACCTGTACTGACCTCACCTTCTGGATGATAGCGGGGTGAACAGGCAGTGGCTCGAGTGGTTGTTGTCCTTGATGATCTTTATGGCCTTCCTGTGACATCGGGTGGTGTAGGTGTCCTGGAGGGCAGGTAGTTTGCCCCCGGTGATGCGTTGTGCAGACCTCACTACCCTGTGGAGAGCCTTACGGTTGTGGGCGGAGCAGTTGCCGTACCAGGCGGTGATACAGCCCGACAGGATGCTCTCGATTGTGCACCTGTAGAAGTTTGTGAGTGCTTTTGGTGACAAGCCGAATTTCTTCAGCCTCCTGAGGTTGAAGAGGCGCTGCTGCGCCTTCTTCACAACGCTGTCTGTGTGGGTGGACCAATTCAGTTTGTCCGTGATGAGTACACCGAGGAACTTAAAACTTTCCACCTTCTCCACTACTGTCCCGTCGATGTGGATAGGGGGGTGCTCCCTCTGCTGTTTCCTGAAGTCCACAATCATCTCCTTTGTTTTGTTGACGTTGAGTGTGATGTTATTTTCCTGACACCACACACCGAGGGCCCTCACCTCCTCCCTGTAGGCCATCTCGTCGTTGTTGGTAATCAAGCCTACCACTGTAGTGTCGTCTGCAAACTTGATGATTGAGTTGGAGGCGTGCATGGCCACGCAGTCGTGGGTGAACAGGGAGTACAGGAGAGGGCTCAGAACGCACCCTTGTGGGGCCCCAGTGTTGAGGATCAGCGGGGTGGAGATGTTGTTACCTACCCTCACCACCTGGGGGCGGCCCGTCAGGAAGTCCAGGACCCAGTTGCACAGGGCGGGGTCGAGACCCAGGGTCTCGAGCTTGATGACGAGTTTGGAGGGTACTATGGTGTTAAATGCTGAGCTGTAGTCGATGAACAGCATTCTCACATAGGTATTCCTCTTGTCCAGATGGGTTAGGGCAGTGTGCAGTGTGGTTGCGATTGCGTCGTCTGTGGACCTATTGGGTCGGTAAGCAAATTGGAGTGGGTCTAGGATGTCAGGTAGGGTGGAGGTGATATGGTCCTTGACTAGTCTCTCAAAGCACTTCATGATGACGGAAGTGAGTGCTACGGGGCGGTAGTCGTTTAGCTCAGTGACCTTAGCGTTCTTGGGAACAGGCACAATGGTGGCCCTCTTGAAGCATGTGGGAACAGCAGACTGGGATAAGGATTGATTGAATATGTCCTTAAACACACCAGCCAGCTGGTCTGCGCATGCTCTGAGGACGCGGCTGGGAATGCCGTCTGGGCCTGCAGCCTTGCGAGGGTTAACACGTTTAAATGTTTTACTCACCTCGGCTGCAGTGAAGGAGAGCCCGCAGGTTTTGGTAGCGGGCCGTGTCAGTGGCACTGTATTGTCCTCAAAGCGAGCAAAAAAGTTATTTAGTCTGTCTGGGAGCAAGACATCCTGGTCTGCGACGGGGCTGGTTTTCTTTTTGTAATCCGTGATTGACTGTAGACCCTGCCACATGCCTCTTGTGTCTGAGCTGTTGAATTGCGACTCTACTTTGTCTCTATACTGGGACTTAGCTTGTTTGATTGCCTTGCGGAGGGAATAGCTACGCTGTTTGTATTCGGTCATGTTTCCTGTCACCTTGCCCTAGTTAAAAGCAGTGGTTCGCGCTTTCAGTTTCACGCAAATGCTGCCATCAATCCACGGTTTCTGGTTTGGGAAAGTTTTAATCGTTGCTGTGAGTACGACATCCTCAATGCACTTTCTAATGAACTCGCTCACCGAATCCGCATATTCGTCAATGTTGTTGTTGGACGCGATGCGGAACATATCCCAATCCACGTGATCGAAGCAGTCTTGAAGCGTGGAATCAGATTGGTCGGACCAGCGTTGAACAGACCTGAGCGCGGGAGATTGCTGTTTTAGTTTCTGTTTGTAGGCTGGAAGCAACAAAATGGAGTCGTGGTCAGCTTTTCCGAAAGGAGGGCGGGGGAGGGCCTTATATGCATCGCGGAAGTTAGTATAACAATGATCCAAGGTTTTACCAGCCCTGGTAGCACAATCGATATGCTGATAGAATTTAGGGAGTTTTATTTTCAGATTAGCCTTGTTAAAATCCCCAGCTACGATGAATGCAGCCTCAGGGTGTGTGGTTTCCAGTTTACAAAGAGTCAGATAAAGTTCGTTCAGGGCCATCGATGTGTCTGCTTGGGGGGAATATATACGGCTGTGATTATAATCAAAGAGAATTCCCTTGGTAGATAATGCGGTCGACATTTGATTGTGAGGAATTCTAAATCTGGTGAACAGAATGACTTGAATTCCTGTATGTTGTTATGATCACACCACGTCTCGTTGATCATAAGGCATACACCCCCGCCCCTCTTCTTACCAGAAAGATGTTTGTTTCTGTCGGCGCGATGCGTGAAGAAACCAGCTGGCTGCACCGACTCCGTTAGCGTCTCTCGAGTGAGCCATGTTTCCGTGAAACAAAGACGTTACAATCCCTGATGTCTCTCTGGAATGTTACCCGTGCTCGGATTTCATCAACCTTCATCAACCTCTGACTCATTCAGCTACCATTCCCCCCTCCTTCACAGTAGAAGCATCAAACAAGGTTCTAAAGACTGTTGACATCTAGTGGAAGCCTTAGGAAGTGCAATATGACCCCATTTCCCCTGTATCTTGGATAGGCAAAGAGTTGAAAAACTACAAACCTCAGATTTTCCACTTCCTGGTTGGATTTCTTCTCATGTTTTTGCCTGCCATATGAGTTCTGTTATACTCACAGACATCATTGAAACAGTTTTAGTAAACTTCAGAGTGTTTTCTATCCAAATCTACTAATAATATGCATATTCTAGCTTTTAGGACTGAGTAGCAGGCAGTTTACTCTGTGCACGTTTTTATCCAAGCTACTCAATACTGCCCCCCCGTCCCAAAGAAGTTTACCCTCTGTTCCCCCATGTTTGTTTGTGAGTGATTGTTTCTATGTAGGAAGGTCCGTTATTGTGGGCTCTGTTTTTGTATTGCATTTATTATATGTTGAATAAAATATGTTTATTTACTCCTATCTGCTGTCCTGCGCCTGACTCCTATACACCAGCTACACATAGACCTCCTGACAGAATCACTCACTGAAAGAATGGAGTCAGCAGGAGCAGACGCCCTCCCCTCCGAGATAGAGGAGCCAGCTGCACGCGACCATATTGCAACATCTGGGCACCGCCATGAATCGCGTGCTGCAGAAGATGGATCGTTGGGAGAGAGGAGGAGGTTGTCCAGCGCCTCCACCAGCCCCACTACAGCAGGTTCCACTGTCCACCCCTCGTTCACCCGGTTCCAGCAGGATCCGGCTCCTGAAGGAGTATGATGGGACGACTGCCGGATGCCAGGGGTTTCTACTACAGCTGGAGCTCTACCTGGCGACCGTCCACCAGGCTCCTTCGGGGCGTGAGAGTGTGTCCGCCCTCGTCTCCTGCCTCTCAGGCAAAGCCCTGGAGTGGGCCAACGCCGTATGGAGTGAGGGAGACGCGGTGTTGGACCATTACACAGAGTTCACCCGCCACCCGAACGTCTGTTCCACCTGAGGCAGGGGACGAGGAGCGCACAGGATTTCACCTTGGACTTCCGGACACTGGCCGCCAGCGCAGGATGGAACGACAGGGCCCTGATCGATCACTACAAGTGCAGTCTACGCGAGGACGTCCGTCGGGAGTTGGCCTGCCGAGACACCACCCTCACATTGGACCAGTTGGTGGACATGTCCATCCGGCTGGACATCCTGCTGACTGCCCGCGGATGTCCAGATCGGGGCTTGTCAGTTCCATCCCCCAGCACCTCCGCTCCGATGCCCATGGAGCCGGGATGTGTTGCACCATCTGTGGCCGCAGAGGCCACACTGCTGGTCGGTGCTGGGGGGGTTCCTCAGGGAGTCGAGGCAGCAGACAGGGCACCATCGTGTCACCACAGGTGAGTCGGCACCAGGCTCACCCAGAGCCCCCTGTTGCTCACATGTATGTGTTTATTTCATTTCCGGAGTTTTCCCCGCATTCCCAGCATAAGGCGCTCGTAGATTCAGGCGCAGCTGGCAATTTTATTGACCGTTCATTTGCCCTTAGTTTAGGCATCCCCCTTGTTCCTGTGGATATGCCCTTCCCTGTGCACGCCCTAGATAGTCGACCATTAGGGTCAGGGCTGATTAGGGAGGCCACCGCTCCACTAGACATAGTTACACAGGAGGGTCATAAGGAGAGACTCAGTCTCTTCCTTATTGATTCTCTTACGTTTCCCGTGGTGCTGGGCCTACCCTGGTTGGCCTATAATGACCCCACTATTTCGTGGCAACAGAGGGCTCTCAAGGGGTGGTCACGAGAGTGCTCAGGGAGGTGTGTGGGGGTTTCCATCGGTGCGACTACGGTGGAAAGTCCAGACCAGGTCTCCACCGTGCGCATCCCCTCAGATTATGCCGATTTGGCTCTCGCCTTCTGTAAGAAGAGGGCGACTAAATTACCACCTCATCGACGGGGGGATTGTGCGATAAATCTCCTGGCAGACGCAGCACTTCACAGGAGTCACGTGTATCCTCTGTCACAGGAGAAGACGGTGGCTATGGAAACATGTCTCCAAATCCCTGGGGCAGGGGTAAATTCGGCCCTCGACTTCACCTGCCTCCTCGAGTTTCTTTTTTGTGAAGAAGAAGGATGGGGGTCTGCGCCAGTGTATTGACTATTGAGGTATCAAACAGATCACCGTGAAGTACAGCTACCCACTGCCTCTCATCGCCAGTGCGATCGAGTCAATGCACGTGGCGCGCTTCTTCACAAAATTGGATCTCAGGAGCGCTTACAACCTGGTGCGTATCCGGGAGGAGGACGAGTGGAAGACAGCATTTAGTACCACCTCTGGGCACTATGAGTACCTCGTCATGCCGTACGGGTTGATAAACGACATTCTGATATACTCCACTACATGCGGCGAGCATGTGTCCCTGGTGCGCAGAGTGCTTAGTCGACTGTTGGAGCATGACCTGTACGTCAAGGCTGAGAAATGTCTGTTCTTCCAACAGTCCGTCTCCTTCCTAGGGTACCACATTTCCACTTCAGGGGTGGAGATGGAGAGTGACCGCATTTCAGCCGTGCGTAATTGGCCGACTCCCACCATGGTAAAGGAAGTACAACCCTTTTCTAGGGTTTGCCAACTACTACCGGAGGTTTATCCAGAGTTTTGGTCAGGTAGCAGCTCCCATTACCTCACTGCTGAAGGGGGTCCAGTGCGGCTGCAGTGGTCGGCTGAAGCGGACAGGGCTTTTGGTCACCTGAAGGCTCTGTTTACCTCGGCTCCCATGCTCGCTCATCCGGATCCCTCTTTGGCGTTCATAGTGGAGGTGGATGCGTCCGAGGCTGGGATAAGAGCCGTGCTCTCTCAGCGCTCGGGCACGCCACCAAAGCTCCGCCCCTGTGCTTTCTTTTCGAAGAAGCTCAGCCCGGTGGTGCGAAACTATGATGTGGGGGACCGGGAGCTGTTGGCTGTTGTCAAGGCTCTGAAGGTGTGGAGACATTGGCTTGAGGGGGCTAACCACCCATTTCTCATCTGGACTGACCATCGCAATCTGGAGTACATCCGGGCGGCGAGGTGACTGAACCCTCGCCAGGCAAGGTGGGCCATGTTCTTTCCCCTTTTTGTATTCACTCTGTCCTACAGACCAGGTTCCCAGAACGCTAAGGCAGACGCACTGTCCCGGATGTAAGACACAGAGGAGCGGTCCATGGATCACACTCCCATACTTCCGGCCTCTTGCCTGGTGGCACCGATGGTGTGGGAGTTGGACGCGGACATAGAGCGGGCGTTACGCACAATACTTATTTTCCACCATAATTTGCAAATAAATTCATTAAAAATCCTACAATGTGATTTTCTGGATTTTTTATTCTCAATTTTGTCTGTCATAGTTGAAGTGTACCTATGATGAACATTACAGGCCTCTCATCTTTTTAAGTGGAAGAACTTGCACAATTGGTGGCTGACTAAATACTTTTTTGCCCCACTGTATTATATGTTGAGTAAAATATGTTTATTTACTCATATCTGCTGTCCTGCAGCTGACTCCTATACACCAGCTACACATAGACCCCCTAACAGTATTTCAAGGTCTACCTTCAAACTCAGTGCCTCTTTGCTTGACATCATGGGAAAATCTAAATAAATCAGCCAAGACCTTAGGAAAAAAAATTGTAGACCTCCACAAGTCTGGTTCATCCTTGGGATCAATTTCCAAACGCCTGAAGATACCACGTTTATCTATAACAAAACAATAGTATGCAAGTATAAACACCATGGGACCACACAGCCGTCATACCTCTTAGGAAGGAAACACGTTCTGTCTCCTAGAGATGAACGTACTTTGGTGCGAAATGTGCAAATCAATCCCAGAACAACAGCAAAGGACCTTGTGAAGATGCTGAAGGAAACAGGTACAAAAGTATCTATCCTCAGTAAAACGAGTCCTATATCGACATAACCTGAAAGGCCGCTCAGCAAGGAAGAAGCCAGACTAAAAAAAGCCAGACTACGGTTTGCAACTGCACATGGGGACAAAGATCGTGTTTTTGGATGAATTTCCACTTTAAATAGTTAATGAAAACCAGTAACACTTCCTTTTTTTGTTCATCAGCTTCGCAACTGATGGATTTAATAGATCATTTTTAATAGCAATTACACTCTACAGTTGCTTTATAGTAATTAAGCTCTGTGCTTACCTTGCCTCAAAGTCTTCACACTTATAATACATCAATCAGCTCCTGCTCTGTCAGTCCTAGAATCTTCCCTTTCCCTATCTTTTACATTGGCATTTATACATTTTCCCCAAGCCGAGGCCTCTCTTGACTACAGCCACACATCACATCCTCCCTCTCACACGTAATGTTTAAGCAAAGTTTAAACCGAGTGGCGCAGCGGTCTAAGACACTGCATATCAGTGCTTGAGGCGTTTCGAATCCAGGCTGTATCACAACCGGCTGTGATTGGGAGTTCCACAGGGTGGCGCACAATTGGCCTAGCATTGTCCTGGTTTGGACGGTGTAGGCCGTCATTGTAGATAAGAATGTGTTCTTAACTGACTTGCTTGCCTAGCTAAAGAAAGGTTAAATAAAAAATATGTATAAAAATAAGTTACATAACACTTTGACTCCTTTTACACGTGGTGTCTACGCAGGTAGGTTAACACATTGTTTCCTTCATACATGAGAACAATCCGGGGTGTCATCCGTTTCAAAGGCCCACATGCCATCCTGCAGCTATAACCCAGGGCTTGAGTTTAACGGGGGTGTTGCTATATTAGATGAACCTCCGTTCTCCAGCAGAGGAGCATCTGCATACAGTCTACCCACACCAGTCACTTCCTCCCTGCCTTTAACTGGGTCAAGCTGTTCTCTAGCTGCTTATGGTTGGGTCTTCTTCCTTCCTGTCCTCCTTCCGCTTCTTCTTATTCTTCCTCGTTTCAGTGTTGCCAGAGTCCTCTCGGGAGACTGGAGGGGTCATCATGTCATATTGACCAGGCTGATTCACGACATCATCCAGACCTGTCATTTAAAAGAGAGCTCCGTGTTCAGATTGTTTTAGGGGGACAAAGAGCATAGCTGTGAAGCACTGTTGCTTCCATTGAGTGCTATTTGTCACACAAAGGTGAGACAACAAACTATATTTTATGCAGCTTTGTGGATAGATTGCCCCTTTAATGTCTATACAACACCACCAGGCTAACTCAAAACATGAATTATCTGCCATATCAAACACTTTGTTATCCAGTTATACAATTCACGGAAATAAGGAATTATTATGATGCAATCTTTCTGACTCTTGATTGCCTAATACATCCTTATAAAAAGACAAGTCGGCAGCTTATTGCCATTTGACAGAAGAACAGGGTGAGTACACATCATTCTGATAGACACATGAACACAATGCAGTTCAATTTACTGATAATACAAATGAAACAGAAAACTATTTTCTTTCTCAGGTAAGGTGAGCGGTTAGAGACTCGAAAATAACACCAGCATACAACTTTATCAGAAGAAAATAGGTTTAGTTTTGCTATAATTTACCTTTGGAAGTAATTGGGCTTTGGAATGAGGATGATCGCTTACTTGGCTCTGTGTAAATACTGTAAGTATTTGATTGATTATATCCTTTTTCTTCTAAACATTATGTTCTCATAGCCAATAATGACAGCTTGATTCATAGATTAATCATAGTTTATTATGGTCTTCAATGTGCACTCAACTTATCCTACACATTCAAAATGTATAGCTGAGCATGCTGTCAAATTCCACATAAGAGACTGATTTATCTTAGATTGATTAATGCAACCAATGTAAATGTGAACCAGTAACTTCACCATTAAATTTGAGCAAGTAACTTTGTTGGTATTTCCACATTGTTGAGAAGTAAAGAAAGGGATGTTGTTACATTCTGCAAAAATTACTAATATGCACAAATTATTTTGATTTCTATTATTGTGCTGTTCATTGTTGCCATTTACATTCTTGCAATTACTGATAATTGATCTCTTATTTGTTATTCATTTGATTTCCATGATCTATTTCTGGCCTCCCCTAGTCTCTCTAGCCATAGTTGTGGTCATAGTTTCCAGTGTGAATGGAAATGACCCTCTATTTGATTGCCTACAAGACTCAGACTACAACGAGCTACTTAGTATAGTGGACAATGGTCTCCCCCACACCAACACATCTCATCATATTGCCATCATTGGGGCTGGCATGGCTGGCCTGACGGCAGCAAAGTTTTTGGAGGAGGCAGGACACAAGGTAGTCACCCAGATTCACTGAACAGTATCTAAACACAATGTGAATGTCACACTTCTGTGTCAGTATAACACCTATTACAAATAGTACATGTGCAGTACATGATCACTTTAATGACTTTTATTGGACCACCAGGTAACCATAATAGAGTCAAGCAATCGTATTGGAGGACGGGTAGAGACGTACAGACCTAAGGGAGAGCACTGGTACGCAGAACTTGGGGCCATGAGGATCCCTAACTTCCACACGTGAGTAAGGCCTGTTATCCTTGGCTTATCATTGCAGGGTTAGGGTCAATTGAATTTGAATTCAAATGGTTTCATGAAGTGATTTGAAATCGTGTTGTTTTCCATGGTGATTTTCCGAATCACATTTCTTGCTCTTGACCCCAACACCATATGATAGATATGAGTCAGAGTGTTGCAATGTTGGTCATGGGGTAGTTCTAGTAGTAGACGCTTATGTAGACGTGAGAGATTCAGAGTTGTAAAAACAGGAAATAAAGCAGTTCAGAATGATCTTGAACGAAGTCAGACATTCAGTTCTATACGCCACAATACAAAGGTATCACAATATCTCTGACTGTTTATTATTGCAAAAAAAGTCAAGTATCTTATCAAAAATGATTTGCATGGGAATGACAGCATGTGCTCACTTTTCCCATCAACATTTCAATGTTAACCATAAGACATCTCACTCCATAGAATTCTGTTGACGATTGCAAACAATGCAGGCCTTAGTCTGAACCGATTCATTGAGGATGACAATAATACCTACTATTTGGTGAATGGGTTGCTGCACAAAAACTATCAGGTGAAAGGGGACCCAGACGTCCTCAACTATCCGTTGAATGAAGATGAGAGAGGGAAGTCAGCTGATCAACTCTTCGACTTGTCTCTGCAGAAGGTTGGTGCAGATGCAGTGGAATCAAATAGGGTTTTAGGGTCCAATACAGTAAACTATTTTCGATTCTCCTGAACAGTTGCAGTGACATCTTATCACAAAATGTACATGACAAATACATGATTTGTTGCAGATAAGAGATTATGTGAAGAACAATGGCTGCCGTGCCATGCTGGACAAATATGACATGTTCTCTGTAAAGGTAAAGAAAGAAACATCTTCCTTGTAGGCCTACTCTATATGGTTGGCTTTTATGAGATAATCCATTTTGAGTGACGACACCAGACAAGATACAGCAGCTGCTTTGAGTAAATGAGAATGTGATGGGTTGATATTGATTGTAACATTATTACAACATTATGTATACATTTTGCATATACAGTTGAAGTCAGAAGTTTACATACACCTTAGCTAAATATATTTAAACTCCGTTTTTCAATTTCCCTGTCTTAGGTCAGGATCACCACTTTATTTTAAGAATGTGAAATGTCAGAATAATAGTAGAGAGAATGATTTATTTCAGCTTTTATTTCTTTCATCACATTCCCAGTGGGTCAGAAGTTTACATACACTCAATTAGTATTTGGTAGCATTGCCTTTAAATTGTTTAACTTGGGTCAAACGTTTCGGGTAGCCTTCCACAAGCTTCCCACAATGAGTTGGATGAATTTTGGCCCATTCCTCCTGACAAAGCTGGTGTAACTGAGTCAGGTTTGTAGGCCTCCTTGCTCACACATGCTTCTTCAGTTCTTCTCACAAATCTTCTATAGGATTGAGGTCAGGGCTTTGTGATGGCCACTCCAATACCTTGACTTTGTTGTCCTTAAGCCATTTTGACACAACTTTGGAAGTATGCTTGGGGTCATTGTCCATTTGGAAGACCCATTTGCGACCAAGCTGTAACTTCCTGACTGATGTCTTGAGATGTTGCTTCAATATATCCACATAATTTTCCTTCCTCCATTGATGCCATCTATTTTGTGAAGTGCACCAGTCCCTCCTGCAGCAAAGCGGCAGCAGGGTAGCCTAGTGGTTAGAGCGTTGGACTAGTAACCGAAAGGTTGCAAGTTCAAATCCCCGAGCTGACAAGGTACAAATCTGTCGTTCTGCCCCTGAACAGGCAGTTAACCCACTGTTCCTAGGCCGTCATTGAAAATAAGAATTTGTTCTTAACTGACTTGCCTAGTTAAATAAAGGTAAAATAAATAAAATAAAAAAAGCACCTCCACTACATGATGCTGCCACCCCCGTGCTTCACGGTTGGGATGGTGTTCTTCGCCTTGCAAGCTTGCCCCTTTCTTCTCCAAACATAACGATGGTAAGTATGGCCAAACAGTTCTGTTTTTGTTTCATCAGACCAGAGGACATTTCTCCAAAAAGTACAATCTTTGTCCCCATGTGCAGTTGCAAATCGTAGTCTGGCTTTTTTATGGCGATTTTCGAGCAGTGGCTTCTTCCCTGCTGAGCGGCCTTTAAGGTTATGTCGATATAGGACTCGTTTTACTGTGGATATAGATACTTTTGTACCTGTTTACTCCAGCATCTTAACAAGGTCCTTTGCTGTTGTTCTGGGATTGATTTGCACTTTTGGCACCAAAGTACGTTCATCTCTATGAGACAGAATGCGTCTCCTTCCTGAGTGGTATGACGGCTGCATGGTCCCATGGTGTTTATACCTGCGTACTATTGTTTGTACAGATGAACGTGGTACCTTCAGGCGTTTGGAAATTGCTCCCAAGGATGAACCAGTCTTGTGGAGGTCTACAATTTTTTTCTGAGGTCTTGGCTGATTTCTTTTGATTTTCCCATGATGTCAAGCAAAGAGGCACTGAGTTTGAAGGTAGGCCTTGAAATACATCCACAGGTACACCTCCAATTGACTCAAATTATGTCAATTAGCCTATCAGAAGAACATTTTCTGGAATTTTCCAAGCTGTTTAAAGGCACAGTCAACTTAGTGTATGTAAACTTCTGACCGCATGGGATTGTGATACAGTGAATTTTAAGTAGATGTCCTAACCGACTTGCCAAAACTATAGTTTGTTATCAAGAAATTTGTGGAGTGGTTGGAAAACGAGTTTTAATGACTCCAACCTAAGTGTATGTAAACTTCCGACTTCAACTGTATGCCTTTGAACGTAGACCCTTTCATCCAGCCATTCTACATATACAGTACAGCTAATGTTAAGTCTAAATGGTTTGTTTCTGACAGGAGTATCTTGTGAAGGAGGCCAATCTGAGTCGTGGTGCTTTGCGGATGATTGGGGATATTCTTAATGTGAACAGTTTATTCTACACTGCAATCACAGAGGCACTGTATGATCAGTCTGATATCAATGATGAGACTTTGTAAGAATGCCCCTTCTGTATATACACCACAAGCATCTGATTATAGAGAGCCCTACTTGGTGGAGTGCAATTATTTCCGCAGAGGGTCGGTGTGGGTCTATGCTTTCATTCCAACCACAGTAGCAAACCTGATGCAGCTACGCCTCGAATGAAGACTGTAAATCATTTAACACACGCGTATAGAGATGTTACTTTTTGGTTGGAACAAAAGCCTGGACCCACAACGGCTCTTTCAGATAAAACTAGGCACCACTGCCTCACCACTTCGGTTACAACACATTTACACATGTGCGGTATAGCCTGTATGCCCACGCTTTACAGCAGTGTGATTATTATTTATTTTTTCAGCTACTATGAGGTGACAGGCGGGTTTGACAAACTACCCAATGCCATTTGCGAGGACTTGAAGGGCACCATCCACCTAAATTCCAAGGTGAAACGCATCAGTCAGACCAGCAATAAAGTGACCGTGTCCTACCAGGACCACCATCTCTGGCACAAACCATCCTCCCTCACCCACCTGACAGTAGACTACGCCTTGGTGACAGCCACCGCCAAGGCTACTCTCTTTATCGACTTCCAGCCCCTGCTCTCAGCAGACAAGATGGAGGCGCTGCGTTCGCTGCACTATGATAGCTCCACCAAGGTAAGAGTTGCAGTGTAATATAGTGTAGTTTAGGTTTTCTCAATTCTAGGTCTGGAGGGGGGCCTTGGTGATTGCACATTTTTGTTCTTGCCAGCACTAACACCCCTGATGCACCTAATCAAACGCTCAATGATTAGTTGAACCAGGGGTTACTGAGCTAGCATTAACATTTGCAGTCCTCTGGGTCCCCAATACAGGAATTGGTGTATTACGCACGGTGCATTCTGATAGTTTGATCCTGTTATTTGAAACTGTTCGAATGAGAAGGGCTATTAATAAAGTTGATATCATTATGAAGGTGGTCCTGATATTCAGTGAGAGGTTCTGGGAGAAGGAGGGCATCAATGGAGGGAGGAGCATCACGGATATGCACTCTCGTTTCATCTACTACCCCAGCCACAGATTCCCTAACACGGACATCGGGGCCCTCTTGGCTTCCTATACCTTCTCGGATGACTCCACCCTCTTTCAGGGGGTGAATGACGAGGAGCTGCAGGGTCTGGTGCTGGATGACCTTGTCAAGATCCACGGGGAGGGCATACGGCCACTCTGCATTGAAGGGCTGGTGAAGAAGTGGGCGCTGGATCCCTATAGTCTTGGGGCATTTGCCCTCTTCACCCCGTACCAACATATAGACTACGCCTCAGAACTGTTCAGGAACGACAATAGGATCCACTTTGCTGGGGAGCACACAGCCCTGCCTCATGCCTGGATAGAGACGGCCATGAAGTCTGCTCTAAGGGCAGCTAGAAATATCAATAACCTCAGAGAGTAGAGAACGGGTGCAGTACAGTATATACTCTAATCCACCGGTGGAAGCGTATATCTGTATACTCTGGAGAAGAGAGAACACGTACAGTTGAAGTCAGAAGTTTACATACACCTTAGCCAAATACATTTAAACTCAGTTTTTCACAATTCCTGACATTTAATCTGAGTAAAAATTCCCTGTCTTAGGTCAGTTAGGATCACCACTTTATTTTAAGAATGTGAAATGTCAGAATAATAGTGTAGAGTGATTTATTTCAGCTTTTATTTCTTTCATCACATTCCCAGTGGGTCAGAAGTTTACATACACTCAATTAGTATTTGGTAGCATTGCCTTTAAATTGTTTAACTTGGGTCAAATGTTTAGAGTAGCCTTCCACAAGCTTCCCACAATAAGTTGGGTGAATTTTGGCCCATTCCTCCTGACAGAGCTGGTGTAACTGAGTCAGGTTTGTAGGCCTCCTTGCTCGCACACGCTTTTTCTGTTCTGCCCGCAAATTTTCTATAGGCTTGAGGTCAGGGCTTTGTGATGGCCACTCCAATACCTTGACTTGTTGTCCTTAAGCCATTTTGCCACAACTTTGGAAGTATGCTTGGGGTCATTGTTCATTTGGAAGACCCGTTTGCAACCAAGCTTTAACTTCCTGACTGATGTCTTGAGATGTTGCTTCAATATATCCACATAATTTTCCTTCCTTCATTGATGCCATCTATTTTGTGAAGTGCACCAGTCCCAAAGCACCCCCACACCATGATGCTGCCACCCCTGTGCTTCACGGTTGGTATGGTGTTCTTTGGCTTGCAAGGCTCCCCCTTTCTCCTCCAAATATAATGATGGTCATTATGGCCAAACAGTTCAATTTTTGTTTCATCAGACGAGAGGACATTGTTCCCAATGATGAACCAGACTTGTGGAGGTCTACCATTTTTTTCTGAGATATTGGCTGATTTCTTTTGATTTTCCCATGATGTCAAGCAAAGAGGTACTGAGTTTGAAGGTAGGCCTTGAAATACATCCACAGGTACACCTCCAATTGACTCAAATTATGTCAATTAGCCTATCAAAAGCTTCTAAAGCCATGACATAATTGTCTGGAATTTTCCAAGCTGTTTAAAGGCACAGTCAACTTAGTGTATGTAAACTTCTGACCCACTGGAATTATAAGTGAAATAATCTGTCTGTAAACAATTGTTGGAAAAATTACTTGTGTCATGCACAAAGTAGATGTCCTAACCGACTTGCCAAAACTATAGTTTGTTAACAAGAAATTTGTGGAGTGGTTGAAAAACGAGTTTTAATGACTCCAACCTAAGTGTATGTAAACTTTCGACTTCAACTGTATTTGTTTATGTACACTGCAAGACCAACAGTATGTTGACCCCTCCTCGTCGAACATCTCCTTCCAAAATCAAGGGCGTAAATATGGGCCAGTCAAGTTCTTCCACACCGATCTCGACAAACCATTTCTCGCTTTGTGCACAGGGCCATTGTCATGCTCAAACAAGAAAGGGCTTTCCCCAAACCGTTGCCACAAAGTTGGATGCACAGAATTGTCTAGAATGTCATTGTATGCTGTAGCGTTAAGATTTCCCTTCACTGGAAGTAAGGGGCCTAGGCCAAACCATGAAAACAGCCCCAGATCTGTATTCCTTCTCAACCAAACTTTACAGTTGGCACTATGCATTGGGGCAGGTAGCGTTCTCCTGGCATCCGCCAAACCCAGATTCGTCAGTCGGACTGCCAGATGGGGAAGATTCATCACTCCAGAGAATGCGCTTCCACTGCTCCAGAGTCCAATGGCGGCGAGCTATACACAACTCCAGCCGAAGCTTGGCATTGCGCATGGTTATCTTAGGCTTCTTTGCAGCTGCTCGGCAATGGAAACCCATTTTTGGAGCTCCTGATAAACAGTTATTGTGCTGACATTGCTCCAAGAGGCAGTTTGGATCTCGGTAATGAGTGTTGCAACCGAGGACAGACAATTTTTTACACACTGTGTGCTTCAGCACTCGGCGGTCCCGTTCTATGAGCTTGTGTGGCCTACCATTTCACAGCTGAGCCGTTGCTGCTCCTAGACGTTTCCACTTCACAGTAACAACACTTACTTAATCTATGGAGATTGCATGGCTGTGTGCTCGATTTATACACATGTCAGCAATGGGTGTGGCTGAAACAGCCAAGTCAACGAATTTGAAGGGGTGTGCACATACTTTTGTATATACTGTATAGTGTATCTGTATGCTTCAGGAAGTCCATGACAAAATGTTCTATCCACGATCTTCATAGCAATGCTCCTTCCATAGAATGACAATGAAAAACAATCAAAATAATAATGGCACATTATCAATATTAATAAAAAGTGTTGATAAAATTCTCACAATTTGAAACGTTAACTGTGCTTATTATGTGTTAAGAGTGTTATTGTGTTCATATGGTTGCTGCTCATCTACATTCATATATTGAACTGTTTTATATGGACTATTTTATACAGTACCTCTGCATAATCATGAATGAGAAACTAAAATAGGTAATTTACAGTGCATTCGCAAAGTATTCAGACCCCATTCCCCTTTTCCACATTCTGTAATGTTACAGCCTTACTCTAAAATGGATTAAATACATGTTTTCCTTCATCAATCTACACACAATACCCCATAATGACAAAGCAAAAACAGGTTTAGAAATGTATGCAAATGTATTACAAATAAAACTGAAATACCTTATTTGCGTATTCAGACCCTTTGCTATGAAATTGAGCTTGAAATTGAGCTCAGGTGCATCCTGTTTCCATTGATCATCCATGTGATGTTTCTATAACTTGAATGGAGTTATATTATATAAATTCCATTCATTGGACATGATTTGAAAAGGCACACGCCTGTCTATATAAGAACAAAAACCAAGCCATGAGGTCGAAAGAGTTGTCCGTAGAGCTCCAAGACAGGATTTTGTCGAGGCACAGATCTGAGGAAGGGTACCAAAACATTTATGCCACATTGAAGGTCCCCAAGAACACAGTGGCCTCCATCATTTTTAAATGGAAGAAGTTTGGAACCACCAAGACTCTTCCTTGAGATGGCAGCATGGCCAAACTGAGAAATCGGGGTAGAAGGGTCTTGGTCAGGGAGGTGACCAAGAACCCTTTGGTCACTCTGACAGAGCTAAAGAGTTCCTCTGTGGAGATGGAAGAACCTTCCAGAAAGACAAGCATCTCTGCAGCACTCCACCAATCAGGCATTTTTAGTAGAGTGGCCAGAAGCCACTCCTCAGTAGAAGATAAATGACAGCCTGCATGGAGTTTGCCAAAAGGCTCCTAAAGGACTCTCAGACCATAATAAATGGTGGTGGCGGCATCATGCTGTGGGGAAGTTTTTCAGCAGCAGGGACTATGAGTAGACTAGTCAGGATCGAGGGAAAGATGAACGGAGCAAAGTACAGAGAGAGATCCTTGATGAAAACCTGCTCCAGAGCGCTCAGGACCTCTGACTGGGGCGAAGCTTCACCTTCCAACAGGACAACGACCCTAAGCACACAGCCAAGACAACGCAGGAGTGGCTTCGGGACAAGTCTCAATGTGCTTGAGTTACCCAGCCAGAACCCGGACTTTAACCCGATTGAACATCTCTGGAGAGACCTGAAAATAGCTCTGCAGTGATGCTCCCCATCCAACCTGACCGATCTTGAGAGGATCTGCAGAAAAGAATGGGAGAAACTCCCCAAATAAAGGTGTAAATGTCATATTTCAGTTTACATTTTTTATAAACTTGCAAAAATGTCTAAAAAACTGTTTTTGTTTTGTCATTATGGAGTATTGTGTGAAGATTGATGAGGGGGAAAAAACTATTTAATCCAAGGCTGTAACGTAACAAAATGTGTAAAAAGTCAAGGGGTATGAATACTTCCTGAATGCTCTGTACATAATTGTAATTACATATCAATTATTCTGTTATGATCAGTACATTTACTAATTGTAACTATTGTTGCTTTCAAAATAAAACTTTTAACAAATCCAATGGGAGAACCAAATTGTTGTTGATCATGACAATTACTTGAACAGTCTGGACAGAAATAGAAACAGATCTACTTACTGAATATTGCACGCAGAATGACAATATGCCATAGTTGTTCCCATTTGCCCCATGTATTTGGCAGCCTGTATTAGGGTGTCTGAGACTATATTGATAATGTAAGGTTATTAATATAACCACTGTTCCCTGAAGGATGGAAACTAGATATAACATTGCTATGGGGGATCGCTCATCAAAATGCGAGACCGGCTGAAGACCTTT
Organism: Salvelinus alpinus; assembly: GCF_045679555.1. Taxonomy (NCBI): domain Eukaryota; kingdom Metazoa; phylum Chordata; class Actinopteri; order Salmoniformes; family Salmonidae; genus Salvelinus; species Salvelinus alpinus. The sequence continues at coordinate 48,860,221 of NC_092094.1, read as the reverse complement.
CAACATGCCTGTAAGGGCCAATGGAATTGCAGTGTCCGAGGAGGTCCCACTCTCCTCGTTTATATGAAATCCATAAAATTGTTCCAAAACCTTCTGGTGTTATATCTAGTTTCCCTCTTTCAGGGAACAGTGGTTGTATTCATAACCTTACTTAACTTTTCAGTCGGTCCACTAGATATAACATTGCTATAAGAAAGTACAATGCAGGGAAATGAAACATGGGCCCAGGCAGACCTACCAAGGCAGATCCGTTTATAAGACAGGAAGGCAAGGGCCTCCCGAGTGGCGCAGCGGTCTAAGGTACTGCATCGCTGTGCTAGAGACGTCACTACAGTTCCGGGTTCGATCCTGTGCCGCAGCCTGCCGCGATCGGGAGACCCATGAGGCGGCGCACAATTTGATCAGCGTCGTCCGGGTTAGGGGAGGGTTTGGCTGGCTGGGATGTCCTTGTCGCGCTCTAGCGACTCCTTGTGGCGGCCCGGGTGCATGCACGCTGACTTTGGTCAAATCAAATCAAATGTTTTGTTGGTCACATAAACATGGATAGCAGATGGTAATGCGAGCGTAGCGAAATGCTTGTGCTTCTAGTTCCGACAGTGCAGTAATATCTAACAAGTAATCTAACAATTCCAAAACAACTAACTAATACACACAAATCTAAAGGGATGGAATAAGAATATGTACATATAAATATATGGATGAGCGATGAGCGGCATAGGCAAGATGCAATAGAAGGTATAAAATACATATGTGATGAGTAATGTAAGATATGTAAACATTGTTAATGTGGCATTATGTAAAGTGACTAGTGATCCATTTATTAAAGTTGGCAATGATTTGAGTCTGTATATAGGCAGTAACCTCTATGTGTTAGCGATGGCTGTTTAACAGTCTGATGGCCTTGAGATAGAAGCTGTTTTTCAGTCTCGGGGTGAACAGGCAGTGGCTCGGGGTGAACAGGCAGTGGCTCGGGTGGTTGTTGTCGTTGATGATCTTTTTGGCCTTCCTGTGACATCGGGTGCTGTAGGTGTCCTGTAGGGCAGATAGTTTGCCCTCTGTGATGCGTTGTGCAGACCGCACCACCCTCTGGAGAGCCTTGTGGTTGAGGGTGGTGCAGTTGCCGTACCAGGCGATGATACAGCCCGACAGGATGCTCTCAATTGTGCATCTGTAAAAGTTTGCCAGCTGTATGGTGTTTCCTCCGACACATTGGTGCTTCTGGCTTTCGAGTTAAGCGAGCAGTGTGTCAAGAAGCAGTGCGGCTTGGCGGGGTCGTGTTTCGGAGGACGCATGGCTCTCTGTACGGGAGTTGCAGCAACGGGACAAGAAGGAAGTCCAGGACCTCTATACCAGGCGGTGTCAGAGGAAGGCCCTAAAAATTGTCTAAGACTCCAGCCACCCTAGTCATAGACCGTTCTCTCTGCTACCGCACGGCAAGCGCTACCGGAACACCAAGTCTAGGTCCAAGAGGCTTCTAAACAACTTCTACCCCCAAGCCATAAGACTCCTGAACATCTAGTCAAATGGCTTCCCAGACTATTTTCAGTGTCCCCCCCCCCCCCCCACACACACACACCCTCTTTACACCGCTGCTACTCTCTGTTGTCATCTATGCATAGTCACTTTAATAACTCTTCCTACATGTACAGTGAGGGAAAAAAGTATTTGATCCCCTGCTGATTTTGTACGTTTGCCCACTGACAAAGAAATTATCAGTCTATAATTTTAATGGTAGGTTTATTTGAACAGTGAGAGACAGAATAACAACAAAAATATCCAGAAAAATGCATGTCAAAAATGTTATAAATTGATTTGCATTTTAATGAGGGAAATAAGTATTTGACCCCTTCTCAATCAAAAAGATTTCTGGCTCCCAGGTGTCTTTCATACAGGTAACGAACGGAGATTAGGAGCACACTCTTAAAGGGAGTGCTCCTAATCTCAGTTTCTTACCTGTATAAAAGATACCTGTCCACAGAAGCAATCAATCAATCAGATTCCAAACTCTCCACCATGGCCAAGACCAAAGAGCTCTCCAAGGATGTCAGGGACAAGATTGTAGACCTACACAAGGCTGGAATGGGCTACAAGACCATCGCCAAGCAGCTTGGTGAGAAGGTGACAACAGTTTCTGTGATTATTCGCAAATGGAAGAAACACAAAAGAACTGTCAATCTCCCTCAGCCTGGGGCTCCATGCAAGATCTCACCTCGTGGAGTTGCAATGATCATGAGAACGGTGAGGAATCAGCACAGAACTACACAGGAGGATCTTGTCAATGATCTCAAGGCAGCTGGGACAATAGTCATCAAGAAAACAATTGGTAACACACTATGCCGTGAAGGACTGAAATCCTGCAGCGCCCGCAAGGTCCCCCTGCTCAAGAAAGCACATATACATGCCCGTCTGAAGTTTGCCAATGAACATCTGAATGATTCAGAGGACAACTGGGTGAACGTGTTGTGGTCAGATGAGACCAAAATGGAGTTCTTTGGCATCAACCCAACTTGCCGTGTTTGGAGGAGGAGGAATGCTGCCTATGACCCCAAGAAACCATCCCCACCGTCAAACATGGAGGTGGAAACATTATGCTTTGGGGGTGTTTTTCTGCTAAAGGGACAGGACAACTTCACCGCATCAAAGGGACGATGGACGGGGCCATGTACCGTCAAATCTTGGGTGAAAACCTCCTTCCCTCAGCCAGGGTATTGAAAATGGGTCGTGGATGGGTATTCCAGCATGACAATGACCCAAAACACACGGCCAAGGCAACAAAGGAGTGGCTCAAGAAGAAGCACATTAAGGTCCTGGAGTGGCCTAGCCAGTCTCCAGACCTTAATCCCATAGAAAATCTGTGGAGGGAGCTGAAGGTTCGAGTTGCCAAACGTCAGCCTCGAAACCTTAATGACTTGAAGTAGATCTGCAAAGAGGAGTGGGACAAAATCCCTCCTGAGATGTGTGCAAACCTGGTGGCCAACTACAAGAAACGTCTGACCTCTGTGATTGCCAACAAGGGTTTTGCCACCAAGTACTAAGTCATGTTTTGCAGAGTGGTCAAATACTTATTTCCCTCATTAAAATGCAAATCAATTCATAACATTTTTGACATGCGTTTTTCTGGATTTTTTTGTTGATATTCTGTCTCTCACTGTTCAAATAAACCTACCATTAAAATTATAGACTGATCATTTCTTTGTCAGTGGGCAAACGTACAAAATCAGCAGGGGATCAAATACTTTTTTCCCTCACTGTACATACTACCTCAAATAACCACATTGACTCTGATCGGTAACCCCCTGTATATAGTCTCGCTATTGTTATTTCACTGCTGGAATTGAATTACTTGTTACTTTTATCTCTTGTTCTTATCTGTATTTTTTTAAACTGTATTGTTGGTTAGGGACTCGTAAGTAAACATTTCCCTGTAAGCTCTACACCTGTTGTATTCGGCGCATGTGACTAATACAATTTGATTTGATTGATTTGATTTGTACAGCTCTGATTCAAAGTCTTTAAGGTGATTGGGACATTAGTGTGTCCTAACAGGGTGAGGAGACAAAGTAGCCATTGATGGTTGTTGTTCTGGGGCCTGCCCAGGCTGCACAGCTAACTGGTCATTCTGGAGCAGTATCCTTCCTGTATGTCTGGCAGGGTATTCAGGGCTGTGTGGTGATCAGTTTCCAACTACAGCAGTTGGTTCCAGGCCCATTGACTAACTGGATGATGCTAGGATTCTCCAGTAGTGGAATGGTTAGTTGTCTGGTTGTGAAGGAGAGTCTGTGAAAGTGCTGTCAATAAAGCCTTGTTCACCCTGCAAGCATTCCAGGTGAAGCTGGTTGAGAGAATGCCATCATGTGCAAAGCTGTCATCAAGGCAAAGGGTGGTTACTTTGAAGAATCTCAAATCTATTTTGATTTGTTTAACACTTTTTTGGTTACTACATGATTCCATGTGTGTTTTTTCATAGTTTTGATGTCTTCACTATTATTCTACAATGTAGAAAATAGTAAAAATAAAGAAAAACCCTGGAATGAGTACGTATGTCAAAACATTTGACTGGTACTGTATAAAAAATATAAAATAATAATAGTAATATATATATACATTTACAACTGTAGCAATGATACATGTCCATTGGGGGGGTGGGGGCAATTTTACCAACACAATAAGATTCAACCTTGTCTAGTGTATTTTGTTTTGACGACATTTGGAAAGTTGACCAACAAATTTCCTGTTTCCATCAGGCCTGTCGTGATATTTTTTTATCCGCCATGTACTTTACTCGCAGTAAAAGGTTGGATGGAAACTTGATTAGTGTGACCATTTACGGTATCTAGTTGTTGATTCTAAAGAGCAGAAATGTGTGTCTTACTACTCACAATCTTTCCAATGCCTAATTGGTCTGTGGGTGGAGATTTTTATGTTAAATGTGGCAAAATGTCCTGCATTCTACATATTCCTTTGGAAGTCAGGTAGGATGGCAGATATTAGCTCTGGGTGGTTGGCTGTGATTACAGTCTGGAGCAGGCCCTGCAGGAGACATGGAGAGGGACAGAACCGGGGAGGGTGACCTCAGGTTAACAATAGGTTACTTAGAGGGTAGGTCATAGACTACGACTAAGAAGCGTTATGAGGGACGTAGCACAACTCCACACGCATATACATTTGAAGAGGATCCCTGGGCTTTGATGGAAAGTAAAGGGGTTGCAGAAGGAGGTGGAGCTGGTCGAGCATGGTGCACAAAGACCACTATCTCACAATCAATCCCAGCCACCATACACAATGACATATAGCATCTTTGTTTAAGTTTGTCCATTTTAAGAGGCCTCTTTTTTGCCATAGATGGCATATGTCCATAACTGCACCCGCTGATTTGGCCTCGTTTTTATTGGATTGCTCCTCAAGCGGCCATGACAGAAGCCAAACGTGAGTTGGCTTGGGGGTGTGGTTTGATGTGGGTGTTCTTGAGTGTGTCCTTGCCACCTCCAAGACCCAGGAGTAGAGATCAACACCAGGACAAAATGGAGTGTTAAAAAAATATGTTGTTGTTATAGTTTACTCATGTTCTCTGTACCAGACAACACAGTGCCTAACACCTCTTTGCTCTAAAATAAGACCTTGTCCAGGGTCAGGAGTTTTCCCTGGTCAGTTCATGTGGTCAGGAAAACCTCCTTACCCTGCTCATACTTTACAGATATGCCGCTGGGTCAAGGTCAGATCCCATCGCTTTAGCATCACTGTGCTTCCTCTATGTATGAAGGGAGTGAATACTGAATATACATTGCTTTTACACTCTTTGGTTTACTGCTGCTGGCGAGTGTATGTAGTGACCCGCAGTCTAAACTCAGGGGCACTCTCAAATTCCAAATGGGGTTTGCAGGCATTTGTCGGTCCACTTCATCCTCGCGCAGGAGAAATACACTCATGGCTGTGCTTTTAAAGAAGAGACATGCTTTTAGTTTGGAAAATGTTATCCCAAGAGAGGAGCCAAACCCCAGCCGGCTGCTTTCTTCAGAGTCACATTTCATTTCAATGGAGGGGAACAAACAGAAGTGTGTGTGAGCAGACTTCTAAGGCCACGATTTTGTCACACTAATCAGGTTTCCAACCAACTTTTATATGCGAGTAAAGGACTTGATGGATAAAACATTTCACGACAGGCCTGATGGAAACAGCAAATTTGTTGGTCAACCTTACAAATGTCAACAAAACAAAATACACTAGAAAAGGTCAGATCTATTTATGTCGGTAAAATGAATTATGCGAGAAATGGCGGTGGAATCGCCTTTATGCGCAAATATGTATATAATAACCATCATATCGAAGTAAACTTGGAGTCACGCAATGATATTGTGTGGTCCTCCCACTATGACTCGGGAAAGCATGCAGTTTATTAGGCTACAGATGAAATAAGTTATGATGAACTTGATGATGTTGATGCTCCTTTCCAATAAATATCAAGGGTCTTATTCTGATGGCATGATGATCGATGCTTGGCTGCCGTTTGACAAGTAAAATCATACAGTATAGGCTATACCCGCACTTTATCAGCGAGCTGTTGGCTAGAGCACACGTGCCTAGACCAGAGTGGGCACATTCTCTATATAACTCAAACAATTTTGTGACAAAACCATCAGTAGAGTTGAAAATGCGATGGAAACCCAATTGTTTTTTATTATTTGGCACATGGGAATTTAACCGCAAAAGTTATTTTATGTGCACTACGTCTTAATCTGTAACAAGTCAATTTGATGGAAACACACTGGTGGGAAAATATGCATATTTTTTTCATGCAGAACTTTGAATATTCGCATGAAAATCTGTCGCGAATTGGATGGAAACCTAGCAACTGACAGGAAAAGAGATTTAGTTTATGCATTTGTGGTGATTTAAGAATGGTATTTACAATATTGCATATGGATAGGAATAAAATACCTCTACACTTACAGTATGTCAGATACCAAGATTATCATTGACAGAACAGGATGGTATTTAAAATATTATAGATAACTGTCACGACTTCCGCCGAAGTTGGTCCCTCTCCTTGTTCGGGCGGCGTTCGGCGGTCGACGTCACCGGCTTTCTAGTCACCACCGATCCATGTTTCATTTTCGTTTTATTATGTCTTCATTATACACACCTGGCTTCCCTTTCTGTTTTGTGGGTGATTGTCATTGTCATGTGGGTTCGTTCTTTGTGCTCTGGATATTTGTATTTTTCCTTGTTGGAACATTGCTTACATTTTTGAGTAAATTCAGATTATTACTCATACCTGTGTCCTGCGCCTGACTCTGCTTATCCATTTACCTAATCGCTGACAATAACACTATTATCCAACTGGACCTCTAGAGTTACAGTTTGAGATACAGAGATCAGTTGACAGGTCGTCTGAAAAGGACATACCAGGCCTTTCCTGCCAGTATGATTTTGACCGTATTGTATCACTTTTTTGTTGTGGTTAGCCACTGTTTACTGGACAGTCTCTGGACTCATGTCCGTTTACTCATGTCTGACTCCCAAATCCAATAGTCTGAAACAATATCCCTTCCTTTATTTTTTACATTGTTAATAAGCAGGATGTGTGTTAAGCAGGGGAAACAATAATGGGGGACATAAGGAGGAAATGTCAGCATGGATTTGTGTATTAGCCTCTGGCAATGTGGGGAAGGAGAGTAAACAAACATGTAGTGTTCCTTACTAGTTTATAATCAATTCAGCTGTACTGAACAAACAGATTTCATTTTTTTTACTAATTGCCTAATCTATAACACATTGGTTGATGTTTTTCAAAAAGCAAAATGATTTGGACACATCTTGACATTTTGGCTACAGAGGCAGTCATTCTTTTTTAGTTATAGATTATGAAGCAAGTTATGCTTAAATCCTCTGAGGACATAGAAGTCTAAAAACTATCAAGTAGTCTGAAACAAAGTACATCCATTTTTATTAGAACTGTTGTAAGGGTCAACGGGATTCATAGTGAAGATTCTAGGATGAGGGCTCTCAAAAGGCATGTAGGAAATGAAGTAGGCAGCAAAAGCTCAAAACTTAAATACTTAAGAAACTTGTGGAAACACAAAAGATTCACACAGTGCAGAATGATTTCCCAGTGGTTGTAAATACAATCTATTTTTCTACAGGATATTTATGTATTTATTTTTTTGCATAGTGGTCACATCACAATGTCAGGTGTCATCAAATAAAATGTTATTTGTCACATGCGCTGAATACAACAGGTGTAGTAGACCTTACAGTGAAATGCTTACTTACCCCAACTTGACCCCGACTTTATATAGTTGTATTGCTATTTAGGACGGGGCAAACTTGGGTCTTCTTTCCCCTCATTTTAAGATGGAATTCAGTCAAGACTACCTCTGACTGAAATGAAAGATTGTCTGCTTAGAATAATTTTGAGGCAAAATCCTTTCTAAAACATTTCAAAGCCTTATCAGTGCCCCTTTCCTGGTCAAAGGTAGTACACAATATAGGGACTAGGGTGCCATTTGGGAGGCTCAATGCAACCTGTGAGTATGGCTCTATTGGAGCATTCATGTCAAATCTTCCCATTTGATCTCCATTTCAAATTGAATCCCACCCTGATAGGAATATCAGATTGAAAGGGCTTCATTGTTGTTTATTCATACATCATCACAGGGACGGTTTTCAGAAAGTTGGGGAATCTATTGATAACAATTCAGACAAATCCTTTTCACTGCATCAGCAGAAGTGTGATAGTCATTTGCTGTGAGACATATTGTTTTATGACATAATTACATCATAATTGAATATATAAAGGAAAAGACAAAGGTTAAGAAAAAGGCTAATAGGATTTTAGGGTCATTTAGATGATATGCTTTACTGTTCTAAACTACTGTAACACAGTTAGTAACACTATATTACCATTTAGAGCCCACTGCTGTGGGAGTCTGTCAGATAGTGTGCCCATTAAATGGTACATCAAATCAGAAGGCAAGTGATAAATTATTCTGAAGTACTCAGATATATGGCAGCTGGCCGTAAGACTTACATGCTCCGGCAACTTCAAATATATACAACCTGAAGTACAGTGGGGCAAAAAAGTATTTAGTCAGCCACCAATTGTGCAAGTTCTCCCACTTAAAAAGATGAGAGAGGCCTGTAATTTTCGTCATAGGTACACTTCAACTATGACAGACAAAATGAGGAAAAAAAATCTAGAAAATCACATTGTAGGATTTTTAATGAATTTATTTACAAATTATGGTGGAAAATAAGTATTTGGTCACCTACAAACAAGCAAGATTTCTGGCTCAGACCTGTAACTTCTTCTTTAAGAGGCTCCTCTGTACTCCACTCGTTACCTGTATTAATGGCACCTGTTTGAACTTGTTATCAGTATAAAAGACACCTGTCCACAACCTCAAACAGTCACACTCCAAACTCCACTATGGCCAAGACCAAAGAGCTGTCAAAGGACACCAGAAACAAAATTGTAGACCTGCACCAGGCTGGGAAGACTGAATCTGCAATAGGTAAGCAGCTTGGTTTGAAGAAATCAACTGTGGGAGCAATTATTCGGAAATGGCAGACATACAAGACCACTGATAATCTCCCTCGATCTGGGGCTCCACGCAAGATCTCACCCCGTGGGGTCAAAATGATCACAAGAACGGTGAGCAAAAATCCCAGAACCACACGGGGGGACCTAGTGAATGACCTGCAGAGAGCTGGGACCAAAGTAACAAAGCCTACCATCAGTAACACACTACGCCGCCAGGGACTCAAATCCTGCAGTGCCAGACGTGTCCCCCTGCTTAAGCCAGTACATGTCCAGGCCCGTCTGAAGTTTGCTAGAGAGCATTTGGATGATCCAGAAGAAGATTGGGAGAATGTCATATGGTCAGATGAAACCAAAATATAACTTTTTGGTAAAAACTCAACTCGTCGTGTTTGGCGGACAAAGAATGCTGAGTTGCATCCAAAGAACACCATACCTACTGTGAAGCATGGGGGTGGAAACATCATGCTTTGGGGCTGTTTTTCTGCAAAGGGACCAGGACGACTGATCCGTGTAAAGGAAAGAATGAATGGGGCCATGTATCGTGAGATTTTGAGTGAAAACCTCCTTCCATCAGCAAGGGCATTGAAGATGAAACGTGGCTGGGTCTTTCAGCATGACAATGATCCCAAACACACCGCCCGGGCAACGAAGGAGTGGCTTCGTAAGAAGCATTTCAAGGTCCTGGAGTGGCCTAGCCAGTCTCCAGATCGCAACCCCATAGAAAATCTTTGGAGGGAGTTGAAAGTCCGTGTTGCCCAGCAACACGGCTCTAGAGGAGATCTGCATGGAGGAATGGGCCAAAATACCAGCAACAGTGTGTGAAAACCTTGTGAAGACTTACAGAAAACGTTTGACCTCTGTCATTGCCAACAAAGGGTATATAACAAAGTATTGAGATAAACTTTTGTTATTGACCAAATACTTATTTTCCACCATAATTTGCAAATAAATTCATAAAAAATCCTACAATGTGATTTTCTGGATTTTTTTTTCTCATTTTGTCTGTCATAGTTGAAGTGTACCTATGATGAAAATTACAGACCTCTCTCATCCTTTTAAGTGGGAGAACTTGCACAATTGGTGGCTGACTAAATACTTTTTTGCCCCACTGTATAGGGAGATGTACACATGTCAGTCACATCTCTAAGTATACTGCATTCAACACATGCATTTGTCTGGCAAGGAGACTACTCTCTTGTGATGTAGCATTGGTTAAAACATGACAACAGACAATGAAAAAGGAATCTTCAACCTCTTTTCAACCTTTGGATAAAAGCGTCTGCTAAATGGCGTACTTGATATTGAGCAACTCAGGGTATAGAATGTCAAAAGGAACAGAGGTGGCTTTGTACACTGGCCATCAGGGCCGGTTCCAGGCATAAGCAACATAAGCAGTTGCATAGGGCCCCCGACTGCTAGAGGGCCCCCCGACCAAAAATAAAGAAATAAACGTACCCCCCAAAAAATGTACTCAGTAAAATGTGGTTGTGCATATACATGAAGTATGTGGACACCCCTTCAAATTAGTGGATTCGGCTATTTCAGCCACACCCGTTGCTGACAGGAATATAAAATCAAGGACACAGCCATGCAATTTCCATAGGCCTTACTGGAGAGCTTAGTGACTTTCAACGTGGCATCGTTATAGAATGCCACCTTTCCAACAAGTCAGTTTGTAAAATGTCAGCATTGCTAGAGCTGCCCTAGTCAACTGTAAGTGCTGTTATTGTGAAGTGGAAATGTCCAGGAGAAACAACGGCTCAACCGCAAAGTGATAGGCCACACAATCTCACAGAACGGGACCGCCGAGTGCTGAAGAGTGTAACGCGTAAATATTGTCTGTCCTCGGTTGCAACACTCACTACCGCATTCCAAACTGCGTCTGGGAGCAACGTCAGGACAAGAACTGTTTGTCGGGAGCCTCATGAAATGGGTTTCCATGGCCGAGCAGCCGCACACAAGCCTTAAATCCCCATGCACAATGCCAAGCGTCGGCTAGAGTGGTGTAAAGCTCGCCGCAGTGGAAACACTTTCTCTGGAGTGATGAATCAAGCCTCACCATCTGGAACGACAGACGATTCTGGGTTTGGCGAATGCCAGGAGAATGCTACCTGTTCCAATGCATACTGCTAACTGCAAAGTTTGTTAGAGGAGGAATAATGGTCTGGGGCTGTTTTCCATGGTTCGGGCTGGGCCACTTAGTTCCAGTGAAAGGAAATCTTAACACTACAGCATACAATGCCGTTCTAGACGATTCTGTGCTTTTAACTTTGTGGCAACAGTGTGGGGAAAGCCCTGTCCTGTTTCAGCATGACAATTCCCCCCATGCACAAAGCGAGGTCCATACAGAAATGGTTTGTCGAGATCGGTGTGGAAGAACTTGACTCACCTGAACAGAGCCCTGACCTCAACCCCATCGAACACCTTTGGGATGAATTGGAACGCCGACAGCGAGCCAGGCCTAATCGCCCAACATCCGTGCCCGACCTCACTAATGCTCTTGTGGCTGAACATAAGAAAATCCCTGCAGCAATGTTCCAACATCTAGTGTTATAGCAGCAAAGGCGGGACCTAAGTCAATATTATTGCCCATGATTTTGGAATGAGATGTTTGACAAGCAGGTGTCCACATACTTTTGGTAGTGTAGTTTAGCCGGCTATCTAAACTAGTAATAATTATGGCCAAATGCCGTGCCCAGGGGCCCTGACCTCCAGAGGGCACCCATTTATTTTGTTAGTCATTCACACTCAGATATCTTATTAACATGGCATAGGTCATTACAAAATGTGTAGAATTGCAGGAAATTTGCTTTAAATCTGCAAACATTTCTATCCACCCCATGGCAAAATGGGTCAAATTGAAGGAAATAAACTGTAAAACTGCACTTTAAAAAAAATCTGTGCCCCATGGCATACTGAGTATAATTGCATGACATTTGTTATAAAAAGTTCTCACTGTCCCATAGCAAAATATGTAGAATTGCAGAAAACTTTCTTCAAACCTTACATTACACACCTTACACATGGAGTGTGTATGTGTGCCGTTCAGAGGGTGAATGGGTAAGACAAAAGATTTAAGATTGAATTGCCTTTGAACGAGGTATGGTAGTAGGTGCCAACAGTTTCCTGTGTGTATCAAGAATGGTCCACCAGCCAAAGCACATCCAGACAACTTGACACAACTGTGGGAAGCATTGGAATCAACATGGGCTAGTATCCCTATGGGACGCTTTTGACACCTTGTAGAGTCCATGCCTCGACAAGGGTGATCTGAGAGCAAAAGGGGTGCAATGGAATATTAGGAAGGTGTTCCTAATGTTTTGTACACTCAGTGTACAGCCAAACCAACAAGGAACTCTCTGAATTTGATATAAAACCATCTGTGTTCGTCATAGAACGATGGGACTAGTTTCTGTGGATGGACTCCTTCACGTGGTTGATTGCCCTTGTATATCTATCTGTCTATCTGAATGGTTGGTGGACCATTCTTGATACACACGGGACACTGTTGAGCGTCAAAAACCCAGCAGCGTTGCAGTTCTTGACAAACTCAAATCGGTGTGCCTGCACCTACTAACATACCCCGTTCAAAGGCACTTCAATACTTTGTCTTGCCCATTCACCCTCTGAATGGCACACATACACAATCCATGTCTCAATAGTCTCAAGGCTTAAAAATCCTTCACTAACCTGTCTCTTCCTCTACACTGTGACATCAATAAGGGATCATAGCTTTCACCTGGATTCACCTGGTCCATCTATGTCATGGGAAGAGCACTCATGTTTTGTACACTCACTGCTTTAATACTGCTAATGAATTTGTCAGACAGCAATGTTGTATTTCACACTAGAAACTCTGAATTCAATATACTGTATATGATTCATCAAGCCCTTCTCTGCCAAGGCAGAGTTAGAGGAAGATGTAAGTACGCATTTCACCTGTTCTACTCAGCGCATGTGATAAATATATTGATTCGATTTTCTAATAGAAGATATTTGTCGCCATCTTGAGGCCTTTTCTACCTCTTTCAGGGCCGTGCCAATTAAATAAATACATGAATGTCAGGCAACTTCAGACCGTCTCTCGTGATTATACCCTGATGAAGACAGCTTGGCTGTCGAAACGTTGGTAATTACATTTTTGCATCTGAGCTCCTAGAGTGTGCGGCTCTCCTTTATTTTTAAACTTCAGACCGTCTAACACCAATATAGCTTTTGTTGAGCAAACAAATATCACCATCAAGTTGACATACATCAATTCACTTTTATTCATTTACATTATTTCTACTATAATATAAAGCTCCATAATGAATATCTTAATACTGCACTATGGATACCATTATATACCCTTATAGAAGTCATAAAATGACTAAGCCTAGTTCATACCCTTCGTGTGCAACACAAGAACGCTTCACAAAATGCTGATCCTGCGTTCTTGTGTAGTGTTTTTTGTGTAGCTGCTTGTAGTTATTTCTTGTGTACGTATGTAGGGTATAAACTACACTTTAGTCACATGTCATCAAATTAGTACCTAAATTAAAATGAAAAATTATAAAAGATACAATATTAATCAAAATCTGCAATACAAATGGTTTATTAAAACAACCATTAAAAAGGATGTAAGTGATTGAAAAATAAAATACATAGTTCCTCAAAGCCCAAAAAGTTTAGCACCACTTTCCTAATCGTAAGAGTAGAAGCTGCTGTCGGCCTACCCTCCTTGTCATTTTTTAATTTAGGCTAAATATCTACATCAAATTTAGAGGCTGCAATGGACGTGGATCAATGATTACAATAGGGAGAGGGCATCAGATGTACAGCACATCTAGTCAATTGGTTGGGCTTCTTATCTTATCTTCCTAATCACAGGAGAAGCTGTAGATGTCTGAATGACATTTAGAAGCTCACATTCCTAGTTACAGGAGTGGGAGCTAATAAGGGATCAAAAGACCCAGATGGAATTTTGGTGTTAAGTAGCCTATAGTGGATCTTCCTTAAGGAGTATAAACTAATGGTAAGCTAGTCCACTGACAGCCTGGTTCAAATATAGCAGCATTAGGGGACTCAAAATGAAAACAGAAATGAACAACAAAAATAAAAATGTTGTATTGAGGCCAGTTGTGGTGTCCTCCTCAGATGTAGCCTGGCAAAAGCAACTGACATGGGCTGCACGTCATCCAGGCTACCCATCAGAGGACCCAGAGGACTTGCAGGTGACCAAGCGTTTCCAGGCCTTCTGGACTCCCCAGAAGAAGCCCCGGATGCCTTTCCTCATCTTGGATAATTTAACTGGCAAGAAGATGAAAATATGTAAGAATTTCAGATGGACAATTGTCTGACAAAACAACAATTTATTACTTATTTTTATATAATTGTCCCATAAGAACATTTCCCCCCAGGAATACTCACTCATAGGTGGAGAATCCACAGCAATGTACATCTCTGGCTGGTCTGTAGTGTCTTTAAGGACAATGCTCATCTTGGACTGTGATCAGAATTCAAAGATGCACAATTAAACATCAATTTCACTTCCTTTACATATTCCTATAATTATACAACTATATTTACTGGTGCCGATATCAAAAAGCACAACCAATGACCATTCAAGAGTAATCTGAGCTTGTCTTACCTTTCTGCCGGTGGCATAATGCACCCCCTCAGATTCCACATCCTCCACATCATCACTGCATGAGTCTTCAAGGTCTGAGGTCTCGCTGGGCACTGAGGGTTTCAAGATGGCCAGTAGCTTGTGGGAAACAATGACAGAGACAATGGAAAGCATCTCCTGATCCTCAAATAAATCGTCAATTTTCAAGGAGCGTTTCAAACGCTTGACCTTCCCAAGGTCAGTGTAGATGGCATCTGCCAGCTTCGATGTCATCTTAGAATTGAAACTTTTTTGCTGGCTTCCCATTTCCTCAATCAGATATTTGGCCACCTCATCATCGAACAATCGGATCAGCTCAGTCACCAGATCACTGATCTGGATGCGCTGATGTTTGTTGGTCCTTTTTGGCATACGGCATATCTTCTTGACAAGCTTCATCAGGACTTCTTCTAATATAAGCTCCCTAATGAAGCTGCTGGAACCGGATGTCACTTGTTCCACAGTGGACCACTCCGGCTGTTCAATCTCAGTCTTGATGCTGCTCTGCTCAGCTTTCTTATTCAAAGATTGACGGGTTGTCATTTCATTAAACAAGGCTGTCAATTCTTTCAAGTTGAGTGTAGATTCCAGATTTTTGGTGCCTTGAAGTTTGGATGGTGCATCCATAATTGCGTTCGTGACAAGACAGACAATGTCCTTGTGCAGCTTGGGTGCCTTGTGGCACAGTATCTTCTGTAGGGCTTCCTCTGTGCCATAGCGTTGCATCAACTTTCTATGCACAGACAGCACCAGCTGAAAGATGTCTGTTGCCTTCAGGCAGACATTTGCTTCCCTCCACCTGTTAGTCACCCTCACCCACAGAGCACTGGACAGCTTGTTGGTCACATCCTCAACTAGGGTCCAGCTGGCCAGTTTATCCTGGGTCCGAGGAACAATCAGAGACCGCAGCCGGACAATGATATCCATCACCGCCTCTACGTGAACAATAATATACACCGGTTGGGATGCCTTCACCTCAGCCGAGCCACATCGGCTCTTAACCATGACCTTGTCCTGGTCTGTCCTTAGGCAGATGTCTGAGGAGAGCGGCCGGACAGAGACTTTGGGTACGATTGAACCCAGACGGTTGACTTCCCTGGTGACTGCACTCGCAATGGCTGTTGTCATCTCCCCGCTGCCGCGGCTCAAAGCTCGCCTCAGAGCATCAGGAGAGCCCATGTGCTCCTCCAGCTCTCTGCAGAGGGCACTTACAATCCTTGCACTTGAGGGGCGGGAGTACGGCGTCTTGAGATCCTTGGTCATTTCCAATGCTGAGGTAACGTCTGGGGAATCGGACATGTCCCGAAGGACAGAAACCACCATGTCCATTGCCACATCAGAGAGAGTGGTGGTTGGGGATGACACAGGTGATGCAAAGTCCTCTGAGTCAAGCTCATACCCATGAAGCAGCTTGGTGATCAGGTCTACAACCACCTCTGGTGTGGAATGTAGACTGGGAGAGTCCTTGTCGGAGGTCTCAATCATACAGGATTCAATTTCACTCAAAGCCCCTCTGACCATGATGTTTGTCTCAGAGTCATCGGGTACATTGTTCTCTTTGAGAGGTTTGATACCTGCCTCACACAGCTCTTTCACATGGATGTTCTCGGAAGACATCACTGCTTCTTGAATAGTAGGTGGTTGATTGGCTATGGTTGTAGCCATGATTGTCCTTACCATCAGAGGACAAAGCTTCGCAACCAGTTCATACTGTAGCTTAAAGCTCTCAGAGCGGCTGTCGTTCATGGGTACCTCAGGGATGTCAAGGCCCTGAAATAGCATCTTCCGTACCAGTTTGCCCACTACACCCTCCAGTAGGCAATTAGTAGGGCTCGGGGTCTCATTCCCTCTGCCACTGGTGCTGGAAGGTAACTCTTGCTTCTTGTGAAGGCCATGAATGGCCTCACTTTGCGCAATACAACCCTCAACAGGCAACTCCTCTACTGCAATCGTGTGCACAACCACATTCACGTCGTTGGTGTGGGGTCCAATCAAAAGCTTTTTATAGGTTGGGTCTGTGACATATTGTAAAACACCCCCGCCTGTCTTTAAGTTCTGAGCTTTATCTCCAAATGTCCTATCCAGGAGACACAATACTGACTCAGATAGTGGGTCAGTGAACTCCTGGAGCTCTAGGCTGCTCTCAACTTCGAAGGGGCTGAGGCTGCAGCTGATCTGGGAGCTGTAATAAGAAGCCTGCAGCTCTCTCTTGGACTCCAATGTGTCATGCAACTTTGGATATAAGGCATCTGCAATGGAGTCTGTGAGCCGCTCATCCAAATTAACAGAGAAAATATTATTCAGGCTTTTGTTGGAAGCCTCCTCTTTGGTTTTCCTCAGGATGTCCCGCACAGCTTCCCTTGGGGCAGAACCAGAAGTGCAAGCATGTCCATTGGATGGTGTCTGGGTGCCAGTAAGGGATTCCTTGATCAAGAAACTCTGGAGTTCGGTGGCCACTTCCTTACACATCTCCCTTCTGATCTTCAGAACAGCAGGTGTCAGTGTAGCTTTCTCTGAGGTCAAAGGTGTCAGAACTCTGGTCAAAGTTGAGGGGCATCTGAGATGATCACCCAGACCCTCTAAGTCATCAGAGCAGGACACCTTGGCAACTTGAAATAAAACCGAACTAATAAGGTTCTGAGCCACAGCAGATGATTTTGCTGATGCTGCCTGGAGTGTCTCTAAACTAACCTGATTGGAGGCAGCCATCTTTGTTGTTGCCCTGGTAATGATGTTACTCACAGGCTTGATGGAGTAGCTCATAAACTGGGATCTCAGGCTTTCAAAGACTCCCTTCACTCTTTCTGCCTTCAGGTCTTTGTCAGTGGCAAATACACACGACTGAACAGCATGGAGAGATACAGGGAGAGGAAAGCCCAAGGGTGAAGCCACATCTGTGATATGGATGGAGGACTCTGAGGGTGTCCCATCAAGGCGCCTCTGCAGCAACTTTATCATCTCCAGGACTCTGGCATTGTCCTGTGGTGAGATGGAGCACTCTCCTGAGAGGTTCTCACTGTCTAGTGTGTTCTGGATTCCAAGCAGTGTTGTGCTGAGTATCCTCCTGTCATGGGGAAGCACTCCCCTCAGTGCAGAAGAGGACCGGCTCTGTGGTGCTGGTGTGCTGCATGGTGTTGATGCACCAGAGACGTCACTTCCACTGTCATCATCTTTTTTGGTCCTCATTATAATAAGGATTTCGTCAATGATCTCATCACTGTAGACTTCTAAGTCCTCTGTGATAACATGGGCCGTTGGGGTGGCGATACTCAGAGTACGACCCCCAAGAAGTTTGAAGGACGTCTCCGACCCACTGCCAAGAGGGCCAACAGACACACATTGCAGTGTTTCGCTGGATGATGAAGAACAACTGGAGGAGAGATCAAGCAGCTCCTCCTCCAAAGTCGGAGAGGAGGAAAGAATTCCCTCCATTTTCAGGACAGAGATAACATCCGCAAGTGTTGAATCTACAAGGTCCTCACCTAGTGGGCTACTCCTTAAGTGGCTGACAAACACCCTTGTAGGAGAATGGGAGACTGTGGTGGGAGATGGAGAGCCCTCCTCACCATTCACACTTGACCGCGCCTCCACAATTGCTAAAGACTTGGAGATGACGGAACATACAAGCTCGCCAGCCCGCTCAATAATGGAGGGGAGGGAAACATCCAAAGGGGCTGGAGGTGTCACACTCCCTCCTTGGCCATTTCTATCTTGGCTGAGGCAGATCGACGAGACCTCAGTAGCAAATTGATTCTCGCGCACAGGGCTGCTGCTAGAGTCATGTCCAGGAACAGTTGAAATAGAGCTCACAGCCAGGGAGCAAGGAATGTCACTCCTACTGTCTAAAAGCTTGATGGAGCACGAGGAGGGGCAGCTGCTGGAGGGGAGGTTGGTGTTGGTCTCTTCGCTGGAGAGTAAGGAGGAGAAAGGGGCCAAGGTCAGTTTGACAGGGATGACATGCCCACGACCTACCACAGCAGATAAGGTTCCAGAGTAGTCAGTGGCAGTAGGTGGTTTAGCAGATTGTGGTTTAGCAGATTGTAGTTTAGCAGGTGGTGGTTTAGCAGATCGTAGTTTAGCAGGTGGTGGATTAGCAGATTGTAATTTAGCAGGTGGTGGTTTAGCAGATTGTGGTTTAGCAGATCGTAGTTTAGCAGGTGGTGGTATAGCAGATCGTAGTTTAGCAGGTGGTGGTTTAGCAGATTGTAATTTAGCAGGTGGTGGTTTAGCAGATGGTGGTTTAGCAGATGGTGGTTTAGCAGATGGTGGTTTAGCAGGTGGTGGTTTAGCAGATTGTGGTTTAGCAGGTGACGGTTTATCAGATGGTGGTTTAGCAGGTGATGGTTTAGCAGGTGGCGGTTTGGCAGATTGGGGCCTGGTAGAACGTGGCCTAGTAGCCAGGAGGTTCTTAGTAGAGATCTGACTGGAGGAAGAGTGTGCTCGTTCCTCACTGGACAGAGAACTGCTGCTACAACAAGTCTGGACAGCAGTGACTGGTTCATCAATGGAGATTGGGGAGGACCTACTGTCAGGACTCTGAGTGAGACAGATCACATTGACTTTGGAGAGTAAGGAGGTACAGCTGACAGAGCCCTGGGTTGAATCTTCGTTGGTGTCTTTGCTGATGGGGAGCATACTCTCTGCAGCACTTTCTGAAGCTCTCAGCCTTATAAGGTCAACCAAGGCAGGGATCAGGATGCTATTTACCTCCTCCAATACTGAGCTTGTTATGTGCCCAATCATGAGCAGCAAGTCCCTAACAGTAATCTGTATATATGAACACAGAAAGGTACATCAACAGAATTGATTAAGATTTACAGTATGTTGGAAATCAAAACACATGTTAATCCATATCCAAAATATTTTTTAAGTAAATATAACAAGTATACCTTTCATTTTTTGTTGTTGCAATTATTCTATATCAAATGTGTGGTCTCCATTGTTGCAACTTAATCATCTTCCTCATCTAGACTTTTTA
The DNA here is from genome assembly GCF_045679555.1 of Salvelinus alpinus. Taxonomy (NCBI): domain Eukaryota; kingdom Metazoa; phylum Chordata; class Actinopteri; order Salmoniformes; family Salmonidae; genus Salvelinus; species Salvelinus alpinus. The sequence goes on along the minus strand of NC_092094.1, from coordinate 48,840,556 downwards.
CATTTACCAAAGTGGCAAACGCATATTACATCATATCATCCAAATACAGTGGCAAGACAAAGTATATGAACCCTATTGGAATTATCTGAATTTCTGCATGAATTGGTCATAAAATTAGATTTAATCTTCATCTAAGTCACAACAACAGATTAACACATTCTGCTTAAAATAATAACACACAAATGATTGTATTTTTCTTGTCTATACTGAATACATCATTTAAACATTCACAGTGTAAGTTGAAAAAAGTATGTGAACCCCGAGGCTAATGACTTCTCCAAAAGCTAATTGGAGTCAGCTAACCTGGAGTACAATCATTGAGACCAGATTAGAGATGTTGGAGATTGGAGATGTTGGAGATGTTGGTTAGAGCTGCCCTAAAAAAACACTCAGTTTGCTATTCACAAGAAGCATTGTCTGATGTGAACCATGCCTCAAACAAAAGAGATCTCAGAAGACCCAAGATTAAGAATTGTTGACTTGCATAAAGCTGGAAAGGGTTACAAAAGTATCTCTAAAAGCCTTGATGTTCATCACTCCACGGTTACACAAACTGTAGATAAATGGAGAAAGTTCAGTACTGTTGCTACTCTCCCTAGGAGTGGCCTTCCTGCAAAGATGACTGCAAGAGCACAGCGCAGAATGCTCAATGAGGTTAAGCAGAATCTTAGAGTGTTAGCTGAAGACTTAAATAAGTCTCTGGAACATCCTAACATCTCTGTTGACGAGTCTACGATACGTAAAACACTAAACAAGAATGGTGTTCATGGGAGGACACCACGGAAGAAGCCACCGACTGTCCAAATAAAAACATTGCTGCACGTTTGAATTTTGCAAAAGAGCATCTGGATGTTCCACAGCGCTACTGGCAAAATATTCTGTGGAGAGATGAAACTAAAATTTTGTTGTTTGAAAGGAGCACACAACACTGTGTGGAGAAAACAAAAGCACAGCACACCAATTTCAAAACCTCATCCCAACTGTAAAGTATGGTGAAGGGAGCATCATATCATGGTTTGGAGCTGCTTTGCTGCCTCGGGGTCTGGACAGCTAGCTATCATCGATGGAAAAATGTATTGCCAAGTTTATCAAGACATTTTGTTGGAGAATTTAAGGTCGTTCGCCAATTGAAGCTCAACAGAAGTTGGGTGATGCAACAGGACAACGACCCAAAACACCGAAGTAAATCAACAACAGAATGGCTGCAACAGAAGAAAATATGCCTTCTGTAGTGGCCCAGTCAGAGTACTGACCTCAACCCGATTGAGATGCTGTGGCAGGGCCTCAAGAGAGCGGTTCACACCAGACATCCCAAGAATATTGCTAAACTGAAACAGTTTTGTAAAGAGGAATGGTATAAAATTCCTCCTGACCGTTGCGCAGGTCTGATCTGCAACTACAGAAAACGTTGAGGTTATTGCTGCCAAAGTAGGGTCAACCATTTATTAAAACCAAGGGTTCACATAAACTCAGCAAAAAAAGAAACGTCCTCTCACTGTCAACTGTATTTATTTTCAGCAAACTTAACATGTGTAAATAATTGTATGAACATACAAGATTGAACAACTGAGACATAAACTGAACATGTGGCTAACAGAAATGGAATAATGTGTCCCTGAACAAAGGGGGGGGGGGGGGGGGGTTCAACATCAAAAGTAACAGTCAGTATCTGGTGTGGCCACCAGCTGCATTAAGTACTGCAGTGCATCTCCTCCTCATGGACTGCACCAGATTTGCCAGTTCTTGCTGTGAGATGTTACCCCACTCTTCCACCAAGGCACCTGCAAGTTCCAGGACATTTCTGGGGGGGATGGCCCTAGCCCTCACCCGCCGATCCAACAGGTCCCAGACGTGCTCAATGGGATTGAGATACGAGCTCTTCGCTGGCCATGGCAGAACACGGACATTCCTGTCTTGCAGGAAATCTCGCACAGAACGAGCAGTATGGCTGGTGGCATTGTCATGCTGGAGGGTCATGTCAGGATAAGCCTGCAGGAAGGGTACCACATGAGGGAGGAGGTTGTCTTCCCTGTAACGCACAGCGTTGACACTGCCTGGAATAACAACAAGCTCAGTCCGATGATGCAGTGACACACCGCCCAAGACCATGACAGACCCTCCACCTCCAAATCGATCCCGCTCCAGAGTACAGGCCTCGGTGTAACGCTCATTCCTTCGACGATAAACGCGAATCCGACCATCACCCCTGGTGAAACAAAACCATGACTCGTCAGTGAAGAGCACTTTTTGACAGTCCTGTCTGGTCCAGCGATGGTGGGTTTGTGCCCATTGGCGACGTTGTTGCCGGTTTCCTTACAACAGGCCTACAAGCCCTCAGTCCAGCCTCTCTCAGCCTATTGCGGACAGTCTGAGCACTGATGGAGGGATTGTGCGTTCCTGGTGTAACTCGGGCAGTTGTTGTTGCCATCCTGTACCTGTCCCGCAGGTGTGATGTTTGGATGTACCGATCCTGTGCAGGTGTTGTTACACGAGGTCTGCCACTGCGAGGACGATCAGCTGTCCGTCCTGTCTCCCTGTAGCGCTGTCTTAGGCGTCTCACAGTACGGACATTGCAATTTATTGCCCTGGCCACATCTGCAGTCCTCATGCCTCCTTGCAGCATGCCTAAGGCACGTTCACACAGATGAGCAGGGACCCTGGGCATCTTTCTTTTGGTGTTTTTCAGAGTCAGTAGAAAGGCCTCTTTAGTTTCCTAAGTTTTCATAACTGTGACCTTAATTGCCTATCGTCTGTAAGCTGTTAGTGTCTTAACGACCGTTCCACAGATGCATGTTCATTCATTGTTTATGGTTCATTGAACAAGCATGGGAAACAGTGTTTATACCCTTTACAATGAAGATCTGTGAAGTTATTTGGATTTATACGAATTATCTTTGAAAGACAGGGTCCTAAAAAAGGGAGGTTTATTTTTTTGCTGAGTGTACTTTTTCCACCCTGCACTGTGAATGTTTACACGGTGTGTTCAATAAAGACATGAAAAAGTAAAATTATTTGTGTGTTATTAGTTTAAGCAGACTGTGTTTGTCTATTGTTGTGACTTAGATGAAGATCAGATAACATTTTATGACCAATTTACACAGAAGTCCAGGTAATTCCAAAGGGTTCACATACTTTTTCTTGCCACTGTACTTGGATATGGATTTCCCAGGAGATGGGAGACAGGGAAGCAGTAATATGTCTACATCCCCCAAAGAGTGAAAGCTGGGAACATGTTCATGACCAAAATGACCTACCACTGACGGGCTAGCTGAATGTGGTGAGCAGGTCATCACAGTAGACAAGGTTCCAGAGTGATCAGAGTCACTGCTAGGTCTTTCAGTTGGTGGTCTGGCAGAACGTGGTCTGGCAGTATGTAGCCTAGCAACCTCGAGGTTCTCAGTCGAGATCTGACTGGAAAGAGTGTCCATCGAGGAGGTGGAGTGTCTGAAGGGAGAGTCCATTACCAGAGGTGTGTGTGTCTCCATGCCCAGGGGTCTCCAATCTCCCATCTGGCTACCAGGCTAAGAGAGACGGGTGAGAGAGAGAGGCAAATGGATGAAGATACCAACAGAAACACTGAGGTCCTACTGCTGCTTAAGCAACTATGAGTTGATATCAGCCCTAGGAGTGCCGCTGTTCCATCCTTACCTGTCCAGTTCGGCGCTCCAGGCGCAGCTCCCTGCACACTTCTCTTTCCAGCTCCTCAAGCCTGAGGCGTCGTTTCACATCCCAAGCCAGTTCGGCCAAGTAAAGGTTCTTCCCCTCTTCCATTTCACTCTGAAACCTTCACATACAAGGGAACATAAAACATGATTTACCTTCATTTTTCTACAACTCAAACTGTCCACCATATCTATTTCTTAAGTTATTGCTAGATAGGAGGTCAACGTGATTCCACACCTTTGCTTATGTTTTTTTTAACAAATTTGGGTAAAAGATTCTAATAACACTCACGTGTTCTTGAAGTAGTTTCTACCCTTGGCAATGAGCCATTCTCTAATATCCGTCAGTGAGATGTGGGACGGAACCTCCCCTTGCTGCTGCAAGACTAGGAACTGCTTCAAAAGATTTTTCTGATAGAGAGAGAGAGAGAGATTAATTTGCACCCTTGCCTTCCACAAGTTTTTCCTGGTCTTGTCACGTGATCAGAAAACCCTTTCCCGATCCATGAGCGACAGCAAGTTACATACACAGTTGAAATAAAACGCATGGAAAGGTGTGTCTTACAATATAGCTTTTGTGTTTTTATAATTGTGCATCTAGAAAGTAGACCACTCTAACCTGCTGGGCACAGCACTGCTTCTCCCACAGCAACTGAACTGACTTGATGTAGCCACTGTAGCGATTGTACTCTTTACACGTACACAGCACCTGAAAGGGAGGCGCCACAAAAGAGTCATTTTTAGAGGAAGTTCATGTGTACAAACACCCAATCCCAAATCTACCTCTAACCCCTACCCCAATATTGATTGATTTTGCCTTTATTTAACCAGGTAAGACATTAAGAACACATTTTCTTTTACAACCTGCACTAACAATGACCATATGCACTTGTAGATTTGGATTTGTGTAAACTAAGCAAAATGGCAAACATTTCACCTAGCCATCATATTGCTTACACCTGTCCAATTTTCTCAGTTCCATATAAGTGTCACATTTAGATTTTGGAAAGAAAAAGGAGGTTTGCCATGCCTTCTCATTTGAGGTGATGAGGCCTTGCTTCACCAGCCGCTTCTTCCTTTCCGGATGGCGGAAAAAACACTTGAGGTGTTTGTCGTGGAGGCAGTTATAACTAACATCTATGACTCTCATGTTGGGGTCCAACAGGTCAAACCCTGGGGTCTCCTGATGGAGCTGTGGATTGTGTTTTAACAAACCTCAAAGTCAGGGCAATGGATACTACAGTGGGAATGGTTGTGGAATTAGGACTGGAAATGGGAAGGAAGTCATTAAAAATATATAATTAGGTAACATTTAATTTGAAAGAAATTGAGGATCTCAGATCATTTGGAATGTCATACTATCACACTAACCTTCTCCCCCAGTTTTCCTCTGAAGAATACAGGGAATGTCCTCTCTGGGGCTTCCTGTAACCCCTACAAAGACAGAGACAATCATGACAAAAGACATGGGGTTTTGGTAAGGGTTTTGATAGTAGACCCCATCCCTGTCACTTGGTTTGCAATAATTCCACCTTTTGCCAATTCACTTTGCATGAAAAATGTTGAATCAAGCTCATATCTATAACAAATTTGTTTGATCCATTTACATTGTTAAACTATTCTTAAAGTAGTCAACTAGCCGTAGGCCTACATGATGACTGATTCTGTAGGCTACATATTCATCTCATAGACTTTCATCATCCATCTTTAGAATTATACAAATGTGAAGCGACATTAATATGAAGAACGAACAAAGCATTATCCTAGGCCTACTCACATTTTCTTCTTCTTTGCCCGCACTTTTTGACATAGTAGGCATATTGACTAATATTGTAAACAAGTGATGTCATAACGGAAACTTGATTATCCTGTGTCTCCAGAAAAGGTAGGCCCTATGCCCCCCAAACGTCCGCTATCTGATAGACCTATGTTGTTGTACTGATATAAACACTATGAAAGGATATTGTAGCCTTAACCTATTGATATAGTCTACAGGCTTATTTATGGTGTGCCCGCTCCATAAAGCGCAGCTCCAGTTGTGCCTGGGCATGCTGCAACAGGTGCACTCTGTTGCCAAGCCTTCCACAGAATCATACCTCAACCCTAAAATGTGATCCACATGTATTCGATTTCGAAACTGTCAAGTTATTTGCAGTGATGGATTTAAAGCATTATCACGACTAACAGGCTGACTACACCAAATGAATTTAGAAATCTATATTATTCAATTATTGCACCCACACTGCTTGGGCGCGCCAACGAGCGTCTGCATAGCAAAGTGCTAAAATAGAAGTCAGTTCTATTTCTGATGCAGATCGCACTGCAAGTCCTGCCTCTCCCATCTCCTCATTGGTTTATAGAAGCAGGTACCCACGTGCCATCTCCTCATTGGTTATACCCAAGTGGGTGACTGAAAAACGAACGAGGTCAGTGGCGGTAACGCACCTAATTTATGAAAGTTGCCAATCGCAATATAAAATCAAGAGAAGAAAAAGCCTGGAAGGAGGAGAGATGACTAGAAACGATTCGGTTGACCGTTTTATGTGTGAATTAATTGGTGGAGTAGAGGACCTTGGTTCACATAGGGTCATGTCTGGCGAGTCAGTGGACAAGTTTCCTGCCTCTATTGTATTGTGTTTTGGAGAAAATGGGGGTCGTATTAGCAGTAACTGCAAAAAGTTACTGTGAAACCAAGGTAAATGGCAGTAACTGAACTTAGTGCCTTTTAGCTTGGTTTCAACCTGCCCTTGGCTGCAGTTACTGCGTTTTACCTTGGTATCATATCATTTTATTCTGATAGTGATGCAATCGAACCTGTATGACACTGACTGACAGCTACACACACATACATTGCTAATCTAGGGATACAACACCATGGCACAGCATTCCCAGGGGAAAATGATGGTTGAACTTGCTCTGAAACGCCGATATCCAGACACTGGTAAGAACTAGCTAGCTAAGTAGATCTGACATCAAAATTATTAGCTAGCTAGCAAGCTAAGCTAGCTAACTAGCTAGCGAGCATAGACTAACAATGCGACCTGCTCTCATAAGATATCTGCAATTGATACTAACGTCAATCTATTAGCCATATAATGAATTATATTCTGACATTTCATCTGATGGTTTCTTTGAATCAGTACACCATACACACGATTTCTAGCCAGTGACAGCCACCTAGCTAAAACTGACGCGCCCCTACCAAAAGGTCAAAACCTACCTAGCTAGCATTAGCATGAAGCAATAGATTTGTGCTACATGTTCCCATAAGAGACGATCAGCAGTTTATACTAGCTTCAATCTATTATACCTAGAATTAATATAATCCTTGTAGTTGTATTCTGACATTCAATGGGTTATTTGAATCCGTAACGTTACACCACACACACGATCTCTAGCCAGCTGACGGTCAGTTGGACGTGCACCCCATACTGAATTGTCAAAAGCCACGCACACTCGTTTTCCGGATGAGCGCACACACAGCATTGCTAGCTCATTAATAATATATCTACTCACATGTTCAGGGTTTCTGGTTTTCTTTTATATTCCAGTATTGCGTGACTGTCCTGGTCAGGAAAGTTAAAATCCCAAATTGTATCCATCCCCTTTGTTGGTGGCATATGTAATTAGTACAACAAGCTTTGACATGCCAAACGTGTGCTCAATGTGTCTGCTTCAGTGCCATCTTTACATGAATGCGGAAAAAACTGTTTTGCATGACTTCCACCAATCCCTGTGGTCTAGATGATTAGTATCTATGCGGATCAAAATTGCCATGTGAGGGTGTATTAGGACAGTACAACCACGTCAATACTAGGTTTTATTCCTGTCAATGTCCATCCATGCCATTTTTTTGTATTTGTAAATAAAAATGAATATGTAAGAGCCTTTTTGGGAGCAGGGGATTTACACATAACCCCAGACATGCACCCTTTTCCATACATTTTTCAGTGTAATCAATACAAAAACTGTCTACAGTCAATCATTTCAAGGCTAGGCCTATAGCGATAGAAATTGACTTACTTTTCGGGCCTCGTCGCCGTCCATGCTACAAGTCTAGGCCTACTTCGGTATCCAAAATGAGCCGGTAAAACATCGTACTTCATCTGAGGTTGCCAAAGCTTGAATGCTACTGAATATTAAACTGGCTTAGAAATAAGAATGAATAGAAATTCCAAAATACCATTGAAATTATTGCGTCACAATACCAGGCAGCCATTGGGAGTGTACCCATGAGTTTACCAGTCAATTTCCAGGGTTAGAGTTCCAAGCCCATTCTATTCATTCTTATTTCTGTGAGCCCAGGCCTACTCCCATCATGATGTAATTTGCAATTCACATCATTAAGCATAAATCATAGACCACAGACGCCGAGACGCACTATTTTGCTCAAAATATATAGATTTTACCCTTTGGTGTAAGCTATACAGTACCAGTCAGAAGTTTGGATGCACCCACTCATTCAAGGGTTTTTCTTTATTTTTTACTATTTTCTACATTGTAGAATAGTGAAGACATCAAAACTATGAAACACATATGGAATCATGTAGTAACCAAAAAAGTGTTAAAACAAATCCAAATATATTTGAGATTCTTCAAAGTAGCCACCCTTTGCCTTGATAACAGTTTTGCACACTCTTGGCATTCTATCAGCCAGCTTCACCTGGAATGCTTTTCCAACAGTCTTGAAAGAGTTCCCACATATGCTGAGCAATTGTTGGCTGCTTTTCCTTCACTCTGCGGTCCAATTAATCTCAAACCATCTCAATTAGGTTGAGGTCAGGTGATTGTGGAGGCCAGGTCATCTGGTGCATCACTCCATCACTCATCTTGGTCAAATAGCCCTTACACAGCCTGGAGGTGGGTTAGGTCATTGTCCTGTTGAAAAACAAATGACACTCCCACTAAACACAAACCAGATGGGCTGGCGTATCGCTGCAGAATGCTGTGGTAGCCATGCTGGTTAAGTGTGCCTTGAATTCTAAATAAAGCAAAGCACCCCCACACCATCACACCTCCTCCATGCTTCACGGTGGAAATCACACATGCAGAAATAATCCGTTCACCTACTCTGCGTCTCACAAAGACACGGCCGTTGGATCCAAGAATCTCAAATCGCAGGCTGTCAAATCAAAAGGCACTCCTTCGATAAAGTTGTTTTTGACTCAAATGAAAACATGTCATTTTCACAAGGTTGTGGAGTAACATGTTCAACTACTTATTATTGGCTCGAATTCGGGTTGTGCCTTTAGATTGACAAAATTAACAACCAATGCAAGAATTTTCACTTCTTAAACCCCGCCCTGGTCTGCTTGGTTTGTTTCGCAAGCGTTCAAGAAAGTCTTGTGATGTTGCGCCTCTTGGTTCAGAAATTCTGATGTAACATTAAGGCTGTTAGAAGACATTTACAGGAAAAATGTACAGGAATCCTAGTCTCTCAGCCTGTATCTTTGGTGCTAAGCTATCAATGCTAGTTAGCTAAGTATCTAAACCTGATGCATCTGAAATAACTATCGTTTAACGTTAAATACAGCCTCAGTGACTGTTCAAGCAAACAACAACACTGGAGGCCTATTGGAACAAATACAAAGTATGAAATTTACAAGTAATTAAATAAAAAAAATATAGGCTATTTGGAAAGGACACAATGGCTGCAACTTCGGTCGGTGATGGTGGGAGTGGTTTTGCCGAATGGACCCATAGGTGTTTGAGCCTTGAACAACTGAAAAATATTGAGTAACTACTCTCATTCTACAGGTTTTTAAGCATCTAGTTACAGACGTTAGACTAAGACATCCAGAGCAACACATAGCAGGGAGCTCCAATATGATCAGGAAACTAGACCGGTTATATAGATCGCTGAAAATGACGGTCAATCATTTCTTGTATTAGTCATCTCAGGAATGGTACTTGAAAAATGTAGCAGAAGCAATTTCCGGTTTAGCTCCTCACTAAACAGTCTATAGACATGAAATCATAAAATTACACAACTGAGTAGGACAAAATAAAACCACCAAAACTCGCAATCGGAAAAAAACTGGCAGTGAAAGCAAAGATCCAAGTCATCTACCCAAAGGTAGTAACTGCAGGCAAGAGCGAAATGGATTCAATAGGGTCGGTTGTTTGAAAAGTTCAAATGAAAGACTATTTTTAAATTCGTTTTTCAAATAATTTGTTCTGCTTTTAAATTAGTTCTGCTCCTTTTGTTTACAAATCTACAAACGATTCTCTCAACATCCATCACTTCTCTCATTCTTCACACATTTTCAACTTTATTTCTAATGTTTACAATTTATTTTATTTTGAATTCAATACTTAAGGCGTGAAATTGACCCCATATTTTTTCCCCAAACAATATACAATATTGTTGCATTCCCTCCCCACCCCCATAACATCATAATAAACATCAAGGGCGTTTTACTAAGACATATGCAATGTACACAACTGAAAACTGCTCCCAAAAAAACAGGACACTGCCCTTGCCACCAAACTATACTTGATTTTCAGCACAGGGAAAGACCTCAAATTGAAAATATATTTATGTGATCAAGACAAAGGAGATGATTGTGGACTACAGGAAAAAGAGGACCGAGCACGCCCCCATTCTCATCTACGCGGCTGCAGTGGAGCAGGTTGAGAGCTTCAAGTTCCTTGGTGTCCACATCACCAACAAACTAACATGGTCCAAGCACACCAAGACAGTCATGAAGAGGGCATGACAATGCCTTCTCCCCCTCAGGAGACTGAAAAGATTTGGCATGGGTCCTCAGATCCTCAAAAGGTTCTACAGCTGCACCATGGAGAGCATCCTGACTGGTTGCATCACTGCCTGGTATGGCAACTGCTCGGCCTCCGACCGCAAGGCACTACAGAGGTAATGCGTATGGCCCAGTACATCACCAATTATGGGTAAAAAGTACCCCCTACACATTTATATTACAAATGTGGTGTTCGGGTCCACTGGGGGTAATAAAAGTGTGGAAGTGTGTGTATGAAAACAAGTAAAAATGAAACAAAAATGTTTGCCCTGTGCCTTCACTCTGTCTTCCTCTTCCCTGGGCCTGCTGTTTCAGCATAGCACCAAGTACCTGTTGGTCTCCCTGCCTGTCTACCCGTCTCCCACTTTTCTCGCACTCTTTACCCTTTGCAGTGTGTGAAACTACACAATGGCTTGTGGGAACCTGCACAATGTTATTACAATACATTGTAGAAAATTCTGTATTTTCCCACACTCTACCCCAGCCAGGTGCAAATTGAGGGAGGGACACAATAAATAAATAGCTTTGCATGTGTGACCACAATCAATCAGTATGGCAAAAAGATTCTCTGCTCAGAGGGCCTTAGGAATTATTTTTGCAGAGAGAGAAGCTAGTGTGGAAGGAGCGTCTTCCACTTTGAAGATTAAGAATTTTCCGAATATGAGAATCATGTCTCTGTCAATTCGGAGTCTAACAGTGAGTTGGAAGAAGAGGATGAGATTTACCCTCAGCCAGCCCCAGGACTAGCTCGTCAGCAGCCAGCCCCAGGAACAGCCCGTCAGCAACCAGCTCATCAGCAGCCTGCAGGTGGAGAAATATGGATGTCAAAAAATTGTGAAATTGAATGGTCTTCTTGTCCAAGGAATGAGCCACCCTGCATGGCTGCCAATGTGATAAGGAAGCAACCATGGCCGACGCGGATGGCGGTTACTCACGTGCAGGACATAGTCTTCTTTTGAACTGTTCATCCCAGACACCCTCCAGAAAATCATTCTGGACTGCACTAATTTGGAGGAAAGGCGCGTTTTTGGAGAGATGGAAGGAGATGGACCAAACTCATTTACATGCATTCTCTGGGGTTCTTATCCTTGCTGGTGTTTTCAGATCTAATGGAGAATCCACAGAATCCTTGTGGGATGCAGAAACTGGCAGATAACTTTTCCGTGCAACAACGTCTCTGGAAAACTTCCTCATTATTTCCAGGATTATCCGCTTCGATAACCGAGACACTAGACCAGCTCAGCGGCAGAGAGACAAGATAGCTGCAATCAGGCCAGTGTGAGACAAGTGGGTGGACCACCATCCTCTTTTTTACAACCCTGGGCCCAACGTTACTGTCAAGGTTTTACTGCTATCCTACAAAGCATTACATGGACTTGCTCCTACCTATCTCTCCGATTGGGTCCATCCATACATACTTACACGTATGCTACGATCACAAGACGCAGGCCTCCTTATTGTCCATATAATTTATAAGCAAACAGCTGGAGGCAGGGTTTTCTTCTATAGAGCTCAATGTTTATGGAATGGTCTGCATATCCATGTGAGAGACGCAGACTTGGTCTCAACCTTTAGGTCTTCACTGAAGACTAATCTCTTCAGTAGGTCCTATGAATGAGTGTAGTCTGGCCCAGGGGTGCGGAGGTGAATGGCAAGGCACTGGAGTGACGAACCACCCTTGCTGTTTCTGCCTGTCCTGCTCCCCTCTCTCCACTGGGATTCTCTGACCGTATTACGGGGGATGAGTCACTGGCTTACTAGTGCCTTTCTATGCCGTCCCTGGGAGGGGACGTCACGTCGTGCCAGGCTTGTTTCGCTATACCTGACTTGAGTAGGTTGAGTCACTGACGTGATCTTTGCGCCCCCTCTGGCTCGTGCGGTGGAGGACATCTTCATGGGGTGTACTCAGCCTAATCTCAGGGTAGCAATCACTATCAATAACGATAGTGATAGACTAGATAGTTGTATGCATACCATCAGGGGTAAAGTGGCTGAGCAGCAGGATAAAAAATAGTAGCAGCAACGTATGGCTTTTGTGTTAGGAGAGAGTCATTTGAATAGAGGCACCGCAGATAGTGCTGATGACTGGTCCATTTGAACCATGCATGAACAAGAGAATCTATATTCGGAGAGCCTGTTTCTGTCCCGCCCTTGACTTTGGTGCATGGCATGTGATGTCCATAGCCTCTTTGTCGCAAAACTCCCTGATCTTCTCAAAAATATATGTTTGTCTAGCTGTGTTCAGTCCAGGTGGTGCTTGTACAGGCAGACCATCTATGGGAGGAAGGATGTCAGCGTTGCGCAGCAGCTGGAACCTGGTCCCGACTGATTCCGAACACTCCTTGGCTACAACAACACCAGGCTCCATAGCAGCAAAAAATTACAAGACATTACAACCTTGCACAACATCAATTCACCTCCCAAGTGTATATAAGAAGAATAACCTTATACAATGCAATGGAAATAATATTCACCTGAAGTGCTGGTACTGCTTAATCTGTGGCAGCGGCCTGAAGTACGGAGTCAGGTGTTGATGCTAGCCATAGCTTTCCACAAAACACCAGTCTCAACGTCAACAGTGAAGAGGCGACTCCGGGATGCTGGCCTTCTAGGCAGAGTTGCCAAGAAAAAGCCATAACTCAGACTGGCCAATAAGAAGAAAAGATTAAGATCGACAAAGAACACAGACACTGGACAGAGGAACTCGCCTTGAAGGCCAGCATCCCAGAGTCGCTTCTTCACTGTTGACGTTGAGACTGGTGTTTTTCTGGTACTATTTAATGAAGCTGCCAGTTGAGGACTTGTGAGGCATCTGTTTCTCAAACTAGAAACTCTAATGTACTTGTCATCTTGCTCAGTTGTTCACTGGGGCCCCCCACTCCTCTTTCTATTCTGGTTAGCGCCAGTTTGCAATTTAGACTTTGGTCACTAGATGGCATCAGTGTATGTGCAAAGTGTTCGACTGATTCAATGAACCATTGCATTTCTGTTCAAACTTTTGTATCAAGACTGCCCAAATGTGCCTAATTTGTTTATTAATAACTTTTCATGTTCAAAATTGTGCACTCTCCTCAACAAATAGCATGATATTCTTTCACTGTAATAGCTACTGTAAATTGGACAGTGCAGTTAGATTAACAAGAATTTAAGCTTTCTGCCAATATCAGATATGTCTATGTCCTGGAAAATGTTCTTGTTACTTACAACCTCATGCTAATCGCATCAGCCTACGTTAGCTCAACCATCCCGTGGAAGGGACACCGATCCCGAAGAAGCTAGCTAAAAAATGTACTCAAATCCCAATCCATAGAGTAATGTTAGCAAGCCAGTCATCAAACTCCAGCTGGCTAGCTAACAGCAAGCTTTAACTAGCAATACAAACCAATTGTCATAGCTAGCTAAAGTTAACTAAATAGGTTCAATGTTAGCTAGCAAGCCAGCCATCTAACCTCCGCTAACGTTAGTTTGCTAACAATAAGCTTTGACTTGGTCTTTTGTTTAGATATGTAACGTAACGTTAGCTAGCAAAAATTTTTACAAAAATCCCAATCCATAGAGTAATGTTAGCAAGCCAGCCATTTTAAGTCCAGCTGGCTAGCTAACGGCAAGCTTTAACTAGCAATACAAACCGATTGTCATAGCTAGCTAAAGTTAACCAAATAGGTTCAATGTTAGATTCTTACCCGTATACATGGATGATAGCTTCACGGCAGACCACAACCCCTTTCATTAAATAAGACGTCCTGTGTCGTTTCTGATTAGTTTGCACAGCTTGTTTGGCCAGTTGTGTCAAGTCACTCTTTATTAATATCCATAGAGTAACGTTAGCAAGTCAGCATGGCACGATCGTCCTCCAGAAAGTAGTCCATCACAACTTTTTCCCACTGACCTATGTCGATGGCGCCTGATAAATTCAGGGCAGCAATTTTATTGAGAGCAGTGGCAACATATTTGCAGGTCTCCATGGCTAACGTTATATCTTTAAAAAAAAACTGCAGTAGAAAGGATTATTTACGCATTACGAGCAGCTCATTTTATAGACACAACATGCTACACCGCAGACCAATCCAAACTCATCTCTCGGCATGTCCAGTCCACTCATTATCTCAGCCAATCATGGCTAGCGGGAAGGTTGCTGTATTTGTCTTGGGCTAAACCAACTAGGCTTGTAATTTAACAATTGTATTTGTATTTACAGATGGCATACAAGTTTGATATTAAGGCAAATGAAAGTTCACATGCTCGAGAAGGCATTTCTGCCAAAAAGCACATTTTGATCGAAATAAAAATACTTTCAAATGCCTCTCCTGTGAAGTAATAACGTGCAACATATGCCTAGCTTCCTGAAACGGGTCACATATGGCACCAATTTTGAAAGGGGAGACTGTCACGAACACAAAGGTGTCGGTTCATCTGCTCTACACAAGGGTGATGGAAGCCGTCTGAAGGTAACCCAGTTATGGCTTAAAAAATGCATAGGGGTAAAATGCGCCACGAATACTGTGACCAAATATGGGTTGATTTTGTTTTACTGTTGTTTGTTTTGTTTTTCTCATATCTCTCAAATATAGGACAGACATTTCAAAACCTTGTTCTTTGTGATTTTCTTCCTGTATGTTTTGCAATGTACAAATGTGTCATTCAATGCGTTTCTATGGGCTATAGCAGTAAAGACCAAATTCTATGTTTCATCAAATCTTTTTTTAATATATATATTTTTTACTTACATGGATCCTAAAATTCTAAATCAAATGGCAAAATTATACATTTTATGTCCATCTTAAATCAATTCCATATGTTAGTTTCGTAGATATTGCAATCCTAGGGATTACACCGGTTTAGGAGAACTTCTAAGTTATGTTCTATGAGATGATATCAGTGAATTTACATGACCTTTATGAGTTATGAAGCCTTTATGTGCTTGTTTTGATTACATAAATGATTCAAAATGCACCAAAGAAATCACAGAAATTGACAACGTTTACCACATACCTTATTTCTGGTGTTTAGTAGATACAATTATTCTCCTATTGGGGGTGTGGCTTTCAGATTATTATTTTTGGCCACCCGTTACAGAAATGTAATTCCTGTTCATGTTAAGTTTATACACTGCAAATGTATATTTTCCTTTAATATTTAACCGGAATGACATTTACTCTCACAGGTGGCCAAAAAAATGATCTCAACACCACTCCCGTACTAAGCCATGCCTCCAGACTTCAAAGAAAACAACCTAACTTAGTGACCCAAATGGTTGGGTCAAAATAACCCAAATTGTGTTCTGTCCACTATTTACTCAGCGTTGGGTTGTTTTTAAAACCTTTTACTGTTGTGGGCTAAATTAGGGTCACACATATTGTGTCTTGGTAATCTTTAAAAAATCTACTTTGACACAAAAGTATACACCTCACACACATGGTTTGGGCTTAAAAAAAGTCACATGTACAATGTCAGATATAGGTTAGTGATTCATTTTAACTATATTTCTGCTTTTTCTAACTCCTATTGTTGGCTGAAAAATGGCTGTGTGTGTTTGTGACTTGGCTCTGATCTAACATAATCATATGTTGTGCTTTCACTGTAAATCATTTTTGAAATCGGACACCATGGGTAGATTAACAAGATGTTTATCTTTCATTTGCTTTATTGGACTTGTTAATGTGTGAAAGTTAAATATTTCAAAAAATATATTTTTGAATTTCGCGCGCTGCCTTTTCAGTGGAATGTTGTGGGTGTTCCGCTAGCGGAACCCCTGAGCTAGAAAGGTTAAATGTATTACATTTTGAGTTTGCATCCCAATATTACACTTTATATAAATCACAGAAGACTGACCATTTGACATAGAAACACGGGATTTTCGGCAGTTTACATTTTTTGGTTTGTTTATTCATTATAATATTAATGTCACACCCTGATCTGTTTCACCTGTCCTCGTTTTTGTCTCCACCCCCTCCGGGTGTCGCTTGTTTTCCTCAGTGTATTTATCCCTGTGTCTCTCTGTGCCAATTCATCTTGTATGTTTCCTACCAGCGGTTTTTCCCCATTTTCCTGCTTTGCCTTTTCTCCTTTTTCTAGCCCTCCCGGTTTTGACCCTTGCATGTTCTGGACTCTGTACCCGCCTGCCTGACCATTCTGCCTGCCCTGACCTCGAGCCTGCCTGCCACTCTGTACCTCCTGGACTCTGATCTGGTTATGACCTTTTGCCTGTCCACGACCATTCTCTTGCCTATTCCCTTTGAATTTATTCAACATCTTAAACTCCAACCATCTGCCTCCTGTGTCTGCATTTGGGTCTCGCCTAGTGTCATGATAATTAAAATATGAATGATATTCCACCCATGAGGCCACTAGAGGGCGACCCCAGCATGTTTTTGACTGTACTCCTCTGACTGTAGGAAGTTCTGCACAAGATCTGATCTTTTAACAGTTCATAACTTAAGACATCACAGGCGAGTACTCACTGGAAATACATCGTATTACTGTTCTGACTGAGGGAAGTGCTTCACAACATCAGGTGATCTAACAATTCATCTGAGTGCACACATGAGACATTTTACTCCTGGTCTGACTGTGGGAAGTGCTTTACCCCATCAAGTGGTCTAACGGTTTATCTGAGATTGCACACAGGAGAGAAATCTTACTCCTGTTCTGACTGTGGGGAGTGCTTCATAAGAACTGATATTCTAACAGTTCATCAGAGTGCACACAACTGGGTAACTTAAAACATAATACACACTGGAGAGGAACCTGATCAGTGCTCTTCTCTCAGACCTCCAACAATTGAAATCACTCAATTCTCAGCTCATAGAATACATTGTTAGAGTGAATTGGATTAAATGAAGAGTTGCACACAACTGTAATCCCATTGTTTCTTACAAGGTGGGGGACTGCAAACAATGGAAAACTAGCCTACTCCTGGTGGGCAAAACTGGCTGCAATTACATTAGGCTAATGTCCTAATTAGTTAGGTTGTATACTGATTGTAAAAAAAAAATTGGCATCTTTGTGACCAACAAAATCTTTATTTATTTATTTATCTGACATAGATTCAATCAGATATGTCATGTTGAAAAGCCAAAACAAGTAAGACTTTGGGAGTTCACCTCAAAAATATATTACAATATTAATCTTATTAAATCAAATTCTAAACAAATGTTATTGGTCGTGTACACATGTTTTGCAGATGTTATCGCAGGTGCAGCGAAATGCTTACGTTTCTAGCTCCAACAATGCAGTAATAAATAACAATTCAAAACAATGCACACAATTCCCAAAACATTTAAATAAAGAAATTAAGGAATATCAGAACGAGCAATGTCAGAATATAAGTATCTATTTAGGCGTGCCATAACAAAGGGGTTGAATACTTATTGACTCAAGACATCTCAGCTTTAAATTTTTTATGAATTTGTAAAAATCGCTAAAAACATAATTCCACTTTGACATTATGGGATATTATGTATAGAAGTGACAAAAAAAATCTTGATTTAATCCATTTTCAATTCAGGCTGTAACACAACAACATCTGGAAAAAGTTGTGAATACTTTCTGAAGACACTGTACATCCCTGGCTGTTCAAAAGCCTTGCTGGTCATCACCAGTAACACATGCAGATTATAACACGGTCTGCTGACTTGCTGAAGGCATCTGTTTTCTGTCTTCTGACCTCCCTCCGGGCCATTCAGAGTCGTAATAAAAGAAAGGGAGAGCAATTTATTTGTCTTGTGATAGGGAGGGCTGACCTCCCCCCTTTCATTCCATTGATGCGGTCCAGGGAATATCTGTTTTCCAATACCCCCCGACTGAGAGTGCATGATTTCACTTGTGGGCTCTCGCTAAAACAACATGTTTTTCTTTCTTTCAAGTTTCTCGGTATCTTGGTATCACTGCTCAAAGTTAGCAGAGTTTGGGACTTAATTGCTCACTCATTTCATTTGTATATGTCCTACCAAAGCCACTTGGTGTCACTAGATCATAAGATTCAGAGCTATGTTCAAGAACGTTCTCCAGTCACATGTAGTCTACAGAATACTACGCTTCCAATTTGCCCTCATTCCGATAACCAGTTTGTGAAAGGCTTATAAATAACAGTATAATAATTCATATTTTCACCCATTCAAGTGATGGTGTAGAGAGAAAACAATTAAAAAACTATTTTAAGGCATAATACTGCTGTCCCTGCAGCTGTTTGTAAACTGTTGTGATGAGCTTTTGTATGTTGAAATATCAGGCTTATTCCCCAGGCTGGTCCTCTTGTTAAGAAGCCATAGGGAAGCTATGCAAATTTTTCTCTGTATGAATAAACCATCTGGCTCCCTCCGGTACTGAGCAGCGTATTCACTTACAGCTCTCGCTGGAACCACGGGGGTGTTTCCTATACCTTTATCAAACTGTAAACTGGCAGGTTGCACCTTGTAAGAGCCATGTAGGTATGGTTGCATACTCAGTGGAAGGGCATGCTTGACAGAGAAAAGGGGTAACTGGATCAAAGTTTATGTAGTATGACTTCTGTGATTTGTGAAGCAGTTATGTAGTGCTTATGAAGCCTTAATACATTAGGGTTTTTATATAGAGGGACCCACATTGATAAAGAAAGAGGCAGTGAAGATTAGCCACTTGCCTTATCAATTTGGGTCAACTTTTACCACCACTGGGACTTCCCTTAAACCACGCTATGTTATGGAGACACAACAGACAATTATTACTACAGGTTTTCATAATGACTTCACCTACTGACAACCCTTATCTCACAATCTCTAATTTGCTCCATGTCTACTTATTTTTGCTCCAGTTTGAATTTTCCATGTGAGGCGAATATTAATGTCACTTATGTAATGCGGTGGCCAGGTGGTTCTCTGTGCAGTGCAGCTGCAGCAGCCAGCCAGTGTGGTTTAAGGAAAGTCCCAGTGGTTGTAAAAGTTGACATTTCAGAGCATATTATTCCTGGAAACATCTTCTGGTTACCCAGCTGTTCCTGCTAATTGCAGTGTAATAAATTCCTAAAGTTAATGTCAGTCAGACAAATACTCCCTGGTAAAGAGGATACAGGAGCATTAATACCAAGGTTTGGCTCACTTGTTATATGATAATTGGGGTTAAAGGTCCTGTCTAGTAAACATCATGTTTTCTGTTGAATTCTGTTATATTTAGCCAGATGAACTTAGCATCATCAATGGTTGAAAAATGTGTTTCATTGCTACTGTATGTTGCTAACGCTCTATGTGAAAAGGTCTGAATCACACGTTTCAAAGACCACTAAGACAACGTATCTTGTCGTCACTGGTTGTTTCTACAGCTGCACCGGGACCAGGACTATACAGTAGATAACGGGGAAGCAGCCTGCCATCATTGTGCAATCAAATCTGTTAAAAAATATTGACCCTTTGCCATCCTTAGGGTATATGTGTAAAATAAAGAGACCGGGTGGCAAAGAAATGTTTTGGTATCTGTATTCCATTTTCACTGGTAAATTCCCATTGGTGAGTCTCTAAGCGTTGCACCAAGGGAACAAATCTTGGAACATTTTAATTTGGCCCAAAGGCCTTCTCTGCCACCACCTCTCCCTGGACACCAAGTAAACACATCTCCTGTCTTAGAGGTGTGATTGTTTTCATGGTTGCTCTTGGGATACTTTCCTCAGTAATGGGCTCCTATTCTGTCTGGGGGACGAATTTGAATATCTTTCAGTCTGCTGTGTTATCACGGCCCTTTTCCATTTGAACATTTCCCTTTTCGGTGCTATGCTGCATCGTGCCGCAGAATGATATCTGCTCTCTGTCAGCAGATGCTGGATTTAATCATAGCCAGGGAGGCACCCTGTTTGCAGCAAGCACCAGTATTTTCATTTGCCGCGACTCTTCACCATTATTTGTTATCTGCATGCCCTCACTGGAGTGGCGACAGCACTTCAAATCCTTGGAGGGGCCCTGCCTCATACTGAATGTTATTTTTTTGGGGTGGTTTGCTCGCAATTCTGCTCATAATTGCAAACAGAGATAGCTCTGGACATATTTGGGTTTGGAACCATTTTTGTCCATGTACTGTTATTACACATTCTGTTGAACCTGAAGGGGGAACCTTCTCAGGAATGTTCCGGTTTCCCTCTGACAGGGAGCCCGCACCTCCTAATGTATATCATGAGTGCCCTCTGCTAAGCTGCTCAACTGTGAATGAGAGAGTCTGAGGACAGTTCAGTCGTTGCTTTGTTTGGTTCAGTGCTTGTCACCAAAGTGTTTTCAAAGGGTACCAAATTGCCATTTTCTATCTATGTTGTATCTATGTTTTTTTAATGGTGAGAAGAATAGAATAGATTAGGAATCCACTTTTTTTCTAGTGGGAAATATAAGGTATTCATGGTTTTCTGGAATCTCATTTATATTTGTCAAGAATTCAATTCCCTTTTTTTTTTTAATATAAATTAATAAAACCGAAAGCTTACCTTAACTTGGAAAAGTTGCAGTGTTGGAAAGCCTTAGCCAGCAAGCTAGCATACATATCATTCCTCTCTATTTGAGTCAGGCTGTTGAGTGTTTGTTAAGGATGTCGGGGTTAAACATATGTTGAAGTTAAGGAGACAGATGATCCATCTACATGGAGAGACATCTCTCTCTTGCCCACTGTCTATAAAGTGTTAATGAAATGCTTGATTGCCCGCGCACTACCATGGCTTGTAGATACAGGCCTTCTCTCTCCCAAACAAAAGGCATATATACACTGTAGACAGACAGGGCATGAATGGATATGTATTCTGCCTTAGAACTGGAATTGCTGACTTTAAGCAGGAATCCACAAAGTTTAACACTGTGTTATTGGTCTTTTCGATATGCCTTTGGTACTTTATCAAAGTGTAGTGATCAATGCCCTTGAAGAAATACGCCTGCCTCAGCCTTATTTGGACATTATATCCGATGTATACAAAGGCAATTTTTTCCAAGTCATTTGTGGAAGCAGCTGACTGAAGAAGCATTCGTAAGAAGCATTTCAAGGTCCTGGAGTGGCCTAGCCAGTCTCCAGATCTCAACCCCATAGAAAATCTTTGGAGGGAGTTGAAAGTCCGTGTTGCCCAGCAACAGCCCCAAAACATCACTGCTCTAGAGGAGATCTGCATGGAGGAATGGGCCAAAATACCAGCAACAGTGTGTGAAAACCTTGTGAAGACTTACAGAAAACGTTTGACCTCTGTCATTGCCAACAAAGGGTATATAACAAAGTATTGAGATAAACTTTTGTTATTGAATAAAAATACTTATTTTCCACCATAATTTGCAAATAAATTCATAAAAAATCCTACAATGTGATTTTCTGGATTTTTTTTTCTCATTTTGTCTGTCATAGTTGAAGTGTACCTATGATGAAAATTACAGGCCTCTCTCATCTGTTTAAGTGGGAGAACTTGCACAATTGGTGGCTGACTAAATACTTTTTCGCCCCACTGTATACTTCCATACATTTTTTCAATCTGTATCAGGGGACCTTCGGATGAGTTTTGTGGGGCCTGCGGGCATCCTCGAGCAATACTGTGTACCGCAAACTGTTCTGACCCTACAGACAATTATTTGAGAAGACCGATTTTCAGGATGTCTCATGGTTTGACAAACACCGCTCTAGCTCTGCCACCTTTCACCGTAGACGTGGGAGTGCGACAACGGCGGATGTGGTGAACAGATATCTTAAACTGACAGATTTCTATATGGGTTTTTCGTATTATGTTAATTATATTCCTGCAGGGCCTTCAGATTTATTCAACAAATACGATAGTCAGTTTAAAAAGTCAGAAACGTCCAGCTAACCCTATGCCCTATCTCAAAACTGAACTTGGATTGAGCTCGCCTAGAGCACATGTGCGCCGAGCTGGGCTAATTCAGGAGACAGATTGTAGTTTTTATGCCCTGATATCAGGAGCTGGCGGCGAGAAATTTGATTAAACAATTCAGAGACTGAAACTAATAAATCAGGTGACTTATATTTAAGTAGATCGATAGACAATCCTGAAATCAGCTGTCAATAGTAAAACAAGGTTTAAACGATGTTTGAGTGAACCCTGAATACAGAACATTTATGGTGAAGTCGTTTCCGGACACTATAGACTTCTCCTTCTCCTTGGTATCAGGCAGATGCAGCTACGGCAGCACTGGACTAGCTTGAGGCTGCTTGGGAAACTCGCTGCTATGGACTGTGCTTACCATTCTGTCTCCCACTCCATGTATCAGAATGCTGCTATTGGCGAAGACATTCTCACTTTTAGTGTTGAGGCGAGATTTCAGGTCCTACCAACAAAATACAACCTAGCACGTTGGTGTCTGTTGCACATCAAATAAAATCAAATTGTATTGGTCACATGCACATGTTTAGCAGATGTTATTGTGGGTGTATTGAAATGCTTGTGTTTCTAGCTCGAACAGTGCAGTAATATCTAACAATTTCACAACAATACACACAACACACACAAATCTAAAGTAAATGAATGGAATTAAGAATATATGAATATTTGGACGAGCAATGTCGGAGTGGCATAGACTAAAATACAATAGAATAGAATACATGATGTACATATGAGATGAGTAATGCAAAATATGTAAACATTATTAAAGTGGCCAGTGATTTCAAGTCGATTTAAATAAGGCAGCAGCCTCTAAGGTGCTGGTGATGGCTGTTTAACAGTCTGATGGCCTTGAGATAGAAGCTATTTGTCAGTCTCTCGGTCCCAGCTTTGATGCACCTGTACTGACCTCGTCTTCTGGATGATAGTGGGGCGAACAGGCAATGGCTCGGGTGGTTGTTGTCCTTGATGATCTTTTTGGCCTTCCTGTGACATCGGTGCTGTCGGTGTCCTGAAGGGCAGGTAGTTTGCCCCCAGTGATGCATTGGGCAGACCAAACCACCCTTTGGAGAGCCCTGAGGTTGCTGGTGGTGCAGTTGCCATGCCAGGCGGCGATATAGCCCGACAGGATGCTCTCAATTGTGCATCTGTAAAATTTTGCGAGGGTTTTAGATGCCAAGCCAAATTTCTCCTGGTACCACCCTCCCAGGGCCCTCAACTCCTCCCTGTAGGCTGTTTAGTCATTGTTAGTAATCAGGCCTACTACTGTTGTGTTGTCGGCAAACTTGATGATTGAAATGGAGGCGTGCGTGGCCACGCAGTCATGGGTGAACAGGGAGTACAGGAGGGGGCTGAGCACGCACCTTTGTGGGGCCCCTGTGTGGATCAGTGAAATGGAGGAGGAGTTTCCTACCTTCACCTACCTGGGGGCGGCCCGTCAGGAAGTCCAGGACCCAGTTGCACAGGGTTGGGTTCAGACCCAGGGCCCCGAGCTTAATGATGGGCTTGGAGGGTACTATGGTGTTGAATGCTGAGCTATCGTCAATGAACAGCAACCTTACATAGGGATTCCTCTTGTCCAGATGGGATAGGGCAGTGTGCAGTGTGATGGCGATTGCATCGTCTGTGGATATATTGGGGCGGTAAGCAAATTGAGGTTGGTCTAGGGTGTCAGGTAAGGTAGATGTGATATGATCCTTGACTAGTCTCTCAAAGCACTTCATGATGACAGAAGTGAGTTCTACAGGACGATAGTAATTTAGTTCAGTTACCTTTGCTTTCTTGGGTATATGTTGTTAATGGTTGACACTCATACAAAGTACATAGCTAGACACTGCCTTGTCGACCTGATAGCTACTGAGGTGAGACAGGAAGTCTCACCAACAACACACGTTCACAAACTCTCTCAGGCTGGTTTAATGTTGATGATGATATGTTTCTTGTATGCCACATATGCCAGACGTTGTTGTGGGGGAGGCCAAAGGGAGGTGCTCATTTTGGAAGTAGGTTGCTCTTTTGACTCTTACAAGGAGCAGACCTTTTTTGACAAGTGACTGAAATACCAGTCCTTCGTGTCATGTCTTAACAGCCTTGGTTATCAGTGCAAGCTTGTGGTGCTGATATTTGGGAGTCGAGGCCATGTACATAGACTGACAGTACGTGGCCTTCAGATTGCAGGCCTGCATAAGACAAAGGCAGAAGCAGCTAGCGAGGAACTGCTCTGTGTCAGCGGTCATGGGCACCTTTGCTGTGTGGAGAAGAAGGTGCTATCTGTCTCCATGTGTCCAGATATCCATGTCCTTTGAAATGTTTTAATTCATCTCAACTGTAATGTGATTTAAATAAAGTATTTCAACTGTGCCTGCAGTCTGGCATATGAAGAACCCCACTTAATATATCCCCCCATGCTACATGTCTTCAAACGAGACGAGTGAAGCTTCCAAGAACATTATCTTTGAAAAAAAAGTCATTAACATCAAGATGATGTTATTTGTTTACTAGTCAAAGAGAAATACTCACAATTTAAGCAAGAAGATTCCCTCTTTCAAAATGTGATGCCTTGTATTTTCTTATGATGGGCATTTTAGAAAATAACAATGTTAGGGTGACGATGGGCATTTCAGATTCGTCTCCTTGACATGGAATGTTGAAGCCGGGGGGTTATCTGTTGAAAGACACAATCTGTTCTCGCAGACATCTAGAAATTGGCGTGTCACCTTTCTATGTGACTTCATGAAATCCGTGAATCAATCATCAAAAAGGATTGGTTGGTGAGATGGAGTGAACAGTGAGTCAGTGAACCTTGGGGTCACTTAGTTGAAGTCAGACACTTCAAAGCGATATTGTTTGAAACTCTCAAGGTTGTCTGATGAAAACAGACGTTGTGTCACACCACGTTATCAGGGTTTCCTGTTCATAGACACAATAAAGAGAGGAAAGACTCAGACGCGTGAATGACATTGGTGCTGCTGTCTAATTGGATAAACAGATGTGAGGGTAAGGTGTGCCGACGCTCTAATATTTCCCACTTCTTTAAGAGTGAGTGGAGCTGGGGAGTGTGTTTATGGGAGAGTGAAAGTGGGTGGAAAACTCTACAATAGATATGTACCAACATTATGTGAACGTTTGTGCGACGGTTTCTGTCAGTGTTTGTGTTTCTCCAGAGTGGGCATGAGGTGGTCGGCGTGGCGTTCGTTGTGATCGAGTTTCTGTCTTCGCCGGCGATGCATGATGGCCATCTGGAGGGAAGCACATTGCCCATTAATCACCTCCCTCTGGACAGACTTCATTAAACATTCTGCTAAGGTGCGCTTCACTAATTCACTGTTCTTTCTTTCCCTTTTCATTCTCTCTCTTTCTCTCTCTCTCTGAGATACTATGTTGATAGTGATAACATTTTCTTCCGAAAAGGAACTGCATTTAACTGCTGGAGGTGGAACAGGAATCTAATTGGTTTCTTGCACAGTACAGGGGATTCAGAAGGTAAAGCTGAAAACTTATCAGGCAGTACGCTGTAATGCTTCCATTCACCACAACATGGCAGTGTGTCTACATGAATGAGAGCCATGGAGCAATGAAATAGACCATGGTTGCTGGCTGCACTGTTAAAGAGGGTGCACAGTAAAATACTGGACTTTTTTTGTTATGTTTCGATCTGTTAATTTTGTACGGTGCGCACACACTCGCACGCACGCACGCACGCACACACACACACACAATATCTCTCACTCGCTCTCTTCACATTGCTCCTTGGATTAGGAAGGTAGCTTAGAGCTCTTACTAAGACGTATCTTATACAGTGAGGGAAAAAAGTATTTGATCCCCTGCTGATTTTGTACGTTTGCCCACTGACAAAGAAATGATCAGTCTATAATTTTAATGGTAGGTTTATTTGAACAGTGAGAGACAGAATAACAACAAAAATATCCAGAAAAACGCATGTCAAAAATGTTATAAATTGATTTGCATTTTAATGAGGGAAATAAGTATTTGACCCCCTCTCAATCAGAAAGATTTCTGGCTCCCAGGTGTCTTTCATACAGGTAACGAGCTGAGATTAGGAGCACACTCTTAAAGGGAGTGCTCCTAATCTCAGTTTCTTACCTGTATAAAAGACACCTGTCCACAGAAGCAATCAATCAATCAGATTCCAAACTCTCCACCATGGCCAAGACCAAAGAGCTCTCCAAGGATGTCAGGGACAAGATTGTAGATCTACACAAGGCTGGAATGGGCTACAAGACCATTGCCAAGCAGCTTGGTGAGAAGGTGACAACAGTTGGTGCGATTATTCGCAAATGGAAGAAACACAAAACAACTGTCAAACTCCCTTGGCCTAGGGCTCCATGCAAGATCTCACCTCGTGGAGTTGCAATGATCATGAGAATGGTGAGGAATCTGCCCAGAACTAAACAGGAGGATCTTGTCAATGATCTCAAGGCAGCTGGGACCATAGTCACCAAGAAAACAATTGGTAACACACTACGCCGTGAAGGACTGAAATCCTGCAGCGCCCGCAAGGTCCCCCTGCTCAAGAAAGCTCATATACATACCCGTCTGAAGTTTGCCAATGAACATCTGAATGATTCAGAGGACAACTGGGTGAACGTGTTGTGGTCAGACGAGACCAAAGTGGAGTTCTTTGGCATCAACTCAACTTGCCGTGTTTGGAGGAGGAGGAATGCTGCCTATGACCCCAAGAAACCATCCCCACCGTCAAACATGGAGGTGGAAACATTATGCTTTGGGGGTGTTTTTCTGCTAAGGGGACAGGACAACTTCACCGCATCAAAGGGACGATGGACGGGGCCATGTACCGTCAAATCTTGGGTGAAAACCTCCTTCCCTCAGCCAGGGCATTGAAAATGGGTCGTGGATGGGTATTCCAGCATGACAATGACCCAAAACACACGGCCAAGGCAACAAAGGAGTGGCTCAAGAAAAAGCACATTAAGGTCCTGGAGTGGCCTAGCCAGTCTCCAGACCTTAATCCCATAGAAAATCTGTGGAGGGAGCTGAAGGTTCGAGTTGCCAAACGTCAGCCTCGAAATCTTAATGACTTGAAGAAGATCTGCAAAGAGGAGTGGGACAAAATCCCTCCTGAGATGTGTGCAAACCTGGTGGCCAACTACAAGAAACATCTGACCTCTGTGATTGCCAACAAGGGTTTTGCCACCAAGTACTAAGTCATGTTTTGCAGAGGGGTCAAATACTTATTTCCCTCATTAAAATGCAAATCAATTTATAACATTTTTGACATGCGTTTTTCTGGATTTTTTTGTTGATATTCTGTCTCTCACTGTTCAAATAAACATACCATTAAAATTACAGACTGATCATTTCATTGTCAGTGGGCAAACGAACAAAATCAGCAGGGGATCAAATACTTTTTTCCCTCACTGTATATGGGCTTCCACAAAAGACAGTTGAATCCCTTTGGATATTAGAGTATCTCTTTCAGTAATCACACACACACACACACACACACACTTTGTCTGCCCCCTCAGGCCTCTGCTGTGCTCGTCTCAAGTGCCGGACAGAGGAGAGCAGTTAGAGAGGCCTGGAGGAAGTAAACACTGTATATCATTTAGGATGAATGCCCTGTATTATCCCTCGCTCCTCTCCTCCGCTCACACATTGGCCCACAGGTGGGAGTTACAGTAGCTGGCCCCGCTGCTTATTGCAGTCCAGATGCCTGGCTGGGGTGTTTACTGTGAGAATGGGACTGGCTGTGTTCAGAGCCACTCTGTTTCAGAGGACTCACAAGGCATGCCACATGTTGTGAGTTGGCTCGAACCGAAGCAGACAAATGATATAGCCATGAAAGGTGTGTTTGTGTTTACATGTATTTTGCATACATCATATCTTCCAGCTTTCATCTCATCTGCTGTTGGTAATGTGTGTGTGTTTATTTCTAGACCATCACTATGATATATGTCTGGCCCCTTGTATCACTTTAGAGACCCATATAGTGAACTCCCCTCAAACGCCTGCAAGATAAATTGACCCCAACCCCCGCAGGTGTGATGTTCCCTTGTTCCCACCAAATGGTTCAACTAATGTGGGTGTACAGGAGGCATGCATGGCGGATGGGTGACTTTATTGCTCAGGGGGGTGTGCCCAAACCTGCCTTAGTGGCCCCCATGTGATTACAGTACTGCAAGCCCACCAGGCTCTCCCACCTGGATAGATAGAAATAGGAGAGGAGAGAGGAAGAGAGGTTGTTCCCTTTGATGTATACCTTTATCCTAGATTATAACTTTGGTGTTTAGAACAGTTCAAACACAGCAATCTGTGATCTGTGTGAAGGTTTTAAGGTGGGTGTAATGTGCATGGTAGGAGGCTGCTGAGGGGAGGACGACTCATAATAATGATAACTGAGCAAATGGAATGGCATCAAACTACGTGTTAGATGTATTTAATACTATTCCACTTATTCCGCTCCAGCCATTACCACTAGCCCGTCCTCCCCAATTAAGGTGCCACCAGCCTCCTGTATTGTACATGTAGTTCCATGGAACATGCATTAACATATCACAATATCTGGTACTTTGGTTCTGAATCATGGACCAACCACTCAGGCAGGTAGCAGAATTTGTTTGCAATCTTGTAACCCATAACCAAATCTAGCTAGCTAACTCAATATACTTCTGGGGGTGTGAAACATTAAGCATAGATCAGGGTACCAAACACTCCAGGATCCGAATCAGAAAATGCCCTAAATTAAAATGAAGTGCTTCTCTGTTGTCAAATCAGCGTCCTCTAGGGGTGCTTGGATTGGTCTATCCCACCAAGCAGCTTCTTCCTCCAAACCCCCTTGTTTAAATGTCCTCCACATGAGTCCCCATCAGACTGCAACCAGCCTCCTAGCTGCAGGGAGATAGTCTCCACTAGGTCCTGGAACATTGTGTGGTACCTCATCAAGGCCCCATCTGTCATTCACGCTGCACCACTATGTCCACAGAGGCCTGAAGATAATGATAACCGTTAGTCCATTTGCCACAAAGCACTGGGCGACCTCCTTTTCAGACACCCTCACTCGCTGGATGATGGAGATAACTGGACCACAGCCTCCGCACTGTTGTTTGTTGATTAGGGCCTCATCCATCCAGGCAACAGATAGAGACAAAATGGCAGGCAGTCATGGGCACGATAAAAACGAAGGCAGTTAGCATGACAGCCATTGATGTCTTTCATAATTAGCGAGTGTTTTATAATTAGCTAGTTAGCTAATGGGCTGATGGCTGTTTTTCTCCTCATCCCGTCGCCGTGGTTGCAGAGGCAAGACCACCACCTCCTGTGGTATTGGACAAAATGACAGGTTAGTCAGGTCGCTTAAATGTGCCCAGCAAATGTCCCTGGTGGCTCCCAGACGTGTGATTCAGACTGCCATTTGGCCACGCTCCTAGAACTTTTCTGTGACACTGCCACCAGGGCCGGATAGGCGGGACAGCGGGACAGCAGCCTCTGCTACGTTCCAACTGCTCTACATACAGCCAAGAGAAACAGTAATTTCTTCTTAATCTATATTACTCCTCACCCATTAGGGACTCTCCTTTTGCTACCAACACCCTTCACATTGAAAGTCAAAATAATCTCTGTGATCTTGGATTTCAGTTAGAGTTCATATGGGAAGGCTTGTGACATTGACAAAAAAATGGTGGCTAAACTTCATCACTCCCTGATGAAGGTTGTGTGAAAGCATAACATTTTGGCCATAGAAGGAGATATGATCGAATGTGCTTATACCTATCCTATCATTTCAAATCCAGTGCCTAGGGCAGGGGTGTCAAACATACAGAGGGGGTCCAATCTGGCCTGCGGTGGTTTGAGTAAAAAAAAAAAAATATATATATATATATATATATACTGTAAATATTTTATTTATATTTGGAGGTGGGAGCAAGGAAATATAACACATTTGCAGTGCAGCCCACAAGCCCTCGTTGAAGACCGAATGCGGCCCCCGGGGCAAAATTAGTTTGACACTCCTGCCCTGGGAGATAAGGAATGGGGGTCGATTTGAGATTGAGTGACAGCGATTGACCTACAAAGATGATTGAAGACAGCCATTTTGAGCCGATGTCTGCCTGGAGACACACAGGATGTATGACTGAGATCTGAGGCAGAACTGCAGTGATATGTGAGGAGAAGATAAAAGAGGGGAAAGGTGTCACAGCTCCAGGGAGGAGACCAAGGGTCGGACAGCATGTAGGAGAGATGGAAGAGGGGGTTAACAGCACAGGTCTCCGCTGTCAGACAGGGTCAATCTCCCGGTTTTTATAACACTCTGAAGATGAAATAGAATACATTGACATTGAATTGGACAAATTGTTACTTCCCAGCATCTCCTCTACCATGTGAAATCCAACTGACAAACTTGATTTGAGATTCCACTCTCAGATTCCAATCTTTATCTGAGCTGAGTTAAGCAAGGCTTCCGTTTGTGGGAAGCGTGCGTGTAAGCGTGCACGTGCGCGTGCATAGACAGGCTTGTGAGGGGGTGTTCACATGTACCAATAGTTTGAACACACAAATATTGAATTATGAAGGGCTCTCACTCTTGCAAGCTCTCCTTTGTAATTGTATTGTATGGAGAGAAGGACCTTAAGTGAAAAATGTTTCATTGGGGCACAGAAGCCAGAACTATCCTTGTGCTGTTCGACCATAAAGGCCAGGAGGTGGTCTCACAATGCTCCAGCGGCAGCACTCCTCCTTTGTGGGCTTATCACTAGCATTAATGGGGTCTCCTGGGCAGCCCATTCACTCTCCAATGGCACTGTCGACCGCTGCAGCTATGGCCAATGAAACATCTGTGGGGGTAATACTGTTTTTTGTTTACTGTCCTTCTAAATTAGATTTGTGCTGAAGTTCAGAGGGAAATCGATTCGCTGTATTGAATACTGAACTGTGGGGGAGCTGTGTGGTGAGCAGGTTAAGATTTTATGGCAATGTTCCAATTCTCTGAAATGTTTTCTTACATGAAAGGACTGGAACTGTTTTTCCCACGTTTTTCCCCTTTCCCTTATTAGGTTGGTTTACAATGTTTCGTTTCCTGAAAAGGATCTTTGCCTGACTGATCTTTGCTTATAAACTGTCATTTTTTAGAGCTACAGCTATACAACTGCAATACAAAAAAATTGTTCTGAGAGCCCGAACTAATAGTTGAAATAAAATAAATAATGTAAACAGATACATCTAGATACAGAAGACAAATTATAGAGGAAAACCCTAAAGCACGGTGTAATTAATGTGCCATGGAATCAGCGCTTCCAAAATCTATTCCCAACTATTTTGCAACCTGTATGGCGCAGCTGTCAATTTTTGGGCCCTTAAATTAAAGTGGTATACTTTTTTATTTCGCCCAATTTTCTTTAACCAATTTTGGTCTTTAATGTAGGGCTGAAAGACAAGTTCCTTACCTTCTCCCTCTTCCACCTGCCTCTTCCATTTTTGTGGTAATGCTGCAATCCGTTGTTAATTTTGGAAAGAGCTGACATTTCCATTTATTTGTGTTAGCTGCATGTGACAACTCCACCAGTCCTATTCATGATATCATTAACGAGATGAAAACATTTTTAATTTTTTCCCCCCTAAAATATGAATTTTTTGTCAATCAATATGTTTGAATTTACCCATAATATTTGTTGTAATATTTGTTATTTCTTAACTGGCGGATTAAACATACATTGCAACCAGCTTTCTATGGCTTGTTTTAAAAATACCGATATTTTGGAGATTATTTCATTTTCAGATAACCGAAAGTGAGAGGTTATAATCTGAATAAAGGGAAAAGGGACATTTCTGAACACGGGGTGAGCCATACTAATATGCTGAAAAACCAGTTCGGATTTAAGTACAACTTTTGTATGACTGAAGCCTTTAGTGAGAGGTTGGTTCAATGCTTTAATATTTAATAATTTCAGCCCTTAGAAATCATATTCAATATATAAATAGGCCTGTTTAATTTTATCTGGCTTGCTGTTCCAAATAAAGTGGGATATTTTTTGCTCATATCATTAAAAAACAAGTTGTTTGGTGTAGGCAGGGCCATAAGTAAATAGGTAAACTGGGATACGACTAAATAATTTATCAGGGTGATTTATCCACAAATAGCAAGATCTTATATTTTTGCTAACTTTCTATTAAAATGTATTGTAGTGAGTTCGTTTCTTTCTTTCGGGATATGAATACCGAGTATGTCCTCTTCACTGTCAGGCCATTTTATTGGTGAACTACACAATAATGTAAAAGTTGTATTTTTTTGCACGCCGATTTGTAATATGATACAGTACACTTGTAATCCAGAGAGGCTAGAGAAATTAACTAGATCCTCCATGAGGCTATGCAGGCATCCAAATTGCGGATTTAAAAGAAAACATGAGTCGTCAGCATACAATGACAAATTTGTTTTTAAGCCCCGGATTTCTAGCCCCTTGATATTATTGTTGGAATTAATTTTAATAACTAACATTTCGATGGCCATAATAAATAGATATGCCAATAGTGGACAACCTTGTTTCACTCCTCTTGACAGTTTAATACTTTTTGAGAAGCAGCCATTATTTACTATTTTACACCTGGGCAATACTCTTTGTCATGTCAGTCTGGTTCGGTCTCTGGGGCAGCAGAACTGAGATTGGCTGGTGGGTTGAGACCCACACATGAGGAAGAGGAAGTGGCAGAGAATACATTACCTGCATTTTTGTCATGATACCGTTTGCAACCTCGTAGATTGGTGTTTCCTGAAAACAGAGGGTTCTACTGATAATGGGACGTATGTGAGGTTCAGTAATGTAGCTGAGGGAGTTTTATTTCATTGCATTTCGAGATTTGCGGCTAAATGTTCACTGCTACAAATTCTATATATTTTTTAAGAGTTTATTTCCAAAATGCTATATAGACACTTTTTTAACACTTACGGTATGTTTTTTCCATCTGAAATTAATGCTTATGTCCACTTCACTGTCAGACCATTTTATTGGTAAACTACACGGTTTTGTAGAAATAAAATTTTTGGGCGATCCATCTTTCATCTGAAATGAATACTTATGAGTACCTTTATCTGTCTGTAAAATATTACTGTTCTCAGATTTTTTATTGATATATTTTAGATATGTATTATACTGCTATACAGTATATCCATTGTTTAGCTGGAATGGAATGTGCGTATCCTGTGTATTTTCCATACAGATCTCATATTACTGTATTGATTAAAAAATATATATAAAAAAGACATATTGATGTCACATATGATTCATTTGCATAGTTCTTTATTAAAACATGTATTATTTGTCACATTTGACTGTGTAAAACCTTGCAGTGCTACTTTTTTAAATCTGAGAGTGGGGTGGATATATAGCATTTTGCAACAACATTTGACTGTTTGTCTCTCTGAAATGAAACCATCTGGTGATAGATTTCAAACAAATACATGTCTGTCATTTAACAACCCTATGCCATGATTATCATTAAAAAAATATATAAAAAAGAATCATAATAATTTGCTAAAATTTCTGAAAATTTAAATATAGTGTTTTGGTGAGCGTCAGAGGGCAGAGAGGAAATCTGTTTTTCATTGGCTGAGTGGCGAGAGGATGAGCTTTTGATTGGTCTGGGTTGAGAGGAGATGGAGAAAATGTATCTTTCATTGCTTGAGAGGAGAGACCCAAGGTCCGCTTTCCCTGCTACAAAGGCAGCCAACCCATGATCAATATGGTAATTTTCCCTGTTCACTGAGCTCTCGCTCTTGCTCTCTCTCTCTCACACAAAAGTATCCAATGATAATCCGTTAGGTGAATTGACCTCACTGTGTCATATAGCTTCTTCACAAGCATCTCTTCAGCAGAAGCAGATCCTTTAACCGTTTCAATGAGAAAAGGAGTACATGGCAGCACAGGCTTTTCATGAACACTGTTCCCAATGGATGAGCTCCCAAAAGAATCATGGATCCAGTCGATTAGACCCGCAGTGGGACACGACCCATTACAGATGCGTATGAGTATGTATGCTTAGTAGTATAATTTACAGGACAGTGTGTGTGCGTGTGTAACAGCAAGCACTACTGGAATATTTTACAGCATCATTAGCTGTGCAATTCCATCTGCATTTAGCGGTGAAACAGTCCAGTTGCTAATTTCTCAGCCATAGCAGGAAGGTCAATTAGCACATCCTGGAAATATTTTCACTGAATGATCGATGTAAGGACAGTAAATGGCAGACAAATCTGTTTACTCTTATGTTCCTGCTAGCGTATGTGGATTTTCTAGATAAACTCTGCACTGCAGTGGCTCAGTGGGTTGACTGATAGTATGGAGAGATTAGTGATAGCAGCAGTTTCTCCATGTGACCCCCATCAAGGCTGGCGTAGAAGTGAACTGCTGCTTTTTCATCTTGCTAAACAGCACCAAACACTGACTGGAGTTTGGTTGGGATATCTTGCTCTCTCACCAGGCACACTCTGAATCTCACCATGTCTATTACAGTAAGGGCTCTATTCAACCTGTATCGCTGAAGCGTTCCAGATTGCAGGCTAGAAATGTAAAGGTCATTTCAGATTGAGAATACATGTGCAGCACTTCTCGTGTTTGCGGTCTCCGCTAACTCGGGAACATTCAATCATGCAGTTACGCTTAACTTCCGCAATACAGATTGAAGAGCCCTTTGTGTGGGGGTTGTGGAGAGGGTTATACACACACAAACACACGCATGCTTGCGTGTGTGTCTAGCTAGGTTGTGTGTGTGTGTAGTGTGTGAGATTGGAACCCACTTGCAACAGCAAGTGGAAAATGACCCTGCTTCATTGTCATGCTGGTCCAGATAGTGCGTAATGTATGGCGGGTATCACAACAGCGAGAAAAGACGGCGGCTGGGAGGGGTAGAGAGTAGAAATATCTCCCCATCATGCCAGGGGCAGTGGCATAAAAGCGCTGGTGTAGCTTTATTTTTCTCCCTGCTGTCATTTTTATGTAACGAGCCCATAAAACCAGGTGGCGTCTCGTTTGTCTCCTCCCTCACAAATGTGTGCTCGTCAACAAAACGGGGCATGCGCCAGCGTTTGGTGTCATTGAAGGTCCAAGATAAGAGGACACACACTGGCTTTGAGTCACATATCTGTATTGATAATAGAGCTGTAAGCCTCGGAGACAGGCCGCTAGCTTTCATCGATTTGGTAAAGCCCTGTATCGAGGTCATTTCCCCCCTAAGTGTGTAGACCTGCCATTTTAAATATATTTTTTTACTAACAAATTGCTTTTAATTTGTGGCACAAAATACCTTTATATTTGTTGTGATATAAACTGTAGCCTACATCCTTTCTAAGCGGTCCCGCCGCTTTATTAGGTTAGGCACCATTATTTTAATGCAGGTATCCATTTTCTCTCAAGTGTATTAAAGTTCCCTAACCTTTACTTCCTTCTGACCTTGTCAGTCAACTGGAAGTTAATCAAGTTCAGTCAAAATGACATGGATTAGACAAATCTCTTCCGACCCCACAGCATTTCATATAGTTGAACATCAGTGATCACCTGCATTTCCAATGTATTTAAAATAAAGTAGCAGTATAACTTTTTGTGCGAACCGAACAAATTTGTGAGTTATGTAGATAAAGAAGCGATAGATCTGTTTGATGTGCGCTATTTCTATTCTTGCCGTTCTTAAGTTTTGTTTTTGCGTCTTTTAATTTAGTTTTGTTCACCAGCTTCAAACAGCTGAAACAACAATATTTTTGGTTATGGAAAATACATTTCAGTGGTTTAGATGGTAAAATTATTATCTACACTATACTAGCTTATTTCGTCACATAAACTGACATCAGGCAAACTATTAATTTTAGCAACCAGGAAATGGCAGAGCGATATCTGCAAAGTGCAATGTTAATAATCATAGGTTCCTGTGTGCGTTTTTGTGAATTAGCGGGATTTGATTATGCCTAAAATTTCTAGTCTCCTTCAACCGCTGTGTGAAAGAGCCTATAAGTCTCCTATGCAAAACGACCTCAAGCCTCTGACAATTCATTCTGACTTTACTGAATAGACAATGTATTATTGCATCAGTGTTGGAAATGAATGTTCTGCAAACCATCATTACATTGGCCGATTGCAGCAGGCATAACACAGTCAATAACATGTCCACACAATTATTCAGAGGTTTAAATACTCTTTATGTAGTCATTTCTTAGAATGTTCCACTTTCAACCAAAATAGACAGACCTCCACATCATTCTTCATAAACTCTGCAAAAAAAGAAACATCCCTTTTTCAGGACCCTGTCTTTCAAATATAATTCGTAAAAATCGAAATAACTTCAGATCTTCATTGTTAAGGGTTTAAACACTGTTTTCCATGCTTGTTCAATGAACCATAAACAATTAATAAACATGCACCTGTGGAACGGTCGT
This sequence comes from Salvelinus alpinus, assembly GCF_045679555.1. NCBI lineage: Eukaryota > Metazoa > Chordata > Actinopteri > Salmoniformes > Salmonidae > Salvelinus > Salvelinus alpinus. The sequence continues at coordinate 48,803,920 of NC_092094.1, read as the reverse complement.
TAAGACACTAACAGCTTACAGACGGTAGGCAATTAAGGTCACAGTTATGACAACTTAGGACACTAAAGAGGCCTTTCTACTTACTCTGAAAACACAAAAATAAAGATGCCCAGGGTCCCTGCTCATCTGGGTGAACGTGCCTTATGCATGGAGGAATGAGGACTGCAGATGTGGCCAGGGCAATAAATTGGAATGTCCGTACCTTGAGACGCCTAAGACAGTGCTACAGGATGGACAGCTGATCGTCCTCGCAGTGGCAAACCACATATAACAACATCTGCACAGGATCGGTACATCCAAACATCACACCTGCGAGACAGGTACAGGATGGCAACAACAACTGCCCAAGTTACACCAGGAATGCACAATCCATCAGTGCTCAGACTGTCCGCAATAGGCTGAGAGAGGCTGGACTGAGGGCTTCTAGGCCTGTTGTAAGGCAGGTCCTCACCAGACATCACCGGCAACAAAGTCACCTATGGGCACAAACCCACCGTCGCTGGACCAGACAGGACTGCCAAAAAGTGCTCTTCACTGACAAGTCGCGGTTTTGTCTCACCAGGGGTGATGGTCGGATTCATGTTTATCGTCGAAGGAATGAGCGTTACACTGAGGCCTGTACTCTGGAGCGGGATCGATTTGGAGGTGGAGGGTCCATGGTCTGGGGCGGTGTGTCAAAGCATCATCGAACTGAGCTTGTCGTCATTGCAGGCAATCTTAACGCTGTGCGTTACAGGGAAGACATCCTCCTTCATGTGGTACCCTTCCTACAGGCTCATCCTGACATGACAATGCCACCAGCCATACTGCTTGTTCTGTGCGTGATTTCCTGCAAGACAGGAATGTTAGTGTTCTGCCATGGCCAGCAAAGAGCCCGGATCTCAATCCCATTGAGCACGTCTGGGACCTGTTGGATCGGAGGGTGAGGGCTAGGGCCATTCCCCCCAGAAATGTCTGGGAACTTGCAGGTGCCTTGGTGGAAGAGTGGGGTAACATCTCACAGCAAGAACTGACAAATCTGGTGCAGTCCATGAGGAGATGCACTGCAGGACTTAATGCAGCTGGTGGCGACACCAGATACTGACTGTTACTTTTGATTTTGACCCCCCCTTTGTTCAGGGACACATTATTCCATTTCTGTTAGTCACATGTCTGTGGAACTTGTTCAGTTTGTCTCAGTTGTTAAATATTATGTTCATACGAATATTTACACATGTTAAGTTTGCTGAAAATAGTTTATTTTTTTGCTGAGTTTACATACCTGTAACATCTTGAAACCTGCAAGATCACAGAGGGGGTTTCTGTTGTGCGCTTGTTTAGGGTTTTATTGGTAAAAACATACCAATAAATCAGGATATCAGTTGTAACCTAACGAGAGTGTGCTGTGTGTGTGTGGTGTCATTACTCTTGCACTGAGAACCCTTACAAGACAAAGTTGATCGGTGCTACGCAATGCTGAGCCTCGTGAAGCCTCCTCTGCCATGCTGTGGCTGCGTTTACACTGCACTTCCCACAGCGCTCTATTGACACCACACACACACTCCTTAGGGGTGACGGCTAGGGCCCCACAATTTCTAGTGGAGTAATGGCCTCTCAGACACACGCACACTGCTCTCCCCTCCATAGGGGAGCCGCACTCTGCTACAGTCAGCACTCCTATAATGTAAAGCGGGTCGGCATAAATGAGGGTGCACCTCCAAGATTAAGAATGCAGCATTAAGAGTGGCCCCGCTGATACAGAGAGTTTCTAATGGGCCTGGAAGTGAACCAAACTGAATGGGTGCCTAGTGCTGGTGGAGGGGTGTATGTCACAGTGGATGATGAATCAGCGTAATTCTGTTCTGCCGAGCTAAAGCTAAAAGGAACTTGGATGGATGGACGACCATCTGCCTGATGGCTGCCTGGTGGACAATTCAGAGAAGAGAGTGCATGGTCAGAAAGGAATTGTGAATGCAGCCAAGATTCCTCACAAATGAGGATGCCAAAGTAAAAATCAGTGCACAATGAGTCTAAACCAAGCTACATCACCGTAGCATACAGTAGAGACTCGTATTTTGGTCAGATGGGCGGAAAACAGCCATGTGGTGTTTGCTAGTCACTGTTGTCACAGCATATTCATGTTCAGCAACTGCTACAATTTTCCTAGTCTGCAGCAGCAAGACCAGCGGGACAGTGCGGAGGGCAGTGACACCCAGCATAGTATGTGCAGCACTGGATTATATGGTATGCAGTTAATTTTTTTTGTCATTTTAGCAGATGCTCTTATCCAGAGCGCCTTACAGGGGAAATTATGGTTCCTTGCTCAAGAAAAAAATTATCTGATTTCTCAACTAACTCGAACCAGAAACCTTTTTGGGAAACTCCACCCAAAAACAATCTTTTAGTATTTGCTTCATTAGTACAAAATGTTTTGCCTGTCAGCAATCAAGTTAGATAGATATCTTAACTTTCGAAATACAGCCGTATGATGCATTTTGCGTCATATGATTGAAATGCAGCATGAGTTGATGCAAAATGCATCATATCGGCTGTATTTCTGTATTTTGAAAGTTATACATCTTGAAAACTTGATTGCTGACATGCAAAACATTGAGACAATATCAACAATGGACTAATGAAATAAATGTCAAAAGATAGTTTAAGGGGTGGAATTTTCCTTTAACCGCTATACCTCAGATATCAAGGAATCTAAACCTGGAATGACAATGCAGCAAATGGCAGAGATAGCTTGGTAAAATGTGCCTAAAGCTACTATTTTTATGGTACCAAGTCACACGTTTTAGTGCAAACACTGTGTTGATGAGCTACATTGTTGAGTTTTCAGCATCCCATGTGAATCTTGCCAGTCTGGACATTTTGTGTACCATTAGATTTGGTGATTGTTTGTTTCAATGTCACATCAAAGGACAATGTCGTTTTTTTTATCCCAACCAGCGATTCACTTCCTCATCCTTGTTGTGCAGTACAGGGGCTCTGAGAAAGCATGAAAAAAATGCTCCAAAAACACCCAAATAAGTCCTTTTAGAAACCGGAAAGCTCCCAGTATAGTGAGGTCTTTAGAATTGAAAACTGTTCAAGGTGTGGAGAAAGGCTGTATGCAAAAGATGACGTGAACAACTATTTATTAGACAGACATGGATAGAGGGGAGACGGACACATTCCTCTAAGAGATTCGCAGAAACTCTACCAGAGGGGTTAAATAGACTACACATTTGAAACATCTTAATCGCTTAAGGACACCATTGGCCAATTTTATGGCTCAAAGGCCCAGATACCAGTTACTAAGACCTGCTTTAGTGACTTCTGGCCTTAACGAGGGGACCTCGAAGCCAAATTCCAATATTGTACACATGAAGTTGTGTCATTCTGAACTTTATTCGCAACGTTATATTCCATTTTGTTGCGACTGGAGTGATACCTCTCCGTCCATTCTAGCAGCAGGCTACATAGATAATTGAACAACTGGATATGGGAAAAACTCGTCTCACAAAACTGAATATAACGTTGCGGAAAAGTTCGGAATGACACAATTACACGTGTACAATATCTAAAGACCTGCATTACTATACTGAGAGCATTATCGTTTAAAAGATGACGTATTTGGAGCATTTACTCATGTTTTTTCCCAGAGCACCCGTATTGCACAACGAGGATGAGGGAGAGAATCTCTGTTTGGGGTTTCTCACAAACACGTGAAATCGCACCAAAAAAAAAAAGTGTCTGGACCCTTCTATAACATGCCATTTACATTCAAAATACAGATTTGTTTGTAAAACAAAATATTTAAAAAAAAACGAGCTTCTCCTTTAAGGTAAGAGTCTGGCTGGTATCTGGTACCTGTTCTCGAGTACCGCCAACAGCACACATTTTTGTTGTAGCCCCAAACAAATACAACTGCGGCCTCATTTATCAAAATGCGTACAAAAAAGACTAAACATTGCATCCGCCAGTTTTCCCGTAAAGATTGGTATTTACCAATTTTGAACTTGAAAGCATGCATAGCTCCACGCAAATCTCAAACCATGCAACTTCTAGTGGTATTGCAAGCAAATATTGTTATTTTGGCGGAAATTGGGGTGTTTGATGCACAGGAATTCTAAGAATGTTAGGCGAACAAAAACATTAAAACGTTGGTCTAACGATAACACAGATGCATTTGCCGTTGGTATGAAGATCGCATAGCAGCATGTTGCCTAATATATTTATTTAACTTTTATTATATAGACCTAAATCATATTGCAGGACATCTCTCCTTTTCTGACGACTGGTTTATTCCCGCTTCGCAACAATTATTAGGCTACCATTTATCCATCACTCATTCAATAGCCAACCATAGACTGATAGCCTATATGACAGTATGGCTAGGCCACAGTATTGCTTTGCGACAGGGGCGAGACATAATAGCCTATTCATCTCAGAGTCTATACCAAGGCAGGAGATTGTGTTTCTATCTTCTATTGATTAACTAAATATTGAACAACAATTAGATTCTTGCATAGAAGTGTGGGCTGTAGCATTTACTTTTAAAATGTTTCGAATGGACAATCAATCTTGCTGTACGCGTGGACAGTGTTTGGCACTCGCTATAGGAGGCATATGACACTGCAAAATATATATTTTTAAACATTCTGCACACACATGTACAGAAATGTGATCAAATGTGCTATTGCGATTTATTTTAGGAACTTTCCTGGCCCAGCTCCAGCATCTCCAAATCATACAGCAAATTTGGGAATTTTTGTTACCATAAAATGTGAATGGAGGGCGTTTTCCAAGTCAGGTTTTAGTGCTCGTTTACAAACCCACAAATATCGTATGGCTCTGATTTAACAATGACAACATGCGTATATGTTGCGTGCGCAAATCCTAGAATCTCCACGTACCTCAGAACTAAGTAAGACATGTATGCAAGGTTGATAAATGAGGCCCCTGGTTCAATTGTCAAGGGCTTGATGATTAGTTGACAAGTAGAATCAGTTGTGCTTGTTCGGGGCCACAATAAAAATAATGTACTGCTGGGGGTATTTGAGGACTGGAGTTGGGAAACACTGCCCTAGAGAGTTCTCTGGTTCACCCAATATCCGATCATCAACACATATGTATTCAAATTCATGCTTTTTAGGTGCTGTGAAATAACCTCTAACAAGGCATTGCTTATAAGGTCAAAATACATACGGCCTATTTGAAACAAAAGTGCAAGCAGCTAGCAAAATTCAAACATCCTCTAATTAAATGTTTTCTCGAAATGAATAAATAAACAAAACGTTGTAACAGTTATTCATAATTTGGAGCAGCATACATTGTAAAACATGCAAAGAGGAGTTCTATAAATGTTGAACAGCATGTTAATTGCTAGGTTAACATCGCTCTATTGAAAAAAGAGAGCGGAAAAGAGTTTCATTCAATACCGCTTAGTATTTTCATAATTTCTTCTTCAGGATGTGGATAGTGAACCTCTCTGTAGGTGTACCATCACCAGTACTCTTTGACCTGTGAACTTGTGACCTCTAAAATGTGGCAGACAAACAAAAATGGCCCCAGAAAACAGATGTCTGAAAGACCTCAAAGTACATCAGAAAAAGGTAGTGTACAGGGGTAAGGATATGACAGCAGTAGCCTTTGAAATGCAGTAGGACTGTTCCAGTGACTTTGATAGGGTAGGGCAGCAGAGGGGGGGGATCTATACTGCACATGGGTTGGGAAGGTCCTCAAACACAGGCTGCTCTTCGATCCCTCGCGCAAACAGCTTGATCAACTGGCAGTGCACTCTGGAAGAGCAAAAGACAAAGAAGAGATTGTTTTAAGCAAACAAAGGTAGGAAATCAAGTCAAATGTTGATTTTCTGCACTGCACTTTCAGAAGTGGGTTACAGTGGATTCGGAAAGTATTCAGACCCGTTCACTTTTCCCACATTTTGTTACGCTACAGCCTTATTCTAAAATGTATTAAATAGTTCCCCCCCCTCATTAATTTACATACAATACCCCATAATGACAAAGCAAAAACGGCTATTTTCAGGTCTCTCCAGAGATGTTCGATCGGGTTCAAGTCCGGGCTCTGGCTGGGCCACTCAGGGACATGCAGACGGTTGTCCTGAAGCAACTCCTGCATTATCTTGGCTGTGTGCTTAGGGTCGTTGTCCAAATGGAAGGTGCACCTTCACCCCAGTCTGAGGTCCTGAGCGCACTGGAGCAGGTTTTCATCAAGGATCTCTCCCTCGATCCTGGCTAGTCTCCCAGTCCCTGCCGCTAAAAAAAATCCCCACACCATGATTCTGCCACCACCATGCTTCACCGTAGGGAGGGTGGCAGGTTACTTACAGACTTGACGCTTGGCATTCAGGCCACAGAGTTCAATCTTGGTTTCATCAGACCAGAGAATCTTGTTTCTCATGGTCTGGTGACTTTTGGCAAACTCCAAGCATGCTGTCATGTGCCTTTTACTGAGGAGTGGCTTCAGTCTGTCCACTCTACCATAAAAGGCATGAATGGTGGAGTGCTGCAGAGATTGTTGTCCTTCTGGAAGGTTCTCCCATCTCCACAGAGGACCTCTGGAGCTCTGTCAGAGTGACCATCAGGTTATTGGTCACCTCCCTGACCAAGGCCCTTCTCCCCCGATTGCTCAGTTTGGCTGGGCGGGTCTTGGTGATTTGGCCGAGTCTTGGTGGTTCCAAACTTCTTCCATTTAAGAAAGGGTTATGAGTCTTTGCTATGAGTCTCATAGCAAAGGGTCTGAGTGCTTATGTCAATAAGGTATTTCAGTTTTTTTATTTGTCATGAATTTGCAAACATTTCTAAAAACCAGTTTTTGCTTTGTCATAATGGGGTATTGTGTGTCGATTTATGAGTTGAATTTCTTTTTTTAATCCATTTTAGAATATGGCTGTAATGTAACAAAATGTGGAAAAAGTGAAGGGGTCTGAATAGTTTCCGAATGCACTGTATATTTCCACAACAGGTTATAGGGAGTGGTGACGCACCCGACTTCAATGGCAGCATGGGGGAGGATCTCGCCGTCACAGTTCCAGCTGCTGTAGGCAGGGCTACAGCTGCAGGCCGGGTGGTCTCGGCAGATCCGGCTGAAGAGCCTCTTGCCATTCTCCCTCAGGTCCAACTCGGAGTCACTCTGGCAGTAGCGCGGCGTGAAGCGGAAGCGCCGCACACGGTGCACTTCTACAAAGGTCATGTCAAACTGAAGGGAAAAGAGCCAGAGGTGAGAAAATCAACTCCCTGAAACAGGGAATTGAAGAGTTAACACATCTCATGCAAACACTCCTATGGACCCGGGTTGGAGTAGCCATAAAAAACATGACATCATTGTAGTAGCCCCACCCAGTGTGGTTACCTGGTCGTATTTGCTGGTGTGGCGTAGCAGGTGGCGCAGGAAGTTGAATCGGGAGCACTTGCGTACGAGGATGAGGTCGGTGGTGCCGTCAGCGAGGTGGGCAGCGGGGGACAGGCCCTTGGGGCTTCGGGGACAGGCACAGCTCATACTGGCCGCGTTGATGGCCAGGAACTTCCCTCTGATCACCCGCCACCCCCCTTTGTATTCTGGGATAGAGCAGAAATAGAGGTTGGTGTTTTTGTAGAGACCCATGGTGTGTGGGCTTGAGGTCATATGGGTGTTCAGGCAGAAATACTTACCACTGTCTGAAACATCTGGATCAGTCTCGCAAATCTCTGGGGCATCCTCGGAATACAGCTGTCCGTTGTGTTGGCATATGAAGCACCTGGAACTCAGTGATGGAGTGAGGACAGGGGAGAATGAAGTTGGCTAGCCAAATCTAGATGATATTTACATAGACAAACATGTGGGTATAATACTAAACTACACAATTGGTTGTGGATATTATTGGACAGGTTGCATTTGTACAGTAGTACTTACCCAGCTCTACACCTGGTCTTGTCTCGTGGAGTTCCCAATATGTCAGTTGCTGGTAGAAAAGACACAGTCCCTTCATAGTAGTGATGTGTGAGAAACGTCTTAAAACCTGCACAAACATTAGCATACAATATCATTAGCAACCAATGGCAACAGTCTACCGCAACAGTATTACAATTTTCCAGCAGTATTAAACGTTTCCTAAGTGTTAAAGCTACTCTTCTGACCTACCTGAAAAGTCATATCTGGCTGGTCCCATCCATCGTTTCCTTTCGCTGTCTGCCAGCACGTCGCCATAGAAACCGTACCCAAGCAGGGACACAGAGTACCTCAGGAATGTGTTGTTGTGATGGACCGAGCACACGTCCATTGGCTGGGCATCTCCTGTGAAGAGACCACCCCCCACCCAAGTCTAGTATGAGTAATCCTCCACAGATGTGTGTAGTACAGTGTCCTACACAGGTGTGACGGATTTGTGTACTTTTACATACACACTGGTGGAAGGAGTTATAGGAGGACCAGCTTTATTGTAATGGCTGGAATGGAATAAATGGAACAAAGGCAAACATGTGGTTTCCATATTGTAAATGAGCCTGTCCTCCTATAGCTCCTCCCAACAGCCTCTGATACACCAGAACAACGCACCCACATGCACTCAAACTCACATACATGCCTACACCCGCTCATACGCCCACACACACCTCCAGCAGTTCCCTCTCATCTCAAATGAGAATAAGTAGGTCACCTGCTGTCACTTGTTGGTCAGCTGAGTGTGTGGTAGGGTTAGCATAGAAGTAACAAATGTGACAAACATTTCTGTGCACAATAGAGTCCTGGGGAATTACCTGGAACGGTGATAAAAGGTGGCTTATGCTACTTATCGGTACAGTGTAAGCATTTTAGTTACACTTCCTTTAGAGTCACTTTTAAAGGCCTTTTAAATGGGAAGTGCTGCCAATATTTCAATACGGATAACTGCACTCACCCACTATGATGTGTAAGGCCGAGGTCACAGGGTCGTTGATGCCTACAGTTGCATAGCAGATGCAGTCCGTTGAACCTGGATAACACACACAAACAACGGTACCTTATGTTTCTGACTACACAGAAACAATACTCTGCCGTGTGTGAGCATGCAAGACAGAAAAGTGGAACGTGGAAATCAGCACACAGATAAGATACTGTAGTGTACATGAAATGGAACTCGTCGTTGACGTATTAGTTTGTAAACAGACACAGTCAGTTCATAAACCGTGACACGATAAGATGGGACATCTTGTCAACATCAGCTATTGATAGCTTATGACGTGATCATTGCCAGGGCCGGTCCTGGCCGTTCTGCTGCCCTAGATGAGACAAATATAATTGCTCCCCCTGAAAGAATAATCATAGTAAGCAAAATGACGTTAAAAATATGTCTAAAATACGTATTCTTCCAGACGTGGAAGGTAAGTTCAATTTCGATTCTGAATGAAAAGGTGAAAATAGGTATTTTCCGGGCATTGAAAATACATATTTTACAGACAATGAAATCAGGATAATTTTCAGTTCTGAATGAAAGTTAAAAATGTAATTTATAGACGTCTACGTTTAGGCCAAAATCTGAACCAAAAATCAACGTCTATGGACGTGGAAATCAAGGCCGGTCGGGACTGAACAACAACAAAAGGTGTCAGCGTCGTTCTGTGCTTACTGAGGTATAGCCTATAACAGGGATGGGCAACTACAGTCCTCGGGGGCCGGAGTGGTGTCACTTTTTGCCCATCCCTAGTCAACGCAGCTGATGAAACTAATTGCATTCTAAACTGAAGATTATGATTAGTTGATTATTGGTGTCAGTTGTGTTACCCGGGGCAAAAGTATGACACAATCAGACCCCAGAGGATTTGTTGCCTATCCCTGGCCTAGTGTCGCTTGAAATAAAATGTATGTGGTAGGCTTACAGTTTGTAAAACACCAAAATAAATAGAAGGCCGGACCAACAACAAAAAAGACGTTGGCGTCAGTTAGTGCTTATTGGGGCGTTGTTTACCGTGTCAGCCCACAATGGAATGTCCATCCATGTGGTAAGCCCGTTTTATCTCCAGCCTGCAGGCTACAGAAAAAGCCACGTACATTATCCGCTACATAATTTATGTTAGATCCTTTTTTTGACAGAATTTTGGTGGAGTGCCGCAGTGATCCATCTCTCCAACAGCACCCAGGAGAGGCTAGCTGCGAAAGGACAAGATAAATATTTTGCGTCCTTGCCTTTGACAAAGTGGGCACTACTTATCATAGGGCGGCATCAGCACTCACCTAAAAAGCCAACATGCCACTGGTTGAGAGAAATGGTCATTTTTGGGCAAAATTATGTGAGGTTTTATGTGTTGTTGTAGGTGCGTCAGTTTGGCTCAGAAAATGCTGCCCTTGTCTATCTGCCACCATAGGCAGCCGTCTATTGCTGCCTAATGAGCGGGGCGGCCCATTGCTGTGTCAAAATAGTGGTGAGTGTGTATGCTCTAACCTGCGGGTATAATGCCGATGCGCAGAGTACAGGGTACCAGCTTCTCCTCCGGGCTGTTCTGGTCCACGCCGTTGTCCCTCTGGATCCGGGAGACCAGGCCGTGAACCATTTCACTGAACATGCCGTCCCCGCCCACACACACCACTCTGCATAGAGGTCAAAGGTCAGGTCGCACACAGAGGTCAAAACAACAGCACTAATGTTTTTGTTTGCTGTTTGAGAGGAAGAATATACTGGGCCTGGGGTGGTTTTTAGTTCAACTCTGAATATGACTGACGTTTGGGCTGAAAACCAGAATACAAAGAGGGGCTTCCCAAACAGACTTTTGATTACTATAGCGACAAGGACATTGAGAACCCCGCAAACCGGGAACATCTAGTTAGGGTTTTATTTAACATTAGGATGACAACATCCCAAAAACATTAAACTAATGTTTTAGTTTATTTCAGAAAATGTTAAAAAAATGTATATTTGCACAACATATGAAAAACCACCACAGAACGTTCCCTTAATGTTCTTATTAGGTTTCCAGGTAACGTAATAACAAAAGTTTTCCTGGGAAAGTTCTTGCAACATCAGCCAAATATTTTTATACAAACATTATATAATCAGCATCACAACTGGACAGTTTTTGTGTTATTAGAACCTTTGGGGGAAACCTAATGAATGTTCTGGGAACATTCACAGAACCAATTTTGGTTTGCTGGGAAATGTCTCCATCCATGACTCACCCATCATATTGCTTCAACTCAGCCTCTGTCCTCAGGTGGTCCCTGGCATGATTGGCATGCTCTGTAACTATGACAACCAACGACAAGGAAGGCGTTAGACATCTCAGCATGCTTTACATGTTTCTTTCAAGTGCTTCCTGTAGATGGGATACACTTGAAAAGTTATGATTTTAAATCAATACATTGAACAGGTTTACAATCGACTAGACGATATCGCTTGACGGTTTCATAATTTGTACTTTGGGAGTAATCCTTCACTAGCTTGGAGAAATATATTGAATAAGCATTTTCCATAAAGAATTCTAGCCCCAAAGCAGCCATTTACCTTCTCTAACCATTATAACAATGTGTAGCTAAAGGAATAGTTTGTTTTCATGATTTCGTACCCATTTTAGATTTATATTTAAAAAAATGCTAAACTATTAATATCTTGATATCAACCCAAGCTTCTATGTTGTTGAAAATACAATTGGTCATAATTTGTGACTATGAAATGACGATGTCCACAGCGGTTCTCCAGTCTGAGAAGTAAAACGAATGTAAAGTAATCCAGTATTCATCGACCATCATGCTATCCATTAAGGAACTTGGGTGATGGATGGGGGCGGTAAATTATGTCACAATCCTGTGCGGCCTGAGAGAGCTTGTGCCCATTTGCCTACAGTGAGAAATGTGACTTGGGCCCATAAAGACTCATCTTTTATTAAAGCATGTTTAATGTTGTTGACAGGAACTCACCAATCACGTGCGTGGAGATGGAGGCAAGGGTGAAGAGAGGGGCGACTTTCTGCTCGTAAATACGCTCGCCTTGCTGCTTGCCCCCATAGGGGTTGATGTACACCAGCAAATGCTTGGGTCTGCTGGCTGAAAAAAGTCAAGTGAAAGATGTTACTGGTTTTTCCGGAGAGAAGGGCATAACAGTACCGACTGAGGCCCATACTCATTTCTGAGTTAGCCTCGCAACTAGACTTCACAAATCATATTCAGTGACTGTAACAGTGTACACTGAATAGAGAGTCAGTAATACTCAGCCATACTCAGTGCTGTGAGCTGCTCTCTGATGGTCTGGACCCACTGCTGACACAGCGCCCCCTCTAGACAGTGGAAGGTGACGTCACTACACCGCCAGCGGTGCTGCCACGCTCTCTCCACATAGGACACTGTGGCAAGGGGACACAAAGGCAGTGACGGGAGAGAGGCTTAACAGAACATAGATTTACTTTGCAGTATCATCTACCATATTGAGTCCAATGTCTGTAGATTGCTCAAGATCGTCAACATTCTTACCTGTGAATGCGTATGGATAGGCCTCAGCCGATTTCTGAGGCATTTTCTGCCACCTGCCGTCATCTTTCGTCCCGCTGTCCACATCGAGCTCCCTGACTGCTAGGATCTCAGACACTGACACGCCGTGACTGGTACCTGTTAAACACACACCAAATCAATCCGTCACAACGTGGTAGGAACCAGTGATATACCCTTTATAAATTAAATTCTTAGAGAAAGGGAAAAGCACACGCAGACAGATAACTGTGTGCTAGGATAATCTATTTTCAAAACTTTATTTTTATTTTTACCATCCCAGCCAAACAAACTGGTCAGGCTGCATCAATTACAGCTTGGATAGCTTTATTCTAATAAAGTTGAATGGGTTGAAATGGGAGCTTTAATGGACTAATTAACAGTTTGATTTCAGCATTAGGGTGGAGCTAGTGTTGGGCTGAGAAGGCAAGGAGTGGAAGAGCCATTAGTCTTGTATGTCTGACGACCATCATAGACAACGCTATTGATGGATAATAACACAGCAGGTGGGATTATTTGAAGGCAGATGAGATCTTTCACTATAGTCCAAACAATACCATAGTTAGCACAATGCCGACATTAATGGTGCCTCTTATTACCAGCCTATGGCCCTTTCCTGCAGTCATCATCATTATCATGATCCGAGTCTGCATTCATTTGACTTTGTGCCCACTGCCCAGCTCAGTTCTATAACAGCTCTATAGGAAATCAGAAACATTAATGACCTCTGAGTGACTTCTATGTTCATCATTCATTAATGCACTCCATAAAATGGCCTGTTGTGGCACAACAGAGGCCATAAGAGTTGCATTATAATAAAAATACAGTTCATTTATGCCTGCATACCACAACCCAACTAGCTGAAATCGAATGCAGTTTGTGTGCTGAATGAAGTCACTTTTCAGCTATCACGACCTGTTTATGACATGTCACTACTATGACATTGTCATTTAGTCTTCGATGAAAGTCTACCGTTGCCAGAAGTGACAAAAAACCCATTGGCTGAGGAGTGTAAATAGAGGCCACTACAGAGGAGAGGGATGGTGCAGTGACTTGGCTCAACAGGCTGCAAGGCACTATCCGTGTACCTTTACACACAACCCCGAGGACGCGGATTATGTGACAAGAGGCATGGAGGGAGAGGGGGTTTTGGAGAGTTTGTAGTGTGAGGAAGAATTAAATACACCGATGAGTATGGAGAGACTTCAAAAATCCTGAAGCCAATGTCATACAACATTCATGGAAGAGACACGTGCACAGGTGTCAAGTTAGGATTCAGGCCAGGGTGCTAAGACACAGACTGAAGAGAAAGGGCATGACTCCAGTCACTTTTGATGTGTAATGGTTTTTCTTGGCACAAACTCAAGTCACGAGCATAACACTGATCTGGTTAATGATTACCTCAGAGAGACTCGGTTGATGGTGCTAATCCTGACAATGTCTCCCAGGACCTAACTGAGAAACACAGCACAGAGGGATGGCCAGCGATAACAACATGCTCGGAAACAGTCACCAGAAAGCAATTCAATGGGGAAATCTGGGATTGGTAAATCAACTTTTGGACTTCTTGAAGAATATAATGTATAAATGACTAATGAGCTTTAGTTCAACTTTTTTACAACTTTTTGTAAGCAATATAATTGCAAACAAACTGTATAGCTTCAAAACATGGTTTAAACTATACTTTTGATCTCATGGATGGTCGGTCTTTGCATCCATATCTCCAGCCCCATGCCTCAGCTGTTTTCCAAAACAGTGTTAATGAAAATGAAACAACGGGAACCATTTCTGTCTGGGCCTAGACACACAGCAGTGTACGTATGAATCACTGGGATGATGCCCCATTCAATTACATAACCTACCCACTGAGGGTGCAAAAGCCTCAGTGAAATCTCACACTGTTGCACAATGAGATGAAAATGCTACACAATAGCAGGAGGCGAGAGCAATACAAAAGTGGAATGACATGGTAAATATCAGTTTATATTAGCACGAGAGCGACAGAGATTTATAAGAACAAAGGATAATTCCCTCTCAAATGTAACTGCTGTGGTTCACGGGCCGTGAGGGTGCCAGTAACGTAACGCCGGAGAGACACTTAGTATCACATTGGTCACGTTGCAATGCACAGCCTATTCACATTTAATGATGAAGCAAAGTGGCAACAGGACACAGGAGTGTCATTGTTCTGTTTGCTACAGGTTGTTAACAACAGATGGCTCTCCTACCCCGGTGGAGGTACGGAGAGCCCAAATGAAAACCATACATCAACTGTGATGACTCAGCAAATTGTAGGTGTTAAACACACGCGATGGAAAGGACCTGATCATTTTTAAGTCATGAGCATTAAAACACGTAGATTTTACACCCCCCAGATCCAATGTCTCCAAGTTGAAGGGGTGCCATCCCTTTTACAAAACAGGTCAGGTCAAACCAATTAGGTCAGAGAACATTTTATGTTCACAAGGTTCCCCCTTTTTCAAACAAACGTGTTGCAGAGAACGTGGTTCATCACGCCACTTTTCTTTAGATATTGTACCAAAACATCTCCCTAGGACTTCCTTGACCACACGTTTTGTACATACTTATCAAGGTTGCGAACGTACTGAGCCATTTATGATGTGAGTGTGTGATTCCCTGTGGGAACACCACTGTTGGCTGAGGGCAAGAAATAACAGCACACTCCACTACAGCTAGGACCACTAGTCACCCCTACACAAGCAGCTAACTGTATTTGATGTAGGCCTACATAGGCTAAATAGGATGTAAGGGACCTTTTTGCAATGACTTTGAAGTCATACTCGTCAAGCTGAACTTCAAAATCCAGCCTGATTCAGGAGATCTCTAATCATAGCAAATGGTTTTAATTTAATCTCGCCAACTTTTCTGTCTTCTAAATCTGATCTGATCTAGAGGAACCCCATCAAATACAGCTGGCAAAAGTACTTCAAACTACTCACTCTAGCGAACACGTCACCCAATTCTTTGACCACATTGTGGTAAGTGCTCCTACCTGACTCTCCTTTGTCTCTGCGCAGAAACTTAGGAAAACAGAAACCTGGAAGGGGAACAGTGGAGTTATTGTGGTTGGTTGCACTAAGATGAGCAAACGCTTGATATTTAAATTTTCCACCCTGGAATATGGATTTTTTAAATGCTAAATAAAACTTTAAGAACATCCTGCATTAGCTTGCTTTACAATTTAGCCAGGGGAGTTCAAAGTTAAGCAAGCGTTTTCCCCTCAGTAAACCACAACAATGGCACCACAATGAATTCATTGGAGGCCAAGATGCAGCAGATTTTGTTACTGAAGTCAGTAGTGTGTTCGAGGGAAGGAGCCAGCATTTGATTAAGCAATCTCTACTCCAAGATAAGGTCTTATGTCATTCGATCCCTTTCAGCTAGAGAATGGGAAAAAAATAATCTTATGAGAAATGCGTAGGAATGCATTTACCCTTTAGGCCTTTTGTGAAAAAAAGTAATTTTTTATCAAAGACTTCATTCCCCTTCATCTGGAAAGATGATCATTTCAATAATGCTCCTTGTGATTGCTCATTTTCAGGCGTTATGTCCTTGAAACATCCAGATATCTCTGAATTGAATGCTCTTTTTACAGCTCCTGAAATGAATAGGCTCGACTCCAAATCCCATCCATTCTGAAATAAAAGGAGAGACCTTTGACAGCCTCAAGACGTAAGATGGCAGATAGAAGGCATCCAAAGAACTAACACGATACAGGGAGGCTACTAGTCGATCTCTACACAGATCTGGTGCCTTCAGAAAGCATTTACACATCCATTGACTTTTTCCACATTGTTGTGTTACAAGCTGAATTTAAAATGGATTCCATTGAGATTGTGCCTAGGCCAGTGACACACAATACTCCATAATGTCAAAGTGGAATTATGTTTATACATTTTTACAAATGAACTAAAAATGAAAAACTGAAATGCCTTGAGTCAATAAGTATTTATGGCAAGCCCAATAAATAAGTTCAGGAGTAGAAATGTGCTTAATAAGTCACATAATAAGTTGCAGGCACTCACTCTGTGTGCAATAAGTGTTTAACATTTTAATGATTACCTAATCTCTGTACCCCACACATACAGATAATTGTAAGGTCCCTCTGTCGAGCAGATTCAACCACAAAGACAAGGAAGGTTTTGCAATGCCGCACAAAGAAGGGAACCCATTGGTAGATCGTTAAAAAAAGCAGACATTGAATATCCCTTTGAGCATGGTGAAGTTATTAATTACACTTTGGATGGTGTATCAATACTCCCAGTCACTACAAAGATACAGGCAGGCTTCCTAACTCAGTTGCCAGAGAGGAAGGAAACCGCTCAGGGATTTCCCCATGAAGCCAATGGTGACGCTTAAACAGTTACAGAGTTTAATGGCTGTGATAGGAGAACACTGAGGATGGATCAACAACATTGTAGTTACTCCACAACACTAACCTAAATGACAGAGTGAAAAGAAGGAAGCCTACACAGAATAAAAATATTCCAAAACACACATCCTGTTTGCAATATGGCACTAAAGTAAAACTGCAAAAGAATGTGGCAAAGACATTAACTATGTCCTAAATACAAAGTGTTATGTTTGGGGCAAATCCAACAACACACCACTGAGTACAACTCTTCATATTTTCAAGCATGGTGGTGGTTGCATCATGTTATGGCTATGCTTGTCATTGGCAAGAATTAGGGAGGTTTTCTTGGATAAAAATAAACCAAATAAACTAAGCACAGCCAGTATCCTAGTGGAAAACCTGGTTAAGTCTGCTTTCCAACAGACACTGGAAGACAAATTCACCTTTCAGCAAGACAATAACATAAAACACTAGGCCAAATATACACTGGAGATACTTACCAAGACGACATTGAAAGTTAATGAGTGGCCTAGTTTTGACTTGACTTGAAAAATATGTGGCAAGACTTAAAAATGTTTTATTTCACCTTTATTTAACCAGGTAGGCTAGTTGAGAACAAGTTCTCATTTGCAACTGCGACCTGGCCAAGATAAAGCATAGCAGTGTGAACAGACAACACAGAGTTACACATGGAGTAAACAATAAACAAGTCAATAACATGGTAGGAAAAAAAAAAGAGAATCTATATACAATGTGTGCAAAAGGCATGAGGTAGGCAATAAATCGAATAATTACAATTTAGCAGATTAACACTGGAGTGATAAATCATCAGATGATCATGTGCAAGAAGAGATACTGGTGTGCAAAAGAGCAGAAAAGTAAATAAATAAAAGCAGTATGGGGGGTGAGGTAGGTAAATTGGGTGGGTAGTTTACAGATGGACTATGTACAGCTGCAGCGATCGGTTAGCTGCTCGGATAGCAGATTTTTAAAGTTGTTGAGGGAGATAAAAGTCTCCAACTTCAGAGATTTTTGCAATTCGTTCCAGTCGCAGGCAGCAGAGAACTGGAAGGAAAGGCGTCCAAATGAGGTTTTGGCTTTAGGGATGATCAGTGAGATACACCTGCTGGAGCGCGTGCTGCGGGTGGGTGTAGCCATCGTGACCAGTGAACTGAGATAAGGCGGCACTTTACCTAGCATAGCCTTGTAGATGACCTGGAGCCAGTGGGTCTGACGACGAACATGTAGTGAGGGCCAGCCGACTAGGGCATACAGGTCGCAGTGGTGGGTCGTATAAGGTGCTTTAGTAACAAAACGAATGGCACTGTGATAAACTGCATCCAGTTTGCTGAGTAGAGTATTGGAAGCTATTTTGTAGATGACATCGCCGAAGTCGAGGATCGGTAGGATAGTCAGTTTTACTAGGGTAAGTTTGGCGGCGTGAGTGAAGGAGGCTTTGTTGCGGAATAGAAAGCCGATTCTTGATTTGATTTTGGATTGAAGATGTTTGATATGAGTCTGGAAGGAGAGTTTGCAGTCTAGCCAGACACCTAGGTACTTATAGATGTCCACATATTCTAGGTCGGAACCGTCCAGGGTGGTGATGCTAGTCGGGCGTGCGGGTGCAGGCAGCGAACGGTTGAAAAGCATGCATTTGGTTTTACTAGCGTTTAAGAGCAGTTGGAGGCCACGGAAGGAGTGTTGTATGGCATTGAAGCTCGTTTGGAGGTTAGATAGCACAGTGTCCAAGGAGGGGCCGGAAGTATATAGAATGGTGTCGTCTGCGTAGAGATGTGGATCAGGGAATCGCCCGCAGCAAGAGCAACATCATTGATGTATACAGAGAAAAGAGTCGGCCCGAGAATTGAACCCTGTGGTACCCCCATAGAGACTGCCAGAGGACCGGACAACATGCCCTCCGATTTGACACACTGAACTCTGTCTGCAAAGTAGTTGGTGAACCAGGCAAGGCAGTCATTAGAAAAACCGAGGCTACTGAGTCTGCCGATAAGAATATGGTGATTGACAGAGTCGAAAGCCTTGGCCAGGTCGATGAAGACGGCTGCACAGTAATGTCTTTTATCGATGGCGGTTATGATATCGTTTAGTACCTTGAGCGTGGCTGAGGTGCACCCGTGACCGGCTCGGAAACCGGATTGCACAGCGGAGAAGGTACGGTGGGATTCGAGATGGTCAGTGATCTGTTTGTTGACCTGGCTTTCGAAGACCTTAGATAGGCAGGGCAGGATGGATATAGGTCTGTAACAGTTTGGGTCCAGGGTGTCTCCCCCTTTGAAGAGGGGGATGACCGCGGCAGCTTTCCAATCCTTGGGGATCTCAGATGATACGAAGGAGAGGTTGAACAGGCTGGTAATAGGGGGTGCGACAATGGCGGCGGACAGTTTCAGAAATAGGGGGTCCAGATTGTCAAGCCCAGCTGATTTGTATGGGTCCAGGTTTTCCAGCTCTTTCAGAACATCTGCTATCTGGATTTGGGTAAAGGAGAAGCTGGGGAGGCTTGGGCGAGTAGCAGCGGGGGGGGCGGGGCTGTTGGCCAAGGTTGGAGTCGCCAGGAGGAAGGCATGGCCAGCCATTGAGAAATGCTTGTTGAAGTCTTCGATTATCACGGATTTATCGGTGGTGACCGTGTTACCTAGCCTCAGTGCAGTGGGCAGCTGGGAGGAGGTGCTCTTGTTCTCCATGGACTTTACAGTATCCCAGAACTTTTTGGAGTTAGAGCTACAGGATGCAAATTTCTGCTTGAAAAAGCTGGCCTTTGCTTTCCTGACTGACTGCGTGTATTGGTTCCTGACTTCCCTGAACAGTTGCATATCGCGGGGGCTCTTCGATGCTATTGCAGTTCGCCACAGGATGTTTTTGTGCTGGTCGAGGGCAGTCAGGTCTGGAGTGAACCAAGGGCTATATCTGTTCTTGGTTCTGCATTTTTTGAACGGAGCACGCTTGTCTAATATGGTGAGGAAGTAACTTTTAAAGAATGACCAGGCATCCTCAACTGACGGGATGAGGTCAATATCCTTCCAGGGTACCCGGGCCAGGTCGATTAGAAAGGCCTGCTCGCAGAAGTGTTTTAGGGAGCGTTTGACAGTGATGAGGGGTGGTCGTTTGACCGCGGACCCGTGGCGGATACAGGCAATGAGGCAGTGATCGCTGAGATCTTGATTGAAGACAGCAGAGGTGTATTTGGAGGGCAGGTTGGTCAGGATAATGTCCATTAGGGTGCCCATGTTTACGGATTTAGGGTTGTACCTGGTGGGTTCCTTGATGATTTGTGTGAGATTGAGGGCATCAAGCTTGGATTGTAGGACTGCCGGGGTGTTAAGCATATCCCAGTTTAGGTCACCTAACAGAACAAACTCTGAAGCTAGATGGGGAGCGATCAATTCACAGATGGTGTCCAGGGCACAGCTGGGAGCTGAGGGGGGTCGGTAGCAGGCGGCAACAGTGAGAGACTTATTTCTGGAGAGATTCATTTTTAAAATTAGAAGTTCGAACTGTTTGGGCATAGACCTGGAAAGTATGACAGAACTTTGCAGGCTATCTCTGCAGTAGATTGCAACTCCTCCCCCTTTGGCAGTTCTATCTTGACGGAAAGTGTTATAGTTGGGTATGGAAATCCCAGAATTTTTGGTGGCCTTCCTAAGCCAGGATTCGGACACGGCAAGGACATCAGGGTTGGCAGAGTGTGCTAAAGCGGTGAGTAAGGCAAACTTAGGGAGGAGGCTTCTGATGTTGACATGCATGAGGCCAAGGCTTTTTCGATCACAGAAGTCAACAAATGAGGGTGACTGGGGACATGCAGGGCCTGGGTTTACCTCCACATCACCCGAGGAACAGAGGAGTAGTAGGATGAGGGTGCGGCTAAAGGCTATCAAAACTGGTCGCCTAGAGCGTTGGGGACAAAGAATAAAAGGAGCAGATTTATGGGCGTGGTAGAATAGATTCTGGGCATAATGTGCAGACAGGGGTATGGTGGGGCGCGGGTACAGCGGAGGCAAGCCCAGGCACTGGGTGATGATAAGAGAGGTTGTATCTCTGGACATGCTGGTCTCAATGGGTGAGGTCACCGCATGTGTGGGGGGTGGGACAAAGGAGGTATCAGAGGTACGGAGAGTGGAACTACAGGGTCCATTGCAAACCAAAACAATGATAATGATAACTAGCCTGAACAACAGTATGCAAGGCATATTGATATTTGAGAGAGACATACAATAAGGCATAAAGTGATTGCAGGTCTTGATTGGGAGAGCTAGCTAAAACAACAGGTAAGATAACATCAGCAATAACAGGGTGCTAGTCTAACACAGCAACAACAGGTAAAAATGGCGACGACTAGGCAGAGAGGGTCGGATTAACTACACACAGATCCTGAGTTAAAGCACAGAGCCGACAGATAAAACACAAATAAACAGAATGGAGTACCGTGAATTAATGGACAGTCAAGCAGGCATCAGCTATGTAGCCGAGTGATCATAGTGTCCAGGGGGCAGCCGTAGATGGAGCAGGGAGGCCTCCCTGTCTAGCAATGATCAAAAATGGCTGTCTAGCAATGATCAACAACTAACTTGACAGAGCTTAAACATTTTTATAAACAATAATATGCAAATATTATACAATCTAGATGTGCAAAGCTCTTAATAAGATACTTACCCAAAAAGAGTCACAGCTGTAATCGATGCCAAAGGTGATTTTAACATGTACTGACTCAAGGGTGTGAGTACTTATGGAAATGAGATATTTCTGTTTACATTGTCAATACATTTGTAACAATTTCTAAAAACATGTTTTCACCATGTCATTATGGGCTATTCAGAGTAGATGGGTGAGACAAAATAAATATGCAATAAATGTTGAATTCAGGCTTTAACAGCTAAATGTGGAATAAGTCAAGGGGTATGAATACTTTGAAGGCACTGTATATCGTCCACATAAGAAGCCATTACATAAGTATTACAGGATAAAGTGTGTAACTATGATAACTTACAGGTATTTCTTTAACAGATAAGATGGCACCGAATAGGCTGACTGATGTTTTACATGCACCTAACCAATTGTGCTATTTTGTTAGTTTTTTTGCATTGTTTGTATCTTATTTTTTAAACTTATTTTGTAAATAATGTTGCTGCTACCGTCTCTTATGACCGAAAATAACTTCTGGACATCAAAACAGCGATTACTCACCTGAAAGAAACCTTTTCCTTTAACGAGTCCGACGAGAAGGATATACTGCCCTCCCGGGAACAGGTGCAAATCCCCATCATTTGCGTGAAGAAAAGATGGAAGAAAAGAGGAAGCTGCTTTCTGAGAATCCTTAGGCGAGCGAGTAAACTCCCACTGCCATCCATTCTACTTGCAATCATCGGAAAATAAAATTGACCTACGATTATCCTGGCATTAAGAACTGTAATATCTTATGTTTCACCGAGTCGTGGCTGAACGACGACCCGGATAATATAGACCTGGCGGGATTTTCCATGCACAGGCAGAACAGAGAAGTTACGTCAGGTAAGACGAGGGGTGGGGGTGTGTGTCCTTTTGTCAATAATAGCTGGGGCACAATGTCTAATATTAAAGAAGTCTCGAGGTATTGCTCGCCCGAGGTAGAGTACCTTATGATAAGCTGTAGACCACACTATCTACCAAGAGAGTTCTCATCTATATCATTCGTAGCCAACTATTTACCACCACAAAACAAAGCTGGCACTAAGACCACTCTCAACCAACTCTAAGGCCATAAGTAAACAAGAAAATGCTCTCCCAGAAGCGGCGCTCCTAGTGGCCAAGGACTTTAATTTGTTTGCCTGCATATCACCATTTTTTTTACCAGCATGTCACATGTGCAACCAGAGGAAACCACCATTTGGCAAATCTGATCATAATTCTATCCTCCGGATTCCTGCTTACAAGCAAAAACCTCTGTCAGGTTGGATGACAACGCAGAAGTGGCTTTGGTACAAGTCTCTGAATGTCCTTGAGTGGCCCAGCCAGAGACCTGAAAAAAGCTGTGTAGCGACACTCCCCATCCAACCTGACCGAGCTTGAGTGGATCTGCAGAGAAGAATGGGAGAAACTCCCCAAATACAGGTGTGCCAAGCTTGTAGTGTCATAGCCAAGAAGCCTCGAGGCTGTAATCACTGCCAAAGGTGCTTCAACAATGTACTGAGAAATGGGTCTAAATACTTATGTAAATGTGATTTTAAAAAATAACAAAAATAGCAAAATAATGATAAAAAAACTGTTTTTTTTTTTAAATTTGCCTTTATGGGGTATTGTGTGTAGGTTGATGAAGGAAAAAACTATTTAATACATTTTAGAATAAGGCTGTAACGTAGCAAAATTTGGTGAAAAGTAAAGGGATCTGAATACTTTCCGAAAGCACTGTACAGTGTACCAGCCAAATTGTATGGAGCTGCTCTGGAAAGTCACAGTTTTCCCATGCCATTTAAAAACACTAGCCAGATCATTCCTATGTGTACAACTGTACTGGTTTGGCTACCAACAACCACAGAAAGTGGTCGACCGATTAATTAGGGACGATTTCAAGTTTTCATAGCAATTAGTAATTTGCCTTTTTGGACGCAGATTATGGCCGAATACATTGCAATCCATGAGGAAACTGCGTGGCAGGCTGACCACCTGTTATGCAAGTGCAGCGTCAAAAGGACCTTGTGGCTGCAATGAGCCAAGGTAAGTTGCTAGCTAGCCTTAAACTTATCTTATAAAAAAAACAATCAATCTTCACATAATCACTAGTTAACTACACGTGATTGATGATATTACTAGGTTAACTAGCCTGTCCTGCGTTGCATATAATCAATGCGGTGCCTGTTAATTTATCATCGAATCACATCCTACTTCAACTTCGCCAAACGGGTGATGATTTAACAAAAGTGCATTCGCCAAAAAAAAAAAAACACATTCGTTGCACAAATGTACCTAACCATAAACATCAATGCCTTTCTTAAAATCAATACACAGAAGTATATATTTTTAAACCTGCATATTTGGTTAAAATAAATGCATGTTAGCAGGCAATATTAACTAGGGAAATTGTGTCACTTCTCTTGCGTCTGTGCAAGCAGAGTCAGGGTATATGCAACAGTTTGGGCCGCCTGGCTCGTTGCGAACTGTGTTTCTTCCTAACAAAGACCGTAATTAATTTACCAGAATAATACATAATTTTGACATAACATTGAAGGTTGTGCAATGTAACAGAAATATTTAGACTTAGGGTTGCCAACCATTCAACAAAATACGGAATGGTTCCGTATTTCACTGAAAGAATAACGCTTTGTTTTCTAAATGATAGTTTCCGGATTTTACCATATTAATGACCAAAGGCTCGTATTTCTGTGTGTTTATTATAATTAAGTCTATGATTTGATATTTGATAGATCAGTCTGACTGAGCGGTGGTAGGCAGCAGCAGGCTCGTAAGCATTCATTAAAACAGCACTTTTTCTGCGTTTGCGAGCAGCTCTTAGCAATGCTTGATGCTCAGCGCTGTTTATGACTTCAAGCCTATCAACTTCCAAGATTAGGCTGGCAATACTAAAGTGCCTATTAGAACATCCAATAGTCAAAGGTATATGAAATACAAATGGCATAGAGAGAAATAGTTGACGCGTGAAAATTCCTATAATAACTACACCCTAAAACTTCTTAACTGGGAATATTGAAGAACTGGGAATATTGAACCACCAGGTTTCATATGTTCTCATGTTCTGAGCAAGGAACTTAAACATTAGCATTTTTTACATGGCACATATTGCACTTCCGCTTTCTTCTCCAACACTGTGTTTTTGCATTATTTAAACCAAACATGTTTCATTATTTATTTGAGATTAAATAGATTTTAGTTATGTATTATATTAAAATATTGTTGTAATTGAGTATTCAGTATTGTTGTAATTGTCATTATTACAAATCTATATATTAAAAAAATTATACAGTGGGGCAAAAAAGTATTTAGTCAGCCGCCAATTGTGCAAGTTCTCCCACTTAAAACGATGAGAGAGGCCTGTAATTTTCCTCATAGGTACACTTCAACTATGACAGACAAAATGAGAAAAAAAGTAGGATTTTTATTGAATTTATTTGCAAATTATGGTGGAAAATAAGTATTTGGTCAATAACAAAAGTTTCTCAATACTTTGTTATATACCCTTTGTTGGCAATGACAGAGGTCAAACGTTTTCTGTAAGTCTTCACAAGGTTTTCACACACTGTTGCTGGTATTTTGGCCCATTCCTCCATGCAGATCTCCTCTAGAGCAGTGATGTTTTGGGGCTGTTGCTGGGCAACACGGACTTTCAACTCCCTCCAAAGAGTTTCTATGGGGTTGAGATCTGGAGACTGGCTAGGCCACTCCAGGACCTTGAAATGCTTCTTACGAAGCCACTCCATCGTTGCGTTTGGGATCATTGTCATGCTGAAAGACCCAGCTACGTTTCATCTTCCATGCCCTTGCTGATGGAAGGAGGTTTTCACTCAAAATCTCACGATACATGGCCCCATTCATTCTTTCCTTTACACGGATCAGTCGTCCTGGTCCCTTTGCAGAAAAACAGCCCCAAAGCATGATGTTTCCACCCCCATGCTTCACAGTAGGTATGGTGTTCTTTGGATGCAACTCAGTATTCTTTGTCCTCCAAACACGACGAGTTGAGTTTTTACCAAAAAGTTCTATTTTGGTTTCATCTGACCATATGACATTCTCCCAATCTTCTTCTGGATCATCCAAATGCTCTCTAGCAAACTTCAGACGGGCCTGGACATGTACTAGCTTAAGCAGGGGGAGACGTCTGGCACTGAGTCCCTGGCGGCGTAGTGTGTTACTGATGGTAGGCTTTGTTACTTTGGTACCAGCTCTCTGCAGGTCATTCACTAGGTGGTTCACTGTGGTTCTGGGATTTTTGCTCACCCTTCTTGTGATCATTTTGATCCCACGGGGTGAGATCTTGCGTGGAGCCCCAGATCGAGGGAGATTATCAGTGGTCTTGTATGTCTTCCATTTCCTAATAATTGCTCCCACAGTTGATTTCTTCAAACCAAGCTGCTTACCTATTGCAGATTCAGTCTTCCCAGCCTGATGCAGGTCTACACTTTTGTTTCTGGTGTCCTTTGACAGCTCTTTGGTCTTGGCCATAGTGGAGTTTGGAGTGTGACTGTTTGAGGTTGTGGACAGGTGTCTTTTATACTGATAACAAGTTCAAACAGGTGCCATTAATACAGGTAACGAGTGGAGGACAGAGGAGCCTCTTAAAGAAGAAGCCTCTCACAGGTCTATGAGAGCCAGAAATCTTGCTTGTTTGTAGGTGACCAAATACTTATTTTCCACCATAATTTGCAAATAAATTCATTAAAAATCCTACAATGTGATTTTCTGGATTTTTTTTTCTCATTTTGTCTGTCATAGTTGAAGTGTACCTATGATGAAAATTACAGGCCTCTCTCATCTTTTTAAGTGGGAGAACTTGCATAATTGGTGGCTGACTAAATACTTGTTTGCCCCACTGTAAAATATATATATTATATATATAAAGAAAATTGGCCGATTAAATCGGTATCAGCTTTTTTTGGTCCTCCAATAAATCGGTATCGGCGTTGAAAAATCATAATCCGTTGACCTTCAAACCCTTGGTAGGTCATATGCATGCCATGCAGGACTTCTCAGCTCTGACTTAGAGTGTTCACTTTTCATCATTATACTAATATGGATGGGCTCCCATTTTTACATTGGACTGTTTTTGAACATTTCAACATCTGATGGAAATATGTGCCAGGAACTACATTGTGAAAGTAACGTGCTAGGCCTTCCTCCATCTCTTGACAGAGAAAGTGATGGGAATGTTTGCTTTTGTTAAGGTTCCAATGTTAGAATGAGAATGTGGCGAGTAGGCCTACTAAAGGGTATGCTGTCTACTTCAGAATTAGGCTGCAGACAAGAGTGCAACTCAATATGTGATAACGATCGGATTAACTGCAAAGGTGATACTGTTCGTGCTACTGAGGGGTTATTCAAGGGCATTAATAAATGGTAAAGGATGCTGCTGGTCAATTCCACTTTAAAATGTATGCCAAACAAAAAACATTGATTTTCAAATATTTCTCCTTTGCATATTTGGGTATTATTCTACACACTGGCTATTATTTTCATCCGCTGCCAAACAAGACCACATTTGTTTGGTCAGGACCAAATCTGAACCAATCATAGAAGTATATGTTTCACATCAAAGTACAGCTCAGTAGAGTACATTACAGTAGAGTTTAGTACGGTGCAGTTAGGTCTGGCTAATATGGCCTAAAAATCATATCTCCATTTTTATCAAACCTATGGGCGATTCACGATATATCTCAATTTAAAAAAATTTTTTTCTCTAAATAAGCGTTGTTGTACAATTAAAAGGTCAAATACACTGCAATACAGTCAGCAAAAATCTAATGAATTTAGGGCTTGTGAAGTGATACCTAGGCTAAATTTAAGCCTTCCCCAACCATAAGACCCACTAATAATTTAATGATTTTATCAAAATAGTTTAGTCAGCTTTTTTTGTTGCAATAATCACTGATCTGGCTTTGAAGTCTATGAAAATTCCCTTTTTTGAAGTCTATGAAAATTCCCTTTTTTGTTAAACATTTAACTAGAACCATGCATAATGCACATTCACAAATAATGACTGACTTCTTGTAGCAGGCGTTAGGCTATAGAAAAATAACACAGGTCTCATCAACAATCGCTCAAGCCCAGTGCTTGTGATTAGCCAGCTAATCTTTATATTTCAAGTTTAGCCAACTTGGGATCTATTTGCAAGCTAACAAGGTTGAACAGATGAATTGTTATGAACACACCCTTCTGTCGGTCTCCAACTGTTTGAACAGCATGCTAGCCTGTCCACTTTGTTCATAGGTTTGATGGATTCTATTAAAATGTAACATGTTTCAAGTTAAACTGTACAGTCGTGGCCAAAAGTTCTGAGAATGACACAAATATTAATTTTCACAAAGTCTGCTGCCTCAGTTTGTATGATGGCAATTTGCATATACGCCAGAATGTTATGAAGAGTGATCAGATTAATTGCAAAGTCCCTCTTCGCCATGCAAATGAACTGAATCTCCCAAAAACATTTCCACTGCATTTCAGCCCTGCCACAAAAGGACCAGCTCACATCATGTCAGTGATTCTCTCGTTAACACAGGTGTGAGTGTTGACGAGGACAAGGCTGGAGATCACTCTGTCATGCTGATTGAGTTTGAATAACAGATTGGAAGCTTCAAAAGGAGGGTGGTGCTTGGAATCATTGTTCTTCCTCTGTCATCCATAGTTACCTGCAAGACAACACATGCCATCATCATATCTACCAACATAGACAGGGCTCTAACTCCTCTAGCCCCACAATGAAATAGGGTGCAGGCCAGGCAGCAGGCTGTTAGCCAACCTGCCAGCTTAGTGGAGTCTGCCAATAGCACAGTCAGTGTAGTCAGCTCAGCCATACCCATTGAGACTGTGTCTGTGCCTCGACCTAGGTTGGGCAAAACTAAACATGGCGGTGTTCGCCTTAGCAATCTTATTAGGATAAAGACCTCCTCCATTCCTGCCATTATTGAAAGAGATCGTGATACCTCACATCTCAAAATAGGGTTACTTAATGTTAGATCCCTCACTTCAAAGGCAGTCATAGTCAATGAACTAATCACTGATCATAATCTTGATGTGATTGGCCTGACTGAAACATGGCTTAAGCCTGATGAATTTACTGTGTTAAATGAGGCCTCACCTCCTGGTTACACTAGTGACCATATCCCCGTGCATCCCGCAAAGGCGGAGGTGTTGCTAACATTTACGATAGCAAATTTCAATTTACAAAAAAAAAATGGCGTTTTCGTCTTTTGAGCTTCTAGTCATGAAATCTATGCAGCCTACTCAATCACTTTTTATAGCTACTGTTTACAGGCCTCCTGGGCCATATACAGCGTTCCTCTCTGAGTTTCCTGAATTCCTATCAGACCTTGTAGTCATAGCAGATCATATTCAAATTTTTGGTGATTTTAATATTCACATGGAGAAGTCCACAGACCCACTCCAAAAGTCTTTCGGAGCCATCATCGACTCAGTGGGTTTTGTCCAACATGTCTCTGGACCTACTCACTGCCACAGTCATACTCTGGACCTAGTTTTGTCCCATGGAATAAATGTTGTAGATCTTAATGTTTTTCCACATAATCCTGGACTATCGGACCACCATTTTATTACGTTTGCAATCGCAACAAATAATCTGCTCAGACCCCAACCAAGGAGCATCAAAAGTCGTGCTATAAATTCTCAGACAACACAAAAATTCCTTGATGCCCTTCCAGACTCCTTCTGCCTACCCAAGGACGTCAGAGGACAAAAATCAGTTAACCACCTAACTGAGGAACTCAATTTAACCTTGCGCAATACCCTAGATGCAGTTGCACCCCTAAAAACGAAAAACATTTGTCATAAGAAACTAGCTCCCTGGTATACAGAAAATACCCGAGCTTTGAAGCAAGCTTCCAGGAAATTGGAACGGAAATGGCGCCACACCAAACTGGAAGTCTTCCGACTAGCTTGGAAAGACAGTACCGTGCAGTACCGAAGAGCCCTCACTGCTGCTCGATCATCCTACTTTTCCAACTTAATCGAGGAAAATAAGAACAATCCAAAATTTATTTTTGATACTGTTGCGAAACTAACTAAAAAGCAGCATTCCCCAAGAGAGGATGGCTTTCACTTCAGCAGTAATAAATTCATGAACTTCTTTGAGGAAAAGATCATGACCATTAGAAAGCAAATTACGGACTCCTCTTTGAATCTGCGTATTCCTCCAGGGCTTAGCTGTCCTGGATCTGCACAGCTCTGCGAGGGCCTGGGATCGGGAGAGACACTTAAGTGTTTTAGTACTATATCTCTTGACACAATGATGAAAATAATCATGGCCTCTAAACCTTCAAGCTGCATACTGGATCCTATTCCTACTAAACTGCTGAAGGAGCTGCTTCCTGTGCTTGGCCCTCCTATGTTGAACATAATAAACAGCTCTCTATCCACCGGATGTGTACCAAACTCACTAAAAGTGGCAGTGATAAAGCCTCTCTTGAAAAAGCCAAACCTTGACCCGGAAAATATAAAAAACTATCGGCCTATATCGAATCTTCCATTCCTCTCAAAAAATTTTGAAAAAGCTGTTGCGCAGCAACTCACTGCCTTTCTGAAGACAAACAATGTATACGAAATGCTTCAGTCTGGTTTTAGACCCCATCATAGCACTGAGACTGCACTTGTGAAGGTGGTAAATGACCTTTTAATGGCGTCAGACCGAGGCTCTGCATCTGTCCTCGTGCTACTAGACCTTAGTGCTGCCTTTGACACCATCGATCACCACATTCTTTTGGAGAGACTGGAAACCCAAATTGGTCTACACGGACAAGTTCTGGCCTGGTTTAGATCTTACCTGTCGGAAAGATATCAGTTTGTCTCTGTGAATGGTCTGTCCTCTGACAAATCAACTGTACATTTCGGTGTTCCTCAAGGTTCCGTTTTAGGACCACTATTGTTTTCACTATATATTTTACCTCTTGGGGATGTTATTCGATAACATAATGTTAACTTTCACTGCTATGCGGATGACACACAGCTGTACATTTCAATGAAACATGGTGAAGCCCCAAAATTGCCCTCGCTAGAAGCCTGTGTTTCAGACATAAGGAAGTGGATGGCTGAAAACTTTCTACTTTTAAACTCGGACAAAACAGAGATGCTTGTTCTAGGTCCCAAGAAACAAAGAGATCTTCTGTTAAATCTGACAATTCATCTTGATGGTTGTAAAGTCGTCTCAAATAAAACTGTGAAGGACCTCGGCGTTACTCTTGACCCTGATCTCTCTTTTGACGAACATATCAAGACTGTTTCAAGGACAGCTTTTTTCCATCTACGTAACATTGCAAAAATCTGAAATTTTCTGTCCAAAAATGATGCAGAAAAATTTATCCATGCATTTGTTACTTCTAGGTTAGACTACTGCAATGCTCTACTTTCCGGCTACCCGGATAAAGCACTAAATAAACTTCAGTTAGTGCTAAATACGGCTGCTAGAATCCTGACTAGAACCAAGAAATTTGATCATATTACTCCAGTGCTAGCTTCCCTACACTGGCTTCCTGTTAAGGCAAGGGCTGATTTCAAGGTTTTACTGTTAACCTATAAAGCGTTACATGGGCTTGCTCCTACCTATCTTTCCGAGTTGGTCCTGCTGTACATACCAATACGTACGCTACGGTCACAAGACGCAGGCCTCCTAATTGTCCCTAGAATTTCTAAGCAAACAGCGGGAGGCAGGGCTTTCTCCTATAGATCTCAATTTTTATGGAACAGTCTGCCTACCCATGTGAGAGACGCAGACTCGGTCTCAACCTTTAAGTCTTTACTGAAGACTTATCTCTTCAGTAGGTCATATGATTGAGTGTAGTCTGGCCCAGGAGTGTGAAGGTGAACGGAAAGGCTCTGGAGCAACGAACCGCCCTTGCTGTCTCTGCCAGGCCGGTTCCCCTCTCTCCACTGGGATTCTCTGCCTCTAACCCTATTACAGGGGCTGAGTCACTGGCTTGCTGGTGCTCTTTCATGCCGTCCCTAGGAGGGGTGCGTCACTTGAGTGGGTTGAGTTACTGACGTGATCTTCCTGTCTGGGTTGGCGCCCCCCCTTGGTTTGTGCTGTGGTGGAGACCTTTGTGGGCTATACTCGGCCTTGTCTCAGGATTGTAAATTGGTGGTTGAGGATTTCCCTCTAGTGGTGCGGGGGCTGTGCTTTGGCAAAGTGGGTGGGGTTATATCCTTCCTGTTTGGCCCTGTCCGGGGGTTTCTTCGGATGGGGCCACAGTGTCTCCTGACCGCTCCTGTCTCAGCCTCCAGTATTTATGCTGCAGTAGTTTGTGTCGGGGGGCTAGGGTCAGTTGGTTACCTGGAGTACTTCTCCTGTCTTATCCAGTGTCCTGTGTGAATTTAAGTATGCTCTCTCTAATTCTCTCATTCTCTCTTTCTCTCTGAGAACCTGAGCCCTAGGACCATACGTCAGGACTACCGGGCATGATGACACCTTGCTGTCCCCAGTCCGCCTGGCCTTGCTGCTATTCCAGTTTCAACTGTTCTGCCTGCGGTTACGGAACCCCTACCTGTCCCAGACCTGCTGTTTTCAACTCTTAATGATCGGCTATGAAAAGCCAACTGAGATTTATTCCTGATTATTATTTGACCATGCTTGTCATTTATGAACATTTTGAAAATCTTGGCTCTCTCTAATATTCTCCTTCTCTCTTTCTTTCTCTCGGAGGACCTGAGCCCTAGGACCATACGTCGGGACTACCGGCCGTGGTGACTCCTTGCTGTCCCCAGTCCGCCTGGCCTTGCTGCTATTCCAGTTTCAACTGTTCTGCCTGCGGTTATGGAACCCCTACCTGTCCCAGACCTGCTGTTTTCAACTCTTAATGATCGGCTATGAAAAGCCAACTGATTTATTCCTGATTATTATTTGACCATGCTTGTCATTTATGAACATTTTGAAAATCTTGGCTCTCTCTAATTTTCTCCTTCTCTCTTTCTTTCTCTCGGAGGACCTGGGCCCTAGGACCATGCGTCGGGACTGCCGCCCGTGGTGACTCCTTGCTGTCCCCAGTCCGCCTGGCCTTGCTGCTATTCCAGTTTCAGCTGTTCTGCCTGCGGTTATGGAACCGCCACCTGTCCCAGACCTGTTGTTTTTCAACTCTTGATGATCGGCTATGAAAAGCCAACTGAAAATTATTCATGATTATTATTTGACCATGCTTGTCACTTATGAACATTTTTGAACATCTTGGCATAGTTCTGTTATAATCTCCACCCGGCACAGCCAGAAGAGGACTGGCCACCCCTCATAGCCTGGTTCCTCTCTAGGTTTCTTCCTAGGTTTTGGCCTTTCTAGGGAGTTTTTCCTAGCCACCGTGCTTCTACACCTGCATTACTAGCTGTTTGGGGTTTTAGGCTGGGTGTCTGTACAGCACTTCGAGATATTAGCTGATGTACGAAGGGCTATATAAAATAAAATTGATTGATTGATTGATCATTGCTTTGCACAAAAAGGGCTTCACAGGCAAGGATATTGCTGCCAGTAAGATTGCACCTAAATCAACCATTTATCAGATCATCAAGAACTTCAAGGAGAGTGGTTCAATTGTTGTGAAGAAGGCTTCAGGGCGCCCAAGAAACTCCAGCAAGCGCCAGGACCGTCTCCTAAAGTTGATTCAGCTGCAGGATCGGGGCACCACCAGTACAGAGCTTGCTCAGAAATGGCAGCAGGCAGGTGTGAGTGCACAGTGAGGCGAAGACTTTTGGAGGATGGCCTGGTGTCAAGAAGGGCAGCAAAGAAGCCACTTCTCTCCAGGAAAAACATCAGGGACAGACTGATATTCTGCAAAAGGTACAGGGATTGGACTGCTGTAAAGTCATTTTCTTTGGTGAATCCCCTTTCCGATTGTTTGGGGCATCCGGAAAAAAGCTTGTCCGGAGAAGACATGGTGAGCGCTACCATCAGTCCTGTGTCTTGCCAACAGTAAAGCATCCTGAGACCATTCATGTGTGGGGTTGCTTCTCAGCCAAGGGAGTGGGCTCACTCACAATTTTGCCTAAGAACACAGCCATGAATAAAGAACGGTACCAACAGATCCTCAGAGAGCAACATCTCCCAACCATCCAGGAACAGTTTGGTGATGAACAATGCCTTTTCCAGCATGATGGAGCACCTTGCCATAAGGCAAAAATGATAACTAAGTGGTTCGAGGAACAAAACATCGATATTTTGGGTCCATGGCCATTGAGAACTTGTGGTCAATCCTCAAGAGACAGGTGGACAAACAAAAACCCACAAATTCTGACAACCTCCAGGCATTGATTATGCAAGAATGGGCTGCCATCAGTCAGGATGTGGCCCAGAAGTTCATTGACAGCATGCCAGGGCGGATTGCAGAGGTCTTGAAAAAGAAGGGTCAACACTGCAAATATGGACTCTTTGCATCAACTTCATGTAATTGTCAATAAAAGCCTTTGACACTAATGAAATGCTTATAATTATACTTCAGTATTCCATAGTAACATCTGACAAAAATATCTAAAGACACTGAGGTAGCAGACCTTGTGAAAATTAATATTTGTGTCATTCTAAAAACTTTTGGCCACGACTGTACGTTGGGCCTACAGAAATAAATGCCTATAAAAACGTATTTTTCCAACAACAAAAAATGTGTTAAGGCAAGTTAGTTAAGAACAAATTCTTATTTACAATGACGGCATACCAAAAGGCTTCCTGCGGGGGGATGGGGGCTGGGATTAAAAATATAGGACAAAACACACATCACGACAAGAGACAACACAACACTACATAAAGAGAGTCCTAAGACGGCAACATAGCATGGCAGTAACACATGACAACACAGCATGGTAGCAACACAACATGGCAGCAGCAGGTTTAGTTTGGCAGCTGGGGTGAAAGAGGAGCAATTACGATAGAGGAAACCATGTCTAGATTTAACCTTAGCCTGCAGCTTTGATATGTGCTGAGAGAAGGACAGTGTACCGTCTAGCAATACTTCCAAGTACTTGTATGAGGTGACTACCTCAAGCACTAAACCCTCAGAGGTAGTAATCACACCTGTGGGGAGACCTGTTTATCCACTTGTCCACCAGACAAGGAGGTGACTGAAAATCTTGTTGTGTTGTTTGATGCAAGAAACCACTTAACAAAATATTCCCATACCATTATTACAGAGAATCAGATAAATTATGCTTCCCTCTGCCTATTGGCTACTTACCTGATTCAAGCCTGTCTCAAAATACAACACTGACTCTTTAAGACACAAAAAAAGCTCTTACCTAGAAATGTACACGTTTTGTGCTCTTGTAGGAAGCAATCACTCCATTGCTGACCACAAAGTATCCATAACTGGGCTAATAACTCACTAACTAGCAAAGGATATGAGGAAAATGTGCTCATGTGGCTACATGCAGCTCTTGCTTTGATCTCAAAACAAGCGCATCTACTCACAACCACAGCTGTAAACACAATCCAGTTCAACGTAAATGGCACAGATCCATATATGGCAAGTCTGTCTACAACAAAATCTCTTGCATAGTTCATTTTGTTTCGGTATGTTGCACTGAAGGTGGCTAATATTGCATTGATTCGATCACAATTCCCACAATAAAGGGAAACGTTGCTAGTGTTAACAGGCAAAACTCATTGAGTGAAGTTCAATCTCGTGCTTCTCTCAGTGGGCTGATATTTCTTCTGCACTGCAGTCCCGGGGGCACAGCTTAGAGGGAACATTGGTCTTGACTGATAAGGGCTGAGGAAATATAAGCGCCTTGTCTGCAAAATTAACAAAACAAGGCTATGCCATTGTACAAGCAAGCGTCACTGCTGAGGTTACCACCTTTTTGAAGATTGCGTTTCACGATAACATAACCAGCTGATACTACAGTTGATAACTTAATCTTAAATGGCACTTGTTTTTTTATTGACTGACTATACACCGAGTGTATAAAACATTAAGAACACCTGCTCCTTCCACGACATACACTGACCAGGTGAAAGTTATCATCCCTTATTGATGTCACTTGTTATATCCACTTCAAATCAGTGATGAAGGGGAGGAGAAACGTCAAAGAAGGGTTTTTAGGCCTTGAGACATTTTGACACCTTGAAGAGTCCATGCCCCGACGAACTGAGGCTGTTCTGAGAACAAAAGGGTGTGCAACTCAATATTAGCAAGGTGTTCTTAATGTTTTGTACACTCGGTGTATATGAGGCAATTTAGCAATTAGGATTTGTTATCTGTAATAGGTATGATAAATTAGGCATTTAATGCGCACTGTTGGCATATAGAGAAATGCAACATTTTTTAAAATACCATTGGGCATCTTACCAGAATGCTAACAAAATTAGCTCAAGTAATAGCGAATTTCCATGAGGCTACTAGCTAAATATGCTAACGAGCGCAAACTAAAATAAACTAATTACAAATACAGGCAATCCAGCTAATAAAGTTATACATGTATAGGTATGGGGCTACCGAATGTCATTTTTGGGGAATTTTGAAATGTAAAAGCGAATGTGAACGAGAGACATTGAACAAAATAGAAATGTTGACGCATGCGTGTCTGCTCTGAAGCAGATTGAAAAATGCTAATTTTTGTCATTTCTGCTCGGCATCAGACAAAGTTTGTGCTTCAGTAGCACTTCTCCTTTTGGATGAGAATTCACAAATGGGCATTCCATCAGCAGACAGCTCTCTTGACTGATGTGTTGCTCTTTTTCTACCTTTTTCTCGGTGTAGCCAGCCAGCCTACTTTTTTACGGTAAAGTTCAAGATTAACTAGCTGGCTACATTCTTTCTATGATAAGCATTACAAATATGATGGCCATGCATAATTTTTTTGCAAAAAAGACCTTGCAAGGTAATTTACTGTGCCTGCCAGCCAAATAGCATTGCATTTGTCATCTGATGAAAATGAAGCTATTTTCTGTGAAGGAAAACTATATTTGCACGTTCCTGATCACTCTATTGAAGCAAACAACACACAGCTGGACTCACCTGCTCCCGCTTTCACCTGTTGTGCTATTTACAAAAAAAAACTGGTCCGGGTTGGACCAAATCTGAACCAATCATGGACATCTATGTTTTGGCCAAAACAAGGCTGGTCCAGACCAGAAAAAAATCTAGACTAGGTCTAGACTAGGGCTGTTAGGGTGACAGCATTACCGACACATTGGCGGTCAAGAGTCATGATGGCAGTCAAATTTCACGTGACCGTTTAGTCACGGTAAATAGGCTTCTCCAAGCTCTGACTCTGCTGATAGTCATTACTAGCCTACCAAACTTGCTAACTGCCTGGTACTCAGCACTCTATTTGTCCCTCTGACATCAATGCAAATGTAATCGAAAATCTAATTAAGCACTTCATAAGAGCCCATGAGCTCATGTTGTGCACAATTTCTATAGGCTATGTAATTGTGTGAGAACCAGAGTGATGGCCTTTATTAAAAAGAGGATCCCATCAGCTTTCTATAGGCTAAGCCTACTATAATTCTTTCTCTACTTTTCTAAAATTAAGCACATACCTTATCTTTACAATAGGATTATATAGCCTACCTGGCTGGCATGAAAATGAACCACTGGAAAAGCGTCCTCCATTCGCTATTTAAGTGCATTGATGGCATGTATTCTTTTCGCTGCCCCTGTTTCGAGACAGGTGCATGATAATGGTCCATTATAAATCAAAACAAATTTCACACATATACTATTTAGTATATGTAAATACAATATTAAATCATGAATAGTGCGAAGAATTTGTTCTTAACTGACTTGCCTAGTTAAAGAAAGGTTAAATAAATCAAATAAAAATGGGTGACAAGATTAGCCTATCACTTGTGAATGCATTTCGCTATACCCGCAATAACATCTGCATGTGACCAATAAAATTTTGTTTTGATGATATATGATCACTTGTGAATGATGCCCAGCTCAAGGCAAGAAACAGAGCATGCTTTTTTGGGCTACTTTTTCAAATTATAGTCGCACACCTCATGTAGCCTGGCCCATAAGTTTTGATAAAGTTTATATCACAACTAAAGTGGCCAAATAACTTCTTAAAATGAAGCACATTGATCCACTTTACAATTGGTGTAGAGCCCAACTGATATACATACGCAGCGCATGAGTTTCAAGTTTGGGGAAGATGATTTACCATAAAAATGCACCTTTATAATTAAAGCATTACATACATAAATCGCATTTGTGGTCACTTTTGGGAATGGTGTTTTCATACTAATGGCATTATCAAGTGCTCGTCAAATTGTGAATGAGAAACTGATGAAGTCGGTACAGCCTGCGCAAAACATCTAAACATATACAGTGGGAAGAACAAGTATTTGATACACTGCCGATTTTGCAGGTTTTCCTACTTACAAAGCATGTAGAGGTCTGTAATTTTTTATCATAGGTACACTTCAACTGTGAGAGACGGAATCTAAAACAAAAATCCAGAAAATCACATTGTATGATTTTTAAGTAATTCATTTGCATTTTATTGCATGACTAAGTATTTGATACATCAGAAAAGCAGAACTTAATATTTGGTACAGAAACCTTTGTTTGCAATTACAGAGATCATACGTTTCCTGTAGTTCTTGACCAGGTTTGCACACACTGCAGCAGGGATTTTGGCCCACTCCTCCATACAGACCTTCTCCAGATCCTTCAGGGTTCGGGGCTGTCGCTGGGCAATACGGACTTTCAGCTCCCTCCAAATATTGTCTATTGGGTTCAGGTCTGGAGACTGGCTAGGCCACTCCAGGACCTTGAGATGCTTCTTACGGAGCCACTCCTTAGTTGCCCTGGCTGTGTGTTTTGGGTCGTTGTCATGCTGGAAGACCCAGCCACGACCCATCTTCAATGCTCTTACTGAGGGAAGGAGGTTGTTGGCCAAGATCTCGCGATACATGGCCCCTTCCATCCTCCCCTCAATACGGTGCAGTCGTCCTGTCCCCTTTGCAGAAAAGCATCCCCAAACAATGATGTTTCCACCTCCATGCTTCACGGTTGGGATGGTGTTCTTGGGGTTGTACTCATCCTTCTTCTTCCTCCAAACACGGCGAGTGGAGTTTAGACCAAAAAGCTCTATTTTTGTCTCATCAGACCACATGACCTTCTCCCATTCCTCCTCTGGATCATCCAGATGGTCATTGGGAAACTTCAGATGGGCCTGGACATGCGCTGGCTTAAGCAGGGGGACCTTGCGTGCGCAGGATTTTAATCCATGACGGCGTAGTGTGTTACTAATGGTTTTCTTTGAGACTGTGGTCCCAGCTCTCTTCAGGTCATTGACCAGGTCCTGCCGTGTAGTTCTGGGCTAATCCCTCACCTTCCTCATGATCATTGATGCCCCACGAGGTGAGATCTTGCATGGAGCCCCAGACTGAGGGTGATTGACCGTCATCTTGAACTTCTTCCATTTTCTAATAATTGCGCCAACAGTTGTTGCCTTCTCACCAAGCTGCTTGCCTATTGTCCTGTAGCCCATCCCAGCCTTGTGCAGGTCTACAATTTTATCCCTGATGTCCTTACACAGCTCTCTGGTCTTGGCCATTGTGGAGAGGTTGGAGTCTGTTTGAGTGTGTGGACAGGTGTCTTTTATACAGGTAACGAGTTCAAACAGGTGCAGTTAATACAGGTAATGAGTGGAGAACAGGGGGGCTTCTTAAAGAAAAACTAACAGGTCTGTGAGAGCCGGAATTCTTACTGGTTGGTAGGTGATCAAATACTTATTTCATGCAATAAAATGCAAATGAATTACTTAAAAATCATACAATGTGATTTTCTGGATTTTTGTTTTAGATTCCGTCTCTCACAGTTGAAGTGTACCTATGATAAAAAATTACAGACCTCTACATGCTTTGTAAGTAGGAAAACCTGCAAAATCGGCAGTGTATCAAATACTTGTTCTCCCCACTGTAGCCCAACATTTGTATCACAACTAAAGTTAAATAAACAACTAAATTAAGCATATATGAGTACCTGTTTCTTTGTTAACTGCTCAACTCCCTCAAATTGTTTAAAGAAAATATCATTTCTATTTTATTCAGCCATGTTCAATTGTATTCTTCATACTATAAAATAATAAAAAAATAATGCCACAGAATACTAAGCAAATCTTGTCTTCTAAATGAACTAGTGTAGGCCACAGTCATATGGCATAGCCAGATCAGGGCCTAACATAAGAACAACTCAGAGTATACTATTCTGTTCTTCTGAAATAGACTACATTTTCTTCATATCATGTTTCTTTAGACCTGTCTAAAATAAATAATGGATTTATTGTGATGGTGTAGGCTAAATTACATGGATATATTAGACTTTTTAAAATGTTGATGTTCCAAAGGTCTGCGTGGACGCCAGGAGATGCTAGATGTGTTTACATTAATAAACGTGAGACCGGCAGTTATTTGCTTGATAATCACTGGCTGACAAAATGTAATGACCGCCACAGCCCTAGTCAGGACCGCACCAAAAAAAAAAAGTTTGTGGGTGTTGAAATCAAGGCCAGGGCGAAATGACCAATTTCAACAACTTTTCAATGTCCATGGACATCCGGTGGATAAGGATGCTGTTTACAGTAAATGGAAAGAGAGGGCTCATGGGTAGGTGTCATTTAGAGCCAGGAGAGGTGACATTAACTGGAGAAAGAGACATTAGAGAGGCAGAGAGAGAGGAAGGTGTTGTCCAGACTTTTTACACTTGCTTGACCAGACGACAGAAAGAGAAAACAGTTGAGGTGAACATAACAGTACCTAATTTTGA
Source organism: Salvelinus alpinus (assembly GCF_045679555.1). Classification (NCBI taxonomy): domain Eukaryota; kingdom Metazoa; phylum Chordata; class Actinopteri; order Salmoniformes; family Salmonidae; genus Salvelinus; species Salvelinus alpinus. The sequence continues at coordinate 48,763,705 of NC_092094.1, read as the reverse complement.
TTTTTAATCAGTTAATAATTCATAAACAAATTAGAAGTAAAAACACCAGTAAACACATCAGTAAAAACACCAACTACGTGATAGGTCTACCTTTACTTGTTACGTCTGTGCCCTTATTTTAAGTGTTTCTAAAATCCCCTATGACAAAAAAGATTGTGGAAAACACATTCTTATTTTCAATGACGGCCTAGGACTAGTTAACTTCCTTGCTCAGGGGCAGACTGCAACCTTTCATTTTACTAGTCCAACGCTCTAACCACTAGGCTACCTGCCGGCTAATACATAAATAACATCCTCGAATTATGATTCTTTGTGCGTTTATATGCAGTGTCTTTAGACTAACAACAACACAGTAGCCTAAAACACGAAGGCTAATTTGCAAGGGCTATGGTGGTTATTACCGTGTGAGGTGATGAAAAATGTCAGCCAGCTCATAAAGAAGAACTCCGAGGCCAAATTGTGTGCCATCCAATTGACCCGACATAGCGAGGCTATCCAAGCCATGGCCGCAGCCGCACTCCGCGGACCAGCTGTCAAACAACAAACAGCTCAGAATCGGCTTGCTTTCATTTAAAATGAAGCTCTGGGCAATGGATAGAGGACTAAACTCCACTCCATGGTGAAGGAAGTTTATGATGAACTTCACTAACGCCGTGGAGTCGCTTTGAGGATTCTAGCTCCGATTACATCTATTCGCTCATTCTCAATTCTTCCAAAAATGTCAATTATGAAACACACACCGTGTACATATATGTTTGTCCTCTGTAGTTGCGTACCTTTGGTTACTGAAATCCATATTTTTTCAATAAACGTCAATCAAATACAACCACTGACTGTTTGCTCATTGCTGTTGATCCAAGATGGCAACTAAGCACAAATGCGCATGTGCCCATTGTATATCAACAAGGAAACAGTAGGTGGTGGTATTTGTACCTATGTAATAAACATTAATCAATGTGGGGATTTCATAATTGAAATGTTTTGAAGTATTGACGTTGTGCGAATCGATGTAGTCGGAAGCTAGATTCCACAAAGCCTGGTCTCGGCTCCATGCTGTTGAAGTTCTTCAGAAACTTCCTTCACCATGGAGTGGAGTTTAGTCCACTAGTCAATGGATCGTCTTGCTGTTATAATACTCAAGCATATATAGAAGAAAAATAAACGACTACATGAAACTGTTAATGTCCTAATGTTAGTTGTCGGTGTCGGATAGGCTATGGGGCAATTAACTACATCGACCTTATACTTCTAGGGCAAATGTAGGCTATATCATTCCATGTCATTCGTTGACAATAACAAATGTTAAGAGCATGCAACGACTAATTTATATTGCCTATATAATAACATTCAGAGGATTATGTGCATGCCCACGTCATGTGTTTACGCGAATGTGGATAGCGGATATACCCAACAAAGAAAAGAGGCTAAATCACCAGTCCCCTGACCTCTTAACGTCCTTCATCGTGCACCGCGGAATATTTTAATAACATCTTTGCACTTCATAACCAGTTTATCTTTTGACACTTACCGACTTTAAATGGGTGATGTATGCCCCCAGAAACGCGTTTTTTCTTGGTCGGAATCTCTTTCCATGTCAGAAGCACACCGTTTAACGACACTTCGAATAAGCTGTTTTTCAGTAGGAGTTGGGATGCCAACAACCTCGGTTGTTTTTCCATGTCTTCCCCAAGAAGCCACAGAACTGGATGACTATTCACTAATTTATCGGATTGTCGAGGCACCTTTGTCTACAGAAGGAAACAATGTTGCTGTTTTCGACAACAGCAGTGCCACAATTGGATAGCGGATTCTTCATTCACCATAGGGGACGACCTAAACATTACGCATAGCGTCACGACGTATTCTAATTTTGGTGCTGGAGAGAAACGTTGAAATGACGGACAGCTTTCCCTGCGAGCAAATATTACGTGGTGGAAAAAGTACACACATGTCATACTTGAGTAAAGATACCCTAATAGAAAATGAATCAAGTTAATGTGAACGTCACCCAGTAAAATAATACTTGAGTACATTTTTTTAACTATTTGATTTTAAGATACTTAAGTATCAAAGGTTAATGTAATTGCTAAAATATACTTTTGTATCAAAAGTATATTTATAAATAATTTCAAATTCCTCAATAGTAGTTTCCTGCAGTCAAATGACCAAATCGTCCTCTAGTTGCTTCATTGGTGGAATGTTATTAGTATTTTTCATAACTTCATAATTAATAAACATTATTTCAAATCTGCCGAAAATCCTGTGTGTCTATGTCAAACGGTTTTGCTATATTTCAGTCTTCTGCGATGTATAGAAAGTGTAATATTGGGATTCTGACTCAAACTTCAATACATTTTAACTCTATATCTGACATGGTACAAGGTCTTATTTTGTAAGCCCATAACCATGTGTGTGAGGTGTATACGTTGGTTTCAAAGTAGATTTGTGACCCTGATTTAGCACACTCCAGTCGAAAGGTTGTTAAGCAAACCAGACGACAATATAACAGCATTTGTGTTTAGTGAGTCCACCAGATCAGAGGCAGTAGGATGATCAGGGATGGTCTCTTGATACGTGCGTGAATTGGACAATGTTCCTGTCCTGCTAACATTCAAAATGTAATGAATATCCTGGAAACATGATGGCGCCGGAGGAGATGGCTGCCGTTTTATGGGCTCCTAACCAATTGTGCTATTGTGTGTGTTTTTTCGCATTATTTGTAACTTATTTTGTACATAATGTTTCTGCATCCGTCTCTTATTACCGAAAAGAGCTTCTGTATAGCAGGACATCAATTAATCACCTCGTACTGAACAAATATTTTTTTCTTTAACTTCTTATGGCTGCAGGGCAGTATTGAGTAGCTTGGATGAAAAGGTGCCCAGAGGTGCACAGAGTAAACTGCCTGCTCCTCAGTCCCAGTTGCTAATATATGCATATTATTATTAAAACACTCTGAAGTTTCTAAAACTGTTTGAATGATGTCTGTGAGTACAACAGAACTCATATGGCAGGCAAAAACCTGAGAAAAACATCCCGGAAGTGTCAACAGAATCCCAGAAGTGTCAACAAAAATCTCTCTATTTTTGCTGCAGCCAGGCATAGGACTCAGAACCCTCAGAAAGACCAGGCAGCAAGGGTCAAAGGTGAAAAGGACCTGGACATTGATATAGCTTTAAATATCAGCTATCTGGTCTTTCTGAGGGTTCTGAGTCCTATGCCTGGCTGCAGCAAAAATAGAGAGATCTGACAAGAGAAACAGGAGTGTTATTAAATGGACTTTCAAGCGATAGTAACACAAAGCAATAAAAGACTGGAACATGGTTTCAAACATGCTCATCACTCATAATTGTATCCAAACAGTTGGATAATGTGTACAACCACAGTTGTACACAGCCCATCTGTAAATAGCCCATCCAATCTACCTACCTCATCCCCATATTGTTTTTATTAACTTTTTTGCTTTTTTGCACACCAGTATTTTTATTTCCACATCATCATATGCACATCTATCACTCCAGTGTTAATTTGCTAAATTGTAATTACTTCGCTACTATGGCCTTACCTCCTCACGTCATTTGCACACACTGTATATAGACTTTTTTTTCTATTGTGTTATTGACTGTACGCTTGTTTATTCCATGTGTAACTCTGTGTTGTTGTTTGTGTCGCACTGCTTTGCTTTATCTTGACCAGGTCGCAGTTGTAAATGAAAACTTGTTCTCAACTGGCCTACCAGGTTAAATAAAGGTGAAATAAAAAAATAAAAAAAATAGACTGGTCAGAAAGTGACAGTGAAATTGAGGAAGTAATTGAAAGTGACACTGGGTGCATAAGTGAAGAAATAAAGGAAGTTAGTGAGTGTTGCAACCGATGACACACAATTTTTACACGCTTCAGCACTCAGCGGTCCCGTTCTGTGAGCTTGTGTTGTTGCTCCTAGACGTTTCCACAATAACAGCACTTACAGTTGACCGGGGCAGCTCTAGCAGGGCAGACATTTGTTGCACTGACTTGTTGGAAAGGTGGCATCCTTTGACAGTTTCTCTATGGAGATTGCATGGCTGTGTGCTCAATTTTATACACCTGTCAGCAACATGTTTCAGCGTCGGTAGTCCTACTCTGTCTGGGGTAGAAAGGTAGGTAGGCCGAAATTCTGAAAGTACCATGGTCAGATTCCTAATGACGTCTCAGGTTTAATTATTTGCAAGCACAGACAGTTTTGTTGCAAACAAGACACACGGATTTGGCACTGGAGAAATATGATAAGATGAACACATAGGCCTATCTCTGTCCATTCTTAGCATGTTATTTCAGTAATGTGGTATTAATAAAGATTCTGCTAATATGTAAAAGGATGTAGAATTGCATGAAATATTTATTAAAGGCAATTTTTTCTCAAACCTGCAAATATGATGATAGATTCATGCAATGCTTTTACTATAAAGGATATATATTCCCCCCAACTATTGTCCACGGTGGTCTGTGAACCCACAACCTTCTGGTCCGTAGCCAGAAGGTTGAAGTGTAACGCTTACAGGACTGAGAACAGTTTCTAAAACTGCATATCTAACGCTCTGGTCTGTCCAAGAAGTGAGGGTAAATGGTAAACGTTCTCTGCTATCCACTTTATGATTTCATTATTATTTTGGGAATAGGGGAGGGTCCCTTGTTTTGTTTTTTTCAAGCGTTCATGGAGAGTTTAGGTTAAATATATTTTGCTGATGGAAGGGCCATACATTTTCATTTCAAAGAGGTCCGATTTTTTTCCATGTAACCCTTATTATAAATAACGTTCACTCCCTTACTGAAACTCCAAAGTCATCCGATCATTATAAAACATTTGAAGCAATAGCCAACCCGCGTGTGGACAACTATTGCAGCCCCGTTTCGCGCTTCTTTGAGACAAGCGTGGGTACTTGTCTTGATAAATCAATCAATATCCGATTTTTCTTTTCACTGAATCTCCGTTTGGTTAGGTTACAATTAGGGTTTGGAAATGTTCGCTAAGTTGAAGTGAGTACTTCTCATTTATTAGCACTGATCAGAACATTTTGCCAGCATGTTATGTAGCTTAATAAGTGGATTGTTATACTCGTCACTCGCAGTCGCTTAGTAGCCTAGGCCTACTCCTGACCAAAAGCCTGTGACTTGTCTTAATCAATCAACGTGATTTAGTTTAACTGAATCTCTGTCTGTGTATTTGGTTAATTGATCTCTGGCTGGATAAGTGGAAGTGGTAGCTCATCTATTCGTTTGCTCATCTATCACTGATCACAAACATTTAGCATGCAACAATGTAGCCTAAATCAAGTGTACGTCTATTATTTTGCTCGATCGCGTAAAGGCAACTCTAAAAGCCCGCGGAGGTTCTGAAATATGAACACGAGACTCACATGCTTTTGAAAATATAGATTGCTATTTCTATTGGTATCATGATAAAGATACTCTTAATGTACGACCCTACCACTGCTCCCTTACAAAGCGGATTGAGGGTAGGAAAGCGAAAGCAACTCCAGGAAGAGTTGTGGTGTTCTTGGGGACCTTCAATGCTGCATACATGTTTTGGTACCCTTCCCCAGATCTGTGCCTCGACACAATCCTGTCTCGGAGCTCTACGGTTAATTCCTTCGACCTCATGGCTTGGTTTTTGCTCTGACATGCACTGTGAACTGTGGGACCTTATATAGACAGGTGTGTGCCTTTCCAAATCATTTCCGATCAACCACTGGTGGACTCGAATCAAGTTGTAGAAACATCTCAAGGATGAAACAGGATGCACCTGATATTAATTTTGAGTCTCATTGCAAAGGGTCTGAGTACTTGTGTAAATACGTTTTTTTTTTCACCCGAAAAAATGTAAAAACTGTTTTCCCTTTGTCATTATGGGGTATTGTGTGTAGATTGCTGAGGATTTTTTTTATTAAACCCATTTTAGAATAAGGCTGTAGCGTAACAAAATGTGGAAAAAGTCAAGGGGTCTGAATACTTTCCGAGTGAAACATAATAAAAAAATCCCCATCAAAATCTTTCAGTTACAGCTGAAGATATCAGTTTTTTTTGCATTGATTGAGTCTCAATCCACCACATCTGCCAATGTCGGCCTTCCGCATCTGCGGTGGAAGGTGGCCGAGCTACAGCGCTGTTTGTCAGAAATCCCGAAAATCGGTCTTCTCATGAAAACTTCTGTTGCGTCCGAACGATTTCTCAATTTTGCTCTAATTTTGATGGTGTATATTACATTTACATTTACATTTAAGTCATTTAGCAGACGCTCTTATCCAGAGCGACTTACAAATTGGTGCATTCACCTTATGATATCCAGTGGAACAACCACTTTACAATAGTGCATCTAACTCTTTTAAGGGGGGGGGGGGGGGGGGGGTTAGAAGGATTACTTTATCCTATCCTAGGTATTCCTTAAAGAGGTGGGGTTTCAGGTGTCTCCGGAAGGTGGTGATTGACTCCGCTGACCTGGCGTCGTGAGGGAGTTTGTTCCACCATTGGGGTGCCAGAGCAGCGAACAGTTTTGACTGGGCTGAGCGGGAACTGTACTTCCTCAGAGGTAGGGAGGCGAGCAGGCCAGAGGTGGATGAACGCAGTGCCCTTGTTTGGGTGTAGGGCCTGATCAGAGCCTGAAGGTACGGAGGTGCCGTTCCCCTCACAGCTCCGTAGGCAAGCACCATGGTCTTGTAGCGGATGCGAGCTTCAACTGGAAGCCAGTGGAGAGAGCGGAGGAGCGGGGTGACGTGAGAGAACTTGGGAAAGTTGAACACCAGACGGGCTGCGGCGTTCTGGATGAGTTGTAGGGGTTTAATGGCACAGGCAGGGAGCCCAGCCAACAGCGAGTTGCAGTAATCCAGACGGGAGATGACAAGTGCCTGGATTAGGACCTGCGCCGCTTCCTGCGTGAGGCAGGGTCGTACTCTGCGAATGTTGTAGAGCATGAACCTACAGGAACGGGTCACCGCCTTGATGTTAGTTGAGAACGACAGGGTGTTGTCCAGGATCACGCCAAGGTTCTTAGCACTCTGGGAGGAGGACACAATGGAGTTGTCAACCGTGATGGCGAGATCTTGGAACGGGCAGTCCTTCCCCGGGAGGAAGAGCAGCTCCGTCTTGCCGAGGTTCAGCTTGAGGTGGTGATCCGTCATCCACACTGATATGTCTGCCAGACATGCAGAGATGCGATTCACCACCTGGTTATCAGAGGGGGGAAAGGAGAAGATTAATTGTGTGTCGTCTGCATAGCAATGATAGGAGAGACCATGTGAGGATATGACAGAGCCAAGTGACTTGGTGTATAGCGAGAATAGGAGAGGGCCTAGAACAGAGCCCTGGGGGACACCAGTGGTGAGAGCACGTGGTGCGGAGACAGATTCTCGCCACGCCACCTGGTAGGAGCGACCTGTCAGGTAGGACGCAATCCAAGCGTGGACCTTGCCGGAGATGCCCAGCTCGGAGACGGTGGAGAGAATAAATCCATATTCAATGGATTTATTAAAATAGATTCCCTCCCACATCTGCACACCACTACAATGTCACCAGCACGCCAGCATGTGCACGGGAGGTGTAAAAGGTGTATGCAAGCAAGAATGTGGTCAAAATTGGCCTGTTTGTAAGGGAGTCGTATAAACATTACCCTGGCTTGACGTTTTGATAACTGTGTAAATCTCTCTAGAACAAGGTGACTTTTATCAATATATTCGCCTGTATTTACCCCCCCAAAATGAAATGCTAATTAGTTGCTATTGTGACTACCATAAAGAACTACAAATGCCATGATCATCTGGACGAGACTGCCGAATTGAGGCAAAGCTAAGAATCTCTGGATTACCTTTGGCAACATTTATTTTAATTAACAATTCTGTGAACTGCCTTGTGCAAGTTTTAAATGGACACAATACCTGTTAGCAAAGGTGTCAGCTAGAGATGACGTGCAGGAGCTTGCAGGGATTTGTAGTCTTGAATGATGTCTACTCTGATGCAAATTTGCTTTTTCGAATCTGAGAGTAAATAGAGCTGAATATATTGTTAATTTTCACCTTGTCCGAGAGAGGTTTACATGGATATCAAAGCGTCACGCCAGTCTAAACCTATACGAAAGACAGCCCTTATTTCAAAAGTTCCTAAAATTCCCTATGGGAAAAATGAATGGTGTAAAAACGATTGCAACCAGTTTGACCGCTAGGTTTTATGGGTATTATAACACCTCCACTGTGGGGTTTTATAGTAGTGAGGCAACAATGGATAGTGACAATGAGTTCATACATTATGTAAAGTCGAATGGAAAAACTGGAATGTGGACATTGAGGAAGAGAAAGCTCCTACACAACTCCAAAGTGATGGGAATGCAGCTGAGAGAGATTAAATAAACCAAGAGAAGAAAAAGAAAGAGGGAGTTGAAAAGAAAAAGGTATTTCAGGAGAACCAGCCAGCAAAATGCAAAGGTAAAACATGTGGACGAAAGAGAGAGACTTTAAAAAGAAATCCCACTATAGAGGATAAAGAGAAGAATAACTCTATTCTTGAAGTTCAGAATGTGAAGTGAGCATGAATACCGTCAGTATGTTTATCTATCTCTCCTATCTATCTCCTTCTGCAGATGTATCAATCTTTTCGGCTGGTGTTCAGGTCAAAGAGACTCAGCACACCCAGCAGTGCAAAGGTAAGAAAGAGGAGAGGTGCAGCATTATGAATTACTGTTTGTTATTGTCACATACTGTAAGACCTCACTTATTCATTTTTCCTTTTCATGACAGATTCCTCAATCTTTGCGTAGTCTGGGGTGATGAGTCAGATTGGCTCAGGAGGACCAGCCAGCAAAGTGCAAAGGTAAAAAAGAGAGAGGATAGACGGAGAATAAAGTGTGATGTGTAAGGTTAGCTTCAACACCTGTTTCCCACCTCCCTCTCTTCCAGATTTCTCCATCTGCTCAGCTAGTGCTGAGGTCAAACAGACCCAGTTCAAAGTTCATCTTTGTTTACAGTTGTTTTGTGCAATGAAACGTTTAACTCTATGGTAGTCACAGATTGATATTTTGGATTGCAGCCTATTAAATGAATAGGATGGTCTGTTGGACTATTGATACTCAAACTGTCCTGAACTTGTCTGGAAAAGTCTATTGTGTTTCGCTAATTTGAAAGCAAACTCAGTTTGAAAGCATACTCAATACTGTACATATTTTAGTGTTGAGGGTACTATAATCAAACACACTCCTTTTGATATTAATGCCAGTAATTTTATTTTTTCTTGTCAGATTTCAGTTGCTGCAGCTGAGTCAAAGACTCTGAACCCTCAGGAGGATGAGCCAGCAAAGCGCAACTGTGAAAAAAAACAGAATGGTAGCATATTGATACAATGATGAGTGCTGCGCTAGTTTGAAAGCATGTTCAAGGCATTCCTCTTGTTTCTGTTTTTCTGTGTGTATTAATGTCCCTTCACTCTCTTCTCTTGTCAGATTTCTCTGTTTTTGCTGCAGCTAGAGGAAAGACTCAAGACACTTAGACAGACCAGGCAGCAAAGGTCAAAAGGACCTGGACATTGACATGGGCTGGTCAGAGAGTGACTATGATATGGACGATGAGTTCATACGTGCAAAAGTATGGCAAAAGTGGAAAGAGGAGAATTGGGAGAAAAGACAAAACAAAGATTACAGTTACAGCATTACCGAATACAGATAAGCTTGATGGAGAGAGCTTAAGAAAATAGAGTGAAAAGATAGATCAGCCAGCAAAGGTCAAAGGTGAAAACGTCCTGGCAAGTGGGGGGATGAATCAAGAGAAGACAGAGAAAGAAGTCATTCAGAGATCTTCTTAGGACCAGCCAGATATGTGCAAAGGTAAGGAGGGTCGGAGTTACAGTACATGCTATGATATGTAGAGCTGTCTGAGTGATGGCGTGGCCAAGGTGATGGCGTGGCCTAGGTCCCCCCCCCCCCCCCCCCCCAGCAGGCCAAAGTGAGTAATAAAAGAGAGATTGTCCAAAAGAAAGATGGGAATGACAAAGTTGCAGAGTTTAAGACAGATGCAGAGCTCATTATGGAAACACACAGTGCATTCGGAAAGTATTCAGACCCCTTGACTTTATCCACATTTTGTTAAGTTACAGCCCGGTCTAGTCAGCCTAGATTAGGCCTACATTTTTACGTTTTTATTAGCCTACTATTAGGCCTATTATAGTTCCCGCGCATCAAACACCTCCCATTTCCACCAAACAAACAATATGACCATTTGCTTGGAATACAGTTGATCAATATTTTAGAAGTTGTGCTCACAGTTTGAAATTTACATGAAGATACACCATCCCACAGTCAAGTTGAAAATGGATAAATACCAACCGTTGCGGGAAAATTGGCACATGCAACGTTTAGTCTTTTTTTGTGCACACAGCAACTTAGATAAATTAGGCCCCTTGTCTTTTCAGGGGCAGTCTGCCACATTTTATGTTCAAAAGGGCTAGGGTGACACTGAGTAGGATATCTATATTTAAAGGAATGACAAACCAATGTGCCACCTACATATTGTTTATCTTCTTTTTGCACAAAGAGACTACCTCCCACATCACGGATATAGGGCCACATTTGAACAAATAAACCAATATTGTGTGCAATGTGCTGTAGACAAACAGTTTATCCTCTGAATACATGACCTACCTTGTTGTCATGTGTTCTGTCTAACTTCCCTTCTTACCATGCATAAGCATGTCTAAACATGTCGATAAAGGAAGAGAAAGACGTACAAGCCAGGTTGATACTGTATGTGGGAAGATCTCATTGAATAAAGGCTGTGTGTTTACTTGCGTGTGTGTGAGCGTGTGCGTGGGTGTGCGCGTGTGCGTGCATGTGCATGTGTGAGCTTGTGGCACCGGAAGGCAGCTTCCTGCAGTGCAATGTAAGAGCAGGGGGTTGATGAGCTTAAATCATGCTTCTATTCAATCACTCAACCACTGTAGTGCATTGACCACCAGCCCTATGCTAAAGTTGGTGTGCTGAATTGATAACTCAAGTGAATAAGTAAGAGGGGGCTGTTCACTTGTTCCATTACTTACTTTGTTTGGTTTCTACTTAAATGACCCTGTCACGACTTCCACCGAAGTTGTTCCCTTTCCTTGTTCGGGAGGTGTTCGGAGGTCGACGTCACCGGCTTTCTAGTCGCCACCGATCCATGTTTCATTTTTCCTTTTGTTTTGTCTGTTTACACACCTGGTTCCCATCTCATAATTATGTTCCTTATTTAACCCTCTGGTTTCCCTTTCTGTTTTGTGCGTGATTGTCTTTCGTGTATTCCGGTGTGTTGTATTTTGAGTCCTGTTTTGTCCTTGTTTGGAATGGGATTTTGTTATGTTTTGGATTTGAGTAAATCAGTGATTGTTACTCTTACCTGTGTCCTGCGCCTGACTCCTTCGCTATCTTTTAGATAGACTCTGACAGACCCTGATGTATGGGGATAGATCACATTGACCAGTCACTCCACAATTGCACAGCATTTCCAACCAATTTAATATATATTTGTCATCTAACACATTACTCTTTCTCAACATGTATGATATTTACAGTAAACAACCACATTCAGCATCTGCATGAAAAACTCCAAATAATACAACAACAATTCCCTTTTTTTGGTCTTATACACTTCATTCGGAAAGTATTCAGATCCCTCAACTTTTTCCACATTTTATTGTGTTACAGCCTTATTCTAAAATACTGTATATTAAATACCCAATAATGACAAAGCAAAATCAGGTTTTCAGAATTGTTTTAAAATGTATTTTAAAAAACCCCGGAAATGACAAATTTACATTAGTATTCAGACCCCTTACTCAATACTTTGTTGAAGCACCTTTGGCAGCAATTACAGCCTTGAGTCTTCTTGGGTATGACGCTTCAAGCTTTGCACACTCTCCCATTCTTCTCTGCAGATCCTCTCCAGCTCTGTCAGGTTAGATGGGGATCGTCACTGCACAGCTGTTTTCAGGTCTCTCCAGAGATGCTCGATTAGGTTCAAGTCTGGGCTCTGGCTGGGCCACTCAAGGACATTCAGAGACGTGTCCCGAAACCACTCCTGCATTGTTTTGGCTGTGTGCTTAGAGTCATTGTCCTGTTGGAAGGTGAACCTTCGCCCCAGTCTGAAGTCCTGAGCACTCTGGAGCAGGTTTTCATCAAGGATCTCTCTGTACTCTCTGTAATCCGTTCATCTTTATCTCGATCCTGACTAGTCTCCCAATCCCTGCCGCTGAAAAACTTCCCCCACAACATGATGCTGCCACCACCATGCTTCACCATATGGATGGTGCAGGTTTCCACCAGATGTGATGCTTGGCATTCAGGCCAAGGAGTTCAATCCTGGTTTTATCAGACCATAGAATCTTGTTTCTCATGGTCTGAGAGTCCTTTGGGTGCCTTTTGGCAAACTCCAAGCGGGCTGTCATGTGCCTTTTACTGAGGAGTGGCTTCGGTCTGGCCACTCTACCATAAAGGCCTAAATGGTGGAGTGCTGCAGAGATTGTTGTACTTCTGAAAGGTTCTCCCATTTCCACAGAGGAACTCTAGAGCTCTGTCAGAGGGACCACAAGGTTCTTGGGCACCTCTTGACCAAGGCCCTTCTCCTCCGATTGCTCAGTTTGGCCGGGGGGCCAGCTCTAGGAAGAGTCTTGGTGGTTCCAATCTTCTTCCATTTAAGAATGATGGAGGCCACTGTGTTCTTGGGGTCCTTCAATACTGCATAAATGTTTTGGTACGGCAAAGTGACATGGACAAAAATACAAAACAGTGCCTATAGAAAGTCGACACCCCCTTGAACTTTTTTCACATTTTGAAGTGTCAGTGCCTCAGAGTTTCATGCATTTAAATAACGATTTTCTCCCACTTATCTACATACCATTCTCCACACTTTAAAAATACCAAACAGTTTGGAAGGAGGGCATGGTCTTGGTGGTGCCATAGACCTTCCATTTCTTACTAATCATCTTGACTGTGCACCAAGGGATATTTTGAAATCTCATTTGGTGCTCATGGTTGAGGGGGGTGTAGAATGTTCATAGGGGGAGCAGCTAGGGGGAACCACTGCCCACTGCCGCTATCATCCAGATGACGAGGTCAGTAGAGTTGCATCAAAGCTGGGACCGAGAGACTGAAAAACAGCTTCTATCTCAAGGCCATCAGACTGCTAAACAGCCATCACTAGCACATCAGAGGCAACTGCCTATAGACATAGATTAGGAATCACTGGCCACTTTTAGAAATAGATCACTAGCCACTATAATAATGTTTCCGTATCTAGCATTACTCATCTCATATGTGTAAACTGCACTCCACACTATTCTATGATATCTTAGTCACTTTTAAATTGTGTTTACATATTGCATCACCCATCTCATATATACATACCATATTGTATTCTATACTACACCACTGACTGTTAAACTGCCATCTCCAGCACATCAGAGGCTGCTGCCTATGGACATAGATTAGGAATCACTGGTCACTTTTAGGAAATTACACACTAGCCACTTTAATATTGTCTCCGAATCTTGCATTACTCATCTCATATGTGTAAACTGTACTCTATACTATTCTACGGTATCTTAGTCGCTTTAATTGTGTGTAAATATTGCATCACCCATCTCATATGTATATACTGTATTCTGTACTATGCCATTGAATCTTAGTCCAATGCCGCTCTGACATATAGGTATATATTCTTAATCCATTCCTTACTTAGATTTACATGTATTTTGGGTATATGTTGTGACACTGTTAGATATTACTTGTTAGATACTATTGTACTGTCGGAGCTAGAAGCACAAGCATTTTGCTACAACCGCAATAACATCTGCTAAACACATGACCAATACATTTGATTTTATTTGAAAAGACAACACGATATACAGAAGATAAGGCACTGATAGTTATGCACACATGTCCAAAGTTATTATTTGTAAGAAAAACAACAATGAAGGCAATGCGGGCACCAGCCAGAAAATGTGCCAGGGGGAAAAAGTTTGTGCAAGGCCTATTTTGACTATAGATGCACAAATGTATGCATACTTGATTTGAGGAAACACTGGGGAAGTGCTTGGGCTCTCCTCAAAGAGAGGAGTTTGTCCAGTTCAGTAAAGTCTCAAACATAAATTGTCCACAACATTGAAATGGTCTACTTCTTACGTGAATTAATGAGGAGGCAGAACACACCAGAGATAAAATGGAGCATAGTTTTGTTTGATTAAATACATTTTTATATTCAAATGTAGGAACTGGGCACAGAAATGCCCTTATCCAGATGGTGTGACAAAGACATTTCCTAACAGACCTGCTAACTTTCTTTGTTGTTACTTTCTACGGTTGGAACCAACATGCAGTACTTCCAGCAGGAGAGAGGCAAGAACCATTTGTCCACCAGCCCAGGAAAAAGTTCCCAGTCCTATGTTATGTTCAATGTAATTGCATTGCTGGACATTTCTAACTAAATATATGTGTATTGTTGAATTTTTTTTACAAATAAAAGGAAATGTATGGCTTTAACATGTCTTTGACTTTATAATAAGTACAGCTTCATATGACAAGGCATTTATGTATGTGTTATAAATGACCAAAGGGGTCTGACTTTATAAAAAAATATACAGCGTCATGCGCTATAGTCTTTTTGGATGTGTTCTGAATGACCAAAGGTGTCTCACTCACTACATGATAAAGTGTCAATAAATAGGTTATTAACGTCTGCTGATTTATGAATGTTCTTTCATGATCCGCAGGTTACGGTAGGGTGTGAGAGGTATTTCAATGGGTTGATGGTGTAATGGGACATTTTTATTGTATGTGTCCACATAACTGTGATTGTGACTAACCTTGTCAAACTGTGTGAAACTGTCCTGTTCTCGGAAGTATCATCCTGTGTTGCAAACCAGCTTGCACCTGCGTCCTTGTATAGATAAAGTCCCGCCGAAGAACAGGAGACTATAAAGACATGTGCCTATCACCCAATGCTTCGGAACTCAGACTGTCTACACTGCGCTGTCTAACTCTGCTTCTCTCTGAGCTCAGAAATAAAGATTCTTAGTTTGACTTGGACTCCAGCAAATCTTTATTTTTGCACCCGTATGGTGAAAACACTAACACAGGAAACAACCACCCACAAAACACAATAGAAAACAGGCTACCTAAATATGGCTCCCAATCAGAGACAACGACTGACACCTGCCTCTGATTGAGAACCATACTAGGCCAAACACATAGAAATATAACAAAACATAGAAAAACAACATAGAATGCCCACCCCAACTCACGCCCTGACCAACTAAAATAAAGACATAAAAAAGGAACTAAGGTCAGAACGTGACAGTACCCCCCCCCACAAAGGTGCGGACTCCGGCCGCAAAACCTGAACCTATAGGGTAGGGTCTGGGTGGGCATTTCACCGCGGTGCGGGACGTGGTGCGGGACGTGGACCCCACTCCACCATAGTCTTGGCCCACTTATGGGGTGCCTTTGGAGCGGCGACCCTCGCCGCCGACCTTGGACTGGCGACCCTTTCAGTGGGCCCCGAATAGACGGGAGACTCCGGCAGCGCCGGACAGGCGGGAGACTCCGGCCGTGCCGGAGTGAAGGGCGACTCCGGCAGCGCCGGAGTGGAAGGCGGCATAGCCGGAGTGACGGGCGGCTCAGGCAGCTCCTGACTGACGGACGGCTCAGGCAGCTCCTGACTGACGGACGGCTCTGGCAGCTCCTGACTGACGGGCGGGTCTGGCAGCTCCTGACGGACAGGAGGGAGACTCTGGCTGCTCCGGACAGGAGGGAGACTCTGGCTGCTCCGGACAGGAGGGAGACTCTGGAAGCTCCGGACTAGAGGGAGACTCTGGAGGCTCCGGACTAGAGGGGGACGCTGGAGGCTCCGGACTAGAGGGCGACGCTGGAGGCTCCGGACTAGAGGGCGGCGTTGGAGGCTCCGGACTAGAGGGCGGCGTTGGAGGCTCCGGACTAGAGGGCGACGCTGGAGGATCCGGACTAGAGGGCGACGCTGGAGGCTCCGGACTAGAGGGCGGCGTTGGAGGCTCCGGACTAGAGGGCGACGCTGGAGGATCCGGACTAGAGGGCGTCGCTGGAGGCTCCGGATTAGAAGGCGTCGCTGGAGACTCCGGACTAGAGGGCGTCGCTGGAGGCTCCGGTATGATGTCCTTCGTTGGAGGCCTCATGCCATGGATCCTCACCGGAGGCTTCATGCCATGGATCCTCACCGGAGGCTTCATGCCATGGATCCTCACCGGAGGCTTCATACCATGGATCCTCACCGGAGGCTTCATGCCATGGATCTTCACCGGAGGCTTCGTGCCATGGATCCTCACAGGAGGCTTCGTGCCATGGATCATCACTAGAGGCTTCGTGCCATGGATCATCACTGGAGGCTTCTTGCCATGGATCATCACTGGAGGCTTCTTGCCATGATCATTACTGGAGGCTTCGTGCCATGGATTATCACTGGAGGCTTCTTCCCATGGATTATCACTGGAGGCTTCGTGCCATGGATCATCACTGGAGGCTTCGTGCCATGGATTATCACTGGAGGCTTCATACCATGGATCCTCACAGGAGGCTTCATGCCATGGATCCTCACGGTAGGCTTTGTGCCATGGATCACCACTGGAGGCTTCGTGCCATGGATCATCACTGGAGGCTTCGTGCCATGGATCCTCACAGGAGGCTTCGTGCCATGGATCATCCCTGGAGGCTTCGTGCCATGGATTATCACTGGAGGCTTCTTGCCATGGATCACCACTGGAGTGGAGAGACACACAGGAGGCCTGGCTCTGGGAGAAGGCACAGGACTCACCAGGCTGGGGAGACATGCAGGAGGGTTAGTGCTTAGCACAGACACAGAACTCACCAGGCTGGGGAGACATGCAGGAGGCCTTGTCCTTGGCCGAGGCACCGGATGCACTGGACCGTGGAGGCGCACTGGCGGTCTCGAGCGCAGAGCTAGCACCCCTCGTCCTGGCTGGATCCCCCCTGTAGCCCGGCAAGTGCGGGGAGTTGGAACAGGCCGCACTGGGCTGTGCTGGCGAACTGGAGACACCGTGCATAGGGCTGGTGCAGTATAACCCGGGCCGAGGAGACGCACTGGAGACCAGATGCGCTGAGCCGGCATCATCCCTCCTGGCTCGATGCCCACTCTAGCCCGGCCAATTCGAGGAGCTGTGATGTAGCGCACCGGGCTATGCGTGCGCACTGGGGACACCTTGCGCTTCTCCGCATAACACGGTGCCTGCCCAGTCACTCTCTCGCCACGGTAAGCACGGGGAGTTGGCTCAGGTCTCCTACCTGAGTCCGCCAATCTACCCATGTGCCACCCCCCTAAAAAAAAATCTGGGGCTGCCTCTCGTGCCCGTTACCTTGCGCCAATTCCTCGTAGTGGCGCCGCTCCGCTCTAGCTGCCTCCAGCTCCTCTTTTGAACGGCGATACTCCCCCGACTGTGCCCAGGGTCCTTTGCCGTCCAAAATGTCCTCCCAAGACCAGGAGTCCAGAACCCTCTGCTCCTGGTTACCACGCTGCTTGGTCCTTTTTTGGTGGGTGGTTCTGTAACGGATTTCCTCTTCGTCTGAGGAGGAGTAGCAAGGATCGGACCAATGTGCAGCGTGGTAAGTGTCCATAATGAAATATTTAATAAATCCACAGAACACAATAACAAAAGTACAAACAAACAACCGAAACAGTCCCGTATGGTGCAAACACTAACACAGGAAACAACCACCCACAAAACACAATAGAAAACAGGCTACCTAAATATGGCTCCCAATCAGAGACAATGACTGACACCTGCCTCTGATTGAGAACCATACTAGGCCAAACACATAGAAATATAACAACAGAACAAAACATGGAAAAACAACATAGAATGCCCACCCCAACTCACGCCCTGACCAACTAAAATAAAGATATAAAAAAGGAACTAAGGTCAGAACGTGACACCCACTCAATAACATAAAATATATATTTTAGTGGTGACTCAAATCTGCAGCAAAACGTAATTGTATTTTTCTCTCCTTTTTAACATTACAAGCAAATCGACAACATCCGTCTTACATTTACATTTATCATCTGTTTCTTTATTGTAAGCATTTTCCCATCTTGGAGACTGAGACCCTGTGGGAATCTGTGCTTGAGAAGAAGAATGTATGACAATTTAGCAAAGACACTCTACAGTTAGCCTACTAGCTAAGCTAGCTTTCATCAGAGACGGTATAGAAACCTTCCTCCGATATCTCTGCTATCATCATTATCATGATTTCTATAATTTACAGTTCAGGCCTATAGGTAGGCCTAGCTACCTTGTTGTTGTCTTATCCAGATATCATCTTACTAATAATGGTGCTTGCTAACACTAGTGTTTACATTGAAAAGGAACTACTTATAGGTTTGTTGATACAAGCTAGCTAACGTTAAAATCCTGGGTGTGTCTCACATAACACCCTTGGGTACGGATACCCTGAGAACAAGGTTCAGGGAATATAAGACGATCGAGTCCAGCTAGCTAGCTATTTACCAGCTTTAGGTAGCTTGCTAGCTATTGTTAGCTGTCAAGGCATGAAATTCTATTCTGTACGTGCTTTGTGAATTTAATAGCTAGATACATGTTTTGGGGTTGTCCTTGGCCGAAAATGTTGTCTACCACCTAGCTATGTAGCTAGCATTATCATCTACAAACGAAACACACTAGCTATAATGTAAACAATCTGCATAACTAGCTTTAGCTAGCTAACGTTAGCTAGTTGAAATAAAGGCATCGGGCATCTTGTGGGGGTTATGCAGTGTAGCTACGTGATGCTATTGTTATATTCCTTTGAGTGCAAAATAGTCAGAATACAGAACATGTTAGCTAGCTAGCTAAGTAGCCTTGTTAGCTAGCTTGAACATTGAACACACTAAGGTTAGCAGCTAACGTAGCTAGCAGGTTAAAAACGCAACCCAACACTTACCGTATGCTACCAGTCCAAGAGAATGATGGCCATTTCTGCATCACTCTTCCACCTTTCAAAATTAATTCCAATGTTTATCGGGTTTATGAGTAGTCTTTTTCTTGTTTCTTTTTCTTTGGGGTCGAGTTGATTCTAATCCAAGAACTGAGAATGATGCTTGTTGGCTTCTTCTGCTCTGTTTGTTTCTCGTGGCTGTAACGTTAGGTTGCAAGTGACTTTCACTTCCTCTCCATCTCTGGGGCAGCAGGGTCATTCAAGAAGGCACGATTAGCTCAAAGACACACCTAGCCCAGAAGGCCAGCCCAAGGCGGCTGAGGGCTCAAATCTCTAGTTTTCGTTCAACGTGAAAACACTACACAAGAAGTGGGGCGGCATAAGGTCGCCCACAACCTGTGGATTTTTACTTTAATAGGCTCACAATTTTGGAAGCATTGAATGACTATCTCACAATTTTAGCCATAACTGTTTATTAAAGTGTTAAAAATGTTTGATTTCACCCATTGTCAAGCCCTGACGTCCTTAGCTACTGTTGCTTTTCAACTCAAATGCACCGTTAAATTACGTAACTGTTATGTTATGTAACCCCCACCCCACCTCCCTGTTTTTGCCATGGTGCTCAAAGATTTCATGCATTTCAAACGAAAGCTGGACCTGGGCCTGGACTCCAGAGCCCTTTATAGCAGAGTTGTTTCAATGAGGTGGTTGGTTTTCAGTAGGCTAACACTTATACTGTGGTTTGTGCAGGCTGAAAAATGGTGTGTTCGGTTCGGATACTATCTGAAAATGTTACATTTGTAAAAAGCACGTTAACAAGCATTCATTTTTTACACCTTTGTAATTACAGACTGCACTTACCACCAGCTACATGTTGTTAATACAGTGTAACTATGCACTGTGTAACTATGCTCTTACAATTAAGTGTTACCAATATGTGTGGAATCATATGCTTACTTCTTATTTAGACTATTTTGTTTTTTAAAGAGGAGAGCAGCCTTCATGGCTCAGTGGTTGCCATGGTGATTCTCTCCCGTGCAGGGTCTAAACTCTTTCTCACTCCGCCTCACTCCACTGTTTTCACTCTTTCTGTCTCGCTCATGGCTTCTCTCTCTCTGTCCCTCTGGCTTCTGCTTCTCGACACCATTTCCGCTCCTTTTTTCTCCCTCCCTCACACATTTCGGTCTCCCTTTTTCTCTTGACACCTTTCTCTGTTTTCTCTTTCTCTAACTCACTCAAACACAGACACTGCCTTTCTCTTCCTTACTGCCTCATTCTGAGTGTTACAGCTGGGGGAGCTGCTGGTCCACACAACGGCTCCGTTCCCTACGTTGTCACCCTGTTCTGGCAAATGAAAAGCATGAGGACACATTACAAATCTGTAGCTTTTTACTTGGTATGATAGGGTCATCTTCCTCGGTGTAGCTCTTTCATGCTGCAGTATGGTGCTGACTATGATACTGCTGTATCCTGATAGAAATAGAATGCCTGCCTGGAAAAAACCTTCAGATTACAAGGCATATTTTGAGCTGTTGCCCCTTGTACCTTGAATGACTCTGGGATCATGAAACCCGGAATCGAGAACATTGATGTTATATAGTAGCATCCTCCCAGCATATTCTAAAGTGACCCTTTCCTTGTCTTGTTTTTGTTATCTGCATCTATCTAGAAGTACTGGACAGGTGTAAGCGTGCCCATGGGAAGCTCTATGACAGTCTCCTATTAATTCTTCTCAGGTTCGGACACATGGATGCCATTTTAGAGTATTGGGATGCAGCCACTGAGTGGCAGTGATGATTTTGCATTTTCTCTGTGAAAGGCATGACGGTGCAAGATCGCTGGGGATAAGTGAGCTAATGTATGTATAGGGCGTGCTTGCCTACTGATGTCTACACACTGCATTCTTTCAAAGGTAGCTCTTCAGACCGTCACACTGTCCAGCCATGCCTCCTAAAAGAGCGGGAGAAAGGGGTTATATACAGGTAAGGACTCATAGTTCTAGTTATATTTCTCTCAAGTACATGCATGCACACTCAGGTACTGTATCTACACACGTAAACACGTAAACACATCAACGAAAACACCACATTTTACGAGGTCATATTAAATGACACATACTGACGGATGCAGCCGATGTGTGTGTATTTGTGTGTGTTTTTTCGTCTGTGTTTTTGTCTGTGTCTATCTGTGTGATTGACGTGCTTAAGCCCCAGATACCTGTGTGGCTGCCCTGAGTGTATGACGGACATCTCCTTTACTGACAGAGCTGCCGAGAAAGAAGTTCCTGAGCTTCTAGAATCAAGCTTCTTCCTTCAGCTAAAATACAATAAATGTTTGAGAATACTTTGCCTCTGGTTTCTGCTTGGTTGTGAGATAACAGCACAACATGATTGACATTTAGATTTATTTGCAGATGGAATTGTCGCATGCAGAATGACACAGACATGGCACAATTTTGCTACGCAGGAGCTATAATTTGAACAGTCTCTTCAAACTGTCTTTTTCAACTGACATGCTACATTTGTGAAGCAGCACTTCTTTGCAGCGCCTGATCATCAATCCTCTTTAGGGACAAAATAGGGGAGGGTTGTCTAACTTTTCTTTCTGCTTTGGGGAGGGTTGTGTGTTTTTTATTGGGCACAGGGGAGGGTAGTATGTTTTTTCCCTGATTTACATTCGCTCTTTTGCAGGTTTTACTATATCATTTCTTCCATCCTATCCACATTTCAACAGCTGCTTGCATGTGCATGCAATCAACATGTTTTGGTACTTCCCTTATGCACTATGTTTTTCAGTGCGCTAACTTTTACTATACCACAGGTCAATATAGTCTACCAGTCTAACTGTCTATCCTGCCCTTTATTCACCATTCATAGTGAAATAGTGGTAGGTGGATCGTTTGTCTAGATCTGCAATAGGCTAACTAGCAATCATACCACACATAAAAGCATTCTAAGCTGCATCAATTCTCAACATGAATCCACAAGAACAAACAGGAATAGCTGATAGGCAGCGGAGAGGCCTGGTGTGTACAAAATTCGACTCTAGGCTGCAATGAAAATACCATTTGAATAATGGCGCAAAAGCCTTGTGATTTGAATGTTTAATTCCATTTGGAACTCTCTACAGTTTATAAGGTCTAGAAAGGCACAGTAGCAGGCCAGTCTGGCTGTAATCCTTCTTCTGATACTGAGGTGCAGTGCCTGTTGCATTCTCCCAAGTCATCCATTAATAATGTGGCAACATATGCTCACAGCAGGCCCCTCTCCTAGTCGAGTGGCTGTTTCCTCGCACACCTAGAACCTAACGCTTCATTATAGCCAAAATATTTGTCATTTAACTTTTAAAATGTATTACCTTTTATATGTGGCATAAACACAACCCGTCACAATGTTTTAGTCTGATTAGGCTCCTTCAAAAGTCTCCTGTAGGCAGGCACACGTTCATCCAAAATATAATTCCAGCATCCTCAAAATTGCTTGACATTCACTAGGTTTCCATCTAACCTTTTGATGCGAGTAAAGTACATGAACATAAAAAATGGCAAGACATCATGGGAAAACATGCAGTTATTTAGGTTACAAATGAAATAAGTTATATGATTAACTTCACAGGGCGGTGAAAGTGCACGGTGATGAGCTTGATTCTCCTTTCAATAAATATATAGTGATTTCAGAAAGTATTCAGACCCATTGACTTTTTCAACATTTTGTTATGTTACAGCCTTATTCTAAAATTGATCAAATATTTTTTTGCCCTCATCAATCTACACACAATAGCCCATAATGACAAAGTGAAAACACGTTTTTAAAAATGTTATTACAAATAAAAACATAAATACCTTATTTACATAAGTATTCAGAGCCTTTGCTATGACACTCGAAATTGAGCTCAGGTGCATCCTATTTCCATTGATCATCCTTGAGATGTTTCTATAACTTCGTTGGAGTCCACCTGTGGTCAATTAAATTAATTGGACATGATTTGGAAAGGCACACACCTGTCTATATACGGTCTCACAGTTCACAGTGCATATCAGAGCAAAAACCAAGCCATGAGGTCGAAGGAATTGTCTGTCGAGCTCCGAGACAGGATTGTTTCGAGGCACAGATCTGGGGAAGGGAACCAAAAAATGTATGCAGTATTGAAGGACCCCAAGAACACTGTCAGCGATTGTGTGCAGATATGTAGCGGAGTCAGGCGCAGGACACAGGTTTTGAGCAACACAATGGAGTTTACTCAAAAATCAAGCAAAATTCCAAATAGGAATAATTACAAACACACTAGCACATACAACAACCACTAACGACACAAACAATCACGGACAGAACAGAAATGTATGCCAGAGGGTTAAATAGGGAACATGATAGGGGAATTGAAACCAGGTGTGTGTAATACAGACAAAACAAAACGAAACTGAAACATGGATCGGTGGTGACTAGAAAGCCGATGACGTCGACCGCCGAACACCACCCGAACAAGGAGAAGGGCCGACTTCGGCGGAAGTCGTGACAAACACAGCTGCCTCCATCATTCTTAAATGGAATAAGTTTGGAACCACCAAGACTCTTCCTAGAGCTGGCAGCCTGTCCAAACTGAGCAATCGGGGAGATGGGCCTTGATCAGGGAGGTGACCAAGAACCTGATGGTCACTCTGACAGAGCTCCAGAAGGACAACCATCTTTGCAGCACTCCACCAATCAGACCTTTATGGTAGAGTGGCCAAACGGAAGCAACTCCTCAGTAAAAGGCACATGAAAGCCCGCTAGGAGTTTGCCAAAAGGCACCTAAAGGACTTTCATACCAGGAGAAACAAGCTCTTTGGCCTGAATGCCAAGCATCACGTCTGGAGGAAACCTGGCACCACCCCTACGGTGAAGCATGGTGGTGGCAGCATCATGCTGTGGGGATGTTTTTCACTGGAAGTGACTGGGAGACTATTCAGGATTGAGGGAAAGATGTATGGCGCAAAGTACAGAGAGATCCTTGATGAAAACCTGCTCCAGAGCCCTCAGGACCTCAGACTGGGGCAAAGGTTCACCTTCCAACAGGACAACGACCCTAAGCACACAGCCAAGAGAATGCAGGAGTGGTTTCGGGACAAGTCTCTGAGTGTCCTTGAGTGGCCCAGCAAGAGCCCGGACTTGAATCTGATTGAACATCTCTGGAGAGACCTAAAAATAGCTGTGCAGCGAAGCTCCCCATCCAACCTGACAGAGCTTGAGAGGATCTGCAGAGAAGAATGGGAGAAACTCCCCAAATACTGGTGTGCAAAGCTTGTAGCGTCATAACCAAGAAGACTCAAGGCTGTAATCGTTGCCAAAGGTGCTTCAACAAAGTACTAAGTTTTTTTTAATTAACTTTTTAAATTAAAAGAAACATCCCTTTATCAGGACCCTGTCTTTCAAAGATAATTCGTAAAAATCCAAATAACTTCTCAGATTTTCATTGTAAAGGGTTTAAACACTGTTTCCCATGCTTGTTCAATGAACCATAAACAATTAATGAACATGTACTTGTGGAACAGTCGTTAAGACACTAACAGCTTACAGACGGTAGGCAATTAAGGTCACAGTTATGAAAACTTAGGACACTAAAGAGGCCTTTCTACTGACTCTGAAAACACAAAAATAAAGATGCCCAGGGTCCCTGCTCATCTGGGTGAACGTGCCTTATGCATGGAGGAATGAGGACTGCAGATGTGGCCAGGGCAATAAATTGCAATGTCCGTACTGTGAGACGCCTAAGACAGCGCTACAGGGAGACAGGACGGACAGCTGATCGTCCTCGCAGTGGCAGACCATGTGTAACAACACCTGCACAGGATCAGTACATCCAAACATCACACCTACGGGACAGGTATAGCATGGCAATAACAACAGCCCGAGTTACACCAGGAACAGTCAATCCCTCCATCAGTGTTCAGACTGTCCGCAATAGGCTGATAGAGGCTGGACTGAGGGCTTGTAGGCCTGTTGTAAGGTAGGTCCTCACCAAACATCACCTGCAACAACATCACCTATGGGCACAGACCCACCGTTGCTGGACCAGACAGGACTGGCAAAAAGTGCTCTTCACTGACAAGTTTTTTGTCTCACCAGGGGTGATGGTCGGATTTGCGTTTATCTGGGACCTGTTGGATCGGAGGGTGAGGGCTAGGGCCATTTCCCCCCAGAAATGTCCGGGAACTTGCAGGTGCCTTGGTGGAAGAGTGGGGTAACATCTCACAGCAAGAACTGGCAAATCTGGTGCAGTCCATGAGGAGGAGATGCACTGCAGTACTTAATGCAGCTGGTGGCCATACCAGATACTGATTGTTACTTTTGATTTTGACCCCCCCTTTGTTCAGGGACACATTATTCCATTTCATGTCTGTTCCACATGTCTGTGGAACTTGGTCAGTTTATGTCTCAGTTGTTGAATCTTGTTATGTTCATACAAATATTTACACATGTTAATGTTGGCTGAAAATAAACGCAGTTGACAGTGAGAGGACGTTTTTGCTGAGTTTATATATAATGTGAAGAAAAAAAATTGAAACTGTTTTTGCTGAGTCATTATTGGGCAAATAAAAAATTACTTTTAGAATAAATGTGGAAAAAGTCAAGCGTTCTGAATACTTGTATAAGACCAAAAAGTGTTGGTGTTGTTGTATTGTTTGGAGTTTTTCCTGCAGATGCTGAATGTGGTTGTTTACTGTAAATATCATACATGTTGAGAAATGTGATGTGATCTATCATCACACATCAGGGTAATTTAAGTAAAAACGAAACAGGATAAATAATGAAACAAGTGAACATCCCATGTTACTTAGTCACATGTGTTATCAATTCAGCACACCAACTTTAGCATAGGGCTGGTGGTCAACGCACTACAGTGGTTGAGTGATTGAATAATGGCATTATTCAAGCTGGAAACTGCTTTCTGGGCCACATGCACACAGACATATGCACACACACACGGCCTTTATTCAATGACATCTTCCCACATACATTATCAACCTGGCTTGTATGTCTTTCTCTTCCTTTATTGACATGTTTAGACATGTTTATGCATGGTAAGAAGGGAAGTAAAACAGAACACATGACAACAATGTAGGTCATGTAGACATGCACATTGCACACAATATTGGTTTATTTGTTCAAATGTTCCCCTATGTCCGTGATGTGAGAGGTAATCTCTTAGTGCAAAGAGAAGATACACAACATGTAGGTGGCACATTGGTTTGTCACTCCTTAAATCTAGAAATCCTTCTCAGTGTCACCCTGGCCCCTTTGAACAGAAAATTGTACAGACTGCCCCTGAAAAGGCCTCATTTATCTAAGGTGTGTGTGCACAAAAAGACTCTAAACTTTGCATGCGCCAATTTTCCCACAATGGTTGATATATATCAATTTTGAACTTGACGGGGGGGAAGGTGTGCTTAACTTCACGCAGATCTCAAACTGTGAGCACAAATTCTGGAAGGTTGATCAACTGTATTGCCAATGAGGACATGGTAGAGGTGGGACTTGCAGCGTGTCAAGCTTAAAAAATAGAACCAAGTTCTATTTTAGCGCCTGGCTACGCAGACGTTCGTTGACGTTCGCGAGCAGTTTGGATTAAATTATTGAAGTTGTGTGGTCAGCATGTACTGATAATATATATTTTCCGTTGGTAAGGAGATCGCATAGCAGTATGTCGTCTAATATGTTTATTTTACTTTTATTATATCAGCCTAAGTCATAAATATATTGCAGCACGTCTCTTCTTTTCTGACATAAACTGGTTTAAATTATTCCCTGAACACAACAAATAGTAGACTACCATTTATCAATTGCACATTCAATAGCCAAGCATGCTCGAAAGTAAATAGACTGGTATCCTTGACAGTATGTGACAGTATGGGTAGGCTACAGTATTGCTGTGCGATATTAGGAGTACGACATCATAGCCTAGCCTGTTTAATTTCAGAGCCTTACCCAAGGCAGGCGATAGAAACACAATCATGAATAAATAAACAAAATATTGAACAACAATTCGTCTTTTGCATAGATTTGTGGGCTGTAACATACAACATTCTGCCTACACCTCTACAGAAATGTGATGAAAATGTCAAATGCTCTTTCTTTTAGGAACTATTATGGCCTAGTTCCAACATCATACAGAAAATTAGGGCATAAAAGGTGAACGGAGGTCGTTTTCCAGGTGGGGTTGTTGTCCTCATTCATGACCGCACAAATATAATATGGATCTGATTTATCAATGAATCTGATTTATCCTAGAATCTCCATGTATGCAAGAATTTAGTATGAAATGTACACACGGTGATAAATGAGGCCCCAGGACCATTTCTCAGATAGACAACAAGGCAGCAAGTGTTGAAAGATGCGAGGCTGAGCAGAGAACAGAAGGCTAGCACAGGTGTTTAGACATGCATGGGGCGAGGTGTGCTTGTCACCGCCATCTCTCCAGTGTGTTGGTGTGACCAGACTGAGGATGGTGCCAGGGTACCCAGCCCTTGTACCATATGGCCATGGATGGGCTTCACCTGTGGGCAGAGTTTCATTTCACACTTCTGTGTCAAACATCCATGGAACTATATCTGGATCAGTGGTGGTTGGTGCTGTTTAAGACCCATCATGGGGTTGCTAGAAGCTAGCCTATGAATGAAAGTTTACAATGTAGGTGCATGAAGGTCAAGAGACAGTGACTCATTCAATACACTTGCACACTCTTGCCTTCATCTACCTGATCTAGGGTATCATTAGTCCAACAATTGCAAATGAGAGATTCTATTGGACAAATTCAGGTAAAAAACATTTTTCAACAGAATCGCCAGAATGAATACACCCTTGATCATGCATAAACACAGTTCACTTTCATAGCAGCCTCATTGTATTCCTTCTTTCATCTGTGCCTTTGTGCTGTTGTCTGTGCCCAATCATGTTTGTACCATGTTTTGTGCTGTTACCATGTTGTACTGCTGCCATGTGGTGTTGCTACCATACTGTGTTGTCACCATACTGTGTTGTCATGTGTCGCTTCCATGCTATGTTGTTGTCTTAGGTCTCTCTTTATGTAGTGTCGTGGTGTCTCTCTTGTCGTGATGTGTGTTTTGTTCTATATTTAAATTTTTAATCCCAGCCCAAGTCCTCGCAGGAAGCTATTTGCCTTTGGGTAGGCCGTCATTGTAAATAATAACTTGTTCTTAACTGACTTGACTAGTTAAATAAAGGTTAACACTATGCTTTCTCCTCCTCTCACCTTTTCCCTTCGTTTGTGGACTTCAATGCACAACACATCAGCTGTATGTGACCAGGTGAAAAAACATTTCCAAGCCAAACCATATCATAACCGCTACACACAGCCTACATTGTTGTCACCATATGTGACTCACCAGCTGGATTCGGTCTTATGTAGCATCATTTGAATTTGTTTTATTTTTACATTGGATAAAAGTAGAGACTCAGAGCTACAAAATGGTCTATCATACACTGCATTTGAGGAAACAATGGGAAAGTAATTCTGCTTTGAATGTTGATCAACTTGTAAACTCACTTGAGAAAACCATCTTTCAATGTTTTGGTGCTACTATTGGAGAGCCCTTCTTTGTCTACACCCATTCAGCATTGTTGACACGCTCTTAAGCTTAGCCCCCACCCATCTCTTTAAGGGTTGATCCGTGCATTCTGTACTAACTTGCCAGCTACTTCCAGACATCTAAGAGAGAGAGAACAGCTAACTGAAGATTACTCGCCCTAGCAGAGCTGGTTAGACTGGTATGTTATCCAGAGCGTCGGTGACTGCAACTGTGCTGTCAGATTGTCCGTTCTTACACTGGACGCTCTGACCAATAAGTAGGGTTGTTCCAAAAGCTCTGACCTCACAATGACAGTCAAGCACCCAAGATAACTGGCTAATAATGGCTAGCTACTCCTAGACACATAATGAGAGAACACCCCACTCTGACCATTTTACTCCCCCTAGCAGAGCTGGTTAGGCAGTTTTCATGTTATCCAGAGCGTTGGTGACTGTAACCGTGCGGCTGGCAACAATTGAATTACGCTTTGTTGCCGACGTTTACTGACACAGTTTACTGACGCCGGACATATTCAACGGGTGCTGAGCGTTCAAAAATGTATCAGTTATTCTGTGCTCTGGCACACTAAGATGAGTCTTTTGTTAAGAAATGTAGCTAGATAGCTAGCAAGGTAAACAATGAATCCCAACGCATGACGTAACGTTAGTTAGTGAGCCAGCCAGCTAATGTTAGCTGGCTAACAGTACACCAACTTTAAATGAAAATACTACATCAAAATTAGATTGGAGTCTTTTGTAAGACATGTAGCTAGCTAAACAATGGACCATAATCACAACTCATGATGTTACTACCCTGCATGAATCTGCAGGTAGCTAACCAACCAGGTTCTATGGCTATAACTAGTCAAGCAAATGTGTCTGAGATACGAAGAATAAGATCATACACAACGTTAGCTAGCTACCCAGCCAGCTAACATTAGCTAGCTAAGAGTACACTTGAAATGGTACACTTGAAATGAAACCACTTTCTGTCAAAATTAGAAACGTGTAATATCTGAAAATGTAGCTAGCTAGACTATTTTACCAGTATACATCATGGTTGGATGCGTCTCCTGTCTGATGCCATGCATGGTTGCCCTTAGTTTGACGATGTAATCCAGACTGGTGTTTTCTCCATCTCCTTGGCTATCATACTCAAATTCCACTGATTTCAAACTCGGTCCTCCAGAAAGTGGAGAGCATACACATAATGTTAGCTAGCGAGCCAGCCAGCTAACGTTGGCTAGCTAACAGTACACTTTAACTTGACATTAGGTTTATGCAGTTTTACTACGCAATACATTTTTTTTTTTAAAGCCGCGTTTGACACGATTACCTAGATATACTGACCAGCTCCAAAAGACAGATGCATGCTATATGGCAGACCAATCCCAAATCATCTCTCAGCATGTCCAGCCCACTCATTATCTCAGCCAATCATGGCTAGCGGGAAGGTTGCCTACTTTTCTGTGGCTAAACCAACCAGGCTTGTAATTTAACCATTTTATTCGTATTTACAGATGGCATACAAGTTTGATATTAAAACCTCTCTAGGGTACGTGAGACGTTAGCGTCCCACCTCTTCAACAGCCAGTGAAACTGCTGGGCGCCAAATTCAAATACAGAAATGGTCATTATAAAAATTCAGAAAACAAAACATATTTTACATAGGTTTAAAGATTAACTTCTTGTGAATCCAACCACGGTGTCAGATTTTTAAAATGCTTGACGGCGAAAGCATACCTTACGATTATTTGAGAACATAGCCCAGCAGACAAATCATTACAAACAGTAACCAGCCAAGTAGAAGAGTTACACAAGTCAGAAATAGAGATACAATTAATCCCTTACCTTTGATGATCTTCATATGGTTGCACTCAGCAGACATTCATTTGTTCGATAAAGTCTCTTTATATCCAAAAACCTCAGTTTTGTTTGCGCATTTTCTTCAGTAATCCACAGGCTCAAACGCAGTCAAAACAGGCAGACAAAAAAAACAAAATTGTATCCATAAAGTTCATAGAAACATGTCAAACGATCTTTATATTCAATCCTCAGGTTGTTTTTAGCATAAATAATCGATAATATTTCAACCGGACAATAACGTCGTCAATATAAAAGGTAAACAAGAAAGGCACTCTCTCGGTCGTGCGCATGAAAAAGCTCTGTGACACTTTAGGGTCCACTCATTCAGAATGCTCTTACTTCCTCATTTTTCAGAATACAAGCCTGAAACAATTTCTAAAGACTGTTGACATCTAGTGGAAGGCATAGGAACTGCAATTTGAGTTCTAAGTCAATGGATACTGTAATGGCATTGAATAGAAAACTACAAAACCAACAAAAACAAATACTTCCCGAATGGATTTTTCTCAGGTTTTCGCCTGCCAAATCAGTTCTGTTATACTCATATACACTATTTTAACAGTTTTGGAAACTTTAGAGTGTTTTCTATCCAAATCTACCAGTTATATGCATATCATATCTTCTGGCCCCGAGAAGCAGGCAGTTTAATTTGGGCATGCTTTTCATCCAAAATTCCGAATGCTGCCCTCTACCCTAGAGAAGCACATGAAAGTTCACATGTTCGAGAAGGCATTTCTGCCAAAGGTTTTTGATAAAAACATATTTTTTAATGTTCAAACAGCTCTCCTGTGAAGTCGTGACTTGCGACATACGCCTAGTTTTCGGAATCGTGTCACATATTAGCTAACGTAACATAGTAGTCAACATAGCTAATATAACTAACACGCTAGTAAACCCACTACAATCAAGCAGTAACGTTACAGTGTAAAGTCAGTAAGCAGTTTAGCAGTTACACCAAAAGCTTACCTTGACTTGGAAGAGTTCCAGTGTTGTTTTGGATAGCCAGCTAGCTAACATATCATCCCTCTTTTTGAGCAGGGTGTTTGACTAGACTAAACGAGCAAACTGCGTTTGCCAGCTAAGTATGTGAAACTGAAAGTGAAAAATTCTCTCTCTCTCTCTCTTGCTTCTCCTTCATTTTTTCCAGCTAGGGTGTATTTTTCTCCACTTCCTGTCTGACTGACGTGCCTAGAGTAAACTGCCTGTTACTCAGGCCCAGAAGCCAGGATATGCATATAATTGGTACCGTTGGATAGAAAACACTTTGAAGTTTGTAGAAATGTTAAAATAATGTATGAGACTAAAACACAATAGATATGGTACAAGACAATCCAAAGAAAAACCAACTCGGAATTATTTTTTTGAGAGCCCATGCTCTTACAATGGAAAGTATAGGGGCATATCCAAATCCAGCTCCCAGATTGCAATTCCTATGGCTTCCACTAGATCTTTGTCAAGGTTTCAGGCTTGTTTCTTACAAAACGAGGAAGAATTATGAGTTTTAGTACTGGGACTCAGAGTTGGAAATAAGTCTATGCACGCACGACGAAGAGGACACACACCTGCTAAAATCGTTTTCCTATTGAACATACTTCTTTCCGTATGAAATATTATAGTTTCATTACATTTTAGGGTACCTGAGGATGAAATAGAAATGTATTTTGACTTGTTTTAACAAAGTTTAGCAGGAGCTGTTTGGATTCCTTTCTCTGCATGTTGAAAGAGTGGTTTACTCAAATCGATGGCGCTAACTAAACAGACTTTTTTGGATATAAAGAAGGATTTTATCTAAAACAACGACACTAAATGTTGCAGCTGGGACTCTTTGGATTGCAAATCAGAGGAAGATTTTCAAAAGGTATGTGAATATTTAATCGGTATTTGTGAATTTATGAAGCCTGTGCCGGTGGAAAAATATGTTGATCTGGGGCGCCGTCCTCAAACAATCGCATGGCATGCTTTCGATGTAAAGCCTATTGTAAATCAGACAGTGCAGAAGAAGAAGAATTTAAGAATTTAAGCTTTTAACCGATATAAGACACTTGTATGTACCTAAATGTTTAATATCCATAATTTTTATGATTATTTATTTGAATTGCGCACCCTCCAAATTCACCGGAAGTTGTCGACAGGTGTCCCGCTGGCAGGACACCTATCCCAGAGAGGTTGTGTTAACGTAGCTCCAAACGAGCTCCAATGCCATACAACACTCTTTCCGTGGAATCCAACTGATCTTAAATGCTAGTAAAAATAAATGCATGCTCTTCAACCGATTGCTGCCCACACCTGCCCGCCCGCCTAGCATCACTGCTCTGGACGGTTCTGACTTAGAATATGTGGACAACTACAAATACCTAGGTGTCTGGTTAGACTGTAAACTCTCCTTCCAGACTCACATTAAGCATCTCCAATCCAAAATTAAATCTAGAATTGGCTTCCTACTTCGCAATAAAGCCTCCTTCACTCATGCTGCCAAACATACCCTCGTAAAACTGACAATCCTACCGATCCTTGACTCCAGCGATGTCATTTACAAAATAGCCTCCAACATTCTACTCAGCAAATTGGATGTAGTCTATCACAGTGCCATCCGTTTTGTCACCAAAGCCCCATATATAAGATTAATCAATTATTTGGTGACATGTGAACATATTTAGTATAGTTTTATCTAAAAAGGATAACATTTTAAATGTTTTACAATTTACATTTTTATGAAATGCACTGTGGAAGATGGTCCTCCCCTTCCTTCTCTGAGGATCCTCCACTGACCTGGATTCATCTCCACCATATAAAAAGATAGATCATCTTTCCTGATATACTTGATATACTTTACAGACAATGATTGTATATTATAGCCTAATAAACACTTCACATTAGTCATAGCAAGGTTTTCATAGCTACATAGAGGTGTATCAGCATGTGCTCTCCTAGGTTTCCTTTTTGTGTTTTCTTTCATGTTTTAACTCTTCCTTTGTGAAGAGTCCAGCCTAGTCAAATGCATTTGGCTCTCAATACTTCAGTAATTTAGCTACAGGACAAATCTTAGAAGACCTGCGTTCACTTGAGTCCCAGCTAAATCATTTTTTGTGCTATATTAAAAAATAATGGATATTGGAAATGGAAATTGGACACAGTAATGAGATGGGCCGTGCTAACAAATAGATGCTTGACATGCAGCTGGTTTATTTGTACATCTTTTACCTGGTGACAAAGAGCTTTTCTTCTCACGTTTGCTGTTTACTTTTCTCTAAATGCAGTATGTTTTCTGTACCAATCTATCACAAGTGCTGTGTGATCCCTAGGACCATGCCTCAGGACTGGCATGATGACTCCTTGCTGTCCCCAGTCCACCTGGCCGTGCTGCTGCTCCAGTTTCAACTGTTCTCCCTGCGGCTATGGAACCCTGACCTGTTCAGCGGACGTGCTACCTGTCCCAGACCTGCTGTTTTCAACTCTCTAGAGACCGCAGGGGCGGTAGAGATACTCTTAATGATCGGCTATGAAAAGCCAACTGACATTTACTCCTGAGGTGCTGACTTGCTGCACCCTCGACAACTACTGTGAATATTATTATTTGACCATGCTGGTCATTTATGAACATTTGAACATCTTGGCCATGTTCTGTTATAATCTCCACCCGGCACAGCCAGAAGAGGACTGGCCACCCCTCATAGCCTGGTTCCTCTCTAGGTTTCTTCCTAGGCTTTGGCCTTTCTATGGAGTTTTTCCTAGCCACCGTGCTTCTACACCTGTATTGCTTGCTGTTTGGGGATTTTAGGCTGGGTTTCTGTACAGCACTTTGAGATATCAGCTGATGTAAGAAGGGCTATATAAACACATTTGATTTGATTTGATCAACAATTAAAGTGTAAAATCTTACATGTGCTACCAATCACGAATGTCCTATATTCTCAGGAGTGCTACCAAATAAAATTAAATGTTATTGGTTGCGTACACATATTTTACAGATGTTATCCCAGGTGCAGCACATTGCTGATGTGTCTAGCTCCAACAGTGCAGTATACCTAACAATACAAAACAATACACAAATCCCCAAACATTTAAAGAAATTAATAAATATCAGAACAAGCTATGTCAGAGTCTGGAATATATATATTATTGTCATGACTGACCATGAGAATCCAAATAGGTCAGATCAGGTTTGCAATGAATAACTTCAATCAGACCCCCTTTCACCCGTAGAGGGGGGATGAAAGAACTAGTGGGGATGGACACTCATGTCCTGATGTAAATCAGGGAGAGAAGATCCAGGCCTGTGCTCTCCAAATTCACCAAAGGAATGTGCTTTATCTGCAGCTATATGTTTAAAATGGTTTGTACTTTGAATGTCAACCCCGAGTGGAGACGATAAAATCCCTTCCCGGACAATCACTGGTACTCTGCTCAAACCATCGTATTACGCTACTCTCATCACCCCACTGGGGAACCATCGATATTAACCTGTCTGACTCTGGGGTTCCGCAGGCGGAACTCCTCCCACATTCCACTGAAAAGGCAGAGCGCGAAATTCAAAATATATTTTTTAGAAATATTTAACTTTCACACATTAACAAGTCCAATACAGCATTTTGAAAGATACACATCTTGTGAATCCAGCCAACATGTCTGATTTTTAAAATGTTTTACAGCGAAAACACCACGTATATTTATGTTAGCTCACCACCAAATACAAAAAAAGGACAGACATTTTTCACAGCACAGGTAGCATGCACAAAGCCAACCTAACTAACCAAGAACCAACCAAACTAACCAAGAAACAACTTCATCAGATGACAGTCTTATAACATGTTATACAATAAATCTATGTTTTGTTCGAAAAATGTGCATATTTGAGCTATAAATCAGTTTTACATTGCAGCTACAATAACAGCTACCGTCAGAAATAGCACGGAGGCAGCCAGAGTAATTACAGACACCAACGTGCAATACCTAAATACTCGTCATAAAACATTTCTGAAAAATCGATGGTGTACAGCAAATGAAAGACAAAGATCTTGTGAATCCAGCCAATATTTCCGATTTTTTAAGTGTTTTACAGCGAAAACACAATATAGCATTATATTAGCTTACTACAATAGCCTACCACACAACCCCATTCAGTCAAGGCTAAGTTAGCGATAGCGAATAAACCAGCAAAAGATATTAATTTTTTCACTAACCTGTACAAAATTCATCAGATGACAGTCCTGTAACATCATATTACACAATGCATATAGGGTTTGTTCGAAAATGTGCATATTTAGTGGCACAAATCGTGGTTATACAATGTGAATAGGTAGCCAAACGTCAAGCAATCTGTCCGGCGCCATCTTGGAGAGGCACCTAATCTAATCGATAACTAATCAATACACTTGACTAAAAAATAAAGGTTGGACAGCAAATTAAAGATACATTAGTTCTTAATGCAACCGCTGTGTTATATTTTTAAAATTAACGTTACTAGACATACAGCGTGCGTTACAGCGAGACCGTGACGAAATTAATGGCGGAATTATTGTTTCACATTTTTCAACATAAATACGAATTAACAGCATAAAGACTTCTTACTTTTTGATGAGCTCCCATCAGAATCTTGGGCAAGTTGTCCTTTCTCCATAATAATCGTTGCTCGGCTGTAGAATGTCCTCTTCATCTTTGGAAGTAGCAGCTAACATTAGCTATGTTGCGCAGGTGTCCAACCGTTCAGAACGCAATACAAAGACAATTTCGAAAATCGCAATATACTCATGTAAACTGATATAACTCGGTTTAAAATAACTACGTTATGATGTTTCTAACAACTATATCTAATAAAATCAGAGCCGGATATATCTAACGCCGATAAGTGAGCTTTTCAGAATGCCATCCTGAGGTCTGTTTCGCGTCATGGCGAATGTTGAAAAGGGTGCGCACCTCGTGCCAAGCCCATTTATAGGGCCTCAGATCTGCCTAGCAACACCATTAAAATTCTCAACGCTTGCTGACATATAGGGGAAATCGTATGCGGTGCTTGTCGACCAATAGAATAATTGCAAATTATTTAACTGACCCCAGAACAGAGTGCCCAATTTCAGATCTCTCACTTCCTCACAGGAAAATTGCTCCAACTCGAGTTCTGTTTTACCCACAGATATAATTCAAACGGTTTTAGAAACTAGAGAGTGTTTTCTATCCAATAGTAATAATAATATGCATATTGTACGAGCAAGAATTGAATACGAGGCCGTTTAAATTGGGCATGATTTCCCCCAAAGTGAAAACAGCGCCCTCTGGTCCTCATCAGGTTATCTTCAAAGAAGTATCTTCAAGAGCGAATGGAAGGAAAATCAACTCTGTAGTTCTGTTCAGGACTACACGACAAGTCACCGGATACTGGACAACTACGAAGAAAGACAGCAGTAGAAGAGTTGTTGGAACCATTTTGAACAACCAGAGCCTTACAAGCATGCAGCGTAAAGGCCCAACCCACTTTCCAAAGCTGCCCCGTTCACCGAGTGATCCCCGGCGAACCCAGGCATTTCACGTAAATACATTCATGATTTCTTGCTCAATGCAAGCGGCGGTTCGTGTGCAAAGTATATGGTTATTGTAGGTGAGAGTAGTTTCTGAATGTGGTAATGTGTAGTGTCTCTGTCCCTCTATCCATCTCTTGTTTATCAAGTATCCATGTTATTGTCATTCTGCTAGGGACCTATTTTCAGCGTATTACATCTCCAGTCAATAACTGGTGCAGAGTGTGTGTGTTTTTCCTGTGTTCCTATTTAACTTCACTAGGGTAGGGGGCAGCATTCGGAATTTTGGATGAAAGAGTGCCCAAATTAAACTGCCTGCTACTCAGGCCCAGAAGATAGGATATGCATATAATTAGTAGATTTGGATAGAAAATACTCTAACGTTTCCAAAACTGTTAAAATAATGTATGTGAGTATAACAGAACTGATACGGCAGGCGAAAACCCGAGGAAAATCCAACAAGGAAGTACTATTTTTTTGAAAGGCTGTTTTTCCATTGAAAGCCTATCCACTACACAAAAACTTAGGACCCAGTTCACGAGCTCTGTGGCTTCCTCTACGTGTGGCCAGTCTTTAGGCATTGTTTCAGGCTTTTACTCTGAAAAATGAGGGAGATACAGCACTTTCAATCAGTGGTCAGTGGAAATTTCCATTCATCAGCCATGAGCCTGATCGGGAACGCGCCTTTCTTGTTTCTCCTTTCCTATTGACGAAGCTTTTGTCCGGTTGAAATATTATTGATTATTTATGACAAAAACAACCGGAAGATTGATTTTAAACATCGTTTGGCATGTTTCTACTAACTTTTATTGTACTTTTTTTTACTTTGTCTGGACTTCGGATTCGGATTACTGGACAAAACGCACAAACAAAAAGGAGGTTTTTGGTCATAAAGAGGGACATTATCGAACAAAACAAACATGTATTGTCTAACTTGGAGACCTGGGAGTGCCACCAGATGAAGATCATCAAAGGTAAGTGATGAATTTTAATGCTATTTCTGACTTTTGTGACACTCTCCTTGGCTGGAAAATGGCTGTATGGGTTTCTGTGGCTAGGTGCTGACCTAACATAATCGCAAAGTGTGCTTTCTCCGTAAAGCCTTTTTGAAATCTGACACAGCGTTTGCATTAAGGAGAAGTTTATCTTTATCCATATGTTTAACACTTGTATCGTTTATCAATGTTTATGATGAGTATTTCTGTAATTTGATGTGGCTCTCTGCACTTTCACCGGATGTTTGTTTGAGACAATGCATTTCTGTCCATAACGCGGCAATGTAAACTGAGATTTTTGGATATAAATATGAACTTTATTGAACAAAATATACATATATTGTGTAACATGAAGTCCTATGAGTGCCATCTGATGAAGATCATCAAAGTTTAGTGATTCATTTTATCTCTATTTCTGCTTTTTGTGACTCCTCTCTTTGGCTGGAAAAATGGCTGTGTTTTTCTGTGACTAGGTGCTGACCTAACATAATCGCATGGTGTGCATTCACAGTAAAGCCTTTTTGAAATCGGACACTGTGGTTGGATTTACAAGAAGTTTATCTTTAAAATTGGTGGATAATACTTGTATGTTTGAGGAATTTTAATTATGGGATTTCTGTTGTTTTGAATTTGGCGCCCTGCAATTTCACTGGCTGTTGTCGAGAGAGGTTAATTAGCTAGAAAACAAACCAATTTGTGTAGTACTGAATCATAAGTAAGGCTCTGGTTTTTGCAGATGCAAGGAGGTTACAACTGTTGAGAATGGTGATATGATATGAGGTTATAATTAATAAGTTGACTGTTTATAGATGTGATAGGTAAAGACCTTTTAGAGTTTATTCGGGAGATGGTAACTCTTTATAGAACTGCTCTCGTGGTGCCCCAGATCCTAATGAGTTAACTGTTACATGATTAATTTAATCGGGTAACAATTAAAAATAGTTAGTTAATAGAGAAATAACAGTCTTCAGATTAATGTTAAAGTCAAGTCATGACAGTATATATATAAATAATGGTGCGTGTAGACAGTATGGACAGTACATGAATAAGAAGGGTGCGTACAGCAGTATTTATGAGTCTTGACTAGAATATACTATATATGTAAGGGTCTGTGTGTAGCTGGTGCAGAGGAGTCCGGCGCAGGACAGCAGAGATGAGTAAATAAAAGTAACTTTAAAAGAAAATTATCTCGAGAGGTAATGCGGTCGGCATTTGATGGTGGGTATTCCAGATCCGCAGAACAAAAGTTAAGAGGCGACATTCCTGCATGCCTCTCTTTCCACTCTTGATTGTGCATAGGTGAAGGAAATCAATTGGACTCCCTAAAAGGCGGAAGTAAACAGCCAGTGAGCGCGCCTCTCTCTCCGTGTCTGACGGTGTGGACACACAGTACGTTTTAACAAGCACTTGTATGTATTCTGCCTAGCCACGCTAGCATCGCCCTCGTGTGGATGCTAGCAAACAAGCTAGGTAGCGCTAGGTATCAACAGCCAATCCAGTTGGAGCTGGAAGCTATAGCGAGCTTGGATTGGTCAAGCGCGCCACGGTGTCACAGAGTATTTGCATATAGTTCAACTTCACCTATCTTTGGTCCAGCCTGTTCACGTCCCTTGCCCATGCTCACAACCCCAACGGACCCCCACCCATTTTGCTTATCTTCTATTGGAAACTATTGGTTTTCCTTAGTTTCATCGCCCACATCGTCTTCACTTAAGAGGCACTGACACATGCTCTGGAGTTTTCTTTTTATTGCAGTACAACATGTCATTTTCTTATCGAGGGTGAAGTATGGTAATTTGTATTGCTATGTAGTTGGAAATGGAGGTGAGTTCAAGGTTGTATATTGAGGGTAAATAAATGCTACATTGTTTCTAGCAGAATATTTGACAATACAGTACTATCTGTACAGTGAATATACGTTAAACATTCTTACTATGTTCGTGTTTTTTCTTTGCTTTCTTTTTTCCTTTTTCTTTCTTGAAATTGACATTCTGAAAAGGTATCCTATAATATATGCCATTTAGCAGATGCTTTTATCCAAAGCGACTTAGTCATCCGTGCATGCATTTTACATATGGATGGTCCCAGGAATCAAACCCACTACCCTGGCTTTAAAAGTACCATGCTCTACCAACTGAGCTACAAAGGACCTATCCCTGTTTTAGCTAATTTCCACTTGCTGTACTGTAGCAGAGCAGGTCTCCATCTCGGCTCAAAGGACTCCCAGTTGCTGGCACTGTCATTCTGATTCAATGGGCTGGCATGCTGCCACAGCTAGAAAGGTATTAGCTGCCAGCCTCTTGGCAGAACAACAAGCAAGCCATTGCTTTGTTTCCTTTCCTGTGTGATCTCGTTTACCGTGTTATAAATAAACCTGCCAGAGACATCACTGACCAGCTTTGAGCTTGCTCTGAGCTTGCTCCCTCTCTCCTTCCATGCACCCCTCTCCCTTCAAGCACCGTTATCACACTATCTTCCAAGGTTCCACTTGGACCTCTTGCCAGCAACTGGCAATCATGCAAACAATGTGGGACCATACCTGTAGAGATAATTAGAGTTCTTCAGTGTGTGTTTTTGGTGTGTGTTTGTTTAAAGCTGTGCATGCGAGAAGGGGCCGAAAATCACCATTTAGCTTTGAGCATTTCTTTCAAAACTACAATGATAAAAACTGTCTATAGTGCTAACGAGTGAAGACGAAAGCCTGATTTGCCCTGTTGAATCCCCATTAAAGCCACAACCTGCTGAGAAAAGTGTTCCCACTTGGGGAGACTGAGACTGTTTGGGGGCTAGTTCCACACCACCCCAGCTTTTCCTGTTGGACGCATCCGAGAAGTGGGTTTTAGTACACGACTTGGAATAGGTGACCTTGAGATCATCAGCCAAACAATAAGCCAATGGGAGTGCATGTGAACAGCCTGCGCAAGGAGGTTCAACCTTACACAATGTCCAGATAGAAATGTTTTGTGAGGGATGTGTCTGTAATGAATAGTGAATCATGCCAGCTTTAGTGATTACATTTCTACCTGCAAAATTCTGAACCTCACTGAATATATCCCAGGCAGTGGCCCCTGCAACATGTCTCAGACAGAGCCAAGGCCCCCTAAACATGGGGACTTATGTTTCCTGAGAATTATGGTCTAGAATGAGCATTGACGACACACTGCTGGACGGAGAAATCAAGAGCTTTTTAGCTGTAAAATATATTAATCTGTTCTTGAGTGAAGTAAAAGGAAACTCGGTCTCTTCCAAAATAGTTTGAATTGTTGCAATATTTGTTTTTTGCATTATGATGCTGTCAGAAATTTCTTTATTTGACCTGATTAAACTATTATTTGACTTTCTAATGGGAAGCAGATGGGGTATTGTCTTTTTTGGGCATGAGAGCAATTAAACTGCAATACCACCGTGAGCCACCATGAAAGCTCCCTCTTTCTGGCTATCGCTGGGGGGCCTTGTTCAACCGCCTTACCCTGGCATTCTTTTAGAGATGCAATGCACGGTCCATAGTGATGAAATTTCCACACAGCCCCCATGAGAGGAATAGATTAGACAGATGAGTGCAACAAGAGAGCACCCCTCTCTGCCACCTTTCCCTCTGCCCATGATAAATGACTAGTCCCTCACCGGCAGGTACCACGGCAAGATACGGGGAGATTGGTCATTCTCTCGACAGGTCAGGGTTATATATAGAATACAGATGATGTGCCCTTTGTTATCCCTCTTGTGCTCTGTGATGCATTATATGAGGCCTCCCCAGCTGTGTCCACTCAGGTGATGTCATCTCAAACGGACGACTCCGGTGCACTGGAGCAGATGTCCCCAGCTTCATACAGCTGGAGCTCTATACTCTCTGCCTTATCAACTGATCTCTGGTGGACTCTCTCCACAGCAGTCCTAGTCATTTCCATTTAGAGTTAAGCAATGAAATTAGCCCAGGATCAGTAGCTGAAGGCATAATCCAGCTTTATTGCAGCTGTGGACGAACGAGGTCACATGTGCCTTCCCGGGGGATAGAAAATCTACGTTAATGTCTAACTGGGAGATAAATGCAACATCAGGGAATGATAATATATTGTTTAATTAACGCAGGGGCAGACAAGATTTATTGTCTAATGCTTGTGTCTGGCAGTGCCAGTTAGGATTCAAAGGTGCACAAAGAGAAAAGACAGCCCATGCATAACTTCAGGTTTAAAGAATTGAGTTTTCCTCCTTGAAGTTATATTGCCTTGGCCATTATACAGCTAGTTAGAACTCAGCGTTTCAATCTCTTAATCATCTCCACGTTTTATATGAGTGTCTACATGGCTCATGTACAAGTGTGCAATCAGCGTGTGCTCACATTGAGGTGTGCGTGTGGTATCTCCCTCCACTCGGAGCACACTCTCTGGAGCCGGAGAAAGGCATCATCATTAATTGCATCCTCCTCTGCATTTTAATTGTCTCCATGATATCCGAGGGAGGCTGCATAGGACACTTTAAATAAAGTATGCCTTTCTATTCTGATAGGTGAGCACTTCCTCCTTCTACCTGCTGGGACCTCCAGAGGCGTTGAATTACTGGCTGGTAGAGGGCTAAGAACACTGCGTCCCTAACACTTCCCCCACTATAAGGAATACTGATCTGCTTTGGCTCATAAAGCCCAGCGTAATGATCAAACTTATCATCTGCTGAATGGAGAAAGCCCATAGAGACAGTCACAGTAGACTTGTGGCATATTTTCCTGTAAATATTAAAGAGGTGCTATGGTGTCAGGGCTGTAAATGCCATTGTTATACTGTATGTTGACAATTACTGCTGTGGGTAGAATGAAAATGACAGATCTACACTGTGTGGGTTATTGCAGAGCAGGGGTTTTCAGTTTAGTCTTTGCATTGTCTGCTGGTAAATTCCCACTCAAATTAAAGCACTCACGCTCACAAGGATGCAAACCGCCACAGAGTTGCTGCCACAATATTGATGTTATAGGAAAGCTGCAGTTCACTTCACTTCATTGGCCTTCAATTGGCCTTCTGGTTGAAGTTGTAAATAGATATAACGTATAACGCTTAAATATGGAATATTCAAATAGCAAGATGGGATATGAAAAATGAACTCTTCTAGGCTACAATGATACCTACTTTATTCATTATCTCTTGGTACAGTATTTGGCTGCAAGACATTAGTGTCTCTTTAGCCCTTTGTGGGTGTTACTGCAGTATGTTACTGTTACATATGGTATTGATGTTAATATATTTAATCTACAGGCACATTTACATTAAGATGACTAGAGAGGATAAAAAGGATGAGTTATGACATAATTGATGACGGGGGTACAGCATCATAGTACAGTTCTTCAAAACTGACATTGAACTCGACATCTTCTAAGTCTACAAAACCACGTTCTCAAGGGCATGGAACCGTCTTTAACAAAACATTTGTCAGTAATAGTTTAGTACACCTATCATTGATGAAATAACCTTGCTCAGAATACTATAAAAGTGAGCAGCAAAAGTGAGAAACAACTGTAATGCTGCGCCAAATTATGACTTAAATCAGTTGCAATTTTAACATTCAAATATTGGTGGTGCAAACTCAATCCAGAAAGCTAATATGCATCAAATCCACTACACACACACAGATATTATAACATTCGGGTTATGCGGAAGACACATTCCAGTTGAAGGCATTCAGTTGTACATCTGACTAGGTGTCCCCTTTTCCTTTTCCTTTATGACAATATATATATGGTTATGATCAGTTTATGATCAGTTCACATATAGCATTGGGAAGCAGCCAAATACTGTTCTGTTCACGCTTCATAGGAGTCACCAAGAGTCTCCAACACAGACATTTTTAAAAACAGAAAACTTGGCGAGTCCAGAAAAATTATTCCTGACAACTCTGTGCACTCCATCTCAATTGAAAGGGAAGAATAGGATGGTGCTGGAGACTGAATTCCAAGTGTATTTTTAGCAAGGGCACAGGAGGCT
The DNA here is from genome assembly GCF_045679555.1 of Salvelinus alpinus. Classification (NCBI taxonomy): domain Eukaryota; kingdom Metazoa; phylum Chordata; class Actinopteri; order Salmoniformes; family Salmonidae; genus Salvelinus; species Salvelinus alpinus. The sequence continues at coordinate 48,719,841 of NC_092094.1, read as the reverse complement.
CAAGGCACTACAAACTGGGCCTTTTCACAGGAGAATTAGCCATGTTCTGTTCAGGGAGAAATATGGATAAGGAAGAGTATAACTGAGACCTCTAAAATACCAAATCCCAAATGATCCAGGGGCGATCTTTTTTAGTTCGTGTTGCTATTTCTGCTTTGGAACTCGGCGGCAGGGCCAGGGGGTGTGATTTCAACGTGAGAGGAGATGGAGACAGGTGTGGTGGGAAAGAGAGGGAGAGAGAAAAAGAGAGTAAGGGAGGGAAAGAGTCTAGCTTTGGGAAATAAAAGCAGACTGCCGCTCCTCCTTTACCATCACTAATTAAGTTCTCTGGCACTGAAACTCATCGTTTCTAATCCCCAGGACTCTCGACATCGGGGACCCGAGCTACCCCATTCCTTTGTCGGTGGTGATCTGTGCTTCTCTCCTTCGTTCATTTCCTGCAGAGGGAGTGCAGCCAAACCAAACTAGTCCCGAATTAATTTGACAGGCTCCACCAATCACATGTGCGTCCCTCTCAGAAAGTGACCCCCCGCCTTTGTTTGGACCTTTCCCATCTTTCTTTTTTAATGAATCTTGCAGTGCAACACTGTCCCCTACTCCTTCCAAGGGATTTGCGAGAAGGCATAAACTTTCTTGCCGATCTCATTCTCTTGTAATGAAATATTAATGTCTCAAACACTGGATTATTTATTCAACAATGGTTTCCTTTCACTTTGCCACTGTCTGGATGCATATCAGAACCTTTCACTGCCCATATTACCATCCTATCCTCATGATATCTTCTTTGGGCTGCAAGCCCGATGTCGGTACACTTATGACAACAGCCAGCTCAAGTGCAGGGCGCGAAATTCAAAATCTATTTTTTTTTAAATATTTAACTTTCACACATTAACAAGTCCAATACGGGGGACAAAATGGCGCCGTAGAGAGAACACTGTGTTTCAGCGAGCTCCCGTGGCATTCGTAAATTTATATTCTTTCATTAATCTCCTAGCTTGAAAAAGTGGTAGAATTGGCTAAATAAGTTATCCTGCAATGAGTCTTGACGGTTATTTCTCAAAATTCTCCGACAACATGCCCAGCAGAGCTACTAAGAACTCAACCAAAACCACCATCCCTGTAGATGTGCAGGAGGAGCTAGCTTAGGTTAGCGAGGCTAACACCGTTGCGGATCCAGGCACAATGGACCTGGTGATTCAAAAGATGACGGACAACATTACTAAAGTGATCGATGTTAAGATAAGAACGGTCTTGGAAGCAATAGCAGGCCATTCAGCTGAATTACAGAGGGTGGTCAAACGTGTCGATGAGGCGGAAGGAAGAATCGCTACAGTGGAAGCCTCAACTACATCTATGGACACTAAGATGAAAGCACTTGAGAAACAGGTGCACGAAATGGCGGAGCACATTGACGACTTGGATAATCGAGGACGCAGATGCAATATTCGTGTTGTGGGACTCCCGGAAAATTCTGAAGGGACACGTTCAGTAAATTTTTTTGAGGAATGGATCCCTGACTACTTACAAATGGACACTAAGGCTGGTCGTGTGAAGCTGGACAGAGCCCATCGCTCTCAAGCACCGATACCCGGTCCCAACCAGCGCCCACGGCCAGTGGTTATAAAGTTCCACAACTTCACCGACAAGCAGCGCGTTATGGATGCGGCTAGAAATATCGGCTCTGACGGTAGTCAACGTAAAGGTCCAAAGGTCTCATTCTTCAATGATTACTCCACAGCGGTTGTACGAAGACGCAAAGGGTTTGATGAGGCGAAGGCTCGACTCAGGAGAATGAAGATGGACTACGCACTGTTGTACCCGGCCACATTGAAGATTATGGTCAACGGATCGCCTAAGAAACTCTCCACACCTGAAGAGGCTGCTGCGTTTATTGACTCTCTCGGGTAAATAACTTTAAGCTGCGCCGCCGCAGCATTGGATAACTTTATTATCTTATTTGAATCTGATCATGAAACAGTGGTGTGAGTTCTCACATGCTCCGGTTCAGTAATATTCGTATTTTTATTATTTTTCTTGCTAAAGTAACTGCCGCTATAGCTCAGGCTGAGATATGGGTGAATCTATATTGGTGCCCAGGCTTGGTTTTAGGTGGAAGAGCCTCAATCTTCATATATTGATTTTAATTTTCATATGTATAAAGGACGAGGCTATTGAGTGGCAATGCAGACTTAAGAGTCTACATTGGAAAGTTGAAATCCCCTGCATGTTAGCTAGTGGGAAAACCCCCTTTTGGATCTTTACATGTTTAATTTTTGGGTTTAGTATAGTTAGAGTTCAGGGTTCATATCGTTTGTTTATGCTCGGTGAGATAGAAGAGAGTTCAATACATGGAAAAAGGTACCACCCCATTTTTATGGTGGGATTCAATCTGAATATGAATCGGTCAAAGTGCAATGGCAGGTAATACACTGCGTGTATGTACATGGAACATTAGAGGGAGCCATAATCCCATTAAAAGGAAGAAGGTACTGTCTTTTTTGAAAAAAGAAAATATTGATATTGCCCTGTTGCAAGAAACGCATTTAGATGATAAGGAGCATCTGAAATTACAACAAGGGGGGTTTGGTCAAGTGTTTTTCTCATCATTTACATCCAGAAGTAGAGGTGTGGCAATTCTTGTGAAAAAGAACTTACCACTTAAGGTCTTGAATTGTGTGAAAGATAAATTTGGTCGCTTTGTTATAATTAACTTCTTGCAACTATAGGGGGTGCTGTTCCGCATTAGCATTTTTTGGTCTCCAAATTAAACTGCCTCATGCTCAATTCTTGATCGTACAATATGCATATTATTGTTATTATTGGATAGAAAACACTTTCTAGTTTCTATAGCCGTTGGAATTCTGTCTCTGAGTGGTACAGAACTACTTCTACAGCACTTTTCCTGACAGGGAGTCAGATTTCAGAAATTTTGACCCCTGATCTGGGGTCGGTTTTAAGGTGCCTGTAAATGCTATGGAGAAACCGACACTGCCTACGTCTTCCTCTGGGTGTCAGTACGTCATCACGCTTTGAATGGAGTCGATTGCACAATCAGAGCCACTATAAAACAACAAAACGTGGAAGTACCGTCCTTTCCCTTCGCGCGTCTTACGCAAGATGGACATCGGACTTGCCTCCTTCCAAATGGTTGTTTAGCCAGTGATATTTCTCCGGTCATGTTTTTAGTCGTTATAGTTGTTAAAAACATCATAATATAGTTAATTTGAACCGTTTTATAGCAATTTATATCTGTTTAGTGCGATTTTGAGGAATTTCTTTGTCGTGCACTTTGAAGCTTTGGTCACGTTTCGGGGTCTCGGTCGATGTTAGTGGACATTTCGAAGGACAGAGGACATCTATCGACCAAAAGAAGATTAGACCCAAGAAAGGATACATTGCCCAAGAATCTGATGGAAAATCACCTCATAGTAAGAAATATTTAATATGATAAATCGTTGTTCTGTCGAAATATTTTAAACGCATAATCCGCCATTTTGTTTGTTATCGCTTCACTTGGCGAACCCTGTATTGCACAGTAAGGATAATTTTAGAAATGTAAATCAGCGGTTGCATTAAGAACTAATTTGTCTTTCGATTCCTGTCAACCCTGTATTTTTTAGTCAAGTATATGATTAGCTTTCGATTAAACTAGATCACTCTGAAAGATGACGTCCGACATTTTGAGGCTTGATTTGCTAGTATTTTCATTGTATAACCACGGTTTTGTATGGCTAAATATGCACATTTTCGAACAAACTCTATATGTATGTTGTAAAATGATGTTACAGGAGTGTCATCGGAAGAATTCTGAGAAGGTTAGTGAAAAAATTTATATATTTTGGCGATGATTACGTTATAGCTCTCTTTGGCTTGAATCGATGCTCTGGTAACGTTTGCACATGTGGTATGCTAACTTATCGATTTATTGTGTTTTCGCTGTAAAACGCTTAGAAAATCTGAAATATTGTCTGAAATCACAAGATCTGGGTCTTTCCATTGCTATGCTTTGTCTATTCTTATGAAATGTTTTATGATGAGTAAATTGGTCATACACGTTGCTCTCTATAGTAATTCTAGTCGAGTTGTGATGGTCGGTGCAATTGTAAACTGTGATTTCTACCTGAAATATGCACTTTTTTCTAACAAAACCTATCCTATACCATAAATATGTTATCAGACTGTCATCTGATGAGGTTTTTTATTGGTTATTGGCTATCAATATCTTAGTTTAGCCGAATTGGTGATAGCTACTGGTGGAGAGAAAAAATGGTGGACAAAGAAATTGTGTATTTTGCTAACGTGTTTAGCTAATAGATTTACATATTGTGTCTTCCCTGTAAAACATTTAAAAAATCTGAAACGGTGGCTTTATTCACAAGATCTGTATCTTTCATCTGGTGTCTTGGACTTGTGATTTAATGATATTTAGATGCTACTATCTACTTGTGAAGCTATGCTAGCTATGCTAATCAGTGTGTGGGGGGGGGTGGGGGGTGATCCCGGACCCGGGGTAGAGGCTCGTGAAAGGTTAATGGTACTTTACAAGGGCAACATCTCCATAATGAATATTTACTTCCCCCCTGCCCACCCCCCTGATTTCCTCACTAAGGTATTTCTAGACTTTTCAGAATTAAACTCAGACACTGCAGTGGTTGGAGGAGATTTTAATTGTTTGTTGAACCCCCTTATTGATAAGTTTCCCAGCGGTATAGCTTCACTCTCTCCTCGAGCTAAGTCACTTAAAGCTATTTGTGATGATCTGGGGTATGCTGATGTTTGGAGAACTTTCCACCCCTCCAACAGAGAGTTCACTTTTTTCTCTGCACCTCATGGATGTCAGACTAGAATAGATTACTTTTTTATGCCCAGGACGTCTTTGCAGTCTGTTTTATCTGCTAGGATAGGAAGCATAGTCATATCTGATCATGCGGAGGTGATCCTGGACATAAAACTCAACGGGGCATTCAATCTGTCAAGACATTGGAGGCTGAATACAACCATCCTTAAAGACCATACGTTCACATCATATTTTATTACAGAGTTTAAAGCATTTTTCTCTATTAACTCTCAATCAACAGATAATCCCTCGCTCCTTTGGGAAACCTGTAAAGCGTACGCCAGGGGTCTGATTATGTCATACACAGCCACTAAGAGGCGGAAAAAGCGTGAAAAGCAAAAAAGGTTAGAGGGTGAATTAGGAACTAAAGAGAAGGACTACATTAAAACTCCCACGCCTGCCCTATTAAAGGAAATATCAGTTCTTAGATCAACGTTGGACTCTCTCCTAACACAGGATGCTGAAAAGAAAATGGGATTTGTCAGACAAAAGCTATATGAACATGGCGATAAGCCAGGATAAGCCAAGTACTTGGCGTACCTAGCTAAAAAGAGAGCTGACTCACAGTCAATTGCTACTATTACTGATTCGGATGGCAATCATTTATATGAAAATAAATTGATAAATGACTAATTTAAGAAATTTTATGCAAATCTTTATGCCTCAGAACTTCCAAATGACGCACCCAAATTAATGGAGAATTTCTTTTCTAAGATTGAGCTCCCTACTATCTCAGAAGAACAGAGGTCTCTCCTTAATGCCCCTATTACCGAGGAAGAGATAATGTTCGCAATTAAGAATCTGCAAAACGGTAAGGCCCCAGGACCAGACGGGTTTGGTAGTGAATTCTATAAAGAGTTTCATGGCCTGATCCTTGAGCCATTGCGTGATATGTTTAACCACTCATTTTCAAATGACCAGCTCCCTCAAACGCTGAGGGAAGCCAACATATCACTTATTCTCAAAAAGGGAAAATGTCCAGAGTCTTGTTCCTCGTACAGACCAATTTCCCTTCTGAATGTGGATAGAAAATTACTTTCTAAAATTCTAGCCACAAGATTAGAGGACTCACTGCCACTAATTGTGAAAGGAGACCAAACTGGCTTCATTAAGGGCCGTAAGTCGTGCAACAATGTCAGGCGGCTTCTTAATGTAATTCAAGCCTAGCAACAAAGTGCTAGGGATGGTCTTGTGCTCTCCCTAGATGCTGAGAAAGCATTTGATCGTGTGGAGTGGTCTTACCTACTCTTTGCTCTAAATAAATTTGGTCTAGGGGACAACTTGATAAAATGGGTGAAAGTTTTATATGAGGATCCTCAGGCTGCTGTCCTTACTAATGGGCTAAGGTCAAATAGCTTCTCTATATACAGAGGTACCAGACAGGGCTGCCCTTTGTCCCCCCTCCTATTTGCACTCGCTATGGAACCACTGGCCGAGGCCATCAGGGTAACGCCTGCTATACAGGGGCTGCTCATTGGTGATGTTCACCATAAAATAAGCTTGTATGCTGATGATGTCCTGATATTCATCTCTAATCCCAAGACCTCAACTACATCTCTTATTAATATTATTCAATTATTCAGCGAATTCTCAGGCTACAAGATTAACTTAACTAAATCAGAGGCTATGCCACTTGGTAGCCTTCACTCTGTACCTAATACTTCTCCCCCCTTCCCTTTTAAATGGTCTCCCTCAGGCTTTACGTATCTGGGTATATTTGTAACTCCTAAATTCCAGCAAATGTACAAAGCCAATTTTGTTCCCTTGTTTGATACAATAAGACAGGATCTGGAGCGCTGGAACTCTCTCCCGATTTCTTGGTTGGGTAGAATATCCCTCTTGAAAATGAAAATTTTACCTAGACTACTTTACCCAATCCAAATGATCCCAGTATTACTCTCCAATAAGGTAATAAAGGATGTAAATGGATGGCTAAGCTCCTTCATATGGAGTAAACGCAAGCCAAGGCTTAAGATGGCAATATTGCAGCTGCAAAGTTCTATGGGGGGCTTGGATCTGCCCAATATCAGGTTCTATCAGTGGTGTGCCCACCTATGTTATATTTCTGATTGGATCACAAACGATGACTCCTCTATTTGGTTAGACATTGAGACTTCTCTTTCAAAATACCCCTTACAGGATCTTTTATTTTTCAGAAGTTTCAAGTCTGTAGAAGATCACTGCAATAATCCTATTACACTTAACACACTCAAGGTTTGGAGGTCAGTTCAGCGCTTCCTGGGAAGGTCCAAACTAACCTCTGCTCTTACCCCAATTCTTAACAACCCAGATTTTGGTCCAGGATTGCTGGATGCTGGCTTTAACTCTTGGCTTAATAAGGGCATACGCAGACTAAATGACTTATTTGCTGATAAGATTCTATTGTCATTTGAGCAGATGGTGGAGAAATACCGACTCCCAAAGCAGGACTTTTTCCGCTTCCTACAAGTAAGACATTATATTGTGAAGAGCACCACCTTAATTGGTAACCCTGATATGTCTGTCATTGAGAGAATGCTTTTTTACCACAAAGGAAAATGTCTGTAAGTCTGTTTTATGATGCTTTAACTTCTTGCAACTATAGGGGGTGCTGTTCCGCATTAGCATTTTTTGGTCTCCAAATTAAACTGCCTCGTGCTCAATTCTTGATCGTACAATATGCATATTATTGTTATTATTGGATAGAAAACACTTTCTAGTTTCTATAGCCGTTGGAATTTTGTCTCTGAGTGGTACAGAACTACTTCTACAGCACTTTTCCTGACAGGGAGTCAGATTTCAGAAATTTTGACCCCTGATCTGGGGTCGGTTTTAAGGTGCCTGTAAATGCTATGGAGAAACCGACACTGCCTACGTCTTCCTCTGGGTGTCAGTACGTCATCACGCTTTGAATGGATTCGATTGCGCAATCAGAGCCACTATAAAACACGAAAACGTGGAAGTACCGCTCTCTTCCTGCATGCGTCTTGCGCAAGATGGACATCAGACCTGCCTCCTTCCAAATGGTTGTTTAGCCAGTGATATTTCTCCGGTCATGTTTTTAGTCGTTATAGTTGTTAAAAACATCATAATGTAGTTAATTTGAACCGTTTTATAGCAATTTATATCCGTTTAGTGCGATTTTGAGGAATTTCTTTGTCGTGCACTCTGAAACTTTGGGCACGTTTCGGGGTCCCGTTCGATCGTTAGTGGACATTTCGAAGGACAGAGGACATCTATCGATCAAAAGAAGATTAGACCCAAGAAAGGATACATTGCCCAAGAATCTGATGGAAAATCACCTCATAGTAAGAAATATTTAATATGATAAATCGTTGTTCTGTCGAAATATTTTAAACGCATATTACGCCATTTTGTTTGTTATAGCTTCTATGGCGAACGCTGTATAAGAAAGTAAGGATAATTTTAGAAATGTAAATCAGCGATTGCATTAAGAACTAATTTGTCTTTCGATTCCTGTCAACCCTGTATTTTTTAGTCAAGTATATGATTAGCTTTCGATTAAACTAGATCACTCTGAAAGATGACGTCCGACATTTTGAGGCTTGATTTCCTACTATTTTCATTGTGTAACCACGGTTTTGTATGGCTAAATATGCACATTTTCGAACAAACTGTATATGTATGTTGTAAAATGATGTTACAGGAGTGTCATCGGAAGAATTCTGAGAAGGTTAGTGAAAAAATTTATATATTTTGGCGATGATTACGTTATAGCTCTCTTTGGCTTGAATCGATGCTCTGGTAACGTTTGCACATGTGGTATGCTAACTTATCGATTTATTGTGTTTTCGCTGTAAAACGCTTAGAAAATCTGAAATATTGTCTGGAATCACAAGATCTGGGTCTTTCCATTGCTATGCTTTGTCTATTCTTATGAAATGTTTTATGATGAGTAAATTGGTCATACACGTTGCTCTCTATAGTAATTCTAGTCGAGTTGTGATGGTCGGTGCAATTGTAAACTGTGATTTCTACCTGAAATATGCACTTTTTTCTAACAAAACCTATCCTATACCATAAATATGTTATCAGACTGTCATCTGATGAGGTTTTTTATTGGTTATTGGCTATCAATATCTTAGTTTAGCCGAATTGGTGATAGCTACTGGTGGAGAGAAAAAATGGTGGACAAAGAAATTGTGTATTTTGCTAACGTGTTTAGCTAATAGATTTACATATTGTGTCTTCCCTGTAAAACATTTTAAAAAATCTGAAATGGTGGCTTTATTCACAAGATCTGTATCTTTCATCTGGTGTCTTGGACTTGTGATTTAATGATATTTAGATGCTACTATCTACTTGTGAAGCTATGCTAGCTATGCTAATCAGTGTGTGGGGGGGGTGGGGGGTGATCCCGGACCCGGGGTAGAGGCTCGTGAAAGGTTAAGGTCCTTTCCTGCTGTCGACACACAGAGGGTGAAACAAGTGTGGGAGAAAGAATTGTCTGTGACTATTGACGAAGAGATGTGGGAGGACATTTGGAGATATGCAAAAACAATATCTATATGTAATCGTACTAGAGCAATCCAATTAAGAATAATACACCGATTGCATATATCCCCAAATTGCAGACATGCCTTTAGCCCCTCTTCCCCTTCTCCTCAGTGTCTTAAATGCAAAACTGATACAGGCACCCTAACACATTGTTTATGGTCATGTACCAAAATACAAAGATACTGGTCTGGTGTTCTGCAAGAAATTGAAAAGATCCTAGGGGTTGATCTAGAATTGGACCTAGTTTCTTTACTGTTGGGTCTCCCTAGTAGGCATGTTACTTCTGTGAGTAAGAGGAGGCTTTACAACATCCTTACCTTTGCTGCAAGGAAAAACATCCTTTTACGGTGGATTAGTGATAAGGTTCCTTCTATTAAAGATTGGCATAAGATACTTTTTGAATGGGTGCCTCTGGAATATCTGACATGTACATTGCATTCTAAAACAGATCAGTTCTACAAAGTGTGGGAACCCTATCTAAATTACCTAGAACCTGAGGTATCAGCTATTATGCTGCAAGCTCTTAGAATGCTGGTGATCTATGTATTCAGAATTACACTGTATGTTCCATGTGTGGAACCTAACTTCTTAGTTTAAACCGAGCTTTTTTGTTTAATTTCTGTTTGTAAGTTTGTTTAAAATGTATGTATTGAGAGACGCAATGATGGGGATAGGGTGAGAGAAGCGGGGATAGGAAAATGGTGTGCGTATGTGTGTATATGTGTATGTATATGTGTATGTATATATGTATGTGCAGGTATGTGTAGGCGAGTGCCGTTTTTTTGGTTGTTTTTTTTGCCTTGTCTCTGTTGTTGTATCTCTTTAATATGGGTGAAAATTGTGAAACTCCAATAAAAATACTGTAAAAAAAAATAAAAAAATTAAAACAAGTCCAATACAGCATATGAAAGGTACACATCTTGTGAATCAAGCCAACATGTCCGATTTTTAAAATGTTTTACAGGGAAGACAAAATATGTAAATCTATTAGCTAACCACGTTAGCAAAAGACACCACTTTTTTTACTCCACCAGTTTTTTACTCCATCAGTAGCTATCACAAATTCGACCAAATAAAGATATATATAGCCACTAACCAAGAAACAACTTCATAAGATGACAGTCTGATAACATATTTATTGTATAGCATATGTTTTTTTAGAAAAATGTGCATATTTCAGGTATAAATCATAAATAAATCATAAATTACATTTCAGCTACAATCAGAAATTGCCCCGAAAGCAGCCATAACATTTACAGACACCAACGTCAAATACCTAATTACTCATCATAAAACATTTCTGAAAAATACATAGTGTGCAGCAACTGAAAGACAGGCATCTTGTGATTCCAGACAATATTTCCGATTTATTAAATGTTTTACAGCGAAAACAAAATGTAGCGCTATATTAGCATAGCCACAATAGCCAGAAACACTTGGGCGCCCACGACCAGTTCACATGCACGACAGATATATGAAATAACATCATAAATTGGGTCTTACTTTTGCTGATCTTTCATCAGAATGTTGATCAAGGTGTCCTTTGTCCAGATGAGTCGTTGTTTGGATTCAGAATGGCAACTTTCCCTCTTCATTTAGCATGGGCACTAGCCGAGTGGCACGGATCTCTCCAACGTAAACAAAGTCAGAGAACGGAACACGGCAAAACTCCCGAAAAAATTCAAATAATCTGATTAAACTATATTGAAAAAACATACATTACGATGATATGGTCACATGTATCAAATAAAATCCGAGCCGGAGATAGTTGTCGTCCATAACGGCAGCAAAACAGAAGGCAATCTCACTTCCAAGTCGCGCGCTTCAGAGTACCGGAAGTGGACGGTCACGTCAAAGAAATAGCTTTTATTCCACCTCAGACCAAGATAAACACAAAATGTCTTCTCTCACATCCTCTTGACACCCAGAGGAAGGCGTATGAAGTGTACGTAGGCTCCTACGTATCATGACCATGTATAGGCAGAACGTTGAACAGAGCATAGATTTCTGACATTCTACTTCCTGGTCAGGGAAAGTGCTGCCAAATGACTTCTGTTTCACTCAGAGAAATAATTCAAACGGTTTTAGAAACTAGAGATTGTTTTCTATCCAATAGTAATAATAATATGCATATTGTACGAGCAAGAATTGAGTACGAGGCCGTTTGAAATGGGCACCTTTTTTCTGGCTACTCAATACTTTCCCTTGCAGCCATAACAGGATATACAGTAGGCCGGTTAACAACATGAAGTATTTGCACTCCTAGCTCTTAACCTCTTCGGGCCAGAGGGCAGTATTTTCACGTCTGGATGAAAAGCGTGCCCAAAGTAAACTGCCTGCTACTCGGGCCCAGAAGCTAGGATATGCATATAATTGGTAGAACTATATAGAAAACACTCTAAAGTTTCTAAAACTGTTTGAATAATGTATGTGAGTATAACAGAACTGATTTGGCAGGCAAAAACCTGAGAAAAATCCATCCAGGAACAAAATAATTGAGGTCACTCTCTTCAACAAAGTTTCTATGGGGATCTAGATTTCTGTGGCACTTGCTTGCAGTTCCTATCGCTTCCACTGAATGTCCACAGTGTTTAGAAATTGGTTGATGTTTTTCCTTTGAGAAATGAAGAAGTAGGGCAGTTCAGAACGAGGGTCGAGTGAAGTGTACTGTTTGTTAGGGGCGCACGACCTGAAAGCTCGCTCCACTTTGTTTTTATCCACTATTGAACACAGTTTATCCCGTCTTAAATTTGATTGATTATTTACGTAAAAAAATACCTAAAGTTGTATTAGGAAAGTTGTTTGAAATGTTTGGAACAAGTTTACAGGTAACTTATTAGATATTTTGTAGTCATGTTGCGCGAGTTGGAACCGGTGTTTTTCTGGATCAAACGCGCCAAATAAATTGACATTTTGGAGATATAACGACGGAATTTATCGAACAAAAAGGACCGTTTGTGATGTTTATGGGACATATTGGAGTGCCAACAAAAGAAGATCTTCAAAGGTAAGGCATGAATTATATCGTTATTTCTGCGTTTTGTGTTGCACTTTTCGCACCAAAGTACGTCTCCTTCCTGAGCGGTATGACGGCTGCGTGGTCCCATGGTGTTTATACTTGCATACCGTTGTTTGTACAGATGAACGTGGTACCTTGAGGCATTTGGAAATTTCACCCAAGGATGAACCAGACTTGTAGAGGTCAACCATTTCTGAGGTCTTGGCTGATTTCTTTTGGTGTCCCATGATGTCAAGCAAAGAGGCACTGAGTTTGAAGGTAGGCATTGAAATACATCCACAGGTACACCTCCAATTGACTCAAATGATGTCAATTAGCCTATCAGAAGCTTCTAAAGCCATGACGACATTTTCTGGAGTTTTCCAAGCTGTTTAAAGGCACAGTCAACTTAGTGTATGTAAACTTCTGATCCACTGGAATTGTGATAAAATTAATTATAAGTGAAAATATCTGTCTGTAAACAATTGTTGGAAAAATTACTTGTGTCGTGCACAAAGTAGATGTCCGAACCGACTTGCCAAAACTACAGTTTGTTGACAAGAAATTTGTGGAGTAGATGAAAAATTTGTTTTAATGACTCCAACCTAAGTTTATGTAAACCTCCGACTTCAACTGTATGTCTTGCATGTAATTCACATAAAAAAGGACTGGTCTTGCGATATGTTTAGGTTGTTAAGTCTTCATTAAAAAAAATCCAATGAACTGAGCCAGCTGGGCTGACATGCTTATAGCCTTGCTAGGACTTTCAAATATGAGCATGCATTTATAATATTGTGCTGTTATTATTTATATTAATATTATCTATTATTGTTACGATTTATTTTTTTCTGACTGTTTTCCATGTTATTTGGTTTGTTCTCTTAAACATCCTCATAGATATTTATGTTATAATGGGACTGCCCAAATTTCCCTCTGGCCAATACAAATTGGTGGCCAAGGGTTTGCCTCAGGACACAAAGGTGCGTCATGAGTCAGAGAGATGGTCTGGTCTGATGGTCTCAGGACAATTGGAGGTTTACAAAGTTGCACCTACAGTATTGCTTAACAGCACAAATTATTATGGTACAGCTGTATATATATATAAAAAAACAGTGGCTTGCGAAAGTATTCACCCCCTTGGCATTTTTCCTATTTTGCTGCCTTACAACCTGGAATTAAAATTGATTTTTGGGGGGTTTGTATCATTTGATTTACACAACATGCCTACCACTTTGAAGATGCAAAATATTTTTTATTGTGAAACAAACAAGAAATCAGATTTATTCACCCCCCCTAAATCAATACTTTGTAGAGCAACCTTTAGCAACAATTACAGCTGCAAGTCTCTTTGGGTATGTCTCTATAAGCTTGTCACATCTAGCCGCTGGGATTTTTGCCCATTCCTCAAGGCAAAACTGCTCCAGCTCCTTCAAGTTCGATGGGTTCCGCTGGTGTACAGCAATCTTTAAGTCATACCACAGATTCTCAATTGGATTGAGGTCTGGGCTTTGACTAGGCCATTCCAAGACATTTAAATGTTTCCCTTAAACCCCTCGAGTGTTGCTTTAGTAGTATGCTTAGGGTCATTGTCCTGCTGGAAGGTGAACCTCCGTCCCAGTCTCAAATCTCTGGAAGACTGAAACACGTTTCCCTCAAGAATGTCCCTGTATTTAGCAACATCCATCATTCCTTCAATTCTGACCAGTTTCCAAGTCCCTGCCGATGAAAAACAACCTCACAGCATGATGCTGCCATGATGCTGCCACATGCTTCACTGTGGGGATGGTGTTCTCGGGATGATGAGAGGTGTTGGGTTCGCACCAGACATAGCGTTTTCCTTGATTGCCAAAAAGCTCAATTTTAGTCTCATCTGACCAGAGTACCTTAGTCCATATGTTTGGGGAGTCTCCCACATGCCTTTTGGCAAACACCAAACGTGTTTGCTTATTTTTCTCTTTAAGCAATGGCTTTTTTTATGGCCACTCTTCCGTACAGCCCAGCTCCTTCCGTACAGCCCAGCTCTGTGGAGTGTACAGCTTAAAGTGATCCGATGGACAGATACTCCAATCTCCATTGTGGAGCTTTGCAGCTCCTTCAGGGTCTCTGTGTTTCCTCTCTATTTAATGTCCTCCTTGCCTGGTCTGTGAGATTTGGTGGGCGGCCATCTCTTGGCAGATTTGTTGTGGTACCATATTTTTCAATTTTTTAATAATGGATTTAATGGTGCTCTGTGGGATGTTCAAAGATTCTGATCTTTTTTTATAACCCCACCCTGATCTGTACTTCTCCACAACATTATCCTTGACCTGTTTGGAGCGCTCCTTGGTCTTCATGGTGCCGCTTACTTAGTCGTGTTACAGACTCTGGGGCCTTTCAGAACAGGGGTATATATACTGAGACCATGTGACAGATCATGTGACACTTAAATAAAGTTCACCTGTGTGCAATCTAACTAATTAGGTAATTGGTTGCACCAGATCTTATTTAGGGACTTCATAGCAAAGGGGTGAATACATATGCACGCACCACTTTTCAGTTGTTGTTGTTTTTTTGATTTTTGTTTTTTTAAGTTCTTTTTTGCATTTCACTTCATCAATTTGGACTATTTTGTGTATGTCCATTACATGAAATCCAAATTAAAATCAATGTAAATTCCAGGTTATAATGCAACCAAATTGAAACGCAATGGGGGATGAATACTTTTGCAAGGCACTGTATGGACACTTAATCATCATGGTGCTTTTTAATGGTAAGTTTACAAACATTGGTTGTGGTAAGTATAATTGAAACTTGGGTATCATTATGGTAAGTGGGGAAATAAGTATAGCAAGTTATAATTATAATGGCTTATCAGATCACAAAAAAAGAAGATCAATCTTTACATGGCTAAAAGAGAAAGAATATAATATCTATTGTTTCCAGGAAACTCGTTCTACAAATATACATAGATAAAGCTGGGTGGAAGAAGGACTGGGAGGGAGAAAAATATTTTGGTCATGGGCAAAGAAACTCAAAAGGGGTGATTATACTAATTAATACAAATATTGATCCAATTCTGCAAACTGTGCAAACAAATCAAATCAAATCAAATCAAATCAAATTCTATTAGTCACATACACATGGTTAGCAGATGTTAATGCGAGTGTAGCGAAATGCTTGTGCTTCTAGTTCCGACAATGCAGTAATAACAACAAGTAATCTAACCTAACAATTCCACAACTACTACCTTATACACACAAGTGTAAAGGGATAAAGAATATGTACATAAAGATATATGAATGAGTGATGGTACAGAACGGCATAGGCAAGATGCAGTAGATGGTATAGAGTACGGTATATACATATGAGATGAGTACTGTAGGGTATGTAAACATAAAGTGGCATAGTTTAAAGTGGCTAGTGGTACATGTATTACATAAAGATGGCAAGATGCAGTAGATGATATAGAGTACAGTATATACATATACATATGAGATGGGTAATGTAGGGTATGTAAACATTATATTAAGTGGCATTGTTTAAAGTGGCTAGTGGTACATTTTTACATAATTTCCATCAGTTCCCATTTTTAAAGTGGCTGGAGTTGAGTCAGTATGTTGGCAGCGGCCGCTAAATGTTAGTGGTGGCTGTTTAACAGTCTGATGGCCTTGAGATAGAAGCTGTTTTTCAGTCTCTCGGTCCCTGCTTTGATGCACCTGTACTGACCTCGCCTTCTGGATGATAGCGGGGTGAACAGGCAGTGGCTTGGGTGGTTGTTGTCCTTGATGATCTTTATGGCCTTCCTGTGACATCGGGTGGTGTAGGTGTCCTGGAGGGCAGGTAGTTTGCCCCCGGTGATGCGTTCTGCAGACCTCACTACCCTCTGGAGAGCCTTACGGTTGTGGGCGGAGCAGTTGCCGTACCAGGCGGTGATACAGCCCGACAGGATGCTCTCGATTGTGCATCTGTAGAAGTTTGTGAGTGCTTTTGGTGACAAGCCGAATTTCTTCAGCCTCCTGAGGTTGAAGAGGCGCTGCTGCGCCTTCTTCACAACGCTGTCTGTGTGGGTGGACCAATTCAGTTTGTCCGTGATGTGTACACCGAGGAACTTAAAACTTTCCACCTTCTCCACTACTGACCCGTCGATGTGGATAGGGGGGTGCTCCCTCTGCTGTTTCCTGAAGTCCACAATCATCTCCTTTGTTTTGTTGACGTTGAGTGTGAGGTTATTTTCCTGACACCACACTCCGAGGGCCCTCACCTCCTCCCTGTAGGCCGTCTCGTCGTTGTTGGTAATCAAGCCTACCACTGTAGTGTCATCCGCAAACTTGATGATTGAGTTGGAGGCGTGCATGGCCACGCAGTCGTGGGTGAACAGGGAGTACAGGAGAGGGCTCAGAACGCACCCTTGTGGGGCCCCAGTGTTGAGGATCAGCGGGGTGGAGATGTTGTTACCTACCCTCACCACCTGGGGGCGGCCCGTCAGGAAGTCCAGGACCCAGTTGCACAGGGCGGGGTCGAGACCCAGGGTCTCGAGCTTGATGACGAGTTTGGAGGGTACTATGGTGTTAAATGCTGAGCTGTAATCGATGAACAGCATTCTCACATAGGTATTCCTCTTGTCCAGATGGGTTAGGGCAGTGTGCAGTGTGGTTGCGATTGCGTCGTCTGTGGACCTATTGGGTCGGTAAGCAAATTGGAGTGGGTCTAGGGTGTCCGGTAGGGTGGAGGTGATATGGTCCTTGACTAGTCTCTCAAAGCACTTCATGATGACGGAAGTGAGTGCTACGGGGCGGTAGTCGTTTAGCTCAGTTACCTTAGCTTTCTTGGGAACAGGAACAATGGTGGCCCTCTTGAAGCATGTGGGAACAGCAGACTGGGATAAGGATTGATTGAATATGTCCGTAAACACACCAGCCAGCTGGTCTGCGCATGCTCTGAGGACGCGGCTGGGAATGCCGTCTGGGCCTGCAGCCTTGCGAGGGTTAACACGTTTAAATGTTTTACTCACCTCGGCTGCAGTGAAGGAGAGCCCGCAGGTTTTGGTAGCGGGCCGTGTCAGTGGCACTGTATTGTCCTCAAAGCGGGCAAAAAAGTTATTTAGCCTGTCTGGGAGCAAGACATCCTGGTCCGCGACGGGGCTGGTTTTCTTTTTGTAATCCGTGATAGACTGTAGACCCTGCCACATACCTCTTGTGTCTGAGCTGTTGAATTGCGACTCTATTTTGTCTCTGTACTGGGACTTAGCCTGTTTGATTGCCTTGCGGAGAGAATAGCTACACTGTTTCTATTCGGTCATGTTTCCGGTCACCTTGCCCTGGTTAAAAGCAGTGGTTCGCGCTTTCAGTTTCACGCGAATGCTGCCGTCAATCCACGGTTTCTGGTTTGGGAATGTTTTAATCGTTGCTGTGGGTACGACATCGTCAATGCACTTCCTAATGAACTCGCTCACCGAATCAGCATATTCGTCAATGTTGTTGTTGGACGCAATGCGGAACATATTCCAATCCGCGTGATCGAAGCAGTCTTGAAGCGTGGAATCAGATTGGTCGGACCAGCGTTGAACAGACCTGAGCGCGGGAGCTTGTTGTTTTAGTTTCTGTTTGTAGGCTGGAATCAACAAAATGGAGTCGTGGTCAGCTTTTCCGAAAGGAGGGCGGGGGAGGGCCTTATATGCGTCGCGGAAGTTAGTATAACAATGATCCAGGGTTTTACCAGCCCTGGTAGCACAATCGATATGCTGATAGAATTTAGGGAGTTTTGTTTTTAGATTAGCCTTGTTAAAATCCCCAGCTACGATGAATGCAGCCTCAGGGTGTGTGGTTTCCAGTTTACAAAGAGTCAGATAAAGTTCGTTCAGGGCCATCGATGTGTCTGCTTGGGGGGGAATATATACGGCTGTGATTATGATCGAAGAGAATTCCCTTGGTAGATAATGCGGTCGACATTTGATTGTGAGGAGTTCTAGATCAGGTGAACAGAATGACTTGAGTTCCTGTGTGTTGTTATGATGATCACACCACGTCTCGTTAATCATAAGGCATACCCCCCCGCCCCTCTTCTTACCAGAAAGATGTATGTTTCTGTCGGCGCGATGCGTGAAGAAACCAGCTGGCTGCACCGACTCCGTTAGCGTCTCTTGAGTTAGCCATGTTTCCGTGAAGCAGAGCACGTTGCAATCCCTGATGTCTCTCTGGAATGTTACCCGTGCTCGGATTTCATCAACCTTATTGTCAAGAGACTGGACATTGGCGAGTAGTATGCTAGGGAGTGGAGCGCGATGTGCCCGTCTCCGAAGCCTGACCAGGAGACCGCTACGTTTGCCCCTTTTACGGCGTCGCATAGGGTCGCCGGCTGGGATCAGATCCATTGTATTGGGTGGAAGGCAAAACACTGGATCCGTTTCGGGAAAGTCATATTCCTGGTAGGAACATTAATCGTATATTCAGTAGTTCCTCCCGACTGTATGTAATGAAACCTAAGATTACCTGGGGTACCGATGTAAGAAATAACACATAAAAAAACAAAACACTGCATATTTTCCAAGGAACGCGAAGCGAGGCGGCCATCTCGGTCGGCGCCGGAAGTGGACCTGTAATAATAATAACAAAATAATATATCATGGTGGGAGTTTATAACACTATAAGGGCACAAGGCGAGACCCAAACACAACTGCAAGGAAGATGGATTATTTTAAATATGCTATTGGACCAAAAACAGATCTGGCTAATTAATCCATATGGGCCAGATAATGATGATCCACACTTTTTCGAAAATATATATAATAATCTATTCAGCTCAAAAGCAAAATAATAATAATAACAAAATAATATAAGGCGAGACCCAAATGCAGACACAAGAGGCAGATGGTTGAGCTCCAATATTTATTATAACAAAAGGGGGAGAAAGCAGGTCGGGGACAGGCGAGAGTTCATCAACCAGGACAGAGTCCAAACAGTACCAGGCAATAGGAAGGCTCGAGGTCAGGACAGGCAGGGGTTCAGTGATCAGGTCCTAGTCCAAACAGTACGAGGGGATAGGCAGGCTCGAGGTCAGAACAGGCAGAGTGGTCAGGCAGGCGGATTCGGCGTCAGGACAGGCAAGAGTCTAAACCAGGAGGGCTAGGAAAAAACTGAGACTGGGAAAAGGGAGCTAGGAAAACAAGACGAACTGGCACAAAGAGACAGGGAAAAATGCACCTGGGATAATAAGCGACACCTGGAGGGGGCTGGAGACAAGCTGTCACATCTGCTCCTGCAACCCTCTCTCCCTCTCTCTCAATTCAATTTGCTTTATTGGCATGATGTAACAATGTACATATTCCCAAAGCTTATTTTGGATATTTACAATATAAAAATAAAAAAGACAATCAAAATTGTCAACGGGACAACAGTAACAACAATAACCAAGTGGCAAAATAACCATACATTCAACAATAACAATAAACATACAGTAGAGTGTGCTGGAGTCAGAGCAGATCCCCACCAGCTGCAACCTGTTCCATAATCAAGACCTCTACAAGTACTCAGCCCTGCCACTTCCATGCTGCCAGATCGTAATCTCTGCTCAGTCAGTCTACATTTCTAGCCATTTGTTACTATTCAGATCATGTTATCCGTTTGTTACTGTTTTTCCTTGCCTGACTCTTTTTTTCTCTCCGCTACAGTTCTGCCCGCTCTGACTCTGGTCCCTGTCTCCAGTCCCATGTCTCGTCATCCTGCTACTCTGTCCTGGATTCCCCACTCTACTACTCCCTTGGATTCTCCTCCGGACCTGCTTACCCTGTCTCAACCCCTCTTGCTCCAGCCTCAGCCTCCCGCACCTGGTTTCCAGCAACCCGCCCCAGCTTCCCCTGACCTGCACTCCATCTCCCACTGTATTTCAATAAATACCTTGGTTACTTCAGGAGACTCTGCTACTATCCACCAAACCCTCGTCGGCCAAGGCGCCCTGCTCGAGCAACATGACCAAGCCCTGAAGACCCTTCTGGAGCACATCAAGGAGTTTTCACAGAGCCTGTCTGACCTACAGGGCCGTTTGTTCTGACTCCCGAGCGTTACGATGGCAACCTCGGAGCTTGCAGAGCCTTTTTGGTACAATGTTCACCAGTATTTGAGCAACAGCCCTACTCTTATGCTAGCGAACGGGCCAAGATATCCTTTCTGATTGGCTGCCTCCATGGAGCAGCGCTTTCCTGGGCAATGGCGGTGTGGGAGATACAGTCACGGAGGAGATGAAGAAAGTCTTCGACCACCCGGTCTGCGGTAAGTATGCCGCTAAACGACTCCTGTCCATCCGTCAAGGCCCCCATTGTGTTGCTGAGATGGCATGTGAGTTTCGCACCCTCGCCGCTGAGAGCGGCTGGAATGAGGAGGCCCTTCAGGGAGCATTCCGGAACGCACTCACTGAGACCCTCAAGGACGAGTTGGTGTCCAGGGATGAGCTTGATTGACTTGATGAACTCATCTCTCTCGCTATCCGCATCGACAACCATCTGTGAGAGTCAGAGGGAGAGGGTAGGTAGGGTTGCATGTCCCATAACATCTGCTTCAGTGCCTTGTCCTCCTTCTCCGACGGCATCCCATCCCCAGGCTCGTCCAGATCCTGAACACATGCAGCTCATCCGGGCCCGTCTCTATCCAGAGGAGATGCAGTGACGAATCGGCGCTAGGAGCTGCCTATACTTTGGCCAGGTTGGTCACTTTGTCTCCACTTGTTCCCTGCGTCCAGCAAAAGAGGGTGCTCAGCATTTGGCTCAATATACTGTTGAGCCAAATTGCCTGCCCATCTTCCCCCATACCCCTGCTTGAAGGCAACCTTGTGTGGCAGAGCCAGGCTTTTCCTGTCTGCTCTCATCGATTCGGGTGCCAACGGGAGCTTCCTGGACCGAGGTGTTGTTACCCAGTTGGGCCTGGATATTGTCCCATTCAATTCACTCCTCGATGCCAATGCTCTCAGTGGACAGCTCCTCGCCTGTGTCTGTGAGAGAACTGTCCTTGTTATCCTGCGTCTCTCTGGAAATCACCAGGAAAAGATCAGTTTCCACATAATCGACTGTCCTTACTCTCCCCTAGTTCTTGGACATCCATGGTTAAAGCTACACAACCCACATATTGACTGGATCGCCAGAAAGGTAACCACTTGGAATTCATTATGTCACTAACATTGTTTATATTCTGCCCTTCCCCCTGCCTTGTCTGTGCCCCAGTTCATTCCAGAACCTCCGGGCCTGTCATCAGTTCCTCCCGAGTATCACGATCTAGCTCCTGGTTTCAGCAAGCACCACGCCTGTCGCTGCCGCCTCATCAGCCGTACGAGTGCACCATTAACCTCCAACCTGGAGGTTGTCTTGATCGGTGTGGAAGAACTTGTCTGGCCTGCACAGAGCCCTGACCTAAAACCCATCAAACACCTTTGGGATGAATTGGAATGCAGACTGCGAGCCAGGCCTAATTGCCCAACATCAGTGCCCAACACTGATGCTCTTGTGGCTGAACGGAAGCAAGGTCCCGCAGCAATGCCACAACATTTTGTGGAAAGCTTTCCCAGAAGAGTGGAGGCTCTTAATGATGTTCAACGAGCAGGTTTCTACTAGGGCTGTGGCGGTCACAAAATTTTTGCAGACGGTTTTTGTCATGCAAATAATTGACCGTGTATTAACCTAAACATATTTAGCATTGTCTGGCTTCCACATGTAGGCTACAAGCCACTGATGCTGACCTTTGGAACATCTATATATTATACATCTATATACATCTATAAGTCCAAGACATCCATGTAATATAGCCTACACCTTCACAATAAATCCATTATTTATTTTAGACAGGCCTAAAGAAACATGTAAAATGTAGTCTTTTTCAGAAGAACATAATATCATACTGTGAATTGTCCTCATGTTAGGTACTCATCTGGCTATTCCATTTGGCTGTGGGTAGTTCAGTAGTTCAATTAGCAGACAAGATTTGCTTAGAAGTATGTGGCATTATTTTACAGTATATTATAGTAGGAAGAATACAATTGAATAAAAAATAAAATACATTTTCTCCAAAGGACTTGAGGGAGTGCGCACATGCAGCTATTCTGTGATGAGTGGTTAACTTCTCTAGGATGGGGGCAGCATTTTCACGTTTGGATGAAAAGTGTGCCCAGAGTAAACTGCCTCCTACTCTGTCCCAGATGCTAATATATGCATACTATTATTGGTATTGGATAGAAAACACTCTGAAGTTTCTAAAACTGTTTGAATCAAGTCTGTGACTATAACAGAACATATTTGGCAGGCAAAACCCAGAGGACAAGATTTTTTTGTTGTTGAGGTCGCTCTCATTTCAATGACTTTTCCTTGGGAATCCAGATTTCTAAGGGACCTTCCTGCAGTTCCTATCGCTTCCACTGGATGTCAACAGTCTTTAGAAATTGGTTGAGGTTTTTCCTTTGAGGAATTAAGAAGTAGCCATGTTCAGAATGAGGCTCCAGTGAAGTGTACTGTTTGTTAGAGGCGCGTGACCAGAAAGCATGATACACATTGTTTTCCTCCGGTATTGAACACAGATCATCTCGTCTTCAATTTTATCGATTATTTACATAAAAAAATACCTAAAGTTGTATTACAAAAGTAGTTTGAAATGTTTGGACAAAGCTTACAGGTAACTTTTGAGATATTTTGTAGTCACGTTGTGCAAGTTGGAACCGGTGTTTTTCTGGATCAAACGCACCAAATAAATTGACATTTTGGATATATATCGACTTAATTAATCGAACAAAAGGACCATTTGTGATGTTTATGAGACATATTGGAGTGCCAGCAGAAGAAGCTCGTCAAAGGTAAGGCATGAATTATATTTTTATTTCTGCATTTTGTGTCACGCCGGGAGTGTTGAAATATGATGGTCTGTGATTGTTAGCTGTGGTGCTTGGGTGCTATCCTCAGATAATAGCATTGTTTGCTTTCGCCGTAAAGCATTTTTGAAATCTGACACGTTGGCTGGATTCACAACAAGTGTAGCTTTAATTTGGTATATTGAATGTGTGATTTCATGAAAGTTACATTTTTTATAGTAATTTATTTGAATTTGGCGCTCTGCATTTTACTGGATGTTGGCCACGTATCCCAGAGAGGCTTTTCTCAATATAGGGGGTGCTGTTTCCACTTTGGAAAATATCGTCTCCAAATTAAACTGCCTCATACTCAATTCTTGCTCGTACAATATGCATATTATTATTACTATTGGATAGAAAACAATCTCTAGTTTCTAAAACCGTTTGAATTATGTCTGTGGGTGAACCAGAACTCTTTCTGCAGCGAAATCCATGACAGGAACTGCGAAGGTCTGAAAACGAGGCTCTGTTCTCAGATCAGTTTAAAGCTCTGTATGTATCCTATGGGTCGACATGAACTGCACCCGCCTTCCCCTGGATGTCAGTAACCAATGAGAATTGGAATGGAGTTTCTACGTAGATCTCAGACTTTATAAAAGGCCAAGGAACGAAGGGAACTCTCTTTTCGACGTTCGTCATTGCGCAAAGCAAGACCTCAGGATGGCATTTTGAAACGCTCAGTTATCGGCCTTAGATATATCCGTCTGTAATTTAATTCGATATAGGTGTTAGAAACATCATAACGAAGTTATTTTAAACCGAGTTATATCAGTTTATGCGAGTATATTGCTATTTTCGGAATTTCCTTAGTATTGCGTTTTGAGGATTTGGGCATGTTGTGGCCACATAGCTATTGTTAGCTGCTAATTCCGAAGTTGAAGACGACGTTTTACAACCAAGCAACGATTCTTTTGGACAAAGGACCACTTGCCCAAGATTCTGATGGAAGCTCGTCCAAAAGTAAGAGCTATTTATGATGTTATTCCGTATTTATGTGGAAAAATGTAAACGGATTTGTCCTCCATTATTGCGTCACTAGTCTGGCTGTAACGCACACTGTATGTCTAGTAATGTTAATTTTAAAAATCTAACTCAGCGGTTGCATTAATAACTAATGCATCTTTCATTTGCTGTCCAACCTGTATTTTTTAGTCAATCTAATCGATAAATAATCGTAAACTTAGGTGCCTTTCCAAGATGGTGCCGGCCAGAATGCATGACCTGTTGCCACTGATCACATTGTATAGCCACGATTTGTGCTGCTAAATATGCACATTTTCGAACAAAACCTATATGCATTGTGTAATATGATGTTACAGGACTGTCATCTGACGAAGTATATCAAGGTTAGTCAAAAATTATATATCTTTTGCTGTATTGTTACGATCGCTAACCTGTGCTGCTGGTAAATTGCTTGTGTTTCTGGCTATTGTGCTAAGCTAATATAATGCTATATTGTGTTTTCGCTGTAAAACACTTAAAAAATCTGACATATTGGCTGGATTCACAAGATGTTGGGCTTTCATTTGCTGTACGCTGTGTATTTTTCAGAAATGTTTTAAGATGAGTAATTAGGTATTTGACGTTGGTCTCTGTAATTATTCTGGCAGCTTCGGCACTATTTCAGATTGCAATGTAGAACTGTGATTTATACCTGAAATATGCACATTTTTCTAAAAAAACATATGCTATACAATAAATATGTTATCAGACTGTCATCTTATGAAGTTGTTTCTTGGTTAGTGGCTATATATATCTTTATTTGGTCGAAATTGTGATAGCTACCCATGCAGGAAGAAAATGGTGGAAAAAGAAAGTTGTGTCTTTTGCTATCGTGGTTAGCTAATAGACTTACATATTGTGTCTTCCCTGTAAAACATTTTAAAAATCAGAAATGATGGCTGGATTCACAAGATGTGTATCTTTCATCTGGTGTCTTGGACTTGTGATTTAATGATATTTAGATGCTAGTATTTACTTGTGACGCTATGCTAGGCTATGCTAGTCAGCTTTTTTACTGTGGGGGGTGCTCCCGGATCCGGGATGCGTAGCAAGTAGAAGTTAACAAAGAATGAGGTCCTCCTATATGCTTAATTTGGAGTCATTTACAGTTGAAGTCGGAAGTTTACATACAGTTAGGTTGGAGTCATTAAAACTCGTTTTTCAACCACTCCACAAATTTCTTGTTAACAAACTATAGTTTTGACAAGTCGGTTAGGACATCTACTTTGTGCATGACACAAGGAATTTTTGTGTCATTGTTTTTGTTTACAGACAGATTATTTCACTTATAATTCACTGTATCACAATTCCAGTGGGTCAGAAGTTTACATACACTAAGATGACTGTGTCTTTAAACAGCTTGGAAAACTCCAGAAAATGATGTCATGCCTTTAGAAGCTTCCGATAGGCGAATTGACATGATTTGAGTCAATTGGAGGTGTACCCGTGGATGGATTTCAAGGCCTACCTTCAAACTCAGTGCCTCTTTGCTTGACATCATGGGAAAATCAAAAGAAATCAGCCAAGATCTCAGCAAAAACATTGTAGACCTCTACAAGTCTGGTTCATCCTTGGGAGCATTTTCCAAACGACTGAAGGAACCACGTTCATCTGTACAAACAACAGTATGCAAGTATTAACACAATGGGACCACACAGCGATCATACTGCTTAGGAAGGAGACACGTTGTGTCTCCTAGAGATGCACGTACCTTGGTGCGAAAAGTGCAAATCAATCCCAGAACAACAGCAAAGGACCTTGTGAAGATGCTGGAGGAAACAGGTACAAAAGTATCTATAGCCAAAGAAAAACGAGTCCTATATCTACATAACCTGAAAGGCCGCTCAGCAAAGCAGAAACCACTGCTCCAAAACCGCCATAGAAAATCCAGACTACATTTTGCAACTGCACATGGGGACAAAGATCATACTCTTTGGAGAAATGTCCTCTGGTCTGATGAAACAAAAATGGAACTGTTTGGCCATAATGACCATCGTTATGTTTGGAGTAAAAAAGGGGATGCTTGCAAGCCGAAGAACACCATCCCAACCGTTGGGGATGGCAGCCTCATGTTGTGGGGGTGCTTTGCTGCAGGAGGGACTGGTGCACTTCACATTAATAGATGGCATCATGAGAAGGAAAATGACGTGGATATATTGAAGCAACATCTCAAGACATCAGTCAGGAAGTTACAGCTTGGTCGCAAATGGGTCTTCCAAATGGACAATGACCCCAGGCATACTTCCAAAGTTGTGTCAAAATGGCTTAAGGACAACAAAGTCAAGGTATTGGAGTGGTCATCACAAAGCCCTGACCTCAATCCTATAGAAGATTTGTGAGCAGAACTGAAGAAGCATGTGCGAGCAAGGAGGCCTACAAACCTGACTCAGTTTCACCAGCTCTGTCAGGAGGAATGGGCCACAAGTCACCCAACTTATTGTGGGAAGCTTGTGGAAGGCTCCCCGAAACGTTTGACTCAAGTTCAACAATTTAAAGGCAATGCTACCAAACACTATTTTAGTGCATGTAAACTTCTGACCCACTGGGAATGTGATGAAAGAAATAAAAGCTGAAAAATATCCTTCTCTCTACTATTATTCTGACATTTCACATTCTTAAAATAAGTGGTGATCCTAACTGACCTAAGACAGGGAATTTTTACTAGGATTAAATGTCAGGATTTGTGAAAAACTGAGTTTAACGGTATTTGGCTAAGGTGTATGTAACTTTAGTTGTGATACAAACGTTGGGCTATATGTTTGGATTTGTAATACATTCTAAGACTCTAATGATGATTTGAAAAACGCTGCATGAAAGCGTGAGTTCTGCTTTGTTTTTTTGTGTAGGCTGTACACACTTCATCAGTCTCTCATTCGCAATTTGACAAGCGCTTGATAATGACTCAAATTTCCGGGTGGCAACCCCTTTTGTGTGGCCGTAATGCCCCCTAATAAAATCCACTCCTTTGAGGCCAAAGGCTGTTGCTCCCTTAGGCTGAATGTAATCATTATAATTCCCTTTTCCTTGCGTACTGCTTGCTTGCTCGGAAGCACCTCTCACTCACATGGCTCTCCGTCAGGTGATTGGATCTTTCTCACAGGCTGCGCGGAAAACAGACACATCAGGGATGCAACTGCTTGCATCCTTATCCAATACCAAGGTGCATATTGAAGATATTCGAAGAACTATCCACATTTACTTTTCAGATGAGTAGGCGTAACAAACAGCAAAAGCACTAGCCTATGTCAGTCTACTATCCCCCATAGTACAAAGTTGACCTATTCTGTGTGAGAATTAAGTATTCCAAACATAGTCTGGGACAGTTGTTGTCAAGGCTCAGGAGAAGACCCAGGTGCAGACAGTTTCGAAGTAACAAAAGTGTATTACTAAAACAGGGGGGGCGAACGACAGGTCAAGGGCAGGCAGATGTCAGTAATTCAGAGCAGAGTCCGAAATGTACAGAGCGGCATGCAGGCTCAGGGTCAGGGCAGGGTACAGTGACAAGGTACAGAACGGCAGACGGGCTCAGGGTCAGGGTAGGCAGAATGGTCAGAACCGGAAAAACAGGAACTAGAGAAAGACAGGACCAAGGGGAAAACGCTGGTAAGCTTGACGAAACAAAATGAAATAGCAACAGACAAATAGAGAACACAGGTATAAATACACTGGGGATAATGGGGAAGATGGGCAACACATGGAGGGGGATGGAGACAAGCACATAGACAGGTGAAACAGATCAGAGTGTGACAGTTGTGGGATACTATTTGGCTATTTCTTCACATTATAAGCGCAGCAATGCACACATTGCTACGCTTATAATGTGAAGGTTAGAAGCTCAAATGTTCCATTAGCGGGAAAACACCATTATCAAGCGTGACTGCAAATGCGACTATGAACATAATGCTTCTATTATAAAGGTGCATTTTTATGGTGAAAATTATCTTCCCCAAACTTCAACTCGCGTGCCAGTTAGGTCTACACCTGTTGTAAAGCAGATGAATGTGCTAATTATTAAGAAGTTATTTGGCCACTTTAGTTGTTATACAAACCTTCTCAAAACATATAGGCCTATGGGCTAGGCTACATGAGGTGTGCAACTATGATTGGAAAAAGTCGCAAAAAAAGGTACACATTTTCTCTTGCCTTATGCTGGGCATCATTCACAAGTGATAATATGTAATTCACAAGTGAGAGGCTAATATTGTCACCCATCAGACTATTCTTGAAAACTGGACATGAATGTTCATGCAATGTTCCAATAAAAAGTGTCTATAATAATATCTTAAGTTCTGAGAACATGGTAACCACGTTCTATTTGACATTAAGGGAATGGTCTCTTGGGAACATTCTTTGCACAACATAGATGTAACGATTCTCGTCCTGGGAAGATGAGGAGGAAGGATCGGACCAATACGCAGCGTGATAAGTGTCCATAATATGTCATTTTAATAAATCAACTGAACACTGAACAAAATAACAAAGAGCACGAACGAACAAACGAAACAGTTCCGTATGGTGAAAACACACAACACAGAAAACAACTACCCACAAACACAGGTGGGAACAGGCTACCTAATTATGGTTCTCAATCAGAGACAAGATAGACAGCTGCCTCTGATTGAGAACCACACACGGCCAAACACAAAGAAATAGACAACATAGAACACCAGACAAAGAATGCCCACCCCAACTCACGCCCTGACCAAACAAAAATAGATATATAAAAAAGGAACTAAGGTTAGGGCGTGACAATAGAACATTTTCTATGAAAATGTTAGTTAATGACCTAGTGAGACTCTTAAAGGAACGTCCTCTAAAGTTGTGGGAACATTTGTTGTTAGCTGCGTTCCACTCCTCATCTCTTTGTCTCTGCTCCCTTCATCTTCATCTGTTTTGAATACGAAAGATGTAATTGGGAGACAATTGCCTATTGTCACCAAAAATCTTTATAAAAGACCTGTTCTCTTCATTAGACAGCTTTTGGATGACTTTGGAGCAGAATCTGCTCTCCTGTGAGCGTAATCAGGACCAAGCAGAATCATTGTTTTGTCAACATATTCATACTTTCGTCTGCATATGTACTTGGTGACAGTATTAGTCTATTTGAGTTTCTGCCACATGCACTGTTTTGTTTGAAATACTTTTCGCAAACTAGATGAAACGTGGCACCCACAATAACTGTCCTTAACCTACAAAGGTCTGTTGTGTTTGGGGAGGGAGGAGTATTTGCCATGTCTTCATCAAAGGATACTTATCAATCCCAGGGCGTCCTGCTGACTCTTCACACAAACTGCAGAACACCGCCCCAGGCATGCCCAATCAAACGCTGCCCTAAGTACTACTGATCATTTTTGTTTGTCAGTTTCCCTGTTGAAAACACAGATTTACTTTACTCCCTTAAATCATGATAAAAAATATATATATTTTTCTCCAGAGGATAAATTATCATCTGTTTACAGCAGTTCAGCCTCCAATAGCTTGAGGAGTCTTGGCTCGGCTAGCACTGTCTATTCCCTATCCCTTAGCCATCTGGGTTACAATTGTATTTTTAAGAAGTTGGAGGTAATGCCCTGGCATTGTGGTTGCTGCTCAATTACCACAGGAAGCTACAGGTCAATAAAAAGTTCTCAATTAACCTTGAGTGAAGAAAGTTTTATATCTTTTCAATACGCAAAGTGATGCTATATCGCATGTAATGCTTTGCAAAAGTAACTGGATTTCATTGACTTATTTAGATGGCTGCAGTATTTAAAACTCTTTCAAACAAACTAACTGTGTGGCTTGTCATCAAATCATATCAAATTTGATTTGTCACATGCACCGAATACCACAGGTGTAGACCTTGCAGTGAAATGCTTACTTACAGGCCCTTAACCAACAATGCAGTTTTAAGAAAAATAAGTGTTAAGTAAAAACTAGATAAGTAAAAAAATGTAAATTAAAATAAAAGTAACACATAATAAAATGTGTATGCGCGCGCGACGAAGTGGACCTGCTAATATCGTTTTCCTATTGAACATACTTCTTTCCGTATGAAATATTATAGTTTAATTACATTTTAGGGTATCTGATGATTGAGTAGAAACGTATTTTGACTTGTTTTAACAAAGTTTAGCGGTAGCTATTTGGTTTCCTTCCTCTGCAAGTTGAATGAGCAAACAGCTGGAGGCAGGGCTTTCTCCTATAGATCTCAATTTTTATGGAATGGTCTGCCTACCCATGTGAGAGACGCAGACTCGGTCTCAACCTTTAAGTCTTTACTGAAGACTTATCTCTTGAGTAGGTCATATGATTGAGTGTAGTCTGGCCCAGGAGTGTGAAGGTGAACGGAAAGGCTCTGGAGCAATGAACCGCCCTTGCTGTCTCTGCCTGGCCGGTTCCCCTCTCTCCACTGGGATTCTCTGCCTCTAACCCTATTACAGGGGCTTAGTCACTGGCTTACTGGTGCTCTTTCATGCCGTCCCTAGGAGGGGTGCGTCACTTGAGTGGGTTGAGTTACTGACGTGATCTTCCTGTCTGGGTTGGCGCCCCCCCCTTGGTTTGTGCTGTGGTGGAAATCTTTGTGGGCTATACTCGGCCTTGTCTCAGGATTGTAAGTTGGTGGTTGAAGATATCCCTCTAGTGGTGCGGTGGCTGTGCTTTGGCAAAGTGGGTGGGGTTATATCCTTCCTGTTTGGCCCTGTCCGGGGGTATCATCGGATGGGGCCACAGTGTCTCCTGACCCCTCCTGTCTCAGCCTCCAGTATTTATGCTGCAGTAGTTTATGTGTCGGGGGGCTAGGGTCAGTTGGTTATATCTGGAGTACTTCTCCTGTCTTATCCGGTGTCCTGTGTGAATTTAAGTATGCGCTCTAATTCTCTCCTTCTCTCTTTCTTTCTCTCTCTCGGAGGACCTGAGCCCTAGGACCATGCGTCAGGACTACCTGGCATGATGACTCCTTGCTGTCTCCAGTCCACCTGGCCTTGCTGCTGTTCCAGTTTCAACTGTTCTGCCTGCGGCTATGGAACCCTGACCTGTCCACCGGACGTGCTACCTGTCCCAGACCTGCTGTTTTCAACTCTCTAGAGACCGCAGGAGCGGTAGAGATACTCTTAATGATCGGCTATGAAAATCCAACTGACATTTACTCCTGATTATTATTTGACCATGCTGGTCATTTATGAACATTTGAACATCTTGGCCATGTTCCGTTATAATCTCCACCCGGCACAGCCAGAAGAGGACTGGCCACCCCTCATAGCCTGGTTCCTCTCTAGGTTTCTTCCTAGGTTTTGGCCTTTCTAGGGAGTTTTTCCTAGCCACCGTGCACTTCGAGATATTAGCTGATGTACGAAGGGCTATATAAAATAAACTTGATTTGATTTGATGATGGCGCCAACTAAGCAGACTTTTTGGGATATAAAGAAGGATTTTATCTAACAAAATTACACTACATGTTGTAGCTGGGACCCTTTGGATGACAAATCAGAGGAAGATTTTCAAAAAGTAAGTGAACATTTCATCGCTATTTGTGAATTTATGAAACCTGTGCTGGTGGAAAAATATTTTGATGTGGGGTGCCGTCCTCAAACAATTAGATGGCATGCTTTTGCTGTAAAGCCTACTGTAAATCGGACAGCGCAGTTAGATTAACAATAATTTAAGCTTTTAACCAATATAAAACACTTGTATGTACATAGATGTTTAATATCCATAATTCTTATGATTATTTATTTGAATTGCGCACCCTCCAGTTCGACCGGAAGTTGTCCCGCTAGCTTGACGCCTAGCCTTAACATGAAGACATTTTTCATAGGACTGTTGAAACACTAACACTGCTTAGATCAATGCTTGATTTTAGCCTAATGCTTCGGACACAGCTGTGTTTGTTGACTGTTGGTAAAAAGTTTCTGGAACAATGTATTTACTTGCTGAACCCTTGAGATTGTCCTGTGTTCTCTATAATGAAGGCCACTGTGACTGCTCTGGACAAATGGGTGCAGGCAATTAAACAATGTTTTCTGTTTAATTAATATTGATGGTGAGACTATTTCACAAACTTTCTTACTCCCAGCTGGGATAGGCAACTGATGAAAAGCTGTGCCTTGTTTAGGATTTTAAACATGACTTAAACCTGTGCAAGTGGCACCTAATTTCTTTCTTTCATCTGAGGAGTAGTGGATCCAACTCAGGTAAATGGAAATACAATATGCTCCAACTTTAGGAGAGGAATAAAAAAGTATCTCATCTTGGTTGACTAGTTTGATAGTTTTTCAGTACAATTTTACTTTGAAATTTTACTTTGTGAAAGTAATAGATCCTTGGTGTTGTTGGTTTTGTCTGTTGTTGATTATTTTAGGGATTGTTTCCAGTAGAGCCTTATACAGTATACTTCATGTTTCAGGGAAGGTGGTGTCCATAGAAATAAAATTGAATTATAGTTCTGTGTAACTTAGGTTCATTATGTTCATGAAACCATCTTACCCCTGCTACATTCACACCCATTTGTTATTGTCATATCTAACCCCAGACCCCCTCCCTGACTGTGTCCCAGGTTCTCCCTGCTGGCGTTCTCCGAGGGGGGGAAGGTGTGGCGCCTGGCACTGCAGGAGCCTACAGAAGAGGCATGCTGTGACGTGGTGCAGTGGGCATATCAACTCAACACCCATGGGGGAACCAACCGCCTGGAGGGTGGCTTTCAGTAATAACTGGCTATGTCATGTTATAACCTCTGTGTGTATGTTCCCCAGACTTGATGAGGGTTTGTGGTCAGTGTGGGCCTGTACCTGCTGTTCTTGTTACATGGCTATGTTATGTTAACCAATTATGTTTATACACTGAGTGTACAAAACATTAGGTCTGAAAGGGAAGTTATTGGCAAGTACACCTGCCTGTAAATACCAAAAGGAAGAGTGACTTATCTTGTCCGTTTCTGGTCACTTGTGTTTGCTTTTAAGTGTACCAATCACATCTAAACGGATAGAAATACCCGGGCCAAGACATGACAAATCAGTATAGCATGTTATCATTAGTTACTGTATGTAACTTTGTTCACTGCCACGTCCCCAGCTCAATTGAAACGGTTGGATACTACACAGCCCAGTTCTTTTGTTACATCCGATGACTTTGAACGCTTGCCTTAATGGATGTTTATTTGAGCGGAGTGGCTGCAGTTTACAATTTTAATTGCCTCTTCCCTGAGCCAGCGACCACAACAGAAAAACGAGCAAACTCAACTGAAAGGCATCCAAACCCCATGCCCAGAGAAAATACTAGCTCAAGGGATTACCTCTGCCACAAGTGGAGGATTGCTCTTTCTCTATAGACCTCTATGGCCTCAGCACAAGTTTACCGTTTGCAGATGTGTTTGTACCTGTTTGCAGCCCTTGGGTTTAGACCTGAAGTGACTGAGAGGATATAGGCAGTAATACTTTATTATACGAACCATCTGTATAAAAATAGTTATCTGTAATCTTTATCTTGCTATCTCTTTACAAACAAGTGCAGGGTCAGCACTTTTAACTGCCTCTCTCATTATAAGACTAACTCAATGTTTTCCCCTGTATTTCTTACATAAGCAGTAATGGTTTTACAATTAACCTTACACTTCTGTCAGCTGGAGATGTAAGCAGGGATATATCTGGGACCAAATTTATGCTGGGCATATAGTATTTGCACGGGATCACCATCAACTTCAGATTGGTGCAATGCAGTAGCCATTTGCATGTGAAGTGTGTGTTCTTTAACGGGGCAATTAGCTATGGGGTTGACTGGTGACGAACCCCTCACCATATCCCCTCCCTCTTCACACACGTGCACCCAACCCACAAATACACACACTCCTGTAGAGCTCCCCCAGGGGAGGCAGAAAGAGGGGCAGCAGTGCCAGGGGTTTCTCATTAGGCGAATGTCAGCCATGCAGGAAGCCACTCACACAGCCCAATTACAGAGGTGTAAATGAGACTTTGACTGACAACCAGAGAGGGAGGTCAGGAAATGGGTTGGAATTATCTGTTTGATGAACTGATGAAGTCTTTTGTCTGAGGCGCCTGTTTGATCAACACTGTCTGATTTGTTAAATAAAATCGTGCATTTCCTCCCTCGGCTGCTAGAGTGGCTTTATTAGAGAGCGGGTGTACACAATGACGCACGCAACACCCCAGAGGTGCAAATTAGAGCCATCGAAAAGTTTTCTAAACATTACTCAAAAGCGTCAAATACTTCAGAGAACTTTGTTAGCATACACTTAACACTGTCAACAAGATCTTGGTCTTCCACATTACATTTTGAAATGTAAGAATTTTGATAAAGCTTCTATTGCAAAGTTGTAATATTTTTCTAGCACTTCAAAAGGCAAACCCATAAGGGTTCATGTAGGTAATAATGTGTTCAGTGTTTCCTAAAGATTGATGAGTTTAACTCACGACACCCACTGTTCAGCTATGAAAGGTTAAACACATCTCATTAATTTTAAAGCTCTTGCATTTAAATAATAATTAAACACAACATTCCAAAAAAAGCTGGATGTAATTATTTTATATAACCTCTTCAAAGTTCTGTCTAGTCAGCCATTTGATTAACTGTTCAGCAGTCTAATGGCTCTCCTGTACCACTTGCCACGTGGTAGCAGAGAGAACAGTATATGACTTGGGTTTTTAGGGCCTTCCTCTGACACCTCCTGGTACAGAGGTCATGGATGTCTGTGAGCTTGGCTCCGGTGATGTACTGGTCCGTATGCACTACCCTCTGTAGTGCCTTGCGGTCGGATGCCAAGCAGTCGTCATACCAAGCATTGATGCAGCCAGTCAAGATGCTCTCAGTGGTGCAGCTGTATAACTTTATGAAGATTTGAGGGCCCTTGACAAATCTTTTCAGCCTCTTGAGGGGGATGAGGAGTTGTTGTGCCTTCTTCACGACTGTGTTGGTGTGTGTGGACCATGTTAATTCCTTAGTAATGTGGACACCGAGAACCTTGAAGCTCTTGACACCGCTTTCTACAGCACCATCAATATTGATGGGGGCATGCTCTGCCCTCTGTTTCCTGTAGTCCACAATCAGCTCCCATAGCCGTGCTGACGTTGAGGGAGAGGTTGTTGTCCTGGCACCACACTGCAAGGTCTCTGATCTCCTCCCTGTAGGCTGTCTCGTCATCATTGGTGGTCAGGCCTACCACCGTTGTGTCGTCTGCAAACTTATCTTCTTACGGCTAGGGGTTCCGCTAGCGGAAAAGTCAGAGCGCAAAATATATATATTTTTTAGGTTGAAATATTTAACTTTCATACATTCACAAGTGCAATACAACAAATTAAAGCTTAATTTCTTGTTAATCTACCCATCGTGTCCGATTTCAAAAAGGCTTTACAGCGAAAGCACACCATATGATTATGTTAAGTCAGAGCCTAGTCACAAAAACACATACAGCCATTTTCCAGCCAAAGAGAGGAGTCACAAAAAGCAGAAATAGAGATAAAATGAATCACTAACCTTTGATGATCTTCATCAGATGGCACTCATAGGACTTCATGTTACACAATACATTTATGTTTTGTTCAATAAATTTTCATATTTATATCCAAAAATCTCAGTTTACATTGGCCAGTAATGTTGTGCCTCGAAAACATCCGGCGAATTTTCAGAGAGCCACATCAATTTACAGAAATACTCATCATAAACTTTGAAAAAAGATACAAGTGTTATGCACAGAAGTAAATATATACTTCTCCTTAATGCAACCGCTGTGTCAGATTTCAAAAAAACTTTACGGAAAAAGCACACCATGCAATAATCTGAGTACGGCGCTCAGACACAAAAACAAGCCATACAGGTATCCGCCATGTTGTGGAGTCAACATAAGTCAGAAATAGCATTATAAATATTCCCTTACCTTTGATGATCTTCATCAGAATAAGTGGCTTTTATATAATTCTAAATTAATTATTAATAATAATAATAACAGCTTTGTTTGTTTTCATTTAACCTAGAGTGAGTGAGGAAAAAGGCAATTATTGGATATGGGGTGAGACATTCTCACTAATTTGTAAATAAAGCCAGTTTGTTATTTAGAAATATTTATTTCTGGAGAAACCTAACCTGATTATTTAGCAGACATCACTTGCTTATAGTCAGTCAACACAATTAAGAATATCATGTAATATTTGAACAAGTAATTCATTATGGATCCATAACTAAATAAACATCAACAATATTTCTTTCATCTCTACATGTACAGTTGAAGTCGGAAGTTTACATACACCTTAGCCAAATACTTTTAAACTCAGTTATTCACAATTCCACTCCAATACCTTGACTTTGTTGTCCTTAAGCCATTTTGCCACAACTTTGGAAGTATGCTTGGGGTCATTGTCCATTTGGAAGACCTATTTGCGACCAAGCTTTAACTTCCTGACTGATGTCTTGAGATGTTGCTTCAATATATCCACATAATTTTCCTTTCTCATGATTCCATCTATTTTGTGAAGTGCACCAGTCCCTCCTGCACCAAAGGACCCCCACAACATGATGCTGCCACCCCCATGCTTCACGGTTGGGATGGTGTTCTTCGGCTTGCAAGCATCCCACTTTTTCCTCCAAACATAATGATGGTCATTATGGCCAAACAGTTCTATTTTTGTTTCATCTGACCAGAGGACATTTCTCCAAAAAGTACAATCTTTGGCCCCATGTGCAGTTGCAAACCGTAGTCTGTCTTTTTTATGGTGGTTTTGGAGCAGTTGCTTCTTCCTTGCTGAGCAGGCTTTCAGGTTATGTCGATATAGGACTCGTTTTACTGTGGATATAAAAACTTTTGTACCCGTTTCCTCCAGTATCTTCACAAGGTTTTTTGCTGTTGTTCTGGGATTGATTTTCACTTTTCGCACCAAAGTACGTTCATCTCTAGGAGACAGAATGCGTCTCCTTCCTGTGCGGTATGACAGCTGCGTGGTCCCATGGTGTTTATACTTGCGTACTATTGTTTGTACAGATGAACGTGGTACCTTCAGGGAGTTGGAAATTGCTCCCCAGGATGAACCAGACATGTGGAGGTCTACAATTTTTATTCTGAGGTCTTGGCTGATTTATTTTGATTTTCCAATGATGTCAACCAAAGAGGCACTGAGTTTGAAGGTATGCCTTGAAATACATCCACAGGTACACCTCCAATTGACTCAAATTATGTCAATTAGCCTATCAGAAGCTTCTAAAGCCATGACATCATTTTCTGGAATTTTCCAAGCTGTTTACAGGCACAGTCAACTTAGTGTATGTAAACTTCTGATCCACTGGAATTGTGATACAGTGAATTTTAAGTGAAATAATCTGTCTGTAAACAATTGTTGGAAAAATGACTTGTGTCATGCACAAAGTAGATGTCCTAACCGACTTGCCAAAACTCTAGTTTGTTAACATGAAATTTGTGGAGTGGTTGAAAAACGAGTTTTAATGATTCCAACCTAAGTGTATGTCATCTTCTGAACTCAACTGTATATGTATAGATTTTTTCAGAACATTAACCGTGTGTAGGTAGATACATGCTGTGTAGGTAGATGTGGGAAGATAGATACAAATGATTTGTTGCAAGTTAGGGGGGTTCACACCTAGCTCAAGTTGGGGAGGGGTTTTACACCTAGCTCGGCTATTAGACAATTCTTTAGTAAAGTCTATTTTCATCTAATAGCCCATCCTGCTATGCTCGTGAAAAACGAATAATAATACTTTTCCCCCTTTCCACATGTTAAAGATTCCAATTGATAAAGTGTTTTTAGCCACAATCGGCCCCAACCCCAAGTAATCATTTTGGGCACGGTCGATAGCGTGCTGAATGTTGAGGGTTCTATACCTGCTCCCTGCTTGTTTCATTACACTATTATGCCGGTCTCAGAGCAAATAGCCTGGATTGTTACTCCCATCTCATTCCTCGCCCTCTTCCACGTGTCATTCAGCATGTTTGTGGGCGTGCTGGCAGGATGTACAGTTTTTATTCTGTATATATGAATTACAAATCAGCCTTTACTTAAATCATGTTTCTAGTCTATGGCATAGTTACAATGTGTAATCATTGATGTCCCAGGAGCAGGAGTGGTAAACACTGTCGAAGTGCATAATTGTAATACATACAGTGGGGAGAACAAGTATTTGATACACTGCCGATTTTGCAGGTTTTCCTACTTACAAAGCATGTAGAGGTCTGTAATTTTTATCATAGGTACACTTCAACTGTGAGAGACGGAATCTAAAACAAAAATCCAGAAAATCACATTGTATGATTTTTAAGTAATTCATTTGCATTTTATTGCATGACATAAGTATTTGATCACCTACCAACCAGTAAGAATTCCGGCTCTCACAGACCTGTTAGTTTTTCTTTAAGAAGCCCTCCTGTTCTCCACTCATTACCTGTATTAACTGCACCTGTTTGAACTCGTTACCTGTATAAAAGACACCTGTCCACACACTCAATCAAACAGACTCCAACCTCTCCACAATGGCCAAGACCAGAGAGCTGTATAAGGACATCAGGGATAAAATTGTAGACATGCAACAGACTGGGATGGGCTACAGGACAATAGGCAAGCAGCTTGGTGAGAAGGCAACAACTGTTGGCGCAATTATTAGAAAATGGAAGAAGTTCAAGATGACGGTCAATCACCCTCGGTCTGGGGCTCCATGCAAGATCTCACCTCGTGGGGCATCAATGATCATGAGGAAGGTGAGTTATCAGCCCAGAACTACACGGCAGGACCTGGTCAATGACCTGGAGAGAGCTGGGACCACAGTCTCAAAGAAAACCATTAGTAACACACTACACCGTCATGGATTAAAATCCTGCAGCGCACGCAAGGTCCACCTGCTCAAGCCAGCGCATGTCCAGGCCCGTCTGAAGTTTGCCAATGACCATCTGGATGATCCAGAGGAGGAATGGGAGAAGGTCATGTGGTCTGATGAGACAAAAATAGAGCTTTTTGGTCTAAACTCCACTCGCCGTGTTTGGAGGAAGAAGAAGGATGAGTACAACCCCAAGAACACCATCCCAACTGTGAAGCATGGAGGTGGAAACATCATTCTTTGGGGATGCTTTTCTGCAAAGGGTACAGGATGACTGCACCGTATTGAGGGGAGGATGGATGGGGCCATGTATCGCGAGATCTTGGCCAACAACCTCCTTCCCTCAGTAAGAGCATTGAAGATGGGTCGTGGCTGGGTCTTCCAGCATGACAACGACCCGAAACACACAGCCAGGGCAACTAAGGAGTGGCGCCGTAAGAAGCATCTCAAGGTCCTGGAGTGGCCTAGCCAGTCTCCAGACCTGAACCCAATAGAAAATCTTTGGAGGGAGCTGAAAGTCCGTATTGCCCAGCGACAGCCCCGAAACCTGAAGGATCTGGAGAAGATCTGTATGGAGGAGTGGGCCAAAATCCCTGCTGCAGTGTGTGCAAACCTGGTCAAGAACTACAGGAAACGTATGATCTCTGTAATTGCAAACAAAGGTTTCTGTACCAAATATTAAGATCTGCTTTTCTGATGTATCAAATACTTATGTCATGCAATAAAATGCAAATTAATTACTTAAAAATCATACAATGTGATTTTCTGGATTTTTGTTTTAGATTCCGTCTCTCATAGTTGAAGTGTACCCATGATAGAAATTACAGACCTCTACATGCTTTGTAAGTAGGAAAACCTGCAAAATCGGCAGTGTATCAAATACTTGTTCTCCCCACTGTACATGCAGACACAGCATCATTCAAATAATGGAGTTTGATACACCTGGTATTGAATATGACTGAAAAAAAACTTGCTAAATAGCGATTGTAAATCTCAATTGTAAACTTTTTGCTTGACTCGTTGCTTCCCCTGTAATGTTTTGTCAGCCATCTTTGCTAAAGAAAGTCAACAGGGACAGGTGGCTCACGGCAATTTCGTCATTGGAACCACTTGATATGATTGGTCATATAAAAACCTTGGGACCCAAATACATAATGAGTGCTCTATCTCCCCCTTGTGGGGGACTGGAGCAATGACGCCGTGATCCTGGGTACTTCTAAGTCCCACGGTGTAAGCTCGCAACTTTTAAAGGAGGAACCACTGTATGTGAATGAATGGTGACTTCTATCACAAGCTGAATTATGACCCTACCCTAGATTTCCAGCATAATATCATATACACAGCGGAAAGCTGTTTGGAATCAGGACAAATCACCAAAAAAGAATGTGAATTTCTGTGTGAAATTTCCTAAGATAACCAACTTTTTATATTGTCACTAAATTACAAAAAAAGTGTCTCCTCCCCCAGGTACACCCATTGTAGCAGCAATCAACTCTGTGACGTCCAACATTTCTAAGTTTGTGGATCACCACATCAAACCGATTGTTGAGAATCTCCCATCTTACGTAAAAGACACTAGTCACATGATCTCATTGATAGAGGGCTTAGGGAGGATACCAGAGGGCACCCTGCTGGACACTTTTGATGTGGAGCTCTTGTGCACTAACATCCCACACACATGAGGCTTGCAGGCACTGCAACGCTGCCTTCAGAAGAGAATGATTGCATCAGATTTCTTCCGTCAGATTCTGGGTGTAGCCATGGGCTCCCCCTTTGCCCCCAACTATGTGAACCTGTATGTGGGACAATTTTAGGAAACACTCATTTACAAAACAGAAACAACCCCTTACTTTCTTAAAACCTCCTATGGAAGAGATACATAGATGATGTCTTTGTGCTTTGGGAAGGAAGTCAGAAGGAACGAAATGAATTCCAAACGAGAGCTCTGAATATCTCAAATACACCATGCAGACTGATGAGAGAAAAATAAACTATCTGGACTTATAGATTCTTAAAGAGAATGATGCACTACACACAGACATACACATAGCCCTCAATAGCTCAATACGCTGCTACATGCGGATAGTATGCATCCCCTTCCCCTCAAGAATGGACTACCGTATAGCCAGTTATGCAGGGTTAAACGAATTTGTGGCCACCAGTCAGATTTTGACAGCAATGCTTAGAAAAAGACATTCAAAATTAGAGGCTACAAGGACAAAACTCTTGATGCGGCAATGATGAAATATCTCAAAAACCAAGAGTGAAATTGCTAAAAACTAAACCAAAGAAGAAAAACAACGCAACAGTATTTTGCACTAAGTACACAGTGTTCTGAGAAAAAATAAGCAATCCTGAAAAAGCACTGGCATATTCTGCAATCAGACATAAAAATTGCACACCTCTTCAAGGAACCCCCACTGATGGTCTATAAGCGTGGTCGCAATATTGGGGATAGCTTAGTGAGATCTGACCTGCCACTTGAGCCCACTCAGACACTCCCGACACCCATTCCAAATGGGAACTACAAATGTGTCTCATACCTACAGCGCAATAGCACTACAAAAACATAATTCTTCAGACACGCACATACAGGTCGAAAAATCACTGTTCGGGGTATCATCTCATGCAAGACAAAGGGCGTGTTCTATCTCATCACCTGTTCATGTGGGAAAGCCTACGTAGGACAAACGAAAAGACAATTAAAACAACGCATAGCTGAACACCGCAGCTCAATCTGGTTTAAGAACAGACTATCCAGTAGCAGGTCACTTTGTTGAAGCTAACCTCACTTTGTTGAAGCAAACCATACTATCTCCTCCCTCAAATACACAGGCATTGAGCATGTTACTCTACCAAGGAGAGGAGGTAACATCGAGACACTACTACTACAGAGGGAGACCTACTGGATCTCCTATCTAAAAACATTGACCCCTAGTGGTCTCAGGCCCTTCATATGGACAATTCTTATAAAGGAATATATTCTTTCTACAGCTTATCAGCGTACACCCAACATGATCCCCATGTTGATGATGCTTAGGTTATGGTTGAACCAAAAAATGACATGTAACAAAAATGTAATTCAATTGGAAAAAATTCAAAATACAGCACCAGTCAAAAGTTTGGACACACTGTCACGCCCTGACCATAGTTTGCTTTGTATGTTTCTATGTTTTGTTTAGTCAGGGTGTGATCTGAGTGGGCATTCTATGTTGTATGTCTAGTTTGTCTGTTTCTGTGTTTGGTCTGATATGGTTCTCAATCAGAGGCAGGTGTTAGTCGTTGTCTCTGATTGGGAACCATATTTAGGTAGCCTGTTTTGTCATTGTGGGTTGTGGGTGATTGTCTATGTTAGTTGCTTGTGTCAGCACATTTCTTATATAGCTTCTTGTTCGTTTATTGTTTTGTATAGTTTGTTCAGTGTTCTCTGTTTATTAAATTCATGATGAACACATACCACGCTGCATTTTGGTCCTCCGATCCTTCCAACTACTCCTCCTCAGACGAGGAGGACGACGAGCGTGACACACACCTACTCATTCAAGGGTTTTTCTTTACTTTTACTATTTTCTGCATTGTAGAATAATACCCCAAAAAAGTGTAAAATATATCAAAATATATTTTGTATTTGAGATTCTTCAAAGCAGCCACCCTTTGCCTTGATGACAGCTTTGCACACTCTTGGCATTCTCTCAAACAGCTTCATGAGGTAGTCACTTGGAATGCATTTCAATTAACAGGTGTGCCTTGTTAAAAGTTCATTTGTGGAATTTATTTCCTTCTTATAAATGTGTTTGAGCCAATCAGTTGTGTTGTGTCAAGGAGGGGGGGGGGGTGGTATACAGAAGACAGCCCTATTTTCGTAAAAGACCAAATCCATATTAGGACAAGAAGGTCAGTCAATCCGTAAAATTTCAAAAACGTTGAAAGTTTCTTTAAGTGCAGTTGCAAAATCCATCAAGCGCTATGATGAAACTGGCTCTCACTAGGACCTCCACAGGAAAGGAAGACCCAGAGTTACCTCTGCTGCAGAGGATACGTTCATTAGAGTTACCAGCCTCAGATTGCAGCCCAAATAAATACAATTTCAAGTAACAGACACATCTAAACATCAACTGTTCAGAGAAGAGTGCATGAATCAGGTCTTCATGGTCGAATTGCTGCAAAGAAACCACTACTAAAGGACCAATAAAAATAAGATACTTGGTTGGGCCAAGAAACATGAGCAATGGACATTAGACTGGTGGAAATCTGTCCTTTGGTCTGACGAGTCCAAATTTTAGATTTTTGGTTCCAACTGTGAAGCATGGAGGAGGAAGAGTGATGGTGTGGGGGTGCTTTGCTGGTGAATTTAAGGCATACTTAACCAGCATGGCTACCACAGCATTCTGCAGCGATACGCCATCCCATCTGGTTTGCACTTTGTGGGACTATCATTTGTTTTTCAACAGGACAATGACCTAAAACACACTTCCAGTTTGTGTAAGGGCTATTCGACCAAGAAGGAGAGTGATGGAGTGCTGCATCAGATGACCTGGACTGCACAATCACCCAACCTCAACCCAAATGAGATGGCTTGGAATGAGTTGGACCGCAGAGTGGAGAAAAAGCAGCCAACAAGTGCTCAGCATATGTGGGAATTCCTTCAAGGCTGTTGGAAAAGCATTCAGACGAAGAGGAGGAAGGCTGCCGTTACAATCTGCACTGATTGCAAATATCTTGATAGGTTAAATTTAGTGGAAGCTCATTATTAGGATCGCTTACATCATGTTAGCTTTTCCAGAATAGTGCGATAAAGGAGAGGAGAGACAAGGAGAGTCCCTGGGTTTATTAACTAAGAACCAAATAGAACTAAACGGAAGCGTTACTTTACTCCGTTTGGAGTAAAGCAATGGTTTCCGTTGCAAAACGTTTTGTTACGGTGCAAAATGTTTTGCTACGGTGTGCAACTAACGAATACACCCATTATCTCTTACTCCTCATTCAAGCTAAATGACTGGATGGGAATAAGTAATATGGCAGCAACTCTGTCCAGGGGTGTAATCATCAGTCCACATCGTAGCAAACACTGTCAAAACGTTTTACAACGTAAAAAGTTTTGCAACAAAACGTGAGTTTCTATTGGACAAATTCAGGTACAGTGAGGGAAAAAGTATTTGATCCCCTGCTGATTTTGTACGTTTGCCCACTGACAAAGAAATGATCAGTCTATAATTTTAATGGTAGGTTTATTTGAACAGTGAGAGACAGAATAACAACAACAAAAATCCAGAAAAACGCATGTCAAAAATGTTATAAATTGATTAGCATTTTAATGAGGGAAATAAGTATTTGACCCCTCTGCAAAACATGACTTAGTTCTTGGTGGCAAAACCTTTGTTGGCAATCACAGAGGTCAGACGTTTCTTGTAGTTGGCCACCAGGTTTGCACACATCTTAAGGTCTGGAGACTGGCTAGGCCACTCCAGGACCTTAATGTGCTTCTTCTTGAGCCACTACTTTGTTGCCTTGGCCGTGTGTTTTGGGTCATTGTCATGCTGGAATACCCATCCACGACCCATTTTCAATTCCCTTTCGGTGAAGTTGTCCTGTCCCCTTAGCAGAAAAACACCCCCAAAGCATAATGTTTCCACCTCCATGTTTGACG
Organism: Salvelinus alpinus; assembly: GCF_045679555.1. Taxonomy (NCBI): domain Eukaryota; kingdom Metazoa; phylum Chordata; class Actinopteri; order Salmoniformes; family Salmonidae; genus Salvelinus; species Salvelinus alpinus. The sequence goes on along the minus strand of NC_092094.1, from coordinate 48,675,201 downwards.
GTGGGGATGGTGTTCTTGGGGTCATAGGCAGCATTCCTCTTCCTCCAAACACGGCGAGTTGAGTTGATGCCAAAGGGCTCAATTTTCATCTCATCTGACCACAACACTTTCACCCAGTTGTCCTCTGAATCATTCAGATGTTCATTGGCATACTTCAGACGGCCATGTATATGTGCTTTCTTGAGCAGGGGGACCTTGCAGGCGCTGCAGGATTTCAGTCCTTCACGGCATAGTGTCTTACCAATTGTTTTCTTGGTGACTATGGTCCCAGCTGCCTTGAGATCATTGACAAGATCCTCACGTGTAGTTCTGGGCTGATTCCTCACCGTTCTCATGATCATTGCAACTCCACAAGGCGAGATCTTGCATAGAGCCCCAGGCCGAGGGAGATTGACAGTTATTTTGTGTTTCTTCCATTTGCGAATAATCGCACCAACTGTTGTCATCTTCTCACCAAGCTGCTTGGCGATGGTCTTGTAGGCCATTCCAGCCTTGTGTAGGTCTACAATCCTGTCCCTGACATCCTTGGAGAGCTCTTTGGTCTTGGCCATGGTGGAGAGTTTGGAATCTGATTGATTGATTGCTTCTGTGGACAGGTGTCTGTTACACAGGTAACAAACTGAGATTAGGAGCACTCCCTTTAAGAGTGTGCTCATAATCTCAGCTCGTTACCTGTATAAAAGACCCCTGGGAGCCAGAAATCTTTCTGATTGAGACCGGGGGACAGGGTCTGGCTCTCGACCCGAAACCTGCCCCTCCACCTGCCCTGCCGGAAGCTGGACCCGCGGTTTGTGGGGCCATTTAAAGTCCTGAGGAGAATAGACGAGGTGTGTTATAGGTTACAGCTCCCCCCTTACTATCGTATTAACCCCTCATTTCATGTGTCTCTCCTCAGGCTGGTGGTAGCTGGTCCACTGCAGGACGTTGAGGTACGGAAGGTCTCTCCGCCCCCCCTGGACATCGAGGGGGGTCCGGTGTACACTGTACGTTCCATTCTGGACTCAGCAGCGTGTCACGATCGTTGGAATAAATGGACCAAGGCGCAGCGTGCGTAGAGTTCCACATGTTTTAGTAAATGAAACTCACCAAAACAAATACAGAAACAAATGAAACGTGAAGTAATGGAATGCTCACAGGCACTACACAAAAACAAGATCCCACAAAGAACAGGTGGGAAAAGGCTGCCTAAATATGATCCCCAATCAGAGACAACGATAGACAGCTGCCTCTGATTGGGAACCATACCAGGCCAACATAGAAACGAAAAACTAGAATGCCCACCCTAATCACACCCTGACCTAACCAAATAGAGAAATAAAAGTATCTCTAAGGTCAGGGCGTGACAGTACCCCCCCCCCCCCCCAAAGGTGCGGACTCCGGCCGCATAACCTGACTCTATAGGGGGGGTTCCTGGTAGGCATCCAGCCTCGGTGGCGGCTCCGGTGCGGGACGTCGACCCCGCTCCACTCGCGGATCCGCCAGCTTAGGTGGCGACTCTGGTGCGGGGATCATCGCCGGAAGCTCCGGACCGTGGTTCATCGCCAGAGACTCTGGGCCGTGGATCATTACCGGAAGCTCCTGACCGTGGATCGTCACCGGAGGAACCGGACCGTGGATCGTCGCCGGAAGCTCCAGACCGTGGATCGTCGCCGGGGACTCTGGACCGTAGATCGTCGCCGGAAGCTCTGGACCGTGGATCGTCGCCGGAGGAACAGGACCGTGGATCGTCGCCGGGGACTCCGGACCGTAGATCGTCGCCGGGGACTCCGGATCGTAGATCCTCGCCGGGGACTCCGGATCGTAGATCCTCGCCGGGGACTCCGGATCGTAGATCCTCGCCGGGGACTCCGGATCGTAGATCCTCGCCGGGGACTCCGGACTGGGAACCCTTGCTGAAGACTCCGGACTGGGAACCGTCGCTGGAGGCTCCGGACTGGGAACCGTCGCTGGAGGCTCCGGATTGGGAACCGTCGCTGGAGGCTCAGGACCTTGGATCGTCTCTGGAGGCTCCGGGCCATGGATCGTCACTGGAGGCTCCGGGCCATGGATCGTCACTGGAGGCTCCGGGCCATGGATCGTCACTGGAGGCTTCGGGCCATGGATAATCACTGGAGGCGTCGGGCCATGGATAATCACTGGAGGCGTCGGGCCATGGATCCGGGCCTTGGATCCATCGGGCAATGGATCCTCACAACGCCTCCTGGACCAATGACCACCTTCGCACGGCAAGTGCGGGGAGCTGGCACAGGACGCACTGGGCTGTGAAGGCGCACTGGGGACACAGTGCGTAGAGCCGGCGCAGGATGTACTGGACCCTGGAGGCGTACTGGACACCAGGAGCGCTGAGCCAGCACAACCCGTCCTGGACAGACGGAGACACGGTGCGTAGAACCGGAAAACATGGCACATGAACGGTGACCAACTCCACACGGTGAGTACAGGGAGTTGGTTCAGGTTCCCACCTTGGCTCCGCCAACCACCCCGTGTGCCCCCTCCCAATTTTTTTTTGAGGCTGCCTCTCGGGCTTCCGTCGTGGCCGCGAACCCCGGTGTCGTTGTTGTTGCTCCCTCGCTGCTTCTGTCTGCTCCCATGGAAGGCAATCTTTTCCGGCCAGGATTTCCTCCCACGTCCAGGATCCCTTCCCGTCCAATATATCCTCCCACATCCAGGCTGTCTGCTCCTCCTGGGCACGCTGCTTGGTCCTGGGGTGGTGGGATCTTCTGTCATGATTGTTTGTATTAAATGGACCAAGGCGCAGCGTGAGTAGAGTTCCACATGTTTTAATAAATTAAGCTCACCAAAACAAATACAGAAACAAATTAAACGTGAAGTAATGGAATGCTCACAGGCACTACACAAAAACAAGATCCCACAAATAACAGGTGGGAAAAGGCTGCCTAAATATAATCCCCAATCAGAGACAACGATAGACAGCTGCCTCTGATTGGGAACCATACCAGGCCAACATAGAAACGAAAAACTAGAATGCGTGACACAGCGTGACACAGTGCTACATTGTTATTATTTTATCAAAGAACAGCAAATGTATTGCCTCATTTGTCAAGTATTTGAAACTTTGTTACAACTCAGGAAATACCTCATATATTGGTGTAAATATTCAAAATCTTTAATCACAGATTTACTGATACAAATGTAAAATTAAGTGGTGCAACACATCTCTGATTAATTATAAACCTAGATTTACAAACCCTAGGTTAGCTCTAATCCTAGATTAATTTAAACCATGTTAGTGCAACCCATCCTTAATCATAAAAAAACTTTCTCTGATCAATGAAACAATGCATTTATTGGTTTGTCATGCAATGATCGTTACAAATATATGACTAACAATATAAACTAATACAGTATGCGATATGTGTTAATCATTTCTGCCACTGCAAATTATATCTGATTATACACTGCGTGTACAAAACATTAAGAACACCTGCTCTTTCCATGACATAGACTGACCAGGTTATTAATCCAAGTGAAATCTTTGATCCCTTATTGATGTCACTTCTTAAATCCACTTCCATCACGTCAATCAGTGTAGATGAAGAGACAGGTTAAAGAAGGATTTTTAAGACTTTGAGACATGGATTGTGTATGTGTGCCAATCAGAGGCTGAATGGGCAAGACAAGATATTTAAGTGCCATTGTACGGGGTATGGCAGTAGGTGCCAGGCGCACCGGGTTGTGTCAAGAAAGGCAGCGCTGCTGGGTTTTTTACCCTCAACAGTTTCACGTGTGTATCAATAATGTTCCTCCACTCAAAGGACATCCAGTCCACTTGACACAACTGTGGGAAGCATTGGAGTCAACATGGGCTAGCATCTCTGTGAAAACGTTTTCGACACCTTGTAGAGTCCATGCCCTGACGAATCGAGGTGCAACTCAATATTAGGAAGGTGTTCTTAATGTTTTGTATACTCTGTGTATGTCACCCTAATACGTGATGCTATTTCAAACAAAGGCAGATTTTTTATTTTATATTAGACTTATCTCTCTTCACATCTCTCTTGTTGGAACTCTTTACTTATATCCTTTGACTCGTGTACATTTTTTACTTTATTACACCTCCCCTGTGGTTTCCAAAGTAATTTTCTAGCTTTCAGTGGCATATTTAACTTTCTGCGGCCTCAGTATGTGGTCACTCACTTGATTTAATATATTTTCCATATTAGGAAGCAGATGCTCTTAAAAGTCAGTGCTTGGGAATTGCTGTGTGTAAAGTTGGTCTTTGTTCCAACTTTCACTAGGTTCAGAGGATCTTATATCCACACTGTTTGTCAATTAACAAATGTATGATGATTAAGAGGTGAATCCCTACTGTGCATGCAGAGCTCAAATATACAGGCGTCTAACAAAGTAAGATACAAGAATCTGCAAGCATTGGGGTTCCCCAGGACAAGTTGAGAAATCTACCAAGGTAGAGGACTAATAACATTAATAGTGACCATTCCAGTTGCATGGCGCATATTTAAGGAGAAGATAAGGACATGACAGTGGACTGGAGCCATGTTATGAAGCCATCCTCCTGACTATAATCTTTTACAGGGACCAAAATCACAGATCAAAATCTCCCCAACCTTGTCACAAAGCAGTGGTTAAAGGCTCACGGTAAGGTGTAGTTCATTCTCACAGACCTTTGGTGCAATAACTTTATCCGCCATCAAGTAAGGCTACTGTAATAATGGGATTTCACAGTCATTATTTGGTCCAGACATGCTGAAGTGCGCTTTTGAGTCTTACTGATTCATTGTTTTCTTTTTCCATCTCTCGCTGATTCAGCACAGTGGTTTTCTTAGATTTCTGAAGGGAATGCCTTCCTGCAGCAACTGCATTTTCTTATTCAGTGAAATAAATAACAACACAAGTGGACCATAATCATGTTTTGAATGTAAAGGTTGATTAGATTGTGTTATTTAATATTCTTAACCACTATTATTTGTATGTTTTTTTTTATCCACCACTCATATTGCATTATCCAGTTAATATGTATCAGCAGTAACTATAAGTAAATGTTGGCTTCATTCAACATGATGATTGGGAGGTGTGTGGTGCTGGTGGTAGATCCACGTTCATTGCCTGTGTTAATCTTTTTCTGGGGTAGGATTTCTGACCCAGGCTGACACAGGTGAAAGCACGCACACGCACCCAAGTACACACTCATAAAAAAATATAAATACAATTTGGGACTAAGAGGGTACTTTTAATAGCATAACAGTGTACTGGAATTTATTTTTCAAATATCTCAAACATATTATTCTGCTTTGTGGAATTGAACCCCGCTGTAGATTGAACAGACTACTGACTCTCATTATAGTGCCTTTTAAAATGCTTTTTAAGCCTTTTAATGCTGCACGCTCTTGTTGGCCTCCCTTGGCTGGGGGTGTTTCAGGGATTGGGCGGCTTTGATTATTCGACACAGGTGTTTGGAAAGGGCAGCCAGTGTCCCTGGTTTTGCTTAGGGCAGATGGCCAGGGTTTACCTCTGAGGCAGACCATCCACCACATTGTTAGCCTCTTGCACTGGCCTACAGGAAATGCTCCCTTGGTGAACAGGAAACAGACCTTGGGCATATGAAGGGCTCAATGTAATTCTTTGAAGCTGCAGCCTGACTTAACCTAGCCTAGTATCCCAACATCCAAACATCCCCCGCCCCTTACCTAACAGCCTCTGAGGCACCAGGCACTCATGAAAGCATTCATTGCCGTGGAAACGCATAGTTTGTGTTTTAATTATCTCCCTTTCTCCTCAGCTGGCATTGTAATCCTTGTCAGCCTCCTCCTTCCTTCCACAGTTTTGATCACGGCACACTTGAGTGCGGCACAACACAGAACAATTACATCTGTTGGGAAAAGAGGGATGGCAAAAAAGAGAAAAAGAAATGGTGTTTGTGTTCCTCGATGTCAAGGAGTGTAAGTGAAGCGTACTGTTGTTATTTCCTTCTCGCTAATTAATCTCCAGACTCCTAAGTGTCATAGGCTTGACGTGTGAGTGTCAAAAAGTTGGTTCTGCTGTTTGTCAAATGAGATAATTAGCTTCCATTTTGATAAGACCCTAAACTTGGCGGCTCATACTACCATGGCCACCTAATCATCCGCAGCTTTCAACTGGCTCATTCAATCGCTCTATTCTCTAATGCAACTTTACCCTAAGGTCTGTTCTAAAGTCCAGAGTGGCAGGCCCCAGTGAACAGTCCTAACGACATTGTGTCTCGAAGATTTACTTAATCCACTTTTCCTCAATCTCTTCTCACTCTGCTTCTGGTGTCGTAAGAGGTCGAGGCCTTCGCCTCCACATCAGCCGGAAAGAAACCTGGGAATGGAAGGTCAAACTGAACGATGAAGATCAGGGCACAATGAGTTCCTTATCCGCGACAAGGTCCTCCCTTGTTTCATCTTCTTCCTGAGATCATGATGTACTAATAAGCGACTTGCTCATCCTAATTTGAAGGCAGACCTACTTCCTGAATGAGCTTAGAGTAACCCAAGGCCCCTGGTAAGTCATGTCAAGTTGGATACAGTGGGAGCCCCACTGAAACTTCTCTGTAATGAGAGCTGAAGTGATGGAGAGTAAGCATAAGCCTGAAGGAGGAACTCTGAAGACAGTGTGTTTGACTCTTTAATGAGTAAGCCACCAACCACTTGGCAAAAAACCTGTTGAATCAACGTTGTTTCCACATCATTTCAACCCCCAAAAATCTATACTACTGTTAAAAAGTTTGGGGTCACTTAGAAATGTTCTTGTTAATTAAAGAAAGACACATTTTCTGTCCATTAAAATAACATCAAATCGATCAGAAATACAGAGTAGGCATTGTTAATGTTGTAAATGACTATTGTACCTGGAAACGGCTGGTTTTTAATGGAATATCTACATAGGCGTAGAGAGGCCCATTCTCAGCAATCATCACTCCTGTGTTCCAATGGCACGTTGTGTTAGCTAATCCAAGTTTATCATTTTAAAAAGCTAATTTAAAACCCTTTTGCAATCATGTTAGCACAGCTGAAAACTGTTGTCCTGATTAACGAAGCAATAAAACTGGCCTTCTTTAGACTAGTTGAGTATCTGGAGCGTCAGCATTTGTGGGTTCGATTTCAGGCTCAAAATGGCTAGAAACAAAGACCTTTCTTCTGAAACTCATCCGTCTATTTTTGTTCTGAGAAATGAAGGCTATTCCATGCGAGCAATTACCAAGAAACTGAAGATCTCGTACAGCGCTGTGTACTACTCCCTTCACAGAACAGCGCAAACTGGCTCTAACCAGAATAGAAAGAGGAGTGGGAGGCCCCGGTGTACAACTGAGCAAGAGGACAAGTACATTAGAGTGTCTAGTCTGAGAAACAGACGCCTCACAAGTCCTCAACTGGCAGCTTCATTAAATAGTACCCACAAAACACCAGTCTCAACGTCAACAGTGAAAAGGCGACTCCGGGATGCCGCACAAAGGGCAATTTTTAAACCATCATGTGACTCCTGCCGTGTCTAGACATCTCCAAAACAAACAAAAAAAACAACTCTCCAAAAATGAGTGAACAAATGATAAATAGTCGCTTATAGATATGTCAGTCAGTCAGGTGGCTAGCTGCTGGCAGAGACTTATATTACAGTAAAGTTGAAGGGCTCTAGCTAATATCACTTAGCCAGCTAGAAGGATGATGTAAGAAGCTAACGTTAAACAGAGCCTACCTCAGCAGGGGAAATAAAAATTGGCTACTAAGTTCTCATAATACCTTTCCTTTACAGAGATTAGGCAACTGAGACAGACAGTGATGTGGAGCTCAGTGGTGAGGCTGAGGGGTTAGCTACAAAGTCTAACTAAACTAAAGATAATGTACTGTATGTTTCAATATCTTCAAATCAAAAGTCAAATCAAATGTTATGTCACATGCTTAGTAAACAACAGGTGTAGACGAACAGTGAAATGCTTACTTACGGGCCCTTCCCAACAATGCAGAGAGAAACATATACAAATAATAGAAATATAATGACACAAGGAATAAATACACAATGAGTAACGATAACTTGGCTGTACTGAGTCGATGAGGGGTAAAAGGTAACTGAGGTAGATATGTACATATAGTTAGTGATAAAGTGACTAAGCAACAGGATAGATAATAAGCAGTAGCAGCAGTGTATGTGATCAGTCAAAATAGTTAGTGCATAAAGGGTCAGTGCAAATAGTCCGCGTAGCTATTTGGTTAAAGCAGTTTTATGGCTTGGGGGTGGAAGTTGTTTAGGGTCCTGTTGGTTCCAGACTTGGTTCATCGGTACCTGAGAGAACAGTCTATGACTACGGTGGCTGGAGTCTTTGACAATTTTTTAGAGCCTTCCTTTGACACCGCCTGGTATAGAGGCCCTGGACGACAGGGAGCTCGGCCCCAGTAATGTACTGGGCCGTATGCACTACCCTCTGTAGCGCCTTGCGGTTGGATGACAAGCAGTTCAAATCAAATCAAATTGTATTTGTCACATGCGCCGAATACAACAGGTGAAATGCTTACTTACAAGTCCTTAACCAACAATGCAGTTTTAAGAAAATACCAAAAAAAAGTAAGAGATAAGAAAAACAAATAATTAGAGAGCAGCAGTAAATAACAATAGCGGAGCTATATACAGGGGGTACCGGTTCAGAGTCAATGTGCAGGGGCACCGGTGTCGAGGTAGTTGAGGTAATTATGAACATGCAGGTAGGGTTATTACAGTGGCTATGCACAGATGATAAGAGAGTAGCAACAGCGTGGGGGAGGTGCAAATAGTCTGGGTAGCCATTTTATTAGCTGTTCAAGAGTCTTATGGCTTGGGGGTAGTAGTCTTGGACCTAGACTTTGCGCTCCAGTTCCGCTTGCTATGCGGTAGCAGAGAGAACAGTCCATGACTAGGGTGGCTGAAGTCTTTGACATTTTTTAGGGCCTTCCTCTGACACCGCCTGGTATAGAGGTCCTAGATGGAAGCTTGTCCCCGGCGATGTACTTGGCCGTACGCACTACACTATGTAGTGCCTTGCGGTCGGAGGCCCGAGCAGTTGCCATACCAGGCAGTGATGCAACCCATCAGGATGATGCTCTCGATGGATCAGCTGTAAAACCTTTTGAGGATTTGAGGACCCATGCCCATGCCAAACCTGCTCCACTAAATCAAATCAAATGTATTTATATAGCCCTTCTAACATCAGCTAATATCTCAAAGTGCTGTACAGAAACCCAGCCTAAAACCCAAAACAGCAAGTAATGCAGGTGTAGAAGCACGGTGGCTAGGAAAAACTCCCTAGAAAGGCCAAAACCTAGGAAGAAACCTAGAGAGGAACCAGGCTATGAGGGGTGGCCAGTCCTCTTCTGGCTGTGCCGGGTGGAGATTATAACAGAACATGGCCAAGATGTTCATATGTTCATAAATGACCAGCATGGTCAAATAATAATAATCACAGTAGTTGTCGAGGGTGCAGCAAGTCAGCACCTCAGGAGTAAATGTCAGTTGGCTTTTCATAGCCGATCATTAAGAGTATCTCTACTGCTCCTGCTGTTTCTAGAGAGTTGAAAACAGCAGGTCTGGGACAGGTAGCACGTCCGGTGAACAGGTCAGGGTTCCTTAGCCGCAGGCAGAACAGTTGAAACTGGAGCAGCAGCACGGCCAGGTGGACTGGGGACAGCGAGGAGTCATCATGCCAGGTAGTCCTGAGGCATGGTCCTAGGGCTCAGGTCCTCCGAGAGAGAGAAAGAAAGAGAGAATTAGAGAGAGCATACTTACATTCACACAGGACACCGGATAAGACAGGAGAAGTACTCCAGATATAACAAACTGACCCTAGCCCCCCGACACATAAACTACTGCAGCATAAATACTGGAGGCTGAGACAGGAGGGGTCAGGAGACACTGTGGCCCCATTTGATGATACCCCCGGACAGGGCCAAACAGGAAGGATATAACCCCACCCACTTTGCCAAAGCACAGCCCCCACACCACTAGAGGGATATCTTCAACCACCAACTTACCATCCTGAGACAAGGCCGAGTATAGCCCACAAAGATCTCCGCCACGGCACAACCCAAGGGGGGGGGGGGCGCCAACCCAGACAGGAAGACCACGTCAGTGACTCAACCCACTCAAGTGACGCACCCCTCCTAGGGACGGCATGAAAGAGCACCAGTAAGCCAGTGACTCAGCCCCTGTAATAGGGTTAGAGGCAGAGAATCCCAGTGGAGAGAGGGGAACCGGCCAGGCAGAGACAGCAAGGGTGGTTCGTTGCTCCAGAGCCTTTCCGTTCACCTTCACACTCCTGGGCCAGACTACACTCAATCATATGACCCATTGAAGAGATTAGTCTTCAGTAAAGACTTAAAAGTTGAGACGAGTCTGCGTCTCTCACATGGGTAGGCAGACCATTCCATAAAATGGAGCTCTATAGGAGAAAGCCCTGCCTCCAGCTGTTTGCTTAGAAATTCTAGGGACAATTAGGAGGCCTGCGTCTTGTGACCGTAGCGTACGTGTAGGTATGTACGGCAGGACAAAAATCAGAAAGATAGGTAGGAGCAAGCCCATAAGCCTTTTTATGGCTTATAAAACCTCTTAAGGATCACACCCTTCTTTTCAATTTCCGCCTAAAATGACATAACCAAATCTAACTGGCTGTACCTCAGGACCTGAAGCAAGGACATGCATATTCTTGAACTATTTGATAGGAAACACTTTGAAGTTTGTGGAAATGTAAAATTAATGTAGGAGAATGTAACACATTAGATCTGGTAAAAGATAAAGCAAACAAATCATGCATTTTTTTTTGCATTATCATTGAAGTGCAAAAGAAAGACCATACAATGACCTAGGATGAGAGCAGCAGTGTGTGGCAATGTTTCAGACTGATACGTTGAAGAATGACAGCCCTACATAATATTTTGTATCAATCTTCCAGGTGTCCCTCACGAGTTTGCCAAAATGTACACAAGTGGCTGAATTGGTCAATTGATACATTTCCAAGTACATATCTATAGAGAACATACAAAAATGCTATGGTAATAAAACATTGAAGTTTACACACTCCCAGGAATGTCATACACAATGGATCATTAGCTTCCCTACATAAAAGGTACTAACTAACCTTCACACCTATAGATGGTGGGCGAGCTGGTGAGTGTGGAGCCAGAGAGAGCAGAGGGGTTAGACTGCAGAAGCCAGTTCCTACATTTGAATGAGTGGGTTTTGTTTGAAGTTGGCTTCCCAGGTCATGTTACTCTTTACCACTATTGAGGATAAAAAAAGATCAGTTAGAACTCAAGTTAACTGTTACTTATTTTATTTAACCTTACTTTTAGCAGGGGGTCAGCACTGCATCCATACATCAAATACACAACACATACATATAAACATTTATATATATATATATAATATCGAGTATGTGGAACACAATCACTATAATGAAATATGTGGATCAATAGGCAATAAGACTCCTTTATGTGTATATATTATATATACATATATAGAAATCAAAGACAAATATCTTAAATGAATATACAACAATTTAAACAACTGGATTAGCACGAGAAGCAAGAACATATTTTACTTACTGATCTAAAAATAATATTACATTCTCCTTCCAATCTTTCATGCAAGCAGAAATCCTCGTGTCCCTCTCCCAGTCAATTTCTGCAATAATCTCATCCAAATGTGTATACTTTAAGTTTTATTTAGTGTTTATACTCTTAGTAGCCATGTTGTACTTCTTAAGTTTTGAGAAATGTTTCTAGAAGAAAGCCAGCTCTCCCCTGTGCCATGTTGATTTTCAATGCAGAATGAATCGCGTTGCGCGCAGCCATAGGAAAATGGTCGATACGCCTACAAAGGGCCATCACATACTAATGTAAAGCCCAGCTCATTGGTTATCTAGCTAGATATGTTTCAAAATGATAGGTGGTCATTGGACCAAGAAACTGTCAATCAAGTGAACACCGCCAGTCTCATTGGTGCATAATGATGTATGTCCTTCGTGGGCTAAAAGAGGTGTTGTGTAACCAATACGTCAAGTAGAATGATGAAGAAAAGTTTGGTTGCCTTCTAGAGTGTCTGAGGATTGCACATAAACCAAACTTGACTGGGTGAAACAAAGTTTAGCCATTTAGATTGTTAGGTTCTAATTTTTCAGAGTAAATAACTCATGGACACTAGAGAGGCTTAACCAAGTTTAATTCTTCCCAAAGGGTCGATACAGCTGTAATTCAGACAAAAACATGTTTCCACCACAACAAGTATATATACTCCACTTTAGCCACTCCTTCTCGCCAATCCTTATAGATTTTATGGTTCGACAGGAAGAGGGTAATAGGATAATAAACCGTAATTTCTCCCTTCAGGGGATCTGACCTGACCTCAACCCCTCCTTCGCCTAATCCACAGATGTCCATCTGCTTCACCCTATAGCAATCTTTTGACTTCCTCCCGTCCACCCAACACATTCCAAAGCCATCTGTCTTCTACAGAGAACCATTAACCTCTGATATAAAAACATCTCTTTCACTCCTTTATATACTATGCTTCTGCTTCTGATCTATCATGTCTCTAGTATATCAATGTTCAAAGTTTACCCCCGAATCCAATAAGATTTAATAGATTGTTTTGTTGCAAGTTGAAAGAGTCGGAATTCATGTGAAAGCTGTATGCATCATGGATCATGTTAGGATATAAATATTTATTTGATCAAACATTTTATAAGGATGACAAATCAGAGCAAGATTACTGAATGTAATATTATATACCATCAGAGGGGAATGTATCAAACTAGTTGCCTTGATCATTTTTTGTTGTTGTTTTGTCGTTGTTTGCTATCCTCAAACAATAGCTTGGTATTTTTTCGCTGTAAGAGCTACTGTAAATTGGACAATGCAGTTAGATTAACAATGTAAGCTTTCTGACCATATAAAACATGTCTCTGTCCGGGAAAGTTGCCTTTTGTTTACAAGGCCATTCTAGTCAAATATCGCAAATTGAGCAGCAACTGTCCTGCTTTCGGTACACTGATCCAGTAGAGGTTTTAAGCTCCAACTCCTCTCCTAATATACCACAAGCTTGTGGATTATGTCATTGTAGATCCATTGGAGAAAGACGGCCACTTATGTATTGTGTTCAGTTTGTATTACCTTGTAAATGAAATTCAAATACAGTGGCTGGTGGAGGTCTACTTGGGGAGAGTGGGTCCACCGAGAGACTGAAGTGAGATGAGTGCAGGCCCCACACACACTTCACATAAATAAAATAAAATACATTTGTCACAGTGCTGAATACAATAGGTTTGTATTACCGTGAAATACTTACTTACAAGTACTTAACCAACAATGCAGTTTTAAGAAAAGAGTTAAGAAAATATTTACTAAATATACTAAAGTTACACAATATAATAACAATAACGAGGTTATATACAGGGGGTACCGGTACTGAGTCAATGTGCAGGGGGTGTCTGATGCCCCACCTGTCAACCCATCCCAATCCCTCGGATAGAGCCCCTCTAACACTCTGACCAATAACCACAATTGAATCTTAGCTATGATAACAAACAAGGAATAATAATGACTTGACAATAATAATGACTAATCTGTCCAAACCTCATTCTTTTTACATCAGGTTTGCAAGTCACAAAAATCAATAAAATGACTTTGTAGTACAGTTAAATCCTTCCTTCTCTCTTTCCCAAGTCAACTCCATCCCTCTCCACCCTCCCCTCTCTGCCCCCCCCCCCCCCTTAACCTACCCAAGCCAAGCTTGTCCCAACTTCCTATGCTTGCCCACCCAAGTTAAAATTGTCCCTACCTCTCATCCTTGCCCACCCGTAAAGCCAATTTATGCTTGATCCGAAAATGTGATCTTTGGAGTCAAATGGAGGGTGTGACGAAATTGTATGGAGGGTGTGACGCATCATGAGGCATGCAGAGGCCAAATCAAGCTCCGTACTGCATCAATGTGTACCTCTTAAACAATGCAGAGGGCTACGTATGGCTCCGCATTGACATTATTGGTTGATGGTAGGCAAGAGCGGGAGGTCCTGTATAAACACAAACTCACTTCCTTGACAACTTCCTTCACAAAAGCTTTGATCCGCGAAGCACAAAAAGTATGTTTGCCCTGACTTCTGTGGCGACCGCATCGCAGTAAAAAATGTACGGCCACTGCAGACGTCGGATTGACAATGCAGAGCCTTTTACACACCCAAGCCAAGCTTGTCCCAACCTCCTATATTTTACCACCCTCCCTACCTTGCAGACACACTTACACCCCACATACCCTATGCACCCACACACCTATTCTCCCACCCACCAACACATATTCGTATTCAGCTTCCCTCACACTCACATACACAAACACACATACACACCTGCACACCCACACACACGCACACATAGAAATGTTATTGACATAGTGTACATGCTATATTTCCCCGTTTGAATTGTCTTTTTAGTGTCCATGTAGCCCATTGGCATCGGCTACTTCTATTGTTACTTCATAGAGAAGAACAGTTATTTGGGGAAAGTAGAGTACATATTCTATTGGGGGAGGAGGAAAGAATATTGTCTCAATTTAGGATAAGCTGGTCTTAGGCATCACTGTATGTAACCTAGTGCACTCATCGTTTTTTCCTTCTTCGTCCTCTTCTCAACTGAGAAGGTTTCTTGTAGTTTGATTAGGGCTGCATTTGCACTTGTGAATTCCATTCTTTGCATTCCCTTTCATACCCACACTGCTGGGAAGCGGAGCTGAGACGTTATCCCCTTTTCCTCCAGTGACTGTCTGGTCGGAATGTATTACTTGTGTCTCGCTCTCAGCTTAGCAGACAGGTCCTGGACGATTCAAATGGACCGGCCATGGATTTTGATCTCCTTTTCCCCCTGTGCCCTCAGAATATTTATTTTGGTCTGATAGTTCCACAGTTTGAAGATTACCATGTGTGTGTAACCAGTGTGAAATGGCTAGTTAGTTAGCGGGGTGCACGCTAATAGCCTTTCAATCGGTGACGTCACTTGCTCTGAGACCTTGAAGTAGTTGTTTCCCTTGCTCTGCAAGGGCCGTGGCTTTTGTGGAGGGATAGGTAACGATGCTTTGACGGCGTCAGTTGTTGATGTGTGCAGAGGGTCCCTGGTTCTAGCCCAGGTGAGTGCGAGGAGAGGGACGGAAGCAATACTGTTACACATGGATATTTAGCATTTTTCTGTTTCACCCCAATCCTATGACATCGTTCCAGATCTTCTGGTGACATAGCCAGGTCAAGTTCCTCTGATATTAGTTTGACCACGTAGCTGGAAAGGTCTCATTTTTCCTCATCTTCCGGAAAGGACAATATTCAATAATAACAAGAAAAAACGGCTGATGCACAACCAAATGTAGATCTGAGGGCCTTCAAAACCATGTGCCACCAGCAGCCCAATCCCTGATATACATAAACCTTTACTGGCCCTAATGCCATTATTTATTTATACAGCTCCCATTTGGATAATGTCTTTTCTGTCCACCTTGATCACGGTAGTGGTGGACAGTCAACTCTAAAATAATCAATTCCTCAACTCCTTGCTCATTGACTCCCATTTCTTGGTGTCAAGCTTGCGATGGAGGAGACTGAGTAGGCTAGTTGCTGTAGGCTACTTCCGAGTACACAAAGGCTTTTTATCATTTAGTTTTACTCACCTCCAGCATTCACCTCCATCGCCTCTGTCCTTTCTCACCTCTTTTTGAAAAAGGCAAAAGTTCATTGAGGAGAGTCGGCGAGGAGAGTGAATGGAAATCTGTGGATTGAGGCACGTTTTTTTCCGAGCCATATATCTCACGCCGGCTCCACGGTGTCTTAATCCAACAATGATGGCCATACTGTCCATCAGCTCAAATCAGCAAATAATGATTTTTATTAATATGATAATTCAAATATTATGAGGACACCTATACATTTGGCAGCCAACCACAAGTTATGTGTAGCCTATTATCATCTAAATATTGAAATATCTTCAAGCCTAGAACAAAATCCTCCACTTCAGGCTTACATCATAAATACAAATAATTACTGGGAGCAGTTTAGAAAAAAACAAATCTTGTGTGAATTGTCTTCCGGAATTACACACATGCTTGGATAATAATTACATAACCAACGTCTTTAGTAATACTAGTCCCATCCGAATAGGGCTATATAACACGCCAAAGAAGGCTTATCGGCATAGAGTGCACCGCATCATCCCATTGGATCTGTCAAGGCTGTGCACAGCGGAAATATGAATGAAATGTTCTAGTTCAGGGTTTCCAAAACTCTGGACCACAAGGGGTGCACGTTTTGTTTTTTGCCATAGCAATTACACAGCTGATTCAAATAATCAACTAATCATCAAGCTTTGATAATTTAAATCAGCTGTGTAATGTTAAAACAAAATAAAAGCATAGGAATTGTATAAATTGATAAGCAAAAGGGCAGCATCATGCCAATCCTCTCTAGAATACACAATTTGTCTTCCTAGTAGTGACTCTGCAATAATGAGTTTGTGTGTAGGTGTGTGTGAACAGGAGTTCACCCCTAGATCACATTTCCCGCATCACTGACAGCTGTGTTGTTGACATGATAACTGGGCCGGAGTTCCAAACCTTCAAATGGATCATGTGACAAAAGCATTAGTTTTGATTGGATGTTGCTTGCAACTATACTGAACAAATATTTACAGTATATGTAAAGATTTGACTGAGTTACAGTTCATATAAGGAAATCAGTCAATTTAAATAAGGAATTAGGCCCTAATCTATGGATTTCACATGACTGGGAATACAGATATCCTTCCCTTGATCACAGATACCTTAAAAAAAAGTTAGGGGCGTGGATCAGAAACCCAGTCAGTTTCTGGTGTGACCACCGTTTGCCTCATGCAGTGCGACACATTTTATTTTATTTAACCTTTATTTAACCAGGAAGGGCTCATTGAGATTTAAAATCTATTTTTCAAGCGCGTCCTGGCCAAGATAGGCAGCACCAAGTCATTACAGGTGACAGTGTGGAACTTGTTTACCCTCACATTGACATGCCTTTAATACATTCAGTAATTCTCAAAATACCAACTATCTATAGTCTGTTTAGACCAAGACAACCTCTTAGACTCTCCCTGGGTTGTACCCTCTTCCTCCCTTTCTCTATCCTGTGTATTTTGCCTCCTCTCTGAGGAGATAGGTGGAGCATTTGAATGTTCCTAGTGTTGCAGGCGGAAGCGCTGCAGAACACAGAGGCTGAAATCCTCTGGTGGGGGAGCGAGGGAGGGAGGGAGTGAGCAGGCGAGAGTGGTCGGCAGGAAGGGAAATTGATTCCCCTTCTGTCCGCCACCAGCACGCCATCTGATTAATGCCACGGCTCTGTGGAGGGCCCCTGGAGAAAGAATAATATGTGTGTGTTTGTGTGTGTCCTCGTGCCTCTATGTGTTTAAACATTGTGCACTTGAGTGAGAATGTGTGTGTGTGTGTGGGTTACCTAGTGTGTGAGTGTGTTTGACCAGAAATAGAGGAGAAGAACAAAGGACAGAGAAGGAAAGCAGTGTTTGAAGTCCCCTGTGTCAAGGTGTGCCATCCCATTTTCTTCTTCTCTTTCTCCGTCTTCCTTCCTCTCTCTGATGAATATTCCTCTACTGCTCTTGAGTCATGAGCGGTTTCTTTTACCCCGGAGGATCGGGAACAAACAATTGCCTGGGGAAGTGAGACGCCCATTTGCTCCATACCCCGTCTCCCCATCTCTTCCCCTCTCTGTCTCTAATTGATTGAAGCCTATAAAAGGCACCAGTACTGTTGTGTCCTGCCTTGATGTAAAAGGCCCATGAGACTTCCTGGGTAGACAGTGTTGTCAGGTAGGTTGTTGGTTGGGGGTAAAGTGAAATGCCATTATATTTAAAGTGCACAGAGCTAGGTGGTGGCAGAATTCCAAGGCAATCTATGCTGTGTCCTCCGTTGAGCTAGTGCAGAACCACTGCTCCTGGTTGTTTGAAGTACATACCGAGATACACAAGATTACTCCCAGCAAGGAGACTGTGTGTGTGTACATGCATGTGTCGCGAGGGGGTTATTAGCTTTGTATTCAGGAAACACTAGTCCGTTTGAGAACACACACACACACACACGTATGCTCACATGCCGAACAACATCAAATACATAGCCGCCCATCCTGCGAGTACCGACCACCCCAAAACACAAACATTTACTCAATGGACACACATTCCCACTAAACATTTGAGTCAGGCGATGTCTTCTGGAATACTTTTCTTGGTTCTCGGTCTTTTTTGGGCGCTTTTTTTGGTGCAGTTCGGACTGGCCTTTATTTCAACGTCCACAGATGTATATTTTTGGTCCGGTCAGGAACAAATCTGAACCAATTATAGACGTCCACAGACCAAACATAGACGTCTAGAATTGGTTCAGATTTGGCCCAGACCGGGACCTTATCCGATCCAATTATAGACATCTATGTTTCACATGTTTGGACAGCACAGTACAGTAGAGCACAGCAGAGTACAGTACATTACAGTAAAGTAAAGAAAATACAGGACAATACAGTAGAGCACACTAGAGTAAAAAAAAGTCAAATACAGTGTACTGTATGTTCTGATGTGCTTTAGTCCACTGAACTAAACTGTACTCTACTGAATTAAATTCTACTGTAATTTACTGTACTCCACTGAATTAAACTATACTGTAGTTTGCTCTACTGTACTGAATTAAACTATACTGTACTGTGCTGTACTTTACTGTACTCTACTGTTCTCTACTATAATGAATAACTCTACTGTACCGTACTGTACTGTAATCTACGGAATAAAACTTTACTGTCCTGTACCGTAACATGCCATAGCGTATTGTACTGTGCTCTTCTGTGTTCTAATGTACTAAAATGTTCCATACTGTACTGTGATGTTCAAACTTGTGAAGCATAGCCTAGACGTCTATGATTCGTTCAGAATTGGATCTGGGTCGCCCTGGCTATAGTGTTTACTTGTTTGAAGGCAAAGCTCATTAAAATCATACCAAGCATGCTTTGCAAGTGTTTGTTTTTACATTTACATGTTGGTTATTCAGCAGACGCTCTTAACCAGTGACTTAATCAGTGCATTCAAATAAGGGAGATAAACCAAAATATATCACCCCCAAAAAAATCTGTAACCGTTGCTCAGAATGTTTTTGTGCTCTGTTCATTTATTCCATCTGTCAGAATTTTTATACATGCTAGATTCAAAGCTTTTGAAAAAGCTGATGTAAGTGCCTGTTATAGATGTGTGCATTAATAACAATGTTATTGCAATTTTTCACTCGACTCGTCCTTTCTATTTACAGGTGTGAAAAATGTGTATGGTAATAAAATTATTATTTAATTGAGAATGTGTAGCATCTGAAATTTGGCAATATAATCAGTGACCAGGTTCATCATAGCACTTGGTGGTTTTTGTGACTGCACTTTCAAAGTTCTTGACATTTTCCGGATTGACTGACCTTCATGTCTTAACCTTTTCATATGTGAGTTCCAAATATCTCTAACGGTCGGCCCAGCGTGAGTTGTTTATGCACGTGATGTCAGAATGCCCTCTTTTGCAAAATGTGATTTGTTACACAGCAGGACAGTTAACACGTGCTGCCTGCTAATTATTTATAGGCTGTGTTTCAACTTGTCAATTTGAAATTATTTTCTAACAAGTTGTATTTTCTAACAACAGTTTGAATTGAGGGTTGTTCCACCTCATTAATTCACATAGAAGTAGCCCATTTCAGTGTTGAGGACAATTTATGTTTAAGGCTTTACTGAGCCGGACAAACTTCCCTCTTCGAGGAGAGCCCTTCCCAATTTTTTCCCCACATCAAGTATGCAGACATTTGCGCAGTCTGACACGAATGGGCATATTTTCTGGCTGGCTCTCGTATTGCCTCCATAGTTTTTTCCCTTACAAATAACTTTGGACATGTGTGCGTTCCTATCAAAGTAAGTGCCTTATTTGCTGTATATGGTCTTGTCGTTTCTACTGTAGCATGAAGTATGTATGTATATATGTATGGGGCATAATGTTTTTACAGTTTTATTCATATTTTGAAGTACTGGTGACAAATAATGCATTTCGATTATTGCATAGATTGTAATGGAGACCTATGATGTGTGTAAAATACTTTTTTGAAGGTTGTACTGATTATAATGAGCCAATGCTAAGCTATTTACCAGCTATGTGTGGCGCGATATTTGTTGACAGTATAAAATGCATTCTGGGTGTCACATAAATGTCTGTCAGACCAAAGATGTTACAATGAGGTGAAGGAATGATTCACTCAACTTTCTGTTAAACTTCTGGAAGTGAATGAAGGGAAGCGAATGATCGTAGACGACACACCCCCTTCAACATACATACTGCAAACAGACCAAACTCATCTTGTCTCCTCTTATTGTTTTTGGTTGACGTGAAAAACAAGCATTGTGGCACGCACAAACTACCCATAATCAGATTACTTTCTATTTCTTGATAGTGTTTTAGTCAATTATTTCTATCAATGTGGAGCTCACCAATGATGTGATGAATTATAAATAGTATTTGCTATTAGCTAATTCATACTGTGGTTTCTGTCAGCTGAGAGTTATTCTAAATATGACCGCATGTGTTATGTCAATATTTCCTCAGTTAGCACTAGGACTATTGTAACTTACATTTTCAGGTTTGGATGATTGTGTATGCTGTTGCAACTTTTGTGAATGACAGAACATTGCATCCAATAAACTTATCACATTCAGGACATAACTTTGTAAGGACTGTGTTTGTGCAAAATGTTTCTGTGAAAAAAACGTGTGGCAAAATCAAATGCTGACTGTTGCGTCAATCGAAACTGGACGTTCTAAATAAGCCTTCTAATTAAACCCATTTGAGTGTACGCTGCAGGGGCCACTGTAAAATGGTCACACCCATTTGTTGGTACGTGTGAAAAGGTTAAAGTAACAGGCTGACTACACCGCTTGCGTCACATGCACGAGCGTTGCAAAATACATTTAGAAATCTATATTATTCAATTATTGCACCCACACTGCTCGCACGCGCCAACGAGCATCTGCGTTGTCAAGGGCTAAAATAGAAGTCAGTTCTATTTCTGACGCAGATCGCGCTGCAAGTCCTGCCTCTCCCATCTCCTCATTGGTTTATAGAAGCAAGTACCCATGTGCCATCTCCTCATTGGTTATACCCACGTGGGTGACTGAAGACGAACGAGTACAGTGGCGGTAATGCACAAAATGTATGAAAGTTGCCAATCGCAATATAAAGTCAAGAGAAGAAAAAGCCTGGAAGGATGAGAGATGACTAGAAACGATTCAGTCGACCATTTTATGTGTGGATTAATTGGTGGAGTAGAGGACCTTTTGCATTTCAGGTAAAATAACAACTAAATGTTTATATCCCAGGACAAATTAGCTTGCAACAGCAAGCTAGCTAAATAGGACAAATTAGCTAGCAAGTGCAAGCTAGCTGGCTAAATTGCCATAAATGTTTAATGCTTTTCGACCTGTCCCCAAATGAATATAATTGGTTCGGAGTTTGTTTTGATATTTTAACCTGTGTGTCGTGATCGCGTTTGGTGTGGGTGGACAAAATACATTTATGCATGATGGCGCACGATGGTGCACGCACGCAGCCGGTTTCGGTTCCGTGTAAGGATGGACTGTCCTTTCTCTTTGCTTATTTGAGCTGTTTTTGCCATATAGGGCTATCTTCTTTATACCACCCCTACCTTGTCACAACACAACTGATTGGCTCAAACACATTAAGAAATAAATACTTTAAACTTTTAACAAGGCACACCTGTTAATTGAAATGCATTCCAGGTGACTACCTCATGAAGATGATTGAGAGAATGCCAAGAGTGTGCAAAGCTGTCATTTTGACAAAGGGTGGCTACTTTGAAGAATCTTAAATATAAAATATATTTTGATTTGTTTTACACTTTTTTTGATTACTCCCTTATTCCATATGTGTTATTTCATAGTTTTGATGTCTTCACTATTATTCTACAATGTAGAAAATAGTAAAAAAATAAAGAAGAACCCTGGAATGAGTAGGTGTGTCCAAACCTTTGACTGGTGCTGTATGTTTAACGTCCAGAAATCTGGAAATCCGGAAAATACGTATATTTGACATCCATATAAGATGTTTTTTCGACATCTGGAAAAGAAGTCTTCTAACGTTTTATTCAGCACCTAAAATGCACGTGATGTCAACATCTGGATAATACGTTTTCCACCATAATTTTGCTTACTGGGTTCTCTCATACATAACAAAGTCAAAACTACCCAATTGTCATCCACCCACCAGATCAACAAAGGCAACAACACACTAACATACAGTGCATATACAGAACAGTACAGTGTCCCAGCCACTGCCATCAGGGCTTTGTAATCACTTTAAGCCAGAGGATGTAGTGCCCCCTACTGGCCTTCTAGGCCCATTTTCACTTTCCAGACTGTCCTCCATCCAGCTCCCGACCAGGCCTGACCCTGCTTAGCTACCTACAGAAAACATCAAACTGAGTGATATAGTGAGGGCAGAAAGGCTGCTACTTAAAATGTCAGCAGTCTGCGGTTGTGTTGCAGACTGTGCATAGGGGCGGCCCTCCTACATGCTGAGCAAGATTGACAATCCTACCACAGAAGCCCCTACTCCCTCCAACTATGGGATCAGAGGTGTGGGGTGGGAAGGCAGGTGGGGTGGGGGCAGTGGTGGGCCGTCAGGGCCTGCAAGGCCTTCTCTGCTGGCCTAAACATCATCAGAATATATATTTTTTTTAAATATATTTTCCCACAAATATGTATTAAATTATTCCCCAGAGTAAGAGTTATACTCTTCATTTCATAGCTTTCCTCTTGGTTGCACTGCTTCCAGCCCCAGGTTGAGATTTGGAGGGCTGGTCTTTACGTTAGATCTTTTATCCAATCATATTCAGCCATCATGTGTTGCCAGGGGTCTAAAATCTGCCCTCAGGCCTTCAGAATCAACAGTGCGGGCGCTTGTAGCTTAAAGTGAATGGAAATTAAAATTTTGTGTCAACCAATCAGCTTTAGAGTTGGCTATTGTACGCCTGCTGGCTGGCTCCAGTGTTACACAGGAGCCAGCTAGCAGGCCTAGGGCGTCCACGTCTTTTGATTGGATTACCAATATTGAGAGGCAGGTCCTATGGGCAGGTCTATGCAGATCTAGGAAACTAAATTTGATAAACGAATTAATTCGCGTTCTACTGTTTTTTGAACCCACAATGGCGGAAGGAGGAGAAGATATCGATTTGGTCGAGGATATAATTATAACGCCATTCTCAAGACGAACTTTTCAAGAAAAGTTAGACATTGCCTGTCACAGGCGGGAAAGGGGTTCGTTCGTTCGCCACTTTCAAAGTTTCAACTATGAGCGCTGTCAATGGCTCACACTTACAAGCAATGGTGCTTTTGAAAACGTTTGGGGACACCAGAGTGGAGCTACAGCTCTCACTCGTCCTGCGTTATGTGACGGACACGGGAGTCAAGGAGCGATTTATCCGGTTTGAAGATGTGACAAGCGGCAAGCGAGCTGATGACATTGCCGCTCTTATTTTCCATTTCTTGGAGGAAAATGAATGTAGTCTGGATAAAGTTGTGGCACAGTGTTTTGATGGCGCAGCAGTCATGGCATCTGGACTCAATGGGGTGCAGGCTAAAGTTAAGGAGAGGGCACCGATGGCCTTATTCATTCACTGCTATGCACATCGACTAAATTTAGTACTGACTCAAGGAGCCTCAAAGCTTAAAGAATGCAAGGTCTTCTTTGCCAACCTCAATGGCCTTGCAGCATTTTTCTCACGATCCCCTAAGCGCACGCAACTGTCTAATAATCAGTATTTGGTGAGTAGGCATACAATGCATGTTATTTTTTATTAAATGTGTATGTATGTTTCGCATTTTATTTCGTTAATATTAAATAGCCTATATATTAACAAAATAAAATGGCAAATAGCCTATGTTGCAAATTTTGTTTTCTTTTATTTTCAGTGAATAGTTATGTGTCTTTATCATCACGGTGAAACTGCTTTGGGTGCGACAATGCGCTGTTTAGTGAACACACTGTATTTATTTTTTGGGGGACTTAAAGCTCAAAGTTTGTGGACCAGAAATGGATAGAAGAAGAATATTAATATAACTCTGTTGCACTCGACTATGTTCTTGCCTATTAGTTGAACTGTACTGTATTGTACTCTTCCCCTGCAATTCTCTGAAAAAAATGTCAATTTCAAGGTGACGCAACGCCTGGTTATACTGCGTTTCTGTCTAAATGTATAGTGTCTAGAGCCATGGCATCTAAATGATGGTAATAACAGGTGGATTAATTCGGGTGGGACTGTGTAGGACCTCACTGAAGGCCCAGGCGCCAGGCCCACGGCACGCTACTGGGTGGGGGGTTGGTTGGGTGTACTTGTTGGGCTGAAGGATCACAATCTATTTAAGGTCAGAATAGAGTTCAAGACTGTTAATATTGTTTATGAATAATTAGAGGTTGGGAAACGTGGTCCTTTATAAAATTAGCCAGAGCCAACGTCATGATCACACAAACACAACGGAATATAACTGCTGCTGTGGACAGATTGCAACATTTGCAACGGTCTGAGAAACAGGGCCGATCTGCCTCCTGTACTAATATCCTAAATAAATAGGAGCAGCCTCGTGGGGCTCTTAAGCGCTGAAATGCACCTTCAGTGATATTAATGAGGTTTCGCAGCTCATTCAGCCTATTTATTATTCGCTAACCAAAAGGGAAAAAAGGGGGCAACCATTTAGCTCAATGTTGCGAGAGGTTTTTGTGCGGACGTCATTGAGTTTTTTCTCCAAACAAAGCAAATTTGGTGATGATAACAGAACATTTAAGCAGACCTTATTAATGTGAAGTGCACCAGGGGCATTACCGCCTTGTTGCTGATTGTGCACTGTGATTGGTCAATTCTCCTTGGTGATGTCACAATTTGGTTTGTTTCTGATCAGGAAGAAAATATCCCAAATCTGTAGGTTTGAAAGCATCTGGAGCTTCCCTTGCCCAATTTGCCTCATCCATATTTTATGAGAAAAGACATTTGTATCTCAATTAAGGTCCCCTTTCTACTATCACTCAACAGAAGATGAACTTGTGTTCATTGAGAAATTAAATGAAACCGAAAAACCCGGACACAGATGATGATCCACTCCCCACCCATATGATTTCGTAAAAACAATCATATGGGCCAGACCCGAAAGGTTTATTGACATAGGCAGCAGGGCCAACGTGGTAATGACTTATGGAGATCTTCTCCCATATGGATAAGAGAGCACACAAATATACTGTACAGGCAAACACAGCCAGTCCCACATACAGTGCATTCGGAAAATATTCAGACCCCTTGACTTTTTCCACATTTTGTTACATTACAGCCTTTTTCTAAAATTGATTAAATAAAAAATGTTCCTCATCAATCTACACACAATACCACACAATGACAAAGCGAAAACAGGTTTTTAGAAATGTTTGCAAATGTACTAAAAATAAAATTCCTTATTTACATAAGTATTCATAAGTATTCAGGTGCATCCTGTTTCCATTGATGATCCTTGAGATGTTTTTACAACTTCCTTGGAGTCCACCTGTGATTGGTAAATTCAATTGATTGGACATGATTTGGAAAGGCACACACAAGGTCCAACAGTTGACAGTGCATGTCAGACAAAAACCAAGCCAAGAAAGTGTCCATAGAGCTCGAGACAGGATTGTGTCGATCTGGGGAAGGGTATCAAAAAATGTCTGCAGCATTGAAGGTCCCCAAGAACACAGTGGCTTCCATCATTCTTAAATGGAAGAAGTTTGGAATCACCAACACTCTCCATAGAGCTGGCCGCCCGGCCAAACTGAGCAATCGGGGGAGAAGGTCCTTGGTCAGGGAGGTGACCAAGAACCCAATGGTCAATCTGACAGAGCTTCAGAGTGCCTCTGTGGAGATGGGAGAACCTTCCAGAAGGACAACCATCCCCGCAACACTCCACCAATCAGGCCTTTATGGTAGGTTGCCAGACCGAAGCCACTCCACAGTAAAAGTCATGACAGCCCGCTTGGAGTTTGCCAAAAGGCACCTAAAGACTTCATAGATGTCATAGACTCTCAGACCATGAGAAACAAGATTCTCTGGTCTTATGAAACCATGATTGAACTCTTTGGCCTGAATGCCAAGCGCCACGTCAGGAGGAAACCTGGCACCATCCCTATGGTGTAGCGTTGTCGTGGCAGCATCATGCTGTGGGGATGTTTTTCAGCAGCAGGGACTGGGAGACTAGTCAGGATTGAGGGAAAAATGAACGGAGCAAAGTACAGAGAGATCCTTGATGAAAACCTGCTCCAGAACACTCAGGACCTCAGACTGTGGTGAAGGTTCACCTTCTAACAGGACAATGACTCTAAGCACACAGCCAAGACAACGCAGGAGTGGCTTCGGGACAAGTCTCTGAATGTCCTCGAGTGACCCAGCCAGAGCCCGGACTTGAACCTGATCAATCATCTCTGGAGAGACCTGAAAATAGCTGTGCAGCGACACTCCCCATCCAACCTGACAGAGCTTGAAAGGATCTGTAGAGAAATTCCCAAAATACAGGTGTGCCAAGCCTGTAGCGTCATACCCAAGAAGACTCAAGGCTGTAATCGCTACCAAAGGTGCTTCAACAAAGTACTGAGTAAAGGGTCTGAATATTTATGTCAATAAGGTATTTCTGTTTTTTATTTTTAATACATTTGCAAACATTTCTAAAAACCTGTTTTTGCTTTGTCATTGTGGGGTATTTTGTGTAGATTGATGAGGGAAAAAACATTTAATTCATTTTAGAATAAGGCTGTAACATAACAAATTCTGGAGATAGTCAAGGGGTCTGAATACTTTCCGAATGCGCTGTATACGTCCACAAAGGCAGTCACTGATGTTCACTATGCCTCACACACCTAAAAACAACGTTGTGAACTCTATTACTTTGCTCTCCGCTCACAGCTAGCACGGGCTCACTTCAAAGACAATAGGTGTAATTTACACCTGGGCCTCAGAGTGTATTTATCCCATACATGATTGACTGGTAAATGGATTCCCAGGCTGTGTAATAGCAGTCTACTGCCATCACGGCAGTGGGAGGTGGCACTTTGTTTGCTTGAGATGGTTTATTACAGGCCATGTGAGTGAGTGAGTGTGTGTGCGTGCGTGTTGTGCTTGTGTGTGTGTACATGTACACGTGTCTTGTCCTATGTCTGTGAAAGGCTTGGCAGGGCAGGGGCTGGCCAGAAAATTTCATTTGGACCATGCCAATCTTGACAATGTGGTTCTGTTGCTCTCTTTCATCTTGTCAGACGCTCTCTCATGTCAGTGATAGGTATAATCTGAGATACCCTGGAAAGCCATGAGGCGAGGCATTGCGTTTACCTTCTGCTGTCTATTCAAGTGTTCTCTCCCCATCAATCTCCTCTCTAGTGGAGGACATCTATTTGGCCTTCTCTGCTCAGGCCCTGTGGCGCAATGGATAACACTTCTAGATTTGATTGGTGAAATGTTAAAGAGATTGTGGGTTTGATTCCCACCAGATACATGTGGTTTTATTTGCGTCAGACTTTCCTGGTTGTCTCTTTAGGGTTCTTACTGGTGCCCTGAGTCCATATCATCCTCCAGTTTTTCAAGGCTACTTTTAAAGAGAAGGGCTTTGTTGTGCACAGGTGAGATATGCACCCCACTACTAAGCATCTGGGCTGCACACATAGCAATACACATTTTAACCTTGTAAAATGTCTGGTCAGTCTGTATTATTCCTTGATTGTGTAGTGCTTACTATAACATTTTGTAGTATACTGGAGAATACTCTACACTGTAGTATCCCTCGACCACTCTACACTGTAGTATCCCTCGACCATGTAGTGCATACTATAGCATTTTGGGTCCCTCTTTAAATGACGTTCAGCTTATAAAGCCTTCATAATGCACTACATAAATGTGTTACAAAGCATCTTCAATGTTTAACAATTTTTATATCATTTTTTATAAAGGTTTATTAAAACTTCTACTTGGTACTCATCCCGGATCCGGGAGCACCCTCATCAGTAAAAAAGCTGACTAGCATAGCCTAGCATAGCGCCACAAGTAAATACTAGCATCTAAATATCATGAAATCACAAGTCCAAGACACCAGATGAAAGATACACATCTTGTGAATCCAGCCATCATTTCCGATTTTTAAAATGTTTTACAGGGAAAACACAATATGTATTTCTATTAGCTAACCACGATAGCAAAAGACCCAACCGCATATTTTCACCATTTTTTTACTGCATAGGTAGCTATCACAAATTCGACCAAATAAAGATATAAATAGTCACTAACCAAGAAACAACTTCATCAGATGACAGTCTTATAACAGATCTATTGTATAGCATATGTTTTGTTCGAAAAATGTGCATATTTCAGGTATAAATCATAGTTTTACATTGCAGCCACCATCACAAAATCTCACCAAAGCAGCTAGAATAACTACAGAAAACAACGTGAAATACCTAAATACTCATCATAAAACATTTATGAAAAATACAAGGTGTACAGCAAATGAAAGACAAACATCTTGTGAATCCAGCCAATATTTCAGATTTTTTAAGTGTTTTACAGCGAAAACAATATAGCATTATATTAGCTTACTACAATAGCCTACCACACAACCGCATTCATTCAAGGCACATTAGCGATAGCGAATAAACCAGCAAAAGATATAAATTTTTTCACTAACCTTCTCAAACTTCATCAGATGACAGTCCTATAACATCATATTACACAATACATATATGGTTTGTTCGAAAATGTGCATATTTAGCGGTACAATTCGTGGTTGAACAATGTGAATACGTAGCCAAACTGCACAAAATTATCCGGATATATTTTTGACACTCACATCATCTAATCAAATAACTATTCATAAACTTTACCAAAAAATACAGGTTGGACAGCAAATGAAAGATACACTAGTTCTTAATGCAACCGCTGTGTTAGATTTTTTTAAATAACTTTAGTACGACATACAGCTTACGTTATAGCGAGACAGCGCCCGAAATCTGGGCGGAATATACATCTAAACATTTGACAGAAATACGAAATAACATCATAAATTGTTCCTACTTTTGATGATCTTCCATCAGAATCATGTACAAGGGGTCCTTTGTCCAGAATAATCGTTGTTTGGTTGTAGAATGCCCTCTTCATCTGTAGAACGCTAGCAAACGCTAGCCATGCGGCACAGAAGTGTCCAACTCACCAGAACGCATAACAAAGAAAATACCGAAAATCGGAATAAACTGATATAAGTCGGTTTAATATAACTAGTTGATGATGTTTTTAACACATATATCAAATAAAATCAGAGCCGGATATATCTAACGCCTATAACGAAAGCTTTTCCGAACGCAATCCAGGGGTCCCCTTCGCGCCATGCAGAATAAAGGAAAGAGTGGTCACGTCATTCCAACAGGTCTTGTTCGGCCTCAGATAGAGCTGTACACCCCATTCCAACTCTCACTGCCTACTGATATCTAGTGGAAGGCGTATGCAGTGCATGTAGACCCATAGATTCCATGCAAATTGATAGGCTGACCCTGGAACAGAGCCCCCGATTTCAGATTTCTCACTTCCTGACAGGAAGTTTGCTGCAAAATGAGTTCTGTTTTACTCACAGATATAATTCAAACGGTTTTAGAAACTAGAGAGTGTTTTCTATCCAATAGTAATAATAATATGCATATTGTACGAGCAAGAATTGAGTACGAGGCAGTTTAATTTGGGAACGATTTGTTACAAAGTGAGAACAGCGCCCCCCCTATTGAGAAAAGGTTATGTGGCATAATCATCAATGATAAATGTGACGTACCCACTATGTCAAATATGATATAAACATGTGCTTTATAAAGGGTGGCATGTTGTGCTGAAGGATGGCACGATCTAAAGTCATGTTAGTCAGATTAATTTATTTCGGTTAATGCTATTCGGGATCCATATGACATCTTCCCTAAACTTCAACCCTAACATTAACCTCTACCCTAACCTTATCCATAACCCTTACCCTTATTTTAACAATTTTACATTTCAATTTCAATGGGGTCTTAAGGATCCAGAATAGCAAGGACCAATCTTGTTCCCAGACACTTCTGCCCAAATGCGCAGAAGGTCTGGTGGACCAACGCATCAAACTTGGCCTTCGTTAGCCAATACAGAATGCAGGGAGAATCATTACTCACTGGTTTAATCTATCAACCAATCATCTCCCACAACACCTTCCCCTAACGTGTCTTGTGCATCTCTGTCTTATCGGCTCGACGTCTTGGCCGTCGCACCAGCCTGACGTCTTGGTTGTTGTATTAACCCGACGTCTTGACAAAAAAGAGATTAGGGTTAGGTTTAGAATTCAATTTTAAGAAGAACATTTGTGGAAATGATATCTTTGTGGCTATGTTAACTAGTAACGAGAGGGGATAATGTTTTTTGCTAGCAAAGCCTGATGACAAACACTTTACTCAGTAAGGTCACTCCCATAGAATTCTATGGTCACTCCCACTAAGTCCAATTTTTAATGGTTGATATCCCAGGCTTATATGTGCTGTTTGCTCAAAAGCCTGGGGACGACGTTACACCAAGAAACACTTACCATGAAAGACAACAACATAAAGACATTTAAAGTGATTTTCTTCTGGAACCACAGTTGAGACAGTTAAGGTCGGAAGTTTACATACACCTTAGCCAAATATATTTAAACTCAGTTTTTCACAATTCCTGACATTTAATCTTAGTAAGAAATTCCCTGTTTTATGTCCGTTAGGATCACCACTTTATTTTAAGAATGTGAAATGTCAGAATAATAGTAGAGAGAATGATTTATTTCAGCTTTTATTTCTTTCATCACATTCCCAGTGGGTCAGAAGTTTACATACACTCAATTAGTATTTGGTAGCATTGCCTTTAAATTGTTGAACGTTTCAGGTAGCCTTCCACAAGCTTCCCACAATAAGTTGGGTGAATTTAGGCCCCTTCCTCCTGACAGAGCTGGTGTAACTGAGTCAGGTTTGCAAGCCTCCTTGCTCGCACACGCTTTTTCAGTTCTGCCCACACATTTTCTGTAGGTATGAGGTCAGGGCTTTGTGATGGCCACTCCAATACCTTGACTTTGTTGTCCTTAACTTCTCTGCGCTACGGATCCCTTTTACGGGATCATTTTCCTAAACAACCGCTGAATTGCAGGGCGCAAAATATTTATAATCGTTCAATCACAAGTGAAATATACCAAAACACAGCTTAGCTTGTTGTTAATCCACCTATCGTGTCAGATTTTGAAAATATGCTTTACAGAGAAAGAAATCCAAGCTTTTGTGAGTGTGTCAATCAATGCTAGAACAGCTAGCCCCAAATTAGCTTGGTCACGAAAGTCAGAAAAGCAATAAAATTAATCGCTTACCTTTGATAATCTTAGGATGTTTGCACTCACGAGACTCCCAGTTACACAATAAATGTTATTTTTGTTCGATAAATATTACTTTTATAACATCAAAAACGCCATTTGGGTTGCGCGTTATGTTCAGAAAACCAAAGCCTCGTTCCGTTCGACGAAAATTCCAAAAAGTATCCCTAATGGTCGCAGAAACATGTCAAATGTTTTTTATAATCAATCCTCAGGTTGTTTTTAAGAAACATAATCGATAATATTTCAACCGGACCGTAACCTATTCAATAAGAGAGAAAAAGAAAATGGAGAGCTACCCTCTCGCGCGCAGGAACTCTCGCTCATTTTTCAAAATAAAAGCCTGAAACTATGTCTAAAGCCTGTTCACAGCCTGAGGAAGCCATTGGAAAAGGAATCTGGTTGATACCCCTTTAAATGGAGGAAAGACGGGCCAGGAAACACAGATTTGAAAAAGAAAAAAAATCACTTCCGGGTTAGATTTTCTCAGGTTTTCGCCTGCAGAATCAGTTTTGTAATACTCACAGACAATATTTTGATCGTTTTGGAAACTTTGAAGTGTTTTCTATCCTAATCTGTAAAATATATGCATATTCTACGATCTGGACCTGAGAAATAGTCCGTTTACCTTGGGAACGTTATTTTAAAAAAATACAAAAATAAAATCTGATCCCTAGCGTCAAGAGGTTAAGCCATTTTGTCACAACTTTGGAAGTATGCTTGGGGTCATTGTCCATTTGGAAGACCCATTTGCGACCAAGCTTTAACTTCCTGACTGATGTCTTGAGATGTTGCTTCAATATATCCACATAATTTCCCTCCCTCATGATGCCATCTATTTTGTGAAGTGCACCAGTCCCTCCTGCAGCAAAGCACCCCCACAACATGATGCTGCAACTCCCATGCTTCACGGTTGGGATGGTGTTCTTCGGCTTGCAAGCATCCCACTTTTTCCTCCAAACATAATGATGGTCATTATGGCCAAACAGTTCTATTTTTGTTTCATCAGACCAGAGGACATTTCTCCAAAAAGTACAATCTTTGTCCCAATGTGCAGTTGCAAACCGTGTCTTTTTTATGGCGGTTTTGGAGCAGTGGCTTCTTTCTTGCTGAGCGGCCTTTCAGGTTATGTCGATATAGGACTCGTTTTACTGTGGATATAGATACTTTTGTACTGGTTTCCTCCAGCATCTTCACAAGGTCCTTTGCTGTTGTTCTGGGATTGATTTGCACTTTTCGCACCAAAGTACGTTCATCTCTAGGAGACAGAACGCGTCTCCTTCCTGAGCGGTATGACGGCTGTGTGTTCCCATGGTGTTTATACTTGCGTAGTATTGTTTGTACAGATGATTAGCCTATCAGAAGCTTCTAAAGCAATGACATCATTTTCTGGAATTTTCCAAGCTGTTTAAAGGCACAGTCAACTTTGTGTATGTAAACTTCCCAAAAAACTACTTAAGTAGCACTTTAAATTATTTTTACTAAAGTACTTTACACCACTACTCCAAATCCTCTTGGCTCTGACACACAAGAGCAAGTTTGCAGGTCCATCAACCCATCGAAATAATATCTTTCACACCATACAGTAACCTGTGGATCATGTGAGAACCTTCATAAAACAGCAGAACGTTTATAACATATTAATTGACATTATGTAGTGTCCTGTAATACTTTCTTTGAAGTGAAACACCTTCAGTCATTCACAACACATCCATAAAGACTCTATATCACATCTACAATGTACTTTAAAGTCCTCCCATATAGTATTCTTGTCTTTCTCCACGATCAGCGACCCAGTGTTATTGCCTCACAGATTTGGTCCTCCGTCCACCACAGCCTCTAGTGAGGACACGACAGTCAGGATTGGAGGCTGTTTTCCTGGCGTCCTGAAGACTAGAACTAGCTAGCTGTCTGGTAAATGAGGCGTTACTCATGCAAGTAGTGTGCTTATGAGAACCAATCAAAAAGTTGCTCAAAGTCCCTGAAAAAAATAGCAAACCTTCCTTTTTACAAGCCTGTGTTACCAGACCAGTGAGTCACACTTGCTGGTCTGCGTCAGCCAGGCTATCATATGACTGCATGTTTGTGAATATTCTATTTGTGGATCTTTTTCTGCATTTAATATATGTCATTTAACAAACACTTTTTATCCAAAGAATTCATGTGAGCATTTCTGTGTTGTTTTTTGTGTGTGTGTGTGTGTGTGTGTGTGTGTGTGTGTGTGTGTGTGTGTGTGTGTGTGTGTATCCATGTATCTCTGTCTGAAGACATTTGAATGTGTGCCCGTTGACCACAACTCTGGGCTTCTCTATCTACCACTGGAGCCTTCATTAAAAGCCTTGGGACTGGAGGACCTATAATAAGGCAGAGGTAATTACACTGGCTTAATGTATGCTTAAGACTGACCCTGCAAGATAGCCACAGCCAATGGAATAACCTAGTCGATCACATGATTAAGATAATGAATAGGGCTGCCCCCTTAATTCGTTTGGTCTGCAGCTAGAGGGGGTCACTGCATTGGATCTCGTCCACCGTTCTATTATGGAGTAAGTGCTGGTCTTAAACCAGTTTTACCTAATTGCTGATCCCCCAGTTAGCATATTTGGTTACTTTCCACACACAGAGATGCGTACAAAGCTCTCCCTCGCCCTCCATTTGGCAAATCTGACCATAACTCTAGCCTCCTGATTCCTGCTTACAAGCAAAAATTAAAGCAGGCAGCACCAGTGACTCGCTCAATAAGGAAATGGTCAGAGGACGCAGATGCTAAGCTACAGGACTGTTAAGCTAGCACAGACTTGAATATATCCGGGATTCTTCTGATGGCATTGAGGAGTATACCACCTCAGTCACTAGCTTCATCGATGACGTCGTCCCCACAGTGACCGTACGTACATACCCCAACCAGAAGGCAAGGATTACAGACAACATCCTTACTGAGCTTAAGGGTAGAGCTGCCGATTTCAAGGATCGGGACGCTTATAAGAAATCCCGCTATGGCTTCGGATGAACCATCAAACAAGCAAAGCTTCAATACAGGACTACGATTGAATCGTACTACACCGGCTCCGACGCTCGTCGGATGTGGCAGGGCTTGCAAACTATTATGGACTACAAAGGGAAGCAAAGCTGCAAGCTGCCCAGTGACACGTGCCTACCAGACGAGCTAAACAACTTCTATGCTCGCTTCGAGGCAAGCAACACTGAAGCATTCATGAGAGCATCAGCTGTTCCGGACGACTGTGTGATAACGCTCTCCGTAGCCAATGTGAGTAAGACCTTTAAACGGGTCAATATTCACAAGGCTGCAAGGCCAGACAAATTACCAGGACGTGTACTCTGAGCATGCGCTGACCAACTGGCATTTTCAACCTATAGCTGAACGAGTCTGTAATACCAACATGTTTCAAGTAAATTGCCTAAATGACTACCGACCCGTAGTACTCACGTCTGTAGCCATAAAGTGCTTTGAAAAGCTGGTCATGGCTCACAACAACACCATTTTCCCAGAAACACTAGACCCACTCCAATTTGCATACCGCCCCAACAGATCCACAGATGATGCAATCTCTATTGCACTCCACACTGCCCTTTCCCACCTGGACATAAGGAACACCTACTTGAGAATGCTATTCATTGACTACAGCTCAGCGTTCAACACCATAGTGCCCTCAAAGCTCATCACTGAGCTAAGGACACTGGGATTAAACAAATCCCTCTGCAACTGGATCTTGGACTTCCTGACGGGCCGCCCCTAGGTGGTGAAGGTAGGTAACAACACATCAGCCACACTGATACTCAACACAGGGTCCCCTCAGGGGTGCATGCTCAGTCACCTCCTGTACTCCATGTTCACCCATGACTGCATGGCCAAGCACGACTCCAACACCATCATTAAGTTTGCCAATGACGGGCCTCCCGAGTGGTGCTGTCGTTTATGGCGCTGCATCGCAGTGCTAGCTGTGCCACTAGAGATTCTGGGTTTGAGTCCAGGCTCTGTCGCAGCCGGCCGCGACCGGGAGACCCGTGTGCGGCACACAATTGGCCCAGCGTCGTCCGGGTTAGGGGAGTGTTTGGCCGGCATGGATGTTCTTGTCCCTTCGCACGCTAGTGACTCCGGTGGCGGACACGGTCGCCAGGTGTACGGTGTTTCCTCCGACACATTGGTGCGGATGGCTTCCGGGTTAAGTGGGCATTGTGTCAAGAAGCAGTGCAGCTTGGCTGAGTTGTGTTTCGGAGGACGCACGGCTCTCGTCCTTCGCCTCTCCCGAGTCCGTATGGGAGTTTCAGCGATGAGACAAGACTAACTACCAATTGGATGGTCCAAACACACCAAGTGAGTGGTGAAGAGGGCACGACAATGCCTATTCCCCATCAGGAGACTGAAAAGATTTGGCATTGGTCCTCAGATCCTCAAAAAGTTATAGTGCTGCACCATCGAGAGCATCCTGACTGGTTGCATCACCACCTGGTATTGCAACTGCTTGGCCTCCAACCTCAAGGCACTACAGAGGGTAGTGCGTACAGTCCAGTACATCACTGGGGCCAAGCATCCTACCGTCCAGGCGCTCTATACCAGGCGGTGTCACAGGAAGGCCCCAAAAATTAGCAAGGATTAGCAAGGACTCCAGCCACCCTAGTCATGACTCTCTGCTACCGCACAGCAAGCAGTATCAGAGCACCAAGTCTAGGTCAAAAAGGCTTCTTAACAGCTTCTACCCCCAAGCCATAAGACTCTTGAACAGTTCATCAAATGGCTACCCGGACTATTTACATCACTAGTGCCGGTATATAGCATATGCATTCCTGCCTCAGAGGTTTACGCCAATCAGTTTGAGTCAACCATGACGAAAGATCATGGCCTGTTCTGTACCCAAGTGTCTCTCCCAATCAGGTTTCCTGGGCTTGGGGCTTGTGTCTAAGGACTGGGCCACATACTGCTCAAAGCATAGCCGGTGGAGCATGAATCCCTTTTCATTACTTTCTATTAGGGCCCCATAATAAAAACTCAATGGCAATTTCACTGATGCAGAGCCCATGGTCTGTGCATCAGTATCAAGCATTTAGCAAGTATTAAACTTAGTGGGATGGTTTGAACTCCTGAAGAGATGAGCCAGGGGAAAGTATCTAAAGTACCTCACTCTCATTCACTGCTGATTCACGGTGGTGACAATAGGTCAAATGTCAATCAATCAATCACATTTTATTTATAACATTCGCCGAATATAACGGGTGTAGACTTAACCGTGAAATGCTTGCTTACAAACCCTTCCCAACGATGCAGAGTAAAAAAAAGAAAAAGAGGAATAAAATACACAAGAATGGAGCTATATACAGGAAGTACCAGATCAATGTGCAGAGGTACGAGGTACTCGAGGTAGATATGGACATTAAGGGGCAGTGTAAAGTGACTAGGCATCAGGATAGATAATAATAAGGTATTTGAGGTAGATATGGACATTAAGGGGCAGTGTAAAGTGACTAGGCATCAGGATAGATAATAATAAGGTATTTGAGGTAGATATGGACATTAAGGGGCAGTGTAAAGTGACTAGGCATCAGGATAGATAATAATAAGGTATTTGAGGTAGATATGGACATTAAGGGGCAGTGTAAAGTGACTAGGCATCAGGATAGATAATAATAAGGTATTTGAGGTATATATGGACATTAAGGGGCAGTGTAAAGTGACTAGGCATCAGGATAGATAATAATAAGAGTGAAATAAAGAACAGAGTAGCAGTAGCATATGATGAGTGTAAAAGTGTGTGTGTGTGGTCGGTATGCCTGTGTGTGTGCCAACGGTATGTAGTGCATGTGTGGGGGTTATGTGTGAGAGTGTCAGTGTAGTGTGTGTGTGTGAGAGAGTG
This sequence comes from Salvelinus alpinus, assembly GCF_045679555.1. Taxonomy (NCBI): domain Eukaryota; kingdom Metazoa; phylum Chordata; class Actinopteri; order Salmoniformes; family Salmonidae; genus Salvelinus; species Salvelinus alpinus. The sequence continues at coordinate 48,637,824 of NC_092094.1, read as the reverse complement.
AGTGTGTATTTACATTGACATTTTAGTCGTTTAGCAGATGCTCTTATCCAAAGCGACTTACTGTGGTTCCTCCAGAACAGTTTAATTACTTCTGGTTATGGACACTTTTGCCAGCAATAATGCTTCCACCGCCTGTTCCTCGGACAGTGAACATCTGGCAATATCTATATTTTCGATCCCTTGATCAGCTCGCTCTCTGAAAGTAAAGAAAATAGCTTATTTTTTGTAGATATGAAAACAATAACTGAGATATGACCGTTCAATCTAAAGCAGCAGAATACATTTTCAGGATACGTCAATACAGCACAGAAAGCTTAACACCAGACTGGTATTGTGGTTGTTCATTAGGTGATGGGAAATATGCAATGATACCTGCGCCATCTACACGCTGCAAAGACTCGCTAACTCTTCGCTAACTGTACACCATGGCCCATTGCTTGGAGACTTCCTTTGACCATTCTAAAGCCCGCATGGGGCATCTTTGCCTTAATGGCGCTGACTTTCTGGTCTAACTCTTCATCTGAGATATCAGAATAGCATTCCCTGACAGACATATTGTGTTCTTTCCATCCTTCTGTAAAAAAAGCCAACCGTTATACTGTCATGAAATATGATAATATATCGACTATGAAACATATGACATGGCCTGCTTATGAGTTGCTTACCTGAGATGCCATCATCACACAGTCCTTCTTCGTAGGTGTCCGCTATGACTTCCTTTGTGTCGGAAAAAGTTTGCTTTCAGAACAATTATTTCTGATTGTAAATAAAAAAATATAGCATATAACAATTTTCCTGTGAATAACCACACCTTCATACAAACTTGCTCCCCTCCTGTACTCCCTGTTCACCCACGACTGCATGGCCAGGCACGACTCCAACACCATCATTAAGTTTGCAGACGAGACAACGACGATACAGCCTATAGGGAGGTCAGAGACCTGGCCGGATTGTGCCAGAATAACAATAAGACTCCTGAACAGGTAACCAAATGGCTACCCAGGCTATTTGCATTGGGTGCCCCACCAACCCCTCTTTTACGCTGCTGCTACTCTCTGTTCATCATATATGCATAGTCACTTTAACCATATCTACATGTAAATACTACCTCAATAAGCCCGACTAACTGGTGTCTGTATGTAGCCTCGCTACTTTTATAGCCTCGCTACTGTATATAGCCTCGCTACTGTTATTTTTCACTGTCTTTTTACTGTTGTTTATTTTTCTTTACTTACCTATAGTTCAGCTAATACCTTTTTTGCACAATTGGTTAGAGCCTGTAAGTAAGCATTTCACTGTAAGGTCTACACCTGTTGTATTCGGCGCACGTGACAAATAAACTTTGATTTGATTTGATTTGCAGTAACAGAAAAAATGGCTGAAATTGAATTGACGTGCCACAGAATGCTGCGGCAGCAAGGTGTGCCACAGTATGACGCAACTTTTAAAGGAGGAACCACTGTACAGTTAGCGCATTCATTTTACGATAGCTTGGTGGAACAACCACATATCTCAGACATTTTTCCTCAATAAAGTAGCTTTCAGCAAAGTCAGATCTAGCAAGGTGGAAAAAAGTCAAGGGGGGGGGGGGTCGGGGTGAGGAGGGGTTGCAAGGGGGCATGCTGTGGGATTATTTAACCCCTGAAAGTCTAAGCCTTTGGGAGGTCTACTAAGCTAATATATGGATTTGTTTTAAGATGGTCAAACCATGGATCATTTTGTTATTTGATGTAGAATTTTAGGACCCCTGTAGGTATAAAATTGTCTATATTTAGAATTTTGCCTTTACTGCTATAGCCCAGAGCGATGCATAGAATAACACATTCATAAATGGCAAAACAGACAGTCAAAAAAATAAATCATAAGGTTTTTAAGGTGTCTGTCGAGATATAAGAAAGCTCAGGATTATTATTTGTTTTATTTTTACACATATATAACCCCTTTTTGGGAGCACAAAACTACTTCCATACTTTCATTCATTTTTGAATCCGGTTACCTTCAGACGAGTCCCTTGACACTCCCCTTTCCATAGAGTGGTCGGACGCTACAGATATTTTCATGAGAAGACCGATTTTTAGGATTTCTCCTGGTCTGACTAACATCGCTGTAGCTCTGCCACTTTCCACCTCACGTGCGGAAGGCCGACATAGGCGGATGTGGTGGATTGAGACACAACCCATACAAACAGACATATTTTTATGTTAATTAGATTTACACTCGTGTGTGTCAATCGACTTCAGGGGGCGAAACTCTTTGAAGAGGCATGGTTTCAGATGTTTTCAGAAGATGGGCAGGGACTTCAGTGGCAAGCTGGATCCACCATATGGGTGCCAGGACAGAGAAAAGCTTGGACTGGGCTGAGTGGGTGCTGTCCTCCCATAGGGGTGGGAGGACCAAGAGACCAAAGGTGTCAAAACGGAGTGCTCGGTTTGGGGTGTAGGGTTTTAGAATAGCCTAAAAGGTAGGGAGGGACATTTCCTCTTGCTGCTCGGTAGGAAAGTCCCCCATGGTCTTGCAATGGATGTGAGCTTCAAATGGAAGCCAGTGGAGTGTGCAGTGGAGCGGGATGACATGGGAGAACTTGGGAAGGTTGAACACCAGGCAGGCTGCAACATTTTGGATAAGTTGATAAGTTGTGTATACTGTATATAGTCTTGTGAATGTGCATAGAGTCAGCGCAGATGGTCTGGGTAACAACAACCCTCTGTAATGTTTTACGGTAAGGAAGCCAGTCAACTTTTTGAGGATCCGAGGGCCCATGCTAAATCTTTTCAGGTGTTGTGCCCTCGTCACGACTGTGCAAGTGTGTGTTGGGAGTGATGTGGACGCCAAGGAACTTGAAGCTCTCAATTTGCTCCACTAGTGCCCTGTCGATGTGGATGGGCGCATGCTCTCCCCTCATTCCCTTGTTGTCCATGATCAGCTCCTTGGTTTTACTGATGTTGAGGAAGAGGTTGTTGTCATGGCACCACACTGTCAAGTCTCTGTTCTCCTCTGTGTAGTCTGTCTCATCGGTGTCAGTGAACAGGCCTACCACCTTTGTGTCTTCAGCAAACTTGATGATGGTGTTGGAGTTGTGCGTGGCCACTCAGTCATGGGTGAACAGGGAGTACAGGAGGGGACTTATGGTGCATTCAGAAAAATACGAGGTCAAATCATGACATCAGGGATCTTCCGGTAGGAAAGTTGGAGCTCTAGGAAGAGGCCTGACTTCTCAAGTTGTTGTTGCCTACCCTCACCACCTGGGGCCGTCCTGTCTATAAGTCCAGGATCCAGTTACAAAGGGAAGTATTCAGTCCCAGTGTCACGCCCTGGCCTTAGTATTATTTTTTTTCTTTATTATTTTAGTTAGGTCAGGGTGTGACATGGGGTATGTGTGTGTTTTGGGTGATTATATGGTATAGGGGGTGTTGGTTGTAGTGTATGGGTTTGTGTTGAGTGTATGTGTCTAGGTATGTCTATGTTGAACGTAAGTAGCTTGTGTGTGCACTTTCGTTTGTAGCTTCACGGTCGTTTGTTGTTTTGTATAGTTTGTATAAGTGTTTCGTTTCGTGTTCATCTTCGTCGTTCTAATAAAAGAAGATGTATTCATATCCCGCTGCGCCTTGGTCCGTCTCTCCTCCACACGATCGTGACAGAATTACCCACCAAACAAGGATCAAGCAGCGTGATCAGTGGCAACAGGAGCAAGGAACAAAGGATTCATGGACATGGGAGGAGATTTTGGATGGAAAGGGACCTTGGGCACAACCGGGAGAATATCGCCTCCCTCGTGAAGAGCTGGAGGCAGCGAAAGCCGAGAGGAGGCGATATGAGGAGGCAGCACGGAGGCAAGGCTGGAAGCCCGCAAGTACAACCCAAAACAACAACCCCCTTGGGGGGGGGCTTAGAGGTAGTGGGCCGAGGGCAGGTAGGAGACCTGCGCCCACTTCCCAGGCTAACCGTGGAGAGCGGGAGTACGGGCGGACACCGTGTTACGCAGTAGAGCGCACGGTGTCTCCTGTACGTGTTCATAGCCCGGTGCGGGTTATTTCACCTCCCCGCACTGGCAGGGCTAGATTGGGCATTGAGCCAGGTGCCATGAAGCCGGCTCAACGCGTCTGGTCTCCAGTGCGTCTCCTCGGGCCGGCTTACATGACACCAGCCTTACGCATGGTGTCCCCGGTTCGCCTACATAGCCCGGTGCGGGTTATTCCACCTCCCCGCACTGGGCGGGCGACGGGGACCATTCAACCAGGTAAGGTTGGGCAGGCTCGGTGCTCAAGGGAGTCAGTACGCCTGCACGGTCCGGTATTTCCGGCGCCACCTCCCCGCCCCAGTCCAGTTCCACCAGTGCCTACACCACGCACCAGGCTTCCAGTGTGTCTCCAGAGCCCTGTTCCTCCTCCACGCACTCGTCCAATGGTGCGTGAGCCATCCGTCTCCCCAGCGCCATCTGAGCCATCCGTCTCCCCAGCGCCGTCTGAGCCATCCGTCTGCCCAGCGCCGTCTGAGCCATCCGTCTGCCCAGCGCCGTCTGAGCCATCCGTCTGCCCAGCGCCGTCTGAGCCATCCGTCTGCCCAGTGCCGTCTGAGCCATCCGTCTGCCCAGTGCCGTCTGAGCCATCCGTCTGCCCAGTGCCGTCTGAGCCGCCCGTCTGTCCCGAGCCGTCAGAGCCGTTCGTCAGTCAGGAGCTGCTAGAGCCATTCGTCAGACAGGATCTGCCAGAGCCGCCAACCAGACAGGATCTGCCAGAGCCGCCAACCAGACAGGATCTGCCAGAGCCGCCAACCAGACAGGATCTGCCAGAGCCGCCAACCAGACAGGATCTGCCAGAACCGCCAACCAGACAGGATCTGCCAGAACCGCCAACCAGACAGGATCTGCCAGAGCCGCCAGCGAGCCATGAGCGTCCAGAGCCGCCAGCCAGCCATGAGCGTCCAGAGCCGTCAGCCTGCCATGAGCGTCCAGAGCCGTCAGCCTGCCATGAGCGTCCAGAGCCGTCAGCCTGCCATGAGCGTCCAGAGCCGTCAGCCTGCCATGAGCGTCCAGAGCCGTCAGCCAGCCATGAGCGTCCAGAGCCATGACCAGCCTTTAAAAGCACTTCATAATTACAGATTTGAGTGCTACAGGGCGATAGTTATTTAGGCAGGTAACCATGGAGTTCTTGGGAACAGGGGCAATGGTGGTCAGCTTGAAACATGTTGGGCTTAAATACTGGTACAAGGATAGATCGAAATGTCTGTGAATACACTTGCCAGCTGGTCTGTGCATGCTTTGAGAATGCGCCCCCGGTGGCCTTGCGAGTGTTAACCTGTTGAAAAGTTTTACTCACATCAGAGACTGAGATCACACAGTCATCCGGAACAACAGGAGCTTCACAAAAGACTCAGTGTTGTATTCCTCGAAGCGAGCATAAAAGGCATTTAGCTGGTTTAGGAGTTCTGCATCATTGGGCATCTCACGGCTGGGTTTTCCCTTTGTAATCAGTTACTGTCTGCAAGCCCTGCTGGTTTAGTAGGATTCCACCTTCCACCTATATTGTCCTTTTGCTTGTCTGATGTCTCATCGTAGGCCGTAGCGGGCTTTCATGTATGCGTCCATGTACATGTCCCATTTCTTATAATAATCGTTAGCTCTATTCTTTAGCCCAGTGTAGATTTGGACTGTAATCCATAGTTTTTGGTTTGGATAAGTTCTTATAGTCACTGTTAGGATGACATTGTCTATGCACTTAATGATGAAGCCCATGACTGATGTGGTTATCAGATGAATCCAAAAATATATCCCATTCTATACTAGAAAAACAGTCTTGTAGCTTCGCATTTGCTTCGGACCACTTCTGTATTAAGCATGTCACTGGTACTTCCTGTTTCAATCAATCAATCAATTTTATTTTATATAGCCCTTCGTACATCAGCTAATATCTCGAAGTGCTGTACAGACACCCAGCCTAAAACCCCAAACAGCTAGTAATGCAGGTGTAGAAGCACGGTGGCTAGGAAAAACTCCCTAGAAAGGCCAAAACCTAGGAAGAAACCTAGAGAGGAACCAGGCTATGAGGGGTGGCCAGTCCTCTTCTGGCTGTGCCGGGTGGAGATTATAACAGAACTATGCCAAGATGTTCAAAAATGTTCATAAGTGACAAGCATGGTCAAATAATAATCATGAATAATTTTCAGTTGGCTTTTCATAGCCGATCATCAAGAGTTGAAAAACAACAGGTCTGGGACAGGTGGCGGTTCCATAACCGCAGGCAGAACAGCTGAAACTGGAATAGCAGCAAGGCCAGGCGGACTGGGGACAGCAAGGAGTCACCACGGGCGGCAGTCCCGACGCATGGTCCTAGGGCCCAGGTCCTCCGAGAGAAAGAAAGAGAGAAGGAGAAAATTAGAGAGAGCCAAGATTTTCAAAATGTTCATAAATGACAAGCATGGTCAAATAATAATCAGGAATAAATCTCAGTTGGCTTTTCATAGCCGATCATTAAGAGTTGAAAACAGCAGGTCTGGGACAGGTAGGGGTTCCATAACCGCAGGCAGAACAGTTGAAACTGGAATAGCAGCAAGGCCAGGCGGACTGGGGACAGCAAGGAGTCACCACGGCCGGTAGTCCCGACGTATGGTCCTAGGGCTCAGGTCCTCCGAGAGAAAGAAAGAGAGAAGGAGAAAATTAGAGAGCGCCAAGATTTTCAAAATGTTCATAAATGACAAGCATGGTCAAATAATAATCAGGAATAAATCTCAGTTGGGTTTTCATAGCCGATCATTAAGAGTTGAAAACAGCAGGTCTGGGACAGGTAGGGGTTCCGTAACCGCAGACAGAACAGTTGAAACTGGAATAGCAGCAAGGCCAGGCGGACTGGGGACAGCAAGGTGTCATCATGCCCGGTAGTCCTGACATATGGTCCTAGGGCTCAGGTTCTCAGAGAGAAAGAGAGAACGAGAGAATTAGAGAGAGCATACTTAAATTCACACAGGACACTGGATAAGACAGGAGAAGTACTCCAGGTAACCAACTGACCCTAGCCCCCCGACACATAAACTACTGCAGCATAAATACTGGAGGCTGAGACAGGAGCGGTCAGGAGACACTGTGGCCCCATCCGAAGAAACCCCCGGACAGGGCCAAACAGGAAGGATATAACCCCACCCACTTTGCCAAAGCACAGCCCCCGCACCACTAGAGGGAAATCCTCAACCACCAACATTACAATCCTGAGACAAGGCCGAGTATAACCCACAAAGGTCTCCACCACAGCACAAGCCAAGGGGGGGCGCCAACCCAGACAGGAAGATCACGTCAGTAACTCAACCCACTCAAGTGACGCACCCCTCCTAGGGACGGCATGAAAGAGCACCAGCAAGCCAGTGACTCAGCCCCTGTAACAGGGTTAGAGGCAGAGAATCCCAGTGGAGAGAGGGGAACCGGCCTGGCAGAGACAGCAAGCTTTTGTTTGTAAACAGGAAGCAGGAGAATAGAGTCATGGTTAGATTTGCCGAAGGGAGGATGAGGGAGGGCCTTATATGCATTTCTGTTGGTAGAATAAAAGTGGATAAAGTTTTAGCGCCCCTAGTGAACAGTTTTAAGTCTCCACGCGTTAAAGTCTCTGTCCACCAGAAACGCTTCCTCAGGGTGAGCGGTGTCTTGTTTGTTTATGGCCCCATAAAGTTTGTTGAGTGCCAAAGTGGTGTTGGCTTGTGTAGGGATGTATACAGCCATAATGATTAGTGAGGATAATTATCTTGGTAGATAAAAGGGTCTGCAGGTATTCTATATTAGGTGAGCAAAAGCTCGAGCTTTCCTTCACACTGGAAGCACCGCACCAGTTGTTGTTTATGAAGAGACATACACTACGTGACCAAAAGTATGTGGACACCTACTCATCGAACATCATCATCTTAATATGGATTTGGTTCCCCCCTTTGCTGCTATAACATCCTCCACTCTTCTGGTAAGGCTTTCCACTAAATGTTGGAACATTGCTGTGGGGACTTGCTTCCATTCAGCCACAAGAATATTAGTGAGATCGGGCACTGATGTTGGGTGATTAGGCCTGACTCGCAGTCGACATTCCAATTCATCCCAAAGTTGTTTGATGGGGTTGAAGTCAGGGCTCTGTACAGGACAGTCAAGTTCTTCCACACCGATCTCGACAAATCATTTCTGTACGGACCTCGCTTTGTGTATGGGCGCATTGTCATGCTGAAACAGGAAGGGCCACAAAGTTGGAAGCACAAAATTGTCTAGAATTTAATTGTATGCTGTAGCGTAAAGATTTCCCTTCACTGGAACTAAGGGGCCTTGCCCAACCATGAAAAATAGCCTCAGACCATTATTCCTCCTCCACCAAACTTTAAAATTGTCACTATGCATTCAGGCAGGTAGTGCTCCCCTGACATCCGCCAAACCCCGTTCTGCTAGATGGTGAAGCTTGATTCCTCACTCCAGAGAACACGTTTTCACTGCTCCAGAGTCCAATGGCGGTGAGCTTTACACCACTCCAGCTGACGCTTGGCATGTCGCATGGTGATCGATCTTAGGCTTGTGACATGCCAAGCGAGCTTTACACCACTCTTAACCCATTTCATGAAGCTCCCGACGAACAGTTCTTGTGATGACGTTGCTTCCAGAGGCGGTTTGGAAGTCTGTAGTGAGTGTTGCAACCGAGGACAGACGATTTTTATGCGCTACATGCTTCAGCACTCGGCAGTCCCGTTCTGTAAGCAGCTGAGCCAATGTTGCTCCTAGACATTTCCACTTCGCAGCTCAAGCAGGGCAAAAATTTGAAAAACGTACTTCTTGAAAAGGAAGCATCCTATGACTGTGCCACGTTTAAAGTCACTGAGCTCTTCAGAACGGGTCATTCTACTGCCAATTTTGCCTATGGAGATTGCATGGCTGTGTGCTCGATTTTGTACACCTGTGAGCCCCCGGTGTGGCTGAAATCGCCGTATCCACTAATTTAGAGGGGTTTCGGCATACTTTTGTATATACAGCATAGTGTACCTCTCCCCCCTTGGACTTGTGCAAAGCCGCCTTTGTCCCTTTGTGCCGCTTTATGGAGAAACCACTGAGTCCTACATAGAGTCATCCAGCAACATCTCTGCAAGGCATATAATTCATATTGCAGCTTTTTATGTCTCTCTGATAGGAGACTCTCGAACAATGTTAATTTATCATATTCTCGAGTGACTGGATATTTGCCAATAGAACGGAGGGGAGTGCTGGTCGATATTCTCTTCATCTCAATCTCAGCAGGATGCCAGCACGTCTCCCTCGTCTACGCCTGCGACATTTTGGTAGCCTGTGAAACATAGGGTCTGGTATGAACAAGGGAACAGCTGAGTCGGAGTTGAAATTGAGGTTAGTTGTAATGCTCGTCGGAAGAAGTGGACCAAGGTGCAGCGTGGTACGTGTTCATGATTCTTTATTTAAAGAATAACGCAGAGCTAACAAAAAACAACATCCCACAACCCAAGGTTGCAAAACAGGCTGCCTAAGTATGAATCCCAATCAGAGACAACGATAGACAGCTGTCCCTGATTGAAAACCATACCCGGCCAAAACATAGAAACACAAAACCTAGAAATAAAGAACATAGAATGCCCACCCAAATCACAGCCTGACCAAACCAAATAGACATATAAAAAGGCTCTCTAAGGTCAGGGCGTGACATTAGTAAGTGTCGATCTGATGTCAGAAGTGCTTGGTATATGAGATAACAGCATGAACATTATGTACTAAAACATAAAGATTCACACAAAAAAGTCACTAAATAGCAAAGACAGGTTAGAACTCGTAAGATGTTGCCTTTCTCCAATGTAGCTAAGTTGACAACAATGAAAATGTTGTCTTTTACTTTTATTATCATATGGAATATGTATGTCAATTATTTTTATTTTTTAAATCCCTTCATCAATCTACACACTCTACAACCATAATCAAAACCATTTTTTTGATAAATGTTTGCAAATTTAAAATAAATCAATTAAATATCACTTAAATAAGTATTCAGACCCTTTACTCAGTACTTTGTTGAAGCACCTTTGACAGTGATTAAAGTTGGCTAAACATTGTCTACTTACCACTATGTACATTTTTCTCCAACCAACGTAGGCCAAACTTGCAAATTATTATCCCCTTTTGAACACTGTTTTTATCTGTTTAATCACAATTGCTGCTGACTGACATGATAGGCTACATTGATTGATGGACCAGGTCAAATTGGCTAGCTAGCTATTAACAGTTCACGTATATGGCTAGTTAAAAGGATACTTCAGGATTTTGGCAGTGAAGCCCTTTATCTCCTTCCCCAGAGTCAGATGAACTTGTCAATACCATTTGTATGTATTTGTGTCAAGTAGGAAGGAAGTTAGATGTAATTTTATGAGCCAATGCTGAGCCAAAATCAAATCACATTTTATTGGCCACATTTTGCAGATGTTATCGCAGGTGCAGTGAAATGCTTATGTTTCTAGCTCCAACAGTTCAGTATACCTAACAATACAAAACACACACATCCCCCCCCCCCAAAAAAAAAATGTATAAAGAAATTAAGAAACATCAGCACGAGCAATGTCCAGAATAATAATACCAGTCAAAAGTTTGGACACACCTACTTAATTTTGACTATTTTCTACATTGTAGAATTATGAAACTTTGAAATAACACATATGGAATCATGTAGTAACAAAAAAGTATTAAACAAATCAAAATATATTTCATTTGAGATTCTTCACAGCAGCCACCCTTTGCCTTCATGACAGCTTTGCACACTCTTGCATTCTCTCAACTCGCTTCATGAGGTAGTCACCTGGAATACATTTCAATTAACAGGTGTGCCTTGTTAACTTCATTTGTGGAATTTCTTTCCTTCTTAATGCGTTTGAGCCAATCAGTTGTGTTGGGACGTAGGGTTGGTATAAAGAAGATAGCCCTATTTGGTAAAAGATCAAGTCCATATTAAGACAAGAACAGCTCAAATAAGCAAAGAGAAACGACAGTCCATCATTACTTTAAGAAATGAAGGTCAGTCAATCCGGAAAATGTCAAGAACTTTGAAGGTTTCTTCAAGTTCAGTCGCAAAAACCATCAAGCGCAATGATGAAACTGGCTCTCATGAGGACCGCCACAGGAAAAGAAGACATAGTTTAAAGAAAGGCTTTTGAAAAAGTAACAATTTTTCATAAAATTATACTGTTTTCTTAGCTAGCTAAGTTGTTTACCTGTTGCTAGGCAGTTGCTAGGGACATTCCTGAAAGAAGCTAGCTAGCTAACAAGGAGTGTCTAGTTGGCAGAAGAGAAGAAGGGACAAAGAAGGGACAAAGTGGGACAAAATAAGGACAGAAGAAAAGGGAAAGGGGACATTAAGGTGAAGCAGTCCTCTAAAGACACAAAAGACAATAATACAAGAAACAACACTTCTATTGCCTCTCCCTCTACGATACGCACTTCCGGTTTGGTTTGGAGCGAGTAGTTGCATTCCGCTTTGCTCCACAGGTAGTATTACAGGTAGTATTACATTTCATTTCATTACAGTACAACAGTTTGATTTGTTTGATCTTAGCTGGCTACATAGTCGTCTTTGTATCCAAGATAATTGTGTAGTCTAGAGTAATTGTCGAGGTTACCTAGCCAGTTAGAGGTTACCTAGCCAGCTACACTTTCAAACAAAGTCAACAACGCAGCCACTGCTAGCTAGCCTATTTCACCAGCCAGCAGTACTATATCATTTTAGTCAATAAGATTTTTTGCAACGTAAGCTTAACTTTCTGAACATTCGAGACGTGTAGTCCACTTGTCATTCCAATCTCCTTTGCATTAGCGTAGCCTCTTCTGTAGCCTGTCAACTATGTGTCTGTCTATCCCTGTTCTCTCCTCTCTGCACAGACCATACAAACGCTTCACACCGCGTGGCCGCTGCTACTCTAACCTGGTGGTCCCAGCGCGCACGACCCACGTGGAGTTCCAGGTCTCAGGCAGCCTCTGGAACTGCCGATCTGCGGCCAACAAGGCAGAGTTCATCTCAGCCTATGCTTCCCTCCAGTCCCTCGACTTCTTGGCACTGACGGAAACATGGATTACCACTGATAACACTGCTACTCCTACTGCTCTCTCCTCGTCTGCCCACGTGTTCTCGCACACCCCGAGAGCTTCTGGTCAGCGGGGTGGTGGCACTGGGATCCTCATCTCTCCCAAGTGGACATTCTCTCTTTCTCCCCTGACCCATCTGTCTATCGCCTCCTTTGAATTCCATGCTGTCACAGTTACCAGCCCTTTCAAGCTTAACATCCTTATCATTTATCGCCCTCCAGGTTCCCTTGGAGAGTTCATCAATGAGCTTGACGCCCTGATAAGTTCCTTTCCTGAGGATGGCTCACCTCTCACAGTTCTGGGTGACTTTAACCTCCCCACGTCTACCTTTGACTCATTCCTCTCTGCCTCCTTCTTTCCACTCCTCTCCTCTTTTGACCTCACCCTCTCACCTTCCCCCCCTACTCACAAGGCAGGCAATACGCTTGACCTCATCTTTACTAGATGCTGTTCTTCCACTAATCTCATTGCAACTCCCCTCCAAGTCTCCGACCACTACCTTGTATCCTTTTCCCTCTCGCTCTCATCCAACACTTCCCACACTGCCCCTACTCGGATGGTATCGCGCCGTCCCAACCTTCGCTCTCTCTCCCCCGCTACTCTCTCCTCTTCCATCCTATCATCTCTTCCCTCTGCTCAAACCTTCTCCAACCTATCTCCTGATTCTGCCTCCTCAACCCTCCTCTCCTCCCTTTCTGCATCCTTTGACTCTCTATGTCCCCTATCCTCCAGGCCGGCTCGGTCCTCCCCTCCTGCTCCGTGGCTCGACGACTCATTGCGAGCTCACAGAACAGGGCTCCGGGCAGCCGAGCGGAAATGGAGGAAAACTCGCCTCCCTGCGGACCTGGCATCCTTTCACTCCCTCCTCTCTACATTCTCCTCTTCTGTCTCTGCTGCTAAAGCCAATTTCTACCACTCTAAATTCCAAGCATCTGCCTCTAACCCTAGGAAGCTCTTTGCCACCTTCTCCTCCCTCCTGAATCCTCCTCCCCCTCCTCCCCCCTCCTCCCTCTCTGCTGATGACTTCGTCAACCATTTTGAAAAGAAGGTCGACGACATCCGATCCTCGTTTGCTAAGTCAAACGACACCGCTGGTTCTGCTCACACTGCCCTACCCTGTGCTTTGACCTCTTTCTCCCCTCTCTCTCCAGATGAAATCTCGCGTCTTGTGACGGCCGGCCGCCCAACAACCTGCCCGCTTGACCCTATCCCCTCCTCTCTTCTCCAGACCATTTCCGGAGACCTTCTCCCTTACCTCACCTCGCTCATCAACTCATCCTTGACCGCTGGCTACGTCCCTTCCGTCTTCAAGAGAGCGAGAGTTGCACCCCTTCTGAAAAAACCTACACTCGATCCCTCCGATGTCAACAACTACAGACCAGTATCCCTTCTTTCTTTTCTCTCCAAAACTCTTGAACGTGCCGTCCTTGGCCAGCTCTCCTGCTATCTCTCTCAGAATGACCTTCTTGATCCAAATCAGTCAGGTTTCAAGACTAGTCATTCAACTGAGACTGCTCTTCTCTGTGTCACGGAGGCGCTCCGCACTGCTAAAGCTAACTCTCTCTCCTCTGCTCTCATCCTTCTAGACCTATCGGCTGCCTTTGATACTGTGAACCATCAGATCCTCCTCTCCACCCTCTCCGAGCTGGGCATCTCCGGCGCGGCCCACGCTTGGATTGCGTCCTACCTGACAGGTCGCTCCTACCAGGTGGCGTGGCGAGAATCTGTCTCCGCACCACGTGCTCTCACCACTGGTGTCCCCCAGGGCTCTGTTCTAGGCCCTCTCCTATTCTCGCTATACACCAAGTCACTTGGCTCTGTCATATCCTCACATGGTCTCTCCTATCATTGCTATGCAGACGACACACAATTAATCTTCTCCTTTCCCCCCTCTGATAACCAGGTGGTGAATCGCATCTCTGCATGTCTGGCAGACATATCAGTGTGGATGACGGATCACCACCTCAAGCTGAACCTCGGCAAGACGGAGCTGCTCTTCCTCCCGGGGAAGGACTGCCCGTTCCATGATCTCGCCATCACGGTTGACAACTCCATTGTGTCCTCCTCCCAGAGTGCTAAGAACCTTGGCGTGTTCCTGGACAACACCCTGTCGTTCTCAACTAACATCAAGGCGGTGACCCGTTCCTGTAGGTTCATGCTCTACAACATTCGCAGAGTACGACCCTGCCTCACGCAGGAAGCGGCGCAGGTCCTAATCCAGGCACTTGTCATCTCCCGTCTGGATTACTGCAACTCGCTGTTGGCTGGGCTCCCTGCCTGTGCCATTAAACCCCTACAACTCATCCAGAACGCCGCAGCCCGTCTGGTGTTCAACTTTCCTAAGTTCTCTCACGTCACCCCGCTCCTCCGCTCTCTCCACTGGCTTCCAGTTGAAGCTCGCATCCGCTACAAGACCATGGTGCTTGCCTACGGAGCTGTGAGGGGAACGGCACCTCCGTACCTTCAGGCTCTGATCAGGCCCTACACCCAAACAAGGGCACTGCGTTCATCCACCTCTGGCCTGCTCGCCTCCCTACCTCTGAGGAAGTACAGTTCCCGCTCAGCCCAGTCAAAACTGTTCGCTGCTCTGGCACCCCAATGGTGGAACAAACTCCCTCACGACGCCAGGTCAGCGGAGTCAATCACCACCTTCCGGAGACACCTGAAACCCCACCTCTTTAAGGAATACCTAGGATAGGATAAAGTAATCCTTCTAACCCCCCCCCCCCCTTAAAAGAGTTAGATGCACTATTGTAAAGTGGTTGTTCCACTGGATATCATAAGGTGAATGCACCAATTTGTAAGTCGCTCTGGATAAGAGCGTCTGCTAAATGACTTAAATGTAAATGTATAGTTTTCTCTGCTGCAGAGGATAAGTTCATTAGATTTACCAGCCTCAGATATTGCAGCCCCAATAAATGCTTCACAGAGTTCAAGTAACAGACACATCTCAACATTAACTGTGAGAATCAGGCCTTCGTGGTTGAATTGCTGCAAAGAAACCACAACTTATATTGGTTTAAGGGCTTGTGTTAAGCATTTCAATATAAGGTCTACATGCATTCGGCGCATGTGACAAATACAATTTGATTTGAATGTAACGACACAGGGTGAGACACAAATGCAGAAACAGGAGGCAGTTGGTTCGATTCTCTGATTTTAAAATACAAGTGGCAGGCAATAGGCAGGTCGAGGACATCCAGAAGTTCATTAACCAGGTCAGAGTCCGAAAGGTACAGGGAGGCAGGCAAACTCGAGGTCAGGGCAGGCTGAATGGTCAGACAGGCAGGCTCAGTGTCAGGGCAGACAGAAAATGTCGGAACTGGGAGGGGTAGAAAACAGAGACTAGGAAAAACAAGAGCACAGGGAAAACAGACGCTGGTAGGCATGACGAGACAAGATGAACTGAACTGGCAGCAGACAAACAGAGAACACCGGTATAAATGCACTGGGGGTAATGCGGAAGATGGGCGACACCTGGAAGAGGGTGGAGACAAGCACAAATACAGGTGAAACAGATCTGGGTGTGACACTACTAAAGGACATCAATACGAAGAAGAGACTTGTTTGGGCCAAGAAACACAAGCAATGGACGTTAGACAGGTGGAAGTCTGTCCTTTGGTCTGGAGTCCAAATTTTAGCTTTTTGGTTCCAATCGCCATTTCTTTGTGAGACACAGAGTATCTGGTTTCAGGTAAGACCCAAGTGCAGACTGTGTTGAAGTAATAATGTTTATTGCAACAAGGGCAGGCAAACGACAGGTCAAGGCAGGCAGTGGTCGATAACCCGGAGTAGTGGGACCATGGTACAGGCAGCTCAGGCAGCTCAGGCAGCTCAGAGTCAGGACAGGTAAGGGTCAAAACCAAGAGGATGAGAAAAAGAGAGACGGGAAAAGCAGGAGCTGAGACAAACCGCTGGTTGACTTGAACAAACAAGACGAACTGGCAACAGACAAACAGAGAACACAGGTATAAATACACAGGGGATGATGGGGAAGAAAGGCGACACCTGGAGGGGGGTGGAGACAAGCACAAGGACAGGTGAAACACATCAGGGCCTGACACAGAGTAGGTGAACGGATGATCTCTGCATGTGTAGTTCCCAACATGAAGCATGGAGGAGGTGTGATGGTATGGAATTGCTTTGCTGGTGACACTGTCTATGATTTATTTAGAATTCAAGGCACACTTAACCAGCATAGCTATCACATCATTCTGCACCGATACGCCATCCCATCTGGTTAACGCTTAGTCAGACTATAATTTGTTTTTCAACATGAAAATGACCCAACACATCTCCAGGCTGTGTAAGGGTTATTTGACGAAGAAGGAGAGTGATGGAGTGCTGCATCAGATGACCTGGCCTCCACAATCCCCCGACCTCAAACCAATTGAGATGGTTTGGGATGGGTTGGACCGCAGAGTGAAGGAAAAACAGCCAACAAGTACTCAGCATATGTGGGAACTCCATCAAGACTGTTGGGAAAGCATTCCAGATGAAGCTGGTTGAGAGAATGCCAAGAGTGGGCAAAGCTGTCATCATGGCAAAGGGTGGCTACTTCCAAGAATCTAAAATATCTTTTGATTTGTTTAACACTTTTTTGGTTACTACATGATTCCATATGTGTTATTTCATAGTTTTGATGTCTTCACTATTATTTTACAATGTAGAAAATAGTAAAAATCAAGAAAAACACTTGGGTGACTAGGTGTCCAAACTTTTGATTGGTACTGTATGTAAATGTGTTATTTCAGTATATTTGTGAAAAATTTGCAAAAATTTCTATAAACCTCTTTTTGCTTTGTCATTACGGGGTATTGTGTGTAAATTGGGGTTAAAAAACGATTTTATGAAATTTAGAATAAGGCTGTAACATAACAAAATGTGGAAAATGTCAAGCGGTCTGAATACTTTCCGAAGGCACTGTATGTCACCAAGTACTGTTCCAATGGTGTCGCTCTAAACGTGAAAATTCATATAAGAACACAGCCATTTTAAAAGCTCAGTGCTGGTGCAATGTAATTTTTCATCTTACAGGAATGATATCCCGTGCCTTCATAAAGTATTCACACCCCTTGACATAATCCACATTTTGTTGTGTTACAAGGTAGGATTAAAATGGATTTCATTTTAAAATGTCAACATTCTACACAAAATGTAATGTCAAAGTGAAAAAAAAAAATGTAACATTTGGAGAAAAAAAACACTAAAAACACATATGTCTTGACTACATAAGTATTCAACCCCGAGTCAATACATGTTAGAATCACATCTGGCAGCGATTACAGCTGTGAGTCTTTCTGGGTAAGTCTCTAAGAGCTCTGCACATCTGGATTGTACAATATTTGCACATTCTTTTTTTAAATTCTTCAAGCTCTTTCAAGTTGGCTGTTTGTCCTTGCTAGACAGCCATAATCATTGCTAGACAGAGATTTGAGTTTTATTTCCGAAAATATATTATCTCCTCAATGTCACAAGGATGCCATCACATCTCCCTCGTCTAAGCCTGCAACGTTTTGGTAGCCCGTGAAACAAAGGAACGGGGCCCGATATGAACAAGGAGTTGAAGTCGGATTTTAACCTTTTACTGCAGTGGGCTAAATCAGGGTCACCGAGTGATTCTTGGTAGTCTTAAACAAATCTACGTTGAAACAAAAGTACACAACTCACACATGATTATGAGTTTAAAAAAATAATACATCTGTAGCATGTCATATACAAAGTTGACATGTATTCCATTTTGAGGTCGCCTCCCAATATTACACTTTATATAAATCACAGAAGACTAAAATATAACAAAACCGTTTGACATCGGATCTTTGGCGGGTTTTTTGAATTAATATTTATTAATTATGACATGAGAAATATTAATAACATTCCACCCATGAGGCCACTAGGAGGGAGAGGAGGGCGATTTGGTCACATAACTGCAGGAAAGGGATACCACAAGACAAGCACTGGACTACAATATACAAAGAAAAAGAAAGTGGAAAGGGCCAAAAAACAACAACTGAAATGCAAGCCAGTGCACAGAAGAAAGAGGTAGAGTGTCATGGTGGACCCCCTATGCTCGGTTTAAGTCTAGGGTGACCTGATGTCCCCGATTTCCAGGGACAGTCCCCAATTCTCAGGGACAGTCCCCAATTCTCAGGGACAGTCCCCAATTCTGGTTGCCTTTCCCTGGCTACAGGTGTCCCCGAAAATGCCCCTGATTAGCCCTCAAAGAAAAAAGCAACTGAAGTTAAATTGAGGCTGATATTTCAATAATAAAATGCTGTATCCAATTATTTGTATGTAAAAATGATCCCTGTACCAAACTTGTTTGCTCACATGGTTTCGTGCTGACCTTTTATGAGAATATTAGATCAGTGATACAGTACATTGTAACCACTGTATGAACAACCATGTCCATGGTCAGAAACAGCATAGGCTACCAAACTTGGCTGATTCTTATATTACTAGATAGACTAATATAAAGTAAAGTCAGTCAAGTCTAATGTTTTCCTCTCCCTCTGTTATAATCATTACACCACAGATTCATTCAGTTTGAACCTAATGATTGCCCTCAACACATATATTGGAAAATGAAATGTTAATAACGCCCTAGGGGACTTGATTCTAACACTATCGGCGTCCTGGAGAATCTAGTTTATTTTCCATGCTTCCTTCTGGCTTAATTGACAGTTCAGTGTCACACTGGCTTTGTGCAAGGAGAGGCAAGTTAAGCTGTGATCCCTTTATTTACTTCTGAGCTTGTTAGTTTCCTTGCAGTAGCGATTATGTTGTGTTGGCCTCCCCATTAGCTGAATTATATCTGCTGTTGAAAGGTCATATGATGGTGAGCATTGAGAGGAATTAACATTATCATTCTCTCTTGTTTGGCTCAGAAGGTCTACTGGAAGCTGAGTGTACCATCTAGGCACTGTTTTCTCGCCTACAGTTTCACACATTCCCAGATTTGCATTTTCAGTTTAATTCAATTATTCATTTAACTATCTGTTTTATTGTGCTATTTATTTATTCTGATTTATCTAATCATTAATATGGAAATGGGGCTTCTTTGTTGGGAGAAATGCCACCCTGCAGAGAGAAACTGTTTGTGCAGTTTCTGTTTCTCTATGGATGCACACACACAAAAAAACATGAATAAAACACTTTGATAGCCCTTGCTTTGAATGGATATTCCCAAGTATTCGCCCCCTAATAACATGCTAATAATTGGGACTTTCTGGTTGCTATTTATGGAAGTCTAATCGGTAACACTGAGTAAAAAGTTGTGGGAAGGAAAAACTAAAATGTTGTTTAGCAAACTTAATATCATTGAAAGTTGTATGTATTATCAAAACCATAGTGATAATATCAGAATAATATTTTTTTTATGGACAATCGTCCTCTCTTCATGCCTGCAGTAAGCCAAACTGCAGAGGTCATTCTGCACTGAGTAAGCAGTAAGACTGAGAGACATTTCTCCAGGGCGGGAGTCAGAACTAATCAGTTGGACGGGCCTTTGATGTCCATAGGCGGGACCTTTTATTTTACAGGACCTTCTATGTGTGCAAAAACTGTTAGGTGTTACAGCAAAGACCATAGGCAGCTCTTGAGTTTGGGGAAGCTTACAATTCATCCTACCATTTCTACCGATCTGCGTGCCAGTTATGGTTATATGCGCATTTTCCTTGAACAGTTTCATTTCTATAATAAAGTTTTTGTTTCTCTAAATTACTGTCATGTGGTTACTCATAAAAGTAAAATGAAGTAAAATGATAAAAATCTCAAAATTAATATTCAAATAAGCGGAGAGCACCAGCCCCTACAATATGGACACATTGATACTGTGATCCGTTGATGGCTAAATAAATAAGCACATAGAACTCAGAGATAGCCTATAGGCTAGATTTTTCAAATACTGAGGAACTGCCATTCGCAATGAATGTTAAAGAAATGTACTTCATTGACTTACTGTGTGAGTTGAAGAAACAATGACTGAGAAGCTCAGCTTATTAGTGGTGGATGTGATGACTTATGATAATCAGACAATGCCAAATGGGCACATTCCTACTTTTGCGCGTAGCAGGCCAGGTAGACCTACTGTTGTCAGGCGCATACGCTCCCTCAGCATTATCAGGAAAGAGAAACAAGACACATGCTCATTGCTCAAATAGAGCACTCCAAACAAAACACAAATAAATAATTTGCAAAACTCAAAACGGTTATGAAATAAACCAAACCAAAGTGTAGCAGGTTGTGTAAATGATTGTAATTAATACATGCATTAACATAAATGTATCTTAACAAATGACGGGGGATAAATGGTAATTTTTGTTAGGCCTAATGGAGAATTTATTTTAAAATATTTAAAATCAAAGGGGCAAACAATTCACACAATGAAACAATGAAAGTCAATAATTGGCGGGAGACAGCTGAGTGCATGAATTCTGGAGAGAGATGCGTCATACATTTGCCAAACACTCCTACATTTGCCAAACACTCCTCCTGCTGCAACATTTTAAATTGTGACCAACCGGCTCAAATCGGTCTTATGTAGCAGAATTGGAAATTGTGTTTTTTACATTGGATAAAAGTAGAGACTCAGAGCTACAAAATGGTCTATCATACACTACAGTTGAAGAACAAAGGGAAAACAATTTTGCTTTGAAAGTTGATAATCACAGTGCTAGCTGTGCCACTAGAGATTCTTGTTTCAGTCCAGGCTCTGTCGCATCCGGCCGTGACCAGGAGACCCATGGGGCGGCGCACAATTGGCCCAGCGTTGTCCGGGGTAGGGGAGGGTTTGGCCGGCAGGGATGTCCCTGTCCCATCGACTCCTGTGGCGGGCCGGGCGTAGTGCACACTGACATGGTTGCCAGGTGTACGGTGTTTTGGGTTAAGTGGGCATTGTGTCAAGAAGCAGTGTGGTTTGGTTGGGTTGTGTTGCGTTTCGGAGGCGAAGGCCTCCCGAGTCCATACGGGAGTTGCAGCGATGAGACAAGACTGTAACTACCAATTGGATACCACGAAATTGGGGAGAAAAAAAGAGGTACAAAATAAATAATAAAAAGAAAGTTGATAAACTTGTAAACTCACTTTTGAGAAAATGGCCTTTAAATGTTTTGGTACTACTACTGGAGAGCCCTTCTTTGTGTACACACTTTAAGCATCTTTCACACCCTCTTAAGCTTTAGCCCCACCCATCTCTCGAACGGTTGATCTGAGATTTCTGTCCTAACATTTGTCAAGCACACAGATTCAAAATAGCTATTGATAACAAATGACCCAGAGACTTTTGGCCATTTATTTTGGGACTGTTATTATGTCAGAAGATTTCAGTGAGTTAGAAGATTTTATTTTAAAACAAAATAATATTAGTGTTAATTTGAAAGACTGTTTATTTTGATTCAAAATAAATGGACCCTCATTTAACTTTCATTGTTCATTTGTTTATTTTTCATGGTATATTATTTATCCATAAAATGAAGTGGGCGGAGAACAAACCCCTCTTCACATTGTTTAAGATGGAATTGAAATATTATTTAGAAATTATCAGCAAGGGTAAAAACAAAAAAGCAATACGTACCATAAAACTTTTGACAAATTGAAAATGTATCTCGATATGTAATACCCTTGTCTGTTAGGTTTATGTATTCTTGTTTGTATATTTCTGTATTTATATTTGTTTTGTTCATAATAATAAAAATACAAAATAATAAAAAAGCAGTCAGGCAACCAAGATAAATTGCTAGCTACTTCCAGATACAAATGAGAGAACAGCTCACTGAAAATTACTTGCCCTAGCAGAGCTGGTTAGGCTGTTATGTTATCAAGAGCATTGGTGACTGCAACTGTGCCATCAGATTGTCCGCTCGTAATTCAGAGCGTTTCGCTCTCAGAGTGTTCAAGAGCACACTGGATGCTCTGGCCGAGGAGTAGGGTTGATCTGAGCATGCTGTAAATTCATCAGTTATTCTGCGCTCTGGCACACTCAGACGAGAGTCTTTTGTTAAGACATGTAGCTAGGGATCTAGCTAGGTAAACAATGAACCATAATCCCAACTCATGACATTACTACCCTGCATGAATCTGCAGGTAGCTAACCAATCAGGTTCAATGTTTGCGAACTAACATTAGGCTATAAGTCAAGCAAATGCATCTGAGATATGAATAATAAGATAATATACATAACGTTAGCTAGCGAGCCAGCCAGCTAAAGTTAGCTAGCTAGCTAACTGTACACTTTAACTTGAAATGAAACCACTTTGTCAAAATTAGAAATGTGTAATATCTGAACATGTAGCTAGCTAGACTAGAGTGGTTCTTCCTGTAAAATCTGCGTCATACTGCAACACACCTTGCGGGCTGCCGTAGAATTCTATGACACATTATTTAATTGTCAGCCATTGTTACCATTAATGCTAGCTAGTGCTAGTTTTACCACCAGAGGGCATCTTCGAGACGCATTTGATAGCCTTCAATATTGGCAATACTAAAGAACTTAGTATAAGTGATTGATTTTAATAATTTTAACTTAATTAATTTGCTTAATATTATAGTGTTTCTTTTCCAAGAAAAACTAAACCCTCAGGTTTTCCATTAGGAAAATATGATGCTGTACAACGTGACGGTTGGGAGTAGGCTACACTACTAAGAGCATAACATTAACACTCCCTAATTGTAGTCTAACCAATACCCAAATGGAGATTCAGTGAAAATAAAAATAAAATAGATTTATCAAGACCAGTCCCCATGCTTGTCCCAGAGCAGCGCAAAATTATAATGAAATAGTTGACCACAGCGGGTAGGCTATTGCTTCTAATTTCAATATGCTTTTTAAATAAACAAGACCTACACCACTTTTGACAGCCCATTCCTCAACACTAGTGAGACTCAAGTCGCCCAGGGTAGGATGACAGTATATCTAAAAAATATTTTTTGCAATGACATGACTCTGCCAATTATTTCATTTGGAGGATTGGAGGATTCTAAATTAATATCTAAGGGGCATTTTGCATTAGGGCAAATCTGATCTTTGAGAATATCTAAGGGCTTGTATATCATTCTAAATGAATTAATAATAATAATAATCACCTTGTTTAAAAAATATATTTTGGAGATTTCGTTGTTAATTGGAGTGAGACATTCTTACTAATTTGTAAATAAAGCCAGTTTCTTATTTAGAATTATTTATTTATGTATTTAGAGGGAGAGAAACCAAAAGCCCACCGTCGCCTCATGGGTCTCCCGGTCACGGCCAGTATCAAACCAGCATCCGTAGCAATGCAGTTTGCACTGGGATGCAGTGTTAGACCGCTGCGCCACTCCATTAGGGAAATTTGGCCCTGTACAACATGACCGTTTCCACACCCCAATCACAGTCAAAAGACAGTTGAAGAAACTTGAGTGGACTTATGGAAAGGATCTGTAAGACATATTGTATATCACGGTTCGTCAACTAGGTTTGACCTCAGGCCAAATTTTTTCTGATCCAATAGTCGGCGGGCCAGAACATAATAAGTATATAATATTAGCACAATTAATTGGCGTACACTACAAATTTAACATGTTTAACACATATGATTAGAACATAATAAATTCAGTGACAATAAGATTATAATTTTGATCTGATTACTCTCATAAAATCACTGTCTCTATTCAATTATTATTTTTGTCTATTTCTCTGTGCGTTGATTGGTGGGGAAAAACAGTACGTAGTCGACATGTTTCCCGTTCCATCCTAACGGAAACCCTGATGGTTTCATTTTTTGTTTTTCTTAGAATAGAAGCACCAGAATGTCTTAATCAATTCCATCTACTAAGTTATTACAAAAAAGTTTTGAAATTCTCTAGTTCATCCACTATTCAAGGCTATCAAATGCTTCTCAAAGATGCCCTCTGGAGGTCAAACTAGCACTAACTAGCATTAATGGTAACAATGACTGATATTAAATAACGTAATTCTGTGGCAGGCAACAAGGTGTGCTGCAGTATGTCCACTGTATACACACAGGTGGCATACAAGTTTGTTATTAAGGCACCTGAATGTTCACAGAAGGAATTTCTGCCAAAATTACGTTCAAACGGCTCTCCTGTGGAGTAGTGAACCGCGACATAAGCCTAGCGACATAAGCCTAGCGACATACGCCTAGCGACATACGCCTAGTTTCCTGAAACGGGTCACAATTTTACTCAAGACACATTATTGTCACACATATTTTAGATGCTTATCACTGACAGCCGTAACTCAATCAGCTATTGCCACACGCACCACCCAAATTGCTGGCTTCATAAATAGGCATAGCCTGCACAAATTTATCTGATGATTCTCTGTGGTAAGTCGTGCCCTCTGGTGAAGTATTTTGAATGATTTTGAATAGATAGGTATAATTATAGCCTATAATTTTGGCAAAACATTAATTTACTTTAGGGGAATTCATTGTCCTAAGAGTGCACTGTGGACCCGCCAACTTTCGTTTCAAATTCGCAGGAGGCTGAAACCAGAGATCTGTATATGATAACGAGATAACCATGCCTCTGCATGGAAGGCAGGCAACAAGCTTAGGTCTGCATATTATGCCCATACAAACAAATTGGGCTGAAACTATGTCACCGGAGAAAGCATCCGATCGAGAAAAACAGCGCCACTCTATATGTAGCCCAAGTATCTGATGCTGTCTGGCCAGAAATAGTATGACATGCCACACTCTTTTGGTCCAGACAGTATCAGATACATGATCTACACATGCAGGGACAGAGGGGCGCTGCTTCGCTCGCTCGGATTACCACCAAAGACCACTCCATTTTCCTGAGATAAACCAGTAAATTCAAATACATTTAAAGTCGGAAGTTTACATACACTTTAGCCAAATCTATTTAAACTCAGATTTGCACAATTCCTGACATTTAATCCTAGTAAATAATACCTGTCTTTGGTCAGTTAGGATCACCACTTTATTTTAAGAATGTGAAATGTCAGAATAATAGTAGAGAATGATTTATTTAAACTTGTATTTCTTTCATCACATTCCCAGTGGGTCAGAAGATTACATACACTCAAATTAGTGTATGTTCTTCGGGTTGCAAGCCTCCCCCTTTTTCCTCTAAACATAACGATGGTCATTATGGCCAAACAGTTCTATTTTTGTTTCATCAGACCAGAGGACATTTCTCCAAAAAGTACAATCTTTGACCTCATGTGCAGTTGCAAACCGTAGTCTGGCTTTTTTATGGCGGTTTTGGAGCAGTGGCTTCTTCCTTAATGAGCGACCTTTCAGATTATGTTGATATAGGACTCGTTTTACTGTGGATATAGATATTTTTGTACCCGTTTCCTCCAGCATGATCACAAGGTCCTTTGCAGTTGTTCTGGGATTGATTTGCACTTTTCACAGCAAAGTACGTGCATCTCTAGGAGACAGAACGAGTCTCCTTCCTGAGCGGTATGATGGCTGCATGGTCCCATGGTGTTTATACTTGCATACTATTGTTGGTACAGATGAACGTGGTACCTTCAGACGTTTGGAAATTGCTCCCAAGGATGAACCAGACTTGTGGAAGTCAATGTTTTTTATATGAGGTCTTGGCTGATTTATTTTGATTTTCCCATGATGTCAAGCAAAGAGGCACTGCGTTTGAAGGTAGGCCTTGAAATACATCCATCAGAAGCTTCTAAAGCCATGACAACATTTTCTGGAATTGTCCAAGCTGTTTAAAGGCACAGTCAACTTAGTGTATGTAAACTTCTGACCCACTGGAATTGTGATACAGTGAATAAGTGTCACGTTCTGACCATAGTTCTTTTGTGTTTTCGTTGTTTTAGTGTTGGTCAGGACGTGAGCTGAGTGGGCATTCTATGTTGTCTGTTTCTATGTGGGGTTTCTTGTTTGGCCTGATATGGTTCTCAATCAGAGACAGGTGTTTTGCGTTGTCTCTGATTGGGAACCATATTTAGGTGCCTGTTTTGTGTTGGGGTTTTTGTGGGTGGTTGTTTCCTGTCTTTGTGTCTATGCACCAGATAGGACTGTTTCGGTTTTTCACAATTGTTGTTTTGTATTTGTAGTGTTCACAGTTATCATCTGTTATTAAATCATGTTGAACACTAACCGCGCTGCGCTTTGGTCCTCTCCTTCGTCCACCACAGAAGAAAGCCGTTACAATAAGTGAAATAATCTGTCTGTACACAATTGTTGGAAAAATTACTTGTGTCATACACAAAGTAGATGTACTAACTGATGTGCCAAAACTATAGTTTGTCAACAAGAAATGTGTGGAGTGGTTGAGCAATTAGTTTTAATGACTCCAACCTAAGTGTATGTAAACGTTCAACTTCAACTGTACATGTGCGTAAGTCTACTAATTATACAAAGGCCCTATTATATTTCAAAATTGTAAACAAATTTGCTATTCTATACTTGTAACTTTGTCTGCCGCATATGCTGCACCAGATTCACGTTCTCCCCCTTATCTTGGTTTGAACAATGTGCTTTAATTCCAGTCTATATAATACAATGCATACACTAATACAGTTCACACTCAAAAAGATTAGCCTATTGGAGCTAGTTTAATGTATTTACCTATAGCTAGCTACATCTATGGGGTTTATGTTTTTCTGTCGTGCGTAATGTGCAGTAGCCTATATCATATGTATTGGATAACGACACAATCATTTGGGCTTTTTTGGCCTCATTAAATGTTTTTAATGTTGTGCTCATAAAATGTATTTAATGTATGCTTATCAGGCTCATGTGGCATCAGGCTTGAATGTTCAATCAAAGAAAATCTGGGAGAAAAGTAATTTATTCTCGGGATGTAACATTCCTAAAATACCTGAAAATATTAAACCCTAGCTCGGATGCATTAACTGAGGTTGATGCATCTTTCTGTCGGCGTGCGTCTCGGTCAAATAAATGATCAATATTTCAATATTTTATTTGGACGTGCAAGGAGGTGCGGTAGGGTGGGCCAGGGCCCCTAAGGCCCGCCCATAACGCCAGACCTGCATTTCTCCCTGAGCAGATACAAAGATAATTATTCTTACAAATGACTGTTAAGACAATCCATAAAACATGTTCTACTTTGCTATACAACCCTTTTCTTGTGTTTCTTGATAGTCATCCACACTGTTTTTATTCAATATTTGCCAGGAAAATTTTGTATTTATGGTATGTCATTGGCCGTGTCAGAATATTCATACTTGCGTTCTAAATAGTAGGCGTTTTCAGTATGTGAAAAAATGATGTTTTCTAGTATGACATCTTGGATATTGAGTATGCTTTAAATGCAAGGATGTCACTCATTTCTGCTTTTCATTGGTTTCCACTAGTTCATACAGCCACAAAGTCAAAATTGGCTATTTTGTAAATTCATCAAATCCAAATGTGCTTTTTGGTATTGATTTAAGGTTAGGCATATGGTAAGCAGTGTGGTTAAAGGTAGGGTTATGTTTAAAAATATATATAAATATGCAGGGTTTATTACTTTGTGGTTGTGGAAATTAGTGACAACCCTTTTCATCTAGTAGAATTCGCTGCACAGTGCACACTATCAGGTCGTTATCAATAAAACATCACAATAAGGTGCAGAGTATTCGATTTGCCTGTTGGGGAGAAAGGAGACCTACAGCTCTGCTAAAACCATTGATGACTGCTTGCCATTTTCAAAGGATTGTTAAATAAATGTTAACTATTTGGTTGTAATATCCTCAAGTCTTGAAGAACATAGTCAGAACTATACATTTCCAACTATTCCATGCAAAACAGTTGTGCACATTTAGGTCTATCATCAGAGTTATACACCAAGTAACTGCATGCTTTTCATGATCAGTAAACATCAATTGATCATGTCATTTCAGCTACATGCTCACGATAGCTCTCAATATTGGCCACCATTAATTGGATTGTGGAGTGATATATAGTGAACTATACCTGACAAGTATGAGTGGTTTAGGTTAATTTCCCATTATTTGTGGGCTCTGCCTGCCTGTCAAGCAGGAGGAGGACACATTTGCTGATAATTGAAATGCATTCCAGATGACTACCTCATGAAGATGGTTGAAAGAAAGCCAAGAGTGTGCAAGCTGTCATCAAGGCAAAGGTTGTCTGTTTGAAGAATCTCAAATATATTTTATATTTCGATTTGTTTAAAACTTTGTTGGTTACTACATGATTCCATATGTGTTATTTCATAGTTTTGATGTCTTCACTATTATTCTGTAGTAAAATAAAGAAAACCCTTGAATGAGTTGGTGTCCAAACCTGCCTGGTACTGTATATAAATATGCTCTTTAATAACTTCTTACGGCTGAAATCCCGTTAACGGGATCGATATGACAACAGCCACTGAAAGTGCAGGGCGCCAAATTCAAACAACAGAAATGTCATAATTAAAATTCCTCAAACATACAAGTATTATACACCATTTTAAAGATAAACTTGTTGTTAATCCCACCACAGTGTCCGATTTCAAAAAGGCTTTACGATGAAAGCATACCATGCGATTATGTTAGGTCAGCACCTAGTCACAGAAAAACACAGCCATTTTTCCAGCCAAAGAGAGGAGTCACAAAAAGAAGAAAGAGATAAAATTAATCACTAACCTTTGATGATCTTCATCAGATGACACTCATAGTACTTCATGTTACACAATACATATGTTTTGTTCGATAAAGTTCATATTTATATCCAAAAATCTCAGTTTACATTGGCGCGTTATGTTCAGTAATGTTTTGCTTCCAAAACATCCGGTGATTTTGCAGAGAGCCACATCAATTTACAGAAATACTCATAATAAACATTGATAAAAGATAGAAGTGTTATGCATGGAATTATAGATAAACTTCTCCTTAATGCAACCGCTGTGTCAGATTTCGAAAAAGCACACCATGTAATAATTTTAGTACAGCGCTCAGAGACCGAAACAAGCCATACAGATAGATACCCGCCATGTTGTGGAGTCAACAGAAGTCAGAAATAGCATAAAGAATATTCACTTACCTTTGATGAGCTTCATCAGAATGCACTCCCAGGAATCCAGGAATCCAGTTCCACAATAAATGTTTCTTTTGTTCGATAAAGTCCATCATTTATGTCCAAATACCTCCTTTTTGTTTGTGTGTTTAGTTCACAAATCTAAATTCACGAAGCGCAAGCCAGACAAAAAGTCAAAAAGTTCCATTACAGTTCGTAGAAACATGTCAAACGATGTATAGAATCAATCTTTAGGATGTTTTTATCATAAATATTCAATAATGTTTCAACCCGGAGAATTCCTTTGTCTTTAGAAAGAAAAAGGAACGCAGCTACCTCTCACGGGCGTGCGCCTGACTGAGCTCATGGCATTCTGCCAGACCTCTTAGTCAATCAGCTCTTATTCTTTCCCCCTTCACAGTAGAAGCCTGAAACAAAGTCCTAAAGACTGTTGACATCTAGTGGAAACGTTATGAAGTGCAACATGACCCCATAGACACTCTATATGGTTATCTCCCGGGTGACCCTATAGACACTCTATATGGTTATCTCCCGGGTGGCGCAGTGGTCTAGGGCACTGCATCGCAGTGCTAGCTGCGCCACCAGAGTCTCTGGGTTCGCGCCCAGGCTCTGTCGCAGCCGGCCGCAACTGGGAGATCCGTGGGGCGACGCACAATTGGCATAGCGTCGTCCGGGTTAGGGAGGGTTTGGCCGGTAGGGAGGGTTTGGCCGGTAGGGATATCCTTGTCTCAGTATGTAAAAATGTAATAAAAATGTATGCACTCTACTGTAAGTCGCTCTGGATAAGAGCGTCTGCTAAATGACTAAAATGTAAAATGTAAAATGTATATTGGATAGGCAAGGACTTAAAAATCTACAAACCTCAGATTTCCCACTTCCTGGTTGTATTTTTTATCAGGTTTTTGCCTGCCATATGTGTTCTGTTATACTCACAGACATCATTCAAACAGTTTTAGAAACTTCAGGGTGTTTTCTATCCAAATCTACTAATAATATGCATATCTTTGCTTCTGGGCCTGAGCAGCATGCAGTTTACTCTGGGCACCTTATTCATCCAAGCTACTCAATACTGCCCCCAGCCATAAGAATTAATGGTGTGTATAGACAGTACGGACAGTATATGAATAGGAGAGGTGTGTACAGCAGTAGTTATATAGGATGAGCCTTGACTAGAATGCAATATGAAGTGGGTAAAACAGAATGCAAACAATATTAAACATTATTGTCTCAGTTTCTTGCTTGTTACGGTCTCATTTGTCTATCCTCTTCGCGTATGGCTTTTTCTAATCTTCTGGTGTCTCTCCATCACCTATTCTTTTTTTGCCGTTTCTGTGTCTTGTCTTGTGTATCTCTTTAGTTTTGTAATCCAAAACGGTTAAGGGGATACTGTGGTAGCTTGTTATTAGTTCGTTTTAAAGGGTGACTACACTTCCTGATTTGGCCATAATTTAGATTTGGTTTATTTAAGAAATGCTAGCAGCCATGACTGAATTACATTTACATTTTACATTTTAGTCATTTAGCAGACGCTCTTATCCAGAGCGACTTACAGTAGAGTGCATACATTTTATTACATTTTTTACATACTGAGACAAGGATATCCCTACCGGCCAAACCCTCCCTAACCCGGACGACGCTATGCCAATTGTGCGTCACCCCACGGATCTCGCGGTTGCGGCCGGCTGCGACAGAGCCTGGGCGCGAACCCAGAGACTCTGGTGGCGCAGCTAGCACTGCGATGCAGTGCCCTAGACCACTGCGCCACCCGGGAGATCTGGTGTGGATCATGGTGTGGTTTGATGTCGGTGGGTATCTCGTGTGTGTTCGCAGGTGTGACAAATTATTTAGCTAATTAACTTCAGTCGGCTGGTGTGCGACCTGACTTTGACTTTAGTTAGCCTCTATCCAGGGCTAGTTAGCGATGTCAATAAATTGTATGTAAATGTAAATAAGACAATATTGATGTTGCACACCTTTTAGTTCTCATTAAATGCTTTCAATATTTCTATATGAATTTCTACAATTTATAGTTGGTTCGTATGTAAGTGTGAATGTAAGTGTCCGCATAACAGCGCAACACAACTCCAAACATGACAGATTAGAAGATACACAGCCCCGAGGCTATATGAATATAAATCGAAAAATGGACCTGTAGCATGGAACAAATTATAAGACATCTATGATTCATTTAATTTTAATCAGTCCTACCAGCTAATGTGTGATTTTTTTATTTAAAAAATCCATACTTGCTCTGTGCTATGCTTCAGACTCTTACTGAGTGACAGGCGTTTTCTAAGTGATTACATCAGTGGAGGCTGCTGAGGGGTGGACGGCTCATCATAATGGCAGGAAAGAAGCGAATGGAATCAAACACATGGGAACCATGTTCCACCTTTTCTGCTCCAGCCATTACCCCAAGCCTGTCCTCCCCAATCAAGGTGTCACCAACCTCCTATGGATGACGTTGACATCTAACCGGTGCTGTGGGGGCGGGAGAGGGGTCAAGGGACGTGAGCGGTTCACTGCGTTGTAAAATCTCGACCAATCACAGCAGGCACCGCACCAGTCTAGGGGCTTCTTGCAGTTCCTGCTACTGCCTAGTGCAGTATATTCTATTGTTTATCTTTGTCATTAAAATGTGCCAGTAAAACATTTAAAAAATAAATGTACCATGAAAAGGTTCAGGGCTTAATATAAACATCCTTGGCTGAAGAGCCGGAAGCCCAGAACTAATGATGCCACTGCCTTGCGCCCCCCCCCCCCCCCCAACAGCCAAATCGAATGCTCTGCACTTTAATGTGAAGATTTATTGATAATGTCCTATTGTGGAAGATAATCGTCGTTCGAGACTCACGTGTGTTCGACAATCAGCGGAGGGGACGCTGTGTACCAAAATGAACGAATGGAGGGAATCAATACAATTGTGTATTAGATGCCTCATTCTCAGTATGATGAGCTAGATTTTGGACAGTAGCTTGCATGAAATTACAAGTATGTCTTAAGTTGTTTTTAGGGGTGGCACGTGAACAGACATCTGAATTTGTTGATCAAAGGCAGAGGGAAATGAATGTTAGATGAAATGCTCCAATAAACACAGCTTTGGTGATCCATTGCTAAGTGCCATGCAAATCTCTGTCTCTATAAAGGACTTACTTGTATTTTATGCTACAGTATGCTGGATAATAGTGGTGGAAAGGATAAACACTTCTAGTCTACTAATTAGATCGATACAAATAGCCGATGACGCCTGCAAATGGATACCATGCAAATCTGTTAACCCACTTTCATTTATTTGACTCTAAATATAAGGGCTGGACATGCAGATAAATGAGAGTCACAATTAAGCGTTTCACCATTTTCTTTTCAGGAAAGCCAGGGCTACAAGTAGAACGCAAAACTTTTTGACATAAACAGTTGGATTCATGAATTCTATTGACAAATGTCAATAACTAAAAAAGGTCAGCCAAAGAATAAAACGGATAAAAATGCATTTATGTGAATGCTGTTAGTACATAAATCCCCATAATCTGTGGGAAATTAATTTCCAACTAGTCAGTGACAATTGTTTGGAGTTTGTGATTGTAACTATGTGAGCTTATTACAGTATATCGACACCATGTCCTGGGATTTCCTCTGATATCCTATGTAAAATAACGCCTTAGCTTGTGAGCATCAAACAGTGAACGTGCGTGTTCGTGAGAATCTCAGATTTTTATAGATAGCTACAAACTATTAAAACCTCAAATCATTCTAACTCGACAGAAATTTTTATAAAAAAGACCCAGCCGCGGGCCCCTTCGGGATCTGCCCTTCTCTCAAACCTCGCTCTAGCTCAGCCCCAATAAATAGACGAATGGTTGGTACCAACAGATACTGAAGAAAGCGACAAATTCAATAGTACAAGAATTCTCTAGCTCAAACACATAATGTTTAAAGTAAGTTAGAAGTCCTAAGTCACTCCGGCCCGACGGTGGGACTCATTGGGTTAAACTAGGTGAGGAATTATTTCAACTTCTAGTTGAAGTGACATCAAGGCTACCACAATGTATGCCAAAATGTTCCTAGGCATCACTTTCAAGTGCCTTTATAGAAGGGCATTGCAGCAGTATGCAAATAGCTTAACATCATCATGAGGTATTTTCTTTGTCTCCTTCTGTGATTGTGCAAATATGATGTATGGCCACTTAGCACTGACTTAAAAACCTCTTAAGGACCCAAAACTTTTTTTCAATTTTCGACTAAAATGAAATACCCAAATCTAACTGCCTGTAGCTCGGCCCTGAAGCAAGGATATGCATATTATTGGTACCATTTGAAAGGAAACACGTTGAAGTTTGTGGAAATGTGAATGTAGGAGAATATAGCACAATAGATCTGGTAAAAGATAATACAAAGAAAAAACCAACCATTCTTTTGTATTTTGTTTGTACCATCATCTTTGCAATGCAATAGAAAGGCAATAATGTATTATTCCAGCCCAGGTGCAATTTAGATTTGGCCACTAGATGTCAGCAGTGTATGTGCAAAGTTTTAGACTGATCCAATGAACAATTGCATGTCTGTTCAAAATTGTAATCAAGACTGCCCAAATGTGCCTAATTTGTTTATTAATAACTTTTCATGTTCAAAATTGTGCACTCTCCTCAAACAATAGCATGGTATTCTTTCACTGTAATAGCTACTGTAAATTGGACAGTGCAATTAGATTAACAAGATTAAGCTTTCTGCCAATATCAGATATGTCTATGTCCTGGGAAATTGTCTTGTTACTTACAACCTCATGCTAATTGCACTAGCCTACATTAGCTCAACCGTTCCATGGAAGGGACACCGATCCCGAAGAAGTCATAACAAGAACTGTGCATACTCAATTCCCTTTTCATTGAGCAGTAACTTGTCAAGACAGATGTCCTTTCCTGGCTTCATGTCATGCTCAAAGAAGTGGCACACTTTCTGGAGCCATATCTTTAGCTAAAACTATGAAGGGCCCATACTGTTTCAGTACATGCATGATCCGTTTATGATATCAGCTGACAATGACATCATTGTGTTTTCTGAGCTATTTTCTGAACTGAGACATTCCCATCAGAACTAGATATTCAAGTCGCAGACTCACTTCATTCATGTGACAGATTTCTGTCATAGTTCCAATTACAGCCAAGTGTAGGACACTGTGTGACCAAGTTGTTGTGAGACTGGAGGAGGAGAAGGTGACAGAATGGAAATGGAGTAAGATGGTGCCGACAGATATGGCAGTTCTGCTTCTATCTCCTTAGCAACTTTGCAGTATTTGTTATCTTACATTATTAGCCCGGACATTTTTCTGTTTTATTACGTACAGCCAGAAATAACTTTTCGATATCAGAGCGGAGGTAACTCACCAGCATTACGACCAGGAACATGATTTTCCCGAATTGGATCCTTTGTTCGTACCCCGGAGGGCAATTGAACTTATGCCAGAGGCTGCTCCAAAACACCGCTGGCGGAGAAGAGGTATTCGGAGTGGACTTCTAGTCCGACTCAGGAGAAGTGCCAACCATTCACCATTTCCGAGTATATTACTCGCTAATGTTCAGTCTCTGGATAATAAAGTAGTCGAGCTCAGGCCGAGGATCTCCTTCCAGTGAGACATCAGGGATTGTAACATACTCTGTGTCATGGAAACATGTCTCTCTCGGGATATACTGTCCCCGTCCATACAGCCATCTGGGTTCTCAGTATATCGCGCAGACAGGAATAAAAAACTACCCGGGAAGAAGAAAGAAACGCAAGTCCTTTTGTTCATCCGACCTAGAATACCTCACAATCAAATGCCGATCGTATTACCTCCCAAAAGAATGATCTTCGGTTATAGTTACAGCCATGTATATTCTCCCTCAAGCCAATACCACGACGACCCTCAAATAATTAAACTGGACTTTATGCAAACTGGAAACTACATGCAAACTGGAAAATACATATCCTGAGACCACATTTATTGTCGCTGGCAATTTTAACAGAGCAAATTTAAGGAAAACGCTACTGAAGTTCTACCTTCACATTGACTGTAGTACTCGTGCTGGTAAAACATTGGACCATTGCTACTCCTTTTTTCAAAATGCCTACAAGGCCCTCCCGCCCTCCCTTCGGCAAATCTAATCATGACTCCATTTTGCTCCCCCCTTCCTGTAGGCAGAAACTCAAATAGGAAGTACCCGTGCTAAGGTCTATTTAATGCTTGTCTGACCAATCTGAATCCTTGCTTCAAGATTGTTTTGATCTCACGGACTGGGATATATTCCGGGTAGCCTCTAAGAATAACATCAGCGAATACACGGATATGGTGAGTTCATCAAGAAGTGTATATGAGATGTTGTACCCACAGTGACTATCAAAACCTACCCAAACCAGAAACCGTGGAAATATGGCAGCATTAACCATGGCAAGGCGACTGGGAATACGGCCGAATACAAACAGTGTAGTTATTCCCTCCATAAAGCATTCAAACAGGAAAAACGTCAGTATAGAAACCAAGTGGAGTTGCAATTCAACAGCTCAGACACAAGACGTGGCAGTGTCTACAGACAATCACGGACTACAAAGGGAAAACAAGCCACGTCGCGGACACAGTCTTGCTTCCGGACAAGCTAAACACCTTCTTGGCCTGCTTTGAGGATAACACAGTTCCACCGACGTGGCCCGCTACCAAGGACTGTGGGCTCTCCTTCTCCGTGGCCGATGTGAGTAAGACATTTAAGCATGTTAACCCTTGCAAGGCTGCCGGCCCAGACAGAATTCCTAGCCGCGTCCTCAGAGCATGCGCAGACCAGCTGGCTGGAGTGTTTACAGACATATTCAATCTCTCCCTATCCCAGTCTGCTGTCCCCACGTGCTTCGAGATGTCCACAATTGTTCCTGTACCCAAGAAAGCAAATGTAACTGAACAAAATGACAATCGCACCATAGCACTCACTTCTGTCATCATGAAGTGCTTTTAGAGGCTGGTTAAGGATAATTTAACCTCTACCTTACCAGACACCCATGACCCTCTTCAATTTGCTTTCCACCCCAATAAATCCAAAGACGATGCCATCGCACTGCACACTGCCATATTCCATCTGGACAAGAGGATTACCTATGTAAGAATGCTGTTCATTGACTATAACTGAGCACTCAACACCATTGTACCATTGAGAAGTGCATGACTCAGCAGATTATTCTACTGACACTTGACCTTGTCTGTTCAAACCTCCTCTCCCATGGCCTTCATCATGTCCCTTAAAAGTCTTACCTTGTGCATACACCCAGTCCCCAGCTCCAACCCTATTGTCATGTGTACTCCAGCTCCCCCTCTCAGGCGCTCGACGTCACCAGATTATTAAACACACCTGCCACCATCGTTACGCGCATCTGCGCCTCGTAAGATTCACCTGGACTCCATCCCCTTCCTGATTATCTCCCCTATATCTGT
This sequence comes from Salvelinus alpinus, assembly GCF_045679555.1. Lineage (NCBI taxonomy): Eukaryota > Metazoa > Chordata > Actinopteri > Salmoniformes > Salmonidae > Salvelinus > Salvelinus alpinus. The sequence continues at coordinate 48,601,322 of NC_092094.1, read as the reverse complement.
CACTCCCCTTGGTGCTTTCCTGAGGTGTTATTGGCTCTGTTTCTATTTCATGTCTGTACGCTGTTCGTGTTTCTTGTTTCGTTCCATGTTCGTTAATTTATTCAATTTACTCCCTGTACTTGTTTCCCGATTATTAGCGTACACGTTATACCTGTGCTTTGGCTAACACTTTCCAAGGCCCTTGTTCCTAAACCTTTCTCCTATTAACTGAAATGCAGGTAACATGAATTCAGTCTACTTTCTGTGGTAGAGCAGAATGTCTTTGTGAGCAGGTGTGTGTTCCAGTCCTCACATAAATATGTTAAATAGGTCAATTAAATGATTAACGGTGTGGATATCAGACCAATTGAAGACCGTGAACAGCAGGGTACAGAAAAAACACAGAGGACTTTGAGGCCCGACTTTTTAGACTGAGAAAAGGATGAGGAAAGAGATGCATACAGGGATGACAGAGTAGAGGTAGAGTGGGAGAAGACAGATTTTCAAAATACAGTTGTTTTGCGACAGCCTCTTGTTGGTCTTCATATCTCCAGGCTGTTAATTATTTAGATGCGGTTGTGTTTTTCCACTCTGACTTTTTGCCTCCTCCTAGATTAGTCCCAGCCGAGTGACTGTGTGTCTTTCTGGGTCTTCAGGGAAGCCTATTCAAATGCAAGGTCAAAGGGTGGCAAGTCTCAAAAGAACAGAGGACGTAGGCATTAATGAGGTCATTGCAAATCCAGATTTTGTCCTGTTTCCTGTGGCCAAACACTCTACCTGAAGTAGAGCTTTTTCCAGAGGATTTTATTTTAAAAAAGCATCTTCTAAATGGCAATTTTTTTAAATGCGGAAGAGAAAGGGCATGCTCATTCTACACTCGGCCACACCAGAAGGGCGTCATCATCCACTTTCAGGAGCACGCTCATGTACCTCTGGTGACCTCATTTAAGCTGTCCCCTGCCCTTACCACCTGACACCATCTTCTCCATTACCCCACATACCCATTCTTAGTAACTAATACCTGAATACCTGTGGAAGTTCCTTGGAATTTGGAAGTTCTTTATTTAATTTTTTTATATTTAAATATTCTCTATTATTTCTCTGAACAAAAATGAAGCATACTTGCATTGTCTTAATTGTACACACTGTCTATAGACTGAAACATTTTCATGGCACACAACTGAAAGATGATGTTGTGTATAACAGACGTATCAAAACAGACTCTTAGAACTGTATTCTGCTGTATTTTAATGAATGATTACTGCATCAACCGTTAACACAAACAGGTTGTAGAATAGTCCTATTTGAACTGTGGCATATGAAGGTGGACATTCATGTGAGCCAGCAGCCAGAGTTTGGTTGTTAGAGGGGGAGAGTGTGTGTGTGTGTGTGTGTGTGTGTGTGTGTGTGTGTGTGTGTGTGTATACTGCTTTTACACAATGAATAGAGTATTCATCCAATATGGCCTCTTGTTCTATCCAGAGACAAATGAATGTCTCTGTACTGGAAGACAGATAGCGGTAGATAAGGATTGCTTTGTTGTAGGACAGAATACATCTTTGTCAGTAAAGAGATGAGAGCCTCCGCATTCATTCCCTGAAAACGTGTCTTCAATTTCTAAGTGGATACACATGAACCAAACCTGTATTTGTGGACTGAGCTGTGTCATTGTTTCATTGTCATCGCTTTAGAACTGTATGTCTGTCTTCTCAAACTGACAAATGGTGGCTCTTGCTTATGAAGAATGGGGATTTTAGTAATCAGTAACACATTTGTCTTGCTCAGAGATATTTCTCTGTTGGCCTTGGACAGACAGACCACTATGTGACCATCTGATGGTTGAATACTATTATCTGTTTTAGTGTCAGCCCATGTGTGTCAATAACGCCAAGCATTGTATGGTCACAGGTAAGGTTGCAAAATGTCATACATTTCCTAAAATACCCAGGTTTTCCAGAAATCCCAGATGAAAGATTCCATGAATCAGAATGTAATAAACAGGAAACTTCTGGAACCAGGATTTGTGGAAAACCAGGTAATTTTGGGAAATTTACCAGAATTTAGCAAAACTAGTCACAGGCTAGAGATCTGTAGTACTTGTGCTGTCTACTGTACCTGACATTGACTAAGGATGCCTAGATGAGACATTCACCGATGATAGTACTGTAAAACCAGCTGGAGTCAAACCTTGCATGTTAGGTCAGAACTTAACAGTGTCTCAATTTGTCTCCAGACCAAGGGTTTAAAAGCAGTGTGTTTCCGACACTGGTGTGCAATGGGGGGCTCCAGCCATTGTGCCTACACTGGGTATGTTTGAGCCACACTAGACTGTCACCGCATGGCCACTGAGAGATAGGGCAGGGTCTCACTCGGAGGGTATCAGAAACGACACACACAGTAAGGAAACAACACACAGTGTACAGGCTGTACAAGAACACATTCTTCCCACATTCAATAATTATGTTTCTAAATACAGCACTTATGGAACATTAATATGTTGTTTTTACAGTGACCCAAACGCTTGAGAGATGTGGCATATGGTGAAGTATATTTAATTCAATGATAAAAACAGCAAAAGGCTAAACTCAAGATGGACCTTCAACTCTAAAACTCGGTAGCAACAGTCTCGAGGGCTCTTATTGTGTCCATTTCACAGCATCCTAGTTTAGTTGAATTCAAGTACCTGCACAGAAGGGAGAGAGGGTTTGCTTTGATGAACTCTCCTGAATTTGTTTAACTTCCCACAGTGTAGTCATGACAACCCTTGCCCAGTGGGTTGTGGAGATTTTCTTGCAACTAGGACTCCGAAGAAATTGTCACTTTCTCTACCATTCTTTCACTGTGGATCTAACCCACGTTTATTGCAAGTAGTGTGATGGATATATCTGAGTCATTTTGGATTTGGACCCACATCCCTTACTTCTGATTTGCAAACTACGCACAGCTTTGCAAAAAAATAGATCTAGACTGTCTGCTCTACATCTTTTCAACTCGGCTAAGGCAAGGTGACCTTTTTGTGTTATTGCTTTGAGAGGCTCCTGGAGTTGTGATTAAAAAGCTCATTGCGTTTTAAGGTTACCTGTCTCATGTAACAGTGCACTTCTAATCCTCTAGCCTAGGAAATAATTCAGTGCATCAATATTTAGTTGGTTATACAGCAATCTACTGTATAACTAAGAAGATATGGATGAGTGAATGATGGAAGAGTACAAAATACTCAAGCTGAAGATTAATTAAGTTGTATGGGTAGCTGTGAAAACAAACAATTCAATGTGTGTGTACAGTTGAAGTCGGAAGTTTAAATACACCTGATTCAAATACATTTAAACTCAGTTTTTCACAATTGCTGACATTTAACCTAGCAAAAGTTCCCTGTCTTAGGTCAGTTAGGATCCCCACTTTATTTTAAGAATGTGAAATGTCAAAATAATAGTACAGAGAATGATTTATTTCAGCTTTTATTTCTTTCATCACATTCCCAGTGGGTCAGAAGTTTACATACACTCAATTAGTATTTGGTAGCATTGCCTTTCAATTGTTTAACTTGGGTCAAACGTTTTGGATAGCCTTCCACAAGCTTCCAACAATAAGTTGAGTGAATTTTGGCCCATTCCTCCTGGCAGAGCTGGTGTAACTGAGTCAGGTTTGTGGGCCTCCTTGCTCGTACATGCTTTTTCAGTTCTGCCCACAAATGTTCTATGGGATTGAGGTCAAGGCTTTGTGATGGCCACTCCAATACCTTGACTTTGTTGTCCTTAAGCCTTTTTGCCACAACTTTGAAAGTATGCTTGGGGTCATTGTCCATTTGGAAGACCCATTTGCGACCAAGCTTTAACTTCCTGACTGATGTCTTGAGATGTTTCTTTAACATATCCACCTAACTTAGCTTCCTCATGATGCCATCTATTTTGTGAAGTGCACCAGTCCCTCCTGCAGCAAAGGACCCCCACAACATGATGCTGCCACCCCCTGGTTTCACGGTTGGGATGGTGTTCTTTGGCTTGCAAGCCTCCCCCTTTTTCCTCCAAATATAATGATGGTCATTGTGGCCAAACAGTTCTATTTTTGTTTCATCAGACCAGAGGACATTTCTCCAAAAAGTACGATCTTTGTCTCCATGTGCAGTTGCTAACCGTAGTTTGTCTTTTTTATGGCAGTTTTTGAGCAGTGGGCGTCAAAAGAAATTGTGGACCTCCACAAGTCTGGTTCATCCTTGGGAGAATTTCCAAATGCATGAATGCACCAAAGTCCATTCATCTCTAGGAGACAGAACGCGTCTCCTTCCTGTGCGGTATGACGGCTGCATGGTCCCATGGTGTTTATACTTGCGTACTATTGTTTTTACAGATGACCGTGGTACATTCAAGCATTTGGAAATTCTCCCAAGGATGAACCAGACTTGTGGAGGTCCACAATTTTTTTTCTGAGGTCTTGGCTGATTTCTTTTGATTTTCCCATGATGTCGAGCAAAGAGGCACTGAGTTTGAAGGTAGGCCTTGAAATACATCCACAGGTACACCTCCAATTGACTAAAATTATGTCCTTCCTGCGCAGTTGCTCAGTTTGGTCAGACGGCCATATCAAGGCAGAGTCTGGGTAGTTCCATATTTTTTCAAATTCTCAATGATGGAAACCACTGTGCTATTGGAAACTTTCAAAACTCTAGAAATTGTTTTATACCCTTCCTCAGATATATGCCTCATCACAATGCTATCTCGGAGATCTATTGACAATTCCTGCTCTGACAACTTTGGGACCTTATATAGACACGTGTGTTTCTTTCTACATCTTGTCCAAACAATTGAATTGGCCACAATCAATCAAGTTGTAGTAACATCTCAAAGATGATCAAAGGAAATTGGAAAGTATTTACATCACTTAACTTTTTCCACATTTTGTTGTGTTACAACCTGAATTTAAAATGTATTAAATTGAGATTTGTGTCACTGGCCTACAGATAATACCCCATCATTTAGATTTTTTAAACAAATTAATAAAAAATGTAAAGCTGAAATATATTCAGTCAATAAGTATTCAACCCCTGTATTATGGGTCCAAATACGTTTAGGAGTAAATCTTTGCCTATCAAGTCACATAATTAGTTGCAGGGACTCACTCTGTGTGCAATAATAGTGTTTAACATGCTTTTTGAATGACTACCTTATCTCTGTACCCCACACATACAATTATCTGTAAGGTCCCTCAGTCAAGCAGTGCATTTCAAACACAGATGCAACCACAAAGACCGGGGAGGTTTTCCAATGCCTCACAAAGGGCACCTATTGGTGGATGGGTAAAGACAGGGTCCTGAAAAAGGGGTTTCTTTTTTTGCTGAGTTTATTTAGAACTCCATCAGTGGTAACCCTGCTGTTGACTGTGATGCCTGTTGACTTTGTGGTATGAAGTCAATGCGATCACGTTCAATTGTTAGTCAAAGCCCAAGTCAATAATCTAAGGATATTACTTAATGCACTGTATTGATCCTGTGCTCTGCAAAGTAGACAGGAGGGCTGTAGGAGCAAAGGAGGTGATTGATCACACAAATTACTGTGATTTTAGGAACACTCACCTCCATATCCTCTCAACCAGTCTGATTATTGTGTCTCTTCAAACCACAGGGGATACAAATGCATTTACGTGCCGACACACACATCCATCTGTGTATGCTGAAGGACGCTGATCTCTTATTGATTCACACAGTGGGAAAAAGAGAAAGGGAGAGAATAGAAAAATAAGGATTATCTCTCTGGTTGGGCTGAACATCATGGAGTTTGGTAGTTTATCCTGCCTCTCCTTTCGGAAACACTGATAAAGAAAGTACTACCTCCTCTTCGCACCCTGTGGAGCACGAGGCCGGACAGTTCTTTGTAGAAAGTACTTAGTAACATTTCCATCGTCTTCAAAGGATAATGATCTTTATAATGTCATCACAGAGCTTTCTACGGGAACGTCATACATTTTCTGCAGATTTTATTTAACATTGCATTGCATTTGTATATCTCTAGGTCGTATTCAGTGCAGACATGCTGCATTTTAAAAGTTAAAATGCGAGTGATCTTTGGATGTTGTTATGCGACTGAGCAGTATGTTGGAGCTCTTAGAGTAAAGTTTGCCATCTTTCAGGAGAAGAACAGCACATCAACCGTGGCAAAGTGACAGCTACTGTCACTCGCCCCTCAAATGAGGGGGACGTGCTTTGCAGAATAGACACTAAAAGTCCTTTCAGCCAGATGAAGTGTTTAGAATCCATAAAACAAAAAATTGTATGACACTTGTCTCCTTCTATACTGAATCTCTAAGAATGTATGAGATGGTAAGACCGACATGAAGATGACACAGCAATGTGTTTTGTGAGAAGTTACCAGAAACAAGCATTTGCTTTGGAACAGATAGACTGTAACATCAGTGTTCTCTTCAAATGAAAATGTTTGCATATACACTGAAATTCCTTGTAGCATTGAATTTGAACGAGAGGAAAGATTCACCCGTTTTGACCAAACCTTGGGAATAGTACCAGATGTAATGTCAGTTTAAAAATATGGGTTAATGATTCAGCAATCAGGGAGGAACAGAGCTGCAGCAAAAATGTACCAAGCATATCAGCCCCAGTTGATTTTTTTTACATCACTCTTAAGCAAGGCATCTAGCACATCACAGATAGTAAATTGTTTAAATGAAAACAAAGATTCACCTGAAGTTGACAAGTTAAACCTCGAGTCAGCTAGAGTCTGGCAGAGGGAAGAGCAGTCGATTGACTGATCACGGTCAATTAAACCACAGTTTCTCTTATATAAAAAACCTGCCGAGATAAAATAATGATTAACAGCATCACTTATCCCATTCTTCTCAGTTATGATGCCAGTGTCAGACAGAACTTGCTTAGGCAGGGAAGAAGAGGAATTTGTATGGTTCAGTGCGTTTATTTTTTTCCAAAATTTAGAAGGATCAGAGATAGAGTTTAAAAAGTAGCTTGGTTTAGGTTTCTTAACTGAGATTGTACATCTGTTTCTCAATTTTCTGAAAGATTGACAGTCCACAACAGAGTCAGTTTTCTTGCTTTGGCCTAGGCCTGATTTCTCATCTGAATGAGTTCAGATACAGTACCAGGCAAAAGTTTGGACAAGCCTACTCATTCAAGGGTTTTTCTTTATGTTTACTATTTTCTACATTGTAAAATAATAGTGTATACATCAAAACTATGAAATAACACATATGGAATCATAAATTAACCAAAAAGGTTTTAAACAAATCAAAATATATTGGAGATTTGAGATTTTTCAAAGTAGCCACCCTTTGCCTTGATGGCAGCTTTGCACACTCTTGGTATTCTCTCAACCAGCTTCATGAGGTAGTTACCTGGAATGCATTTCAATTAACAGATGTGCCTTGTTAAAAGTTAATTTGTGGAATTTCTTTCCTTCTTAATGCGTTTGAGCCAATCAGTTGTGTTGTGACAAGGTAGGGTTGGTATACAGAAGATAGCCTTATTTGGTAAAAGACCAAGTCCATATTATGGCAAGAACAGCTCAAAAAAGCAAAGATAAAACAACAGTCCATCATTACTTTAAGACATGAAGGTCAGTCAATACAGGACATTTCAAGAACTTTGAACATTTCTTCAAGTACAGTTGCAAAAATCATCAAGCGCTATGAGGAAACTGGCTCTCATGAGGACCGCCACGGGAAAGGAAGATCCAGTTACCTCTGCTGCAGAGGATAAGTTCATTAAGGTTAACTGCACCTCAGATTGCAGCCCAAATAAATGCTTCAGAGTTCAAGTAACAGACACATCTCAACATCAACTGTTCAGAGGACACTGCGTGATTCAGGCCTTCATGGTCAAATTGCTGCAAAGAAACCACTAATTTTTGTTATTTAAAAACCACACCCACTCTTCGGAGGACAAATATCTTATTTTATTTTACAGCTTTTATGCTACATATACTTACATTTTACATATACATTTAACATATATGGTACTTTTATATAAAGCAGTCACTTAACAATAATACATTACCAAACATAAGCTCTTTAATCCCAACCCTCAGCCCATCCCACCTATCACCATAGACCAACATTTTTTGACCTTTCTAATCGTATATTATCCACAGCAGATTGTGAGCTGAAGATTAAATAATACCCGTAGGAAAGGTTATTATTTTTTGACAGACTATGGCTTTCCAAAATGGCCAACACTGCTATTTGTAAGGTTAATTTTAAGTGCATTTTGTGATCGTTTAACTTCTCTGGGATATGTGGGACGCTAACGTCCCACTTGGCCAAAAGCCAGTAAAAAATGCAGAGCGCCAAATTCAAATAAATTACTATAAAAATCAAACTTTCATGAAATCACACATGCAATACACCAAATTAAAGCTACACTTGTTGTGAATCCAGCCAACATGTCAGATTTCAAATAGGCTTTTCGGCGAAAGCAAACGATGCTATTATCTGAGGATAGCACCATAGTAAACAAAGAGAGAGAAGCATATTTCAACCCTGCAGGCGCGACACGAAACGCAGAAATAAAAATAGAATTCATGCCTTACCTTTGACGAGCTTCTGTTGTTGGCACTCCAATATGTCCCATAAACATCACAAATGATCCTTTTTGTTCGATTAATTCCGTCAATATATATCCAAAATGTCCATTTATTTGGCGCGTTTGATCCAGAAAAACACTGGTTCCAACTTGTGCAATGTGACTACAAAATATCTCAAATTTACCTGCAAACTTTGCCAAAACATTTCAAACCACTTTTGTAATACAACTTTAGGTATTTTTTTACGTAAATAATCGATAAAATTGAAGACGGGATGATCTGTGCTCAATACAGGATTAAAACAAACTGTAGCTAGCTTTCTGGTCATGCGCCTCTATCTAACAGTACACTTCAATTGACCCTCGTTCAAGATGGCCGTACTTCTTCATTACACAAAGGAAAAAACCTCAACCAATTTCTAAAGACTGTTGACATCCAGTTGAAGAGGTAGGAACTGCAAGAAGGTCAATTAGAAATCTGGATACCCAATGAAAACCATTGAAAAGAGAGTGACCTGAAAAAAAACAATCTGAATGGTTTGTCCTCGGGGTTTCGCCTGCTAAATAAGTTCTGTTATACTCACAGACATGATTCAAACAGTTTTAGAAACTTCAGAGTGTTTTCTATCCAAATCTACTAATAATATGCATATCTTATCATCTGGGGATGAGTAGCTGGCAGTTGAATTTGGGTATGCTTTTCATCCAAACGGAAAATGCTGCCCCCTATCCTAGAGAAGTTAACCATTCCTGAACCTGTGACCAGAAACAAGCTACATAGGGGCAATACCGGAATAAATGATCTATTGAGTCTGTATTTTTAGCAAAATCTACAGAGCTGAGATTGCTGCATCCCCCATATTTAAAGCATTGTGTTGGTGTTGGTGAAAAACTCTAAGTGATGAATAAAGTTTAGTTTTTTGTACCAGTTCATAAACCATGTGTCATGGAATTGGTACATCAAAAATCTCCTCCCATTTGTTTTGTAACTGGTATGGCGCAGCTGTTAATATTTTTGTCCTCAGATGAAACTGGTATATTTTTCTATTTATGCCAGTTCCTTTCAGCCAATTTCAGCCAATTTGTATCTTTAATATATGGCAGGCAAACAAGTTCCCTACCTTCTCCCTTTTCCACTTGCCTCCTCCATTTGTCTGGAGTGCTGCAATCCATCGATTGTAAATTTGGATTGAGCAGATATTCCCATACATTTTCATTAACTTGTTATGGCTGCAGGGGGCGTATTGAAAAACTGGAAATATGTGCCCATTTTCAAACGGCCTCTTACTCAATTTTTGCTCGTACAATATGCATATTATTATTACTATTGGATAGAAAACAGTCTCTAGTTTCTAAAACCGTTTGAATTATTTCTCTAAGTGGAACAGAACTCTTTTTACAGCCCATTTCCTATCCGGAAGTGAGATTTCCAAAATCGATGTCTCTCTTCAAGAGCTTGTCTATAAAAGGGCATGTCACTTAAGACTGTAGAAACACGTCATACGCCTTCCCCTGGGTGTCATGCGGAGGTGAGAGCAGAAATGACTTGATTATCTCGTCCTGGGATTGAACACAACCTCTTGGAGTGAGAGCTGCGCACTTTATTTTTTTTTCTGGGCGCGAAGTAGGACCTGGACTCGGCTCCTGGAAAACCCTCGTTAAAGGTGAATATGATCTCCGGCTTCGATTTTATTTGATACATGTCACAATATCATCCTAAAGTATGTTTTTTCAATATAGTTTAATTATATTATTGAAATTTATTCTGGACTTTAGACGTGATGCGACGCAAGAATTTTGTCAAGACGGAGAGGTTAGCACCGCACGGCCAGTGTGCTTGCTAATTCAAGAGGGAAATCGTTCGTTCTGGATCCAAATAAAGACGGTTCTGAACAAAGGACCCCTTGGAGAACATTCTGATGGAAGATCAACAAAGATAAGGACCCAATTTGGGATGCTTTTTCATATATCTGTCGAACTGTGCTATCGCTAACGTTTGACTAGAATCAATGCTGCTGTGTGCTAGCTATTGTAGTAAGCTAATATAACGATATATTGTGTTTTCGCTGTAAAACACTTCAAAAATCGGAAATATTGGCTCTATTCACAAGATCTTTGTCTTTCATTAGCTATCCACCATATATTTTTCTGAAATGTTTTATGATGTGTAATTAGTAGTTGACGTTGGTGTCTGTATTTTCTCTGGCTACTCCCGTGCGATTTCTGACTGTAGCTATGATGGTAGCAGTAATGTAAAACTGATTTATAGCTAAAATATGCACATTTTTTGAACAAAACATAGATTTATTGTGTAACATGTTATAGGACTGTCATCTGAGGTAGTTTTTTCTAGGTTATTTAGGTTGGTTCTAGGTTAGTTAGGTTGGCTTGTGCATGCTACTTGCATCCTACTTGTGCTGTGAAAAATGTCTGTCCTCTTTTTTATTTGGTGGTGAGCTAACATAAATATATGTGGTGTTTTCTCTGTAAAACATTAAAAAAATCGGACATGTTGGCTGGATTGACAAGATGTTTATCTTTCAAATGCTGTATTGGACTTGTTAATGTGTGAAAGTTAAATATTTAAAAAAAAATAGATTTTGAATTTCGCGCCCTGCACTTGAGCTGGATGTTGTCATAGGTGTACCGGCGTCGGGCTGCAGCCATAACAGGTTAACCCCTTGCTGTTCTTGTTTGATCTAATTTTAATAGCTAGCATTTCAATGGCCATAATAAATAAATATGGAGACAACGGACACCCTTGTTTTACTCCTCTTAAAAGCTCAATACTTTCTGAGAAGTAACCATTATTTACTATTTTACATCTGGGGTTGCTATACATAACTTTAACTCATTGTATAAGAGATGCACCAAAATTAAAGTCATCCAGGCATTTATATATAAATTCTAGTCGTACTTTATCAAACGCCTTTTCAAAATCTGCTATGAAGACCAGGCCTGGTATCTTCGATGTTCCATAATGTTCAATTGTTTCAAGTAATTGTTGTATATTATCTCCAATATATCGTCCATGTAAAAAACCTGTCTGATCAGGGAGAACAATATCTGGTAAAACCTTTTTTATTGTGTGCTATGCATTTCACCAGGATTTTCACATCACAACATTGAAGTGTTAGAGGTCTCCAGTTATTTAAATGGACTGGATCTTTATACTTACCACCCTTGACCTGTTTTAGTAGTAATGAAACCAGACCTTGTTGAGTACCTGAAAGTCTACCATTTGTATAAGAGTAATTAAAACATGCTAATAATGGATCTTTGAGTACATAAAAAAAGGTTTGATATACCTCTACTGGTATACCATCAAGACCTGGTGTTTTTCCAGACTGAAAATATTTTATTGCCTCAAGAAGTTCTTCTGTAAGTTCACCTTCACACAGGACTTAATGTAAATTTGTTAATTTTACATTATTATTATTATGAAAGAAATCCTTACAGTTAACACCATTCAGTGGAAATGGAGGAGACTGAAAGAGAACATGCTTGAAATATTTTGCTTTCTCTTTCAAAATATAATTTGGTAAATTATGGATAACTCCATTTGTAACGAGTTTCTGTCAATTATTTTTGGTAGAATTTCTATGTTGAAGATGAAACATTTTTTTCCCCCATCCAATTCGCTTTTTATTTGTAATACATTACACTTGATCGTTCTTGAATAATTACCTCCAATTATTTTTGTTTTGTCCTCTAACCTATTTTGTGCCTCTATAGTAGTTTCCATTACCGTCTACATTTACATTTACATTTAACCTGTCTAGGATGAGAGTGCCGCTAGCGGCACTCCCCCCCCACCCCCACTGAAAAACCAGTGCCGCGAAATTCAAAAACAATATTTTTTTAAAATATTTAACTTTCACACATTAAAGTCCAATACAGCTAATGAAAGACACAGATCTTGTGAATCCAGTCAACATGTCCGATTTTTAAAATGTTTTACAGGGAAGACACAATATGTAAAGATGTACATCTATTACCTAAAAACACATTAGCATAATCCACCATCTTTTATTTGTCCACCAACACCAGTAGCTATCACCAATTCGGCTAAACTAAGATATTTATAGCCCCTAACCAAGAAAAAAACTCATCAGATGACAGTCTGATAACATATTTATGGTATGGGATAGGTTTTGTTAGAAAAGAGTGCATATTTCAGGTAGATGGCATAGGTTACAATTGCACCCACCGTCACAAATGGAATAGAAAAACTACTTAGAGCAACGTGTTTACCTACTTACTAATCATCAAACATTTCGTAAAAATACACAGCATACACGAATCGAAAGACACAGATCCTGTGAATACAGACAATATTTCAGATTTTCTAAGTGTCTTACAGCGAAAACACAATAAATCGTTATATTAGCATAGCACATAGCACATAGCAGCCCAGCATTGATTCTAGCCAAAGTGAGCGATAAAAGTAAACATCGCCAAAATATATTAATTTTTTCACTAACCTTCTCAGAATTCTTCAGATGACACTCCTGTAACATCATATTACACAATCCATATAGAGTTTGATCGAAAATGTTTATATTTAGCCACCAAAATCATGGTTAGACAATGTGAAATGTAGCTCAGCTGGTCAGAAAAAGTCTGTGCGCCACTTAGACAGTGATCTACTCTTATACATAAATACTCATAAACGTGACTAAAAAATATAGGGTGGACAGGGATTGATAGACAATTTAATTCTTAATACAATCGCGGAATTACATTTTTTTAATTATCCTTACTTTTCAATACAGCTTGCGCCAAGCGAAGCTACGTCAAAAAACATGGCGTCCTAAGCCACTAACATTTTTCGACAGAAACACGATTTATCATAATAAAAATGTCCTACTTTGAGCTGTTCTTCCATCAGTATCTTGGGCAAAGGATCCTTTCTTGGGTCCAATCGTCTTTTGGTGGAAAGCTGTCCTCTTGCCATGTGGAAATGCCAACTGCGTTCGGGATGAACTGGAAGCGTGCCCAGCAATTCACAGCGTTTCAGAAATAAATGTCCCAAAATCGCACTAAACGGATATAAATTGCTATAAAACGCTTTAAATTAACTACCTTATGATGTTTTTAACTCCCATAACGAGTAGAAACATGACCAGAGTAATATTACTCCCTCCACTAATGCTTGGAACAGGTGCGGGTCGGTGTCCTCTAGGCGCATGACGCAGCTCCAAAAGAGTGACTAGCCTCAGGGTTTTTTAATTTATAGTGCCTGTGAACGCGCAATCGACCCCATTCAAATCGTCATCACGTAAAGACATCCAGGGGAAGACGTAAGCAGTGTCCGTATAGTCATAGCAATAACAGTGCCCTTTTAACTGACTCCAGAACAGTGGCCAAAATTTCTGTAATCTGACTCCATGTCAGGGAAATTGCTGTAGAATGGGCTCTGTTCCACTTAGAGACAAAATTTCAACTCCTATAGAAACTATAGACTGTTTTCTATCCAATAATAATAATAATATGCATATTGTCGATCAAGAACTTTGTGGGAAGCCGTTTCAAAAATTACACGATTAGCATAAATAGTCACAACAGCGCCCCCATCCTAAACAGGTTAAGTCATTTAGCAGACGCTCTTATCCAGAGCGACTTACAAGTTGGTGCATTCACCTTATGATGTCCAGTGGAACAACCACTTTACAATAGTGCATCTAACTCTAAGGGGGGGGGGGGGGGGGGTTAGAAGGATTACTTTATCCTATCCTAGGTATTCCTTAAAGAGGTGGGGTTTCAGGTGTCTCCGGAAGGTGGTGATTGATTCCGCTGACCTGGCGTCGTGGGGGAGTTTGTTCCACCATTGGGGTGCCAGAGCAGCAAACAGTTTTGACTGGGCTGAGCGGGAGCTGTACTTCCTCAGAGGTAGGGAGGCGAGCAGGCCAGAGGTGGATGAACGCAGTGCCCTTGTTTGGGTGTAGGGCCTGATCAGAGCCTGAAGGTACGGAGGTGCCGTTCCCCTCACAGCTCCGTAGGCAAGCACCATGGTCTTGTAGCGGATGCGAGCTTCAACTGGAAGCCAGTGGAGAGAGCGGAGGAGCGGGGTGACGTGAGAGAACTTGGGAAGGTTGAAGACCAGACGGGCTGCGGCGTTCTGGATGAGTTGTAGGGGTTTAATCGCACAGGCAGGGAGCCCAGCCAACAGCGAGTTGCAGTAATCCAGACGGGAGATGACAAGTGCCTGGATTAGGACCTGCGCCGCTTCCTGTGTGAGGCAGGGTCGTACTCTGCGAATGTTGTAGAGCATGAACCTACAGGAACGGGTCACCGCCTTGATGTTGGTTGAGAACGACAGGGTGTTGTCCAGGATCACGCCAAGGTTCTTAGCGCTCTGGGAGGAGGACACAATGGAGTTGTCAAGCGTGATGGCAAGATCATGGAACGGGCAGTCCTTCCCCGGGAGGAAGAGCAGCTCCGTCTTGCCGAGGTTCAGCTTGAGGTGGTGATCCGTCATCCACACTGATATGTCTGCCAGACATGCAGAGATGCGATTCGCCACCTGGTTATCAGAAGGGGGAAAGGAGAAGATTAATTGTGTGTCGTCTGCATAGCAATGATAGGAGAGACCATGTGAGGATATGACAGAGCCAAGTGACTTGGTGTATAGCGAGAATAGGAGAGGGCCTAGAACAGAGCCCTGGGGGACACCAGTGGTGAGAGCACGTGGTGCGGAGACAGATTCTCGCCACGCCACCTGGTAGGAGCGACCTGTCAGGTAGGACGCAATCCAAGCGTGGGCCGCGCCGGAGATGCCCAACTCGGAGAGGGTGGAGAGGAGGATCTGATGGTTCACAGTATCAAAGGCAGCCGATAGGTCTAGAAGGATGAGAGCAGAGGAGAGAGAGTTAGCTTTAGCAGTGCGGAGCGCCTCCGTGACACAGAGAAGAGCAGTCTCAGTTGAATGACTAGTCTTGAAACCTGACTGATTTGGATCAAGAAGGTCATTCTGAGAGAGATAGCAGGAGAGCTGGCCAAGGACGGCACGTTCAAGAGTTTTGGAGAGAAAAGAAAGAAGGGATACTGGTCTGTAGTTGTTGACATCAGAGGGATCGAGTGTAGGTTTTTTCAGAAGGGGTGCAACTCTCGCTCTCTTGAAGGCGGAAGGGACGTAGCCAGCGGTCAAGGATGAGTTGATGAGCGAGGTGAGGTAGGGGAGAAGGTCTCCGGAAATGGTCTGGAGAAGAGAGGAGGGGATAGGGTCAAGCGGGCAGGTTGTTGGGCGGCCGGCCGTCACAAGACGCGAGATTTCATCTGGAGAGAGAGGGGAGAAAGAGGTCAAAGCACAGGGTAGGGCAGTGTGAGCAGAACCAGCGGTGTCGTTTGACTTAGCAAACGAGGATCGGATGTCGTCGACCTTCTTTTCAAAATGGTTGACGAAGTCATCCGCAGAGAGGGAGGAGGGGGGGGGAGGGGGAGGGAGGATTCAGGAGGGAGGAGAAGGTGGCAAAGAGCTTCCTAGGGTTAGAGGAAGATGCTTGGAATTTAGAGTGGTAGAAAGTGGCTTTAGCAGCAGAGACAGAAGAGGAGAATGTAGAGAGGGAGTGAAAGGATGCCAGGTCCGCAGGGAGGCGAGTTTTCCTCCATTTCCGCTCGGCTGCCCGGAGCCCTGTTCCCGGAGCCCTGTCTACCTGTGCTGCCTCCAACTGCTCTTAAATGCTAGTAAAACTAAATGCATGCTCTTCAACCGATCGCTGCCCGCACCCGCCTGCCTGACTAGCATCACTACTCTGGACGGTTCTGACTTATGTGGACATATGTGGACAATGTGGACAACAACAAATACCTAGGTGTCTGGTTAGACTGTAAACTCTCCTTCCAGACTCACATTAAGCATCTCCAATCCAAAATTAAATCTAGAATCAGCTTCCTATTTCGCAACAAATCCTCCTTCACTCATGCTGCTTAACATACCCTCATAAAACTGACAATCCTACCGATCCTTGACTTGATGTCATTTACAAATTAGCCTCCAACACTCTACTCAACAAATTGGATGTAGTCTATCACAGTGCCATACGTTTTGTCACTAAAGCCCCATATACTACCCACCACTGCGACCTATGCTCTCTCATTGGCTGTCCCTCGCTTCATATTCGGCACCAACCCCACTGGCTCTAGGTCATCTATAAGTCTTTGCTAGGTAAAGCCCCGCCTCATCCCGCTCTCCAGCAGGTATATTTCACTGAACATCCCCAAAGCCAACTCCTCAGTTGGTCACCATCCTTCCAGCTCTCTGCTGCCAATGAATAACGAATTGCAAAAATCTGTGAAGTTGGAGACATATCTCCCTCATTAACTTTAAGCTTCAGCTGTCAGAGCAGTCTACCGATCACTGCACCTGTACACAGCCCATCTGTAAATAGCCCACCCAACTACCTCATCCCCATATAGTTATTTATTTTTGCTCTTTCGCTCCCCAGTATCTTTACTTGCACATCATCATCTGCACATCTATCACTCAAGTATTAATGCTAAATTGTAATTATTTCACCACTATGGCCTATTTATTGCCTTACCTCCCTACTCTTCTATATTTGCACATACTGTACATAGATTTGTTTCTATTGTGTTATTGACTGTTTGTTTATGTGTAACTTTGTGTTGTTGTTTTTGTCGCACTGCTTTGCTTTATCTTGGCCAGGTTGCAGTTGCAAATGAGAACTTGTTCTCAACTGACCTACCTGGTTAAATAAAGGTGAAAAATCTATATATTTTTAAGGTCTCCTCGTCTGAGTCTGCTCTTGGGCTCACCTGTTGCGCTCCTCATGACATTATTAGTCTAATCTCTTTTGACCTAAACTGCTTTTGTTTTAATGATGAGTATTGTTTTGAATGGCCTCTAAAAGTACATTTAAAGTGCCCAATGCAATATGGGGATCTGCTGTACCTATGGTGTCCAAAATAAGTCAATTATTAATTATTTTGTCCTAGTTAAGAAGGAATTGTCATCCAATAAGCTTTGATTAAATTTCCAATATCCCCATCCAAGTGGAAATTCTGTAAGAGTTTTATGGAGGCCAATTAGATGGTGGTCCGATCGTAATCGGTCTGCTATTAATACTTTTTTTATTTACTTTTGATGCCAGCAAGAACGAGGCTGGGAAGTAATCAAGACGGCAAGCTTGATTAAGCCTCCTCCATGTACACTACCGTTCAAAAGTTTGGGGTCACTTAGAAATGTCCTTGTTTTTGAAAGAAAAGCACCTTTTTTTGTCCATTAAAAAACATCAAATTGATCAGAAATACAGTGTAGACATTGTTCATGTAGCTGGAAACGGCAGATTATTTTGTGGAATATCTACGTAGGTGTACAGAGGCCCATTATCAGCAACCATCACTCATGTGTTCCAATGGCTCGTTGTGTTAGTTAATTCAAGTTTATCATTTTAAAAGGCTATTTGATCATTAGAAAACCATTTTGCAATTATGTTAGCACAGCTGAAAACTGTTGTCCTGATTTAAGAAGCAATAAAATTGGCCTTCTTTAGTCTAGTTGAGTATCTGGAGCATCAGTATTTGTGGGTTCGATTACAGGCTCAAAATGGCCAGAAACAAAGAACTTTCTTCTGAAACGCGTCATTCTATTCTTGTCCTGAGAAATGAAGGCTATTCCATGCGAGAAATTGCCAAGAATCTGAAGATCGTATACAACGCTGTGTACTACTCCCTTCACAGAACAGTGCAAACTGGCTCTAACCAGAATAGAAAGAGGAGTGGGAGGCCCCGGTGCACAACTGAGAAAGAGGAAAAGTACATTAGAGGGTCTAGTTTGAGAAACAGACAGACACCTCACAAGTCCTCAACTATCAGGTTCATTAAATAGTACTCGCAAAACACCAGTCTCAACGTCAACAGTGAAGAGGCGACTCCGGGATGCTGGCCTTCTAGGCAGAGTTTCTCTGTCCAGTGTTCTTTTGCCCATCTTAATCTTACATTTTTATTGACCAGTCTGAGATATAGTATTTTCTTTGCAACTTTGCCTAGAAGGCCAGCATCCCGGAGTCGCCTCTTCACTGTTGACGTTGAGCCAGCCATCATCCTGGACTACAACCACAAAAAAGGAGGCGTGGACAACCTGGACAAGGTGATTGGAACTTACAGCTGCAGGAGGATGACTGCTTGCTGGCCCTGGTCATCTTCCATAACATCATTGATGTGTCCTCATACAATGCCTTTGTGATATGGAACAAGATCAAGCCTACCTGGATGCCTGATAAGCAGAACAAGAGGTTGTTGTTCCTGGAGCAGCTGGGAAGGCACTTCGAACCCCACACATTCAAAGAAAGGAGCGCCTCCCCCGCACAGCAGCCTATGCAGTGCTTGTGAAAGCTGTTCAGGGGGCTGAATCTTGTCCTGATCCACCTGAGGCTGCAGCTGGGGCAGGCAAGAGGAGGAGATGCAAATTCTACCCCCCCCCCAAAGCAGGACTGTAAAAACAAATACTATGTGCTGCACATTTGAGAAATACATCTGCAAAGTCTATGCACACACAATTTCATACTGTCCTAATTAGAGTTGGTTGATTTAGGTTCTTCACATTTTTGTTTTGTAACTATTATCTTATTTTATTTGTATTTATTGTTGTTGGTTTTACACCTTGTGTGTAGGGGCAATGGTTAAAAAAATGGGAGAAGACTATTATTTTGTAGTTGAATTCATTTTTGTACAGTATATAAGAATGTATCACTATGCTGCCAAAAAAATTCAAGACTGTTATTGTTTCCCTTCAATAAAATGAATTCAAAACTACTTTCTGCACATTTCTGCTACTTTCTTAGCCTTTACAAGTGCTATATATTGCTAAAAAAATATACGTTTACACGTATGCACTACCTTTAGCAATAATAATAATAATACACCTCTACTTTAGTAAAGAAAACAATTATGACAGGTGTGTTGTAATAAAAACGAGTGGTGTCCACTGATTAAATGTAGTCTTTTTGCATTGTGAAGAGGGAAAACCCAGATATTCACAAAGTTTGTGATTAATGACAGGTTTTTTCTTCGTGTAAAATAGATTTTGGGTTTAAAATTCAATTAAACTGCTTTTTTGGGGGGGTTTAGTGAAGGCGGGTCATTTGTTACCCTTAGGACAAGGTGAGTATACAGAATGTTAAGACTACACAAGGGTAGAGTGCTTGAGGGTGATCGTTTGTAGAATGATTTCCTTTGAGATCCATTGTGGTACTTTAAACCGTATTATTACCTCCCACCATATTAATTGATTATTTCGTTGCTTGTGAGCTCAATAGATTATTTTATATATTTTCAAAAAAGTGTGGATCATCATTATTTGGCGCATATGGATTAATTAGCCAGATCTGTTTTTGGTCCAGTAGCATATTTAAAATAATCCTTGCGGATCTGTTTGCACAGTTTGCACAATCGGATCAACATTTCTATTAATGAGTATAATCACCCCTTTTGAGTTTCTTTGCCCATGACGAAAATATATTTCTCACTCACAGTCCTTTTTCCACCAAACATCTGTATTTGTAGAATGAGTTTCCTGTAAACAATAGATATTATATTATTCATCCTTTAGCCATGCAAAAAAATGATATGTTTTTATGATCTGCTAAGCCATTGCAATTATAACTTGCTATACTTATTTCCCCACTTACCATAATGATGCCCAAGTTTCATTTATACTTACCACAACCAATGTTTATAAACTTACTTTTACAAGTAACATGATGATTAAGGTGTCCATATAGCTGTACCATAATAATTTGCAGTGCTAAGCATACCGTAGCTGCAAATTTGTAAACCTCCAATTGTCCTAATATTCCACCAACTAAAATCTCCCCCCATATCTAGGTTTGTGGTCACTAAAACCATCAGATCATCTCCCTGACTCATGACGCACATTTGCATCCTAAAGCAAACCCCTGGCCGCCAATTGGTGTCGGCCAGAGGGAAATATGGACAGTCCCACGATAACATAAATATCTATAAGGATGCTTAAGATAACTAACCAAATAACATGGAAACCAGTCAGAAATAAATAGTAACAATAATAGATCATATTAATTGATATAATAACAGCACAATCTTATAAATGCATGCTCATATTTGAAAGTCCTAGCAAGGCTATAAGAATGTCAGCCCAGCCTGCTCAGTTTATTGGATTCAATTGTTCAAAAAAATGAAGAGAAAACTAACTAAATATATCGCAAGACCAGTCCTTTTTTTAATGTCCATTACATGCAAGACGTATTTCATGTAATCCTCATTATATCCTGTTTAATTTCCGACAAAAAAAGGAAGGAAAAAGGAACATAGATTCTAACGGGTGCTAATGACTACAAGTAAATTACACATTATATCCTGTTGTATTCCTCTTATATCATGCCATGGCCGTGCCAGAGCCGACCGCAAGCCAAATCCGGGCACTCCTTTATGGGAAGGCATACCCAAGTTCAACTCACAATCGATTCCGACAAAGCCACGGCACGGCACGACAGCCAAGAACACATGCAGTACTGACAATCCAGAGCGAGTAAACCTGTAAAACCAACCCTCTCTCCACCCAAACACATTTTGTTTTTTTTCCAGGGTCGTTGCTCTATCACCTCAGCTGTTTTACACCTAGGCTTAAATCATTAGGATCAAGAATATAAAAGGTAGCATAAATAGCTTATATAGAAATATATAATATAGAAACCACTACTAAAGGACACCAATAAGAAGAATAGACTTGCTTGGGCCAAGCAACATGAGCAATTGACATTTGAAGGGTCGAAACCTGTCCTTCGGTCTGATGAGTCCAAATTTCAGATGTTTGGTTCCAACCGCGGTGTCTTTGTGAGATGCAGAGTATTTGAACAGATGATCTCTGCATGTGTAGTTCCCACCGTAAAGCATGGAGAAGGAGGTGTTATGCTGTGGGGGTGCTTTGCTGGTGACACTGTCTGTGATTTATTTAGAATTCAAGGCACACTTAACCAGCATGGCTACCACAGCATTCTGCAGCGATACGCCATCCCATCTGGTTTGGTCTTAGTGGGACTGTCATTTGTTTTTCAACAGGGCAATGACCCAACACACCTTCAGACTGTGTAAGGGCTATTTTACCAAGAAGGAGAGTGATGGAGTGCTGCATCAGATGACCTGTCCTCCACAGTCACCCAATCTCAACCCAATTGAAATGGTTTAGGATGAGTTGGACCGCAGAGCAAAGAAAAAGCAACCAACAAGTGCTCAGCATATGTGGGCGCTCCTTCAAGACTGTTGGAAAAGCATTCCAGGTGAAGCTGGTTGAGAGAATGCCAAGAGTGTTCAAAATTGTGATGAAGGCAACGGTGTGGCTACTTTGAAGAACTCGTTTTTACACTTTTTTGGTTACTGCATGATTTTATTTGAGTTATTTCATAGTTTTGATGTCTTCAGTATTATTCTACAATGTCAAAAATAGTAAAAATAAAGAAAATGCTTTGAATGAATAGGTGTGTGAAGGGGTTAAACCAAGGACTCATACCTTTTAAAGGGTTAATCAATTGTGTTATGATGAACTGTAAGGTCTCCTCAGGAGAAAAAAACGTATGCTCATGCTCCTCTGGGCCCCACCGTGGCTATCTGAGCTTCTGAGAATACGACTGGTTTTCTGAGAACACAAGGCTACTGCAGGCCTGATGAAAACAGCGACCTGTCAGTAGATGCTTAGACTCATTCACCTTGTTATGACCCTACTTGTGATGAAAGGTCAAGTTTCGGTTAAACCCACTTCTGAGCTTTTAATTGCGGACAAGATGGTTGCTGCTGTCAGGGGGAGATTAGATTTTATTAAAATGTTGTTGCCAGGGAAAGTCACGCAAAGGGAACTGGGGAGGCTATATGAGTTACAGGATGTCTTAGAGACTTTGCAGAACCTGGGGAGAGATATCATATACTGTACTCTGTACCAAGTTCTGGGGGGGGGGGGGGGTTCCCAGCAACACTGGGGGCACCAACCATGTTGTGGGGCACCATAACTTTCCCACCTTATTATTTGGGAAAAGTTTATTCTCTAATATACACTTTCCATTGGAGGCCATCCTTCATATAATGTCTGGTTTCTCGTCAGGTCTGTGGAGGATGGCAGGTGTGATGGAAGTAATTACAGGCTGTGAGATGGAAATGGAGAGGGTCAGCTGGGTTGGTGCATTGGTTGGTGGGTTCTGATTCAGCTGTTGGCTTGATCCTGGGTTCTTGTGGGTCTCTTTGTAGAGTGGATGGCGGTGGCTGAGAAATACTTGCCTTGGCTCATGTAGCTCCTTCAGCAGGTCCTCCATGTGGCTGGTGTTGACTGTGCTGGACAGTTCCTCTCTGAGTCTGCACACTTCCATCCTGAGAGCCTGGTTTCCTTTTCATTGCACAGTGCAGCTCCTGGATCTCATCCCTATGCTGACACACCAGGCTGATCACCTGCTGTCTAACACGAAACCCAGACCGGCTTTCGTGCATACATTCATTTTGTCCCCCCACACCAAACGCGATCATGACACGTAGGTTAAAATATCAAAACAAACTCTGAACCAATTACATTAATTTGGGGACAGGTCGAAAAACATTAAACATGTATGGCAATTTAGCTAGTTAGCTTGCACTTGCTAGCTAATTTGTCCTATTTAGCTAGCTTGCTGTTGCTAGCTAATTTGTCCTGGGATATAAACATTGAGATGTTATTTTACCTGAAATGCACAAGGTCTTCTACTCCGATAGTTAAAACGGCCAACCGACTCGTTTCTAGTCATCTCTCCTCCTTCCAGGCTTTTTCAGCTTTGAACTTATATGGTGATTGGCATCTACACTTTTACCACGACAACCGGCAAAACATTTTGTCTTTCAATCACCCACGTGGGTATAACCAATGAGGAGATGGCACGTGGGTACCTGCTTCTATAAACCAATGAGGAGATGGGAGAGGCAGGACTTTCAGCGCGATCTGCGTCAGAAATAGGAATTACTTCTATTTTAGCCCCTGGCATCGCAGACGCTCGTTGGCGCGCGCGAGCAGTGTGGGTGCAATAATTGAATAACATGGATTTCTACATATATTTTGCGACGCTCGCGCACGCGATGTGTCCGGTCTGGTTAGCATGTTAGATGTTGTGGTGCTGCAGATGTCACATGTGAGAGTGACATGCTGCGGGCTATGTCTGCTGCAGGCGGGAGAGGGACACTGTGGACTACATACTGGGGCACAGAGAGAGTGGAAGCTGTTGTAGGTAGTGACAGTGAATAGGTTTTAAGTTCCGCAAGAGGCATTATTTGGTCGAAGTAGTGGACAAATTGATCAAGACTGGCCTCCCAACCTTGAACCATCACAGTGCCATTATTATAAATACTAATGTTACATTTGGTGTTGGAATCAATGTACAGTTGCCTCATTGTTCTTTCTTTTCAATTTTGGTCTTGTGGAGAGCTGTGTGCCAAGCATTAGGATCATCCGTGTAGAACAGAAGATTTTAGGATGAAGTCTGCCCTCAGAGTCTGTGGGGATGCTCTAAGAATTTTTAAACAATGCACTTTTATGAATAATACAATGATTACAATGAAAAACACATTACACATTGGGTGCATTCATAAATTCTATCTGGAGTGCCAGAGTGCCCTCTAGGCATTTGTAAATTCAGAGCATTTCGCTCTCGGAGTGATCAGAGCGCACACTGGACGCTCTGACCGAGAAGTAGGGTTGATCCGAGCGTTCTGGCCCCACAACAGCAGTCAAGCACCCAAGCTAACTGGCTAACTTGCTAGCTACTTCCAGACACAAATGAGAGAACACCTCACTCTGATCATTTTACTCGCCCTAGCAGAGCGGGTTAGGCTGTTTTCATGTTATTCAGAGCATTGGTGACTGTAACTGTGCTGCTGGCAACTGTGCTGCCGACGTTTAGTGACACCGGCCCTTTTCAATGGGTATTGAGCGTTTGTAAATTCGTCAATTATTCTGTGCTCTGGCACACTCAGACGAGAGTGCTCTGCAATCGGAGTAGATAGCCAGAGTGAATTTACGAACGCATCCATAGATTAAGATAGCCAGAGATAGCCATACTCTCTCAATGTTTAGAATGTTCCCACCTCCTTTCCAGGCGCTCTTTCCTTGTTTGTTTGTTGCCTGAATGGTTGTTTCCTTATCAAGGCCTGAACTATCCTCCAGAAATCCTCTTTCTCCTCTTTCTTTCTTTCTTTCTCTGTTGGTTTTGTGTTTGTTTATCTATGTCTTAATTGGGGTGGCAGTTAGCCTAGTGGTTAGAGCGTTGGGCCAGTAACCAAAAGGTTGCTAGATCAAATCCCCAAGCTGACAAGGTAAAAATCTGTTGTTCTACCCCTGAACAACCTACACTGTTCCTAGGCTCTCATTGTAAATAAGAATTTGTTCTTAACTGACTTGCCTAGTTAAATAAAATGTTATCCTTCTTGGGTTTCCTGTTCCCATCCCATTCCTTCCTTGTTTTGCCTGATGACTCAGCAGATGAACCTTGCAAGAACCAAGTTGATCAATCTGTTAAAATCTCTCAACTATTTCCCAAAAAATAAAAAAATAAAAGTATCTTCCAATTTCTCTAGATGTGCACTAAAATAACTGAACTGTTCACATATAATAAAATAATTTAACAAAAAAATTGCAATTTAAGGAGGAGCTCTTAAGTGCTGCTGCTCATGGAATTGGTTAGTAGGAGACATGATACAAATATAAGTCCTCTATCGCTATAGCTTACTTAGAACCAGACTGTAGATGTATTCTAAATAGATTGAGGCATACATATTTAGCTCCTCTTGTATAATTTACAGGGACAGAGGGAACACTGTTCAAGCCCCCTTTATTTGCAGTACAGTTGTGACTATCATGGACTGAACTTTCTCATTCTCTAACAGCCACCAGAAATAGAATCTAATTAGACAAGTTTAAATATTTAATGCTTAACAAAGAAAGTCTGAGAATGGCTGCCTCTCACCTACATTTCTCTGAGTCTGTCTCGTTCTCCCTCTAACTCACACACATAATCAGTGTCAGGGTGACCTACCTGAAACATCATGCTGGCTTGAATTAGCCTACTTCTCTGCATTAATATTTCATCTTCGCAAAGGAAGTATAATTCTCTCTAAGGGAAAGGTGTTCCTTTGCTGACAGACACATGTACTGTGTTACATCGGGCTCTCTGAAAAGAGCTTTTTACGTAACTGTGCCCCTCTGGGTTTCTTGATTATGCAATGTCTACCACAAAAAGGTTAATGTTGTAATCCTGACCAACAATGTTTCTCTGCGGGTTTGCTTTCTTTTCAAGTCTGACAAAATGGCGTCCACCAGGCTTATCACTGAGATGATTTCAAATCGGCTCATTTTTACTCTCCACTGTGACCTGGGAAAACCTTCGAACTATAGGAACGGCACCCAAGAGCGCGCAAAGCCCAAACATAAAGCATTGAATTAAATGTAATGAAACTAAATGTTGAATAAGGAAATTAGATTGATTCCTTCTCATTTTAGCTTATGTTAGGTAAAGAACAATGGAAGGCCTTTTCATCAGATATTGTTAAATTGAAATCATATTAAATGTACATTGGGTAGTCGGAATTATTTGACAAGCATCAGACAAAGAATCACATCAATAGCACTCGACTCGTGGCATTAGAGGGACGTTTTCTGTTTTCTGTTTTTGTTCATGATCATGTAAGACAGCTTTTCAGGTATATCTAACCCGTATTCATTGAACACCATAGGGAAGTGGAAATTACCAATAGAATGTCAGGTAGAACCATACATTGCCTCACACAAGATTGCCATCAACAGGGAACATCCTCTATTCTGAAGGCCTCTCCTTTAAAAGTATTCTAACAATAGATCCTTGTCAGGATGGAATGGAACCACTTCAGGGAGAGAACCAGGACACTCAGACACAAGGAGCCTGATGTCTCGGGGAAGTGTCTGGACACAGAAGTGCTATTTAGACACTGGAACACAAATGTTCCTCGCCAGGGGATGAATGGATGTGGTTCTGAATGAAGGTGGCTGTGTTGACAGGTAGTCCATAGAGGATGGTGGTGAGACCCATTAGAGGCTATGAAGAATCTCACCTCTGTGTTTTAGAATTGAGAGATCATTCTCTTTACTTGGTGTTTTAAACTGGTTTCCTTTGCTTCTAAGGCCTTGTTAGAGTCAGGACATAACTAAAAGCAGCTGTTCAATCAGTCAATAACCAGGAGTTTCTGAAATAAAGTAAAAACAGCATTTTAATTAATCTATAGGTGACTTTTGAATCCTACTTTAGACTGTTATATTGATTACACGTCTAGAAATGCCTTCAGCCATTTTGTTCCAGCTGAAGCAGTTTGCAGTCTAGCTGGTATGATCTAGACCAGCGGTAAGCAACCCTGTTCCTGTAGTGCAACAAGCGCCACACCTGACCAACTAGCGAATTGATCAGTTCAGTGATTGCCTACATTCAACACACTTGGTCTTCCAGGTCGGTTACATCAAAAACATGAAGTGCCAACGGCACTCTAGGACCAGGGTTGCCTACTGCTGATCTAGACTTTGGGTCACCCTCCAAAGCTTCTGTCATCTGGTATATCTGATTGGATACAACTTCCTCCCAGTGCTGGAGGAGATGACACCATGTGACCATTGTTGATGAAGATTGATTTCTCTCACAGGAAATAATTGATTCGTCTCAGTAAGATCAGATATTTGAAAATCCAGATTGATCCCACAGAATTAGAATAACAGCCCAAAATACTCCTGATGAGTGCTTGGGGAGGGACTTTCAAATTGACCAAACTCTCACTAATTATGACTATGAGCTTTCTAGCTGGGTAGTGGACTGGCACAGAGTTTTCATTGATCTATTTGTGGGGAAGATGCACTCTTCCAAGTCCTACCACTTTCATGGCATGTGTACTCTAAGTGTTCTGAGGTCGATTGAAGTTAAGTAGCTGTAGTGAAGGGAAGGAATGAAAAGGGGAAAGTGCAAATGGATTTGACAACTACTTTTATGTCCATCATGCAATGTGCCCTCTGTATATTGCCACCCTTCTCTGATCCATCACCATCCCCTCCCACCCTGTTGTCTCCCTCTGCACTCGAGGAAAGTAGGAATAATCCATATTAGGGAAGGTATTAGATGTCTACCAGCTTTGATGTAATGCAGAGAAGGTTTAAAATGAGAATTCCCTGCATCTCCATAGCATTTAGAGGGACCTAAAAAGGCACAAGGCTATGAGTGCAGGATAATGTGGTTCGGGTTGGAGTACTGTGAAGAACACTCTTAAACATCCATCCACCGCAGAGCTAAAGCATGGACAAATACTTTTTTTTACGTCGTAATAGGAAAACGTTCCTGTTCCAATCCCTTAGAAAGTGAAAATGGCTCTAATATATGAGTCTTTCAGCCCTAAGGCAGTTTGCATTAGTTTCCTGCCCACTATATTTCATTCTGAATACATTTGTAAGCTGACTTGCTTTAGCCACATTGATTCACCCTGAATAAATTACTATATTGGACGGCCAACTAATGCAACCGGTATAAACCCATCGACCAAATCCTGTACTATTTTCACAATCCAATGTAGATTTTGGGTCAATTCAGAGCATAAATTGACATTTGTTCACAAAATGACAAATGTTCAGTGGAAATGATGGGCCAGATTTGAAATAAAGTATGAACCAAACACTACTTATATTAGCATGCACCAAGTTGCGTTCATCAGACTGAAAGACCAGTCATGAGTAAATTTCAAACATTTTTCCAGCTTTATATGAATCAGTCTTCCCTGGAGGAGGCTGTGAGTGCAGGATTACCCCACCTGGGAATTGAACCTGTGCCCAGTCATGACAGGACTGGCCTAATGATTGCCTGATGTTTCCTGACACATAAAGGCTATACCTAGTAGACCTAGCCCGGGTCGGGTGCACTGCCTGGAACATAAATATTTCATCAGCCTGACTCCTCTGCAGTGAACAGCATGGACAATCCCATCCTGCACATTGCTGCTTACCCAACATATCTTTACCATAGGGCTTGAAATAACAGAGCACACCTCACTGGGCTTACATGTAAAGTTGCTTTACTTTTTCACATTTCCTTATGGGGACCTAAGGCACCACACTCTAATAGGGTAATTTTGTCCCTTACTCATATCACAATTATTTATTTGACATTTTTATTTAACCTTTATTTAACTGCAAGTTAAATGCAAGTCAGTTAAGAACAACTTATTATTCCCAATGATGGCCTACCCCTGCCAAACCCTAACGACACTGGGCCAATTGTGCACCACCCTATGGGACTCCCAATCATGGCCAGTTGTGATACAGCCTGGAATCAAACCAGGGTCTGTAGTGACACCTCCAGCACTGAGATGCAGTGCATTAGGCCGCTGCGCCACTCGGGAGCCCTTGGTTAATTAACTTTAACCAGTTGAATAACGACACCAATATAATCCTTTTTTGTATTACAACATGCAAATATTGAACAATCTCATTAAATATGTAAATTGTTAAGACACTCTAGGATGTGTATAGAGCAGATTGTAGACATACAGTACCAGTTAAAAGTTTGGACACACCTACTCATTCAAGGGTTTTTCTTTATTTTTACTATTTTCTGCATTGTATTATAATAGTGAAGACATCAAATCTATGAAATAACACATATGGAATTATGTAGTACCCAAAGTGTTAAACAAATCAACACATATTTAAATTAGAGATTCTTCAAAGTAGACACCCTTTGCCTTGATGACAACTTTGCACACTCTTGGCATTCTCTCAACCCCCCCCCCCCCCCCCCCCAAAAAAAACAGAAAAACCTTATTAACATAAGAATTCATACCCTTTGCTTTGACACTCGAAATTGACCTCAGGTGTATCCTGTTTCCATTGTTCATCCAGGAGATGTTTCTACACCTTGGAGTCCACCTGTGGTGAATTAAATTGATTAGACATGATTTGGAAAGGCACACACCTGTCTATATAAGGTCCCAGAGTTAACAGTGCATGTCAGAGCAAAAACCAAGCCATGAGCTCGAAGGAATTGTCTGTAGAGCGCCGAGACAGGATTTTGTCGAGGCACAGATCTGGGGAAGGGTACAAAAAAATTCTCCAAGAACACAGTGGCCTCCATCATCCTTAAATGGAGACAGTTATGAACCACCAAGACTCTTCCTAGAGCTGGCCGCCCGGCCAAACTGCGCAATTGGGGGAGAAGGGCCTTGGTCAGGGTGGAGACCAAGAACCCGATGGTCACTCTGACAGAGCTCCTCTGTGGCGATGGGAGAACCTTCCAGAAGGACAACAATCTCTGCAGCACTCCACTAATCAGGCCTTTATGGTAGAGTGGCCAGACGGAAGCCACACCTCAGTAAAAGGCACATGACAGACCGCTTGGAGTTTACCAAAAGGCACCTAAAGGACTCTCAGACCATGAGAAACAAGATTCTCTGGTCTGATGAAACCAAGATTGAATTCTTTGGCCTGAATGCCAAGCATCATGTCTGGAGGAAACCGAGCACTATCGCTATGGTGAAGCATGACGGTGGCAGCATCATGCCGTGGGGATTTTCAGTGGCAGGGACTGGGAGGTTAGTCAGGATCGCGGGAAAGATGAACGTCGCAAAGAACAGAGATCCTTGATGAAATTCTGCTCAGGACCTCAGACTGGGGTGAAGGTTCACCTTCCAACAGGACAACGACCCTAAGCACACAGCCAAGACAACGCAGGAGTGGCTTTGTACACGTCTCTGAATGGTCTTGAGTCTAAAAAACTGTTTTTGCTTTGTCATTATGGGGTATTGAGTGGGGGGGAACAATTTAATCAATTTTAAAATAAGGTGGTAACTTAACAAAATGTGGGAAAGGTCAAGGCGTTTGAATACTTTCTGATTGCACTGTACATCTGTGGTAGGGAGGGGTTGAGAACAACCGGTATAAGTGGACAATGCACTGTATTGAATGTATGTCTTAAGCTGTACATCTTCACTGAGTAAAGATCACTTTAGTTCAAGCTCTTTTGTATGATAAATATGTTTGGTATTATCAGTGCCTTTATCAAGGGCACATTGACATATTGTTGACCTAATCGCCTCAGGGATTCCAACCAGTGACATTTTGGTTACTGGTCCAATGTTCTTAACCACTAGGCTACCTGTCCTCATTAGGTCAGGATTTTAACCTTTTGAATAATATGTTCTTTGATCTCCATAAAGTTACACGGAATGTGTGTAACCTTTTCCAACATTAAGGCTTTTAATCATATAAGATGTGGTGTGTGTGTATATATATAAACCAAAAGTAATTTAATGTGAACATGCTGAGTGTCCCTCATGGCATACTTTGATAATAAATGTACCATTGTTACATACACTGAATGGACAAAACATTAAGAACACCTTCCTATTGAGTTGCCCTCAGAACAGCCTCAATTTGTCAAGGCATGGACTCTACAAGGTGTCGAAAGCATTCCACAGGGATGCTGGCCCATGTTGACTCCAATGCTTCCCACAGTTATGTCATGCTGGCTGGATGTCCTTTGGGTGGTGGATCATTCTTGATACACACGGGAAACTGTTGAGTGTGACAAACCCAGCAGTGTTGCAGTTCTTGACACAAACCGGTGCACCAGGCACCTACTACCATACCCCATTCAAGGGCACTTGAATCTTTTTTTCGCCCATTTACCATCTGAATGGCCCACAAACACAATCCTTATCTCGACTGTCTCAAGGCTTAAAAATCATTATTTTACTTGTCTCCATCTACACTGATTTAAGTGAATTTAACAAGTGACATCAATAAGTCATAGCTTTTCACCTGGTCAGTCTGTCATGGAAAGAGCATAATGTTTTGTACACTCAGTTTGTTATCTTGATGATTCAAACACCAGCTATGTTTAAAGAGGTCCACCTGTGGAATTCTCCATGCGCTTAACCTCTCCTTTCTCTTTCTTGAAAGGAAAGCAAAGCAAAGCGACGAGATGGAAAATGGACAGCATTGTTTGTATCTCGCTATCCCTCCCTTGTTTCTTGAAAGAGGTGACTGTGTCACTCTGATTTTGGTTCACTCCCTTTGTCTCCAGCTGAAAGGGTTTCTTATAAGTAAAGCTCATCTCTGGTAGAGAGTGTTGAAATCACTGAAAGAGAACTGGTGTTTTTTTATTCTCTCCCCTTGATTGTTCCCATTAATTAAGTTCATATCACCTGACGCGTTCCCCAAGGAAGTGGAGAAATAATGAAAATGATCCATGAGGTAGGCTGGTTAGCAGCTCTAAAGGTGCTGCACAAAATCAGTTTCCTGCATAATGGAAGACTTAGTTTCACTCCTCTGCATGCTTTATCGACGACCACGTTGTGGTGGTGGCTAGTTAGCTTGCTATACACAATGTTAGCCATAATGTTAAAGAGCTAGATATTACTAAAGACTATGGAAAATTGTATTTGAGCTTGTCGGCTAAATTGGTCACTGATGACACAATTGTTCTTGATGGGGATTGGTGAAACCTTATTCGAATGGATTTGATGATGTCCCTGTAGATGCATGTTGTTTATGTGCACCAAAGAGAAGGGGGGCGTAACTGCGATCTGGCAATTACAGTGGGGCAAAAAAGTATTTAGTCAGCCACCAATTGTGCATGTTCTCCCACTTAAAAAGATGAGGCCTGTAATTTTCATCATAGGTACACTTCATCTATGACAGACAAAATGAGAAAAAAAATCCAGAAAATCACATTGTAGGATTTTTTATGAATTTATTTGCAAATTATGGTGGAAAATAAGTATTTGGTCACCTACAAACAAGCAAGATTTCTGGCTCTCACAGACCTGTAACTTCTTATTTAAGAGGCTCCTCTGTCCTCCACTCGTTACCTGTATTAATGGCACCTGTTTGAACTTGTTATCAGTATAAAAGACACCTGTCCACAACCTCAAACAGTCACACTCCAAACTCCACTATGGCCAAGACCAAAGAGCTGTCAAAGGACACCAGAAACAAAATTGTAGACCTGCACCAGGCTGGGAAGACTGCATCTGCAATAGGTAAGCAGCTTGGTTTGAAGAAATCAACTGTGGTAGCAATTATTAGGAAATGGAAGACATACAAGACCACTGATAATCTCCCTCGATCTGGGGCTCCACGCAAGATCTCACGCCGTGGGGTCAAAATGATCACAAGAACGGTGAGCAAAAATCCCAGAACCACACGGGGGGACCTAGTGAATGACCTGCAGAGAGCTGGGACCAAAGTAACAAAGCCTACCATCAGTAACACACTACGCCGCCAGGGACTCAAATCCTGCAGTGCCAGACGTGTCCCCCTGCTTAAGCAGTACATGTCCAGGCCCGTCTGAAGTGTGCTAGAGAGCATTTGGATGATCCAGAAGAAGATTGGGAGAATGTCATATGGTCAGATGAAACCAAAATAGAACTTTTTGGTAAAAACTCAACTCGTCGTGTTTGGAGGACAAAGAATGCTGAGTTGCATCCAAAGAAAACCATACCTACTGTGAAGCATGGGGGTGGAAACATCATGCTTTGGGGCTGTTTTTCTGTAAAGGGACCAGGACGACTGATCCATGTAAAGGAAAGAATGAATGGGGCCATGTATCGTGAGATTTTGAGTGAAAACCTCCTTCCATCAGCAAGGGCATTGAAGATGAAATGTGGCTGGGTCTTTCAGCATGACAATGATCCCAAACACACCGCCCGGGCAACGAAGGAGTGGCTTCGTAAGAAGCATTTCAAGGTCCTGGAGTGGCCTAGCCAGTCTCCAGATCTCAACCCCATAGAAAATCTTTGGAGGGAGTTGAAAGTCCGTGTTGCCCAGCAACAGCCCCAAAACATCACTGCTCTAGAGGAGAGCTGCATGGAGGAATGGGCCAAAATACCAGCAACAGTGTGTGAAAACCTTGTGAAGACTTACAGAAAACGTTTGACCTCTGTCATTACCAACAAAGGGTATATAACAAAGTATTGAGAAACTTTTGTTATTGACCAAATACTTATTTTCCACCATAATTTGCAAATAAATTCATAAAAAGTCCTACAATGGGGTTTTCTGGAAAATTTTTTCTGATTTTGTCTGTCATAGTTGAAGTGTACCTATGATGAAAATTACAGACCTCTCTCATCTTTTTAAGTGGGAGAACTTGCACAATTGGTGGCTGACTAAATACTTTTTTGCCCCACTGTATCTGGTTTTCATCTAGGCAAGCATTGAGAGGTATCACCCCCTGGAATATACTGTAACTTGTTTACACATCAGTGTGTCCACTCAATGTCTGAGCAAATATTACAATTGACAATCAGCATTCCACCTTGTAATGAGACATACTCCTTGTCCTTAGACACTTTACTGTCCATTGGTTAGAACAGAAATGTGTCTTGTGCCTTCTCCAACGCCCCCCAGATAAACAAACACACACACACACACGTTGAGAAGCACAGAGTCAGCCGCAGTGCAGTGCCCCTGGTTGGAGAGCAATTGTAGTCCTTGGTCTACCCTAGAAGCCAGGTATATTTTTAAAGCTACTGTATGTAGATAAAATCCAATCCCGCAAGTCAGACAAATGTTTTTACAGATATGCGCATACCAGCCCTCAAAACACTTACATTTAAGTAATTTAGAAGACATTCTTATCCAGAGCAATTTACAGGAGCAGTTCGGGTTAAGTGCCTTGCTCAAGGGCACAGGTCTTTCACATGGTCGGCTCGGAGATTCACACCAGTGAACTTTCAATTACTGGTCCAAAGCTCTATTTTGTTATCAAACTCTATTTGATAATGCAGAAAAGTAAACGCTAGACATTAGTTTTGAAAATCACAGTTATTGTTGGCAAGTAAAATCTCACCTCAGGGAAAATTTGACATGGGTATGTACACTGTCCAGAATAGTTTGCAATTAACCTCATACAATGCCTTAGCAATTTACTCAGAGAGGAAAGTGGATGCTCAGCTGGTGTTTGAGCGAACAATGCATTTGTTTGTGTTCAAACTGATGTTTGTCTTGGAACCAACACCGCCGCTTTAGACATTTATACAGCGCAGCCTTTTTGGAAATCATCATTCTAGTCCAGGATCTCTTTCTGTTACGAGATCAAATTATTCATGACATTCCACCCATTATTAGAATTTCCCAAGATTAGCTGGATTCCAATATTCACCAGACCAGCCAGTTTGACTCCAGCTTTGTATTAAAATACATATGCAGATGAGAGGGGAGAGTAAATTGAGTTGAGGATCAGGCAGGAGTTATCTGCTTACGTTTGCTAGAATCCCAAGGATTACTGGAAACACTACAACATGGTTTCCATTTGATGTTGGTGCTGTGTTAAAACAACTTAAATCACCATGCAAAAGTTTTGTGTTCTTGAAGAGTATGCACAGTTGTTATACATTTGACGTCATCTGCTTTACAGAGACTTTGCTGACAGGGGAGGTGCTTGATCAGGCTGAACAGCCTGCAGTGTTTTCCGCAGGAACAGGGAAGAATAGCTTTGCGGCAAAACCAAAGGCGGAGCATTATGCTTCATGGTCAACAACTCATGGTGTGATTGTAGGAATGTACAAACCCGTAAGAGTTTCTGTTCCCCTGACCTGGAATACCTCACAATCAATTGCTGACCCTATCATCTCCCAAGAGAATTTACAGCTGTTTATACATCACAGCTATGTACACCCCCCCACCTCCCCAGGAAATGTTCAGGGTTGCCTCTGGGAATAACATCAACAAATACTCTGGTTAATCTGGAAGTGCATAGAGGATGTTGTTCCTACAGTGACGATTAGAACATACTTAAAACAAACACTGTGGCTGGATGGAAGCATTCGAGCAAAACTGAAATCACGAACCACTGCAGCACAAACAGACCACCTCCGCAAGTCAATCAAAGACTCTGTGGAGTTGCAATTCAACGGCTCAGACATGAGACGCATGTGGCAGGGACTACACACTTTTACGGACTATAAAGGGAAAACCAGCCAGGTCACGGACACAGACGCCTCACTCCCCCGACGTGGTGTTCTCGAGGACTGCAGGCTCCTGATATCTGTCACCGATGTGAGTAGGACCATCAAGCGTGTTAACCCTTGCAAGGCTGCTGCCCTGGACGGCATCCCAAGCCGCATTCTCAGAGCATGCGCAGACCAGCTGGCTGGAGTGTTTACAAACATTTTCAACCTCTCCCTATCCCAGTCTGTTGTCCCCACTTGCTTCAAGATGACCTCCATTGTTCCTGCACCCAAGCAAGCTAACTGAACTAAATGAAGGCCCGAGCCCAGGTGATGAGGGTAGGCAACAATGCCTCTGCCACGCTGATCCTCAACAAGGGGTTCCCCCAGGTGTGTTTGCTCAGCCACCTCCTGTACCTCCTGTTCACCCATGACTGCGTGGCTACGCTAAACTCCAACTCATTCATCAAGTTTGCTGACAACACGACAGTGATAGGCCTGACTACCAACAATGACGAGACAGCCTACAGGGAGGAGGTTAGAGCCCTGGCGGTGTGGTGCCAGGAAAATAATCTCAATGTGAACAAAACAAAGGAGCTGATCGAGGAGTACATGAGACAGAAGAGGGAGCACGCCCCCATCCTCATCGACGGGGCCGCAATGGATAGGGTGAAAACCTTCAAGTTCCTCTACATGCACAGGACCTGAAATGATCTCACCACACCGACACTGTGGTGAAGAAGGCACAACAGCGCCTCTACAACAAATTTGGCATGGTCCCTAAGATCCTCACAAACTTCTACAGATGCACCATTGAGAGCATTCTGTCGGGCTGCATCACCGCCTGGTACGGCAACTGCACCGCCCTCAACCGCATGGCTCTCCAGAGGGTGCTGCGGTCAGCCTAATGCTGAGGGCAAGCTGTCTTCCCTACAGGACATTTACAGCACTCTGTGTCAAAGAAAGGCCAACACTGTAATTAAAATCATGATTGTGTAATAAAACCAGGAAAAGTAGTGCACCTAAACTGGCATCTAGTGTTTGGAGTGTGTTTAAATGTAAACCCAATGCTAGTGTTTTAATACAAAAAAATTGTTTTACAACAGAAATGAAGTACTCTGAAACAGACAAAGTGGTTCTTCAACCTGAATATTGGTGGTTTTTAGAGAGTGTTGTGAAAACTTTTTTTGGGGGGAGGGGGTTCAGTGAATCTAAAAGGCAGCGTCAAAACACAAATACGGTGTTTCTCATCAATGGTTAAGAAATGTAATTGGTTTATAGCCGACATATTGATTGATAAGGGCCTAAGGAGAATATTTGTTGAGGAATTCCACCTTTATTTTTTCAATGCTTTATTTAGACAGATTAGAAACAGGAGGGGCAGTAAGATGGTACATTTCTTTGGAATTGTATCCATTCAACCACATGGCCACACTGTAATAAATTATTCTGGGGCGAATTGAAATAAAACATTTAAAAACAACATATCCTTAATACAAATGAATGCAAGTTGTGCAGAGCTCGTTGTCAAGCGGAAACACACCTGGCTTAGACACGTCACCCATCTCCCCACCGAAGACAATGGTTAAATTCCCCACTCCAACCCTTCAATCTGTTTCTCCCAACTATCTGTATCTGCTCTGTCATTTCATAACTGTCTCTACTCATTTTTTAAATACCCCCAAAATATATTTCAAACATTTATGCAAGTCGTTTCAAAGGTTTGTTCATTTCATTTGATCAAAATAATGTAAGAATACATCTAATTTAACATGCTCAAAAGTAAGAATATTTTATGAGGATAACCAAAGAGAGAGAACATTTAGTGATTGAACTCATTGGAAGTCTTAGATTTTAATCACCTTGCAGTTCCTTATTTTTGCATACTTGAAGAAAGAATAGTATATTTCTATATTAGTATTAAGCTTGTTGTGCCATGAGGTGTAATGGATCATGATGAACGGAAATGTATAATGTGAGGTAAATTGACGTTGAGTTAATGATTGTCAAAGAAAGAGGCAAGTGCAGACATCTCAATTCTTGCAGTTCAACCTCCAGGTACTGCTGGTGGTTTGAACACAGTGCCTGCCAAAACAGTATAAAATGTCAAGTGATAAAATACACAAAACAATTTTAAATGTTAAGACACTTCAGACAAAGGGATCTAATTCTGCACTAGAGGATTCAAAACGTCGTAATGGTGTGTAGAAGCTTTAGAGAAGGTATCTATTTCTGCAGTAAACAGGACTTGAAAAAACAAAATAGCATTTTCAACTTTTTGCTCCCAGTTCCTGGCAAGGTGTTGTAGAACACTTAATTAAGTGGTGTTACAACAGACCATGTAATGTTTCAAAACATCTCAGGATGATGTGTTTCAATAATCCAGCAAAGTTAAGGTTTTCGTCTCCTTCAATTAAGTGGCAGCTTAGTTGCCACTAGTTTTGGTGTTACAAAGCACTTCATTTCAAAAGTGAAGATCATTAAGGAGCTCAGTCACCCAAGCCACGGACTGGTCACTAGGCTACCGTCCGACAGATGGACACAGTACAGGTTCATCAAAGCCAAGACCGAGCGACAAAAAAACTGCTTTTATTATCAGGCCATCAGACTGTTGAACAGCCATCACTAGCCATCTACCAGGTGATGCACACAAAACACACTAGCTATCTACACACACACACACACACGCACCTCATATTCACTCAAACACAATCCTGCTGTTCAGAGACAGAGACATTAAACCACTGGACACTTCCTGTTTCACACTGTGTATTTAAATACTGTGTCTCTACATACTTCTACTACTGTACATCACATTTTAGTTACACTGTTTATACACACCACATATTTATTTATACAGTATACTGGATTCTTGACATAGCCCACTAATATATCTCCTGCTGTACATACCATTTTTAGTACATCTTATGTAAATGAATCCAATGTACATATGTATAGGTTGCATTTGGATTAGTGTTGCAGTGCTATTTGAGATGTTAATTAGATTTGTATCTATTTCTTATACGTTTTAAATTATTTGTGTACTTTATTGATATATTAATGTATGATTAGGAGCTAGTAACACAAGCATTTTGTTGCACCTGCTATAACATCTTCTAAACTGTGTATGCAACCAATAAACTTGACTGTGACCACACACATTGCATTGAAGTCCCATTGTACTTTCAATTTCCTCATGCGGATTTATCGTTATAGCGCTCAAATGTAAATGGAAAGGATTTCTTTAAAATGGATTGACTTGAATATTGTTCCAAAGTTTATATTCCAATTCCCTAAGTTAATGAGTACATATTCGGTAACTTATGTCCCCAATTTGGGGCCAATGTTAACCCTTTTGGTTTTTAGCAGTGACCTCCCTTAATTCTGCCCTTACACCCATGGGCTGCTTATTCATCTATTCCCTCTCCCCCTCTCCCCTTCTCCTCTTCCACCCTCCCCCTCTCTTATCTTAAGGAGTTTCTTAAGCAGGGTAGTTTGTGCAGAAGCTGAACTGAGGCGGCAGATTGAATTTAAATTGCTCAGCGCGGTTTGAATATGTAGAGAGGCAGTGAAGCGTCGCATTGGTGGTGCTGCAGAGCGAGCCCCCAACTCTGTTGATTTATTTTGTTTAGTGTACCCACTGATTCAGTATTATCCTCTGCACCACTGCAGCAGAAGCTGCTTGGCATGCATACCGCGGACCGAGGGTGCCAGGGGCAGGCACATCTCTCTCTCTCACACTTCTGTGTTCCTCTCGCCTTAATTCGTCTCCTTTGTCTCTGTTACTCACACTATCAGTAAGGGTGATATGAAAATGAACACATTCATACCAGTGGTATAAGGATAGGGTCAGTGTTAACCGATGTACTCACAAAACATTTAATCTTCAGGGTTTATACTAAACAAACGACAAATTGTCATATTGGCCATGCTAATAAAAACATCTCAAACAAACTATTATGACTGGCCAAATCTAGATAACCCATCAGTTCTCGCATAATTTATGGGAAACGACTGGTTATCGTACATCTTGTTCTTCATCAGCTTGTAAAACAGTCTGTCTCATCAGAGAGAGAAAGTCAGAAACTATCACCATGAGTTTCCATGATGATGCAGTTTCCTCTCCATTTACTATGGGGGTAGACTCCTGACGCAGACATGCCACACAACAGCTGCGCCACTGCACGCTGTAGTCTGCCCTCTGCTTAACCTGTGACCTCCATTTTACCCTGGGCGTTGCATTGTCCTGGTTTCACCTTCTTACAGTGGGTCTGTGTGCAGTCAGCAATGCCACTGCAGGATTCTCATGCTCTGAAGACATGCTGAGTTTGCTGAATTCCAGTCCGTGTTTGAGGAGGCACTTTGATGCTGTTTGACAGGCGAAGGTGGGAGGGGTAGATTCTGACCATTACCATCTGGAATCAAGACTTGGAAAGAAGGAAGCCTGAGCCCTGGTGGGAAAGAATCCCGAACAATGGCCACGGTCTTAATGTTGCCCCATACCGATGACTGGATCGGGATGTGAAGGTCTCTAAAGCTGGGGCCATGGCCAAGGGCCAAAGAGGCAGGGTCTGGAGATGTTTACCCTTGAACAATCCAAGGTACTGGAGTTCTGTCTGGTATGTCATTCACTCATGTCTTGAATGATACCCTATAACTGGCTCACAAACTGGTTGGAACTAATTCATGATGAATAGGTTGGCCAAAAATGCAGCCATACTTGGCTAACAGCAATATTACTGCATTCTGCCAAAAGTTAGTTAGCTTACAAGGTAGATGGAGCATGCCTAAGGATGTTTCTCAAGATGGATTGGTAGATACGTGGATAAGTGGCGGGGCTCGTGTGATCAGACGCACCTGCAGCGAGTTAGCTATTTCAACAGGTAGATGGGGTTTGGCTGTAATTTCCTTTAACCTCTCTTGGGTA
The DNA here is from genome assembly GCF_045679555.1 of Salvelinus alpinus. Taxonomy (NCBI): domain Eukaryota; kingdom Metazoa; phylum Chordata; class Actinopteri; order Salmoniformes; family Salmonidae; genus Salvelinus; species Salvelinus alpinus. Next base: position 48,560,919 of record NC_092094.1, on the reverse strand, counting down.
GGGTGCAGTATTTTGACGTCCGGATGAAAAGTGTGCCCAAAGTAAACTGCATGTTACTCAGGCCCAGAAGCTAGGATGTGCATTTAATTGGTAGATTTGGATAGAAAACACTAAAGTTTCTACAACTGTTAAAATGAACCATCCCCTTCAAAAAATAATTCAGCCTACCACTATTTTCAATGGCTATCACTTTTATTATAAGGCCAATTCCTCCAAGATTGCAGTTCCTATGGCTTCCACTAGATGTCAACAGTCTTTAGAAAGAGTTTCAGGCTGTTTTTTGGAAAAATGAGCCAGAAATTGTAGTTTTTCTAGGTGGCTCCCATTTTGTCTGTAGTGTTTCCAAGCGTGTGGAAGAGAGCGTGTTCTTTGGTATTTTTCTCCGGTAAAGACAATAATGATTCTCCGTTTTAAATTTTATCGTTTATTTACGTATTAGGGTACCTAAGGTTTGATTATAAATGTTGTTTTACTTGTTTGGAAAAGTTTATGAGTAACGTTTGGGATTCATTTTGTATGCATTTTGATGGAGGGAAACTGGGTGGATTATTGACTGAGGTGTGCCAGCTAAACTGAGTTTTCATGGATATAAAGAAGGACATTATTGAACAAAAGGACCATTTGTGATGTATCTGGAACCTTTTGGAGTGCCAACAGAAGAAGATAATCAAAGGTAAGGCATTTTTTATATTGCTATTTCTGACTTTCGTGTCGCACCTGCCTCGTTGAAATGTGTTTTTCATGGTTTTGTATGCGGGGCGCTGTCCTCAGATAATCGCATGGTGTGCTTTCGTCGTAAAGCCTTTTTGAAATCTGACACAGCGGCTGGACACTTGTGATTTTATGAAAGTTAAATATTTATAATATTGTAGTTTGAATTTTGCGCTCTGCAATTTCACCGGATGTTGGCCAGGTGGGAAACTACCGTCCCACCTGCCCATAAGAAGTTAAAGCCCTGTGTTTTGTGGTGGTCGGGGCTGGGAGTTGAGTGGAGAATGTGTCTCTGTGGGGTATCGGTCCCCTAAGCAAGTGTCCATGTCTTTAGTGTTTGCTGTGATCGCACTGGACCAGTGTCTGTGCAATGAGAAGTCTTACTGGCAAATTCGAGTGAGGAAGTGGGCGGCTGCGCTGACAACGAACTGGGGCTGTGGAGCTAAGTGTTGATCCGAGAGCAGAGGACCGAGACAGGCATTGGTACAACGCATATCTAGGAACTTTATCTCCGCTAAGTAAGGGACGTGATTCTTCCTGTGTTCCCCTTACACTACTCTTTCTCTCTCTCTGGGCCGTTTTGCCATGCCACTGAATGCCACTATTATCGGCAGGGCACATATGGAAGCCATATTGAAGGTACAAGCACTGGCAGAACCGCAGCAGATTGATTTAATCATGGAGGCTCTAGATGGCCGTGCAAAGAGAGAAACCATGTTTAGTCAAGCCCAGAGGAACTCACCTGCTTCATTGTGGGCTGCATTACAGGGCTGGTTTTGTAGCCGCACCCCTACACCCGGTCCCGCTTCTTTAACTGTAACCAGCGGGGAGATGAGTCTATGGGACACTACCTCCTGCGCACACAGGAGCTGTTTAGACGATGGCGCCAATCCGAACTGAACGGATCTGCCAAATATGAATCAACTCTTCAGAACCAATTCGTTAAAGGTCTAAAGGAGTGCTCTCTGAAACAGGAGCTTCAAAAGTATGCACGGCCACAGCTAGGGATGACATTCACTCAGGTTAGTCCGGAGGCTGGCGAGAGATGGAGGGAAAGGACTGCCAGGTTTGCTGTACTGTTACCCCTACAGGTGAACTGTGACCACTGCAGACTTTGAGCAATGGAAGAAGAACATGCATGCTGAGCACCCTGGCAGAGACCCTAGTGAGAAGTCAGACAGCAGACAACTCATTCAGCTGCCACGGCTGAGGGAGGAGCCAAGGGGGCTTGTAACAGGTGGACAATGGAAGGAAAGCCCCATTCCAGTGGGACTGGCAGGGCAAACTCATAATTGGGGTGTGGACAGCCTGGCCACATCCAACGCTTCTGCTCCACCCAGAGAGATGAACAGGCCCTTATGAACAGGTATCCCCCAGCCGCTATGGAGCGAGCGGTCGGAGCTGCAGGCACCAGGCAGGAGGAAAGCCCTGAGAAGTCTGCTGTAGCACACCATATGTATGTATGGATCATAATGTATTTACTGTTTTATTAACATGTTTCCAAGTTCTAGTGACAAATCATGCATTCTGATTCTAGCATAGATTGTAATGGACACATACAGTGGGGAGAACAAGTATTTGATACACTGCCGATTTTGCAGGTTTTCCTACTTACAAAGCATTTAGAGGTCTGTAATTTTTATCATAGGTACACTTCAACTGTGAGAGACGGAATCTAAAACAAAAATCCAGAAAATCACATTGTATGATTTTTAAGTAATTAATTTGCATTTTATTGCATGACATAAGTATTTGATACATCAGAAAAGCAGAACTTAATATTTGGTACAGAAACCTTTGTTTGCAATTACAGAGATCATATGTTTCCTGTAGTTCTTGACCAGGTTTGCACACACTGCAGCAGGGATTTTGGCCCACTCCTCCATACAGACCTTCTCCAGATCCTTCGGGTTTCGGGGCTGTCGCTGGGCAATATGGACTTTCAGCTCCCTCCAAAGATTTTCTATTGGGTTCAGGTCTGGAGACTGGCTAGGCCACTCCAGGACCTTGAGATGCTTCTTAAGGAGCCACTCCTTAGTTGCCCTGGCTGTGTGTTTCGGGTCGTTGTCATGCTGGAAGACCCAGCCACGACCCATCTTCAATGCTCTTACTGAGGGAAGGAGGTTGTTGGCCAAGATCTCGCGATACATGGCCCCATCCATCCTCCCCTCAATACGGTGCAGTCGTCCTGTCCCCTTTGCAGAAAAGCATCCCCAAAGAATGACGTTTCCACCTCCATGCTTCACGGTTGGGATGGTGTTCTTGGGGTTGTACTCATCCTTCTTCTTCCTCCAAACACGGCGAGTGGAGTTTAGATCAACAAGCTCTATTTTTGTCTGATCAGACCACATGACCTTCTCCCATTCCTCCTCTGGATCATCCAGATGGTCATTGGCAAACTTCAGATGGGCCTGGACATGCGCTGGCTTGAGCAGGGGGACCTTGCGTGCGCTGCAGGATTTTAATCCATGACGGAGTAGTGTGTTACTAATGGTTTTCTTTGAGACTGTGGTCCCAGCTCTCTTCAGGTCATTGACCAGGTCCTGCCGTGTAGTTCTGGGCTGATCCCTCACATTCCTCATGATCATTGATGCCCCACGAGCTGAGATCTTGCATGGAGCCCCAGACCGAGGGTGATTGACCGTCATCTTGAACTTCTTCCATTTTCTAATAATTGCGCCAACAGTTGTTGCCTTCTCACCAAGCTGCTTGCCTATTGTCCTGTAGCCCATCCCAGCCTTGTGCAGGTCTACAATTTTATCCCTGATGTCCTTACACAGTTCTCTGGTCTTGGCCATGGAGAGGTTGGAGTCTGTTTGATTGAGTGTGTGGACAGGTGTCTTTTATACAGGTAACGAGTTCAAACAGGTGCAGTTAATACAGGTAATGAGTGGAGAACAGGAGGGCTTCTTAAAGAAAAACTAACAGGTCTATGAGAGACGGAATTCTTACTGGTTGGTAGGTGATCAAATACTTATGTCATGCAATAAAATGCTAATTAATTACTTAAAAATCATACAATGTGATTTTCTGGATTTTTGTTTTAGATTCCGTCTCTCACCGTTGAAGTGTACCTATGATAAGAATTACAGACCTCTACATGCTTTGTAAGTAGGAAAACCTGCAAAATCGGCAGTGTATCAAATACTTGTTCTCCCCACTGTATGTGTGTAAAATACTTGAATGTTTATGTGTGGCGGCATGTTTGCTAACATATCATGTTGTTTTTAACATACATAATCGATAATATTTCAACCGGACGGTAAACTATTCAATATTCCAGAGAAAGAAAATGTCGAGGTACAACTCTCCAGCGCATTAAATAATCAAAGGACACCTGACGCGTTTTGATAAATCTCGCTCATTTTTCAAAATAAAAGCTTGAAAATATGTCTAAAGCCTGGTCACAGCCTGAGGAAGCCATTGGAAAATGAATCTGGTTGATACCCCTTTAAATGGAGGATGGGCAAAAAATGGAACAGGGATTTTTCCAAATAAAAGGCACTACCGGGTTGGATTTCCTCAGGTTTTCGCCTGCAAAATCAGTTCTGTTATACTCACAGACAATATTTTGACAGTTTTGGAAACTTTCGAGTGTTTTCAATCCTAATCTGTCAATTATATGCATATTCTAGCATCTGGTCCTGAGAAATAGTCCGTTTACCTTGGGAACGTTATTATTCCAAACATAAAAATAGTGCCCCCTAGCTGAAAGAGGTTAACTTCTCTTGGGTAGGGGGCAGCGTTCGGAATATTGGATGAAATGCATGCCCAAATTAAACTGCCTGCTTCTCGGGCCTAGAAGATATGATATGCGTATAACTGGTAGATATGGATAGAAAACACTCTAAAATTTCCAAAACGGTTAAAATAGTGTATGTGAGTATAACAGACCTGATTTGGCAGGCAAAAACCTGAGAAAAATCCATTCAGGAAGTAGTTTTTTGGGGGGTTTTGTAGTTTTCTATTCAATGCCATTACAGTATCCATTGACTTGGGACTCAAATTGCAGTTTCTATGCCTTCCACTAGATGTCAACAGTCTTTAGAAATTGTTTCAGGCTTGTATTCTGAAAAATTAATTAGTAAGAGCAGTCTGAATGAGTGTACCCTAAAGTGTCACAGAGCTTTTTCATGCGCGAGACCGAGAGATTGCGTTTCTTGTTTACCTTTTAAATTGACGACGTTATTGTCCGGTTGAAATATTATCTATTATTTAGGCTAAAAACAACCTGAGGATTGAATATAAACATCGTTTGATATGTTTCTATGAACTTTACGGATACAATTTGGATTTTTTTGTCTTCCTGTTTTGACTGCGTTTGAGCCTGTGGATTACTGAAGAAAACGCGCAAACAAAATGGAGGTTTTTGGATATAAAGACACTTTATCGAACAAAAGGAACATTTATTGAGTAAATGAATGTCTGCTGAGTGCAACCATATGAAGAACATCAAAGGTAAGGGATTATTTTTATCTCTATTTCTGACTTGTGTAACTGTTCTACTTGGCTGGTTACTGTTTGTAATGATTTGTCTAGTGGGCTATGTTCTCAAATAATTGTAAGGTATGCTTTCGCCGTAAAGCATTTTTTAAATCTGACACCGTGGTTGGATTCACAAGAAGTTAATCTTTAAAACTACGTAAAATATGTATTGTTTTTTTAATTTTTATAATGAGTACTTCTGTAATTGAATTTGGCGCCCAGCAGTTTCATTGGCTGTTGAAGAGGTGGGACGCTAACATCTCACGTACCCAAGAGAAGTTATAAACGGTAAACGACTTGTCATGTCATGTGCTCCGGTTGTTGTATACACTGTAACAAGTACATCAACGATTTGTAATATGCTGAAAAATGGCCAAACTAAGTTAATATTTTCAGGCAATGAGGGCAGCCATCTTTGACTTTGTTTCTTTGCGTTTTATAGTGAATTGCATTCTGGGATTAGGGAGTTTTTGCTTGTCAAAGATAAACAAACATGGCTGACATCGCAAAGAATTTAGCTGCTGTTAGCTTAGCTGACACACATTTCTTTTCTAAACAACATCACATTAGTCTCTTGTGCTCACCAGAGATGTGGTACATTGTAAACTAGTCTAGCTGTTAGGTTGCTAACTTTAGTTTTTTTGTCAGCGCAACCTGTTTTTTAGATTGTTTCGTCGTGAATGTGTTCCGTGTGATGCTTGGATGATGAAGTTTGCATTTATCTTTTACAATAAAAAGGTCAAATTGTGGAATAAAGTTTAAGACCTTTATTTTTCATCAGTACAAAAAAAATATTCAGACAATAATGGTCATTAGACGCGTTTATTGCGTCATACGTTCTATTGCTACTGTTCCAATCACGTATTTGAGATTGTACGCTGCAGGGACCACTAAAAAATGATCAGAAATACGTGATTGTACCTGTCAAAGGGTTAAAAATCTTCAAATAAATAGTTGTTTCAACGGAATTGACAGTATTGAAAAATGATACTGTGGCTATTTTTTTTTACAGTATACTGCCCAAACCCTAAGGCGAAGCAAGCTGCTATGGAGAAAAGTTTTGAAGCTGAGGACTTCTCTCCCTCCCCGTCTCCAGATGGTAATCTTTTTCTGTTCAATGTGTAGGCTAAAGCAGGCACTGACCTTATGTTAACATAGCTTGGGGATAGCTGCATCTTTGGCTAGTCTATCTAGCTGATATTTCTGTCAAATCACAGTTATGCCAAGTAAACGAGAGCCAATGTCTTGAATTTGTTTCATGAGACACTCGTTCTACAACACCTTGCTACGAAAGTAGCTCGCAACTTAGTTTCATCACGTTGTCATGAATTTCCTGTTAGGGATCAGCTGAACTCATGTTACAGTGGATCAGCATTACAGATCTCTCTCTCGCTCTCTCTCCCGCAGAGGAGGAGAGGTATGGAGGTGGGGGTTTTATGACCTCACACCCATCATAAATTGTAAGGCAGCAGACCAACTCCTTTCTGGTCTCTAATGTGAGAGATCGGAATGTCTTTGTGCCTTAGGGAGTTCTTTCATCATCCGAATGGTTGGGAATAATGATGGATGGAAAATGAATATTAATGTCTATTTTATGATGTCATTAAAAGTTAAATGAAGACATTATATCGAAAACATTGTAACTTGAAGAGTTTTCTTAATGTGTATATGTGACTCACCACCTGGATTTGGTCTTACAGTGGCTTGCAAAAGTATTCACCCCCTCGGCATTTTTTCTATTTTGTTGCCTTACAACCTGGAATTAAAATTGATTTGTATCATTTGATTTACACAACATGCCTACCACTTTGAAGATGCAAAATATTTTATATTGTGAAATGAACAACAAATGTGACAGAAAAACTAAACTTGAGCGTGCATAACTATTCACCCCCCCAAAGTGAATACTTTGTCGAGCCACCTTTTGCAGCAATTACAGCTGCAAGTCTCTTGGAGTATGTTTATAAACTTGGCACATCTAGCCATTGGGATTTTTGCCCATTATTCAAGGCAAAACTGCTCCAGCTCCTTCAAGTTGGATGGGTTTCTTTAAGTCATACCACATATTCTCAATTGGATTGAGGTCTGGGCTTTGACTAGGCCATTCCAAGACATTTAAATGTTTCCCCTTAAACCACTTGAGTGTTGCTTCAGCAGTATGCTTAGGGTCATTGTCCTGCTGGAAGGTGAACCTCCGTCCAAGTCTCAAATCTCTGGAAGACTGAAACAAGAATTTCCCTGTATTTACCACCATCCATCATTCCTTCAATTCTGACCAGTTTCCCAGTCCCTGCCGATGAAAAACATCCCCACAGCATGATGCTGCCACCACCATGCTTCACTGAGGGGATGGTATTCTCAGGGTGATGAGAGGTGTTGGGTTTGCGCCAGACATAGCGTTTTCCTTGAAGGCCAAAAAGCTATATTTTAGTCTCATCTGACCAGAGTACCTTCTTCCATATGTTTGGGGAGTCTCCCACATGTCTTTTGGCGAACACCAAATGTGTTTGCTTATTTCTTTCTTTAAGCACGGGCTTTCTTCTGGCCAATCTTCCGTAAAGCCCAACTCAGTGGAATGTATGGCATAAAGTGGTCCTATGGACAGATACTCCAATCTCCCCTGTGGAGCGTTGCAGCTCCTTCAGGGATATCTTTGTTCTCTTTGTTGCCGCTCTGATTAATGCCGACCTTGCCTGGTCCGTGAAATTTGGTGGGCAGCCCTCCCTTGGCAGGTTTGTTGTGGTGCCATATTCTTTCCATTTCTTAATAATGGATTTAATGGTGCTCCGTGGGATGTTCAAAGTTTCAGATATTTTTTATAACCCTACCCTGATCTGTATTTCTCCACAACTTTGTCTCTGACCTGTTTGGAGAGCTCATTGGTCTTCATAGTGTCACTTGCTTGGTGGTGCCCCTTGCTTAGTGGTGTTGCAGACTCTAGGGCCTTTCAGAACAGGTGTATATATACTGAGATCATGTGACAGATCATGTGACATTTAGATTGCACACAGGTGGACTTTATTTAACTAATTATGTGACTTCTGAAGGTAATTGGTAATTTGTTGCACCAGGTCTTATTTAAATAATAAACAAATACCTAGGTATCTGGTTCGACTGTAAACTCTCCTTCCAGACCCACATTAAGCATCTCCAATCCAAAATGTAATCTAGAATTGGCTTCCTATATCGCAACAAAGCATCCTTCACTCATGCTGCCAAACATACCCTCGTAAAACTGACCATCCTACCGATCCTCGACTTCGGTGATGTCATCTACAAAATAGCCTCCAACACTCTACTCAACAAACTGGATGCAGTCTATCACAGTGCCATCCGTTTTGTCACCAAAGCCCCATACACTACCCACCATTGCAACCTGTACGCTCTCGTTGGTTGGCCCTCGCTTCATACTCGTCGCCAAACCCACTGGCTACAGGTTATCTACAAGTCTCTGCTAGGTAAAGCCCCTCCTTATCTCAGCTCACTGGTCACCATAGCAGCACCCACTCGTAGCACGCGCTCCAGCAGGTATATCTCACTGGTCACCCCCAAAGCCAATTCCTCCTTTGTTCGTCTTTCCTTCCAGTTCTCTGCTGCCAATGACTGGAACGAACTGCAAAAATCTCTGAATCTGGAGACTCATATCTCCCTCACTAGCTTTAAAAACATCCTAAAGATTGATTCAATACTTCGTTTGTCATGTTTTTACGGACTGTAATATAACTTTTTTTACTTTTGTTCGTACTTTCCGCTGGACTTGCACGCGTGTCGTGAGTTTGGAAAGTGTATTGAACGCTAGAACAACAATGAGGAATTTGGACATAAATGATGGACATTATCGAACAAAACAAACATTTATTGTGGAACTGGGATTCCTGGGAGTGCATTCTGATGAAGATCATCAAAGGTAAGTGAATGTTTATAATGTTATTTCTGACTTCTGTTGACTGCACAATATGGTGGATATATTTTTATCTTGATTGGGCTCTGAGCGCCGACCTCAGATTATTGCATGGTTTGCTTTTTCCGTAAAGCTTTTTTGAAATCTGACACAGCGGTTGCATTAATAAGGAGACGTACATCTAAAGGTCCATGCATAACACTTGTATTTTCATCAACATTTATAATGAGTATTTCTGTAAATTGATGTGGCTCTCTGCAAAATCACCGGATGTTTTGGAACTACTGAACGTAACGCGCCAATGTAAACTCAGATTTTTGGATATAAATATGAACTTTACTGAACAAAACATACATGTTACACAATACATGTACATACATGGATTGTGTAACATGAAGTCCTATGAGTGTCATCTGATGAAGATCATCAAAGGTTAGTGATTCATTTTATCTATATTTCTGCTCATTGTGAATCCTCTCTTTGGCTGGAAAAATGGCTGTGTTTTTCTGTGAATAGGCACTCACCTAACATAATCGTTTGGTTTGCTTTCGTCGTAAAGCCTTTTTGAAATCGGACACTGTGGCTGGATTTACAACAAGTGTATATTTAAAATGGTGTAAAATACATGTATGTTTGAGGAATTTTAATTAAGGGATTTCTGTTGTTTTGAATTTGGCGCCCTGCACTTTGACTGGCGGTTGACGAGGTGAGACGCTACCGTCCCACATAGCCTAGAGAGGTTAAAGGTTGGTCTGATATACTCTATGGAGGAACTGCTCTGTGGAGAAACAATCAGACCAATATACCTTTGTGAAATGGGATGCAAGATTTACTAATCTCCAGAGGTGTGGACTCGAGTCACAAGACTTGGACTTGAGTCAGACAAATATGATGACTTGCAACTCGACTTTGGCTTTAACACCAATGACTCATGACTTGACCTTGAGCCATATGACTCAACCTGACTTGATACCCTACCCAAACCCAAATATTAAAAATGATGCTTTTTAAAAAAGTGTGCAGCGCATGGACTCTTCATTTAACGGATTACAGTTTGAATCGGACAGCAGCCAATCAAATTGTGCCAGCTGAGAAAAAGTTGTGCGTGGCAGTGCAGAGGAACGTCGGCAGGTGAATTCAGATGGAGCCCTTGGAAAGATGATAACCAAAATTATTATTTTCGGATATAAAGACCACCCTGTATCAACAAAAGGGGTTCGTGCTCAGTTCCCTCCTGTACTCCCTGTTCACCCACGACTGCATGGCCAGGCACGACTCCAACACCATTAAGTTTGCAGACGACACAGCAGTGGGAGGCCTGATCACCGACAACGACGAGACAGCCTATAGGGAGGAGGTCAGAGACCTGGTAGGGTGGTGCCAGAATAACAACCTATCCCTCAACGTAACCAAGACAAAGGAGATGATTGTGGACTACAGGAAAAGGAGGACCAAGCACGCCCCCATTCTCATCGACGGGGCTGCAGTGGAGCAGGTTGAGAGCTTCAAGTTCCTTGATGTTCACATCACCAACAAACTAGAATGGTCCAAACACACCAAGGCGGTTGTGAAGAGGGCACGACAAAGCCTATTCCCCCTCAGGAAACTAAAAAGGTTAGGCATGGGTCCTGAGATCCTCAAAAGGTTCTACAGCTGCAACATTGAGAGCATCCTGACTGGTTGTATCACTGCCTGGTACGGCAATTGCTCGGCCTCCGACCGCAAGGCACTACAGAGGGTAGTGCGTACGGCCCAGTACATCACTGGGGCTAAACTGCCTGCCATCCAGGACCTCTTCACCAGGCGGTGTCAGAGGAAGGCCCAAAAAATTGTCAAAGACCCCAGCCACCCCAGTCATAGACTGTTCTCTCTACTACCACAAGGCAAGCGGTACCGGAGTGCCAAGTCTAGGACAAAAAGGCTTCAACAGTTTTTACCCCCAAGCCATAACACTCTTGAACAGGTAATCAAATAGCTGCTGCTGCTACTCTCTGTTTATCATATATGCATAGTCACTTTAACTATACATTCATGTACAGTACATACTACCTCAATTGGCCCGACCAACCAGTGCTCCAGCACATTGGCTAACCGGGCTATCTGCATTGTGTTCCGCCACCCACCACCCACCAACCCCTCTTTTACGCTACTGCTACTCTTTGTCCATCATATATGCATACTCACTTTAACCATGTCTACATGTACTGTACATACTACCTCAATCAGCTTGACTAACCAGTGTATGTATGTAGCCTCGCTATTACTGTATAAAGCCATGCTACCGTTATTTTTCGCTGTCTTTATACTGTTGTTTTTATTTCTTTACTTACCTATTGTTCACCTAATACCTTTTTTGCACTATTGGTTAGAGCCTGTAAGTAAGCATTTCACTGTTGTATTCGGCGCACGTGACAAATAAACTTTGATTTGATTTTGATACTTGTGACTTGTAAAACAATGACTTCCCACCTCTGCTAATCTCCCATGCTGGTGAGTGTGTAAACTGTTTTTGCTCTGAAACATTTTGTGGTGCCACACTTGGTATGGCTCCAGACTGTTCCGCTGCTGAGGCCAACACTGGGTCACAAACAGCCAAATGTCAATCCCGCCTGGCATTTAGTGTGGGCAATCTGCAGCAAATTAGCTCTCATTAGAGACCAGTTTATCGCATTATAACAAGTGGCGTTGTACAGATATGATTATAGTGAGGCAGAGAGATGTTGACATTTTCTTCCTGATTATGAATTGAATTATTTAAATGTGAGGATATTTATCAGTATACAAGGGTTTGATTTTACCATAGTACCCTAATTTGTGTAATTTTATGCAACTGTGTGTAATTGGGAATATCCAATTATCCAAAACGAAAGACCAAAATTGGGAATGAAAAATCCATGCATCCAATTTACATATTTAAGCTGTTTAATTATTTATATGATGAAGTCCAGTTTTTTCTATGAAGAGAGTCTCCATCAATCCAGTTTCAGTGCTCTTTCTGAATGACATACTGATATTGATTTAATCTATTTAGATGTAGGCATTTCTACTGCCGACTTAATGATGCATGCGTGTTTCAAATTAAAGTGCACAGAGGAGATCTTTTCAAAAAGAAAGCAGGTAATGAAGTTTAAATGAAGCTTACCTTTAAGTGCTTTTAATTACCCGATATGTGGCGAATCTCAGAACTTAATTACCATAAACTTTAAATTACTTATTAAGAATTTTCCAGGTCATTTCATGGCTGTACAAGGAAGCACTCAAACATGCACAAACTCAACCACAGAATAATAATCCATAGAGGGTTCACCCCAAACAGGTACCCAAAGTTCCCCAAATATTTGAGAAAATCTGTCAAAGATAACATTCAAAATATGCATTTAAGTTTACATTCGGCCAACTATTCTCCCTCCTATATTTTTCACTATTTGGTTGCATTCTCCTTGGTCAGATCTGTAAACAAAAAAATTACTTTTGGGTACCTCTTCAGGGTTGTTTGGGGTACTTTGAGGTACCTGTTTTGGGTCCTTTGGTTTTGGTTATGGTTGTTTGGTGTACTTTGGGGTACCTGTTTGGGGTTGTTTGGGATTATTTGAAGTACGTGTTTTGGATAGTTTTTTGTTGTTTGGGGTACCTGTTTGGGGTTGGTTGGGGTTGATTGGGGTACCTGTTTGGTCTTGTTTTTTGGATGTTTGGGGTACTTTGGGGTACCTGTTTGGGGTTGTTTGGCATACTTTGGGGTTGTTTGGGGTGATAAGTAGGACCCTATATAGAGGTTATGCACCTGCAAAAATAAAATATCTAGCTACCTAAACACGTAATTTTTTTATTTAACCTTTATTTAACTAAGGAAGTCAGTTAAGAACAAATTATTATTTACAATGACGGCCTAGGAACAGTGGGTTAACTGCCTTGTTCACATGCAAACACCCATCCTTGTCTTCCACAGCCTGTATTCTTGTAGATTAAAGGTGGACAGGGTCAGTGGCCATGCTGTGTGAGGGGAAATGTGGGAGTGCTATAGTGTCTGTACGGCGTAATGCTGAACCGTCAAAACTCAGCCTCTTAGGCCTCCCGGGTGGCGCAGTGGTCTAGGGCACTGCATCGCAGTGCTAGCTGCGCCACCAGAGTCTCTGGGTTCGCGCCCAGGCTCTGTCGCAGCCGGCCGCGACCGGGAGGTCCGTGGGGCGACGCACAATTGGCATAGCGTCGTCCGGGTTAGGGAGGGTTTGGCCGGTAGGGATATCCTTGTCTCATCGCACTCCAGCGACTCCTGTGGCGGGCCGGGCGCAGTGCGCGCTAACCAAGGGGGCCAGGTACACGGTGTTTCCTCCGACACATTGGTGCGGCTGGCTTCCGGGTTGGAGGCGCGCTGTGTTAAGAAGCAGTGCGGCTTGGTTGGGTTGTGCTTCGGAGGACGCATGGCTTTCGACCTTCGTCTCTCCCGAGCCCGTACGGGAGTTGTAGCGATGAGACAAGATAGTAATTACTAGCGATTGGATACCACGAAAATTGGGGAGAAAATGGGATAAAATAAATAAAAAATTTTTTTTAACTCAGCCTCTTGGTGAATAGAGCGGAAACCGTGTGGCAAGGAACGTGAGAAAGACCTCGAAATTGGTGGGGTCCTTTCCCAAAATGAAATTTGGGCAGCGGAATAAAGGCTTTGTGAGGATGAATAAGGTGAGCAAGTGTTCTGAACTTTTGTCCTAACATCGTAAATCTGTCACTTGAAATACTGTAAATTCATTAGGTCCTAATCTATGGATTTCACATGACTGGGAATACAGATATTCATCTATTTGTCACAGATACTTTAAAAAAAGGTAGGGGTGCAGATCAGAAACCCAGTCAGTATCTGGTGTGACCACCATTTGCCTCATGCAGCGGGACACATCTAGTTTGCATAGAGTTGATCAAGCTGTTGATTGTGGTCTTTGTGGAATGTTGTCCAACTCCTATTCAATGGTTGTGCGAAGTTGCTATATATTGGCGGGAACTGGAACACACTGTCGTACACGTCGATCCAGAGCATCCCAAACATGCATTATTATGCTGAAACTTGAGGTGATAGCGGCGGATGAGTGGCACTCTGTTCTCAACGTTGACATCAGCAAATTGCTAACCCACACGACGCCATACATGCTGTCTGCCATCTGCCAGGTACAATAGAAACCAGGTTTCATCAGTGAAGAGCACACTTCTCCAGCATGCCAGTGTATCAAAGGTGCACATTTTCCCACTGAAGTCAGTTACGACGCCAAACTGCATTCAGGTCAAGACTCTGGTGAGGACGACGAGACTGTTTCTGACACTTTTTGAAGAAATTCTTTGCTTGTGCACACCCACACTTTCATCAGCTGTCCAGGTGGCTGGTCTCAGACGATCCCAAAGGTGAAGAAGCCAGATGCGGACATTCTGGGCTGGCATGGTTACAGATGGTCAGCAGTTGTGAAGCCGGTTGGTCATATTGCCAAATTCTCTAAAACGATGTTGGAGGCGGCTTATGGTAGAGAAATTAACATTGAATTATCTGGCAACAGCTCTGGTGGACATTCCAGCATTCAGCATGCCAATTGCATGCTCCCTCAAAACTTGAGACATCTGTGACATTGTGTTGTGTTCAAAACTGTATATTTTTCTGGCCATTTATAGACCCCAGCAAGGTGCACCTGTGTAATGATTATGCTGTTTTAAACCCCCTAGAATCTTATTAGCATATTAAAAATCAGTCAGTTTAATCTAGAGATGTTTTTGCATTGGATGCTTCCCAATCCATCGCATCTGCCGATGTTGCACTTCCACATCTGTGGTGAAAGTTGACAGAGCTAGAGCTCTGAACAATTTGGCCTTCAAACTATTATGACCCCTCTATGGAAATGTGAGACTCTCCGTTTTGCTCTACGACCCCCACAAGTGTTTTGAGATTTGTCTGAAGTTGGTAGAGCCAATCTGCAACTTCTGTCTGGAGCGTCCAAACTGTTTGGGCTACACACTAATATGACCCATCTGTGGAAAAGAGAGACTCTCACGAACACATACAGTACTCGCCAAAAGTTTGGAAACACCTACTCATTCCAGGTTTTATCTTTATTTTTTACTAATTTCTACTTTGTAGAATAACAGTGAAGACATCAACAGTATGAAATCACACATAAGGAATCATGAAGCAACCAAAAAAGTGTTAAATAAATCCAAATATATTTGAGATTCTTCAAAGTAGCCTTGATGACAGCTTTGTACACTCTTGGCATTATCTCAACCAGGTAGTCACCTTGAATGCATTTCAATTAACAGGTGTGCCTTATTTAAAGGTAATTTGTGGAATTTCTTTCCTTCTTAATTAATGCGTTTGAGCCAGTCAGTTGTGTTGTGACAAGGTAGGGGTGGTATACAGAAGATTTGGTAAAAGACCAAGTCCATATTATGACAAGGACAGCTCAAATAAGCAAAGAGAAACAACAGTCCATCATTACTTTAAGACATGAAAGTCAGTCAATACGGAACATTTCAAGAACTTTGAAAGATTATTCGAGTGCAGTTGCAAAAACCATAAAGTGCTATGATGAAACTAACTCTCATGAGGACCGCCACAGGAAAGGAAGACCCAGAGTTACTTCTCCTGCAGAGGATAAGTTCATTAGTTACACCAGCCTCAGAAATTACAACCCAAATAAGTGCTTCACAGAGTTCAAGTAACAGACACATCTCAACGTCAACTGTTGACTGCATGAAATCAGGTCAAATTGCAACAAAGGAACCACTACTAAAGGACACCAATAAGAAACACGAGTATTTGACATTAGACCGGTGGAAATCTGTCCTTTGGTCTGATGAGTCCAAATGTGAGATTTTTGGTTCCAACTGCCGTGTCTTTGTGAGACGTATGATCTCCGCATGTGTGGTTCCCACCGTGAAGCATGGAAGAGGAGGTGTGATGGTGTGTGGGTGCTTTGCTGATGACACTGTCGTTGATTTATTTAGAATTCAAGGCACACTTAACCAGCATGGCTACCACATCATTCTGCAGCGATACGTCATCCCATCTGGTTATCATTTGTTTTTCAACAAGACAATGACCCAACACACCTCCAGGCTGTGTAAGGGCTATTTGACCAAGACGGAGAGTGATGGAATGCTGAGTCAGATGATCTGGCCTCCACAATCACCAGACCTCGACCCAATTGAAGAGAGTGAAGGAAAAGCACCCAACAAGTACTTAGCATACAGTGGGGAGAACAAGTATTTGATACACTGACGATTTTGCAGGTTTTCCTACTTACAAAGCATGTAGAGGTCTGTCATTTTTATCATAGGTACACTTCAACTGTGAGAGACGGAATCTAAAACAAAAATCCAGAAAATCACATTGTATGATTTTTAAGTAATTAATTTGCATTTTATTGCATGACATAAGTATTTGATCACCTACCAACCAGTAAGAATTCCGGCTCTCACAGACCTGTTAGTTTTTCTTTAAGAAGCCCTCCTGTTCTCCACTCATTACCTGTATTAACTGCACCTGTTTGAACTCGTTACCTGTATAAAAGACACCTGTCCACACACTCAATCAAACAGACTCCAACCTCTCCACAATGGCCAAGACCAGAGAGCTGTGTAAGGACATCAGGGATAAATTGTAGACCTGTACAAGGCTGGGATGGGCTACAGGACAATAGCCAAGCAGCTTGGTGAGAAGGCAACAACTGTTGGCACAATTATTAGAAAATGGAAGAAGTTCAAGATGACGGTCAATCACCCTCGGTCTGGGGCTCCATGCAAGATCTCACCTCGTGGGGCATCAATGATCATGAGGAATGTGAGGGATCAACCCAGAACTACACGGCAGGACCTGGTCAATGACCTGAAGAGAGCTGGGACCACAGTCTCAAAGAAAACCATTAGTAACACACTACGCCGTCATGGATTAAAATCCTGCAGCGCACGCAAGGTCCCCCTGCTCAAGCCAGCGCATGTCCAGGCCCGTCTGAAGTTTGCCAATGACCATCTGGATGATCCAGAGGAGGAATGGGAGAAGGTCATGTGGTCTGATGAGACAAAAATAGAGCTTTTTGCTCTAAACTCCACTCGCCGTGTTTGGAGGAATAGAAGGATGAGTACAACCCCAAGAACACCATCCCAACCGTGAAGCATGGAGGTGGAAACATCATTCTTTGGGGATGCTTTTCTGCAAAGGGGACAGGACGACTGCACCGTATTGAGGGGAGGATGGATGGGGCCATGTATCGCGAGATCTTGACCAACAACCTCCTTCCCTCAGTAAGAGCATTGAAGATGGGTCGTGGCTGGGTCTTCCAGCATGACAACGACCCGAAACACACAGCCAGGGCAACTAAGGAGTGGCTCCGTAAGAAGCATCTCAAGGTCCTGGAGTGGCCTAGCCAGTCTCCAGACCTGAACCCAATAGAAAATCTTTGGAGGGAGCCGAAAGTCCGTATTGCCCAGCGACAGCCCCGAAACCTGAAGGATCTGGAGAAGGTCTGTATGGAGGAGTGGGCCAAAATCCCTGCTGCAGTGTGTGCAAACCTGGTCAAGAACTACAGGAAACGTATGATCTCTGTAATTGCAAACTAAGGTTTCTGTACCAAATATTCAGTTCTGCTTTTCTGATGTATCAAATACTTATGTCATGCAATAAAATGCAAATTAATTACTTAAAAATCATACAATGTGATTTTCTGGATTTTTGTTTTAGATTCCTTCTCTCACAGTTGAAGTGTACCTATGATAAAAATTACAGACCTCTACATGCTTTGTAAGTAGGAAAACCTGCAAAATTGTCAGTGTATCAAATACTTGTTCTCCCCACTGTATGTGGGAACTCCTACAAGACCATTGGAAAAGCATTTCAGGTGAAGCTGGTTGAGACAATGCCAAGAGTGTGCAAAGCTGTCATCAACACTTTTTTGGTAGGTACATTTCATAGTTGCCGGCTTGCCCAGCGCCCATGTCTCGGCCTGTTCGCCCAGGTGGGACTCCGGGTGGCACCCCTAGAGGGGGGTGGGGGGTGTACTGTCACGCCTGCTCTTGCTCTTCCCCCCTGGTGCTCGAGGGCGCCAGGCTGCCCTGCATCACGCACGCCTATCAGCGATATTGGACTCACCTGGACTCACTCATTACCTGTTTATTTCCTCCCCTATATTTGTCAGTTCCCCTGCTCTGTTCCCCACTGCTGCATTGATTGTTGTTTGTCTGTGTTACCCGTGTGCTGACGCTGCTCCTGTCTCGTTCCATATTAAATGTTTGATTCCCTGTACCTGCTTCGCCTCTCCAGCTTCATCCCTTGACAATTCTACAATGTAGAAAATAGTAAAAATAAAGAGAACCCCTTGAATGAGTAGGTATGTCCAAACTTTTGACTGTCTGTTGTTTTGTTCCAGGACACCGAAAAGACTCATATGAATGTACCCCGTTACCAGTTTAAAAAATGAATGAAAGTACAGTATATATGGAGACAGTTTAGTGTCATAAATAAGGGGTTAAAACATGTGTATGTTGTCCAGTGTAGTGAATCTGTTATTTGTGTGTTTATATGGGCTAATATAAGTATTTTTCATCAAATAATGTTTTTATATATTTTTGGGATACTTCAAGGGGTCTGAAGATTCTAAATAAAACAGCTAAATTGTCCTTGTTATGACCTTAAAACAATTCCATATAGCTTAGTATAACCCCCTTCTCCCCCAGCTTAGATAGGGCTTAGACTGAAAAGGGATTTAATCAGCTTCTTGATATGCCACACCTGTCAAGTGGATGGATTATCTTGGCACTAACAGGCATGCTCACTAACAGGCATGTAAACACATTTCTGCACAAAATTAGAGAAAAATAAGCTTTGTGTGCCTATGGCAAATGTCTGGGATCTTTTATTTCACCTCATGAAACATGGGACCAACACTTCAGATGTTGTGTGTATATCTTTGTTCAGTGTGATGTAATATTAACATTGCTGATTACATATAGTAATAAAGTGGTAACTATTCCAATTTTGGGAGGAACTCATACACCTCTGTAAGCCTTATTGAAGCTCAACCTCTCCGGGATCAGCCTTAACATGTGAGAAAGAGAAGCTTTGGGACTGGTATAGGGACAGCTCAGGGTCCTGCCCTCTTCTAACGCTTTTATCAGTTTCCAGTTAAGGCTTACTCTATTGACAATACAACAGAACGGATTAACAGGAATTACGTTTACTATAGTGGACGGCCAACAAATATCTATCTGAAAGCCACTAAGCCATGCCTCCAGTCCAAGGTTCCTCCAGAACCCCCCAACTAACCGAATGTGCAATATGATCCATTGACTAGCAATGGTTCCTTGAGAAACTCCAGGGTTCCTCAAGTCACCACTAATTATAAGAGTGTATAGTTCCAAGTTATTGACAGTTATGGTAAAACTCTTTCTATATGTTTCATATGTCAAATAAGCAATGCGCTCATGAAGAGCCACACTCCTTTCCCGGACAACTGTAGCTACTGAGGTGACCCTCTGGAATTGTGAACCTAGAGAACCTTGTTGACACGTGCTGTGACATCCAACGGATGCTTTGTCACCAGTTCAAGCCACCCATCTGTGCTGTGTCTCTTCACCTGTCACCTCTAGCTGTCACTGGCCTTGTCCCACCGGATAGCACTCTTCACCTGCCATGTGTCTTTCCCCCCCTACACGACCAAGCACCCCTCTGAGAAAACATGCTCACGACAAAATCAATTACCAGGGCCTTTCACTCATCTGTTTCACAGCCACGTTCTTTTTTAAGCCTGGCAGCAGCAAGGGCGTCCGGAACAAGCAAGGCTTAGCCTAGCGCATAATGTTGTCTTTTTTTTATTACTTTTCCGTTTCAGTCTCTGCTTACAGCATTTCCAAATCTCAATAGAGTCACTTGTGTTTATCATTTCTAGACACACAGGGGGATGTAATCATGTTTGAACGTATTTGCAACCTTCTGGTTTTGGACAATGGGACTGGAAGCTGCCTCCATTCCCGGTGACAGATAAACCTTTATCTCTCTTGAGTAGGGTGTATTTTCAAACTGGGGGCTTGGGGTTTAAGTGTACAGTGAGCTCCAAAAGTATTGGCTCAGTGACACATTTTTTGTTATTTTGGCTCTGTACTCCAGCACTTTGGATTTGAAATGATACAATGACTATGAAGGAAAGTGCAGACTGTCAGTTTTAATTTGAGGGTATTTTCATTCATATCGGGTGAACCGTTTAGAAATTACAGCAGTTTTTGTACATAGTCCCTGTATTAAGGAGACCAAAAGTATTGGAACAAATTCATTTATATCAATCAAATGTATCTATAAAGCGCTTTTTACATCAGCCGATGTCAAAAACTGCTTTACAGAAACCCAGCCTAAAACCACAAACAGCAAGCAATGCAGATGTAGAAGCACGGTGGCTAGGAAAAACTCCCGAGAAAGGTAGAAACCTAGAGAGGAACCAGGCTCTGAGGGGTGGCCAGTTCTCTTCTGGCTGTACCGGGTAGAGATTGTAACAGAACATGGCCAAGATGGTCAAACGTTCCTAGTTGACCAGCAGGGTCAAATAATAATAATCACATTGGTTGTAGAGGGTGCAATAGGTCAGCACCTCAGGAGTAAATGTCAGTTGGCTTTTCATAGCCGAGCATTCAGAGTTAGAGACAGCAGGTGCGGTAGAGAGTCGAAAAACAGCAGGTCCGGGACAAGGTAGCACGTCCAGTGAACAGGTCAGGGTTCCATAGCCGCAGGCAGAATAGTTGAAACTGGAGCAGCAGCACGACCACGTGGACAGCAAGGAGTCGTCAGGCCAGGTAGTCCTGAGGAATGGTCCCAGGGCTCAGGTCCTCTGGGAGGAGAGGGAGAGGGAGAGGGAGAGGGAGAGGGAGAGGGAGAGAGAATTAGAGGGAGCCTACTTAAATTCACACAGGACACCGGATAAGACAGGAGAAATACTCCAGATATAACAGACCCCCGACACAAACGAGTGCAGTATAAAAACTGGAGGCTGAGACAGTAGGGGTCGGGAGACACTGTGGCCCCGTCCGACGATACCCCCAGACAGGGCCAACCAGGCTACATTTATATGTGTATTAAAGTAGTCAAAAGTTTAGTATTTGGTCCCATATTCCTAGCACGCAATGATGACGTCAAGCGTACGCAATGATGACGTCAAGCGTGTGACTCTACAAACTTGTTGGATACATTTGCTGTTTTGTTTCTTGGTGTTTCAGATTATTTTGTGCCCACTAGAAATGTGACATTTGAGTCACAAATAAATAATATAATAAAATATGTTTCTAAAAACTTCTACATTAATGTCAACGCTTCCATGATTATGGATAGTCCTGAATGAATCGTGAATAATCATGAGAGAGAAAGTTAGACGCACAAATATCAAATCTCCAAGATATGCTCATCTCTCCTTATTACAATAATAGAGGGGTTAGTATCACAGTCATTTCAAATAGAAAATGCTGGAGTACAGATCAAAAGCAACAAAAAATGTGTCACTGTCCCAGTACTTTTGGAGTTCACCGTATATTTGAGTTTAAATAAGAAAAAATGTTTTGCAATTTGAAAAGAGTCACACTCCAGAACAGGAGGTTTGTGAGCCCCAGACTGGAAAAGTAGGAATGCAGTGGTTTACCTTCTCAAGTGTATGCACATTTTCTATGCGTAATATGAGGCTTTTTTGTGTGTGCGCTTGTGTGTGTCGCCACAAACGGAATGCTTCCGTAAAGAAATGCAGAAAGATTATCTGTCGCTCATACAGTTTAGCCACCAATTAAAGTAAAACATCTAGGATGATTTGATCCCCAAGTCACTTTTCTATGAATTGAGGATGTGAGCGTTCTATTCTTCAATGGGACTGGTTCTCAGGCAGAATTTGCATTGTAATTAGTAGCTTAGTGGTTACATGCCTCAGTGGTTAGTTAATAAGCAGAGTCAGCAATTTGCATGTCCTCATTATAGTGTCAATGGAAAATAGTCCTTGTCAATCTGCTGCCAGTACCAGTATAGCTACTGCTGTAGTAAAATCCTCAGACAATTTTTACCGACTACAATTTATTAGGTTATCCCATAGGATATGAAATCATTTGGATAATGACAATCTGGGATAATCCTTTATATAAATATTATGACGTTCTAGAATATCAATATTATATATATATTTTTTTATATATGTAAGTGTGTGGCCTTCTAGGCAGAGTTCCTCTGTCCAGTGTCTGTTTTCTTTTGCCCATCTTAATCTTTTATTGGCCAGTCTGAGATATGGCTTTTTCTTTGCAACTCTGCCTGGAATGTCAGCATCCTGGAGTCGCCTCTTCACTGTTGATGTTGAGACTGGTGTTTTGCGGGTACTATTTAATGAAGCTGCCAGTTGGGGACTTGTGAGGCGTCTGTTTCTCAAACTAGACACTCTAATGTACTTGTCCTCTTGCTCAGTTGTGCACCACTCCTATTTCTATTCTGGTTAGAGCCAGTTTGCGCTGTTCTGTGAAGGGAGTAGTACACAGCGTTGTACGAGATTTTCAGTTTCTTGGCAATTTCTCGCATAGAATAGCCTTCACTTCTCAGAACAAGAATAGACTGACGGTTTTCAGAAGAAAGTTATTTGTTTCTGGACATTTTGAGCCTGTAATCAAACCCACAAATGCTGATGCTCCAGATACTCAACTAGTCTAAAGAAGGCCAGTTTTATTGCTTCTTTAATCAGAACAACAGTTTTCAGCTAACATAATTGCAAAATGGTTTTCTAATGATCAATTCAACTTTTAAAATTACAAACTTGGATTAGCTAACACAACGTGCCATTGGAACACAGGAGTGATGGTTGCTGATAATGGGCCTCTGTACGCATATTGTCACGTTCCTGACCTATTTTTATGTTATTTTGATTATTGTTTAGTTGGTCAGGGCGTGAGTTGGGGTGGGCATTGTATGTTGTGTGTGTTTTGGTTAGTCTATGGGTGTTGTATGTGTATGGGATAGAGTATTGTTAGGTTGTCTAGTTATGTCTATGGCTGCCTAGATTGGGTCTCAATCAGAGACAGCTGTCATTCATTTGTCTCTGATTGGGAGCCATATTTAAGGTAGCCATAGGCAGTAGGCTTTTGTGGGTAGTTGTCTTGTTTAACGTTTGTTGCTTGTCTGGGCACTTGCGTTATTTAGCTTCACGATCATTTGTTGTTTTGTTTGTTTGTAATAGTGTTTTCATTTCATGTTCATCTTCGTTCGTTTAATTAAAAGAAGATGGCTTATTTTCCTCATGCTGCGTTTTGGTCCGTCTCTCCTCCACACGATCGTGACACATACAGTGGGGAGAACAAGTATTTGATACACTGCCGATTTTGCAGGTTTTCCTACTTACAAAGCATGTAGAGGTCTGTAATTTTTATCATAGGTACACTTCAACTGTGAGAGACGGAATCTAAAACAAAAATCCAGAAAATCACATTGTATGATTTTTAAGTAATTCATTTGCATTTTATTGCATGACATAAGTATTTGATCACCTACCAACCAGTAAGAATTCCGGCTCTCACAGACCTGTTCGTTTTTCTTTAAGAAGCCCTCCTGTTCTCCACTCATTACCTGTATTAACTGCACCTGTTTGAACTCGTTACCTGTATAAAAGACACCTGTCCACACACTCAATCAAACAGACTCCAACCTCTCCACAATGGCCAAGACCAGAGAGCTGTGTAAGGACATCAGGGATAAAATTGTAGACCTGCACAAGGCTGGGATGGGCTACAGGACAATAGGCAAGCAGCTTGGTGAGAAGGCAACAACTGTTGGCGCAATTATTAGAAAATAGAAGAAAATAGAAGAAGTTCAAGATGATGGTCAATCACCCTCGGTCTGGGGCTCCATGCAAGATCTCACCTCGTGGGGCATCAATGATCATGAGGAAGGTGAGGGATCAGCCCAGAACTACACGGCAGGACCTGGTCAATGACCTGAAGAGAGCTGGGACCACAGTCTCAAAGAAAACCATTAGTAACACACTACGCCGTCATGGATTAAAATCCTGCAGCGCACGCAAGGTCCCCCTGCTCAAGCCAGCGCATGTCCAGGCCCGTCTGAAGTCTGCCAATGACCATCTGGATGATCCAGAGGAGGAATGGGAGAAGGTCATGTGGTCTGATGAGACAAAAATAGAGCTTTTTGGTCTAAACTCCACTCGCCATGTTTGGAGGAAGAAGAAGGATGAGTACAACCCCAAGAACACCATCCCAACCGTGAAGCATGGAGGTGGAAACATCATTCTTTGGGGATGCTTTTCTGCAAAGGGGACAGGACGACTGCACCGTATTGAGGGGAGGATGGATGGGGCCATGTATTGCGAGATCTTAGCCAACAACCTCCTTCCCTCAGTAAGAGCATTGATGATGGGTCGTGGCTGGGTCTTCCAGTATGACAACGACCCGAAACACACAGCCAGGGCAACTAAGGAGTGGCTCCGTAAGAAGTATCTCAAGGTCCTGGAGTGGCCTAGCCAGTCTCCAGACCTGAACCCAATAGAAAATCTTTGGAGGGAGCTGAAAGTCCGTATTGCCCAGCGACAGCCCCGAAACCTGAAGGATCTGGAGAAGGTCTGTATGGAGGAGTGGGCCAAAATCCCTGCTGCAGTGTGTGCAAACCTGGTCAAGAACTACAGGAAACGTATGATCTCTGTAATTGCAAACAAAGGATTCTGTACCAAATATTAAGTTCTGCTTTTCTGATGTATCAAATACTTATGTCATGCAATAAAATGCTAATTAATTACTTAAAAATCATACAATGTGATTTTCGGGATTTTTGTTTTAGATTCCGTCTCTCACAGTTGAAGTGTACCTATGATAAAAATTACAGACCTCTACATGCTTTGTAAGTAGGAAAATCGGCAAAATCGGCAGTGTATCAAATACTTGTTCTCCCCACTGTATGTAGATATTCCATTCAAAATCAGCTGTTTCCAGCTTCAATAGTCATTTACAACATTAACAATGTCTACACTGATGTTATTTTAATGGACACATTTCAAAGTGACCCTAAACTTTTCAACGGTAGTGTACATACTATTTTATTTTCATGGTAATCAAAAATAACAGTGCTCAAATATGTCTCCTAGGGCCAGAATATCTCACAATTTCATTCAATCTCAGCTTGGTATTTGCGGAGTAATAGAAAAGCTAATTTTAATTAATCCTTTCCTCTCTGGTTCTCTGCAGCAAGCTCTGGTTGTGAAAGCAGCCAGACATTAGATTATTTAAGTTCTGCCCAGGGGTGAAAGTAGATTTAATTTCTTACTGGTACGGGACTCCCTTTGTGTGCATGAGCACACCATTTTTTATAGCCTAGGTGTAATCGTAGAATTACATATAGAATCCCTATTCATTTCATATGATCTCTGTGGTCCAAGAAGGCCTAGTAAAGGTGTGTCATAACTTTTAACATGTATTTACCTTTTAATGTGGCATAAACACAACCAATCATGATGTTTTCATCTGATTTTCAATCTCTTCAAAAAGGCGCTCCTGTAGGCAACCTGGCACATTCGTCCACTCACAAAATAATCCCAGCATCCAAACAGTGCACCCGTAATTTCTTGAATGGAAAAAGACATCTCTTACAAAACACCTAAACGTGTATTTTAATGACATTCTCCGATTGTCATTATTAGGCCTAAACTTGTTGCCTGAATTGATATCTCCACTGCTGTCCACCCGTGTCTTGGTCTTGACCACTCATCTCCGCTTTAGGAAAATGCAAGTGTTCTAGTTGAACAACAACGCAATTTGGAGCATATGTATACCACCTGGTTTCAAGTCAATTGGCTCCTTTTTCATGGCTGACATGCGGTAATGTTAAATAATGGTGCCTTAGTCACTCATATTGTCACGCCTGCTTCCGCTCTTCCCCCCTGGCGCTCGAGGGTGCCAGGCTCCCTAGCATTACGCACTCCTGCCACCATCATTGCGCACACATGCCTTCCCCCGTCATGCGCATCAGCGATTATTGGACTCACCTGGACTCAATCACCGCTGTCATTACCTCCCCTATATCTGTCTGTTCCCCCGCTCTGTTCCACGCTTCAGCATTGATTGTCATATGTCATTGTATACCTGTGTGCTGACGCCCTTCCTGTCTTGTTCCATGTCTGTTCCGACTAAATGTTTGACTCCCCGTACCTGCTTCTCTACTACAGCGTCGGTCCTTACACAAATTCAACTGAATTTTCACTAAACATGCTCTGGTTCATATAACAGAGGCAGGACGAATCTAGGCTTAATGGGAAAATCCACTCAAAAACTATATTTTTGTATTTCTTTACCAGGGTTTTTACAAACACTACAGGAACTATATCATCGAAATGCATTGATCACGTTTTTACAAATACTGTAGAACTTTGTTCTAAAGCTGTATCCGTATCCATTGGATGCAGTGATCACAGTGGCTATATCCAGGAAAGCCAAGGTTCTAAAAGATAGGCCTATAATAATGTAGAAGACCTCATACAAAGATGCTGCTGTAACTCTTATGTGGATGATGTAAAAAATATTTGTTGGTCTGATGTAATTAATAAGGAGAATCCAGACGTTGCACTTGATGAGCTTATGAAATTGCTTCTTCTAATTATTGATAAACATGCACCTGTTAATAAGAAACTGAATGTTAGAACTGTTAAAGCTCCATAGATTGATGAGGAATTGAAAAACTGTATGGTTGAGGTGGGGCAAAAGAAGTGGCTAATATGTCTGGCTACTCATCTCACTGTCTGACAGTGCAAATAGAGAAATAATGTGACTACAGGTAGCCTAGTGGTCAGAGCATTGGGCCAGTAACGGAAAGGTTGCTGGATCGAATCACTGAGCTGACAAGGTAAAAATATGTCGTTCTGCCCCTGACCAAGGGCGTTAACCCACTGTTTCCCAGGTGCCAAAGAAATGGATGTCGATTATGTCAGCCCCCCGTACCTCTCTGCTTCAGAGGGGTTGGGTTAAATGTAGAAGACACCTTTCAGTTGTACAATTGACTAGGTTATAGTCACAACACTTTCACAACACTCAACAAAAAGAATAAGAAACTGTAATATGAAGCCAGGATCAATGATATCATGGAAAAAAACTTGAGTACTTTGAAGTAAATTATGGGCAGAAAGACACATTCAAACCCATCTAATCAGATGGCTCATTCATCACAAAACCATTTAATTTAGCCAATTATTATAATGATTACTTCAGTGGCAAACATAGGCAATAATGAAGAGTGAGACATTGTGTTTATGCATAAAAAACAAATAATGAAAGAAAAGCATTATAAATTAGAATTGTGTAAAGTTAATGTGGGAGAGGTGAAACAAATATTGTAATCGATCAATAATGACAAACCTCCTGGCATTGACAACTTGGAAAGCTACTGAGGATGGTAGCTGACTCTATACCCACCCCTATCTGTCATATCTTTAATCTGAGCCTAAAGGAAAGTGTTTGTCCTCATGCCTGTAGGGAAGTTAAACTTCTTAAGGCTGCAATCCCGTTAACGGGATGATATGACAACAGCCAGTGAAAGTGCAGGGCGCCAAATTCAAACAACAGAAATCTCATAATTAAAATTCCTCAAGCATACAAGTATTTCACACCATTTTAAAGATACACTTCTTGTGAATCCCACCACAGTGTCCGATTTTAAAAAGGCTTTACAGCGAAAGCACCACAAACGATTATGTTAGGTCACCGTAAAATCACAGAAGAACACAGCCATTTTTCCAGCCAAAGACAGGAGTCACAAAAAGCAGAAAGAGATAAAATTAATCACTAACCTTTGATGATCTTCATCAGATGACACTCATAGGACTTCATGTTACACAATACATATGTTTTGTTCGATAAAGTTAATATTTATATCCAAAAACCTCAGTTTACATTGGCGCCATGTTCAGAAATGCCTCCAAAATATCTGGAGAAATTGCAGAGCCACGTCAAATAACATAAATACTCATCAGAAACTTTGATGAAAGATACATGTTTTACATAGAATTAAAGATACACTTGTTCTTAAGAACCAGTGTATCTTTCATTTGCTGTACAACATGTATTTTTTAGTAAAGTTTATGATGAGTTCTTTGATTAGATTAGGTGACTGTCCAAAATATCTCCGGAGAATTTTGTGCATTTCTGCTACGTATTCACAATGTATGACCAAGATTTGTACCTCTAAATATGCACATTTTCGAACAAAACATATATGTATTGTGTAACATGATGTTATAAGACTGTCATCTGATGAAGTTGGTCAAGGTTAGTGATTAATTTTATATCTTTTGCTGGTTTTTTGCGATCGCTACCTTTTGCTGCTGATAAAAGCGGTTGTGTGTTTGGCTATTGTGCTAAGCTAATATAATGCTATATTGTGTTTTCGCTGTAAAACACTTATAAAATCGGAAATATTGGCTGGATTCACAAGATGTTTATCTTTCATTTGCTGTACACCATGTATTTTTCATAAATGTTTTATGATGAGTATTTAGGTATTTCACGTTGCTCTCTGTAATTATTCTGCCTGCTTTGGTGATATTTTTGATGGTAGCTGCAATGTAAAACTATGATTTATACCTCAAATATGCACATTTTAAGACTGTCATCTGATGAAGTTGTTACTTGGTTAGTGACTAATTATATCTCTATTTGGTCGGTTTTGTGATAGCTACCTATGCGGTAGAAAAATTGTGAAAATATGCGGTTGAGTCTTTTGCTATTGTGGTTAGCTAATAGAAATACATATTGTGTTTTCGCTGTGAAACATTTTAAAAATTGGAAATGATGGCTGGATTCACAAGATGTTTATCTTTCATTTGCTGTATTGGACTTGTGATTTCATGAAAATTATATTATATGATATCCCTGTCGCGTTAGACTAGGCTATGCTAGTCAGCTTTTTTGATGAGGATGCTCCCGGATCCGGGATGGGTAGCAAAGAAAGGTTAAATCAACCGCTGTGTTAGATTTTTAAAAACAACTTTAGTACGACATACAGCTTGCGTTATTGCGAGACAGCGCCCGCTATAAGGGCGGAGAATAGGACTAAACATTTCACAACAAAAATACGAAATAACATCATAAATTGTTCTTACTTTTTGCTGAGCTTCCATCAGAATCTTGTACAAGGAGTCCTTTGTCCAGAATAAATCGTTGTTTGGTTTTAGAATGTCCTTCTCTCCTGTCGAATTAGCAACCTTAGCTAGCCAAGTGGCGCGAAGATGTCCATCTTCACCTAAAGCAGAGAACGGAAAACTCCAAAACTCCCGATAAACGTTGAATAATCTGATAAAACTATATTGAAAAAACATACTTTACGATGATATTATCACATGTATCAAATAAAATCAAAGCCGGAGATATTAGCCGTCTATACCGAACGCTTTTCAGAAGCCAATGCTGATGTCCTTCCCGCGCCTAGGTAGACAAAGGAAATTGTGGTCACGTCATTCCAAGAGCTCTTGTTCGACCTCAGATCAAGCTAGACACCCCATTCCACCTCCCACTGCCTGTTGACATCTAGTGGAAGGCGTATGAAGTGCATGTATATCCATAGATTTCAAGCAATTGAATAGGAAGGCCCTGGAACAGAGCCTCGATTTCAGATTTTTCACTTCCTGTCAGGAAGTTTGCTGCAAAATGAGTTCTGTTTTACTCACAGATATAATTCAAACGGTTTTAGAAACTGTGTTTTCTATCCAATAGTGTTTTCTATCCAATAGTTATAATAATATGCATATTGTACGATCTAGAAAAGAGTACGAGGCAGTTTAATTTGGGCACGATTTTTTACAAAGTGGAAACAGCTCCCCCATATTGACAAGAAGTTAATGCAACCGCTGTGTCAAATTTCAAAAAAGCTTTACGGCAAAAGCACAATATTCAATAGTCTGAGAACAGCGTTCAGCCACAAAAGGAAGCCATACAGTTACCCGCCAAATTGTGCAGTCAACAAAACTCATAAAAAGCATTATAAATCTTCACTTACCTTTGCTGATCTTTGTCGGAATGCACTCCCAGGACTCCCACTTCCACAAGAAATGTTTGTTTTGTTCGGTAATGTCCATCATTTATGTCCAAATAGCTATTTTTGTTAGCGTGTTTGGTAAACAAATCCAAATTCAGAAAGCACGTTCACTAAAAGCTGACGAAATGTCAAAAGGTTGCGTAACAGTCAGTAGAAACATGTCAAACGATGTATTGAATCAATCTTTAGAATGTTTTTAACATAAATCTTCAGTAACGTTCCAACCGGAGAATTACATTAACTTCAGATGTGCGATGGAACAGAGCTCCCTCTCATGTGAACGTGCATGGTCAGGTCATGGCAGACCTGACTAATTCCTGTCTCCTTCGGCCCCACCTCACAGTAGAGGCATCAGACAAGGTTCTACAGACTGTTGACATCTAGTGGAAGTGCAAACTCATCCATATCCCACTGTGTAATCAATAGGGTCTTGGTTAAAAATTGACCAACCTCAGAATTCCCACTTCCTGTTTGGATTTTTTCTCAAGTTTTTGCCTGCCATATGAGTTCTGTTATACTCACAGACATCATTCAAACAGTTTTAGAAACTTCAGAGTGTTTTCTATCCAATACTAATAATAATATGCATATATTAGCAACTGGGACTGAGGAGCAGGCAGTTTACTATGGGCACCTCTGGGCACCTTTCATCCAAGCTACTCAATACTGCCCCTGCAGCCATAAGAAGTTAAAGTCATTCCACTACCCAAGAATGGTAAAGCAGCCCCACTGGCTCTAACTGCTTGCTGCCAGCTCTTAGCAAACTGTCAGAAATAATTGTGTTTGACCAAATTTCTCTGTAAACAAAGTAACAACTGACTTTCAGAATTCTGATAGAGAAGGGCACTCAACACTGCACTGACACAAATGAGTGATACTATTGTCCATAACTTGTTGTTGAAAAAATGTATGTGTTATGGCTTTTCAAAAATGAAATTCATAGCTATCTATCTAGTAGAACACAGAGGGTTTCTTTAGTAGAAGCTTGTTAAACATGTAAAGTGTGGTGTACCGCAGGGCAGCTCTGTTCTCTACTTTTACCAATGACCTGTGTGTCCATCTTGATGACTCGACCCTAAACACATCAGCAGGTGCTTCTACACCTGCATTGCTTGCTGTTTGGGGTTTTAGGCTGGGTTTCTGTACAGCACTTTGAGATATCAGCTGATGTAAGAAAGGCAATATAAATACATTTGATTAATTTGATTTGATCAGCAACCACAGCTATTGAAATCACTGCAACCCTAAACAAAGAGTTGCAGTCCGTTTTAGAATGTGTTGCCAGTAATTAACTGGACCTGAACATCTCTATAAAAATAAGAGCATTGTCGTGACTTGACTTTAGCATTAATCTGAAGACTTATTTATCTAATCAACTAACTATGTTTGATTGTTTGTCCGATTAAATTAATCATGTAACAATTAACTCATTAGGATCTGGGACACCACGAGAGCTGTTCTTTAGAGTTACCATCTCCCGAATTAAACTCTAAAAAGTCTTTACCTATCAGATCTATAAACAGTCAACTTATCATAACCTCGTATCATATCATCATTCTGAACAGTCGTAACCTCCTTG
This sequence comes from Salvelinus alpinus, assembly GCF_045679555.1. Taxonomy (NCBI): domain Eukaryota; kingdom Metazoa; phylum Chordata; class Actinopteri; order Salmoniformes; family Salmonidae; genus Salvelinus; species Salvelinus alpinus. The sequence continues at coordinate 48,529,188 of NC_092094.1, read as the reverse complement.
CATCTGCAGAAACCCGAGCCTTACTTATGATTCAGTACGACACAAATTGGTTTAATTATTTATTTACTAGCTAATTAAATGGGAACACAGGATAAACATAGACACTGCACCAGTTATTAACTGGAGAATTAATACGTTAAAACAGGATGACGACAACATGGCTGCTCGTTACAAAAGAGATGGAGAGGGAGGGAGGGAGAGAGCGAGGAACAGAGACACTTAACATTAGTACTTTCAGAAATTACTCTCACTTACAGTAACCATATACATTGCACACGAACCTCCGCCCGCTTTGGGTAAGAAATCATGAATGTATTTATGTGAAAAGCCTGGGCTTGCCGGATCTCTTTTGGTGGACAGGGTAGCGTTGGAAAGGGAGTTGGGCCTTTTCGCGGCACGCTTGTAAGGCTCTGATTGTCCAAAATAGTTCCGACAAGACTAATACTGTTGTCCTTCTTTGTAGTTGTCCGGTATCCAGTGACTTGTCGTCTAGTCCTGAACAGAACTACAGAGTTTAAGTTCCTTCCATTTGCTCTTGAAGATGCTTCTAGGAAGGTAAGCTAGCCAGCCGTGTCGATGGTTCACAGTGTGGTGATGAGAGTAGTGTAATACAATGGTTTGAGCAGAGTAGTAGAATGTTCCTACTTAAATTCACTTTCGAAAATACTTTACTTAGGACAGCTAATCAGCCATACCAGTGATTGTCCAGGAGGTGAGTTTATCGTCTCTACCTAGTGTTGAGATTCAAAGTTCGAACCACTTTAAACGTGCAGCTGCAGCTTCATGCTTTTCTGGTCTGGTATGTTAATTTCTTTACTCCTCATTTATACAGTTTGTTCGAAAGGGCCGGTTCCATCAGGCTGACACGCTCTCTGACCACAGTTGGGGGCGTGACTTGTCACTGTGCAAAGTTTAAGACGATTATCTCTTATAGCTTCTCAAATCACATCCCTCTCAACAAAAATACTTTAATCATTTATCATATTATATGCACAACGCATAGAATGGAAACTTCTAAACTTAATGTAGTGGGTATACTTTCCAAGTTACAGTATTTCCTTAGTTTTTTTGTGATGTCATACAAAATGTTATGAACAAAAGGACATGAGTGTTCTATAGATCACCTCTGACTATTCCCCACGTTCTATGTTAGAAATATTGTTCCTGTATTCGCTTTTGAACGTGTTCGAGTTTCGGCTGGGAAAAGTCTATTGAAACGAAGAACATTCCTTTGGTGAATCTGGGAGAGGGAGACCTCAATCTTCTCCCCTTGACTTGAGTTGTTAATCCCGACTAGTTTTTTCCTCCCCCCTCTGCGGGTGAGAGGGTGGTCTGATTGAAGTTATTTATTGCAAACCTGATCTGACCTATTTGGAATCTCATGGACAGTAATGACAAAATTGTAAACTGTCATGGTCAAAACATATTGATTCAATGGTGATAAAGATGGAGTGAGGTCTGGCTGTGCTAAAGAAATGCTCTGCTTTTCTGACACCACACTCCACAAAGCAAGTCCTGGAGGCTTTAGTTTTATCTTGATCATTTTCCAGTCATATGGTTAAGTGCTCCAAAGAATGACCTAGTTAAGCTGCAGCTGGTCCAGAACAGAGCCGTACATTTTGCTCTTTATTGTAAATCTCTCTTGGTATTGAGAGTTGAGGAAAGACTGACTGCATTGCTTCTTGTTTAATAACCAGAGTTAAACCAAAACCACGCCCATTATAATTATATTTCCCAGAATGCTCTATTGCAAGTACATTTTAAAGTTGTTTGTTTCAATATCCATGCTTTTGAATGAACATTGATTGATTAAAAGGCGACTGCATGTAAAAAACAGCAAATCCCTTTATAAACGGTTTCTGTGGCATCGATATGAGTCAAAGATTTTTTCTAGTGTCAAAATTAACTACAAATGTAAGTAGGATAAGTTTGGTCATAAAATCAGTCTAGATAAAATGGAGCTTGGAACTATAGCGCTCACAACAAGGAAATGAAGGTTGGGTTTGGATTATGTCAACATATCATGCCCCCTTTTGCCAAGCTCCATGTGCAAAACACCACTCTGCCCACTTCGCTTCCCTTCATTGAGAAGGCTCCATTGTTTCATTGCCCACAACGCATTCAAATGATCACGGCCGTTTGTGACTGAAAAGCCCAGTACGGATTAACCAACTATGGTTTGCATGCCCTGCCGAAGGACCCTATCATGTGGAATAGGTGGTTGGACTTCGTTGGTCCCCAGTGGTGGTGAGTGTACCAGTAGCTAGACCATAGACTGCTGGTTGTGTATCTGGTTATGTGTAATTTGATCATCGTTATCACTATCATCGCTAGCATAGCTGAAGTTAGCTAGCTAGTTATCTAGCTACCTAGCTGGCTAATGTTAACCTACCTGGACATAACTTAGATTTGGCTTGGAAACGCGATAACATTTCAAAAGAAGACAAATCATTTCTAGGAAAATGTTCTTTCATGATTGTGATGCTGCAATATTGCCTTTAGGTGCAGTATAACTTTAGCCAGCTAGCTAACTAAGTTTGGTCCCCTCAATAGTCTCAATATTTTTAGCTAGCTAATGTTAGCATTTCACCTGTCCTTGTGCTTGTCTCCACCCCCTCGAGGTGTCGCCCATCTTCCCCACTTATCCTCTGGGTATTTATACCTGTGTTTTCTGTCTGTCTGTGCCAGTTTGTCAAGCTTACATTTGTTTGGTTACTATATGAGTCCATATGTGTTACTTCATAGTTTTGATGTTTACACTACTATTCTACAATGTAGAAAATAGTCTAAATAAAATAAAAACACTGGAATGAGTAGGTGTGTCCAAACTTCTGACTGGTACTGTATGTGTTCACGGATGCATGAGATGCAGAGAGACCTGGCACTCAACACATCCACAATGAGGTGACACAGTACAGCCCAAATGTCCAGTAATAGCAACACCCTTTTCATACCATGTGTTACGGATGAACTCTGCCTCAACTTTGCCTATTTTTACAGATGTACCTGAGATTCTTTTGACCTACGGTAGTCTCAGTCGTTTGATGGGGAGATCATAATTGTGTAGGTTTTATCTGACCTATTCAAACTTCAACATAGGATATTTAATGTCTGACAGACAAACAGGTACTAACTGACATTGGTAATAGTGTGTATGTGGTCACAGAAACATGTATGGAGCCAGCACATGGAGACTTTCAAGATGAAGTCCAGACTGACAGACAGGCAGTCTACTGATACTGATGCCTCTGAATGGAGAGAGACCTGGCACTCGGCATAACATTTTTATTAGACACAACTTTTACTTGTATTTCCTTTTTTTAATTATATAATTGAATGGTATCAGTCAATATGGGGAGGGAGAAACCCTGTGTATTCTGCACCAGGATCAGGGAACTCCTGTATACGGGACACCACACAGGAAGGTATGACCACTCTGACATTTTTGCCAAGGTAGGCCCATTACCACCAGACAAAATATCGATAGGCACAGGAATGACAATGAAAGATTAAAGGTGCACGTTGTTTTAAATTAGCGGAACACTGCTTCTATGGTATTATGTAAAGGGTGGTTTATTCTACATAGACATGTAACTACATTTGAAAGCTTTCAAAACACTTAGTTTAGAATATCTACACTGAACAAAAATGGTCCCATGTTTTTCATATGCACAAAAAGCTTATTTCTCTAAAATGTTCTGCACACATTTGCTTACATCACTGTTAGTGAGCATTTCTCCTTTGCCAAGATAATCCTGACAGGTGTGGCATATCAAGAAGCTGATTAAACAGCATGATCATTAAACAGGCCACTCTAAAATGTGTAGTTGCCACAGATGTCTCAAGTTTTGAGGGAGCGCGCAATTGGCATGCTGACTGCAGGAATGTACACTGGGGCTGTTTCCAGAGAATTGAATGTTAATTTCTCTACCATAAGACATTGTTTACAACTTTGTTTTAGAGAATTTGCCGATACATCCAACCGGCCTCAATCAGTTTGCTGATGTCAACATGGTGAACAGAGTGGCCCATGGTGGCGGTGGGGTTATGGTATGGGTAGGCATAAGCTACGGACAATGAACGCAATTGCATTTTATCTATGGCAGTTTGAATGCACTGAGATACTGACGAGATCCTGAGTCCAATTGTCGTGCCATTCATCTGCCTTTTTTAAAAAGTATCTTTGACTAACAGATGCATATCTGTATTCCCAGTCATGTGAAATCCATAGTTTAGGGCTTAATGAATTTATTTCAATCGACTGATTTCCTTATACAGTACGAACTGTAACTCAGTAAAAACTTTGAAATTGTTGAATGTTGTGTTATTACTTTTGTTCAGTATACATCAATTCAGCAATTGCATTTTTCTCATATTACTCTGTAGGCTACTGACCTATTCAAAGCTTCTTTCGGCATCTCACCATGAATCTGCATGTAGTAAATTAACATCCTGCCGGAGGTTTGTTCCTTGTGATTGAGTGGGAGGAAAGCTGCGGGCAAGGTTCTGACAGATGGGTGTGACTTAGGACACACCCAAGAAACACCCACATCAAACCACACCCCCAAGCCAACTCACGTTTGGCTTTTGTCATGGCCGCCAGCATTTCTTGACGAGCAATCCTAAAAACGAGGCCAAATCAGCGGGTGCAGTTCCCCTTTAATTAGTCTTATGCTACACAAATATAAGTAACATACATTTTTCTAAACTAATCCAATCTGTTAGTTGGACTTATTGCACCTGTTACTGAAATGGTTGTTCCAGTTTAGATGGCTTTGGTACTCTCACGTCTCAGTCCTTATGACCCTGGCAGACATTCTGAAGGTAGGTCGCGGGTGAATAAAAATGTGTTATGTTGGATAGTCCCACTATGGCTGGATTCCAATTATTAAACATCACTTTGCAGGCCAGTATAATATGACTTGCAGGCCTGATGTGGCCTGTAACATGAGTTTCAGGCCACTGTATTAGGTTCAAATGAGGCTCTCAAAATACAGCTTCATGAAATGTGTATTGTCTTCAATAATTTTATTTGAATGCTATCATGGGATCACTTAGGGACTTACTTGGTGAAGACTGTAGCCTTCACCAGGACTGTCTCTTTCACTAACAAATACAGTCATGGATGGTAACTCTGCAATTCACTCACACGGCAAGGCACTCTGGGAAATATGCAAACAAGGCTTTAAACAAAGCAAAGTGTTAAATTAACACTGAAAAGTGTGGATCCATATAGACACTGGAACAGTGATTAAATTAAGACTCTCAGTGTTGATTTAAGACTGGATAATTTGCTGTGTGCTATTTGATTGCACAAGCATTTCGCTACACTCGCATTAACATCTGCTAACTATGTGTATGTGATTTTATTTTATTTTATTTGCCTGTATGGTCGGAATGTTAATGGCTGTAGTCTTGAAATGTTATCTGTTACATTCAATGATTCACACAAAATCATGATTGCTCACAAAAACATATTTTCCCTGGCAACATTGCTTGAATAGGCTGCTATTTTATTAAGAATGAAGATTGTCTTAAAAAGCCATTACAAAAATGACTTGCAGTTCTAGTTCAAGTATCTTGTTACCTATAGCTGACAACCAAGAAATTCACAACCATTGATGTATTTCATATTGTGTGTGATCATAAGACTGCTTGAGTGTAGATTAAGTGTCTCTCACTGAAAAATAACTATTCATAAAATGCATTTGTATTGGATTTGTACACAATACGTAACATTATCAGGCCAATAGATTAACAACCCATGCAAAATGATTCTTGTTAATTTATCTCCTGTTAGCATTCTGTTCTGCTTCTTCAAAATGGAATGGTATTCTTATCCATGTGAATTATGTGTCAGGTGCATAAAGTCGAATGGTATGTGAATATATGACATTTTCCCTCTAAATACAGTATACTGGTAATACGAGGAGAGGAAATCAGTTCCTGGTTGTTAAATTAATTTATCCCCTAAATAAGAAAATATCTGTGATTATCCATTTCAATAAAATTGATTATCTGTTTCTCTGAATGTATTAGGCCTAGCAGCAGCATCCTATTTATACCTTAAATCATAAGACATTATACACAGCAATGCCTGATGTGATGTAATGGATTGCATTAAAATAACACTTTTCACTAGTTCTGAAAACCCCATCCACCACCAATGTGTGACACCTAGCTACTTGATAACTTTTGTAACATCAACCTGTAATTGCACTGCCAAAAAGCTGCTAACATGTTTCTAATGTTTTGATAACAATCCTTACTAAATGCAATTATTTATGTCCACCAAAGAAACCAAATACAGTATGTTATATATGGTGTCCATATTAAGACCACTTCAGATTCAAAGGGAAATGGTGTCAAACTCCTTGAAACTCTGAGGCTGTCCTAATATTGGGGGGGAGGGTTGCCTTTGGAGAAAACAATATAGTAATCAATGTAATGTTGATTTATTGGGAACTGGAAAAGTTGTTGGTAGAGGTATTGTAAAGTTGTATCAGAAAGGTAATTTTCATGTTTTTGGAATCTGTTTGAGACTCTCTCCTCTCCCCCTCTGTCACGATCGTCGTAAGAAGCGGACCAAAGCGCAGCGTTGTTTGAATACATTCTTCTAAGTTTAATGAAGAACACTTACACAAAAACAACAAAACGAATAAGACGAACGTGACCGCTATATAAACACTGTGCAAACATGCAACATAACATAGACAATAACCCACAATACAAAACAGGCTACCTAAATATGGTTCCCAATCAGAGACAACGCGGAACACCTGTCTCTGATTGAGAACCATATCAGGCCAAACACATAGAAATATACGAACCAGACATACAACATAGAATGCCCACACAGATCACACCCTGACCAACCAAAACATAAAACATACAAAGCAAACTATGGTCAGGGGGTGACACCCTCATGGTACATGGAGCTCCAAATGAAAGCCAAGCATGAATAAACACAACCTACACCCTAAACGCACCACCATATGATCTAGTCCAAGCACGTAAGGTTATATGAACCCAATGAATGAACTCCCAACAACACCAGTAGTTTTCTCACTGCGTTACTGCTGCGTATTATGGGTATGTTTGCTGCCTTTCCCAGAAACAAAATGTAAGCTTGTAAGAATCACTCCAAAAGCATGACAATCATTTCTACCCTCATTGCCTTCTCTTTGTTTCTGATTAGATCTACGTTCTGTGCTAAGCAAATGAGTGTTTTATTCTGCTAAACTGAGGCAAAAAAATAGAATTATTCATTGCAATGTGATTATTGCTATCAGTATTACCACTTAGCAGTTAGCTGTACGCAGGGTGAACAGTGCCATATGGCACAAATGCATAAATGAATACAAATATGCATATAAGTATTAATATATGAGCGTATTTAGATAAGTATATGATGCTTCATTTAACAGCATGTGGGCAACAGATGAAGCGATGCAGTAGATTAATCCTGAAGTCCCTCCCCGCAGTATCGCAGTAGAAAAAGATTGAGTGGATTGTGCAGTGGCCACCTCTATTTATCAAAGATCTTGTTACTAATGAACAGAACAAGGGTATTGAACAAATGCTTGAAAAGTAATTTAGAAAGTTAATTTCAGTTCCAATTTAGCTGTAGACACAAAGCTATTAATTTCCTGTAAAAGGAGAATCATTGCTTTTTTCCCCCTCTTGCTCCAAAGGAAAGACAAAGTTAAATTTTGTTTGATGTGCTTTGTTCGTTGCACGGCATGGACACTTCAATTAACTTGCTGAAAGATGCAGTAGGCTTAAAGGCTATGACATTTTCACTCATTGTTCAGTGAATATTAAATGTCAATTTAGACTGCATCTTGCTAATGTTGTTGCTATAGCATTGGTCACAATTATTTTCTGAGTCTGCAGTGTTTTGGATGTAATTCTTTATGGTTTTACACTCTCAAAAAAAACAGTTATTGAGTGGTTTTGTGTCAGGAGTGAGGGTGATATGTGTAACCTTTTTCACCAAATGGTTATTTGCATACCAGGAAGGGTTCTTCTTCTAAAGTTTTGTGAGTGTCACGATCGTCTTGCTGAGAGAAAGTGGACCAAGGCGCAGCGTGTGCAAAATACATTCTCTTTTATTGTAGAGAAAGGAAAAAAAACACGCAACAAACACTATAACAAACTGAAACAAAACAACAAACGAATCGTGAAGCTAATGACGTAAGTGCACACACATGCTACAAACGTACAACATAGACAATTACCCACATTAACCTAGTGCCTATGGCTGCCTTAAATATGGCTCCCAATCAGAGACAATTAATGACATCTGTCTCTGATTGAGAACCATTCGGGCAACCATAGACACAGCTAGACACCTATACTAAACACAAACCCATCTACTCTATTTAACCCCCTAAACCATACAACCACCCTAGACACTACAAAAACACATACATTCCCCATGTCACACCCTGACCTAACTAAAATAATAAAGAAAACAAAGAATACTAAGGCCAGGGTGTGACAGTGAGGCTATGTACTGTGGGCACACTTGGACTTAACTTCTACTGGGATTGGAAATCACAACCTCTTGGTTGCCAGCAACTTGACCTTTTCCTGCTACACCACCAAATCTGTGGGCATGTTAGAGATTGGCCACAGAATTAATGGTAAGAATACATTTCAGCACTTTGCTAAAAGTTGCCGAGAATCAAGTTAATCATTGTCTGATTATCTGACAATGCTTATGTAAAAATAGCAGTGCTTAAGGACACTTGGTGTAAAGTGTGCATAGATAATGTGGGGATTTGAACTTGCAACCTTTGGGCAGAAGTGCATTAAAGGTTCAGCCATGCCACCAGGTACATATTTAATATCAGGAACATACATCCACACACTCTCTAAAATATGGGTGCGGTTAGGGTACAGTGTTGTTTCCTGGGGTACGAAAAGGTCAAAGGTACACGATGTACCTTCAAAGCTACACATAGGAACTCACATGGTGTGCGGAAAATCTAGTATAGTATATCTAGTATAATGTTACTTTTTCATACCCAATATTTGTAATATAAGGTACAATCATCACTGCGCTTTGAAATGTAGGTGGGTCAATACACCAGTGGGGCTCATTAACATATTTGGTGGTGTGATCTAATATATGTGTGTTGGTGCCAATCATTAGTGGAAGTGTTGTATGACTTTATGTGGTTGATGGTTATGGTATTAAGGTTGAGCACATATTTTGACATTGTCAGTTCTGTAATCACTAAGTGTGTGGTAAAGGTCTTCACAGGTCAAACAGACCTGAGCGGGTATTAAATTCCAACATTTGTCTGTGATCCGGTTGGAGTCTGATATAATTGCCATAGATTTTCAGGTGTGTGCAATTCAATTGATTTACCAGCTGGACCTGTCCTCCGTTAACCTTTTGACAAGTAAGTTGTAAGTATGAATAACAGCCCTTACAGCGTGAGTTACTTTTGCACGCAGTACCAAAATTATATGCTGCTCTAGAATTTGATTGTTGCATTTTGACGCTATTCTCTATACCCCTCATTTTATCAATACCACAATGTCTGCTTCATATGATGCTTTATACAAATGTATTCCTAGAGTAGTAGCAGTTAGCATCTGTAGTATTATTGATAATTGTATAGTTATTATTATCATGTATTAATATCTGAAAGAGGCTTTGGTATTAGCCTGTCTGAGGGGCTGCGCGTGTGAGATGGAAACATGAGGCGCTAAATCTTGTGTATTTGATACAATAGTGGCAAACAAAAAGTCAGAGCGGGGTATGAGCGTATATTACATATTCCTACCATGGCTAAGGCCGGGAAAGGCTGGCATCCTAAATACTTTTCTTCATTTTTTTTAAAAGAACATTACTCCAATCCAACCTTACCCACTACGCATCAAACATATCAAGTCATACATTTCAATACATTTTACAATTGTTGATTACATACTTTTCTTGTTATGTTAAATTTCAGAAATAGAACCCAGGTGTAAAACAAAGTATTTGATTTCAGGTAAACAAACATATGTTTAATCTATTTTTTGGGGAACATTTCCTCAATCCCTCCCATCAAACACCTCAAGTTATACATTTAAATACATTTTACAATTATATATCTTTTAAATATCAGCATAAAGCAAGCCAGTATAAGCCTACGTTCCAGGGCGTGGTACTCACCAAAGCAAGGAACTGCACACAAGGCTGTGTCACATGGCTCACACATGTACTTGGTTAACTTCCTTTGTTTATGTCATCAGGTAGATTGTATACAGACCTTGCAATGCCTTCTTGTGATTTTTCCTTGCAAGTTAGTCTTAGGAACATCACTTGGAAAGTGGCGTCCAGTGAGGCGTAGAGGAAGCCGGCCCCCAGCAGACATACAACGAGGAGTGTGGTGGTCCTTGTGAGGAAAAAAACACTTTTCTGAATGCCCTGGTGAAGCTGCCCAGGACAATCTTAATTTTGTTAAGTGGGTCGGCGAGATTGGCAGTGGCGTTGTTCCCAAAGTGGAGCACTCTCGGCAAGACAAGGAAGTGTTCCTGGGAGAAAATGGTTGGGAAAAAAGGGGTCTGCAGCATGGGGTCAGTGGTCCAGTAGTCCCTCACAGAGCCCTTCTTCACTAGCCCCATCAGCAGCACCGTGACCAGCAAAGGTATACATTTCACTGATGTTAGTGTTCACCCATTTTGAGAGCTTCCCTTTTACGCCAGGGGCAGTCTCCTCTTTCAGTTCATGAGAATACCTGCAAACAAATATGTATATTTAGTAGGCTAAAGGCATTATGAATTTTGATACATTTGAAAAGAGCCTCTTGTTTTTCTGTAATATGATAATGGGCATACCTGTTTGTTTCCTGCACCATACTCTCCTCTAATTCCTCATCAAGGAACAGCAGTTGGGACCATCCTCCTTAACTTCAACCTCTTCTCCCTCACCGCCTACAAGATTTATAGCAGCACCACCAGCATCTTGGGGAGGTGAGGGATGTTCATTGCCAGCAAGGTTGGGGTGGGTGCCATTTTCCTCACGTTCACAGTCCCGAAGGTTGGGGGGCAGATATTCCTCTTCACTATCTGATTGATCCGCAGCCCGTCTGGTGTTCAACTTTCCCAAGTTCTCTCACGTCACCCCGCTCCTCCGCTCTCTCCACTGGCTTCCAGTTGAAGCTCGCATCCGCTACAAGACCATGGTGCTTGCCTACGGAGCTGTGAGGGGAACGGCACCTCCGTACCTTCAGGCTCTGATCAGGCCCTACACCCAAACAAGGGCACTGCGTTCATCCACCTCTGGCCTGCTCGCCTCCCTACCTCTGAGGAAGTACAGTTCCCGCTCAGCCCAGTCAAAACTGTTCGCTGCTCTGGCACCCCAATGGTGGAACAAACTCCCTCACGACGCCAGGTCAGCGGAGTCAATCACCACCTTCCGGAGACACCTGAAACCCCACCTCTTTAAGGAATACCTAGGATAGGATAAAGTAATCCTTCTAACCCCCCCCCCCCTTTAAAAGAGTTAGATGCACTATTGTAAAGTGGTTGTTCCACTGGATATCATAAGGTGAATGCACCAATTTGTAAGTCGCTCTGGATAAGAGCGTCTGCTAAATGACTTAAATGTAAATGTAAATGTAAAATCCGAAATACTCTCATACACAGATTCTTCATCAGAATTACTAAATATTTATTGTATCTCCTCATCAGTGAGGTGTTTCCTTTTGAAATCGGACATTATCCCTATACTCAATGGTTACCAGTGTCTGTCAAGAGTTTTTCTGTCAGGATTGACTTAGATTGTAACTATGGTTAGTCTGGGTTTCTAGCTCAGACCCTCATTCCAGGGGTTTAATTTTTATTCAGATTATAAACTTCTCCTGTGTTTGGCCCCCATTTATTGATAAATCCCTCATTATAGTAATTATAGTACTAATATACACTGCTCAAAAAAATAAAGGGAACACTTAAACAACACAATGTAACTCCAAGTCAATCACACTTCTGTGAAATCAAACTGTCCACTTAGGAAGCAACACTGATTGACAATAAATTTCACATGCTGTTGTGCACATGGAATAGACAAAAGGTGGAAATTATAGGCAATTAGCAAGACACCCCCAGACTCTGTCACGTCTGTCACATGTGCTCATGTGCTCAGTGTGAACCTGCTATCATCTGTGAAGAGCACAGGGCGCCAGTGGCGAATTTGCCAATCTTGGTGTTCTCTGGCAAATGCAAAACGTCCTGCACGGTGTTGGGCTGTAAGCACAACCCCCACCTGTGGACGTCGGGCCCTCATACCACCCTCATGGAGTCTGTTTCTGACCGTTTGAGCAGACACATGCACATTTGTGGCCTGCTGGAGGTCATTTTGCAGGGCTCTGGCAGTGCACCTCCTTGCACAAAGGCGGAGGTAGCGGTCCTGCTGCTGGGTTGTTGCCCTCCTACGGCCTCCTCCACGTCTCCTGATGTACTGGCCTGTCTCCTGGTAGCGCCTCCATGCTCTGGACACTACGCTGACAGACACAGCAAACATTCTTGCCACAGCTCGCATTGATGTGCCATCCTGGATGAGCTGCACTACCTGAGCCACTTGTGTGGGTTGTAGACTCCGTCTCATGCTACCACTAGAGTGAAAGCACCGCCACCATTCAAAAGTGACCAAAACATCAGCCAGGAAGCATAGGAACTGAGAAGTCTGTGGTCACCACCTGCAGAATCACTCCTTTATTGGGGGTGTCTTGCTAATTGCCTATAATTTCCACCTTTTGTCTATTCCATTTGCACAACAGCATGTGAAATTTATTGTCAATCAGTGTTGCTTCCTAAGTGGACAGTTTGATTTCACAGAAGTGTGATTGACTTGGAGTTACATTGTGTTGTTTAAGTGTTCCCTTTTTTTTTGAGCAGTGTATATACCTGTTCTGAAAGGCCCCAGAGTCTGCAACACCACTAAGCAAGGGGCATCACCAAGCAAGCAGCACTATGAAGACTAAGGAGCTATCCAAACAGGTCAGGGATAAAGTTGTGGGGAAGTACAGATCAGGGTTGGGTTATAAAAAAATATCAGAAACTTTGAACATCCCACAGAGCACCATTAAATCCATTATTAAAAAATTGAAAGAATATGGCACCACAACAAACCTGCCAAAAGGGCCGCCCACCAAAACTTACGGACCAGGTAAGGAGGGCGTTAATCAGAGGCAACAAAGAGACCAAAGATAACCTTGAATGAGCTGCAAAGCTCCACAGCGGAGATTGGAGTATCTGTCCATAGGACCACTTTAAGCCGTACACTCCACAGAGCTGGGCTTTACAGAAGAGTGGCCAGAAAATAAATAAGCAAACCTGTTTGGTGTTTGCCAAAGGGCATGTGGGAGACTCCCCAAAATTATGGAAGAAGGTACTCTGGTCAGATGAGACTAAAATTGAGTTTTTGGCCATCCAGGAAAATGTCTGACACAAACCCAACACCTCTCATCACACCAAGAACCTCATCCTCACAGTGAAACATTGTGGTGGCAGCATCATGCTGTGGGGATGTTTTTCATCGGCAGGGACTGGGAAACTGGTCAGAATTAAAGGAATGATGGATGACTCTAAATACAGGGAAATTCTTGGAGGAAACCTGTTTCAGTCTTCCAGAGATTTGAGACTGGGCCGGAGGTTCACCTTCCAGCAGGACAATTACCCTAAGCATACTGCTAAAGCAACACTCAAGTGGTTTAAGGGGAAACATGTAAAAGTCTTAGAATGGCCTAGTCAAAGCCTAGACCTCAATCCAATTGAGAATCTGTGGTATGACTTAGATTGTTCCCAGTGACTGGATGTGCCAAGCTTATAGAGACATACCCCAAGAGACTTGCAGCTGTAAATTCTGCAAAAGGTGGCTCGACAAAGTATTCACTTTGGGGGGTGAATAGTTATGCACGCTCAAGTTGAGTTTTTCTGTCATATTTGTTGTTTGTTTAACAATAAAAAATATGTTGCATCTTCAAAGTGGTAGGCATGTTGTGTAAATCAAATGATACAAACCCCCCAAAAATCTATTTTAATTCCAGGTTGTAATGCAACAATATAGGACAATGCTAAGGGTGAATACTTTCGCAAGCCACTGTATGTGATCGTACGTGTCAAAGGGTTAATTTAAACACCCTATCCTCGATGTCTGCTCCCCTATGGAAATGAAATTAGCATTATTAAAAAATCCCCATAGTGAAGAGGCTACTCCGGGATGCTGGTCTTCTAGGCAGAGTTCCTCTGTCCAGTGTCTGTGTTCTTTTGCCCATCTTAATCTTTTATTGGCCAGTCTGAGATATGCCAGCATCCCGGAGTCGCTTCTTTACTGTTGACATTGAGACTGGTGTTTTGCAGATACTATTTAATGAAGCTGTCAGTTTGAGGACTTGTCAGGCGTCTGTTTCTCAAACTAGACACTATAATGTACTTGTCCTCTTGCTCAGTTGTGCACCGGGGCCTCCCACTCTTTCTATTCTGGTTAGAGCCAGTTTGAGCTGTTCTGTGAAGGGAGTAGTACACAGCGTCGTATGAGATTTTCAGTTTCTTGGTAATTGCTCGCATGGAATAGCCTTCATTTCTCAGAACAAGAATAGACTGACAAGATTTAAGAAGAAAGCTCTTTGTTTCTGGCCATTTTGAGCCTGTAATCGAACCCACAAATGCTGATGCTCCAGATACTCAACTAGTCTAAAGAAGGCCAGTTGTATTGCTTCTTTAAATCAGGACAAATGTTTTCAGCTGTGCAAACATAATTGCAAAATGGTTTTCTAATGATCAATTAGCCCTAAAATGAGAAACTTGTATTAGCTAACACAACGTGCCATTGGAACACAGGAGTGATGGTTGCTGATAATGGGCCTCTGTACGCTCATGTAGCTATTCCATAAAAAATCTGCCGTTTCCAGCTACAATAGTCATTTACAACATTTAACAATGTCTACACTGTATTTCTAATCATTTTGATGTTATTTTAGTGGACAAAGAATGTGCTTTTCTTTCAAAAACAAGGACATTTCTAAGTGACCCCGAATGGTAGTGTATATGGAGACTGTTTAGTAACAAAAATAAGGGGTTAAATACATGTGAAACAAATATTTAAAATGTTTCAGATATAGGATAGACACTTCAGAACAAACTTTCTTTAGATTTGTTGGGGTTGACTTTCGATTTTTCCATTTAGTGAATTTGTTATTTAATGCATTTGTGTGGGCTAATCACTTTTTTTATATTTCTTTGGGATACTTCAAGGGGTCTTAAAATTCTAAATCAAATAGCAAATTGATCCTTGGTATGACCTTCTTAAAATAATTCAATATAGTACCTACTGCTGAGGAGAGAGAGAGTGAGTGAAAGGAGCCTTGGCCTAGGCTACTGTGGATTGCGAAGATGGAGGCCTTTTTCATCGAAGTAAATTGAAAGTTAGAGGAGAAAATGCATTGTGAAAAGAAGCCTACAAGGGGAATGTCCTCGGTCTGGGATAAGTTTTAGTGGACAATGTTGGCACTACCAAATGGACTGTGTGTGCTACTCGCTATTCAGGTATGCAATTTTCTAACTTTTATTTATCTTCATCTTTATTATCATTAGGCTATTATTATTATTGAATCAAAACAAGTTCTTATATATGCAAAAAGTGTTTTGTTTAATTTTGCTGATAGATTTTTGTTGGCATTTTAATTTTGTTCTATATTTAGTTAGAGACAGGTTAAAAGTAGGCCTGTTGTAAATTAAACAGCATTAACCTATTGCTGTCATTTGTTGGGTTCTGTTGAGCCATTTTCTTTGGCCAAATTAAGTTAATGTTGTGTTTGCTACAATATAATGCACTTACCGTTAGGGCTACTTGCACTGAAACCATGAAAAGGAAAAACCAAAGAGTGTGAGATGCAAAACTTAATTTAATTCTACAATATAATAACCTCTTAATATTTTCCCTATATATATATTGACTTAACTTAGACCTACTTTTGATATTACCCTGATTTAAGAAACTTTTGTAAAGGTTTGGTGTGATATGGCTATTATTAGACTTAGCTAAGCAGGCCTATGAAGGCAGCGCACACCAGTGTTCCAACTGACTCCGAGTTGAACTTGAGGTGACAAATAATGTTTTAGGCCTACCAGTTACTCCTTTAATCTAACAATATAAAAAATATTATGATTGAAATGAACGAATTAGCCTCCTTCTGTATGCATATATCTGTATAGCAGTAGTAGCCTATCTCACAAGTAGCCTATAAAGAAGGGAAATGCCCCTTAATTTCCATCCGTTTTCTCTATTTTCTTTGACAGAGAGGAACCCACATTCCTCAAAAAAGTTATTAAATTCACATTTTAATAACATCAGGTTCACTATGGGTCTTATTTTCAACAATGAATTGAGATGGGATAGTTGTGGGGCCTTTTTCTTATTCAACAGTTGACTGATAATTTTCCAACTTGACATTATATTATTTAAGGATTCTTGGAATTTGTTTGGGGGATATCCGAAGTAAGTAAATGTGTTCTTATATTATTTGTAATTGGCAAAATTCAGAGGAGAGGGACGTGTGATAACATTTTTAAAGTACTTTTTTTTTTTTACAGAGGATTTTTTACCGGTTGTAAACGAAGGTTTCCAGATCCCATCTGCTGCTCTCTTACGTGATTTAACTAAGTGAAGCAGTGGTGAATACAGAATTGACAAAAGTGTGGTAAGCAGACTCCACATCGGCCTGAATATAAACATTTCCCCAATAAATATCATCAATCAACATCTTAAAGCACAATTACTATTGTTAAATATTCTACCCATAATGCTACTAATCATTCCCATCTGTTCATTTCCAGCTGCCAAACAGAAGTGGACATTTGGAAAGTGGTAAGAAATGTCAATATAAAGTATACCTTTATAAGCCACATTATTCAAAGCATTTGTAAAAATTTTATAAATAAGGATGTCAGATGAACTGGTCACTCTTGTGGGCTTATAGATGAGGGGATACAGATAGCTGGAGTATAAATTATTTAAAAAGGCATGTCAGTGAGTGGTTCTCACTTTTAAATATGTTTATGTTGTAATCACCCAATAGAAAACAAATGTTATCTAAATTATTAATTAAATGCAAAGTTGATGCAAGGACATCAATAAAACTATCAATGTCAGAATCTTGTGGCTGACAGATGCATCCAATTACCACTTTTTTACTGCCAAAAAATTAACAGGAGGGAATTTCTATGAAAAGATATTCAACATCAATGTTATCCGATGTAAGTGTGAGGTCCTCTCTTACAAAGAATTTAAAACATTTATGAACAAAAATTGACCTCCTTCCACTCTTGAGGTTCTACAATGGTGAACAGCATTATAAGGAGACATGTCATAAAGCATGTTTCTGAAAGGGCAACAAGGGAAATTCATGATTGAGAGAAGACAGATAATGAACAAGGTGTTCATGATTATTAGGAAGACTGCGAACGTTGAAATGAACGGTCGAAAATAAGCTTGTCTTGGAATTAGTTAAACTGCTATACAGGTTGTTAAAACACTTAACGTTGTATTAATCACAAGTGATAGACTCATCTCTGGTAAATCTCAGGAAATTTGAATCTGGATCAACACAATCATTATACTTATCGTTCGCTTCATTCATATCTAACGGATTAAAGACCATGTTATCAGGGTTGATATCCTGACCAACTAAGAGAGATGCAGTCGCAATCATCCAGAGAATGGAATGGAAACATAGAAGTGCATGCCTCACATGTCCATTACAACCTTACATTTGTATTAGTTTTATCAATAGGGGTGCACTTTCTATGGAATGCACATTGACACAGTTTACATAACACCACTGAAGACTTCAGAGGGTTATGACATTTAGAGCAATGTGTGTTTTTGGTCATGAGGTTAGGTAAAACACATGAACAAAGTATAATAAATATGCAGGTGTGTGTGCGTGTTAGTCAAATCATTTGTCTATAACGGAGTACTTGCCATATGCCTACGCTGGGGGTGAACGACCAGCTGATCATACTTCAGGTATGTGATTTTTTTTCATTCGTCAATTAGTCGTGGCAGCAGTTCCTTTCATTTGAGGCGTACCTTTTCGGAGAAGTCTTCATTGATGAAGATTTTGGTTCCCTTCAGGCACCACTATAGATCTGGGCCATCGGGGAAGAAAGTGTCATTCCTTTGCGCCCTCTCCATCTCGATGAGTTTAGGGTCCAGTTTGAGTTGACCTGCCAGGAGTTCCTTGGCCTTGACTTCTGTGTCATTCCAAGTTTCAGTCTTTACTTTATTATGTGTATGTGTGTGACTTTGTGTGTGTCTCTTCACAGTCCAAGCTGTTCCATAAGGTGTATTTTTATAATTTTAAAAAATCTGATTCTACTGCTTGCATTAGTTACCATGTGTGAATAGAGTTCCATGTAGCCCTGGCTCTATGTAGTACTGTGCACCTCCCATAGTCTGTTCTGTACTTCAGGATTGTGAAGAAACCTCTGGTGACATGTCTTGTGGGGTATGCATGGGTGACGAGCTGTGTGCTAGTCATTTAAACAGATAGCTCGGTGTATTCAGCATGTCAATACTTCTTACAAAAACAAGTAGTGACGAAGTCAACCTCTCCTCTACATTGAGCCATGAGAGATTGACATGCATATCATTAACCTCTCTTGGGTACGTGAGACGTTAGCGTCCCACCTCTTCAACAGCAAGTGAAACTGCTGGGCGCCAAATTCAAATACAGAAATACTCATTCTAAAAATTCAGAAAACAAAACATATTTTACATTAACTTCTTGTGAATCCAACCACGGTGTCAGATTTAAAGAATGCTTTACGGCGAAAGCATACCTTACGATTATTTGAGAACATAGCCCAGCAGACAAATCATTACAAACAGTAACCAGCCAAGTAGAACAGAGTCAGTCAGAAATAGAGATAAAATGAATCCCTTACCTTTGATGATCTTCATATGGTTGCACTCAGCAGACATTCATTTACTCAATAAATGTTCCTTTTGTTCGATAAAGTCTCTTTATATCCAAAAACCGTAGTTTTGTTCGCGCGTTTTCTTCAGTAATCCACAGGCTCAAATGCAGTCAAAACAGGCAGACAAAAAATTCCAAATTGTATCCGTAAAGTTCATAGAAACATGTCAAACGATGTTTATATTCAATCCTCAGGTTGTTTTTAGCCTAAATAATAGATAATATTTCAACCGGACAATAACGTCGTCAATATAAAAGGTAAACAAGAAAGGCACTCTCTCGGTCGTGCGCATGAAAAAGCTCTGTGACACTTTAGGGTCCACTCATTCAGACTGCTCTTACTTCCTCATTTTTCAGAATACAAGCCTAAAACAATTTCTAAAGACTGTTGACATCTAGTGGAAGGCATAGGAACTGCAATTTGAGTCCTAAGTCAATGGATACTGTAATGGCATTGAATAGAAAACTAAAAAAAACTTTTAAAAAAACGACTTCCTGAATGGATTTTTCTCAGGTTTTCGCCTGCCAAATCAGTTATGTTATACTCACAGACACTATTTTAACATTTTTGGAAACTTTAGAGTGTTTTCTATCCAAATCTACCAGTTATATGCATATCATATCTTCTGGGCCCGAGAAGCAGGCAGTTTAATTTGGGCATGCTTTTCATCCAAAATTCCGAATGCTGCCCCCTACCCTAGAGAAGTTAATGTTAGCTCTCCATGTACATTTGAGGGACAGCTGTGCTGCCCTGTTCTGAGCCAATAACATTTTTCCTGAGTTCCTCTTTGTGGCACCTGACCACACAACTGGTCAGTAATCCAAGGGCGACAAACTAGGGCCTGTAGGACCTGCCGTGTTGATAGTGTTGTTAAGAAGGCAGAGAAGTGTTCTATTATGGACAGACTTAGCTACTGTTACATCAAAATGTTTTGACTATGACAGTTTACAATCCAGGGTTACTCCAAGCAGTTTAGCTACCTCAACTTGCTCAATTTCCACATTATTCATTACCTGATTTAGTTGAGGCTTATGGTTTAGTGAATGATTTGTCCCAAATACAATGCTTTTAGTTTTTGTAATATTTAGAACTAACTTATTTATTGCCACCCATTATGAAACTGACTGTAATGCTTTGTTAAGTGTTGCAGGAAGTTAACTCGCTGTAGTAACTGATGTATAACGTGTTGAGTCATCCACATAGACACAATGGCTTTACTCAAAGCTAGTGGCATGTCATTAGTAAAGATTTTTTAAAGTAAGGGGCCTAGACAACTGCCCTGGGGAATTCCTGATTCTACCTGGATTATGTTGGAGAGGCTTCCATTAAAGAACACCCTCTGTGTTCTGTTAGACAGGTAACTCCTTATCCACAATATAGCAGGGGGGTAAAGCCATAACACATATGTTTTTCCAGCAGCAGACTATGATCGATAATGTCAAAAGCTGCACCGAAGTCTAACAAAACAGCTCCCATAATTTTATATCATCAATTTCTCTCAGCCAATCATCAGTCATTTGTGTCATGCATGTTTAGTGTCCTTCCCTATAAGCGTGCTCAAAGTCTATTGTCAATTTGTTCACTGTAAAATAGTATTGTATCTGGTCAAACACAATAAAAAAAAAAAAAGTTTACTAAGGGTTGGAAATAGGCTGATTGGTTGGCTGTTTGAGCCAGTAAAGGGTGCTTTACTGTTCTTGGGTGGCGGAATGGCTTTTGCTTCTCTCCAGGCCTTCAGGGCACACACTTTCTTGTAGGTTTAGATGGGATGTGGCAATATCGTCCGCTATTATCCTCAGTAAATTCCCATCCAAGTTGTCAGACCCAGGTGGCTTGTCATTGTTGATAGACAACAATACTTTTTTCACACTCACTTTTCAAAATGACAATGCTTGTCTTTCATAATTTGGAGAGTTATACTTGGATGTGTAGTTTGTTGCTGGCATGTCATGCCTGAGTTTGCCTAAATTATCCAAACCACAAGTATAATGAGCGCATTTTCATTTCACTGGTTGAATCAGGACGATTCGATTTCCTGTGTATTTGTCTGTTCATAGTGAACCACAAAGTCCGGCATTCTTAGCAAATGCAGATACCGCTTGCTAGGTGGATAGGGCGTGTCCACAAACTTGGATGATGGCGTTGTTTACTTCGAAAGAAGAGCACACAGTAATCTCAGAACTTCTCTACGAATGCTTTTTTTTTTACATTTGTTTTTCACTAACGTTTGTCGTCATGCCCATGTGGTGTTCTGTGCCTGGCTGTGCTAATTACAAACAAGAGCAAAAAGGAGTTATCTTTCACCATTTTACCTACCAGAGAATTACTCCGATGCTGCCAGTGACTTGTAGCTATCAATAATTATACTAACGGTGACCAAAGACTACTAGAGGTGTTTTCAGGCTGAACTGATGGGGAATCCATAGATTTTTTCCCCCCATCACAATAAAATGGAAGATTCTTGATTAGAGGTAACCTAACATTAGCTAGCTCGCTAACCTAGATGGACAAGGTAAGTTAGCTTGCTAGCTAGCTAACGTTACAGTACTGTAGTGAACTCTAAAATCCATCAGCTAAATCATATAGCTAGTTATCTTTTGGAGACACACTGTCAATCAATTTCACATATGCCATGGTAGTCCCTGCAAGACTGGTAGCTACATTCAGCACAGTAAACAGATTTTCTTTCATTATCTTTGACTAACGTTAGCTAACATAAGCTAGATAACATTAGTAAATAAGAGTAGTTCATTCTGGTAGCCATCTATTACACCCTTGTCTGTAAAACACTCCGTAACTAAAAATAGAACACATATAGCTAACTCATTCTTTGTTTGTGTGTTGGTAGCAATGATGCATGTGTATAAATCGTCTATGGTTGGTTAGTTGATTCTCAGCTGGCTAGCAATCTTGATGCGAATTTAGTGATGCTAGCTAGCTAACAAGCTGACAATATTGAAACGTCCATGTTAGCACGTCTAATAGAGATCAAAACAATTAGTGGGGTGGTTGAAGTGTGTATTGTTGTAATTTGTTGTAGGTGGTACAGAATCTGATTCCACCAGCATGTGCTTCCAACCCCTAGCTTTCCACAAGGTGAAGGTAAGTTGGCAAAAATATTTTCAAGCTAAAAGCTAAGATAGATAAATGTACAGTAGGCATGGCATAAACATGAATTGAGGTTTGTGTTTGTGTTATGGGGTTAGAGGTAGTCTGAGGACTACAGAGTACCTTCCAGACCATGTAATTCATTTAGTCTACCCCTTTTATTTTACCTTTTCTCTTTGTAAAATGTAGGTGATCTGGAGTCCTTCCACAATGCCCTGCTGAAAAAATTCACCAAAGTGGGTAAACAAGCATTATGGAGCAGTCAAAACATGCGGTTATGGAGCACAGCAAGATTGTAAGACAGACACCTTCAAGGGACACTGAAAGGTATAAAATCAAAACGACAACAGTAATGACACAATCACCTCATTCTTTTCTCTGCAGATTCTCAAAACACAATACAACGACATGTCTACAAAAATTCCCTGCCAAGAGCTACTATTGATAAGAATGATCTGTCCAAGTCAATAGGCAGGGGGAGGTTTACAGACAGGTCTTTAAGATGAGGAAGGGGGCTTTGGTTATGCAGGGTCATGTTTCGAGACAGTATATGTATTGTGTATGAGAACGATTGGTAGGTGCCATTCTCCTCAATCTCCCATACACAACAATAAATACTGTGTAAGAACTGCCCTCACACTGTCTGTAGCCCCCCCCCCCCAGCCCATTCACTTTGTTCAGGTTGCTGGCAACCAGGAGGCTGTGAGTTCAAATTCCAGCTGAGGTGCAGTCCCAACTGTACTCACAGTAACTAATTTGACAAGAGTTTACTGTAATACTTATCCTGTCAAATTACAATAACTTACTTGCTACTGAGTTACAGTAAAAATACAGTACATTTCATAATTTACAATAGTGTACTGTAATCTGATTACAGCAGCATACAGTCATTTTACAACAACACCTTCATTCAGCTTTAAAAATACAATCTAAGTTCTTAGTGTATTTTCACTGCAACTCACAGAACATTTTTAACAGTGTGTGCCTTAAGCACATCTGAAGAATCCTATAAGTATAACTGTAAAGAACATGTCATTAGTTCTACCTGGAATCAGAGAGTTCTTCATATGTTCTTTTTATGTAGAACCAAAACGTTCCCCTACAAGGACAAAACAAAGAACCCACGAGGGAGCTCAAAATGGAGCTCAAAAGGGTTCCTCCGTAGGGACAAATGACAGAACCTCTATCAGTTCTAATCTTTTAACAATCTCAATCATACCCACAGGCCTGGTAGCATAGCATGGAATTCAGATCACTGGCAACCAAGAGGGTGTGGGTTCAAACCCCAAGTGCAGTTGACTCCCAAGCAATGTTACCTCAAAGCTGCATGTGTGTGTGCAGCAACATCAGCCCATAGAGAGAAGCATCGAACTTCACTCAACTTTCTAGAGCAGTGGTCACCAACTGGTTGATCTCCAAACCATTCCTCGTTAATTGCCAAACAACGATAAAAGCTTGTATTTGTCTCCGGCTGTTGGTGGTAGGTGCACCTGATTCAGCTGCCCTGCACACAGGGTAGGCGACCTGCTCCCATTTTTAACCGTTTCATGTGTCTGAAGGTACAAACTCTGCATTCCTAGCAAGACCAGAGAGCAAATCAAGTGCACTACAGACCTACTGCTGGCCAATCGGATGGCTCAGATGACCATGTCTGAAGTAACGTAGCAGGCATAAAAGAAAGCTACAGCAAAGTTGATACTGTGAGATTTCAAAACGTTTAAAACCATGACTAGAGAGAGACTGTCAACGAATACAGCAAAGAGACACTGTTTTTATGTTCTTACTCAGCACTGTCAACAGTTTGTATTCAGTCAATTGAATTCCAGGGCCCAGCCATGGCTGCAACCCTGACCAGTCATGTGAACTCCATAGATTAGGGCCTAATTTATTTATTTATTTCAATTGACTGATTTCCTTCTATGAACTGTAACTCAGTAAAATCTTCGAAATTGTTGCATGTTGCGTTTATATTTTTGTTCAACATAAAAAGTGAATTTTTTAAATGTATGCTCACTCAGCTGTGCTTCACAGGTAATACAACAATATATTTAATTACCAGTGTGATCACCTAGCCTACCTTAAATTTTTAAATATAATTTTCAAAAATGGCCCAAACAGCAATGCATTGGCAGGGCAATTCAAGCAAAGTTAATATGCGGTGACAATGTATTGGGCCTATAGCTTAGTGCACAAGCCTCATTGCTACAGAACTGTTTTAATTGGTTAATTTTACATAGGCTTATGTTTTTCAAGTCATGTTAAAAAATATTGGAGCGGTAGATCTCGGCTTGCATTTTGACAAAGTGATCTTGACTCAGAAAAGGTTGGTGACCACTGTTCAAGGTTTTCTCTGTTAACACTATCAACGTTTCCCTTTACTGAGGCAATTGTGATAGAATCAACACAATAAAAACTATGCAAGAGATTTTGTTGTAGGCACACCGCATTGGAGTACAATTCTATTGCATTGACATGTACTACTCAGCCTGTACTCTACACAGACTGGTGCAGCATAAACATTCAGAGCTGCAGTAGGCCTATATGCAAATAGACCATTGTCATACGGATCTGTGCCATTTACTTTGAACTGGACTGTGTTACCAGCATGAGCGGTCGTGAGTATATGCGCTTGTTTTGAGATCAAAGCAAGAGCTGCATGTAGCTATGTGTGCACATATTCTTCAGATCCTTTGTTGGTGAGTTATTAGCCCAGTTATAGATAATTTTTTGTCAACAATAGGGGAGTTATCACTTCCTAGAAGAGCACAAAACATATACACTTGTAGACATCTTTGAAAAGCGAGTCAGGTAAAGAGCTTTTTTTGTCTTAAAGGGGCAGTGTTGTATTTCGAGACAGGCTTGAATAAGCTAAGTAGCCAATAGGTAGAGAGTTGCATCATTTATCTGATTCTCTGTAGAATATGTAGGTAGGCCTATATAATGATCAAATGTTAAAACTGTAACTTAAAGTGGGTACAGCCTCAGTGTTCACAGTAAATGTGCGCTTGAAGTTGCACAGAATTTTCACAACGTTGCTCCCAAGTAATCAGTATACAGCAGAATACTGTCTCTTACAGCAAAAACACCTTAATCCTGCTCTAAAAAGTAACTTGTATATTTACCGTATTTTCACTGCATCCAGTAGCCAGGAATGTTTTAACAGTTTAATGAAAAACCCTCTGGTTCCTGGTAGAACCGTACACGGATGGTTATACAAAGAACCCATAAAAAAGGTTATTCACAGTGTTCCCCTACAGTGATATAACTAGCAAATTTTTTTTCTGAGAGTGTATGTAGTGTGTATAGGCTATACTACTACACTGCTTACAAAAAAGGAGGTTAGTGAGTGTATAGCGATTTCATGAGTACATTTTGCCACTTCTCAGCAGCTTTATGTAACTGTGTTAAGAATGTACAGTAATAACCACCATGTGAAAATTCCTGACTTAATGTAGGTCTTTCTATCTAGTCTACTAGTCAATAGTAAAGCTCACAGTTCTTTTTAGTCTTGTTGAGTAGAAACTTTCCTTTTCTAATTTACATTCTGAAGTATTATTACATAAAACACAAATGTGCCTTTAAAATATGAAACTATACATGGTGGAGTAGCTTGAATCGTTTCAAGCTACCCGCCCCCTCTCAGAACAGCTTCAATTCGATGGGGCATGGACTCTACCAGGTGTCGAAAGTGTACCACAGGGATGATGGCCCATGTTCATTCCAATGCTTCCCACAGTTGTGTCAAGTTAGCTGGATGTCCTCTGGGTGGTGAACCATTATTGATACGGAAACTGTTGAGCATGAAAAACACAGCAGTGTTGCAATTCTTGACACCAACCGGTGTACCTGGCATCTACTACCATACCCCGTTTAAAGGCAGTTAAATATTTTGTCTTGACCATTCACCCTCTGAATGGCACACATTCACAATCCATGTTTCAATTGTCTCAAGGCTTAAACATTCTTATTTAACCTGTCTCCCCCCCTTCATCTATACTGATTGATGTCACTTGTTAAATATACTTCAATAAGAGATCATAGTTTTCACCTGGAATCCCCTGGTCAGTCTGCCATGGAAAGGGCAGGTGTTCGTAATGTTTTGTACATTCAGTTTTTAAGGCGTGTGTGTGCACATCAGCAGAACTCATTAATTATTGGTATCAACTTCAGAATAGTCAGAGGCTGTGAAATAAATCTCTGCGAGACTTGACTTGAAACCTGTCATCATTCTCCCTTAAAACAATGGTCTAACAGGCCAGCTATCAGCTGCCAAGCATCATTACAGAGTTGTCATTGTGCTTTTAGTAAAACTGTTAGAATCAGGCTGGCTTTTGGCTGGGGCCGCAGAAAGCACTAAACGATCGTCCGCAAGTTTTCAAAGGGTTTTATCAGGCTCAACACTGGTGGGAAACAATCCAAAGAATCCAATCCAATCCACTTGGCCAAAAGTGTACCGTTAAGAAAAATCAATCATGTTTACAGATAAGGGAACCAATCAACTGGAAAAATAAAAAATAAAAGATTTCATAGTGTGAGCAAAGCGGGTGATTAAAAACAACTGGAATTGGGTGATTTAAATCAGGTCTTCAGTGCTGTATCTTCAGGAGTATATTGTAACTGGCAAAGGAAAGCCTCTTATGCTGTCCTTCCTCACGCTGGGGATATCTTGTTTTAGCTTTTTGTTTAGCTTTTCAGATTCAACCAATGGGAAGATAAGACTCTCTGCACTGTTAATGCACTACTCAGTCAAGTGTTTTTCTCTATTTTTACTATTTTCTACATTGTAGAATAATAGTGAAGACATCAAAACTATGAAATAACACATATGGAATCTTGTAGTACCCAAAAATGTTTTATATATTTTATATTTGAGATGCTTCAAAGTAACCACCCTTTGATGACAGCTTTGCACAGTTATTTTCTCAACCAGCTTCATGAGGTAGTCACCTGGAATGCATTTCAATTAACAGGTGTGCCTTGTTAAAAGTAAATTTGTGGAATTTCTTTCCTTAATGCGTTTGAGCCAATCATTTGTGTTGTTACAAGGTAGGGGTGGTACACAGAAGATAGCCCTATTTGGTAAAAGACCAAGTCCATATTATGTCAAGAACAGCTCAAATAGGCAAAGTGAAAAGACAGTCTATCATTACTTTAAGACATGAAGGTCAGCCAGTCTGGAAATTTCAAGAACAGTTTTTTTCTAGTTGAAAAAACAAGAAAATCTCCCCCAAAAAACAGAGAAAGAAAGTACACATCCTCTCCATAGCTGCAGGTATGGTGGGGACTAGGGCGGTGAAACGGTAAGATCATAAACATAAAGTTAATGTGTCTTATTTAATGGGATAACCCATATTTCACAATGTCACATGGACAATTGCTTTTAACACCCTAAGGTCGATGTCCGTGCCTCTGCTTAAATCGAATTAGCATAATAGAAATCACCATAAAAATCTGTCAGTTTAAGGGAGATATTTTTCTCTATTGGATGCGTCTCAATCCACCATATCTGTCTATGTCACACTTCCACATCTGCGGAAGAGGTATCGCAGTGTTTGTCAGACCAGGAGACATCCCGAAAATCACCTTTAGCGTCCATAGCGTCTATGGAAAGATGAGACTCTCATGAACACTGGTGTTCAGTTTTGCTCTATGACTGGTACAGCCGATCCACCATCTTCTGTCAGGCTCTCCTGAACACGTACATGTCAGTTGTTTTGCTCTAGGATGCCCACAAGCCTCACAAGACTCGTCTGAAGGTTCCCCAGTACCAGATGAACAAATTCGTGGAAGTACAGTTTATTTGGAGACTGTTTAGTGCCAAAATCAAGGTGTTACAAACATGGAAAAATATATAGATAATAAGATATAGGACAGACACTTCATAAAACTTATTTTTGGATTATCTGTTGTTCAATGTAGTTAATCTGTTATTCAATGCATTTGTATGGGCTAATAGCAGTAAGGCCAAATACGCATTTTCATAAAATATTTTTTATAGATTTTTGTTGATTCTTCAAGGGGTCTTAAATTTCTAAATCAAATAGCACAATTATCCTTGGTATGACCTTCTTAAAACTTCTTGAGAATACAGGGGGTGCTATTTTCCCATTAGCATAATTTGCTCTACAGATTAAACTGCCTCTTATTCAATTATTGCTCTTACTATATGCATATAAATAATACCATTGGAAAGAAAACAATCTCTAGTTTCTAAAACCGTTTCAATTTTGTCTCTGAGTGATACAGAAGTCATTTGACAGCACTTTCCATGACCAAGAAGAAAAAAGCAAGATGTGTATGCCAGCTTCAACGCTCTGCCTATATATGGTCGTGCCCCCTATGACCCGAAACACACCTCATTGGCCTTCCTCTGGGTGTCAAGAGGACGTCAGAGGAAAAATATCTTGTTTATCTGGGACTGACGTGAAATGAGAGCTAATTCTTTGGCGTGACCGACAACTTCCGGTTCTCTGAATCGTGCGACTTGTAGGTGCGATTGTCTTCTGTTGTGCGGCCATTAAGGATGAAAACTATCTCCGTCTCGAAGTTTGTTTGATACATGTGACCAGATCATCGTAATGTATGTTTTTTCAATATAGTTTAATCAGATTATTTGAATTTTTTCGGGAGTTTTGCGGTGTTCCGTTGTCTGATTTTTATTTACGTTTGAGAGATCCGTGCCACTCGACCAGTACCTGTGCTAAATGGAGTGGGAAAGGAACAATTCTGAACGGAACCAACGACTCATCTTGACAAAGGACACTTTGATCAACATTCTGATGAAAGATCAGCAATAGTAAGACCCAATTTACGATGTTATTTCATATCTGTTGTGCATGTGAACTGGCCGTGGGCGCCCAGCCGAATCTGCCTGGTATAGCTATGCTAATTTAGCGCTACATTTTGTTTTCGTTATAAAACATTTAATAAATCTGAAATATTGTTTGGATTCACCAGATGTTGGGCTTTCAATATCTGTACGCTGTGTATTTTTCTGAAATGTTTTAAGATGAGTAATTAGTTATATGACGTTGGTCTCTGTAATTGTTCTGGCTGGGTCGGCACTATTTCAGATTGCAGCTGCAATGTAGAACTGTGATTTATACCTGAAAAATGCAAATTTTTCAAAAAAAAACTATGCTATACCATAAATATGTTATCAGACTGTCATCTTATGAAGTTGTTTCTTGGTTAGTGGCTATATATATTTTTATTTAGTCGAATTAGTGATAGCTACTGACGCAGGAAAAAACTGTTGGGAGTAAAAAAATGGTGTCCTTTGCTAACGTGGTTAGCTAATAGATTTACATATTGTGTCTTCCCTGTAAAACATTTAAAAAATCTGAAATGGTGGCTTTATTCACAAGATCTGTATCTTTCATCTGGTGTCTTGGACTTGTGATTTAATGATATTTAGATGCTACAATTTACTTGTGACGCTATGCTAGCTATGCTACTCATTGGGGGGGGGAGTGGGGGGTGCTCCCGGATCAGGGTTGGTGACTCGTGAAAGGTTAAAATTCCAAATAGTTTAGGCAGGGCTTAGACTCATTAGAATAATACTCAGAATCCATTGCAATTGTCCTTTTTCACATACACATTTATACTGTACTTAGT
Source organism: Salvelinus alpinus (assembly GCF_045679555.1). Classification (NCBI taxonomy): domain Eukaryota; kingdom Metazoa; phylum Chordata; class Actinopteri; order Salmoniformes; family Salmonidae; genus Salvelinus; species Salvelinus alpinus. The sequence continues at coordinate 48,499,482 of NC_092094.1, read as the reverse complement.
TCATTTATCAGATGCTTTTATCTTATCCTAGGGCAATTGTAGTGTCAAAACGGGAGAAGGTGATTGTTACAGGTTTTGGTTTTCCCATGTACGTTTTGAGGTTGGACTTTAGCACATATATCACATTAGCCCATAGGGCGCATGGATTGGCATCACCTCGTTGGTCAGTATTTGTTCCACCTGCGCTGAGTTTTCCATCTCGTTAGTCGGAAGGAGGTTCCACCTATATTGGCACAGGTGATGTTTAAGAGCGGCTGGCCCAGTGCTCTAATTGTCTTGAGAGATGTGGAGGGTTAACACCTTTAGTTGGTGTGCCCTATTTTGATTTCTAGACAAACAATCCTTTATCATATCTTCCCTGTTTTTGTTTTGTTCCACTTTGGTTTGCGTCCTGTCTTTAAGTTTGGTGTGGGTTTTTATTTCGTTTGCTACTTCTTGGGCAAACTTAGTAGGTGCTTATGGTAGGTGTCTTTTAGGTTCCAGTTGTTGTTTCTAGTGAACTTTCAGGGGACACCCCAATGATTGTCTTTGTTACGCCAAATAAACCACCGACGGTTAGCTGAATAGTCCCAAAAAAGTCTAAAGGAGCCAAAACTCACCAGCGAACGCACACTAGGCAGAATGTGCTTGACTGAAATATAATACAGGAAGGGTATATAATTTAACACCATCCATTCTAATTTGCTCACGAAACAGTAATTCAAGAAGCTCTAAATGCATATTCCCATGAAACTGATTTAAGATCAAATGAATGTCATGCAGATGCAGTTTGGATATTCCATTGGTAAAATGTGAAGAATTATCATTCACGATTGACAGGGATGATGCCATGGCCTGTTTTGAAGTTAGGTATGCGTAACGTGGTGTTTGAAGGTATAAAAAAAATAGGCAGACGTTGCAATTTGGAGGATGCATATTTTATAAAGATATTGAACATCTGTCGATACAAACTTTTAAGAAATGATGACGGGCGGGGGGATGCCAAATGTTTTTATTCATGTAGGTTACACTGTCCTGCAAAATGATCCTGTTATCCCACATTTGGGTATTTTAAATGTGGTCACCCTAGCCAAACATAACGCTTTGTATTAAGGACATGAAGTACATTTCTTTGCCACATTTTAGCAGTTTTACCTCGGTGCTTTATTGCAAACAGGATGCATGTTTTGTAATATTTTATTCTGTACAAGCTTCCTACTTTTTCACTCTGACATTTAAGTTAGTATTGTGGAGTAACTAAAATGCTGTTGATCCATCCTCAGTTTTCACCTATCACAGCCATTAAACTCAAACTGTTTATTTAACCATTGGCCTCATGGTGAAATCCCTGGGTGGTTTCCTTCCTCTCCGGCAATTTTTTTTATTTTACCTTTTTTTAACTAGGCAAATCAGTTCAGAACAAATTCTTATTTGCAATGATGGCCTACCAAGAGGCGAAAGGCCTCCTACGGGGGCTGTGATAAAAAACACATCACAAGAGCGACACCACAACACTACATAGAGAGACCTAAGACGACAACACAGCATGGCAGCAGCACAAACATGGTACAAACATTGTTGGGCACAGACAACAGCACAAAGGGCAAAAAGGAGACAACAATACATCATTAAAAGCATCCACTAGTGTCAGTAAGAGTGTACATAATTGAGTCTTTGAACGAAGAGATGGAGATAAAATTGTCTGGTATGAGTTTTTTTGCACCTCGTTCTACTCGCTAGCTGCATCAAACTGAAAAGAGGAGCGACCCAAGGATGTGTGCGCTTTTGGGATATTTAACAGAATGTGACTGTCAGAACAGGTTTTGTATGTGGAGGATGAGGGTTGCAGTAGGTTTCTCAGATAGGGGGGAGTGAGACCTAAGTGTTTTATAAATAAGCATCAACCAGTGCATCTTGCGTCGGGTGTACAGAAATTGCTAGTTTACAGAGTATAGAGTGTAGTGACGGGTCCTATAAGGAACATTGGTGGCACATCTGATGGTTGAATGGTAAAGACCATCTAGCCGCTTGACAGCACCCTTAGCTGCCGATCTATAAATTACATCTCCGAAATCTAGCATGGGTAGGATAGTCAACTGAATCAGGTTTAGTTTGGCAGGTGGGGTGAAAGAGTGATTATGATAGAGGAAATCAAGTCTAGATTTAACCTTAGCTTGCATATGTGCTGAGAGAAGGACAGTATACCATCTAGCCATACTCCCAAGTACTTGTATGAGGTGACTATCTCAAACTCTAATCCCTCAGAGGCAGTAATCACACCGGTGGGGAGAGGGGCATTATTATTATCGAACCACATTACCTTTGTTTTGAAGGTGTTCAGAACAAGGTTAAGGGCAGAGAAAGCTTGCTGGACATTAAAAAAGCTTTGGTGTAGAGCGTTTAACACAATCTGTGGAGGGGCCAGCTGAGTATTAGACTGTATCATCTGCATATTGATGTAAATTGAGAAGAGTGTAGAGCCTAGGATCATGCCATGGGGTACTTTGGTGACAGGCAGTGGCTGAGACAGCAGATCTTCTGAGTTTATACACTGCACTCTTTGAGAGGGGTAGTTAGCAAACCAGGCCAAAGACCCCTCACTGACACCAATACTTCTTAGCCGACCCACAAGAATGGAATGGTCTACCGTATCAAAAGCTTTGGCCAAGTCATGAAAAATAGCGGCACAACATTGCTTAGAATCAAGGGTGACATAATTTAGAGCCTTTTTAAGGTTGCAGTGACACATACATAACCTGAGCGGACACCAGATTGCATACCAGAGAGAATACTATAGACATCAAGAAAGCCAAGTCAGATGATTATTGACAAGTTTTTATAACACTTTTGATAAACAGGGCAAGATAGAAATTGGGTAATTACAGTTAGGATCATTGACCACCTGCATGGGGAAACTGTAGCGGGGCAGGGGAAAAAGAGGGAGGAGCATTGGGGCTGGTCACATTCGAAGGGCTGGGACATCAGGAAATGTTGGACAGGCAAGGAGGCATGGCTGAGTCAAATAGGAATCCTGATTTAATGAAGTGGTGATTAAAAAGCTTAGCCATATGCTCCATGTCAGTAACAACCACATCATCAACATTAAGGGATTGGCAGCTGTGAGGAGGAGGGTTTATTCTTCAGGTCTTTCACTGTTTTCCAAAACTTATTGGGGTTAGACCCACAGAGCGAGAACTGCTCCTTAAAGAAACTCACTTTGGCCTTCCTAATAGACTGAGTGCACTTTATTTTTAATTTGCTGAAAGACAGCCAGTCAGCCTGAGTATTTGTGTGCCAAGCCTTTCACCAAATGGTGTTCTTGAAGTGGAGAAAGTCAGCCAGGTCACAGTCGAACCAGCGACTGAAGTTAGGAAGGACGCCTGTATCTTTTTTTTAGTGACTGTATTGATACATCATCTAAAGTGTAATAACTTCACCATGCTCAACGGGATATTCAATGTATCCTTTCTATTTTTAACCGTCCACCAATAGGTGCGCTGCTGCGAGGCATTGGAAAACCTCCATGGTCTTTATGGTTGAATCTGTTTTTGAAATTCACTGCTTGACTGAGGGACCTTACAGATAATTGTATGTGTGGGGTACAGAGATGAGGTAGTCATTCCAAAATCATGTTAAACACTATTATTGCACATAGGGAGTCCATGCAATTTTTTACTCCTGAACTTATTTTTAGGCTTGACATAACAAAGAGGTTGAATACTTATTGATTGAGTTCAGCTTTTAATTGGAATTAGTTAATAAAAATGCCTAAAACATAATTCTACTTTGACATTATGGGGTATTGTGTAGGCCAGTGACACACAATCTAAATTGTAATCTATTTTACATTCATGCTTTAACACAACAAAATGTCAATAGTCAAATTAACTTCTTACTGACGTAGACATGGTGGCGTAGCAGGAAGATCTGAATGCCGTGAACCAAGATGGTGTGAGTTCTAATCCCAGACATACAATAATTATGTATAAATGAACATGCACAATGTAATTATGTACGTAAAATATTTAATTTGAAAACACTATGTTTAAAGCACTGTGTGTGAGTATTCTTAACCTTTCCAACAGACAAAAAGAGCTGTGAATGTATCAGTGGTTCAGCAATCAGGGCCTTGGTGGGCTTGGCAACAGTAACAAGGTGCGATATGTAATGTATATATTTTTTTGAAAACATTTCTTTGAGACCATCAGGCGACAATCCTGACAACTGATGCACAAATGTTCTTGCAATGCTACCATGAAACGTATTTAAAACCTTATTATTGTAAAAAATGGTGTAATTAAAATCCCCCAGGATGGTGAGTCCGTGTATTTCTTTACACTTCCGTGATCTGGTCAGCCAGTATTGTAATGCTGTGTGGTCACATGCACTAGGAGGAATGTAAACACCCGCCAGGATAAAGGAGACAAATTCCCATGGAGAATAGAAGGGCTTGCAGTGGATGAAAAAGGATTCCAGATCAGGACAACATAATTTTGAAAGTTCAGTGACATCATTACACCATCGCATAAAAAATGGCGCCGGAGGAGATGGCCGCATTTTTACGGTCTCCTAACCAATTGTGTAATTATGTGTGTTTTTTTGCGATATTTGTAAATTATTTTGTACATAATGTTTCTGAAACCATATCTTACGGCAGAAAAGAGCTTCTGGATATCAGGACAGCGATCACTCACCTCGGATTAGACAAAGATTTTTTTCAACAACAAGCAGCAGGACTCACATGATATTCTCCAAACACCCCGCAGGGCAGACATCCCAATAATTTGCATAAGGAAGCGACGCAGAGGAAGTAGAGCCGGATGCCTCGTCCGGATCCGCAGAAGGCGAGTAGGAAAGCTGCCTTTACCGTCAATATTACTCGCCAAAGTGCAATCATTGGACAATAAACTAGAAGAGGTACGTTCACGAATATCCTACCAACGGGACATCAAAAACTGTAATATCCTATGTTTCACGGAATCGTGGCTGAATGACGACATGGATATTCAGCTAGCGGGATACACGCTGCACCGGCAAGATAAAACAGAAGTATTTTCGGTAAGACGAAGGGGGGGGGTCTGTGCATATTTGTAAACAACAGCTGGTGCACGAAATCTAAGGAAGTCTCTAGATTTTGCTTGCCTGAAGTAGAGTATATTGTGATAAATTGCAGGCCACACTACTTGCCTAGAGAGTTCTCAGCTATACTTTTTGTGGCTGTTTATTTACCACCACAATCAGATGCGGGCACTAAGACCGCACTCAGTCAGCTGTATAAGGAAATAAGCAAACAGGAAACCACTCACCCAGAGGCGGCGCTCCTAGTGGCCGGAGACTTTAATGCAGGGAAACTTAAATCAGTTCTGCCAAATCTCTATCAACATGTTAAATGTGCAACCAGAGGGAAAAAATTCTAGATCACCTGTACTCCACACACAGAGACGCATACAAAGCTCTCCCTCGCCCTCCATTTGGTAAATCCGACCACAACTCTATCCTTCTGATTCCTACTTATGAGCAAAAATTAAAGCAGGAAGCACCAGTGACTCGGTCTATTAAAAAAATGGTCAGATGAAGCAGATGCTAAACTACAGGACTGTTTTGCCATCACAGACTGGAACATGTTCCGGGATTCTTCTGATGACATTGAGGAATACACCACATCAGTCACTGGCTTTATCAATAAGTGCATTGAGGACGTCGTCCCCACAGTGACTGTACGTGCATACCCCAACCAGAAGCCATGGATTACAGGCAACATTCGTACTGAGCTAAAGGGTAGAGCTGCCGCTTTCAAGGTGCGGGACTCTAACCCGGAAACTTACAAGAAATCCCGCTATGCCCTGCGACGAACCATCAAACAGGCAAAGTGTCAATACAGGGCTAAGATTGAATCATACTACACCGGCTCCGACGCTCGTCGGATGTGGCAGGTCTTGCAGACTACAAAGTGAAGCACAGCTGCGAGCTGCCCAGTGACACGAGCCTACCAGACAAGCTAAATCACTTCTATGCTCGCTTCCGAGGCAAGCAACACTGAGGCATGCATGAGAGCACCAGCTGTTCCGGATGACTAAGTGATCACGCTCTCCGTAGCCGACGTGAGTAAGACGTTTAAACAGGTCAACATATACAAGGCTGCGGGGCCAGACGGTTTACCAGGACGTGTGCTGACTAACTGGCAGGTGTCTTCACTGACATTTTCAACATGTCCCTGATTGAGTCTGTAATACCAACATCCTTCAAGCAGACCACCATAGTCCCTGTGCCCAAGAACACAAAGGCAACCTGCCTAAATGACTACAGACCCGTAGCACTCACATCTGTAGCCATGAAGTGCTTTGAAAGACTGGTAATGGCTCACATCAACACCATTATCCCAGAAACCCTAGACCCACTCCAATTTGCATACCGCCCAAACAAATCCACAGATTATGCAATCTCCATTGCACTCCACACTGCCCTTTCCCACCTGGACAAAAGGAACCCCTATGTGAGAATGCTATTCATTGACTACAGCTCAGCGTTCAACACCATAGTACCCTCAAAGCTCATCACTAAGTTAACTTCTCTAGGATAGGGGGCAGCATTTTCACTTTTGGATAAATAGCGTGCCCAATTTCAACTTCCTTCTACTCATCCCCAGAATATAAGATATGCATATTATTACTAGACATGGATAGAAAACTCAGAAGTTTCTAAAACTGTTTGAATCATGTCTGTGAGTATAACAGAACTTATGTAGCAGGCAAAACCCAGAGGACAAACCATTCAGATGTTTTTTTTTTTGAGGTCACTGTCTGTTCAATGAGTTTATTGGGATACTAGATTTCTAAGTGACTTGATTGAAGTTCCTACCGCTTCCACTGGATGTCACCAGTCTTTGGAAATTGGTTGAGGTTATTCCTTTGTGTAATGAAGAAGTACGGCCATCTTGAATGAGTGTCACTTGAAGTGTACTTTTTGAGAGAGGCGCATGACTCGAAAAGTAGCGTCAGTTTGTTGTCTTCCTGTATCGAACACAGATAGTCCCGTCTTCAATTTGATCAATTATTAACGTTTAAAAATACCTAATACGTAGCTATTGAGATATTTTGTAGTGACGTTGCGCAAATTGGAAGCTGCTTTTTTCTGGATCAAACGCGCCAAATAAATGGACATTTTGGATATATATGGACGGAATTAATTGAACAAAAGGACCATTTGTGATGTTTATGGGACATATTGGAGTGCCAACAAAAGAAGCTCGTCAAAGGTAAGGCATGATTTATATTTTATTTCTGCGTTTTGTGTTGTGCCTGCAGGGTTGAAATATGCTACACTCTCTTTGTTTACTGTTGTGCTATCATCAGATAATAGCATCTTATGCTTTCGCTGAAAAGCCTTTTTGAAATCTGACATGTTGGTTGGATTCACAACGAGTGTAGCTTTAATTTGGAATCTTACATGTGTGATTTAATGAAAGTTAGATTTTTATAGTAATATATTTGAATTTGGCGCGCTACATTTTTCTGGATTTTGGCCAAGTGGGACGCTACCGTCCCACCTATCCTAGAGAGGTTGGAACCTGGGACTAAACACCTCCCTTTGCAACTGGATCCTGGACTTCCTGACGGGTCGCCCCCAGGTGGTTAGGGTAGGTAGCAACACATCTGCCACACTGATCCTCAACACTGGAGCTCCCCAGGGGTGCGTGCTCAGTCCCCTCCTGTACTCCCTGTTCACCCACGACTGCATGGCCAGGCACGAGTCCAACACCATCATTAAGTTTGCAGACGACACAACAGTGGTAGGCCTGATCACCAACAACGACGAGACCGCCTATAGGGAGGAGGTCAGAGACCTGGCCGGGTGGTGCCAGAATAACAACCTATCCCTCAACGTAACGAAGACTAAAGAGATGATTGTGGACTACAGGAAAAGGAGCACCGAGCTTGTCCCCATTCTCATCGACGGGGCTGTAGTGGAGCAGGTTGAGAGCTTCAAATTCCTTGGTGTCCACATCAACAACAAACTAGAATGGTCCAAACACACCAAGACAGTCGTGAAGAGGGCACGACAAAGCCTATTCCCCCTCAGGAAACTAAAAAGATTTGGCATGGGTCCTGAGATCCTCAAAAGGTTCTACAGCTGCTACATCGAGAGCGTCCTCACTGGTTGCATCACTGCCTGATACGGCAATTGCTCGGACTCTGACCGCAAGGCACTTCAGAGGGTAGGGCGTACGGCCCAATACATCACTGGGGCAAAGCTGCCAGCCATCAAGCACCTCTACACCAGGGGGTGTCAGAGGAAGGCCTTAAAAATTGTCAAAGACCCCAGTCATAGACTGTTCTCTCTACTACCGCATGGCAAGCGGTACCGGAGTGCCAAGTCTAGGACAAAAAGGCTTCAACAGTTTTTACCCCCAAGCCATAAGACTTCTGAACAGGTAACCAATGGTTACCCGGACTATTTACATTGTGTCCCCCCCCCCCAACCCCTCTTTTACGCTGCTGCTACTCTCTGTTTATCTTATATGCATAGTCACTTTAACCATACGTCCATGTACATACTACCTCAATTGGCCCGACCAACCAGTGCTCCCGCACATTGGCTAACTGGACTATCTGCATTGTGTCCCACCTCCCACCAACCCCTCCTTTTACGCTACTGCTACTCTCTGTTCATCATATGCATAGTCACTAACCATACCTACATGTACATACTACCTCAATAACCCTGACTAACCTGTGTCTGTATATAGCCTTGCTACTCTTATTTTCAAATGTATTTTTATTGTTTTATTTCTTTACTTACACACACATACCTTTTTTTCACACTATTGGTTAGAGCCTGTAAGTAAGCATTTCACTGTAAGGTAGTGTTGTATTCGGCGCACGTGACAAATAAACTGATTTGATTTGAATATCTTACATTGTGAAAACATGGCACATTCTACTAATCCTCAGAAATTTGGACACATGAATGTTCTTGTAAAGTCCAATGAAATGTGTCTAGAACATTAGTATCTTATATTCTGAGAACATGGCAACCATATTCTGTGTTTAATGTGACGTTGATGGAATATTCTCTTGCTCCTTAGAAAACTGGACTATGAATGTTCTTGCAACATTCTCATAAAACGTGTCTAGAGCAATACTGTTGTATATTCTGAGAAAATGTTAACTATGTTCTAGGTACGTTCTGCTTGATATTAAGGCAATGTGCTTTTAAACCAAAACATGCTAAAAAGGTTTTGCTTACATAGATTGAATGTTCCCCTAAATAACGAAAGATTCGACGCTCAAACATTAGGGTAACATTACAAAAACCTTCTCTCTCCCTAGAATTGTTAGTTGTGAAGCTGAATGTTGGACTACTTTGACATTAGTTGGTTGAGTTAAAAATTACATTCTAGGAACTCCTGAGTTTATCACCATCTTCTTAGCTCCACGTTTGCTAATTCTTAAGATATCTCATATCTATTTCAAACCCTTATTCAGTCTCTCTATCCATTCTTTAATTTCCTCATCTCTTCTTTCGCTCATTCCCCTTCTCTTAAGTGTCTTTGTGTTGGTGAGACTTCTGATGGGTGTAGAGAACAGTGAGAAGTTTGGAACAGCTCACCATCGGATGGTCTGTAAACCTGACATAATCCCTACTCCAGGGTCTTTTCCCAGTTTGCTTTTTTAAACTAATGATGCAATGATCAATCTGGAGATAATTCTGGACTGGTATTTGTAATCAGAGGACAAACAATCTGAGGTATTTTAATGTCCTTTTTTTATGGTATGCTGCAGTCAAATGCTCCTCGGAACCTTGTACTCAGTCCGTTCAGAAAGTTAATTGAAAACTGAATGGTGACCCAATGCATCATCGCAGGGTTTATATCCAGTTCTATAAATAAACCACTGCATTTCCAGGTCACAGTTCACTCTTCCACTTATTTGGAGTGTAATTTTGGCTTCTGGCCACCAAGAAAGTGGAGTCAACCCTTCATGGTTGAACTTCATAAGGCTAGGCCCCTTTTCTCTCCACTTCCTGTCTGACTGACGTGCCCAAAGTAAACTGCCTGTTGCTCAGGCCCTAAAGCCAGGATATGCATAATTGGTACCATTGGAAAGAAAACACTCTGAGGTTTGTAGAAATGTTAAAAAATAATGTAGGAGATAATCCAAAGAAAAATGAAGATTTCCGGTTGGTTTGAGAGCCCATGCTCTTCCATTAGAACATATAGGGGAAAAATGTAGTCCAGCTCCCAGTATGCAATTCCTATGGCTTCCACTGGATGTCACTCTTTGTTCAAAATATTATAGTTAAATAACATTTTTTTTTATTTATTTAACCTTTATTTAACCAGGAAGGGCTCATTGAGATTTAAAATCTATTTTTCAAGAGCGTCCTGGCCAAGATAGGCAGCACCAAGTCATTACAAAAATTACAGACAGACATGAAAAACTACAAGTAATCTAGTAAAAACCATTGAATTCACAAGAGTATAACAATATCAAAAACAGCAAATTAAAAACATTGACAGGTCAGGGAATCAGCCTCAAAATCCTTCATCAGTGATTTAAAAACACCAATCGGGACAAGTTCTTCCAGTTTAAAATTATTTTGTAAGGCGTTCCAAGACGATGGCGCAGAGTACATAAAAGACCTTTTACCAAATTCAGTTCGGATATTTGGAACAGTTAGCAGGATAAAGTCTAGCGAACGAAGAGAGTACCCACCACATTTCTGAACAATAAAAATGCCCAAATAAAAAGGTAGTAAACCCAAAATGGCTTTGTAAATAAAAGTATACCAGTGACTGAGCCTACGAGTGACTAGAGAAGGCCAGCCAACCCTGGTATATAAAGTACAGTGGTGCGTAAGGGTTTTGCAGTTTAAAATAAATCTCAAAGTGCCATGGTAAAGAGTGTCAATTGATCTCAAACACTGAGCGGAAGCATTCATATATAAAATATCCCCATAGTCTAGTAAAGGCATAAATGTAGCTGATACTAGCCTCCTTCTGGCTTCAAAAGAAAAACAGGCCTTATTCCTAAAATAAAATCCCAATTTCAGCTTCAATTTTTTTGTAAGTTGTTGAATATGCAATTTAAAAGAGAGGCCGTCATCAATTAGAATTCCAAGATATTTATATGAGGTTACAACCTCAATCTCCTTGCCCTGACAGGTAGTAATAGGTGATAGGTTCAGAGGTCTATTTCTTGCATTAGAAAACACCATTAGTTTAGTTTTGTCAGTATTGAGGATAAGCTTCAATTGACACAAGGTATGTTGAACAGTATAAAAAGCAGTTTGCAAGTTCTGGAAAGCTTTTGTAAGAGATGAGGCACAACAGTAAATAACAGTATCATCAGCATAAAAATGAAGTTGTGCATTTTGGACATTTTTGTCTAAATCATTTATATAAATAGTGAATAAGAGAGGACCAAGTACAGAGCCTTGGGGCACACCATTCAGGACAGACAATTTGACAGACATGAGCCCATCAAATTGAGTGCACTGAGTTCTATCAGACAGATAGTTAGCAAACCATGCAACTGCATGCTCCGAAAGACCTACACTCAACAATCTCTGCCTTAGTATAGCATGATCAACTGTATCAAAAGCCTTAGAGAGATCAATAAAAAGTGAGACACAGTGCTGTTTTTTGTCAAGGGCTTCAGTGATATCATTTATAACCTTCATGGCTGCTGTAATTGTGCTATGCTTCTTCCTGAAGCCCGATTGGTACATTGATAAAATAGAGTTAGTAAATAAAAACTCTTTTAGCTGTTCACTTACAAGGGTTTCAAGTATTTTCACCAGGGGTGACAGCTTTGAGATTGGCCTATAATTATTTAAAAGAGTTGGATCTCCCCCTTTTAAAAGTGGTAGGACAAAAGCTGATTTCCAGATCTTTGGAATTTCATTACATTCCAGGGTTAGATTGAACAGATATGTAAGTGGTTCAGCTATGAAATCAGCTGCCAGATTTAAAAAGCAGGGATCCAAAAGATCAGGACCTGCAGGCTTTCTTTGATCTAAGGATTTCAGGGCTTTATGTACCACCTGCACTGAGAATGGCAGAAAGCTAAAAGTTTGACCAGCTCTCACTGGTTCATCCACACAGGGTTGTACAGAGACAGAGGACACTGGTTCATCCACACAGGGTTGTACAGAGACAGAGGACACTGAATCAAACAGCCTACCAGATGATACAAAGTGCTCATTGAAACAATTCAGCATTTCAGTTTTGTCATATATAGCAACAGAGTCCTTCAAAACACATGACGGTAATTCATTAACATTACTGTTACCAGACATAGACTTAATAGCATTCCAAAACTTTCTAGGGTCATTCAGGTTATCAGTGGTAGCAGACATAAAATATTCAGACTTGGCCTTCCTGAGAAGAAAAGAACACTTGTTTCTTAACTGCCTAAAAATAAGCCAATCAGCATCAGAACAAGATTTCCTTGCTTTAGCCCAGGCTAGATTACGGTCGTGAATAATACAAGACAGCTCAGAAGAAAACCATGGATTATCCCGCCCTTTAACCCTGAACCTGCGGAATGGTGCATGTTTGTTTACTATTTGGAAAAAACCATCATGAAAGAATATCCAGGCAGTTTCCACATCAGGGATAAGCTCAATCTTGCTCCAGTCAAAATAAAACAAATCATGAAAGAAAGCCTGCTCATTAAAACACTTCAAATTTCTCTTACGAATAAAACGTGGATTTGTCTTTGGAACCTTAGTATTTCTAACAGCAACAACAGCACAATGGTCACTTAAATCATTACAAAAAACACCAACCGCAGAATATTTATGTGGAACATTTGTCAATATCAAATCAATCAGGGTAGATTTCTCTGGGCATTTAAGATTTGGGCGAGTGGGTGAATTAATCAACTGGGTAAGATTCATAGAATTACAAAACATTTTTAAATCATCAGACACCGGCTTTAACCAACACCAGTTGAGATCACCAATCAAGATCATTTCACTGTAAAGAAGTTTAGACATAAGGTGCGTCAAAGAAGAAAATGCATCACCGAGAGCAGAGGGGGGTCTATAACAGCCAATCACAGTTATAGAGAGGCCCTTTGAAACCTCAATATTCAAAGCAAGAAATTCCAACTGTTTACAAATAGTTTCAGACTTTGCCACACTTACATGGAATTTAGATTTTACATATATAGCCACACCCCCACCTTTCTTAACCCGATCAGTGCGATAAACATTGTAACCACTTATACAAATATCCTTATCAAAAACAGACTTGCTGAGCCAGGTTTCAGAAAACACAATTACATCAGCATCAGTTGATTTAGCCCAAATCCTAACCCCATCAATTTTTGACAACAGGCTGCGTACATTTAAATGAAAAATACCAAAACCAGATCTTGATTTAAAATCAGAGGGGGTTTGGAGACATTGCATATCAGGGCCAGGGTTAGGTTGCACGTTACCTGATATCAACAACAGAATAATAACTAGGCACCTCTGTTTAATAACCTTGCACGGCTTCTCTTTTTTAAGAGACCTACTGCAAGCGAATTCTACAAGTGCGTTTCCAGACAATACAAAACAGTCATTTAAAACCATTAGACTTTGGTAGTGACACAAGTTCGTACTGTTCACATCATGACACAAATGCATCGGCACTTGGAAGAGTGGACCGAGTGAAAAAGAGCGAGTTCCTGCATACAAAATGTCTAATGGACGCGAGAGTACATTGTCAGATGTACTCACCCTGCGACAATGTTCGTTTTCTCCAGAGTTCAGTAAAGTCAGTGCACAAAGCAATACCACGTAAATTGTCATTTTCTCTGACAAAAAAAACAAGAGGCCAACGAAGGTAAGTGGAGAGAGGGACAGCGTGTATGTGAATCAATGTGAGTGTTTGCGCGTGTGAGTAGATTGGGTGTTGAGGGAGATCGAGAGAACGGGTTGAGCTGCCACTGACAGCCTGACCATTTGAGGGTACCTGAGGATTAAATAGAAACATATTGACTTGTTTTAACAAAGTTTAGCTGTAGCTTTTTTGATTCCTTTCTCTGCATGTTGAACGAGTGGATTACTCAAATCGATGGCGCCAAATAAACAGACTTTTTGCGATATAAAGAAGGATTTTATCTAACAAAACGACACTACATGTTGTAGCTGGGACCCTTTGGATGACAAATCAGAGGAAGATTTTCAAAAAGTGAATATTTACTCGCTATTTGTGAATTTATGAAACCTGTGCTGGTGGAAAAATACATTGATGTGGGCTGGCGTCCTCAAACAATCGCATGGCATGCTTTCGCTGTAAAGCCTATTGTAAATCGGACAACGCAGTTAGATTTAAAAAGAATGTAAGCTTTTAACCGGTGTAAGACACTTGTAAGACCTAACCCAGTTAAACGGTTGTACCACTCTGTTGGCCATGCAGGCTTGACGGACATATTAATAACCACCATCTTATCTGACTTAACTCTTTAATCCTACCCCTTCAATGCCACCCCCTCCTGATTCCTGACTAATTTCTCTCTTTATTATTTCTCAATTTCAAGCATGTCTTCCCTTGTGCCCCTCTTTGTTCTCTCTCTCTCCTTTTGTCCAATTATCCAGATGTCCCAGAGGTATGGTGGGGGCCTTCACCATCTCAGCACACCCTCACTTACACTCCTGACGGACAGCTTAATTAATTATCCTGTTCCATGCATTAACTTTTTCTATCTTTTATTTAAAATTTGAGTTAGATACAGAGTCTATGAGCATGGCCATTTGGCCAGAACGGTTGACTGTACCAAGGTCACCACTAAGGAGATGTAGAGAAACTAAGGTTCTGGGTTCTGCTTACCTTTCAATCAGTCAACTCTCGTGCCGAAATTACGCCTGACCAAGCCAATGAGATCCACGCCTCGCTGGAAGCCCCATCTTCCACAGGTGATAAGCTTGAGGATGAATTCCTTCAATTATTCCTCTCTTCACCTCAGTTTAAACAGGAATGATTAAGGCTACTAAAACAAACAATTGGCGCAACTTAAGAGAATCTCGTATTCCAACTAAACTGTCTCTATTTTTGTAGAGCGTGCTCACCCCCTGGACATTGTGTGCTAGAGTTTGTATGGTTCTCATAGTTTCCTAATCATGAACAATTCATTATTCTTCAGATTGCTTGGCCTGGCTATGGCAATAAGGGAGATGGTGGAAAATGTGACCAAGACAACAGCCTTAGTGGGGTTCAGGTTTGCGACCATGCCCAAATAAATAAAGATACTCAAGTTTGTTGTCTGTCTCAG
The DNA here is from genome assembly GCF_045679555.1 of Salvelinus alpinus. Lineage (NCBI taxonomy): Eukaryota > Metazoa > Chordata > Actinopteri > Salmoniformes > Salmonidae > Salvelinus > Salvelinus alpinus. Next base: position 48,484,237 of record NC_092094.1, on the reverse strand, counting down.
CTCGGTGCATGCTCTGGCATGCCCTCGCTTCAATCAGTTCATGTGCATGACTATAGGATGGCTGGCACTCTTCCCCTACTAGTCCATGTGCAGATTCTCTTGACAATCGTGAAGCATTCTTTAGGGGGCTTGGTGTTTCCGAAAGTGACTTCCTCTCCCAGGTGTCCGTACCTCATCCGAGTTGCGGGACGTGGAGCTGGATTGGGTCTTTGGTTATCTGTCTGCCTTGGCGTGGTGTGTGTGCTCAACCCAGCTCCTGTGCGCTCTGTCGCCAGTTACGGAATGCTATTTGAAGAGAGGGGGCGGCCATGTTCGATGGGTACTCCCCCAAGGCTTGTGTCTGCCTTGGTCAAGCACCGCTTACCTCTCTTCCCAGACTTGTTGATGAAGGGTCAAGTTCCACCTCGGTGATCTGGTCCTATGTAGACTTTCGAGACCAGGCTACCTAACAAGCACCACACAGTATGCTAGCCAGGCTAGCTATTCCTGCCTCCCCACGGTGGAGTTGCTTGGGTATCTCTTTGTTTAGTATATGTAGCATTAAGTCACTCGGTTACACTAAACGGGCCGTGCTGTGGTCAGAGGCTAGCTAGCCTAGCTTAGATTAAAGATCCTCCAGGCTAATGTCGGCTAACATGCATAACTTCCGATGATTAAAAAAAAAAAAGAAACCTATACACCTATATTTAACCAGGTAGGCTATTTGAGAACAAGTTCTCAATTACAACTGCGACCTGGCCAAGATAAAGCAAAGCAGTGCAACACAAACAACAACAAAGAGTTACACATGGAATAAACAAACATACAGTCAGTAACACAATAGAAAAAAGTCTATATACAGTGTGTGCAAATTAGGTAAGATAAGGGAGGTAAGGCAATGAATAGGCCATAGTGGCAAAGTAATTACAATTTAGCAATTAAACACTGGAGTGATAGATGTGCAGAAGATGAATGTGCAAGTAGAGATACTGGATTGCAAAGGAGCTCAAATAAAAATAACAGTATGGGGATGAGGTAGTTGGATGGGCTATTTACAGGCTAGGTGCAGTGATCTGTGAGCTGATCTGGCAGCTGGTGCTTAAAGTTAGTGAGAGAGATATGAGTCTCCAGCTTCAGTGATTTTTGCAGTTGGTTCCAGTCATTGGCAGCAGAGAACTGGAAGGAAAGGCTGCCAAAGGAGGAATTGGCTTTGGGGGTGACAATTGAAATATACCTGCTGGAGGGCGTGCTACGGGTGAGTGCTGCTATGGTGACTAGTGAGCGGAGATAAGGCAGGGCTTTATCTAGCATAAACTTATAGATGACCTGGATGGCCAATCGCCCAAACGTATTAATCCCACCATGGGGAGATTGATATACCCCTTGAACCCTGTGAACACCATGGACCGCGAGGTAACAGAGGGGCATTAAACAGCTTCCAACAAATGTTGAGTCTGTATAGCTGCTTGATTGAAGCTTACTAGTGTTCACCTGGCATTATGACAACCCCATTCCTATTTTCCATTCCTGGAGTCGGAAGGGGTGGAGAAACGGGGCTTGCATGCTCCTCTGATGAGGAGGCAGCCCCTCTGATGAGGAGGCAGCCCTCCGAGCAGCTGGCTCTGGTAACCCCGGAGCGAGGGGCCTTAGCATGGATCTGAGCTACCAGTGCACCACTCCAAAAAAACATTACTGTGACGACAGTGCCTCCACCTTTGTTACGGTAAACGGGACACTGCGTTAGCCATTTCCGGAGCCCTCTATGCCCATAAGGGTCAAGCAGGCTATACAGTCTCAACGTTTGTTGGAAGCTGTTTAATGCCCCTCTGGTACCTGGTGTTCACAGGGTTCAAGGGTATATCAATCTCCCCATGGTGGGAGTAATAAGTTGGGCGATTGGCTCTCTGTCCACAAGGGAGAACCCCTTCCCCATAGGTGGCTCATTACTGGGATTCATTGCTGATTCCTGCCTGTAGCTCATTAGTCCCTATGAGATGTCTAGTCATACAGGTTATGGGCACCGTAGGTGATTGGTGGTTGGTAGCGGAGTCGAGGGAACAAGCAGGGTTGGAAACGACCATGCTATTATCCTATACACAGTCTCTGTGGTTCATATGAACCCTGAAATGAGCGGTCTTCTCCAGCTCAACGCTTTTCATTCCTGGGAATTAGATTCACCCCTGTCTGTTACCACAGAAGAGGTCCCTTTTACAGAGCAGTCTGTCCCATTCCCAGCTAGGTTACAAGGTTCTTCGTCACCAGTACTTATGACTGGGCAACCCCCATGATAAAGTTTTTTCCCCGGGTCTATTTTTGATGCGTGTGGTCCAGCGCTGGGTGCCAGCCGGTTACAAGAATGCATCTTACCGCCTAAACCGAGTGAGGCTCCTTGTGACATTGCCAGTCGGGGTACGTCACTGATAGCCGGAGCCCCAGAGTGGGCCGGGCTTTAGGCAAACCTTGGCACATAAACACAGTTTATTTAACCCCAAGTTCACGGGTGTCAAAAATGTTGTCTCCCGCATGTGAGTTAGATAAAGTATCCCTTCTTCACGTTCAGACACACGGTTGTCAAGAGTGGTGGAAATGGACGACAAACCAACCTCTCCCAGTCCATCCCGCCCCATCAAATGGCACTTAACCGGAGGCTCGCTGTCTGCTCTGACAAATAGCGCACATGTGCAGTGTCGCAGTGGATCATGCAAACAGTGACATCAGGGCACTGGATACAAGTTGTTGTGCATCCCCAACACTTCTGCAGCATCATCACGTCGACTGTTCCCGAGGCCTCAGTGCCCATTTTTTGAGGGAGGAAATATCCTCCCGTCTCCCGAAGCAGGAACCACTCGGATTGCCTATGTCGGAGATCCAGAAAGGCTGGTACGGGACACACTATTTATACGCCATTTCGTCTGGTGTGCGGTGCTATACGTCACGGTGGGCGTAGATTTTAGCGCGCATACGGGAGCAAACAGTGTAGAGAGCAAGCCGAGCACTCGTTAATTTCTGGATCGCGGAATCTATTCAACACACCGCTACAGGTTGGCTAATACCGGAAGTACACTGTAGGACTTTCAAAATCCTAATATTGCTGAGAATCTCACAATGGATGTTACTGTTTCATTAGGGTGCTACAAAGATGACGTAAACAAATGTCATCGCTGAATTCACATTGTTTGTACGGAACCCCTTAAGGGACACACAGAAAAAGGAAAGAAAAGCTCCTTATTTTAGCGATCCCTCGTAAAACTTTGGGGTTCCCTTGAGAAATGTTTTGCGTCAGCTAGCTTGTAACCTCATCCCCAGGCTATTGCGCACAGAACATTTGGGTCGAAATGTCTGGGAACTAGGGAACGGGTGTCGAGTCCTGGGTTGGAGCCTCCGAGATACCAAGCATCTTTGAGGAAGAATGAAGTGTCGCCATGCCAAGCAGTCTGCTGCCTTTTCTATATCCAGACAAAGGTGTTTGAGTTATGGCAGGCATATTGTGTTCACAACATAGTTGAATTGCACAAATAGTTTTGAGTACAGGTCATAAGAACAGTACACAAATCTGAAAAATGTATCTAAATGTGTGTGTGTGTATATACGGGTGATTAAACAAACATTTTATGATATTGTGCCTGCCATATTTAATGACATGACCCTCCAGCATGGCAATGCCACCAGCCATACTGCTCGATCTGTGTGTGATTTCCTGCAAGACAGGAATGTCAGTGTTCTGCCATGGCCAGCGAAGAGCCCGGATCTCAATCCCATTGAGCATGTCTGGGACATGTTGGATCGGAGGGTGAGGGCTAGGGCCATTCCCCCCAGAAATGTCCGGGAACTTGCAGGTGCCTTGGTGGAAGAGTGGGGTAACATCTCACAGCAAGAACTGGCAAATCTGGTGCAGTCCATGAGGAGGAGATGCACTGCAGTACTTAATGCAGCTGGTGGTGATTTTCACCCCCCCCCCCCCCCCCCTTTGTTCAGGGACACATGTCTGTGGAACTTGTTCAGTTTATGTCTCAGTTGTTGAATCTTGTTATGGTCATACAAATATTTACACGTTAAGTTTGCTGAAAATAAACGCAGTTGACAGTGCGAGGACATTTCTTTTTTTTGCTGAGTTTATTTTGTCAAGCAGGACTGTACAGCACGGAATGAGAGCAAATTTGATTTTTAAAGTTGTTTATTAATAATAAAGTGCCAAAAAGTAAAACTTACATTCACCATTATTATTCATAGGTGATATTTCTGCCTATTGTATCTCTGTTTACAGGTCTATATTTCCAAGATATCCTAGTGCTGTTTTGTTTGTGTTTAGACAACTTCTAAATTCTAGCAATATCAGAGCTTGCGATATTGGGAAACATGATCTTATGTGGCCCACCCCCCTCCAGTCAGGCATATTCTGTACTTTTTGAGGATTGGCCACTAGCATATAAACTGTAGCATTAGCAATGTCTTTCAAAAGCAGAAATTCTAAATTAGGCGTCTGAGTGTGACGGTGAGGAATCAGATTCTGACAGTGAGGAGCTGCCCCCAACCTTGTGGCCATTGAGAACCCTGAATCTGAGGACCCAGATTGCCCACCGACGAAGACCCAGGTCCCTATGAAGATGCTGGTGGTGATGCAGGCAGACCAACAGTGGGTTAAGTACGGTAGGTCTGCGGAGCTGAAAGGCCACCAGCCATTTCACCCCTGTTGACTTGGAGTCCCAGTCTGGAGTGCAAAGCCCCTCTGAGGCAGAATGCTCCAAGCTGTTTCTGACACAGGAGCTGGTGTGATACATAGTGGAGGAGACCAATCGCTATACCTTGAAGTTACAGGAGAAGAGAGAGCCAGGAGTGAGAAATTCACTAAATGGATGACAACTACCATTAGTGAAATGTATATTTCCTGGTGACAGTCGTTCTCGTGGAATTGGTGAACTCCCTAAACGGATTACCGGAGCACGGATCCTATGTTTGCAACTCCCTTCTTTGCCCTTCTCTCTTATCCCAAGGCCGCTTCCTAGTTCTACTGTGATGCCTGCAGTTCAACAACAATGCTACTGCCAACCTAAATAACCTCTGACACAAAATAAGAAATGTTCTTACCAGCCTAATCAGTATTTGGTTGGGTCTTTGTGCCGTACAAAAAGCTGGCTTCAATCTTCACTAAGAAAGATGTCCCATTCCAGTTATGATGTTGGCAAATAATGTTCAATAGTGTGTGGTGTGTGGTTTCTGAAAGTGCAGAAACACTGCGTCAGTACATGGGCTTTCATCAAGGAGAGAAGTTTTTCCGAGTCATCTAGCTATTTCTTGCCTCGCATGCCTCAAACGTAAATTGTCTGCCACAGTGAAATGGGCTACTTCTATGTGAATTAATGAGGAGGCAGAACACACCTCATTTCAAGTTGAAACATAACTTATAGATAATTAGCAAGCAGCGTGCCTTGGTTTGAGGGCAGCACGGGTTAACTGTCCTGTTGCGTAGCAATCACATTTTGGAACAGTGAGCGCATTCTGACATCACTGCTGGGGGGACCGTTAGAGATACTTGGAAATCGCGTGAAAACGTTAACTGCTAAATGTTCACTCCGCCCCATGTCAAAATGTGTAGAATTTCAGGAAATTATCTTTAAAACTGCTAAATGTTATCTCAGTCAAAAAGAGGACTGGGAGCAGCTTGAAGAGTTTGGGGTTGCATAGGTCGCGAGGTGAGGGTTTGTTACTACATCGATAAATGAAAATATCTATCCGGACCTTTTAGTACCTAGGAAATTTGTGTGATCGGACTTTCTCAAATAGTATTTGAGTACCCCTGGCTTACGCTTACAAAGCTGCTAAATATCTTAGACCCCTAAGGGATGGGAAACCATTCAATTCTACAGCTCATGCCTCTTGCAACTTCACTAATGGCACTAAATGTGGTATTAACGTCGGAAGGTGACATTTGGTACGCAAATTGGTTGTTTGATAACTACTTAGTCAAAATGTATCCCTCATATGCAGTGGTTTTAGATAACTGAGAAACCTCTATTCTAACTACACAGATCATGATTGTTGCAGAGCTTGACTTTAAAGTGTTCTACCCACACTAATGTTTATGGTCTTTTGCTATTTAATAGAGGACCCAGAGGCGTGGATATTGAGTTTTATATTGGCTAAGATGACATTTACACAGCATAGCGACGCGTGCAGAAGACGGGGGTCAGTGCAGATTATTTTTTGTAGCTGAAGGAATTATTGGATTTCCTCACCCAAATATGATCATTTGGTAATTTCTAAGGTCATAAAACCCTGTATGAATATGGTTTAGTTTACTTTCTGCAAGTTATTCACCTCTAAATCTATTAAGTTAGCCAGATCAGCTAGCAAGCTCAAAAACTAGCTTGTCAACATGGAAACTTCCACGACCAGAACCAAAAGAAAATAAATGGAGAAATCATTATATGGACAAATGATTTTGGGTACTCCTCTTCAGAATGTAACTGTAGGGGGAAATACTGCTGTGGGTGATGAACATTTGTCAAACACAGAGCTTCTCTCTGGAGAAGTGAAAACCCTCAAATGACATGAAGGTATCTTCCAGGAAAATGAAAAGGTGGTTGAACTCGAGCAAAAGGTGAATGAGGCGGAGAGATACCAGCACAGGTGGAATTTGAGGCTCCATGGAATCTCAAAGTAGGTGGGTGGGGACATCAAATGCAGAGTTGTTGACATTGGTGGAGCTGTCATTCCCGAATCAAAAGCCCAACTTCAGGAAAATGTGGACCTCGTTCATCAAGACTCAATGATCAAGACAATAGACTGAGGACATTTTTGTTCTATGGAGGGGTGACGCAAAACAGCTCCAGGCAGTCCATGCCTTCCTTAACTCTTGTTCTGAGCACCTGAGATTTACTATGCAATCTGACACACGTCAAATCAGTTTCGTTGATCTTCAGATTTTTTGTGAGGATGATGTTCTATACAATGATGTTTACAGGAAACCTACTGATCCTAACAGTTTGTTGAGGGCTGATAGCTGTCACCCGCTTCCCTTGAAAAACTGTTTGCCCTACAGCCAATTCTGTCAAATCAAAAGAATATGCAAAAAACAATCAGTTGCGGCCCACATTTTTGGAAGCAAACCAATCGATTTTGTCTGTCACGCCTGCTCCCGCTCCTCCTCCCTGGCGCTCGAGGGCGCCAGGCTACCCGTCATCATACACACCTGTTACCAACATTATGCGCAGCTGCGCTCATTGGACTCCTTCACTGATTACCCCCTGTATATATGTCTGTTCCTTGGTTGTCTTCCCTCTGTCCGCATTGTTCCGTATTGTGTTTATGTGTTCCTGTCCAGACGCTGTTCCGTTTCATGTCCGTCAGCTAATAGACCTTCACTCCCTGTACCTGCTTCTCATCTCCTCCCGTAACAATATGTAACATCGTCCTAACGTTATATCGGCATCAAACACGCCACCCTCCCTAGGAGAGGGGGTGAACTTGACAATTTATTATTAAAACGAGATGCTGCACGGATCCTTAATTGAAATACCCTTGCTCCCCTCGATCTCAACGTAGACTTTGATCTGAAGCCATTCTTGTTATTATTGTGATTTTGCTATTCATTGTAAATGTTTGTAGGCCTATGTAGCCAAATTGTATCTATGAAAATAAACGCAGTTGACAGTGAGAGGATGTTTCTTTTTTTGCTCTCTTTAGATGTCAAAGAAAATGAAAACCCCAAAGATATTTCAAAATGTTTCAGAATTCTATGATGATCTTTACACCAGTAATGCCTGTCCTACTAGTGACATATGCCTTTTTAGACTGTCAAAGACTATGCAAAATTCATAGATGAAGACTTCCAAAAGTCTTGTGATAGAAATCAATTCAATTCAATCAATGAAAAAAATTGTATCAGCAAGTTAAAAGAGAACCAATCTCCAGGGAATTATGGCCTTATTAGTGAATTCTGTAAAATATTTTCAGGAGGATGTTGTTGAATTTATATTTTATGTTTTTAAGGAGGCAATTGATTTAGGGGTCCTGACTCTTTCTATGACACACTGCCTCATTTCTGTAATCCCCAAACCAAACAAAGATCTTATGATGTTAGAAAATTAGAGACCAATAACATTAATGATGGAACGCTACTTGCATCCATATTTGCAAAACGACTTAAAGGTCTTGACAATCATTAATGATACCCAGTCTCGTTTAATGAAGGGCAGACATACAGTTGAAGTCGGAAGTTTACATACACCTTAGCCAAATACATTTAATCCTAGTAAACATTCCCTGTCTTAGGTCAATTAGGAGTACCGCAGTATTTTAAGACTGTGAAATGTCAGAATAATAGTAGAGAGAATCATTTCTTTTCAGCTTTTATTTATTTCATCCCATTCCCAGTGGGTCAAGCTTTCCACAATAAGTTGGGTGAATTGGGGCCTATTGCTCTTGACAGAGCTGGTGTAACTGAGTCAGATTTGTAGGCCTCCTTGCTCGCACACACTTTTTCAGTTCTGCCCACGCATTTTCTATAGGATTGAGGTCAGGGCTTTGTGATGGCCACTCCAATACCTTGACTTTGTTGTCCTTAAGCCATTTTTCCACAACTTTGGAAGTATGCTTGGGGTCATTGTTCATTTGGAAGACCCATTTGCGACCAAGCTTTAACTTCCTGACTGATGTCTTGAGATGTTGCTTCAACATATCCACATCATTTCCCTCCCTCATGATGCCATCCATTTTGTGAAGTGCACCAGTGTCTCCTGCAGCAAAGCACCCCCACAACATGATGCTGCCACCCCCGTGCTTCACGATTGGGATGGAGTTCTTCAGCTTGCAAGCCTCCCTCTTTTTCCCCCAAACATAATGATGGTCATTATGGCTAAACAGTTATATTTTTGTTTCATCAGACCAGAGGACATTTCTCCAAAAAGTTTGATCTTTGTCCCCATGTGCAGTTGCAAACCGTAGTCTGGCTTTTTTATGACGGTTTTGGAGTAGTGACTTTTTCCTTGCTGAGCGGCCTTTCAGGTTATGTCGATCTAGGACTCGTTTTACTGTGGATATAGATACTTTTGTACCTGTTTCCTCCAGCATCTTCACAAGGTCCTTTGCTGTTGTTCTGGGATTGATTTGCACTTTTCGCAACAAAGTACGTTCATCTCTAGGAGACAGAACGTGTCTCCTTCCTGAGCGGTATGACGGCTGCGTGGTCCCATGGTGTTTATACTTGCGTACTATTGTTTGTACAGATGAACGTGGTACCTTCAGGCGTTTGGAAATTGCTACCAAGGATGAACAAGACATGTGGAAGTCAATTTTTTTTATATGAGGTCTTGGCTGATTTATTTTGATTTTCCCATGATGTCAAGCAAAGAGGCACTGAGTTTGAAGATAGGCCTTGAAATTCATCCACAGCTACACCTCCAATTGACTCAAATGATGTCAATTAGCCTATCAGAAGCTTCTAAAGCCATGACATCATTTTCTGGAATTTTCCAAGCTGTTTAAAGGCACAGTCAACTTAGTGTATGTAAACTTCTGACCCACGGGACTTGTGATACAGTGAATTATAAGTGAAGTAATCTGTCTGTAAACAATTGTTGGAAAAATGACTTGTGTCATGCACAAAGTAGATGTCCTAACCGACTTGCCAAAACTATAGTTTGTTAACAAGAAAGGTGTGGAGTGGTTGAAAAACGAGTTTTAATGACTCCAACCTAAGTGTATGTAAACTTCCGACATCAGCTGTATATGTAATACTTTTCGACTAGTATTGGACTTGGTAGATGACAGTGAGCACATTATGGAAGATGGCTTTGTTTAATTTTTCTACTTTTACAAGGCTATTGATTCAAATGAACATTATTTTATATTTGAGATGCTTCAATGTTTTGGTCAATATTTTAAGTGTAATTAAGACGCTTTACAATAACAGTAATAGCTTTGTTAAATTATCCCATGGAACGTCACCGAGATTAAATATTAGATGCAAATTTCTCCTTATTTTTATTGGTCACAAGTTATGGTAATTCATATCAATAAGGATTGTTTTAGCGGTAATCAGACACGAGAATGTTCAAATTGTTTTGAAAGATCATATTGATGTCAGGAAAGCTATTGAGTGTATTAATATCTTCTCACATGTATCTGGTTTATCTCTTTAATATTAGGAAATGGGAATTATCTGCGTTGATAAGACGTGACTTAAACTCACTATGTAATATCCCTGTAAAAGATGTGATCACATATCTTGGTATTAAAGCTAACAAAGATCAAACATAAAGGGCCAACTTAAATTTTCTGATCTATCCCCCAAAAAACAGGAATAAAACTTTACAGTTAGTGTTCTCCTGGCACTCGCCAAACCCAGATTAGTCTGTCGGACTGCCAGATGATGAAGCGTGTTTCATCACTCCAGAACGCATTTCCACTGAGTCCAATGGCGGTGAGTTTTACACCACTCCAGCTGACACTTGGCGTTGTGCATGGTGATCTTAGGCTTGTGTGCGGCTGCTCAGCCATGGAAACCCATTTCAAGAAGCTACCAACGAACAGTTATTGTGCTTCCAGAGGCAGTTTGGATTTCGGTAGTGAGTGTTGCAACCAAGACAGATGATTTTTACACCGGCGCAAGTTTTTTTTTTTTTTTTTTACACATTGGTAAACCAAGCTTACTCACGAGCCACTAAAGCCGATGCACGGGTGTTGTATAGAGCTGCCTGCTGACCTAAGGTGCAGTAGGCGGTTGTAGCCCATCAGTGTTGCAGGTGGTAGATAGTAATGTGGCCAATTTCTTTTCCCTCCGATGATTATATTTAAAGAAGGATGGCAGCCTACATAATCCATAATTTATATTGGTAGCCATCTAAATGTCACTGTGATATAGTCAATGGTGAGAGCATGAATGGCAACAACACAGTGTCCTCCTCAACCCTGTGTAATTCAGTTCACTCGGTCAGCTCTCAACTGCGCAATGTACAGTATGTCATTGTTTTGCAAGCCAGTAGTGTCCATATACCCTCTTCCCACTAGCATTGTTCCATATAATATTACAGTATCAGTAAACCTGTTCATTTTACCAGTAGAATGCAGACATTTGGTGGCAAAGAAAGGAACATGTTGTGTATGCTAAAATAATCTGCGGGATTGTGTAATATGTCTTTACAGTATGGATAAAAGTACTGTAAAATATTACATAATCTCTCTGCCAGTATAATGCTGTAAATTTACAGGAAAAGTTTTACAGTGTAGGAATAAGTTGGAATCCTATTACACTGGCTCAATGCATTTTATGCACGCTTTGACAATAACACTGTGCCAATGCGTAAGGGCCACCCACCGACCCAGAGAACTGGGTGATCTCGCTCTCCGAGGCAAGGCTGTATGCAGAGCATGCGCAGAACAGCTGGCAGGCATATTCACATTTTCAGCATCTCCTTGTCCCAATCTGTAATCCCCACATGTCTTACGCTGACCACCATCCTTCCTGTTCCCAAGAACTCTAAGGCTTCATGACACAATGACTACCGCCCTCTACTACTCATATCTGTAATCATGAAATGCTTTGAAACGACATCCCAGACAACCTAGACCCACTCCAATTTGCATACCGCCCCAACAGATCCACAGACAATGCAATCTGTTACACTGCCCTCACCCACCTAGATAAGAGGAATACCTATGTGCCAATGCTGTTCATTGACTACAGCTCAGCATTCAACACCATTGTCCCTCCAAGCTCGTCATCAAGCTTAGGGCCCTGGGACTGAACACCTCCTATTGCAACTGGATCCTGGACTTCCTGACAGGCCGACTCCTGATGGTGAGGGTAGGCAATCCGCCACGCTGACCTCAACATGGGGGCCCCACAGGGGTTTGTGCTTACTCCCCTTCTGTACTTAATATTTACCCACGACTGCGTGGCCATACACGTCTCCAACACTATCATCAAGTTCGCGGACGACACGACGGTGGAAAGCCTGGTCACCGATGACGATGGGACAGCCTACAGGGAGGTCAGTGACCTGGTAGTGTGGTTCCCGGGACAACAACCTCTCCATCAACCTCAGTAAGACCAAGGAGCTGATCATGGGCTACAGGAAATGGTGGGGTGAGCACGCCCCCATCCACATTGATGGGATTGCAGGGTCCAGAGCTTCAAGTTCCCGGGTGTTGTGTGGGCATTTTCTGTTAAACCTTACTAATGCTTGTGTACTAAATTATCCTGCTTTAAGCCTAGGCATTGAGCTTGAGATCGTTAAAGAAACAAACTCATGTAAGATATAAAAGTGTGTGTGCAATAAAAAGAGGCCTGTTCTAACTGTTCTGTGTGTGTAGCAGGACCCCATGATATCTGGGCGCTCAGCCAAGAGCTGACAGAAACAAACTGGTTCCTCTTAGGTTAACTGGAGACAGTGTGAAGTGTTATATTCTGCAAACCAGTGATAGAGCTAAAGTTCTGTTTGGAGCCTGTTTTTGGGCGAAAGGTGTGTGTGTGTGAGAGAGAGACCAGTACGACCATACACCATCTGGGCCGACAGTCAAAGGCGCTTGCTTGCCCAACTTTGGGAACCGTTGAGGAAGTATGTCTTGAGGGACTTCCTGTCATTCTGGCCCCTAATGTCCTCACTCAGTTACGACAGACTGAGGCAACCTTTTTACCCAGTTGTCTCCCCTCACATACACATACATAGGGTCATGTGTTTTGCAGATGCTTGCATGGGGTAGCTTGACTATATAAATGCCCCTCTACTCTTTGTACAGCGGGCTCTCACTTAATTTCACTTGCGTGGATTGAGAGAACAGCCTCCTTGTTATAACATTTTTTTAAATAAAAGTAATACCTTGAATGATTATTGATTTTGCCTCTCCTCATTATTAGTTAAAGGTAGAATTTTCATCACTAAGGACTTAAAATGGTCCACACACATGCACACAGTTGTGAAAAGGCTGCGATAGCACCTCTTCCCCCTCAGGAGATTGAAAAGGTTTGGCATGGCCCCTCAAATCCTCAAAACGTTCTACAGCTGCACCATTGAGAGCATCTTGACTGGCTGCATTACTGCTTGGTATGGCAACAGCACCAGCTACATATGGTATTGAAACTGACCCTGTATAAACAGTAGCTTACTTCTCGTGTTCTTCTTATTTCATTTTTTGTGTGTGTTTTTGTTCTACTTTGATACTGATTACTACATTCTTGCGTTTAGAGCTAGCAATAAAGGCATTTCACTGTACTTGTGCATGCAACATTACAACTTGAAACTTTACTTTATTGAATGATTGCTTATCATAAACCTCTATGAGCGGGACCATTAGTGGGTTTATGTTTAGCCCAAAACACTTTATAGCCTATTTTTGTTTTATTTTTTGGGGGGGGAATATTCTATTCTGCAATGTAAGGTCTCTCAACCCTCCTGTCATAAATACATAGGACACATATGCTACCCTGTAGAGCACCTAGGCCTATATTTGTACATGATATGGTGCAATGGTAATAACACAATAACAACACCTCGAACGTCAAGAATTAGGCTGGGATTCACACTTACTTTCGCAAGCCACTGTGTATAAGGGCATATCATGATGTTTCTACATTGCAGGGTCTCCCCCACGAGGGTGCACATGCAGTTTCCTATCTCTGCTGCTATGGTAGTCGGCTACATAAAATAATTATATAAAATAATCGCAAATGTTTTAGGTGGAAATTTAGTGACTCAAAACCTGTAGGACTTTTGACAAAAATAGCTCATTCTGCCAGACAATTAAACAACGAATTCGGATTTCTGAATCATGAATTCACTGGCAATGGAGCAGAGCGAAGCCTGCTTCCAGTGTATAGGCAGTAATATTTGACATGTGTGTATATACAGTATATATGATATTAAAAACACCTAAAATGTGACTCGGAATAAAAAAGACTAAGCAATTATCCTATTGAAATGTTTATCTGACTCCATAAAGATAATTCGAATATACACACAAGCATTAGGTAATGAGTTGATGTTGACTAGCAGGAATTGGTCTGAGAATTGTCTATCAAAGTTAGATGTAATTAACATTGTACAATGAATGGATTCACATACAAGGCATAACACTTATGTTACAAAGCATCAGCAAGCATTACAGGGCATTATTCCAAGCATATAGATCCTAAGGTTAACTTACAGGACAAAGCATGATGCTTACTAGTCCAGAGGCCTAGAAGCCTAAGAAATTAGAATTGATCCTACAACCTTCCTCCATGGATTGGATACAGGATCAGCGAGAGAACAAAGGCATTTCGTTCCATTCATAACATCTGAAGGTGTAACCTTTCAATCCAAGACCAACCTCCATTGGCCAATCAGTTTACAGTAACCTGACCACCAAGGCCCAATCTCCACAGGGTGTCACAGCATGTAGAGGCTTGTGTGGGAGATGAAACCAATGTCAATGAGACTGAATTCCTGAGAGAACAATAGAGCCGCGTTCAGAGTAATTTAGAGTTCACCCTGTACAGATAGAAGTTACCACAGAGATCATCCATCCATATAGATAGCATCAGTGTTATCCTCAGTGAACAAGTTTCAGATAGCCTACACCAGCAACGTCACATGATCCGTTTTTGCAGCTGTTTCAGTACAGCACTACTGGGAGGGAGAGAGGGCAGACTACTTTCAATGTATGGAATCACTTGAGAGTTTGGGTATTTTGGGTTAACGTCTCCATTAATCCTTAAGAGTCTAAAACATCTAATAAGCTAACAGATGGAATTGTTTTAAGATGGTCATACAAAGGATCATTAAGATATTTGATTTAGAATTGATTGGCACTAAACTACTTTCATATCAAACTTACTTCCATTCATTTTTTTTTAAAACTGAGTACCGGGCTACCTTCAGACGAGTCTTGTGAGGCTTGTGGGCATCCTAGAGCAAATTATACAACAGGTGGGTGTAAATTGGATGCTGATTGGTTAAAACCGCATTCCATCCGGTATCTATTCCACAAGTTACCGCCGGCTACATTTATGATATTGAAATACCTATTTACTCTGTTTCTTCTGACTGTGCAATCCACTGTCTCATCAGCTCAGCCAGGCAAGTTATATACTACACTGAACAAAATGATAAACACAACATGTAAAGTGTTGGTCCCATTTTTCATGAGCTGAAATAAAAGCTCCCAGAAATGTTCCATATGCACAAGAAGCTAATTTCCCTAAAATGTTGTGCAGAAATTTTGTTTACATCCCTGTTAGTGAGAATTTATCCTTTGCCAAGATATGCCACACTTGTCAGGTGGATGGATTATCAAGAGGTTGATTAAACAGCGTGATCATTTCACAGGTGCACCTTGTGCTGGGGATAATAAAAGGCCAATCTAAAATGTGCCGTTTTGCCACATAACTTGAGACATCTGTGGCATAGTGTTTTGAAGGAGTGTGCAATTGGCATGTTGACTGTAGGAATGTCCAACAGAGCTGTTGCCAGAATTTCTCTACCATAAGCCGCCTTCAACGTTGTTTTAGAGAATTGGGCAGTACATCCAACCGGCCTCACAACCGCAGACCACGTGTAACCAAGCCAGCCCAGGACCTCCACATCCGGCTTCTTCACCTGCAGTATCATATGAGGGGGATAGGGGGTACTGAGGAGTATTTCTGTCTGTAATGAAGCCTTTTTGTGGGGAAAAACAACTAATTATGTTTGGCTGGGCTTGGTTCCCCAGTGGGTGTGCCTATACCATAGATTAGTGCCTAATCGACTTAATCTCTGGCCTAATAACTCCCATGCCAATATATCCTACAAACACCGACTTCATGCGCATTATCACTTAAACATGACATCTACGTGTTCGTGGAAGTCACACCTTTCCATGGAGTAGTCATATTAATGTGTAGCCCAAACTGATCGTAAGCTACAGACATTTTTGTGAGAAGACCGTCTCACGGCTGACAAACACCACTGTAGTTTGGCCACCTTCCACAGATGCAGAAGGCCGCCATTGGCGGATGCGGTGGATTGAGATGAAGCCCATGCAAAACAACTGATATCTCAAGCTCAAATAGACAGATTGATGGTCATTTTGTATTATTCTAATTAGGTTTTTGTGGGGGCGTGGACATCGACACATTTCACTACACTTGCATTATCATCTGTTTGTGACCAATAACATTTGATTTGATTTAGGGGGTGAACTTAATTTTTTGCTGTTGATAGTTCGATAGTATTTCAATTGATTGACGTGCAATGTAATCCCATTACATTTGGCACATTCTGCATATCAGCTTCTGTATGAGCTAATGATCAGTACAAGTAGCATGAGTAGACAGAAGCATACACTTGTTGAACTTCCTAATGTAATCTTCCATCGACCGCTCTTAAACAGGAAATATGTCTAATGAGACTAAGATGTTAACTTCTTGTCAATATGGGGGCGCTGTTTCCACTTTGGAAAAAATCGTGCCCAAATTAAACTGCCTCGTACTCTATTCTAGATCGTACAATATGCATATTATTATTACTATTGGATAGAAAACACTCTCAAGTTTCTAAAACTGTTTGAATTATATCTGTGAGTAAAACAGAACTCATTTTGCAGCAAACTTCCAGACAGGAAGTGAAAAATCTGAAAACGATGCTCTGTTCCAGGGCCTGCCTATTGAATTGCCTTATATTTATGGATATGCATGCACTGCATACGCCTTCCACTAGATGTCAACAGGCAGTGGAAGGTGGAATGGGGTGTCTAGCTTGATCTGAGGTCGAACAAGAGCTCTTGGAATGACGTGTCCAGAATTTCCTTTCTCTACCTAGGCGCGGGAAGCACCTCCATATTGTCTTATGATAAGCGTTCGGTATACACGGCTAATATCTCCGGCTCTCTTTTTATTTGATACATATTAGAAAAACATCATAAAGTAGGTTTTTTCAACCGAGTTTCATCAGTTTATTCAACGTTTAATGGGACTTTTGGAGTTTTCCATTCTCTGCGTCGAGAGAAATTGGGAACGTCATCAACATTGGCTAGCCTTGTGGAGAGAATTCGACAGGAGAGAAGGACATTCTAAAACCAAACAACGATTTATTCTTGACCAAGGACTCCTTGTACAAGATTCTGATGGAAGCTCAGCAAAAGTAAGAACAATTTATGATGTTATTTCGTATTTCTGTGTAAAATGTTGAGTCCTATTATCCGCCGTTTTGCCGGGCGCTGTCTCGCTATAACGTACGCTGTTTGTTATGGTAAAGTTATTTTTTAAAATCTAACACGGCGGTTGCATTAAGAACTAGTGTATCTTTCATTTGCTGTCCAACATGTATTTTTTAGTAAAGTTTATGATGAGGTCTTTGGTCAGATTAGGTGAGTGTCCAAACTAGCTCCGGACATCCTGGTGAATCGTTGCTACATATTCACAATGTATAACCACGGTTTGCAGCTCTAAATATGCACATTTTCGAACAAAACATAAGTGTATTGTATAACTTGATGTTATAAGACTGTCATCTGATGAAGTTGGTCAAGGTTAGTGATGAATTTTATATCTTTTGCTGGTTTTTGCGATCGCTACCTTTTGCTGCTAATAAATGTATTTGTGTGTTTGGCTATTGTGGTAAGCTAATATAATGCTATATTGTGTTTTCGCTGTAAAACACTTTAAAAAAAATCGGAAATATTGGCTGGATTCACAAGATGTTTATCTTTCATTTGCTGTACACCATGTATTTTTCATAAATGTTTTATGATGAGTATTTAGGTATTTCACGTTGCTCTCTGTAATTATTCTGGCTGCTTTGGTGATATTTTTGATGGTAGCTGCAATGTAAAACTATGATTTATACCTCAAATATGCACATTTTCGAACAAAACATACATTTATTGTATAACATGTTATAAGACTGTCATCTGATGAAGTTGTTTCTTGGTTAGTTTGGTTGGTTCTTGGTTAGTGACTAATTATATCTCTATTTGGTCGGTTTTGTGATAGCTACCTATGCGGTAGAAAAATTGTGAAAATATGCGGTTGAGTCTTTTGCTATTGTGGTTAGCTAATAGAAATACATATTGTGTTTTCGCTGTAAAACATTTTAAAAATCGGAAATGATGGCTGGATTCACAAGATGTTTATCTTTCATTTGCTTTATTGGACTTGTGATTTCATGAAAATTATATTATATGATATCCCTGTCGCGTTAGGCTAGGCTATGCTAGTCAGCTTTTTTGATGAGGAGGATCCGGGAGAGAGAAGCGGTAGATCAAAGTTATTGTTTGATCACACTTGTGCAGTTGCCACACAAGGTCTCAACTAGGAGGTAAAAAAAGGCATGCGGAATAATTGATTAGCATGGGCCTTCACATAGCATAGCGTAGGCTGCTGTATGTTTAACAAAATATTTTGTGGAATGCCATTCAATGTTTTTTTTTGTGGGTGTACAAGTATTGATTTTGTAGGAATTGATTGCATTTGATTACGGACCGTTTGATATCTATTCATTTGATTTGTAAAGCCTCATGAATGAAAAACATTAGAAAGATGTACTGTTACTAACATCATTTGACACATGTACAGTAAAGTGCTTGAACTGATGTAACGGCTGTTTGAAGAAGAGGACCAAGGTGCAGCGTGGTACGTGTTCATGATTTTTAATACAGCTGAACACTAGAATGAAAAATAACAAAGCGGAACATACGAAACAGTTCTGTCTGGTGCAGACACACAAAACAGAAAATAACTACCCACAAAACCCATGTGGGCAAGAGCTACCTAAGTATGGTTCTCAATCAGAGACAACGATAGACAGCTGCCTCTGATTGAGAACCACACCCGGCCAAATAACAAAGAAATACAAAACATAAAACATAGAATGCCCACCCCAACTCACGCCCTGACCAAACCAAAATAGAGACATAAAAAGGATCTCTAAGGTCAGGGCGTGACAGATGTGATGTTTCCCATGCATTAAATCCAGTGGAGGCACGGAAGGACCACCATCAGTAAATTTCCTAAAAATAAAAATTGTAAAACATATATAAGTTATTTAAACGGAAGCAAACAGAATGAAACGGGGATAAACATACCTGAATTGTCCAATCGAAACTCTCGTTTGCAACTGTTGCACTACTGATTACACTCTAGGTAAGCTAGATGTAGGCAAGAGTGTGCAAGGCGGTATTGAATTTCAACATTTTCTCTTGACCTGTGTGCACCTACGTTGTAAACTTTCATTGATAGGCTAGGTTGTAGCAACCTCATGATGGGTATAAGGAACATTTTAGATTCATGTAGTAGCCTAAACCTACCTGTTACATTGAACTGGGTGAATGGAATATGCATGAAAATCATCCAATATGCTGTTATAGAAATAAGGCCATGCTTATGAAAAGTAAAAATCATCCTCCCTCATATTAAACGGCACCGGCCGCCACTGATTAAAACTGATACCAGCACATCACACAGCAGGACAGTTCCTAAATCTACAACCTCCTGCGTCTCTCCTACCGGCATTATCACCTCTGTCTGTCCCGATAACCCTCTTTGTGATTTGTGCACACTCCCACTCTGCTGGCAGCACTCTAAGGTCCATTAGGAATCTGTTGTACACTGAGCTGCCTCTCTCTACAGTTTAAGCAATACCAGTAGGGCATGCTGATAACCTCATTTAATTTTCAAGCTCAGTGATTTTTATCAAAGTCATCGAGGTTTGTAGTTTGTTGGGGACAGCTATCTTAACGGAGCAGTTTATTTGGACTGTAATCAAAGTGTGTTTGCAATAATTGAAAAAACTGACATCAGGTTTTTATAAAGTATCTGAGGATGCCAACATTTCACTCAAATTCACTGTCATTTCACTCAAAATAGAAACACTGTCTCATTGAAACTAAACAGACTTCGAAATAGTAATGGAAACACCTTACTCTGCTTATCTTAATAGTAAGGTCAAAATTTAAGTAAGCATACGCACATTTTCTGAGAAAGGTTCAAATTAGAACATTTAAACAGCTTTATCTGTGTTCCAGCACCAGTAGCACAAGCCTGCTTCTTATGCATGAGTGAAGTGAGTTCAGAAAAACTAAAAGTATACATCTTAGAAATAGTTTTCACATACAAACTATGTCTGAGCAAAAAGGTTTCGCAAAAATAACAAGGTCACTGTGGTAGAAAGTTTATTTTGATTGCCAATTTTCTGCATTTATCAAAAGTCCCATCAGTAGGCTGATTTCAGATGTGTCCGTGTAAACAAGATTATTAGGAAAATCATTCTTCTTGCAAAGCATGTAAACATTTTTAACTATTATATTAAATATGACTATCCACAATAATTGTATTATTGTGTGCATGTAACCGTGCTCATTGCTCAAGGCGACGCAAGCTGAGGTCGTTAGCGCCCAGTTCTAGTTACCGCCTAGCGACGTGCTCTGTGTTGTCACAGTCATTATTCAATCAAATGTATTGACAATGGAGAAACAGTGGTTACTGAAAAGCCACCCCCACAGAGTCTTCAAGCCATCGATAATTCTCTGCTCCCATCTCCGGGCCCGCCTCTCATATTCTCCTCAGTTGCATTTCTTTGTTTGTGGGGGAAAAAGGTTTCATTATAATCACATAGAAATTCCCTTTGCTCTCCCCCACTTGAGTTGCTGTATTATTGTGCACTTGACCTATTATGACATCAGAATTAGACGTAACATCAGCAATAGTTGAGCATGCCACAACATTGATTTGTACTTGAACTTTTGGAAATTCATAATATATATTTTTTTAAATAACAAAAATACAAAATGTAGTGCACTGCCGATAGAATCGTTTAACTATGCGATGCCTCTATGTGAAGTCTTCTCCATCACCCACGGTCCGTGAAGGAATTCTTAGTTGGCTATCCTAACTGGCCCCTTGCCAATAGCACAGACACAACATCACATGGCAGTGGTAACGTGGACCAGACATCACTTGCTTTGAATTTCTCTCTGTTCTCGCTTTTCCACTAGTCAGACTGGCCCAGGGCTACTCCGCTGGACAGACGGGAAGCAGATTGAACGTGACATGTTTAACTGGCCCACCAGTCTGCATGGACGACTGGTTTAGAATCACTCTATTCTTACTGCCCTTTTTCCTGAGCAGTTATGTGGAAAAGGCCATTCTATCGCTACACAATACTGGAATTAAGTGGAAATAGGATATGGCAAAATAATAAATATTCCTAGCAGTTAGCTTCAGGGTAATATTGGCGGGAGTGTAGATGATACAATCATTTATTTAATCACATTAAATAGAAATTAGTTGCACTCAAATAGCAAATCGAATTCAGGAGACACTAACAATTCAGTGGTGTTGGATAAAAGCATCTGAACAAAAAAATTGACTTCTCTGGTTGAAAACGGCCTATGTGGCATCGCTATGAGTCACAAAAATGTATTATGTCAAAATTTACTGCAAAGTGTAAATCGGATACATTTGGTTATAAAGTCAGTATCGTCCAAAACTGAGATTTGCGAGATGATCAGAAAAAATGTGTTGGGTATAGATTACAATCATGCACACTTTTGCCAATGTCTACCAAATAGCAGACATAAATATGGAGGCCCCCATGTACTTACCACAAATTCCGTGTTTGCTACATTCGCCGTATTGTACTTTGCTTCTCCGTAACTCTTTTTTTTGCATCGGCATTAGCACAGTATACATGATCCCAATTCCAGCTTCAAGACGTCGACAATTTGAAAAAAACGCAAGTACCAGCTTCATGAGGAATGCTTTTTCAACAGTCTTGTTGAGCACTTGTGCTTGTGCTGAGCACTTGTTGGATGCTTTTCCTTCACTGCAGTCCAACTCATCCCACACCATCTCAATTGGGTTGAGGTCGGGTGATTGTTGAGGCCAGGTCTTCTAATGCAGCACTCCATCACTCTCCTTCTTGGTCAAATAGCCTTTACACAGCATGGAAGTGTGTTGGGTATTTGTCCTGTTGAAAAACAAATGATAGTCCCACTAAGCGCAAACCAGATGGGATGGCGTATCGCTGCAGAATGATGTGGTAGCCATGCTGGTTAAGTGTGCCTTGAATTCTAAATAAAATCAGTGTCACCAGCAATGCAGCCCCACACCATCACACCTCTTCCTCCATGCTTCACGGTGGGAACCACACATGCAGAGATCATCTGTTCAACTACTCTGCATCTCACAAAGACACTACATACATGTATATTAATATGAGATTCTTAGCCCTTTCTTGGGTAGCTTATCGGAGATTGACATAATATTGAGAAAATAATAATAAGTCAAATAAAAACATTGTTTTGCTAATAGTCAGTCAGTCAGGCGCTTGTGAGTGTCAGCTGGTGTATGTGTTTGTATATGTGATGTTGGCAGGAAGCTACTGACCCAGAATCTTTTCTCTCTCTCCTCCCAGGCCTTTTGGGAGGGAAGGTGGAAAATGACCTTGTCGTTGCGGATGTAAACAATGTCCCCACACTCTCTGGCAGCTTTCATAGATGGGATAAGTTCTTTCCGCCTCTGGTGCACAGCTTCAGAGAACTCTCACCGGAACAGCCATCTTGTCCATGAACCTTAGGAACTTGACCACTATTGTCCTCGGTCTGTTTTTCCAGTCATCTGTAATAATGATTCACAGACAGTGCTGATGTCCTCTCGCGTGGACTTACAGTTTGATGTTATCGAACTGCCAACTGTTCTTAACCTCTCTGGGATATGTGGGACGCTTGCTAAAATCAAACTTATAAGATACCAAATTAAAGCTACACTCGTTGTGAATCCAGCCAAAGTGTCAGATTTCAAAAAGGTTTTTCGGCAAAAGCATAAGATGCTATTATCTGATGATAGCACAACAGTAAACAAAGAGAGTGTAGCATATTTCAACCCTGCAGGGGCAACACAAAACGCAGAAATAAAATATAAATCATGCCTTACCTTTGACGAATTTCTTTTGTTGGCACTCCAATATGTCCCATAAACATCACAAATGGTCCTTTTGTTCGATTAATTCCGTCCATATATGTCCAAAATGTCCATTTATTTGCCATCTTGGCGCGTTTGATCCAGAAAACAGCTTCCAATTTGCGCAACGTCACTACAAAATATCAAAAAAATTACCTCTAAACTTTGCCAAAACATTTCAAACTACTTTTGTAATACAACTTCAGGTATTTGTAAACGTTAATAATCTATCAAACAGAAGACGGGTCTATCTGTTTTCAATACAGGATGACAAACTAACGATACTTTTCTAGTCTTGCGCAACTCTCAAACAGTACACATAACGTTACACTGATTCCAGATGGCCGTTCTTCTTCATTGCACAAAGGAATAACCTCAACCTATTTCAAAGACTGGTGACATCCAGTGGAAGCGGTAGGAACTGCAAACAGGTTGATTAGAAAGTATCTAGTATCCCAATGAAAATTCATTGAACAGACGGTGACCTAAAAAAAAAAAAATCTGAATGGTTAGTCCTCGGGGTTTTGCCTGCTGTCTGATACTCACAGACATGATTCAAACAGTTTGGGGATGAGTAGAAGGAAGTTGAAATTGGGCACGCTATTTATCCAAAAGTGAAAATGCTGCCCCCTATCCTAGAGAAGTTAAGGTCTTGGACCTCTCTTGTTAGTTGAGCACCAGACCAGTATTTGGACACCAGCATTTGGACACAGCTCTTGAAGCTATTTTCCTATTGCTGTAACAATTTATTGTATTCATCTTTTTGTTGTTTTAAAAGATTACACCGCTGTGATGGTGAAACACTGTCCTCTCCATTACTCCAACCTTTAAAACCTCTTGACGCTAGGGGTCATTTTTTTTTTTTTTTTAAATAACGTTCCCAAGGTAAACGGACTATTTCTCAGGTCCAGATCGTAGAATATGCATATAATTTACAGATTAGGATAGAAAACACTCCAAAGTTTCCAAAACTGTCAAAATATTGTCTGTGAGTATAACAAAACTGATTCTAAAGGCAAAAACCTGAGGAAATCTAACCCGGAAGTGAT
Source organism: Salvelinus alpinus (assembly GCF_045679555.1). Taxonomy (NCBI): domain Eukaryota; kingdom Metazoa; phylum Chordata; class Actinopteri; order Salmoniformes; family Salmonidae; genus Salvelinus; species Salvelinus alpinus. The sequence goes on along the minus strand of NC_092094.1, from coordinate 48,460,297 downwards.
TGTCAGTGTTTCCTGGCCCGCCTATCCTCCATTTAAAGGGGTATCAACCAGATTCATTTTCCAATGGCTTCCTCAGGCTGTGACCAGGCTTTAGACATAGTTTCAGGCTTTTATTTTGAAAAATGAGCGAGATTTTTCAGAACTAGTCAGGTGTCATCTGATTAGTTCCTGCGCGCGAGAGGGGTAGCTCTCCATTTTCTTTTGATCTCTTATTGAATAGGTTACGGTCCGGTTGAAATATAATCGATTATGTCTGTTAACTTTTACTTGGTACTCATCCCGGATCCGGGAGCACCCCCCACAGTACAAAAGCTGACTAGCATAGCCTAGCATAGCGTCACAAGTAAATACAAGCATCTAAATATCATTAAAAACAACCTGAGGTTTGATTATAAAAAACATTTGACATGTTTCTACTAACATTACGGATACTTCTTGGAATTCTTGTCGAACGAGGCTTTGATTTTCTGAACATAACGCGCAACCCAAAAGGCGTTTTTTTGTTATAAAAGTAATATTTATTGAACAAAAATAACATTTATTGTGTAACTGGGAGTCTCGTGAGTGCAAACATCCGAAGATTATCAAAGGTAAGCGATACATTTTATTGCTTTTCTGACTTTCGTGACCATGCTAATTTGGGGCTAGCTGTTCTAGCATTGATTGATACACTCACAAACGCTTGGATTGCTTTCGCTGTAAAGCATATTTTAAATTAACAACAAACTAAGCTGTGTTTTGGTATATTTCACTTGTGATTGCATGACTATAAATATTTTTTGTAATATTTTGCGCCCTAAAATTCAGCGGTTGTTTAGGAAAATGATCCCGCTAAAGGGATCCGTAGCGCAGAGAAGTTAAACTTAGAGACTTCTGTCCTATGTACATAGTCATTGAACACTGGTCACGTTAATAATGTTTACATACTGGTTCATATGTATACAGTATTCTAGTCAAGGCTCATCCTATATAGCTACTGCTGTACACAACTTTTCTATTAATATACTGTCAGGTTTTGGCCAAGACTGTTCGGGTTTTGGTCACTAGATGTCCCCATTGCACCTTTTTTGTACCTTTTGTTTTTCTTGCTCTAATTATTGTTTGCACCTGTAGGTCATTCCCTTGTTAGTATTTAAACCCTGTGTGTTCCTCAGTTCCTTGCTCAGTGTTTGTAAGTTAGCACCCAGCCCCAGCCCAAGCCTTGTTTTATACAGATATTTCTCTTGTTGGATTTTCCAGAGGTTCTCTGGTTTAGTTCTTGTGTATTATTTGAGTAGTCTTTTGAGGTTTGTTTTTCCCTGCTGTTTTTTACCACTTTGTGGAGTTTCTTTTGTATTTTGGAGGATTTCCATTTTGTGCCTCTTGGCTTTATTTTTGGACATTGTGGATTTAGTTTCTTTGCCTGAAGATTTTGTTCTTTAATTAAACCACCATCTCTAGTACTGCTGTGTCTGCCTCATCTTCTGGGTTCTGACGATTATTAGTGACTGTTTTCTCGCACCGGGTCCTGACAGAAACACTGAGCCATTATAATGAACCCAGAGGCAGCCAGTACCCAGGATCTTTTTTCCATGCTGTCCCACCACGAGGGGACTGTCCAACGCCACGAAGCTGCTCTGGTTCAGCAAGAGGCCTTAATGGCTAGACATTCTCAACTTCTGTCAGAGATGCTGACTTCCATAAAGCAGATTTCGGATCGACTTTCCCCGGCAACCGCTTCTGCTCCAGTTCATCCGATTCAAGTGCCCCTGGCAGTTAACCCCCTGGCTGAACCTCGTCTGCCGCCTCCCCAACGGTTCTCAGGGGATCCGAGTGTTTGTAAGGGGTTTTTCACCCAATGTTCTCTCTCCTTTGAGCTGCAACCATCGTCGTTTCCCACCGACCGGTCCAAGATAGCATATATCATCACCCTGCTGTCGGAAAAAGCCCTAGCCTGGGCTACTGCTGTGTGGGATGCCCAAAGTCCCTGCTGTGCCAGCTACTCTACCTTTGCTGAAGAATTCAAGCGAGTGTTTCAAGGTCCTACCAACGGCCCTGACTCAGCCAAACAGCTCCTGACTCTCCGCCAAGGTCGGCGCAGCGTGACGGACTATGCCATCCAGTTCCGCACTGTGGCAGCAGCAAGTGGCTGGAACGACGAGGCGCTCACAGTGTGTTTTTTGAAGGGTCTTTCTGACACCATCCAAGATGAACTGGCCACTCGGGAACCACCAGACAACCTCGAGTCCCTGATCAAGTTGGCTTCACGCATAGACCAGCGTCAGAGAGAGAGAACTCAACCGTAGACCGCTCACCCTAGCTCCTATCGGTTCCAGCTCCGAGTCTCCACCTTTATCCTCGCTGGCTCCACCAGAACCCATGCAGGTTGGACGCATCTCCCAGGCTGAGAGAGACCGCCGGATGAGGGAGCGATGCTGTCTATATTGCGGCAGACCGGGCCATTTCCGCTCCACGTGTCCCGGGCTCCAGGGAAACACACTCTCCCGTGCAGGCCTGGGAGGACTGTAACGGGAAACATAACCTCCTCCCATCCATCCAACTCCCGCCTGCTCATTCCAGTTACCCTTTCCTGGGACGACCACGAGTTTTCTCTTCAAGCCTTGGTAGACTCTGGAGCCGCAGGTAACTTCATGGATGGAGTCTGGGCGAAGGAGAATGGCGTTCCTTCTGAACCTCTAAGTGACCCCATAAGGGTTACTACGTTGGATAGAAGCCCTTTGGGATCTGGACTTGTCACTCGTGCCACTACCCCCTTGCGACTTTCAGTTTCCCAACACCAGGAAGTGATGAACTTTCATCTGATCTCCTGTTCCGAGTTCCCTCTCGTCCTTGGTTATCCCTGGCTTCACAGCCATAACCCTCACATCGACTGGTCTGTGGGCACTATCAAGCAGTGGGGTCCTACGTGCCAAGCCACTTGTATCTTCCCGAGTTCCCAGAGTTCCCCTTCCGAGTCTCTAGAATCCATCGACCTGTCCCGAGTTCCCGAGTGTTACCATGACCTCAAACTGGTATTTAGCAAACAGAGGGCCACCAAACTACCACCCCATAGACCTTACGATTGCACCATCGACCTGTTTCCGGGGACCTGCCCTCCCAGGGGTCGGATCTTTTCCCTTTCTCCTCCCGAACGAGCTGCTATGGATACCTACATCAAGGACGCTCTGGCAGCAGGCCTCATGCGTCCATCTACCTCGCCGGCGGGAGCAGGGTTTTTCTTTGTGGCCAAGAAAGACGGTGGATTACGACCTTGCATTGACTACCGGGGACTCAATGCCATAACCGTCCGTAACCGCTACCCGCTACCCCTTATGGCCACAGCCTTTGAGCTGCTCCAGGAAGCAGTTGTCTTCACTAAGCTTGACCTGCGGAACGCATACCATCTTGTGCGGATCAAACCCGGAGACGAGTGGAAGACCGCTTTCAACACGCCTACTGGTCACTACGAATACTCGGTGATGCCCTTCGGCCTGACCAACGTCCCGGCTGTGTTCCAAGCGCTCATAAACGATGTGCTTAGGGATATGCTTAACATCTTCGTGTTTGTTTACTTGGATGACATCCTCATCTTTTCGAGCTCCCTTCAAGAACACACTAAGCATGTCAGACAAGTGCTCAAACGCCTCCTAGACAGCCATTTGTACGTTAAGCCGGAAAAGTGTGAATTCCATTCCTCTCGAGTACAATTCCTGGGATTTATAGTGGAACCCGGTCGAGTCCAGATGGACCCCAAGAAGGTAGGGGCGGTAGCGGATTGGCCCACCCCCAAGTCCGTTAAGGAAGTTCAGCGTTTCCTGGGCTTCACCAACTTTTATCGCAAGTTCATCAAGAACTTCAGCTCGGTGGCAGCCCCTCTCTCAGCTGTAACCAAGGGTGGCAACACAAGGTTTCTGTGGGGAAGAGAGGCTGAGACGGCCTTCCAAGGACTCAAGCAGCGCATCCTCTCTGCTCCCATCCTGACACTACCAACGGCGGATGAACCTTTTGTGGTGGAGGTAGACGCATCAGAGGTTGGGGTTGGAGCTGTCCTGTCTCAGAGAGGTGAAGACAAGAAGCTTCATCCTTGCGCCTTCTTCTCTCACCGGCTTACCCCGGCCGAGAGGAATTACGATGTGGGGGATCGTGAACTCCTAGCGGTTAAGATGGCATTGAAGGAATGGAGACACTGGCTCGAGGGGGCTTCTCAACCGTTTCAAGTGCTTACGGACCACAAAAATCTGGAATATATCCAGCAGGCGAAGCGGTTGAACTCCAGACAAGCTCGATGGTCTCTTTTCTTCAGCCGATTTCAGTTTATCCTCACCTATAGACCCGGGTCGAAGAATCTCAAACCGGACGCCTTGTCACGAATCTACTCTCCTGCCATTCGAGAAGATACTGACATGACTGTCCTTCCGGCTGCTAAGATCGTGGCTCCGATCTCGTGGCAAGTGGAGGATACCGTGAAACAAGCTCAAGCCATCGAACCGGGTCCTGGAGGAGGTCCGGCCAATCGGTTGTTTGTTCCCAAGGCAGCAAGGTCCCAAGTCCTTCTGTGGGGGCACTCCTCTCGCCTCACCTGTCACCCGGGCTTAGGTCGCACCTTGGAGTTCATCCAGCGTAAGTTCTGGTGGCCCACCATAAAGGACGACGTTGCCACTTTCGTCAAGGCCTGTTCCGTGTGCTGCCAGGGCAAATCTTCTCACCTTTGCCCTCAAGGACTCCTTCACCCTTTATCTATTCCCCACCGACCCTGGTCCCATATCTCGCTGGACTTTATTACTGGCCTTCCTCCGTCCCATGGTAATACTACGATCCTAGTCATCATCGACAGGTTTTCTAAGGCGGCCAGGTTTGTTCCCTTGACCAAATTACCTTCTGCCAAGGAAACAGCTGAGTTGGTGATTAACCATGTGTTCCGAGTCTTTGGGATTCCGCAAGATATGGTTTCCGACAGAGGTCCCCAGTTCGCCTCAAGGTTTTGGAAGGCCTTCTGCCAACTCATAGGGGCCACGGCCAGTTTATCTTCAGGGTACCATCCGGAGTCCAATGGCCAAACTGAGAGGATGAATCAGGAGCTGGAAACCACCCTCAGATGCATGGTTTCCAACAACCCGTCCACATGGTCATCCTTCATTGTTTGGGCCGAGTACGCGCACAACACCTTGTGCTCCTCCTCCACTGGTATATCCCCGCATGAGTGTCAGTTTGGCTATGCGCCTCTATTGTTCCCGGACCAGGAGGCAGAAGTCAGAGTGCCTTCATCCTCGAGGTTCATCAGACGCTGTCGGCTTACGTGGAAGAAGGCACGTCTTAATCTTCTGCGTTCCTCTCAGCAGTACCAACGACAAGCCAACAGACGTCGCCGTCCCGGTCCTACCCTGTACCCCGGCCAGAGAGTATGGCTCTCAACTAAGAACTTACCACTACGGGTGGAGTCTCGCAAGCTGTCCCAGAGGTTCATCAGTCCCTTTAAGATTGCCAGGAGAGTCAATCCCGTTACTTTTCGCCTGCACTTACCCAGATCCCTTAAGATCAATCCAACATTTCACATTTCTTTATTAAAACCTGTTGTTTTTTCTCCCCTTATCCCGGCAGGCAGACCTCCCCCTCCGCCTCGTGTCATCGGTGGCCAGTCGGCTTATACCGTCCACCGGATACTGGATTCCCGCCGGGTGCAGCGGTCCTGGCAGTATCTGGTGGACTGGGAAGGCTACGGTCCTGAGGAGCGCTCCTGGGTTCCTGCCAAGGACATACTGGATCCTGACCTCATTCGTCAGTTCAGGACCCTCCACCCTGAGAAGGCTGGTAGGAACGTCAGGAGCCGTTCCTAGGAGGGGGATTCTGTCAGGTTTTGGCCAAGACTGTTCGGGTTTTGGTCACTAGATGTCCCCATTGCACCTTTTTTGTACCTTTTGTTTTTCTTGCTCTAATTATTGTTTGCACCTGTAGGTCATTCCCTTGTTAGTATTTAAACCCTGTGTGTTCCTCAGTTCCTTGCTCAGTGTTTGTAAGTTAGCACCCAGCCCCAGCCCAAGCCTTGTTTTATACAGATATTTCTCTTGTTGGATTTTCCAGAGGTTCTCTGGTTTAGTTCTTGTGTATTATTTGAGAAGTCTTTTGAGGTTTGTTTTTCCCTGCTGTTTTTTACCACTTTGTGGAGTTTCTTTTGTATTTTGGAGGATTTCCATTTTGTGCCTCTTGGCTTTATTTTTGGACATTGTGGATTTAGTTTCTTTGCCTGAAGATTTTGTTCTTTAATTAAACCACCATCTCTAGTACTGCTGTGTCTGCCTCATCTTCTGGGTTCTGACGATTATTAGTGACTGTTTCTCGCACCGGGTCCTGACATATACTCTCCATTATGTCTATAAACACCATCATATATATATATATATATATACATTTCTGACTCTGACATTACTCGTTCTAATATTTCTTTATTTCTTAATTCCTTTAATTTTGGGATTTGGAAACAGAAGACAAAGGACAGTGAGACACAGGTTTTATCTTGGACACATGAAACGTAGGATGGATACAGAGTGTGCGCGGCAACAGAAGATGAACAGCAGAGGGGCCAAGGATTTTAGGGAAAGGGCCAATGAAACGGGGGGGAAGTTTGCGGGACTCCACCCGGAGGGGCAGATTCCAAGTAGACAGCCATACCTTCTGCCCGAGATGATAGCAGGGAGCCAGGGTTTGGTGAGCGGACCGGGCTCTCTTCCAGTTATACGCCGACAGCGGCGGACGAACATCTGGGCTGAGGGTATGTTGACCTATTGCTCAGGGAAGAGAGGGGTCTGATAACCCATGGATCTCTCAAAGAGTGAGAGACCAGTAGCCAAGTAGGGAAGGGTGTTCCGGGCATACTCCACCCACACCAGTTGCTGGCTCCAGGTGGTGGGGTTGGCTGAGACGAGGCACTGAAGAGTCCTCTCCACGTCCTGATTGGCACTCTCCGACTGGCCACTAGATTGAGGATGAAACCTGGAGGACAGGCTGGCCGATAACCCAATGAGGGTGTAGAACCCTTTCCAGAAGTGGGACGAGAACTGAGGAGTAGGATCGGAGACTATGTTGACCAGAAGTCCATGGATTCGGAAGATGTGCTGTTTCATGAGTTGAGTTCATGAGTGCGATCTCCTTGGCTAAGGGTAACTTGGAAAGGGGGATGAAATGGGAGGCTTTGTAAAACCTATATACCACCGTAAGTATGGTGGAGTTACAATCAGACGGGGGGAGACCAGTGACAAAGTCCAGGGATATATGGGACCAGGGGCGATGAGAAACAGGGAGTGGTTGAAGGAGGCCGGCCGGGGCTTGTCGCAGAATCTTATTCGGAGCACACACTGTGTATGCGTGTCACGGCCGAAAGAACTGTACCAAAGTGCAGCGTGGTGAACGTACATTTCTCTTTTTATTTAAAATGTCGCCAACAAAACAACAAACGAAAAACAAATGTGAAGCTTACAGGGCTATAGTGCCACTAACAAAGATAACTACCCACACTGAAAGGAGGGAAAAAGGGCTACCTAAGTATGATTCCCAATCAGAGACAACGATAGACAGCTGTCCCTGATTGAGAACCATACCCGGCCAAAACATAGAATTCCCACCCCAAATCACACCATGACCAAACCAACTAGACCAACTAACATAAAAAGGCTCTCTGAGGTCAGGGCGTGACAATGCGGCGACGAATGTGGAGACGTCAGAAACTATAGTGTGGCACCAAAAACGTTGTCGGAGGAAGGCCAGGGTCCAGCGGGAGCCAGTATGGCAGGTTAGATTAGAAGAGTGATCCCATTCCAGGACCAGGGACCGGGCAGAACCCCCCCTGGGGTCCGGCTGGAAACCTGCGCCTTGCGGACCAAGCCCTCGATACCCCAGATACGTGTTGCTGCTAGACAGGAGGTAGGGAGGATGGTCTCTGGGTCAGAGGGTGAAGCTGCGGAGCTATGCAAGCAAGAGAGGACGTCAGGCTTCACATTCTTAGACCCTGGGCGGTAGGAGATGGTGAAGTTGAAACGAGTGAACAACAGAGACCAACGAGCCTGCCTTGAGTTGAGGTGCTTGGCGATGCGGCGATATTCCAGATTCTTGTGGTCGGGCCACACTAGGAATGGATGTTCCGCCCTTCTAGCCAATGTCTCTATTCCTCCAGTGCCATCTTGATGCAGCTTTTGGTCCTGGGCAGAATGCTGGGACAGGACGGCTCCCACTCCAATGTCTGAGGCGTCGACCTCCACCATGAACTGACGGGACAGGTCCAGATGGATTAAGATGGGGGCTGTAGTGAACTGATGCTTGAGATCCAAAAACGCTGTGTGAGCAGCTGAGGACCACGTGAACGAAATCTTGGGTGAAGTGAGTGCAGAGAGGGGGGAAGCCAAGGTGCTGTAGCCCCAGATGAAACGGCAGGAGAAATGAATAAATCCCAGGAAATGTTGCCGCTCCAATCTAGGATGTGGGTTGAGGCCAATCCACCACCGCTCTCACCATGTCCGGATCCATCTGAACGTTTCCGGCAGGGATGACGTAACCCAGAAAGGAGCTAGTGGAGGGATGAAATTCACACTTCTCAGTCTTGTCAAGCAACTGGTTCTCCAGGAGGCGCTGGAGGACTTGTCGGATATGGAGAACATGCTCCTGAACTGAAGGGGGAAAAGACAAGATGTTGTCAAGGTAGACCAGCACAAACCAGTACAACATGTCACGGAGCACATCATTGACCAGAGCCTGGAACACTGTTGGTCAATTCGAATGGCATAACCAGATATTCGTAGTGCCCGCTAGCTGTGTTGAAGCACATCTTCCATTTGTCTCTTTCCCATATCCGAACCAGATGGTAGGCGTTCCGAAGTTCCAATTTAGAGAATACAGTCGCCCACAGGACAGGCTCAAAAGCCGAGGAGAGAAGTGGTAGCGGGTAACGTTTCTTTATCGTGATGTTGTCCTACTCCACAAAGAAGAACCCTACGCCTGCAGTGGAGGAAGAAGGATGAATGATACGTGCCACAGAGAGTCCTCAATGTACCCTTCCATTTTTTGGTCTCTGGATTTGACCGGGAATAAAGCCGCCCCGAGGCGGAGTAGTGCCATTGAGGAGGTCAATTGCACAGTCATAGGGTCAATTAGGAGGAAGAGATGTGGTGCGGGTCTTGTTGAAAACCTCTCAGAGGTCCTGATACTCCACGGCAGTGGTTCCCAAACTTTTTATAGTCTCGCACCCCTTCAAACATTCAACCTCCAGCTGCGTACTCCCTCTAGTACCAGGGTCAGCGCACTCTCAAATGTTTATTAAACATAAGAATGAGTGTGAGTTTTTGTCACAACTTGGCTCATGGGAAGTGACAAAGAGCTCTTATAAGACCAGGGCACAAATAATAGTATAATAATAATCAATAATTTTACTTTTTATTTAGACATCTTAGATATAAAACTTTATTTGTTCATAAAAAATGGTGAATAACTCAGCACAGGTTAACCTTTTCTCAATATAGGGGGTGCTGTTTCAACATTAGCATTTATCGTCTCCAAATTAAACTGCCTCATACTCAATTCTTGCTCGTACAATATGCATATTATAGTTATTATTGGATAGAAAACACTCTCTAGTTTCTATAGCCGTTTGAATTATGTCTCTGAGTGAAACAGAACTCATTCTACAGCACTTTTCCTGATATGGAGTGAGATTTCAGACATTTTGGCCTCTGGTCCCAGGTCAGTTTTAAAGTCCCTGTAAATCCTATGAGGATACAAACACTGCCCATGCCTTCCTCTAGATGTCAGTAAAAGGTGACAATTTGAATGGAGTCGATTGCGCAATCAGGGCCAGTATAAAACAGAAAAGACCGGATGTACCGTTCTTTTCCTGCTGCGCCTCACGCAAGATGGACATCGGACTCTCTCTCTTTCCAAGCGTTGGTTTAGCCACTTATATATCGCCGGTCATGTTTTTACTCGTTATAGGTGTTAACATCATAAGGTAGTTAATTTTAACCGTTTTATAGCAATTTATATCCGTTTAGTGCGATTTTGAGGCATTGCTTTGTGATGCACATTGAAGCACCGGGCACGTTTCGGGGTCCCGGTCGAACGTTAGTGGGCATTTCGACGGACAAGAGGACAGCTTTCGACCAAAAGAAGATTAGACCCAAGAAAGGATACATTGCCCAATATACTGATGGAAGAACAGCTCACAGTAAGAACTATTTATGATGATAAATCGTTGTTCTGTCGAAAAATGTTATACGCATATTCCGCCATTTTTTTTGGTATAGCTTCGCTTGGCGAACCCTGTATTGCACAGTAAGGATATTTTTAGAAATGTAATTCAGCGATTGCATTAAGAACTAATTTGTCTTTCGATTGCTGTCCACCCTATATTTTTTAGTCAAGTTTACGATTAGTTATTCATTACGCCAGATCACTGTCCAAAATGGAGCCCGACATTTTCAGTCTAGTTTTGCTAGTATTGTCATGTTATAACCACGTTTTTTTGTGGCTAAATATGCACATTTTCGAACAAACTCTATATGTATGTTGTAATATGATGTTACAGGGGTGTCATCGGAAGAATTCTGAGAAGGTTAGTGAAAAAATTAATACATTTTGGCGATGATTACGTTATCTCTCTCTTTGGCTTGTATCAATGCTCGGGTAACGTTTGCACATGTGGTATGCTAATATAACGATTTATTGTGTTTTCGCTGTAAAACACTTAGAACATCTGAAATATTGTCTGAATTCACAAGATCTGTGTCTTTCCAATGCTATGCTTTGTCTATTTTTAAGAAATGTTTTATGATGAGTAAATTGGTAATACACGTTGCTCTCTGTATTTATTCTAGTCGAGTTGTGATGGTGGGTGCAATTGTAAACTATGATTTCTACCTGAAATATGCACATTTTTCTAACAAAAACTATCCTATACAATAAATATGTTATCAGACTGTCATCTGATGAGGTTTTTTCTTGGTTAGTGGCTATCAATATCTTTATTTGGCCGAATTGGTGATAGCTACTGGTGGAGAGAAAAAATGGTGGACAAAGAAAATGGTGTCTTTTGCTAACGTGGTTAGCTAATAGATTTACATATTGTGTCTTCCCTGTAAAACATTTTAAAAATCAGAAATGATTGCTGGATTCACAAGAAGTGGATCTTTCATCTGGTATCTTGGACTTGTGATTGAATGATATTTAGATGCTACTATTTACTTGTGACGCTATGCTAGCTATGCTATTCAGCTTTTTTACTGGTGGGGGGTGGGGGGTGCTCCCGGATCCGGGTTTCTGACTCGTTAGAAGTTAATGAGAAGGGTGTGCTTGAAATGATGGACATAACTCTGCAATGTTGGGTTGTATTGGAGAGTCTCAGTCTTATATCATTTTCCACACGCAGTCTGTGCCTGTATTTAGTTTTCATGCTAGTGAGGGCCGAGAACCAACTCTCACATAGGTACATAGTTGTGAAGGGCATCAGTGTCTTAATGTAATTTGCCAAGAGAAGATACTCTGAGCGCAGCACAATCCAGAAATCTGGCAGTGGCTTCTGATTCAATTTAATTTCTCCGGGACCGCTTGTTGCAATTTCGATGAGGCTTTCTTGTTCAGATATCGGTAAGTGGACTGGAGGCAGGGCATGAAAGGGATAATGAATCCAGTTGTTTGTGTCATCCGTTTTGGGAAAGCACCTTCGTAATTGCGCACACAACTCACTCAGGTGCTTGGCTATATCACATTTGACATTGCCCGTAAGCTTGAGTTCATTTGCACACAAAAAAATCATACAATGATGGAAAGACCTGTGTGTTGTCCTTGTTAATGCAGACAGAGAAGAGCTCCAACTTCTTAATCATAGCCTCAATTTTGTTCCGCACATTGAATATCATTGTGGAGAGTCCCTGTAATCCTAGATTCATATCATTCAGGTGAGAAAAAACATCACCCAGATAGGCCAGTCGTGTGAGAAACTCGTCATCATGCAAGCAAAAATGATGGTCAGTAAATAAAACTTTAACTTCTCTAGGGTAGGGGGCAGCATTTTCACGTTTGGATGAAGTAGATTTGGATAGAAAACACTCTGAAGTTTCTAAAACTGTTTGAATCATGTCTGTGAGTATAACAGAACTTATTTAGCAGGCGAAACCCAGAGGACAAACCATTCAGCTTTTTCTTTTTTGAGGTCACTGTCTTTTCAATGTGTTTTCATTGGGAAACCAGATTTCTAAGCGAATTGCTTGCATCCTACGGCTTCCACTAGATGTCAACAGTCCTGAGAAATAGGTTGAGGTTATTCCTTTGTGTAATGAAGAAATACGGCCATCTTGAAGTCGAGGTACTCCAGGTGTCCTTGACATGCGCTTCAATCAAACAGAAGGCAGGCTACATATCGTTTTAATCCTGTATTGAACACATATCAACCCGTCTTCAATTTTATCGATTATTAACGTAAAAAAAATACCTAAAGTTGTATTACAAAAGTAGTTAGACATTTTTTGGCAACGTTTACAGGTAACCTTTGAGATATTTTGTCGTCACGTTTGAGCAAGTTGGAACCGGTGTTTTTCTGGATCAAACGCGCCAAATAAATGGACATTTTGGATATATATCGCCGGAATTAATCGAACAAAAGGACCATTTGTGATGTTTATGGGACATATTGGAGTGCCACAACAGAAGCTCGTCAAAGGTAAGGCATGAATTATATTTTTATTTCTGTGTTTTGTGTCGCGCCTGCAGGGTTGAAATGTTTTCTCTCTTTTGTTTACTATAAGTGCTATGCTCAGATAATAGCATCGTATGCTTTCGCTGAAAAGCCGATTTGAATTCTGACATGTTGGCTGGATTCACAACCAGTGTAGCTTTAATTTGATATCTTTCATGTATGATTTAATGAAAGTTAGATTTTATAGTAATTTTCACAGTAAATCATTTTAATTTGGCGCTCTGCATTTTCTCAGGCTTTTTGCCAAGTGATACAGTAGCGTCTTGCCTAAACTCAGATTTTTGGATATAAATATGAATTTTACCGAACAAAAAATACATGTATTGTGTAACATGAAGTCCTATGAGTGTCATCTGATGAAGATTATCAAAGGTTAGTGATTAATTTTATCTCTATTTCTGCATTTTGTTACTGGTCTCTTTAGCTGGAAAAATGGCTGTCTTTTTCTGTGACTTTGCTCATACCTAACATAATCGTTTGGTGTGCTTTTTGAAATCGGACACTTTGGCTGGATTTACAACACGTGTAGCTTTAAAATGGTGTAAAATACTTGTATGCTTGAAGAACTTAAATTATGGGATTTCTGTTTTGAATTTGGCGCCCTGCAGTTTCACTGGCTGTTGACGAGGTGGGACGCTACCGTCCCACATACCCTAGAGAGCTTAAGCTCATCTCTCAATTTAAAAAAAAGTGTCAATACTTTCCCCCTTGATAACCAACTCGATAGTCATCTTAATTCTCTTAATTTTCGCTCAAAAAACTCCCATGGCTTATTTTTCAAATTGCCATGTTTTGTTTCTAAATGTCTGCACAAGAGTGAAGGTTTCATCAAGTTGTGAGAGAGTACTTTTGCACATATAACACACTGTGGCTGAGGAAAGTCACTGCTCCCAATATAAGTGAACCCCAAATCAAATGTAGTTCTCATCATATCATCACTGTTGTTTGGTGCTTTCCCGGGTAAGGGTGCAGTAGCTCTTTGACAGTTGTGAATCTGATGCAGCCGGTGTCCATGCTAGCTGGGCTAACAACAAATGTAGAATTACTGATGCAAGCATTGGATGTGCTTGAGAAAGCATAACAACTTGTGTCGTCGACAGGTGCAGGTGTAGTACTGCTGGTAGTAGCAGTACTACCAGTAGAGCTGGTATGTGTCTCTATGGACACGGGCCTTACTTTTTTTAACCCTGTATCAATTTTCGAGCAAACGGAATGAGCAGCAGCTTTGTTTGGCTACACACAGACCATTAGTGGAATTCCCCCAAGAGAGTAACGGTTAATGTGATTGGATGTTATTCATTATTTGACTAGGCTACCTGTATTTGACATTGTGTTGTTATTTCGCTGAACACTAGATGGTCTAACTTTATTTTTGGCAGTGAAACGAGGCTACTCAGGCGAGGAAAAAAAACTCACCCACATGTATAGCCCCGTTGCAAAATATAAATGGACTGTTTGAAAATGTGAAGGAAAAAAAATAAGCACGTACCCCAGTTTGGGAATACCTGCTCCACGGGAACACGGGAGAGATCTGAGGCTTTACCCAAGCCCACAGGAGGACGTCCATGATTGAACCCATAGCCCAGTCATTCAGGGAGTTGTGCTTCTGGAGCCATTAAAAACCCCAAAACCACGGGTGCATGAGCAGATTCAATGAGTAGAAACTGCATGAACTCACTGTGATTCCCAGACACTCGCAAATTGATAGGAATTATACTGTGAGTGACCCAACCAATAGAGCGTCCGTCCAATGCTCTGGCATCCATGGGAACGGAGAGGATTTGTGTGGAGATACCCAGGTAGTGTCCATAAAGCTCTCGTCGGCCCCAGAGTCTATGAGCCCTGGAGAGATTTAGACCGGTCACCCCACAACAGGATAGAATGGAGAGGAGTATTAGTAATGGGAGACTCCCTGTATGGCCCACCAACGTGCTCGTACCTACTGATGAGCCTGGGCTTTTTACTGGACAGGTGGATATATAATGTCCCGAAGTTCCACAACACAGGCAGCTTTGAGACCTCAGTCTGCGTAAATGCACCTCGGAACAATCTAGCCCTGCTCAGTTGCATGGGTGCTGGAGGAGATGAGTCGATAGTCCTCGGGTGACATCGGGTTCTCTCTGGAGTGCAGGCGTTGGAGATTTCCGTGGTTCTTCGGAGGCGAGGGGAAATCTGTGGACGGGCACGTGTGCCTTGGAACAGACCTCCTCTCCCTACTGCATTCCCGTAGTCGCCCATCGATCCTTATGGTCAAGGCTATGAGAGAGTCGAGGTCCAATGGCAGCTCCCGGGCTGCAAGCTCCTCCTTAATTCTTGACACAGCTGAAGTAGCTTCCAAGCCTCCTCTCTCCCAGACAAGAGTCAAACATCTTCCTTACTTCCGCCATGAAATGCGGAAATGCATGAAATGCATGAAATCTGCTAAATGACTTAAATGTAAATGTAAATGTAAATGAAATCTTCCAGACTAAGGCAAACAGTGGATTGTTTCTCCCACACCACCGTAGCCCAAGCGAGTGCCCTTCCGGACATCAGCGTTATAAGATACGCTATCTTTGAACAGTCCGCCGGAAATTAAGAGGGCTGCAGCTCGAAAATGAGGGAGAGGTGGAAAAGAAACACCCAGCAGGTTCCAGGATCCCCAGCGTAGCGCCCCGGTGGAGGTGTGCGGGGTTCTCTGGAAGCCGGGGTAGGCTGGGGAGAAGTACCGCTGGTAGCGGGGTTACTGAGTGTCTGGGAGGCTTTCGTTGTGGCTTTCTGCCTAATAGATAGTCTCAAGATTTGTTCCAACAGTGCACTGACGGCATGGTCATGGTGTTCCGCCAAGGTGTGGTACAGAACAGCAGGCAGGCTCAGGGTGAGGGTGTGGGCAGGCAGAAAAGTCAAAACCGGAAGAACTAGAAAACAGGGACTAAAGAGGACAGGAGTACGGGAAAAAACACGCTGGTAGGCTTGACGAGACTGGACGAACTGGCAACAGACACACAGAAAACACAGGTATGAATGTACAGGGGAAAATGGGAGACACCTGGTGGGGGGTGGAGACCAGCACAAGACATGTGAAGCAATAACATCTACAAAATATGTGTACGCGACCAACACAACTTGATCTGATTTTGAAGCTACTTGTACAATGATTTATAGAACAATAAAAAAGCATGTGGCGTGCCATGTTTACAGCAGTATTTTGTTGGCTTAGTGAATGGCTTCTACAATACTGCCAAACCTGTAAACTGTCACAGTATATAAGATATGGCTTGAATGAGGTGTTTGCATCTAGCTCAAGCCAGATATTGATCAATGGAGCCAATCCCTGAGATTTGATAGTGTGGTGGAGTGGTGGAGTAGATGAGTAGGTTTGAACAGATGATGACACCAACATTGCCCCTGGTCAGTGGCTACTAAGAGATGAAGATTACTAATATCCACAAGATGATTGACTTTATTTTTTCACCTGAGGGGTATTACTAGCAGGATCAATGAGTTAGCCAGCTAACTTGCCTAAATGTTCCCGAAATTTGTTTTTTAGTAAGGCTTGAAATGTGCATGGTCTAATTGACTTAATCAAAAAAACATATCCAATTTCAGCTTTCTTAAAGCTGCATTATGTAACGTTTGGGGCGCATCTGACCAAATTCACATTTTTGTTATAGATCTGTCATTCTCATTGAAAGCAAGTCTTAGATCTGTTCTATGTGTGCAATTTCTATGCTTCCCGTTTTGTTTTTGTGTCTTTTACTTTCAGTTTTGTACACCAGCTTCAAACAGCTGAAAATACAATATTCTTTTTTATTGAAAAGATATTTCACAGTGCTTTAGATTAGATAGTACAATAATTATCTACACATTCCATAAACTGACATTAGGCTAACTATTCTAATTTTAGCAAGCAGGAAATGGTGGTGCAATTTCTGAGTATTGTGGTATACCCCTCTGCCCAGTATTAACTGACACAGGATAACAACAGATTTGAAAATGAGTGCTACTGTATGGACGATCTTGGTTCTGATTTGTTCTGTACAGCTTTAGGTACCCTATGATATTGAGGAAGGGTGGAAGATAGCCTTAATCTTAATAACATATGCTCATTCATAAAACATTGAGGAATAAAACAAATATATTCTACCACCCGAGTGAAGCTGGCAACAAATGCACAAGTGCAATTATCTTTGTTCAAAACTAAACCAGCCATCTCTTTATGGACCTCACATGCCGTGAAGGCAGCTGTTCAATGATATATTTGATTATCTTCGTGCTTGTTGTACATCAAGAAGATATTGTAAGACTGCTACGTGAAATGGAAATGAGAATGAACAGATTTGCATTACTGTAGCAGAGCACAGCTAAATTAAAAATGATTCTCAGACGAATTTTATAATGTTCTTTGAAAATAGTGCATTTTAAGATGATATGGCCATCTGTTCAGCCACGGAATTCAGTATACATTTCTGAAGTTGTGCTCTCTATTGTAGTCCTACCACCTACTATTCTGGAGTGAAAGAAGTTGCATGTTTTGATTGCAAGAATATCCTAGTCATTGAAATCAAGGGAATACAGTTAGCAAACTCAGATATCAGCAAAGTATTATTAGAATCTTAGATAGTAAAATAAACAAAGTGAACCGTTATGGCTAGCATCTCTGTTATTCTTATCACTCAACAGTGTTACCTTGGTAGACTAAATGTGCTCCCCTCTCCTTGACCTTCTCTGTCATTCAGTTGAATTCACAGTGGACCAAAGGCCTACTAACGGAATGAAGGTTATCTCAACATGGTTCTTGTGTTGGAGAGGGATATATCAAATAAAAGTATATTTGTCACGTGCACAGGATACAACAGGTGTATACAGTCCAGTGAAATGCTTGCTTACGAGCTCTTCCTCAACAATGTCGTGTTTAGCTAACATTAGCTAGCATGCGAACTGGCACTGTCAGTAAGGGATAATGGAGAGTGTATTAAATGATTTCTTAATCATCTTGCTAGATAGCTAGTTTGGTAAAGAATGTAGTGTTGTGTGCATTGTGCTGCACTTACCACCCCATTCATTCCATATGAAGTGTGTGTGACTGACTGGGTCAGTTAGCAAACTATCAATCAGGTTTGCATTATCAAACTGAACCTAAGAAAAAAATCCTTCATGCACAAACCTCCTTAGCTAGATGTAAAATAGATTTGCTCAAGATAAAACATATGTATCATGCAGCTTTATTGTTTGACTTAGAACAATTCTAATGAAAAGGGGGCGGATTACACCAACAAAAGTGACCTATTTATTGTCACTTCTGTCGGCTCCCCCAAGTGGTGGTTCGTGCTCTCTGATTGGCTCAAATTCTCGGCCACTGACAAGAATTGTTATTCTAGAAGTAGTAACAGTAGGGTCTTTGTTTGTTCGAGCAAGAGAAGGAACTGCCTCCTACTGTGCTAAGTACCTATCGGAAGTCAGTCTTGTCTACAACTAATGGTGGCAAAGCAAGTAAATCGACAGCATTATGAGCAAACATCAGATTGTTTGAAAATATTTTTTGACTAAACTATCTGAATGAGACCCAGGACTCATCAAAAAAGTAATGAATGGTCAACAATGTGGCATTTGTATAATGTGGAAAAGGTTATTTTCCTATAAATTGAGTTCGGACTGTAAAACCAATCAATCATAACTATCGATGTACCCTGTCGTGACTTTACTTATATTAATCTGATGACTTATTTATTTAATCAATTAAATATGGTTAATTGTTACCTGATTTAAATGAATCATGTAACAATTAACTCATTAGGGATTTGTGGCACCACGGAAGAGGTTGTTTAAAGAGTTACTATCTCCGAATTTCAAATTCATTTTCGAATTTCAAATTTATTTATAAAGCTCTTCTTACATCAGCTGATGTCACAAAGTGATGTACAGAAACCCAGCCTAAAACCCCAAACAGCAAGCAATGCAGGTGTAGAAGCACGGTGGCTAGGAAAAACTCCCTACAAAGGTCAGAACCTAGAAACCTAGAGAGGAACAAGGCTATGAGGCCAGTCCTCTTCTGGCTGTGCCGGGTAGAGATTATAACTGAACATGGCCAAGATGTTCAAATGTTCATAAGCAGGGTCAAATAATAATAATCACAGTGGTTGTCGAGGGTGCAACAGGTTAGCACCTCAGGAGTAAATGTCAGTTGGCTTTTCATAGCCGATCATTCAGAGTATTTCAACTGCTCCTGCTGTCTCTAGAGAGTTGAAAACAGCAGGTCTGGGTCAGGTAGCACATCCGGTGAACAGGTCAGGGTTCCATAGCCGCAGGCAGAACAGTTGAAACTGGAGCAGCAGCACTGCCAGGTGGACTGGGGACAGCAAGGAGTCATCAGACCAGGTAGTCCTGAGGCATGGTCCTAGGGCTCAGGTCCTCTGAGAGAGAGAAAGAAAAGAGAGAGAATTAGTGAGAGCATACTTAAATTCACACAGGACACAACCCGGACAGGAAGATTTCGTCAGTGACTCAACCCACTCATGTGACGCACCCCTCCTAGGGACGGCATGGAAAAGCACCAGTAAGCCAGTGATTCAGCCCCTGTAATAGGTTTAGAGGCAGATAATCCCAGTGGAGAGAGGGGAACCGGCCAGGCAGAGACAGCAAGGGCGGTTCGTTGCTCCAATGCCTTTACGTTCACCTTCACACTCCTGGGCCAGACTACACTTAATCATAGGACCTACTGAAGAGATGGGTCTTCAATAAAGACTTAAAGGTTGAGACCGAGTCTGCATCTCTCACTTGGGTAGGCAGACCATTCCATAAAAATGGAGCTCTATAGGAGAAAGCCCTGCCTCCAGCTGTTTTCTTAGAAATTCTAGGGACAGTAAGAAGGCCTGCATCTTGTGACCGGCGCGTATGTATAGGTATGTACGGCAGGACCAAATTGGAAAGATAGGTAGGAGCAAGCCCATGTAATGCTTTGTAGGTTAGCAGTCAAACTTTTAAATCAGCCCTTGCCTTAACAGGAAGCCAGTGTAGAGAGGCTAGCACTGGAGTAATATTATAAAAAATGTTGGTTCTAGTCAAGATTCTAGCAGCCATGTTTAACACTAACTGAAGTTTATTTAGTGCTTTATCCGGGTAGCCGAAAAGTAGAGCATTGCAGTAGTCTAACCTAGAAGTGGCAAAACCATGGATACACTTTTCTGCATCATTTTTGGACAGAAAGTTTCAGATTTTTGCAATGTTGCGTAAATGGAAAAAAGCTGTCCTTGAAACAGTCTTATATGTTCGTCAAAAGAGAGATCATGGTCCAGAGTAACGCCGAGGTCCTTCACAGTTTTATTTGAGATGACTGTACAACCTTCAAGATTAATTGTCAGATCCAACAGAAGATCTCTTTGTTTCTTGGGACCTAGAACAAGCATCTCTGTTTTGTCCAAGTTTAAAAGTAGAACATTTGCAGCCATCCACTTCCTTATGTCTGAAACACAGGCTTCCAGGGAGGGCAATTTTGGGGCCATGTTTCATCGAAATGTACAGCTGTCTGTCATCCGCAGAGCAGTGAAAGTTAACATTATGTTTCCGAATGACATCACCAAGAGGTAAAATATATAGTGAAAACAATAGTGGTCCTAAAACTGAACCTTGAGGAACACCGAAATTTACAGTTGATTTGTCAGAGGACAAAAAATCCACAGACACAAACTGATATCTTTCTGACAGATAAGATCTAAACCAGGCCAGAACTTGTCCGTATAGACCAATTTGGGTTTCCAATCTCTCCAAAAGAATGTGGTGATCGAACGTATCAAAAGCAGCACTAAGGTCTAGTAGCGCGAGGACAGATGCAGAGCCTTGGTCTGACGCCATTAAAAGGTAATACCACCTTCACAAGTGCTATGATGGGGTGTAAAACCAGACTGAAGCGTTTCGTATACATTGTTTGTCTTCAGGAAGGCAGTGAGTTGCTGCGCAACAGCTTTTCATATTTTTTTTTGAGTAATGGGAGATTCGATACAGGCCGATAGTTTTTTATATTTTTTGGTCAAGGTTTGGCTTTTTCAAGAGAGGCTTTATTACCTACACTTTTAGTGAGTTTGGTACACATCCGGTGGATAGAGAGCCGTTTATTATGTTCAACATAGGAGGGCCAAGCACTGGAAGTAGCTCTTTCAGTAGTTTCGTTGGAATAGGGTCCAGTATGCAGCTTGAAGGTTTAGAGGCCAGGACACACGTTCCGCTAGCGGAACCCCTCGACAACATTCCGCTGAAAAAGTAGCGCGGGAAATTCAAAAATATTTGGGGGAAATATGTAACTTTCACACATTAACAAGTCCAATACAGCAAATGAAAGACAAACATCTTATTAATCTACCCATCGTGTCCGATTTTTAAAACGCTTTACAGCGAAAACACAACATATGATTATCCTTTAGTTGGTACTCATCCCGGATCCGGGAGCACCCCCCACAGTAAAAAAGCTGACTAGCATAGCCTAGCATAGCGTCACAAGTAAATACAAGCATCTAAATATCATTAAATCACAAGTCCAAGACACCAGATGAAAGATACAGATCTTGTGAATCCAGCCATCATTTCTGATTTTTAAAATGTTTTACAGGGAAGACACAATATGTAAATCTATTAGCTAACCACGATAGCAAAAGACAACTTTTTTTCTCCACCATTTTTTTCCTGCATCAGTAGCTATCACTAATTCGACTAAATAAAGATATATATAGCCACTAACCAAGAAACAACTTCATAAGATGACAGTCTGATAACATATTTATGGTATAGGATATGTTTTTTTAGAAAAATTTGCATTTTTCAGGTATAAATCACAGTTGTACATTGCAGCTGCAATATGAAATAGCGTTGGAAGCAGCCGGAATAATTACAGAGACCGACGTCAATTACCAAACTACTCATCCTAAAACATTTCCGAAAAATACACAGCCTACAGCAATCGAAAGACACAGATCTTGTGAATCCAGACAATATTTCAGATTTTCTAAGTGTTTTACAGCGAAAACACAATATATCGTTATATTAGCATACCACATGAGCTAACATCACCCCAGCATGAAATCAAGGCAAAGGGGGCGATAACGTTATCGCCACCAAAATATATAAATTTTTTCACTAACCTTCTCAGAATTCTTCAGATGACAGTCCTGTAACATCATATTACACAATGCATATAGAGTTTGTTCGAAAATGTGCATATTTAGCATCACAAATCTTAGTTATGCTATGTAATCTGTCAAAACATGGCATGCATTCGGGCCGGCGCCATTTTGGAAAGGCACCTATGATTACGATTATTTATCGATTAGATTGACTAAAAAAATACAGGTTGGACAGCTAATGAAAGATGCATTGGTTATTAATGCAACCGCTGATTTAGATTTTTAAAATTAACGTTACAAGACATACATTGTGAGTTACAGTTTACGTTTAAATTTTTCCACATAAATACGTAATAAAATCATAAATAACTCGTACTTTTGGACGAGCTTCCATCAGTATCTTGGGCAATGTGTCCTTTGTCCAAAAGTATCGTTGCTTTGTTGTAAAACGACCTCCTCAACTTCAGAACTAGCAGCTAACGATAGCTACTCGGCACACACATGCCCAAATCGTCAAACGCAATACTAAGGAAATTCAGAAAAATAGCAATATACTCGCATAAACTGATATAAATCGGTTTCAAATAACTTCGTTATGATGTTTCTAACACCTATATCGAACTAAATCACAGACGGATAGATCTTTGATCAATAACGAGAGCTTTTGAGCATGCGATTCTGATGTCCTCCCTTGCGCCCTGGCGAGCGTCAAAAAGATGGGTCATCTCACTCCATTCCCTTTTATAAACTCTGAGAAGCACCTAGAGACACCATTCCACTTCTCATTGGTTACTGACATCCAGGGGAAGGCGGGTGCAGTTCATTTCGATCCATAGGGCATACACAGAGCTTAAAACTGATCCGAGATCAGAGACAATTTTTCAGAGCTTCGCATGTCCTGTCATGAGTTTCGCTGTAGAAAGAGTTCTGGTTCACCCACAGACATAATTCAAACGGTTATAGAAACTAGAGATTGTTTTCTATCCAATAGTAATAATAATATGCATATTGTACGAGCAAGAATTGAGTATGAGGCAGTTTAATTTGGAGACGATAAATGCTAACGTTGAAACAGCACCCCCTATATTGAGAAAGTTAGATCACCGCCAAGTCCAAAAAACACAGCCATTTTCCCAGCAAAAGACAGGAGTCACAAAAAGCAGAAATAGAGATAAAATTAATCACTAACCTTTGATGATCTTCATCAGATGACACTCATAGGACTTCATGTTACACAATACATATGTTTTGTTCGATAAAGTTCATATTTATGTCCAAAAACCTCAGTTTACATTGGCGCCATGTCCAGAAATGCCACCAAAATATTCGGAGAAATTGCAGAGAGCCACGTCAAATAACAGAAATACTAATCATAAACTTTGATGAAAGATACATGTTTTACATATAATTAAAGATACACTTGTTCTTAATGCAACCGCTGTGTCAGATTTCAAAAAGCTTTACGGCAAAACACAATATTCAATCATCTGAAAACAGCGTACAGCCACAAAAGCAAGCCATACAGTTACCCGCCAAATTGTGCATTCAACAAAACTCATAAAAAGCATTATAAATCTTCACTTACCTTTGCTGATCTTCGTCGGAATGCACTCCCAGGACTCCCACAAGAAATGTTTGTTTTGTTCGGTAATGTCCATCATTTATGTCCAAATAGCTATTTTTGTAGCGTGTTTGGTAAACAAATCCAACGTCAGGAAGCACGTTCACTAAAAGCTGAAGAAATGTCCAAAAGTTCCGTAACAGTCAGTAGAAACATGTCAAACAATGTTTTGAATCAATCTTTAGAATGTTTTTAACATAAATCTTGAATAACGTTCCAACCGGAGAATTACATTGACTTCAGATGAGCGATGGAACAGAGCTCCCTCTCATGTGAACGCGCAGGGTTAGAGCATGGTCAGCTCATGGCAGACCTGACTAATTCCCCTCTCATTCGGCCCCCCCTTCACAGTAGAGGCATCAGACAACGTTCTACAGACTGTTGACATCTAGTGGAAGCCGTAGGAAGTGCAAACTCATCCATATCTCGCTGTGAATTAAATAGGATCTTGGATGAAAATCCATCAGCCTCAGAATTCCCACTTCCTGTTTGGATTTTTTTCTCAGGTTTTTACATGCCATATGAGTTTTGTTATACTCACAGACATCATTCAAACAGTTTTAGAAACTTCAGAGTGTTTTCTATCCAATACGAATAATTATATGCATATATTAGCAACTGGGACTGAGGAGCAGGCAGTTTACTATGGGCACCTCTGTGCACCTTTCATCCAAGTTACTCAATACTGCCCCTGCAGCCATAAGAAGGTAACAAAAATATGTTCATTTTCATATTTATGCACAACGTATTGGATGGAAACTTGACAGATGAAGGGGATATACTTTCCAAGTTACAATATTTTTTCCATACCATTTTTAATGACATCACAAAATAAAAAACAATATGACATTATTTTTCTATAGCTCCCCACTGATCATTCTCCACATTATTATGTTAGAATATTGTTCCAGTATTCACTTTTGAATCTGTTTCAGCGGGAAAACTGTCTGTGAAACAAAGGCACTTTCCATTGCGCATTTGAAGAGGGAGGGAGAGAGTCTTCTACCTTAGTTTACGAAGGGGTGTGGAGGTGTCAAAACCCCCACACCAGTTCCCTCCTCCCCTCTGCGGGTGAGAGGGGGTCTGGTGGAAGTTTATTCACTGCAAACCTGACCTGCCCATTTGGATCACACCAGGACAGTCATGACAGTCTCCCTCTGGTTGGTAAAATCTTGGAAGTATTCTGCAAGTTGCAACCTACCATAAAAATTATCACAGGTTGTCCTGGTTTGTGGATCATTGTAGCCGTCCCCCTCTGATGGTTTACCTTGGTAGGATTTCTGCAAGCTGCATACCACCACAAGAATAGTTAGTGGATGTCCTGGATGTGGATAGTCATTCCGGATCCGTCATCCGGTTGTCCAGGCTGGTTGATCTAGGCAGTAACTTGGGCAGACGTTAATAACAACGCACAGCACTCAGGTAATACATCATTACATTTCTTCCCCAAATTAGCGGCATTGTGGCACTAACTGGTGTTTGTATAGGGAACTTGTTTGTGGCTCTATCACTTCCTAAGTGTCAAAGAAAATGAAATAAAACTGAATAAAAACACAACCAAAAGATACACAAAATATAGTTATCACACCTTAATCATCTAATTTGACTATATTCTATATATGTCCAAGGTCTTGGCTAAATGACTCGATCATGGCATTTTGTATAATGTCATGTCTCTGGCAATCCTACTTAGCTGTGTGTTGACTAGGGCACTCTACTAAGTACTTGATAAGTCTACAGCTGTAAGGTACTAGCTTCAGACAGTTTACAGGGATGACCTATGTACCTCTGGGGAGAAACAGGTGATTAAATACCAGTGCTTGTGTGAATAGGTCATGATCTGTTCAGCTGTCCAACCCTTTTGGTGAATAAACTTGGTTTGAGCTTTAATAATCGTTCATCAGTTTTTACTCGGTTCATTTAGAACCTAACACACTATATATGAAAAAGTATGTGGACACCCATTCAAATGAGTGGATTTGACTATTTCAGCGACACCCGTTGCTGACAGGTGTATAAAATTGAGCACATTGGCAGTACTGAAGAGCTCAGTGACTTTCAACATGGCACCATCATAGGATACCACCTTTCCAACAAGCTGCCCCGGTCAACTGTAAGTGCTGTTATTGTGAAGTGGAAACATCTACACTGGTTCCTCCTTTAAAAGTTGTGAGTATGCACCGCAGGACTTAGAGGTACCCAGCGTCACCAGACCACCACAAGGTGGAGTTAGAGCACTCATTATGCATTTGGGTCCCACGGTTGTTATATGACCAAGTGGTTCCAATGACAAATTTTGACGCGAGCCACCCTTGCCTTGTGTCATTCTTCAACAAAGATGGCTGACAAAACATTACGGTGGAACCAGATGTAAGTTGTTATAACGTCAAAACGAGTCAAGCAAAAAATTTACAATTGAGAGGAATATGTTAGTTAATTAACGTAGAGACAAACGTTTGTGCATATTTTTTGTCATATAGTTAATTTACGAAACTTGCTAAATAGTGATTTATCTGACTAGATCACATTAGCCAGCTAGCTAGTGTTAGGATAATGAATGTGTAATTCGTGTTGTTTAATGTTTTAGGGACTCCGGAGCAAACCAGGCTGTCGTCTTGTGGACGTAAAGAATCTAGCTAGCAAAAGCATTTACTGCAAATTGAATGTACAATTGTGTAAGCCTGCCTTGCAATGCAGCTGAAGTAACATAGCTAGCTATCTATTTACCTGATTATTGTGTAGTGGAGGATAAAAATAACTGTATGCCTATGAATGCGTCGCTAGCTACAGTATGTAGCCGATCTGTGAATGGACCCTAAAATGTTAGGTTCTGAACTAATACTCATACCAATCTATGAATCTCAGCTATCATAGTTGTTGTATCAACTTCAAGTCTGAATGTAATTAATGAAGCCTATTGAAAGAGTAGAATATAATAACTTTATTGTGGCAAGGATGCACGTCCTATAAACACATGTACTGTAGTTATTACCACACATGAGATTCCCACATTGTAGTCTGTACATTGATTATATTCACTGATCATGTACTCTTCCTTGGAAAATAAAGGTGCGGTTCAGGTATGAGTCTTTGAGACATTATTTTTCAGTCATATCAAACTCCGTTATTTGAATGATGCTGTGTCTGCATGTATGTATTACATTTATACACATCCACAGTGTTTACCACTCCTGCTCCTGGGACATCAATGATTAAACATTGTAACTATGCCATAGACTACAAACATGATTGATTTGTAATTCATATATACAGAAAAAAAACGATGCATATCTAACTCCCTTCATCTGCATTAATCTGAGGACACAGGATAGTATTTCAAAGAGATACTTAATTTCAACCAGTGGAGAATGTGAAACGCTTTATTGAAAGAAGTTCATTATCCAGGTGTTATAAATACATAAATGCAATATAATTATGATAATTGTAATATTTTAAATATAAATTCAATCTGTACTTCAATGCACATATGGTGTGCATTATAAAATGAGGAAGAAAGACGAGGTAGGGAGAGAGGTGTAGAAGACAGAAAGGGAAAAGAACAGCGGCAGACAGTATATTATTATTATGATTAGGTTATCTTAAACTTCTTATGGCTGCATACCGCTACCGGGATCGATATGACAGCAGCCGGTGAAAGTGCAGGGCGCCAAATTCAAACAACAGAAATCTCATAATTAAAATTCCTCAAACATACATGTGTCTTATATCATTTTAACGGTAGTCTTGTTGTTAATCCCACAAGTGTCCGATTTCAAATATGCTTTTCAGCGAAAGCACTACAAAACGATTATGTTAGGTCACCACCAAACCACAATAAGCACAGCCATTTTTTCCAGTGAAATAGAGATACAATTAATCACTAACCTTTGATTATCTTCATTAGATGACACTCATAGGACTTCATGTTACACAATACATGCATGTTTTGTTTGATAAAGTTCATATTTATAACAAAAAATCAGAGTTTACATTGGCGCGTTACATTCACTAGTTCCAAAAACATCAAGTGATTTTGCATAGCCACATCGTTTCAACAGAAATACTCATCATAAATGTAGATGATAATACAATTTATACACATGGCATTATAGATATAACTCTCCTTAATGCAACCGCTGTGTCAGATTTCAAAAAAACTTTACGGAAAATGCAAATCATGCAATAATCTGAGACGGGGCTCAGAACAATAGCCAAATTAGCCGCCATGTTGGGGTCAACAGAAACCAGAAAATACATGATAAATGTTTCCTTACCTTTGATGAACTTCATCAGAATGCAGTCCTAGGAATCCCAGGTCCACAATAAATGCTTGATTTGTTCGATAATGTTCGTTATTTATGTCCAATTAGCTACTTTGGTTAGCGCGTTAGCGGTAAACAATTCCAAAGCCACAAAGCGCATCCACTATAACGTGACGAAATGTCCAAAAGTTCCGTAACAGTCAGTAGAAACATGTCAAACGAGGTACTGAATCAATCTTTAGAATGTTGTTAACATATATCTTGAATAACATTCCAACTGGAGAATTAGATTGACTTCAGAAGAACGGTGGAACGGAGGTCCTCCTCATGTGAAGGCGCATGTGCAATGCGTGGTCACCTCATGGCAGTGATGACTAATTCCTGTCTCCTTCGGCCCCCCTTCACATTAGAGTCATCAGACAAAGTTCTATTGACTGTTGACATCTAGTGGAAGCCGTAGGAAGTGAGAACTCATCAATATCTCGCTGTAATTTCAATGAGAGCTTGGTTGAAAATCTGCCACCTCCGAAACAATTCAAACAGGAAGTGGAACTTCTCAGGTTTTTGCCTGCCATATGAGTTCTGTTATACTCACAGACATCATTCAAACAGTGTTTTCTATCCAATACGAATAATAATATGCATATATTAGCAACTATATATAATGTTTACATACCCTACATTACTCATCTCATATGTATATGTATATACTGTACTCTATATCATCTATATCATCTACTGCATCTTGCCATCTTTATGTAATACATGTATCACTAGCCACTTTAAACTATGCCACTTTATGTGTACATACCCTACATTACTCATCTCATATGTATATACTGTACTCTATACCATCTACTGCATCTTGCCTATGCCGTTCTGTACCATCACTCATTCATATATCTTTATGTACATATTCTTTATCCCTTTACACATGTGTGTATAAGGTAGTAGTTGTGGAATTGTTAGGTTAGATTACTTGTTGGTTATTACAGCATTGTCGGAACTAGAAGCACAAGCATTTCGCTACACTCGCATTAACATCTGCTAACCATGTGTATGTGACAAATACAATTTGATTTGATTTGATAGCTAGGACTGAGGAGCAGGCAGTTTACTACGGGCACCTCTGTGCACCTTTCATCCAAGCTACTCAATACTGCCCCTGCAGCCATAAGAAGTTAAGAACGGGTGAGGTGGCGATGACGGGACTGACTTCCTCTCTCACATCAAAACACACCTGCAGACGAGTAACAAATGGATAGAGAGAGAGCATGATTAAGCCTTGTTTTTTTTATTCTAACACGGTCAGTCATCTTAAATCAGGAGGTGAAATGCAAAACTAACCTTGGATCATTAACTCTGGTTCTACTACAGCTCTGTCTGTATTTCAATGTAAAGCATCTCTTTAATAATACTTCCTGTTGACCCGACCAAGTGACATCTCACCAATGATCATGCTGTGCCCTCTGTGTCAGCCAGTTCAGATGCGGGAGGGGTTCACCAAAACAGTTGATTTAACCTAGAAGATTTACAATAGAAGATACTGTCAATAGAAGATACTGTATGTGACGCAGACACCTATCAGAGTGTACCTGAAACATTTAAATATAGTGGGCTACGTGTTTCACCACTTAGTTATTGCAAGGCTAACCCCCAGGGAAATCATTACTTTGCAGCAACAGATAGTCCAATGAAAATGGCTGGGATTATGTGGTGTAAATCTGAAAATTAGCAGGTGACATTTTAAGGGTTTTTTAATTAATGCATGTGAGACAGGTTCCATGTACAACAAGACAGGCAGAGATGGAGAAAAAGAACACAGAACCGTTTAATTACCTCTGGTTATGGACACTTTTGCCAGCAATAAAGCTTCCACGGCCTGTTCCTCAGACAGTGAACATCTGGCAATATCTACATTTTCAACCCCTTGGTCAGCTTGCTCTCTGAAAGTAAAGAAAACAGCTTATTTTTTATAGATATGAAAACAATAACTGAGATATGACCGTTCAATCTAAAGCAGCAGATGTCATTTTTAGGATACGTCAATACAGCCCAGTGCTGCTTACCTGAGATGCCATCTTCGTAGGTGTCCGCTTTGACTTCCTTTGTGTCGGAAAAAAGTTGCTTTCAGAACAATTATTTTTTATTTAAAATATAACGTTTTTGCTCTCGACAAAAAGACACAAATGTACCTCCATAGCATATAACAATTTGCCTGTGAATACCCACACCTTCATACAAACGTGCTACTGTATGCAGAATTCCTGACGCACAACTGAAGATGCTGCCATATCCTGCCAGCACGCCCACAAGCGAGCAACTCAGGAGCAGAATGATGACGCGTGGGAGAGGGAAAGGAATGAGCTGGGAACAGCAATTTTTTATTATTTTATTATTATGAACACAATACAAAAAAACAGATATACAACAGACAGACAGGGGTATTACATATCAAGATTAATTTTCAATTTGTTAAATACTTTCATGGTGCGTATTGCTTTTTTGTTTTTACATTTACTGATCATTTCAAAATTATTTTAAACATCTATCTTAAATAATGTGAAGAGGTGTTTGTTCTCTGCCCATTTAATTTCATGGATAAAGAATCTTCCATGAAAGAGAAACAAATGAACAATGAAAGTTAAATCAGGGTCCATATAATTTAGATCAAAATGAAACATAATATCAGAGTCTCTTAGATTAACATTAACAGTCAATCTTCTAACTCACTCCAAAATCTTTTGACATAAGAACATACCCAAAATAAATGGTCAAGAGTTTCTGGGTCACAATCACAAAATACACATTTGTTGTCAATAGCTATTTTAACCCATTTAATCCCGAATTTTTCCCAGACATGAAAATATCTAAATCAAGTGTCATTAGTAACCCTTTGAAGTAATCAATCATAATTTTTTTTAAATTTTAATGGAAAAGTAGGTGAAAAAGTGCCTTTTATGGTCGGTCACAATTGTGACCGGTGGGATAATGTTTACGTATACTGAATGAACATATTTCTCCTATGCAGTTATCAAAGTTCGTATATATCCCAACCCAGTTATTAACATATTTAAAACTCTGTCACTAGCAGTCCCCAGCATTGCTACTAGAATGCCCCGTCACATTCTAGTGTGACTATTTTACACATCAAAAACCATTACACTACACCGATATGAATACTGAGAGCAAAGACAAAAAAACAACAACCATCAATGTATTTCAACATTGTTACTTTATTTTAAATATAAATTAAACAATATCAAAATATCAAAATATTTATAGAATTCACTAATAATGCCATCATTCCCTGGAGATTTGTTCTCTTTTAACTTGCTGATACATTGGTTTCTATCACAATACTTTTGGAAGTCTTCATCTATGAATTTTACATAGTCTTTGACAGAGTCTAGAAAGGCATATATGTCACTAGTAGGACAGGCATTACTGGTATAAAGGTTACCATAGAATTCTGAAACATATTTTAAAATATATTTGGTGTTTTCATTTTCTTTGCCATCTATATTAAGTTTATGAATAGATGTAAATTCAGAATTTTTTCTCTCTAAATTGTAAAAGTATTTTGATTTTTTTTTCAACCTTCCTCCAACCATCTCCTTCTTGATCTTACAAATACCCCTTTTGCTCTCTCTTCATACATTTCGGTCCATTTCCAGTTGTAAAGAGAACAACTGACCCGTTCCTTCTTCATCAAGGTCCTTCATAGAGATTAGAGAAAGTGTATATATACAAGTTTATCTTCCCTCAATCTTTTAAGTTCAGCAATTTCTTTACCTCTCTTCATGGCTGTTTGTCTTATTTCATACTTCATTAATTGCCAATATTTCCCATAAGACTTAAAATTATCTTGAAATTATCATTTTCCAACAGTCTACTATTGAGGTTCCAATAACTCCGATTTGGTTTAACTTCAGATCCATTAATATTTAAAGATAACAATATAACTTTATGATCAGTAAGAACTGATGGTTCAATTGATACCTACAGTATAATCTAATGAATTAGAAATTAACCAGAAGTCAATTGACTGTCTGGACATGTCCTTGTTACTCCAAGTGAAGTCCTTTTTATCAGGATATTTAGATCTCCAAATATCGACTAATCCAAGACCAAGTCATAGATTATTAAACTCAGGATTAACTATGCAGGATCTGTTAGGAGGGGGATATCTGTCAATCATCACATTAGATACAGAATTAAAATCTCCACCCGAGATAATTTTGATATCCTGAAATACGCCTATACCTCTATTAATCTCTTCTTCAAATTCTTGAAATAATATCCTGTTGTTTTGTTTGTTGTTGGATGCATAAATATTCCCTAATAAAAACATTTCACTGTTAGAAATAACCAACGTGTCACGCCCTGACCGTAGAGATCCTTTTTATGTCTCTATTTTGGTTGGTCAGGGCGTGAGTTTGGGTGGGCATTCTATGTCTGGTGTTCTATGTTGTCTATTTCTTTGTGTTTGGCCGTGTGTGGTTCTCAATCAGAGGCAGCTGTCTCTGATTGAGAACCATATTTAGGTAGCCTGTTTTCCCACTTTGAGTGGTGGGTGATTATTTTCTGTTTAATGTTCGTCGTCACCTTTCAGAACTGTTCGGTTTTTGTTAGTGTTCATATTTATTAAAGAAACGTATTTATGAATACTTACCACGCTGCACCTTGGTCCTCTTCTCCAGACGACAATTGGTACACAACGTCCAGACTGGTGAGTTTTACTACTGATGACCTCCCCTTTAAATGCACCTCTTAAATCTGCTACACCTGCAGAGTGGTTGTTGCCATATGATAACTATATGATAAAGCCATAGGCTTTCTTTCATGATTTGTTTTATTTTGACTGGAGCAAGATTGAGCTTATCCCTGATGTGGAAACTGCCTGGATATTCTTTCATTATGTTTTTTCCAAATAGTAAACAAACATGCCCCATTCCGTTAAAGGGCGGGATAATCCATGGTTTTCTTCTGAGCTGTCTTGTATTATTCACGACCGTAATCTAGCCTGGGCTAAAGCAAGGAAATCTTGTTCTAATGCTGATTGGCTTATTTTTAGGCAGTTACGAAACAAGTGTTCTTTTCTTCTCAGGAAGGCCAAGTCTGAATATTTTATGTCTGTTACCACTGATAACCTGAATGACCCTAGAAAGTTTTGGAAGGCTATTAAGTCTATTTCTGGTAACAGTAATGTAAATGAATTACCGTCATGTGTTTTGAAGGACTCTGTTGCTATATATGACAAAACTGAAATGCTGAATTGTTTCAATGATCACTTTGTATCATCTGGTAGGCTGTTTGATTCAGTGTCCTCTGTCTCTGTACAACCCTGTGTGGATGAACCAGTGTCCTCTGTCTCTGTACAACCCTGTGTGGATGAACCAGTGAGAGCTGGTCAAACTTTTAGCTTTTTGCCATTCTCAGTGCAGGTGGTACATAAAGCCCTGAAATCCTTAGATCAAAGAAAGCCTGCAGGTCCTGATCTTTTGGATCCCTGCTTTTTAAATCTGGCAGCTGATTTCATAGCTGAACCACTTACATATCTGTTCAATCTAAAGCTGGAATGTAATGAAATTCCAAAGATCTGGAAATCAGCATTTGTCCTACCACTTTTAAAAGGCAAGGGTCCAACTCTGGCCTATAATTATTTAAAAATCTCAAAGCTGTCACCCCTGGTGAAAATACTTGAAACCCTTGTAAGTGAACAGCTAAAATAGTTTTTATTTACTAACTCTATTTTATTAATGTACCAATCGGGCTTCAGGAAGAAGCATAGCACAATTACAGCAGCCATGAAGGTTTTAAATGATATCACTGAAGCCCTTGACAAAAAACAGCACTGTGTCTCACTTTTTATTGATCTCTCTAAGGCTTTTGATACAGTTGATCATGCTATACTAAGGCAGAGATTGTTGCGTGTAGGCCTTTCGGAGCATGCAGTTGCATGGTTTGCTAACTATTTGTCTGATAGAACTCAGTGCACTCAATTTGATGGGCTTATGTCTGTTAAATTGTCTGTCCTTAATGGTGTGCCCCAAGGCTCTGTACTTGGTCCTCTCTTATTCACTATTTATATAAATGATTTAGACAAAAATGTCCAAAATGCACAACTTCATTTTTATGCTGATGATACTGTTATTTACTGTTGTGCCTCATCTCTTACAAAAGCTTTCCAGAACTTGCAAACTGCTTTTTATACTGTTCAACATACCTTGTGTCAATTGAAGCTTATCCTCAATACTGACAAAACTAAAATAATGGTGTTTTCTAATGCAAGAAATAGACCTCTGAACCCTTCACCTATTACTACCTGTCAGGGCAACGACAACCTCCTTGTCAGGGCAAGGAGGTTGTAACCTCATATAAATATCTTGGAATTCTAATTGATGACGGCCTCTCTTTAAAATTGCATATTCAACAACTTACAAAAAATTTGAAGCTGAAATTGGGATTTTAATTTAGGAATAAGGCCTCTTTTTCTTTTGAAGCCAGAAGGAGGCTAGTATCAGCTACATTTATGCCTTTACTAGACTATGGGGATATTTTATATATGAATGCTTCCGCTCAGTGTTTGAGATCAATTGACACTCTTTACCATGGCACTTTGAGATTTATTTTAAACTGCAAAACCCTTACGCACCAATGCACTTTGTATACCAGGGTTGGCTGGCCTTCTCTAGTCACTCGTAGGCTCAGTCACTGGTATACTTTTATTTACAAAGCCATTTTGGGTTTACTACCTTTTTATTTGGACATATTGTTCAGAAATGTGGTGGGTACACTCTTCGTTCACTAGACTTTATCCTGCTAACTGTTCCAAATGTCCGAACTGAATTTGGTAAAAGGTATTTTATGTACTCTGCGCCATCATCTTGGAACACCTTACAAAATAATTTTAAACTGGAAGAACTGGTCCCGATTTGGTGTTTTTAAATCACTGATGAAGGATTTTGAGGCTGATTCCCTGACCTGTCAATGTTTTTAATTTGCTGTTTTTGATTGTGTTATACTCTTGTGAATTCTATGGTCTTTACTAGATTACTTGTAGTTTTTCATGGTGTTTGTCTGTAATTTTTGTAATGACTTGGTGCTGCCTATCTTGGCCAGGACGCTCTTGAAAAAGAGATTTTAAATCTCAATGAGCCCTTCCTGGTTAAATAAAGGTTAAATAAAATAAAATAATAACCAGATATCGTTACCCCATTGTTTTTTCCAAAAAGATAGATCGGAAGAACAAGCATGAGTCTCTTGTAGAAAGTAAAAGTCTGCATTAAACCGTTTGCAATACAGGAAAATAGCCTTATGTTTGAGTACATTATGAATACCCCTGACATTAGTTGAACAAAGAGATAGACATAAACTTCAACCAACAACCTTGCTTTGGTAATATAAGATCTCCTAAGTATATGGAACTCAAAATGATTTCCACCCCATTATTTACCTCTCCAACAAAAACAAACAAATACTGGGTCATAAAGTTACCAAAGTATTCTTACTCCCACAAGGGGAAGACATTGTGCAGACTTTACAATACGCAGTTATTCACCTATAGTGTTAAGTTCACAGGTCAGCCTTTTCTCATTCAAGTGTTTTATAATAAGACTGCTTTTCACCTGGCAATTAGGCAGATTTTTTGGCCTGCCAGTTCTGTCTGAGTTAGACTCTGGCTCTCTCTCAAATGTTCTGATTTGGCCGCATTTCTTTCCCATCAATGATCACTCTTGCACAGATAAAAAAAACTTCAGTTTTCCCTGCCTTTCGAACTACAGCCACCATCGGCCACAGTTTCTCTCTTGTCACTTTGTCCACTGAGGTCAGATCGTCCGTGAACCTCAATTTTTGCTTGATGAGGAATTCACAATTCTTCACTCGACTCCAGAGAAGATCCCATGTAGATCTGTTGGTGAACGGGATGATGGTTGTCCACGGCCTCTTGTCTTGATCCTCGAGTCTTCGCATACGAGGAACGATTGTCTACATTTTCCTGAAGTTTAGCTTTTGATTCGGGAATGACAGCTCCACAGATGTCAACAACTCTGCATTTGATGTCCTCACCTGCCTGCTCTGGAATTCCATGGAGCCTCAGGTTCCACCTGCGTTGGTATCTCTCCGCCTCATTCACCTTTTGCTCGAGTTCAGCCACCTTTTCATTTTCCTGGCAGATAACTTCCACTTCATGTCACTTTTGAGGGTTTTCACTTCTCCAAAGATAGTCAACAGATTTTTTAATGGCCTCAATTTTCATTGTATTCTCCCTAACCATGTCCTCCAAGCCATTTTCCCTTTCATCTATCTTTTCTGTCA
This sequence comes from Salvelinus alpinus, assembly GCF_045679555.1. Classification (NCBI taxonomy): domain Eukaryota; kingdom Metazoa; phylum Chordata; class Actinopteri; order Salmoniformes; family Salmonidae; genus Salvelinus; species Salvelinus alpinus. Next base: position 48,424,291 of record NC_092094.1, on the reverse strand, counting down.
AAAGCATTATAATGTCTACTTCAATGTCTCGGAGTGAGTGACATCATCGATTGAAACGCTATTAGCGCGCACCCCGCTAACTAGTTAGCCATTTCACGCCGGTTACACCCAACTTGAATTTTTTTTTTTAATATACACATTGCGAGATATATTTGGCGAAATAGACAGACATGCCTGTATTTCCCCCATAGGAAACAATGGGAATACCGCAGAGTTCCAATATTATTTTTGTTGTTTACATTTTAACTATAAAACAACGTGAGCAGGTCTCAATGCCAACAATAGCGAAGCAGGCATTGTGACGTTGAACAATAAGCTGGGAATAGAATGTTCGGAAGGGGAGTTGGTGCCACGGTGCTCAGTAGAACTAATAGGAGGTGGCAGGGTGAAAAATCACCTCTTTTTTCGTGTTTACTTCAAATGGACGGCAAGCAAGCTGGGAAATATGGTCGTATTATGAAACTGGGCTCCATGGCGGATGTAGAAAGTAAACATCTGCACCTCGATGGTGTCAACTGTGCTTATGTCTGCATAATGAAAAAGGTAGGGATTTTTTGGGGGACTATTTCTGGTCTAGTGATCGATGACAAACGAGCTCGCTGCCCAGACTTACATAATTACAAAGAGGAGATTCTTCTGATTTAAAATGGTACCCGTGTAACAATTTTTCTTCTGTCCCTCTCCTCTCCCCTGCCTGGGCTCGAACCAGGGACCCTCTGCATACATAGACAACAGCCACCCTCGAAGCATCGTTACCCATCACTCCACAAAAGCCGGTGTCAGTAAACGTCTGAAAAAGAGTGTAATTAAATTGTTTCCAGCAGCACATTTACAGTCACCAACACTCTGGTTAACACAAACTGCTTTACCAGCTCTGCTAGGGCAAGGACAATGGTTAGTGGTCTCATTTGTATCTGGAAGTACCTAGCCAATGTTAGCTTGGATGCTTGACTGCCGTTGTAAGGCCAGAACGCTCAAATCAACCCTACTCCTCGGCCCGAACGTCCAGTGTGCACTCCAAGAGCGAAACGGTCTGAATTTACAAACTGACAATTTCTCTGAATGGAAAAAACATAATATTAATTAAGCCAAATGTCCTAAAATCAATCCCATACACTATGTTATTACAAAAAAAAGGTTTTAAATTCTCCGGTAATGCCAATACGGAATACTATCAAATGCTTCTCAAAGATGCCCTCTGGTGGTCAAACTAGCAATAACTTGTAGTAACAGAAGAAATGGCTGAGAATTAAATGATGTGCCACAGAATACTGCAGCAGGGTGTGCAGCAGTATGACGCAACTTTTAAAGAAGGAACTACTGTAGGACCAACAACGGCTCAGCCGCGAAGTGGTAGGCCATACAAGCTCACAGAAAAGGACCGCAGCCATGCTGAAGTGTGTAAAAATCGTCTGTCCTCAGTTGCAACACTCACTACCGAGTTCCAAACTGCCTCTGGTAGCAACGTCAGCACAATAACTGTTTGTCGAGAGCTTCATGAAATGGGTTTCCATGGCCGAGCGGCAGCACATAAGCGCCAGATCACCATGCACAATGCTAAGCATCGGCTGGAGTGGTGTAAAGCTCACTGCCATTGGACTCTGGAGCAGTGGACTGATCAATCACCCTCTGGCAGTCTGACGGACGAATCTAGGTTTGGAGGATGCCAGGAGAACGCTACCTGCCCCAATGCACAGTGCCAACTGTAAAGTTTGGTGGAGAAGGATTAATGATCTGGGGCTGTTTTTCATGGTTTGTACTAGGCCCCTTAGTTCCAGTGAAGGAAAACGTTAACGATACATCATACAATGAAATTCTAGACGATTCTGCGCTTCCAACTTTGCGGCAACAGTTTGGGGAAGGCCCTTTCCTGTTTCAGCATGACAATGCCCCCATGCACAAAGCGAGGTCCTTACAGAAATGGTTTGTCGAAATCGGTGTGGAAACTTGACTGGCCTGCACAGAGCCCTGATCTCAACCCCATTGAACACCTTTGGGATGAATTGGAACGCCAACTGCAAGCCAGGCCTAATCACCAACATCAGTGCCCGACCTCACTAATGCTCTTGTGGCTGATGGGAAACAAGTCCCAGCAGCAATGTTCCAACATCTAGTGGAAACCCTTCAAAGAAGAGTGGAGGCTGTTATAGCAGCAAAGGGGGTACCAACTCCATATTAATGCCCATTAAGATTACATAAGGGTAGGGGTTAAGGTAAGGGTTATGGTTTAGGATAGAGACGTGCCGAGAATCCCAGATATCAATGACCAAGTGTAGTTCGCTTGGCCCGGAGCTGGTTAGTTCTGAAGGATTCGTTGCCATAGACATTTACCTGGGTAAAAGGTGAGCCACTTTCATATGATTGGTTATCCCGAGTTGAACTCAGAGTTGACCAAAGTTACCTCGCTAACTCCTCAAACCTGTTTCGTAGGATACCCCTCAGATCCAGATCCAAATCTGAACGAATCATAGACGTTCAGTCCGGACCGGACGTCTGTGGACGTCTATGATTGATCCGTGAACGTTGAAATCAAGGCAGGTCTGGGCTGCATCAAAAAGAGAACAAAAAAAGACGTCCAAAAGAAGTCGCCTAAAGTCAAAATGCTTAGTGGGATGTCAACTAAGCTTGAAGAAATCTCTGATGGTATGCTCAGGTATGAAAAAGAGATTCTTCAGGAAATTCATGCCTCATCCAAAAAAATATATGTTGATAGGCAAAAAGAACAGGAAAGAGGAGAGAGTGGAAGTTACCACTCTAAAATAGTAAAGAAAATGTATTGCTTCTGAGGTTTCAGGTTTTACCATTTCAAATCAATATGGTCATGTAAGTTGACATGAAGATAGGAGAAAAAAATCAAGGGCACTCTGCATTACCTTGAAATCAGAGTGCATACCTTTCTGTCATTCAGTCCCACTATCAAAGTGGCTTAGAGCATGGCATATTCATCTACCAGTATGATTAATTCAAGGGGCCTTGAATGAGATCAAAGGGCAGGCCCCTTCACAGCCAAACTCAACTGGAGAATTGGGCTTGAATATGAAATTGGGTTTGATTAGCCAGTTTGATTTCAATGGGAGTCTAACTGTATATACTCTGAGTGGGTCATTAGCAAAAGAGAGTGCCTCTGGACAGTGTAGATGAGGTGGTCCATTAGTAATGAGGAATGAGATTTTTGATCCCTGGATTTGATCCAGAACTGAGGGAAGTTCTAGTTCAACTACAGAACTGTACAGATTGGGAAGTATTGCCTGCGATGTGAGGAGAGGATGCTGTTATAAAGATGAGCCCCATTTTTGACTGTAAAAAAGCTTTGCGCAGGTCACCAAACAAAAGCACTGATCAGTTATTGCACTACTTGTTGTGTAGTTCAAATTCACGGTAATGTAGTCAGCCCAACCTGCTGTCTCAGCTTACTTTATGCCTAAACTTGATTTTTGATTATTATGTGTTTTACTTCTGAAACAGCTTGACCATTGTAACATTCAATCGCAACTAAAGTCGTGACTAATACAGATTACATCTGAGCATCAGTGTGCGTCACAATGACCTGCTACAGAGGTGTGCTTTAACCGAGCCCCATGCACTCAGTGGAGATGTGTGCTGGTAGATAGAGGCTGAACCGACTCATCTCTCTCCTGTCCCAAACACCCACATTGGCTCTCTCAGACAGCATGTGGCAGCCCAGCTGTCAGCGACACTGTGAGATCAGTTCCCTTAGCCTTCTGTAATCTTGAAATTAATCCAGTCACCCATACATCCTGGATGAGAGGAGTGAATGGTTGAAGCAGTCCAAAATGTCAAGGAAGATTACCTAAACCAAATGTCCCAAACTGTGTCATATCCCTTGCTAATAGTCTCAACTGCACAGCAAACACGGTGGGCAAGGTGGGCAGGGGCTAGCCCACACAAAGCCCATAACAAGCCCACACCTGTCAAACACGGGCTAGGCTGTTGCATCCATGTATACGGGTAAGAGTTTAGCTACATTTTCATTGCAAGTTAATGCGTACTGTTAGCTAGCAAGTGAATGTTTGCTTGCTGGCTTACACTACGTGTATGATCTGTGTAGTAATTTTAATCGTATCTCAGAAAGCCATTTGCATTGCTAGTTATAGTCTAATGTTGCTAGCTAGCTAACATTGAACCTAGTTGGTTAGGTTTAGCTACCTGCAGATTCATACTCCAGCATGTCATGCATAGTGGCTAGCTATGACAATCCGTTTGTACTGTAGCTAAGGGTTGGGATTATGGTTCATTGTATGGGAGTGGGGGTATATAGCATTTATTTTACATGAGCCATCAATTTAGACAAGTGTCTGGGTAAGCATCAGTGTATTTTTACCCTCAAGTTTTTCCTTTTTGTAAAGAGATGGGTGGGGCTAAGGCTTAAGAGGGTGTGAACGATGCTGAATATGTGTAGACAAAGAAGAGATCTCCAGTAGGTGTACCAAAACATTCAAGGACCATTTTCTGTCAACTGAGGTCACAAGTTCATCAACTTTAAAAGCAGAATTACTTTCCCACTGTTCCTCAACTGCAGTGTATGATATACCATTTTGTAGCTCGGAGTCTCTACTTCAATATATAAAACACCTTTTCAAATGTTACTACATTAGACCGAATCGAAGCATTCTCTTACCTAATTTAAATAATTACCGCCCTGTATCCAACATTGGAGAAGGCATGTTGCAGAGAGGCATGGTTTATATAACTACATAGCTACTCTACTGGTGCCAAAATTTGACTGTAGGGTGTCTGCAAATATAATTAAAAGTTTACTCTATTCATCTAGAGTCCCTTCGGAGAGTATTCAGACCCCTTTACTTTTTTCACATTTTGTTACATTTCAGCCTTATTCTAAAATGGATTAAAAAATAATAATCCTCACCAATCTACACACAATACCCCATAATGACAGAGCGAAAACAGGTTTTTATGAATTTTTGCAAATTTATTAAACATCAAAAAACTGAAATACCTCATTAAAATAATATTCAGACCCTTTGCTATGAGACTCGAAATTGAGCTCAGGTGCATCAAGATTCTCTGGTCTGATAGAACCAAGATTGAACTCTTTGGCCTGAATGCAACTCATCACGTCTGGAGGAAACCTGGCACCATCCCTATGGTGAAGCATGGTGGTGGCAGCATGATGTCGGGATGTTATTCAGCGGCAGGGACTGGGAGACTAGTCAAGATCGAGGAAAAGATGAACGGAGCAAAGTACAGAGAGATCCTTGATGAAAACCTGCTCCAGAGCGCTCAGGACCTCAGACTGGAACAAAGGTTCACCTTCCAACATGACAAGGACCCTAAGCGCACAGCCAAGACAATGCAGGAGTGGCTTAGGGACAAGTCTCTGAACGTCTTTGAGCAGCCCAGCCAGAGCCCGTACTTGAACCCGATCGAACATCTCTGGAGGGACCTGGAAATAGCGGTGCAGCAACACTGCCCATCCTACCTGACAGAGCTTGAGAGGATCTGCAGAGAGGAATGGGAGAAACTACCCAAATACAGGTGTGCCAAGCTTGAGCATCATACCTAAGAAGACTCGAGGCTGTAATCGCTGCCAAAGGTGCTTCAACAAAGTACTGAGTAAAGGGTCTGAATACTTATGTAAATGTCATGTGATTTTTTTCAATTTCTAAAAACGTATTTTTCTTTTGTCATCATGGGGTATTGTTTGTAGATTGATGAGGAAAAAATATTAATTGAATCAATTTTAGAATAAGGCTGTAACATAACAAAATGTGGAAAAATGGAAGTGGGTCTGAATACTTTTCGATATTCGATATTTATTCCATTTAAAGTATAAATTACCTCAAATAATTGTATTGTTAAATTAAATGTAAATATGTCTCAAGTAATTATTGCTGACAGGATTTTAGACCTATCATATGCATCATGAAGTCATGTCTCTTTTTATCGCCATTTGGAATTAGTATTAGGCGGAGTGTTAGTTAAACACAACAGTGTGCTTCAGTGATCAGTAGGCATGGCTACCTTCAAATTGTACAGTTGAAGTCAGAAGTTTACATACACTTAGGTTGGAGTCATTAAAACTAGTTTTTCAACCACTTCACACATTTCTTGTTAAACTAGTTTTGGCAAGTCGGTTAGGACATCTACTTTGTGCATGACACAAGTAATTTTTCCAACAATTGTTTACAGACAGATTACTTCACTGTATCACAATTCCAGAACTGACCAGTAGTCAGAAAATTCCAGGAAATTATGTCATGGCTTTAGAAGCTTCTGATAGGCTAATTGACATCATTTGAGTCAATTGGAGGTGTACCTGTTGATGTATTTCAAGGTCTACCTTCAAACTCAGTGCCTCTTTGCTTGACATTATGGGAAAATCTAAATAAATCAGCCAAGACCTCAGAAAAACAATTGTAGACCTCCACAAGTCTGGCTCATCCTTGGGAGCAATTTCCAAACGCCTGAAGGTACCACGTTCATACTTCACAAACAATAGTATGCAAGTATAAACACCATGGGACAAAGCAGCCATCATACTGCTCAGGAAGGAGATGTGTTGTCTCCTAGAGATGAACGTACTTTGATGCGAAAAGTGCAAATCAATCCCAGAACAACAGCAAAGGACCTTGTGAAGATGCTGGAGGAAACGGGTACAAAGGTATCTATATCCACAGTAAAACGAGTCCTATTTCGACATAACCTGAAAGGCTGCTCAGCAAGGAAGAAGCCACTGCTCCAAAATCGCCATAAAAAAAGCCAGACTACGGTTTGCAACTGCACATTGGGACAAAGTTCGTACTTTTTGGAGAAATGTCCTCTGGTCTGATGAAACAAAAATAGAACTGTTTGGCCATGATGACCATCGTTATGTTTGGAGAAAAACGTGGGATGCTTGCAAGCCGAAGAACACCATCCCAACCGTGAAGTACGGGGGTGGCAGCATCATGTTGTGGGGGTGCTTTGCTGCAGGAGGGACTGGTGCACTTCACAAAATAGATGGCATCATTAGGTAGGAAAATTATTTTTGACATTTCACATTCTTAAAATAAAGTGGTGATCCTAACTGACCTAAGACAGGGAATTCTTACTAGGATTTAAATGTCAGGAATTGTGAAAAACTGAGTTTAAATTTATTTGGCTGAGGTGTATGTAAACGTCCGACCTCAACTGTATATTAGAAATTGGATTATAAAGTGCTGCTGAAATTCCTCTCATCGAAACCACTGCTACAGTTCCTGGCAATCATGGCCTATGTGGCTTGCCCACAGAGTTAATTTTATTAGTATTATAATTTTTCTTAGGATGAATTAATAATGCACTTCTTTGTGACGGTATATATTTCATGGATTCGTTAAAAATAACTGGTAAACGCATGGTGTGATAAATACCACTTTTTTTGACAGCGGTTCCACACGTTCAGTAACACTCAAGTTGTGTGGGGATGTTATTCTGTTGTATTCCATTGTATTAAATCTTACCATAAATATGTGTGTTGACTGGATCACGGCAGGGGAATGTAAGTGTGTATTATCTGTTTTAATCAACCAAAAAAGGAACTGCTGATTTAATTTGCATGGTGCAGTCATGTAGCCTATGCTCCACAGACCATTAACATAGTTAAACTCAATATATGCTATTTTATTTTTGAGAGAATTTGTTTTATTACTCTAATAATGTTTCTTAGGACCTGCCTAAACAAATGAATAATGGATATCTTTGTGATAGTGTATATTCAATGGATTTATTAACATAGACACCCAACCACATCACAAACTCTCACTCGTCAATGGTTATGCCGGCATGCACATGGGAGGCATAAAAGGCTTATGCTAGCAAGAATGTGAGAAAAACAGGGCTGTTTTTTACAAGTAACATACCGAAAACCTGTGAACTACGCAATTATATAGAGGCAATTCTATTTTGGATGCTTCTTAATCTACTTAATTACTGTCTGAATGGATCTTGCCTTGGTCTGCAAATGTGAACAATGAAGTTCATTGTTCATTGCCCATCCAAATGATTTGTTCTGGTGCCGGGCCTGCCAAAATAGTACTTATTCTATGTCATCCTACAGAGATCCAAGCAGGCCATAAATTTTGATTGCTATACGATCAGATTCCAAGGTTTCTAATGAACCAATTTTTGCCAAACAACTGTACACAATGTGCAGATGGTCTCTGTTTCAAAATATATATATTTTTCATTAACTGTGGCTCCATGCATTACTCATGTGAGTAGGCTACTGGTGACAATCAGCAATAACCATTTGGGATATTCCATTATATTCTTATTGTAAAATATGTGTGTTGACTGTGGTGGGGCAGTGCCTGTGATGTCTGCTAAACTAACAAGTTGATTTCATTGCCATGGGGCAGCCATAGCCTTGGATAATAGGCACAGAAATACAACAAAACATGCTATTGAAATATTTTGAAATAATCTGCCTTGTATCCTTTTTTTTAAATGACCTTCCTAAAGAAATTATTAATAGATTCTATTGTGATTGTGTACAGTATCAGTCAAAAGTTTGGACACACCTACTACTTTCTGTTTTACAATTTTCTACATTGTAGAATAATAATGAAAACATCAAAACTATGAAATACCACATAGGAAATCATGTAGTAACCCAAAGAAACGTGTTAAACAAATCTAAATATATTTTCTATTTGAGATTCTTCAAAATAGCCACCCTTTGCCTTGATGACAGCTTTGCACACTCTTGGCATTCTCTCA